>NC_088376.1:78532500-80967500 GCF_037993035.2 Macaca fascicularis
CGACAGAGCTAGATTCTGTCTCAAAAAAAAAAAAAAAAAAAAAAAAAAAAAAAAAAAAATTAATTTAAAAAAATAAGTAAAGTGATAAAAGTAGCAGTTGCTTTGCTGTGGGAAGCTTTAAAATATTTTTTTATAGCAAAATAAAACATAGTCAACACTTCATCAGTCCCCTATTACAGCATTTTAATGTTTTTCTCTAAATTTTAAATGTCTAAAAGTCACTGTTTAGCCCAACCAGTTGTCTTACAAGGTTAATCGGTAACTTAGGAATACACAACCTTAAAAATGTTGCTCAACCCAAATGTTCTTCTTAAGCTGTTACTGGAAAATATAAAAAAGAAGGAGATAGTTGAGTTGCATTATTTGTTAAAACTAGCAGAACTTTATTTGTAGAGCTTCTTAGCCCTGAAATAACTGCAAGTTTCCAACTTTAATCCTCACTCTGTATCCCTATCTGGTTCTGTCACCTTAGACAGACAGAGATCCATGGTGTCCCCATGGGAATGCTGACCCTTATATATAAAAGAATAATCATATCGAATAAAAGGTCCCTCAATGTGCCACTCGGAAAGTCTGCATGTTGGTTGACTCTTAGGCAAAAACCATCTTGTAATGCCTGTGATTTGGATTTCCAGTGTCATCAATTATTTTTCTCTACTTCCATTTACTTGGCATTCCAATGTTTCCAGTGTAGGTATGAAAAAAAAAAAAAGAACAATTAATTTTTACTGTCCCACACTGATCGTAGACTTTTCTTCCTGGGAACTGTGTTTGTTTTTGTCATCTGTGTGATATGTAAGTGCAAAATTTTCTTAAAGTGGTACCACGGAAAATAATAGGTTACCCTTTTCTATGAGCTTTATTTGCTTATTTTCCTTGTTCAAAAATATATGTTTTAATAATTTATAGCACACAATGTATTAGTTAAGTATCATTATGTATTTATGTATATATTTATATCTATATTAACACATGCCAAATATACCCACAAAGCAGATTCTAGCAGTACAAAATTACCCCCATCTTCTCCCCCCAAAAAGTGAATGTTAAACAATGTTCGTGTCACTAGAGAGTCCAACAAAAAAATTTATTATATTTCTATGAGTTACAATTGTCCTTAAGAACAAAACATGAGCATGTATAATTTACAAGTTGTATATGTTTTTATGTGAGAAAAAATTATCTTACCAGAATATTTCAAATGCATACACTCTTGAACAATGTTTTGTAATTCATTTACTTAGGAAATCACAGCTCAGATGCAGCATCTGGTCTGGCTTTTTCCCCATTTTTCCATCTGGATTGACTGAGGTACAAGTCAATCAAGTGTGGAGCCAAAGGTCTCACAGCAAGGTAGATTCTGGTCTAGGAACAAAGTCCAAGAGTTCTCCTTACAAGCACTGTAGACATAAGTCTTCTTTATATAGAAATATTATTTTATTAATTCTGATTTTAAGGCATAGATGACTGCAATCCTGCTACTGTTAAAGCTGTACATTTGACTAAAGATTGCAGTCATAATAGCCGTCATTTTAGAGCATCTGTTACACCACACATCCAAGTTAGCAGTTTTAATATTCAGCAGCATGGCTTTCTTTGGTTAGCGTACATACTGTTTGGAAGAACTTGCTATGTAATCTAACACTAAAAAAGAGTGACCAGCAAAATGTATTCTTCACAAATAAAAAAACACAGGATTTTGAGAAAGATGGCTTAAACTTAAGACCTAATGTTGCCACTATCTTGCTCTGTGATCTGAGCAGACGCTTGAACCCCTCCAGGCTTGTTCGACATTGATAAAATCGGTAAAAATAATACTACATAAATACTGCATAAATAAAGTAGTTATGGGAGAATAAAATTTAGATGGTAGTGTGTTAATATGAAAATATTTTAAATATCATGTGCAGATAACGACATTCATTAGACTGGATTAACTTTATGATGTTGCTGAAAATAGATTAGATAAAAAATCTTTGGCCAGTGATTGCAACAAGTTGTTACCTGGATGGTTACATGTGGAGTTAGTATTAGGCCAAGAATACATGCATTAAAAATTCAATGTATATGGTGCTTTCTTTATGCATCTGTGTCAGAGGAAACATTGAACACCAGACAGTATACAGGTTTTCCTGCATGTCCTAGTCTTCTTGCATTTAGATGGGCCTTTGAGATCAGTTCTGAAAAAAGGGCTTTCAGCCGACATAGCCTTTGACATTTCCAGATGGAAGCATTTAAGATCTGGAACTTAATGTTTCAGGAATGTTTTCCCTTTCTATACTGGTTACCTATTTTTACATTAAAAATTATCCCAAAATTTAGCAACTTAAAATAACACGCATTATCACCCAGGTTCTGTAGGGGATTAATCCCCCTGAAACTGGGTCCTCTACTTCAGAGCCTTTCAAAAGGCTGCAATAAAGGTGTCCCATGGGGCTGGCATCTCATCTAAAAGTTTAACTGGTGATGGATTTACTTCTTATAAACTTACATTGTTGTTGGCTAGGTTCAGCTTCTTCAGGGTTGTTGCACAGAGAGTTTCAGATCTTTGTCCGCCATTAGCTAGAGGCCACCGTCAGTTTCTTGTCACATCAATCAACATAACGGCTTCCTTCACCAAAGCCAATAAGGGAGGAAGTCGGTCAATAAGACTGAAGTCACAGCATTTTGTAACCCAAGAACAAACATGGCCTTCAATGTTGTAGTCTATAGGTTAAAGGCAAGTTAATTGCGGGAAGGGAATTGCTAAGGCCATGAGTACCAGGCAATGAATTCCTTTTTTTTTTTTTTTTGAGACGGAGTCTCGCACTTTGGCCCAGGCTGGAGTGCAGTGATGCGATCTCGGCTCACTACAAGCTTCGCCTCCCGGGTTCACACCGTTCTCCTGCCTCAGCTTCCCGAGTAGCTGGGACTACAGGCGCCCACCACCACGTCCGGCTAATTTTTTGTACTTTTAGTAGAGATGGGGTTTCACCGGGATTTCACCGTGTTAGCCAGGATGATCTCTATCTCCTGACCTCGTGATTCGCCCACCTCGGCCTCCCAAAGTGCTGGGATTACAGGCGTGAGCCACTGCACCCAGCCCAGGCAATGAATTTTCTAGTGTACTACCTTAGAAGCTGCCTGCAACATCCACCAAAAAGTTTGTCTGAAAGATGAAATAACCACTGTCAGTTTGATTCCTGAATGACTATGTGGAGCAGAGCCTCCACTCACCTGCGCCAGATACATAGCACAGAGATGTTAGAGTTACGTTGTCATCATGACTAATATAACATGTATTCAATTTGAAACTTATAGCCAGGATCTTTAAATTAGGCAGAAAACTACTCCAAAATACAGCTAAGAGACTAAATTCATAGAGATGAGGTAATTTATTCCCAGGTAATAAATTAAGTTATAGCAAAATGCATATTCAGGATGTGAGTTTAAAACTAGCGTCACTTTCTTTTTTACTTTTTTCTAATAATATGTTTGTTAGAATTCCTCTCTCCCCACGATATTGTCACTATGGTTATTTTAAATAGTTTTTAAAACGCACACAGCATTTTTGTTATCTTTCAGAAAACGCTTCTCTTGGCTGTGCTTGCCTAAATAATGAAATGCAAATTTACAATACAAAGTAATTATTTTGTAATTCTGTTTCTGATTTGCCCAAGAAAAGTTAGTTGTTGTATCCTCTCCATAGTCCGGAAGTCCATGGCCTATGGACTTCCACCTTATATCTCTTAACCTTATATGCCTCTTAACACCTAATATCACTGAGGTAGATCTTTGTTTATATCTTCCTTTCATCTGGATACTAAACCCCTTGTAATCAGAGGGCCTAACTCCTCTTTGTATTCCCAGGAAAAAAAAAAAAAGCATATTTCATAAAATACTGTTTATCTAATCAATGCAATATAGAGAGTATTATAACTTGGATATTTTGGAAATTACATATCAAGTTCAAACATCAGAATGTACTTTTAACTAAATTTGAAAATAGCAACCTGTGTTGTTAGATCAATCCATGGAAAAAGTAAAAGCTACCTGAGAAACTAGGAAGGCTCAAAATAAGTTTTGTTCCCTGAAATTTCCTATTGAAGTGCCCCAGTATTTAGTGGACTTCGTATAAAGTATTCAGATTTCTTTTCCTCTCACATGAATCTCCCAATAAAATTGTATTGCTCCTGTAGGATTTACAAATTTTTACTCACCAATAGTAATAGTGATAATGGCACCACAACCTGACGTTTATTCAGCACCTACCATGTGCCAGACATTGTTCTAAGACTATAAAATGTGTTATTTCATTTAATCCCTACTAAATATATGAAGTAACATTGTTTACTCCCCTTTATCTCCGGCTTAGAAAAATGAAGAAAATTGCTCAAGGTCAAACTGCTGGTAAAGGCTGAGCAGCACCCTGAGCCAAATGTGCTTGACAGTAAAATCGATGTTCTTAATCCCATTCTGTATGGTCACCACTGCAACATGCAGGCCCAAACATCCCCTCCACCCATGCATGCTCCTTTCTGACCCAACCTCTGCATTGAATCAGCAATTCTACCTAACCTAAATACATTTTTCACACTTAAACTTAAGCTACATGTTCTAAAACAATGTAGTAAAGTATATAAAATTATCATTCTCCAAAATATTCCAAGATTAAAATTTTCATGCCCGATCTTTCTGTCAAGACTCTAACCTAAGCAAGCCCATGTCTTAGTCTTTCTGTGCTACTGTAACCTCACATACCACAAACTATGTCATTTATAAAGAACAGGAATTTATTTCTCATAGTTCTGAAGGCTGAGAAGTCCAAGATCAAGGTGCTGGCAACTGCTGAGGGCTGTTCTCTGCTTCCAAGATACTGCTTTGAAATTCTTCGTCCTCACATGGCAGAAAGTAGAATCTGCCAGGGCCTTGATCTTGGAGTTCCCAGCCTCCAGAGCTGTGAGAAATAAATTTCTGTTATTTATAAGCTACCCAGTTTTTGGTATTTTGTTATAGCAGCCCAAATGGACTAAGACAGCTGTGTTAATAAATACAAACACATTTCCTTGCTAACCGTATTTTTTTTTTCTCATGTATTCCTGTTGTGGCTAGGCAGAGGGCTAAATGAGTAAAACTGACCTATTGTGGCACTTGAGGGTTATTATTCACCCTCAGTAAGAAAGTAAAGTTGTCTTGTAGGGCTAATCTGGTATGTTAGTCTGTTTTTAAGCAGAATCAGAACAGTAAAAATATTCAATGGCCACCAACTGGCAGGTAAGAATTTATCCTGCCCTTAAAACTTCAAGCTAAAGAGATCATTTGTGTTCTTCAATATTCTTTAAGGTAAAAATGCTGCTTACATAACTGACTAAATTTTGAAGCCATGACTTCCTTTTCAATGTTTAGCATTTTAGCAAAAGTGTAATATTATACTGACAATTCCAATGTAACATTCTTTCATAAATGATATAAAAATGTAATAATAAAAGCAACAAGCAATAATAATGGCAAATATTTAATGAGTGTTTATAGTTTGCCAGGAACCATACAAAGGACTTTACATATATTATCTCATTTAATCTTCATAATGTATTCTTAAGATAGGCAACCTTACTAGCCCAGTTTTTCAGACAGAGGAGTCCAAGCTGAGGGAAGTTAGATAACTTGCCCAAAACAAAAAATTACAGCTCATGGATAGAAATATGATCCAATCACTGGCTCTCAGATTCCATTCTGTAGTACTAAGCTGTTGTGCAATACCCCTTTACAAATAAAATATACACTTAAATTTCATGACATTTCCAAAAATATTAGAGCCAGACTAATTTTGTGAACTGAGATCACATGTTAGAAAGAGACTAGAGACCTCCTAATTGACCTCCTGCCTTCGCTGTTGCACATGTGTGGTTATTGGCAACCAGTAGCCAGAATGATCCCTTCACACATAAGTCTGATCATGTCACTCCTTTGGTTCAAATACTCTTACTTCTTCTTCAGAGTAAAAACCAAAGTCCTTACAATGTCATACAAAGCTTTGTGCAGGCTGCAGACACCTCCTACACTGTCTAATCTCATCTTCTACCTCCCCTCTCCTTCACTCCACAGAGGAATAGTAGCCTCTTTGTTGTCCAGAGAACACTGTCCCTCCTCAGGTTGAATTTGCTGCTCCCTCCTTATGATCACATGATTTGATGTTTCAACTTTTTGAGGCTTTTGCTTAAATATGACTTTCTCCATGAGACCTTCTCTGACCCTCTGTTTAAATTATAACCCACCTATGACTTTTCTTGGCACTCACTGTACCCTTTCCAAAGTCCTTACAACTATCTGACATATTGGATTTCACTTATTATGTATCTCTCTCCACAATAACTGAGATCCGTGAGAGAAAAGATTTTGTGTATTTTGTTTGCTATTAAATCTGTAGTGCCTTGAACAGTGGCACATAGTAGGTGTTACATAAATACTTTAAGACATAGAGGAGAAAAGGTGAGCGAATAGTGCTAATAAGGCTAAAATGCACACCATGATACCACTACTGACTATATTCTATTAGCAACCTGAGAAACCCGTATACATTTGAAATGCAAATTGGAAACTTGATCTATAAATCTATGCAAAAATGAACAGAGACTAAGCTCAAAGTAATTTTAAATAAAAAGGACAGGAAGATCTCACAAACCCACATTTTTAATTATTAACAGGGCAAATTGAAAGTTTATAGAAGAATAAAGATATAAGATGAGCCACACAGATACCTCTAATATGAAGTGCTGCAAAAAGAGTAACTAATAAAGTTACTAACACAAAATGTCATATTCAGAAAAATCAAGATTACAATGTCGTGGCTTCATTGTTCCTGTCAACTGAGAAGTGTAGGAAATGAAGTCAAATGTAACCGGTGACACCAATGAACAGAGTGACAAGAAGACAGAGGCATAATAGCTCCACAGTAATGACTCATGCACATGTTAATTCATCTTTGCTTTTTACCAGTTTTACATTAAAACCTGATGGAGAAAGATGAGGCAGTAAAGTGAAGCCACACAAGACCTTTAGGAGCTTTTAACATGAACATCAGAGAAATCAAGTCAGAAAGAAGAGAGTGATTCTTAAAGAATTTTGAACAGTCATTAATTCCTCACAGTGTCAGATCTGGAAAGGAAGGCAAGCAAAAAAATGACCTGGGGTTGAGAAAAGATTTTTGAAGAAGCTTCATTTTCCCAAACACTCATAGATTTGCTTTTGAACTATCTTTCCTTGGCATCCCAACTAGCCAAACTTTGTGAACTCAGCTCTCTCACCAGATGGAGTGTTCTCAAGTTCCCCTCTAATACTATCTTCTCCTAGTATAGTTGAAAAAGGAAAAAAAAAAAAAAAAGCAAAAGCTCGGCAGAGGGAACCATTCTTTTTATTTTGGCAGTGATATGCAGCTCCTTGGCAGGAGGCACTGTTAGTTAACATTGTTAGCACTTTGGAATTGTCTGACTTTTGTCATGTGTTTAAGCTGATTAGCCCCCTGGGTGACTTTGGCTTCCAAGGCAGCATTTCTTTTGACAGCTTGCTGAGGGTACAGATGTCTGGACAACAGATAAAGTTCTCAACCGTTATTTCTCATTTGATTTCCACTCGACTATTTTAATAGTGCCTGCAGACTTACAAACAGAAGGCGATAGTTTATAAGGTTTTAAGATGTTCACTTAGGGGCTAACCCACTATTGGCTATGGCAAATTTACATCAGGAGCAGAACTTGTGACTCCTCCTTCACTCTCTAACTCTTTTCACATGTTGAACTTTGTAGACTGTTATCTTTGCCATCTTAAATTAGCTAGAGCCATTTCATTTTCATTACTACTATCCTTTCCCCAGTTCTATTATTAATGCCTAAGAATGGAACTAACTTTCTACCTCATTCCTCATAATAAGGATCTCATTTTCAGCTTTATTTTTCATTATTTCCTTTAATACGGCCAGTGTTCCATCCAAACTAAAACACTTTTTACTTCCCGGTTAGGCCCATGAATTCCAGGCTCTGTGCCTTTGTTCATGATCTATCCTCCTGATATATTTTTACCTAATCCATTATTCAAAATCAATGTTCTAGCCATTATTTTTTGAGAGACTCCAGATAATTTGTGGTTCTAGTACCAGAGCAGCTAGCAATCCAAAAATGAAGGGGAGCTAGATGTGGGTGTTTTTGGTGTGCCTTTCACTGGATAGATACTCCATTCACCTGGCAGATAGCCTAATGCCTGATTAGTTGTCTGACCTGTGATCCAGGGCCCCTCATACGGAAAACTTGATTATACTGTCAGATGCCCTTGTAGCTCCTATCTGACCCATGTCCAGTTTACACATGCCTGACCATTTCTCTGGCATTGCAAGCCCAATCTGCTGTTGTCTCTGGCATCCTGAGTGAACATCTTGGCCTGGGGCAACCCCTACTCGCTGAGATGGAAGGCACAAATGTCATATAGTACCACAATAGTAAACAAGTTCAATGATTTTTACCTGTAGATCTGGGCAGGAAGGGTGAAATGAGTGCAGTTCTTTATCCCTGGGTCACGTGAAGTCAGAATGAATAGTCAGGCAGAGAAAGAGAGATGAGCATGTGGCAACTAGTAGTACATGTAAGGAAATATGGTGTGGGTCACTTCTAGTTCACAAACAGGCAAATGCTGAATGGTCCATTTAAAGGAAGCAGTGAGAAGGCCAGAAGCCTAGTCTGCCAGGCAACAGTGATGCCTCTGAGGTTTTATCTCTGACCATTTGCATGAGCCATTTGCTTGTGGTACAGAACTAGAAGCTGTGTCAAGGGTGACTGAGCCCTATATCTGGTATGAGAAAGGTAAACTCACATTCAAAGTGGATACTGAGGTATCATAAAATTATAAGAATTCACAAAGTACCACTAGCCATTGTGATATATCTGACTTATCCTAATGATCCTACCATTTTTAACAAATAACTCCTAGGTGTGTTTTTCAAAAACCTTAAATTATTCCAATATATAGTCTCCATAAAATCAACTTTATACTCTGCCAACAAAATTCATCTTCCTGGAAAACAAATGCTGATTGTCTATAAAATCATTCGAATAGGCTATGTTAAACTGCCTTTTACCATAATGCTTGTGGTGGCTTCGTTTTCCTGATTGAGCAATGGCTGATACAATATGCGAATTTAAAGCATGTGTTCTTTGACCCTATTATGTTTCTTCTTCTTGTATTCCTTGTATCTATTATAAACAATATTAACCCACATACATGAAGAAAATGAATACATTAATCAATGTTTCATTGTAATAGGGAAAACAAGATAACATTGAAATGTCCATCAATAATGAGGTAGTACTATGCAACAATAAAAAATATGTCTATATCTATCAGTGACATTGAACGTCTATGTGTCTACATCAGTCAATGACATTGAAAGTTTGTCAATATATGTTGTAAGTGAAAAATAGCTAATTTCCAAAAATATATACAGTGTGTGAAACAACACATAATAGAAACAAATGCATTGAAAAAAGTCTAGAATCATTTTCTATAAATTGTTACTTCTTGAGAAGGATGTGTGTTTGAGTGATGGGATGAAATAACTCTTTCTTTTTACTCACTTTACCAATATATTGTTTAATTTTTTCAGAGAGAATGCTTTCACGTGCTATGCACTTATTTTAAACAACATATAGAATGGCAAATATTGATCTCATAGTGGATCACATAACGGTGACCTGATGTGTTACTATTTATGTTTATCTTTAGCTTCATAACCACATCAGAGCAAACAGCTTGAGGAGTCTGTTAGAATGCTAATGTAATTTTTAAAATCACTGTCAAAAATAGAAAGGTATTCTCAAGCAGTGCTGGTCAGAGTCCTGAACAGGGTATAATCTTCAATTTAGGGTATCATGTTTAATGAGAGAAATTAATGACGACTGTGGCTCTGGAGCATAATCAGGGTATAGAATCCATGTGATATTAAGCACTTTAAACACTGAGAATATTCACAATGAACCAGAAAAGAATATGTCATTTAGGACGATGTTAGCTTGAAAGCAGCAGAATTCTTGCTTAAAAAAAAAAAAGTAGTATAACAAGATAGCCCATGGTAAGCACTTTCAGGGTAACTCAGCCAGCTCTCTATGATTATCTTATATTTTCTTCTCATAATTCCAAAATGACCTTGAGAATAATCTGCTTTCATGGAAATGCCAAAGGATGAGATGAAGGGTGGGAAACATCATTTATCCTGCATCACTGGTTAGGTGTCATCAAGCACAACTTCCACCTGCCTACTTGTCAGTCTCTGTGGAGAGAAAATGGCCACACGGCAACACCATATGAACTAATAACCTCTAAAAGCCATTCCAACTCTAACGGTGTCTCCACAAATGAACCTAATCCACATATGAAGCAACCATCCAGTACTGTTAGAGAAGTAGAGTACAACCAAATTTAAAAAATAAATAAATAAAGTCCAAAACTTAAAGTCAGGTTATCTAGCTGGTTTAAAAGAAAAAAAAAAGCAGGTTGTGTACAATCATGGAATCTAAATATTATACCTATTTACTAAGCCACCTGTAATACCAGTGGTGTTCTATTCAAGGTAGAGAAAACATTAATCATTCCATGTGGTTGCAAATGTCACTTAGAAAAAGGAAAATTGCTAAAGACTTTCCATGTAAGTTTTTTGATATGCCAATCTAAATGTACTGTTACTATAACCTGAGATATAAAACATGTCCTCATGGGAAAAAAAAATTCTGTGCGTTTTGTAAGAATACCTACCTAAAAAAATGGTAAATGTATAATGCAGTATTGCTAACTATTGTTACAATGCTGTACAGCAGATTGCAAGAACAAATTCATCTTGCTATTATTTTAAATTCTAATCTTTAACATTCAGTACCATTTTCTCAAATTCTGTTGTTTCTCTATGTGCTCAGTCAATTCCTTTCTGCCATCATCATCTACTAAGTTGCCTCACTATATGGAGCACTTCATTATTTTCAATTCATATCCACTGAGAAGATGGATTTAGGAGCCAGCTAGTGATTATACCAGAGTAATTTATAAAGGTCTTCTTAGAATTCGTCCATTTTGCATGTGCTAGTGACCAGCCCACTGAGTTTTACATTACTCACTATTATTAAACCTGCAGGGATGTTTCACAAGGCTTCAGCCTTAATAACAATAAAAAGCCAGATGGAGGCATCTATTTATTACACCTCACCATCTAGTTTATTTACTAAGCAATAAGTATTGGTCATTACATTGACTCACTGTCCTTCACCATACCAGACTCCCAAGACTATCTAATCAATTTCTTCATTATTTGCTTATTAATTTTAAATCCAATCATTAGATTTATGCTGCACTATTACCACTTCTTAAATGTAAAATGCTGTGTTTATTTATTTTAATATATAGGATCCTGTCATCTTGAAACAGGGATTGTTTGACTTCCTCTCTTCGTATCTGGATGCACTTTGTTTCTTTCTCTTGCCTGTTGCTCTGACCAGAATTTCCAATACTATGTTGAATAGGAATGTTGATGTATGCATTATCTATCACCTGTAAATTAACATACACTTTCTAGCACATTCTTTATGAAGTGACCAGCTTTCTGATTTATTAAAAAAAATACATTTGTCCCTCAGACATTAAAAGTAATCAACAACTAGCCTATGACAATTGGCTTGACTTAAATGAAGTGTCTGAGTGATATATGGAGGAGAATACGTCGGAATGAAAACCATTTCTTCTATACTTAATTTAAAGCCTGCTAACAAAGTATGCTTCATATTATAATTTTAATTATATTTTAAAATTAAATGGATTTTATTCCATTTTACAGCCTTTATCCAAATTGCTATATTATTGAATATATTCTTATTCTTGAGTTTTCATTATGAAGTGAAGATTGGGTTCATGGCGTGCAATAATTTCTGATACCAACCACCCAGAATCAGGTCAAACTCTACAGGTTAAGAGAACAATTGCCCTTACTTCAGAACATTGCCCTTACTTCAGACACCAGATGCAAGTTTTGGGGTCCCCAAGCCATTTTCACTTATAATCTGCAGCTACAAATTCAGGGGTTCCCACTACCTCCTTAGTTTCAATAATTCACTAGAACAACACAGAGAACTCAATAAAACACTATGCTTAATGGTTAAGGTTACACTATTGCAAAAGGATAGAAATCAGAACAAAGTACAGGGAGATATGCAGAGAGTGAGGTTTTAAGGGTTTAAACACAAAGCTTTTATTGTCTCCAGAGATGCATTACCCATTTGGCACATGGAAGTGTGACAATATGCAGAGTATTGCCATCGAAGGAAGTTCACCTGAGTTTAGTTTTCAGATTTTTATTGGGATTTTATTACATAAGCATAACTGATTGAATCATTGGTCACCTTGTTGAACTCAACCCCTATCTCCCTAACTTGCCCCAGATGTTAAGCTGGTAGCATGTGGCTCAAAGTCTCAACTCCCTAATCACGTGGTTAGGCTTTCTAGTATGGACAGTTCTTATCTGACTTCATCTCAATAGAATAAACTATCTAGGAGTCTACCCTGAATCATCTAATTGCCTAAACTATTAGGTATTGTTCAGAAAGCACACCATGAATAACAAAGACACTAAGGAAATTCTAAGAATCTAGAAATTACTACTCAACTGGGAACAAAATCCAACAAAATTTTTTATTACGAGGGTTTGGAGGTTACTTTTCAGAAACCAGAGACAAAGTCCAGCCAAACTCTTGACAAGAAAGGGCAAAGAATTGAATACATATGTAGAAATTTTGCTATGCACCTATTTCTCTATTTTACATGAAATCCAAAATTTCTTAGACTCACAGAAGAAAGTGTCCTCATAGTACACTAAATGTAATAAAATAGACTTAATGTTCAACACACATCAGTTTTTCTTCTGTTACCCATTTCCCAATAGTCAATAGCTCAGTTTCAAGTCATCCTCACAGGGTTAACAAAAATTCTGGACAGAAATATAGTTATACTTAAGCATCATCAGGCTGCATTTTAACCCACTTCCTTGTTGCTGAAAGTCACATAGAACCAGATGCTGATCATTTACTTTCCCATTGTTCCTACAGATAGAATTTCTGATGTTAGGGTCATAAGAATTTTGTTTAAGAATTTATTTGTATCCCCATTGTTCCTATAGATAGATTATCTAACATTAGAATATTCAGGCTTTTGTGTAAGAATTGCTTAAATGTTTTTCAGATCCCAGATTTTAGCAAAACAGTTGACACCAGAAGAACCAAATCAGCATGAGAATAGTTTATTTCCCTGTCTCATGACTTCACCCTGTAATCTTTGGCCAGTCAATAACTTTATACTTTTACCCACTTCAAAACCCTTAAAAACACTAGCCCCATACTCTTCAGGGAGATGGAGTTGAGATTTCCTCTTGTCTCTTTGTTCTGCGGCTCTACGACTAAACCTCTTTTCCTGCTGCAACTTGGTGTCTCAGTGTATTGACTTGCTGCACATATCAGGCAACATATCCATTATGTTTGCAAATTGGAAGAAGAGGGTAAAAATAAAGAAGGTTTGTGTATAACATGCATTCATTAGCTGGAAAAGCAGCAGAGCAGGACAAAATATTAGCCCAGCATACATACACCTGCAAGGAGTTCCTTTCTACTGACTTAGTCAAACCTAGCTCTTCTCAGGACTTATGTTTTGATAAACCATGCAGGTTTTCCTTACTGTAACAATAGACTATGCTTTAATCCTGATTATGGAACACACTTCTACCTTCTTTTTTTACTTTTGATTTTTGTTCAAAGTATTTTCTTCTGGCTTTATGTAAACATTTGAAACATGCCTATCCTAGACACAATAGCCCCTTTCTCCTGACAAAATAGTCCTCTCAAAACACCATCAAATAACTACAAAAACTGATCAAATACAAAATATATAGTTTATAAAAAATATATTTGTCTTTGTTTTTTCAGAAACATTATAGAGCTATGGTTTTTCATGCAACATATTGTTCCCCAAAAGTACACCCTACAATTTGGAGAGAGCTATCAATAATTTTATGATCTGTATAATGAAAGCCATGGAGATGAGCTTATTTAGACAAATGCTCTTAATAGCTTAGCTGGGTGAACTAACAAGAGTGTTATTCTCTATAATTACAGGGATAGGAAAAACAAAAAGGCATCAAATAATTTATTTGCTGTTTCATTGAATATTCATATTTTGAAATAAACCAAAATACTTTAAGGTTTATACAACTCTATTATTAGACAACCTATAAAAAGTATTAAGAGTGAAGAAGGGCATATTAAGATGACTTTTCTATTGAAATACAGTCACTTTAAGAGAAATAACTCACAAATCTGCATAATTTTTCTTGAAAACTGAAACCCAACTTTTGAAAAAGTCAGCAAGATAAAGACTCTTATCTGAGTGACTATGAGACACATGATTCACACACACACACACACCCCTTTGTGAGGCAAATGGAAATGCATTAATATAGGTCTTTAAGTTATGCTTTGTATTCGCCAGTCATTACCAATTTAGATGCCTAAGGCCATTTCATTTATTGAATTCTTTAAGTAAATCCATTTTTAATAGTCATTTATGTTTGGGCCAAATCCCAAGCTGAAGTGATCCTCCACACTCTCCTTTTAGGATAATGACTTTCATCTACTACAAACAGACTTGTTGGTGGCATATAATGAGAATAAGAATATATTAAATTTAGAAATATTTTTACTTCATTAACTCTCTATTTCACTTTTTTTTTTTTTTGCTTTCTCATCCCAAAGTGAATTGTATGGCAATTTGTACATACTAATTAATAGAATATGGTGGTTCCTTAATAAATTATACAATTTTGCTAAAGGAAGAAAAATTATGTAAATATGGTCAACATAACTGAAATTATAGAACCAAATATCTTTCAGGAGGGAAAAACTCATCATTCAAAATACACAGTGGCTAAAGGGAATTACGACTTTCCAAAGAGACACATTTCAGTTAGCATATGAAATTTAAGTTGGTGATTCTTATCTAACACAGGATAATTTTAATCCATATTCAAAAGCGAATTTCACTTGCAAACACCATTGTATATTCAACTCTTGCAAATTGTAACTGTCTTTTAAATGATCAAAAATATACTTCTTGAGAATTATGTAATGTAACATGCAACAATTACTTTTATATTAGGTTTTAATTAGTTTATAGCATTTTCTTCAAAATTATCAGTCATAAAGGAAAGCCTTCAGCAAAGATTAAACCTAAAAATAGTTGCATTCATATTTACTCAGAAATATGGAAAAATAATTCATTTATGTTTTTCATTCATCTATATCCAGATGGTTTTCTTGACCTCATTTCCTATGTTGCTCTAAAGCAATACATCTGAATATTTCCTGATGTTTTATTTAAATTTTACAACACAAAACTTTCAGTGGTGAACAAAGATAGGTAACTATCTAAAAGATATCACTGCATTTGCTTGCCAAAATCATTTTTCAGAGGTGCTTTGTTGTTACAAATGATAGCCCATTGGAATACTATTCTCTTTTAATTAAAGAGCAGTCTGATTTCTGTGAGAGTTCATGATAAGCTTAAGTTAAATAAGACCATATTTCAAAACTTCATAGCTAAACTGGCAGAAAATATCTAAAATTCTAGAAGATTAAAAATTGTGCCCAGGGTGAAGGGACCAGTTTTGTGGACCCTAAAAATTATACGATCTGTGAGAGGTGGAGTTCTAAGAAAATACAATATAACAAATACATAATTAGGCCAAGGAAGGGGTCAATGAGAGTCCCTAAAACTATATTCTTTAGCTTTATGGTAAACTTACTCTGACCACCCATTAAAAGCATACCTATTATGTTTGTTTTGAAACAGGTAAAATCACTGAACTATTAATATATTAAATCTTCTATCATGTTTCAACAGATAGGAAATTAAGAATTATAACCACTTCTAAGATGAAAAATATGCTAAGTGCTGACAGAGGCCATGTTGAAAAATAAAACTTTGTTATGAACCAAAAATCTCCAACTATCATCTCCTCCTTTCAAATCCTTCGGTAAGGGAAGACTAAATAGCAATTTTTCATTTTTGTTGTTGTTTCGTTTTAAATCTAGTCAAGGGAATTAAAATCCACTAGTCCTTCCAAGTGTCAGTAAGTCTATAATCATACTGTAAAATCTGAGGTAGGCTGGGTGTGGTGGCTCACACCTGTAATCCCAGTATTTTGGGAGGCCAAGGTGGGTGGATCACAAGGTCAAGAGTTTGAGACCAGCCTGGCCAATACGATGAAACCCCATCTCTACTAAAAAATACAAAAATTAGCCAGGCTTGGTGGTATGCACCTGTTGCTACTCAGGAGGCTGAGGCAGGACAATCATTTGAATCCGGGAAGTGGAGTTTGCAGTGAGCCAAGATCATACCACTGCACTCCAGCCTGTGCAACAGAGTGAGACTCTATCCCCCCCCAAAAAAAGAAAGAAAAATCTGAGGTGACACAAATTTTGAAGTCGTAAAGAAAAAAGGACTTGTCCTGGAGCTAATTAAACTTGGAGTCAAATTATGATTCTGCTTTTTATTACCTCTATTACCTGGGATATAATTTAATCTTTTTTGAATTGAGTTGTCTCATCTGTAGAGCATGGAACCAAAACCCCTACTTGAAAGTAGTGTTGTAAAAATTATAGATAATGTACATACAATTTTTGACAGGAGATTATGTAAATAGTAGTTTCTAACATGATAACTGTCTGTTGTAGTATCCTTTAACACTAACTGCCTATAGATAGTTTTACTTCAACCGTATATTTATGCACAAATGATCAAAGCAACTTCAAACACTAAAGATGACTTGCTCTTATGAGTGTTTTAGGAATATGGATACATTGTGTGGGACTATGATTTTGTTCATGATTCAGATCAGTTTGGCTAAATGGGTTAATCTAAAAATCACATTCAAGTGAAAGTTAAAATTGTCCTTACATTTTTTCATATTCTAGAAGAGACCAGAGAGACTCGTGACTTTTGCTTAAGATGCAGAAGGCTTTAAAAACATTACTTCTACTGTTCAACAACAATAAATTCACCACTTTTCTGGGACCCAACATAGAGTTCAGGTCAGAGCAAAAAACTAATCTGAAAATCTAAGGAGACAAATCCAAGGAGAAGAAAGATAAGAACACTTGCTTACTGTGGAGACAATCTACCTGAAGCCAAAGAATATGAAGAGAAGAATTCAGGTACAATTAGTAACCCATTCCTAAAGTCCAGGTGTGGGCAAGAATGAGAATATAGAATTTCTGGAAGCCACAGATACTAGGTGAATTCACACCAACACAAGTACTCTCCTCCAAAGACCTAAATGATGCTCACAAGAAACACCGGATAGGGATAACTCATAGTCTGAAAAAGCTTCCACCATAGTGTAAGTGCTCAGAAGGAAAACAGCAAAGTAGAAAAGACACAAAGTTCTCCCTGAACTCTTCTAACTCATCTACCCAATGGAAGACTTAGGGCAAGATAGTGTTTAGTGGCTACAGTTAGGGTGACAAAATCTTGTTGCCTTCAAGGTATGGATGAATAACCATTGCAGATAAGGAAAGGATATTAAAAAAATTAATTCTCTATTTCTGGGGCTATGTCATTGAGTCATACATCAGATATCTCAACAGGCTTTTTTCTTGTACAAATTGGCAAGATGACTTTAAAATTTATTTGTAAAGACAAATGGACTAAATTAGTCAAAAACAATTTTGAAAAAGTGCAAAGACCAGCTCAGTTGTGGAGACCCTAATCCAGTAGTGCTAGAGGAATTAGAGACACACACACACAGAAATATAGAGTGTGGATATACCTAGTATGTACCAATATGTTTGTTTTGAAACAGGTAAAATCAGGGAGCTGACAGTCTTCAGAGCTGAGATCCATGAACAGAGTTTTACCCACATATTTACTGACAGCAAGTCAGTGATAAGCATTGTTGCTATAGATTATAAATTAACTAAAATGGGAAACAAAGGGATGGGCTCTGGCTTGTAATCTGCAGCAGGAACATGTACTTAAGACACAGATCGCTCATGCTATTGTTTGTTGTTCAGGAATGCCTTAAGAAGTTTTCCACCCTGGGTGGGCCAGGTGTTCCTTGCCCTCATTCTGGTAAACCAATAACCTTCAGGGTAGGCATCGTAGCCATCACAAGCATGCCACAGTGCTGCAGAGATTTTGTTTATGGCCAGATTTGGGGAGCTGTTTATGGCCAGATTTGGGGGCCTGTTCCTAACATGCCCCCCTTTTTGTTTTTCAAGACAATAAAAGCAAAAGTGGCTTTATCAATGTAAACTACTTCTCGCAGGAGTTGGGATCTGCGACTGCAGACTATACAAAGACAAACAACACAGATTAATAGCACAACCATCATAGAAATCACAGAGCCTCCAACTGTTTTTATCCATTTTAATGGGTTAATAGCTGCTAATCCGTCTGCAGCTCCTTCTAGCACTCTGGTTCCTGGCATTAAGGTCAGGTGTGCCTGGGATACTTTAAATATTTGTTCTTTTAATTTTGCAATATCCAAAGACAACTTTGTAGAGTGTTCTTCTAGATGCTTTTTTATTCTTTCCCAAATTTTGATCTTATTAAGAGCCATTAATAGTTTCCACAAATCCTTATGTTTAGCTCCTAGAGCGGGCCATATCATTTGAGGATGAGGTGCCACTATACTGCCATGTTTCCAGATACTAGGAACGCTTGCCTTACTTCTTACCATTTCTACCATCTGACCATTTTACTCAGACCAGTTGAACATAGTGTGGCCATGGCATGCAGACTGAGAGGTGCAATTCAAGCTAAACATCCCCTTAGGGGACCAATCAATAATGATTCCATAGGAATCATTGCACAGCACCTCTGCCTGTTCTGCAATGCAATCTTCCCAAATAAGTATGTTCATTTATTCTGACTAGGTCCAATCCTGCTTACAAATAGGTTTTTGAGGGTGGTATGCCTCAATTAGAGGAGGAGATTCATTATGGTAAATACTGAGACCAGAAAGCATGTGTAACTGTGTCATAGAGTGATTACATCCAGGCACTATTGCCGGTCAAGATTGATAATAAGGTGGTAGGCAACTAGTGGTCTTTCCTAAACAGATAGGTGGATGCTCAAATCCTAAAGAAATAGTCATAACAGTTCCTTCTTTATGTGGGTGAGATGGACCTCTATCATCTGTAGGACTGAGCATTCAAAAGCTATTATTAGTGTATACCTCCACTGGGGGTTCCAGCCAAGTTACAGGCCGTAAAAGTGGTGGAAAAGGTAAATATGCCCAACAAGTATAATTGTTCTCTGTGTCAGCCCTTGCTGAAGGAATACTCATGGCAATGGTGATCACCGCTATCATAGCTATCATTAAATTACTCATTGTGACTGGTTGTCCTGGTTTCCTCAGGTTTTCTTCTGCCATCTCTGACAGCTTCTTGATCTATCTGCAGGTAGGTGGCTGTGTTCGACGGCTGTTGCTCGTGACAATTGGGGTCCTCCTCAGCATCAGTCTTGACATGGCTGCAACCAGCAGGTACTCAAGTTCCTCCCAGAATATCTTCTTCAGCATCTGGCTCATGATAAGGTTTCAGGTGTCTCAATGGCACCCAGATTGGCTGCTGATGAGGTCCTGGAGAAACACAAGCATAACCTCTACCCCAAGTTATTATTTTACCTATTTCCCAATTTTTTGTTATCGGATATCCCCACCAAATCAGTTGTTCTGTTTCTTTCTTTGCAGCTGGTTTCTGTAGATGCTGTTCAACTGATGATAGCATCTGGTCTTTAGGCAGGCTCAAAAAATTTAAAGTCAATAATGCTAGATTCAATTGCATATGTGGTGTTCCTTAGTCCCCATTTCCCCCCTTTTGCTTTTGCAACTGCTGTTCCAGGGAGAGATTTATTTTTCCACTAAGGCTTGTCCTTGAGAATTTTATGGGATATCAGTAATGTGTTTAATATTCCATATAGAGAAAAATGTAGCTACAGCTTAGTTAGTACAGCCTGGGGCACTGTCCGTTTTAATAGAAGGTGGAATGCCCATCACCACAAAATGCTGCAAAAGGTGAAATTTAACAGGCAGAAGTAACTGTCCTGATTGGCATGTAGCCCAGACAAAGTGAGAAAGGTGTCCACACATAAATGTACATAAGCTAGTCTGCCAAATGAGGGAACATGGGTGACATCCATTTGCCAAAGAGAATTAGGCTCCAATCCTCGAGGATTAACTCCTCCTCTAAAAGATGAGGAATACACCATTTGGCAAGTTGAGCATCACTGGATAACAACTTCAACTTCTTTTCAGGTAATGCTGTATTTGCTTTTGAGACCAGAGGCGTTAACACAGGTTAAACTGTAAAAGTGTCTAGCATTAGATATTGCAGTAGCAACTAGACGATCGATCAGCCATTTAATTCCCTGCAGTCAAAGGTCCTGGAAGAGGTGTATGAGCCCTAACGTGAGTGATGTAAAAAGGGTGCATTCTATTCCTAACTGCTGTTTGCAATTGGGTAAATAAAGTCATCAGTCATTCATCTGTATGAAATTTTAACTGAGTATTTCAATTAATTGTGTGGAATGAACCACATATGAAGAATCAGAAATCACATTAATAGGCATATCAGAAGCAGTCAACACTTCAATTACAGCTACAAGCTCCGCTTTTTGAGCTGAAGTATAGGGCATCTGGAAAACTTTACCTTTTGAGTCAGAATAAGAACGGGGCTTTACCATTACTAGACCCATCTGTGAAGACATTTTCAGCACCTTCAATTAGTTTAAATTTAGTTATTTTAGGGAGAATCCAACTAGTTAATTTCAAAAATTGAAACAGTTTCATTTTAGGAAAATGATTATCAAGAATACCCACAAAGGCAGCTAAATGGGTTTGCCAAGTAAGACTATTTATAAAGGCTTACTGTATTTTTGCCTTCGTGAGAGGGACAATAATTTTTCCAGGATCATATCCATGTAATTTAACAATCTGAGTTTTCCCATTTCCTGTCACAGTAGCAATTTTATTCAAATAAGGACTGAAAGTCTGTGAATTAGTATGTGGAAGGAAAAGCCGCTCTGCAAGATCTTGCTCTTGAAGAATAACACCAGTAGGTGAATGCTGAGTTGAAGAAATGAGCAAATCTAGAGTCCTCTCTGGATCCATTCTATTTATTTGAGCCTAATGCACTTGTTTCTCAATTAGTTGTAACTCTGCCTCAGTATCCTTTGTTAATTACTGAGGGCTAGTGAGACTAGGATCTCCTCTAAGGAAAGAAAATAGATCACTCGTGGCATAAGTAGGAATGCCTAGAGCAGGTTGTATCCAATTAATGTCCCCTAGTAATTTTTGAAAGTCATCTAATGTTTTCAGTTGATCCCTACGTATGATTACTTTCTGTGGCACTATTGTAGTGTCTTTTACTAAAGTCCCTAATAGAAGAAAGGAGTAATAGTCTGAATTTTGTCAGGAGGTATAATTAAACTGGTGCAAGAAATCAAATTTTGCAAGTGATCATAACATTGGAGTAATATTTCTCGAGTGAGGGCAGCACAAAGTATATCTTCCATATAATGAATAACGTAAGAAAATTTTTTACAAGCAGGTTCAATTGCTTGCCCTACATAGGTCTGGCAAATTGTTGGATGGTTTAACATGCCTTGTGGCAACACTTACCAATGAAAACGCTTAGCAGGTTGTAGGTTGTTTACTGCGGGAATTGTAAATGAAAACGCTTCACAGTCTTGCTCAGCTAAGGGGATAGTAAAGAAACAGTCTTTTAAATCTATGACTATTAAAGGCCAATTTTTTGGAATCATAGCAGAAGGAGGCAATCCTGGCTGAAATGCCCCCATCCATTGTATAACTGAATTAATGGTTGTAAGATCTGTCAACATTCTCCATTTACCTGATTTTTTCTTAATAACAAAGACTGGAGAATTCCAGGGGGAATATGTTGGAGCTATGTGTCCTTTTTCTAATGGTTCAGTAACTAAGTCCTCTAAAGCCTCCAGTTTCTCTTTACTTAGTGGCTATTTTTCCATCCCAATTGGCTTAGCTGTTAAGCATTTTAAAGGTATAGGTTCTGGAGGCTTAACAATGGTCACCTTCAAAAATGATATCCTAAACCTTGGCAGGAACTTTGTCTTTCCGCTTGAAGCGGTTCCTTCAAATCTTGCAAATTTTTTTCTAGTCCCGAACCAGGGACATACCCCATTTCAGGCATCATATGTTGACTTTGAGGGCTGTATAATTGCTCTGGAATTAGAACTTGTGCTCTCCATTTTTGTAATAAATCTCTCCCCCATAAATTTATAGGTGCAGAAGTTACAATTTGTTGAATAGTCCCAGGTTGTCCATTGGGCCCTTCACAATGCAAAATATAACTACTTTGATATACTTCAGGGGCTTTACCAACTCCAACTATGTTAAGTTGAGTAGGTTGAATTGACCATGCAGATGGCCAGTGCTGTAGAGAAATGATTGAAATGTTTGCTCCTGTATCTTCCAAACCTTTAAATTTCTTTCCCTGAATAGTTATTTCACAGGTAGGACGTTTATCAGTAATTTGATTCACCCAATAAGCTGCTTTGCCTTATTTGTGCTTCCAAATCCTCCTGTTCAGTTTCACTTTTTCCCATTTCCACATACAGCACAATCAGAAGCTGGGCTATACGCTCTCCTGGCTCTGCTTTCCAGGGGACAGAAGTAGATATAGCAATTTGAATTTCCCCATTGTAATCTGAATCAATGACTCCTGTATGTACTTGCACTCCTTTTAAATTTAAACTAGACCTACCTAGAATTAATCCTACTGTCCCTGCTGGAAAGGGTCCACAGACTCCTGTTGGCACTTTTTGTGGGGATTCCCCAGGCAGAAGGCTCACAGCTTTTGTGCAGCATAAATCTACTGTGGCACTACGGGCTGTGGCAGGAGACAAGCCCGGGATGGGTCCCTCATGGCATTTCCCAAAATTAGGTTCCCATCTTTATCAAACTTACAGTGACACTGATTAGCTCAATGTTTTCCTTTTTTGCATTTTGGACATATTCCAGGCTCAGTAGTTTTCTTTCCCCCAACACCTGACAGCCTGACTTGCTGATTTTTTTTACATTCTTTTTTAGTATGACCATGCTTCCCACAGTTAAAACAAGCTCCTGGAAACGGAGTATTTCCTTTACCCACTTTCAGTCCTGCCATGGCTTGTGCCAACAAAGTATCATTATGCAGATTACCTCCAATACCATCACAGGCCTTGATATAATCAACTAAATTCACTTTCCCCCTAAAAAGTGGCAGAGCAATCTGGCACTCGGGATTAGCATTGTCAAAAGCTAGTAACTGCAACACCGTATCCTGAGCAGCCGAGTCTGAAATCACCTTTTTAAGAGACTCCTGTAACCAAGCTATAAAATCTGCATACGGTTCTTTTGGCCCCTGCTTTACAGCACTAAAGGAAGAGTATTGCTCTCCTTCTGAAGAGATTTTGTCCTAAGCTCTAATGCACACTCCTCTAAGCTGTTCTATGGCATCACTCTGCATGACCACTTTTGCATCTAAATCAGCCCAGCTGCCAATACCAAAAAGTTGGTCTGCAGTTATATTAATTTGAGGTTGGGCCTGGGCATTGCAAGCAGCCTGAATGGAAGCTTCATCTGCCCACCAAATTTTAAATTGTTAGAAGTGAGCAGGAGTCAGGCAAGCTTGAGTAAGAGCATCCCAGTCACTAGGAATCATCCAGCTGGAAACAGCAACATTTTTTAACAGTCCCGTTACAAAAGGAGAACCTGGTCCATTGATTAATACCTTGTTTAAATTCTTTGAGTAATTTAAAAGGAAAAGGCTCAAATGTAGCTAATTATTTCCCTGTTGATCTGGGGGGTGTATCCTAACAGGGAACTGCCAAGCCTCTATATCACCCTTTCATCTAGCTTGCTGATTTCCTGCCTGAATAGAACTGAAGGCAGTCACTCTAGGCCTTGCCTGAACAGTCACTGGGGCCACTACTTTTCACCCAATGTTCTCTGGAAAAGAAAGATCTGGAGGGTAAGTCACTTTTTTCTTCAAAATAATGATGGAGTGCAGAAGGGTAGGGATAAACCTCTCCCTCCTTTGCCGCTTCAGTTTTAGCTGGCAAACAAACTTGCTCTCTCACCTTTTCTATTACTTTGTTGTACTCTTCTTCTCCCTCATATCAGTGTGAAAATGTTCCAAGGTGGAACCAACCAGAGCCCACACTTTTCCCACTGTTACCTTGAAGTTTCCAGGCTCTCCTTCTTACTCACCGTGGGGATTTCTTAAGAGTACTCAGGTGTCCTCCAGCATAGTTCCACCTTCTCCAACCATTGCTCTGGTGACCCTTCAACCTGGGTTCGAGCCCCATGTATGGGCACCACTTGCTGAAACCAGCTCAGACATGAAGACCCTAACCCAGCAGTGCTAGAGGAATTAAAGACACACACACAGAAATATAGAGTGAGGAGTGGGAATCAGGGGGCTGACAGCCTTCAGAGCTGAGAGTCACGTACAGAGTTTTACCCACATATTTACTGACAGCAAGCCAGTGGTAAGCATGGTTTCTATAGATTATAATTTAACTAAAATGGGAAACCAAGGGGTGGGCTCTGACTTGTCATCTGCAGCAGGAACATGTCCTTAAGGCACAGATCACTCATGCTATTGTTTGTGGTTCAGGAATGCCTTAAGTGTTTTTCCGCCCCGGGTGGGCCAGATGTTCCCTGCCCTCATTCTGGTAAACCAACAACCTTCAGCATGGGCATCATAGTCATCGTGACTATGTCACAGTGCTGCAGAGATTGTTTTTATGACCAGATTTGGGGGCCCGTTTATGGCCAGATTTAGGGATCTGTTCCCAACAAAAAAGGAAAAGTCCGAGGAATCATGCAAACTGATTCTTAGACTTATTTTTAATCTACAGTAAAGACAATTCTGTGTTGTAAAAAGGATCCATCTATAGACCAATGAAAATGAATGACAATTTCAGAAATAGACCTACACAAATATGTTTAATTGATTATCAATAAACACGTGAAGAAATTCATTGAAAAGGGATTGTCTTTTCAACAAATGGTACCAAAAACAAATTGAATACCCACAGGAGAAACATAAATAACTTTTAATTATGCATTTGTAAAAAGAAAATAAAATTTCAGAATTTTTCAAATTTATTATGCCAAGAGAAAAAGTTAAGCCTTGAAAACTGATTCACATAACATGGCCGTTTTCCTTCGGTGCATGACTGTTGCTTCTTTACCTTTGTGTTGAGATGTTATTCACTATACAGGCTCCCTATTCTTTATTCAAACCCAGGTCAAATGGTAGAGATATAGACCCTTGTGATGGTTACCTCTTTATAAGCTAAACAACTCCTTAAAGTATAATCGGTAGTAGTCAATCAAATCCTATGTATGCATGTTAGCCTTTGTATGGGAAATGTAATTCTAATCAGCACTTCCATTTTTGACCATGCAAATTGTTTTCATCTTTTCCCACACCGCGAGCACCTATCACCATTCTTTGGTGTAGCTCTGATACCTGATGGCCACCTTCATACTTTGCACTTAAATAAACTGTTTTAACTGGATTCTGAGCCTTTTGATCATTTTAAATTGACACACTTTACCTTATACCAAAATTAAATAAAAATGGATTATAGACATGATGCATTAAAAACTGATTGATAAACTGGACATCATCAACATTTAAGACACTGGCTCTTTAAAAGACAAGGATAAACAATAAAAAGAGAAGCCATAGAATAAAGAAAACATTTCAAACTACATAACCTACAAAAATACTTGTATCCAAAATATATTAAAAACTCCCAAACCAATAATAAAAAAATATATATTTTAATAGATAATTTACCAAAGAATATGTAAGAATGCAAACACTTAAATGATGCTCAATATAATTAGTAAGTAAGAAAATGCAATTAAATCCAAAGTGAAATAGCACTACACTTTTATTTTAATGGTGAGACTAAACTGGATATGAAGTGCTGGTGAGAACGCAGTCAATAGAATGCTCATATAATTCTGGAAGGAATATAAAACTGTATACCATTTTGCAAAACATTTTGGTAGTTCTTTTTATTGAGACAGGGTCTCCTTCTATTGCCCAGGCCAGGCACTTTGCTCACTGCAGTCTCCGCTTCCTGGGTTCAAGGAATTCTCCTGCCTCAGCCTCCTGAATAGTTGGGATTACAGGCGGCCACCACCACACCCAGCTAATTTTTGTATTTTTAGTAGATACAGGGTTGCACCATGTTGGCCAGGCTGGTGTCGAACTCCTAACTTCAAGCAATCTGCCCAAGCCACCCTGCTCGGCCTTGGCAATTTTTTATAATGTTAAATATGCCCTCATCCTATGACCCAAAAGTCTTACTCTTTGGTATTTACCCAAGTGAAATGAAAACCTATTTTCACACAAAAACCTATATATAATGGATGGGCTGAAGGACTAGTCAACAGGAAACCAGTTACATTAAGCAGCCAGGTCCAGGAGTCCTCATAATTCCAACAGGCCTGAGATCTTTCTCTGCTCCCTAGAGACACCCAGTGTCCTAGCCTGGGAAAGTCCTTCCACCTCCAAAAGCAGTATCAGCAGGAACCAGTGGGAGCCACAGTGTCAACAGGTAAACCAAGCAGAATAGAATAACCAGGCAATTTAAATTTGGTAATACAGCCCACAAAAGTAGGCCAGAATGTGCATGCTACACCTAAACAGGCTGACTGCCCGCCAAAATAAAGAATTGATATAAGAACCCAAATTATTGTCAATATCGTCAACATTATTGTCAACAATGCTGTTTGTGGTATTATACTGTAGTTTCATAAAATGTTACGATTAGGGGACACTAGGTAAATTGTATACATGATCTCTCTGTATTATTTCTTACAAATGTATGTGAATCTAAATTTATCTCAATTAAAATGCAAAACAAATACCCTATACATTAATGTATACATAGAAACGTGGGTTGTAATTGTTCTAAACTGGAGCAAACCTAAATGTTTCTCCACTGTAGAATGAATTAAAACAATGTGGTACATCTATACAATGAAAAAACAATTAGCAATAAAGAGAAAAAAATACTAATATATGCAACAGCATTTTAAAATCTGAAATATATTATGCTGAGTAAAAGAAGCCAGACCCAAGAAGCTATGTATATAATTCCACTTACATAACATCCTTTCAAAAGTAAAGCTATAGATCAATAAAAACCAAAGCTGAGGATGGGGGCAGTGATTGATTATTAGAGGCACAGTAAAATTTGGAGGAATAGGAATGCAACTTTTGTGATATTTCGTTCTATATCTTGATTGTGGTTCCAGTTACATAAATTTACACTTTTTCAACACTTTTATAATTATAAAATAAAAATTGTGGATTTTTCTATAGGTAAATTTACCTTAAATAAAAAGAAAAATAGAAAAGAGGTTATATTACTTTGCTTGCTGAATACTTAAGTCCCATTATTATCATAAAAAGTATACTATTTTTCAGCTTTTTGATAGCATATAAAAACATTGAAACTACAGTTCTAGCATTTCATATCATTCACAACCTTGCCATTTCAGAATGTTACATTTTTTCATTTTTCCATGTACTGCCTATATATGTAATAATTCTCTGACTGAATTCAACACACACTGTTTTTCCACCTACAAGTAAGTATTTTCAATAGAAACATATTCATAATGACCATTTTCCATCTGTACATTAACGTAGGTAGTTAAGATATAATTGGCTTAACCTTTCCTCACTGGTAGACATTTGGGCTATATTAATTTTGTTAGCATTATAAACAAAACTCCATTGAACAACTTAATGCTCAGTCAAAATTGTTTTTTTCTCTTGGGGTAAATTTCAATATGCAGCATTATAGCAAAGTGGATAAATACTTTATTTTCCTTCATAAATACTATTCATGTTATTCCAGAAAGATTTTTGCTTACGTTTCTGCTCACAATTGAAATTTTAACAATTTTTTATATCTTATATTTACTGGTAGATAAAAATGGTATATATAATATTTTAACTTAATATACAAGTAATAGAATATTTTGTTTTAATTTCAATTTTTCTTGCATATTACTGATTATTTCCAAAGGGGGTTTCCAATTTTATATCCATTTGAAGCATGGTCTATCCATGCCCTTTGTACATAGACAACTAAACAAAATGCAACTAGGGACCATGAGTTGCTCGTAAGTAGCTAACATACTGGCTGCCATAGTGCTATGAACTCAAATATTTGTGGGAAGGGAGGAAGGAAGGAAGGAAGGAAGGAAGGAAGGAAGGAAGGAAGGAAGGAAGGAAGGAAGGAAGGAAGGAAGGAAGGAAGGGAAAAAGCTAATTTCTCATGGAAAAAACAGTTATAAACAAGGAGTAATAATTTTAAGAGGCAGATCTGAAAGAAGTCTTTCTGAGATAATGCTTAACTTTTGTGCTCCTTATTTCATTTTGGATCCCCTTGGTTTTACTCTCATAATACTTCTATTAAGTAGCTGCAACTACATTGCTTAATTCCTTTGCTTCAGAACGACATTACAAAGAGAAGCACAGACTCAAAATAAATGGCAGACCTCAGTAAATTTACATTATAACAGTCAAATATATACATAAAGGGTTTCTGCAACCAACAAAATCAATAAATGAGCAGAGAAGTTTGAGCTGAAGAGTTAAAAAGAAATACTCATGTTCAGATATGTTGCTGATACAGATAGAGGGATGAAGTCACTTTGAATAGGTTGCTATAGTCACAAAGCTTCTGTAGCTTGTCATATTTTGCTGATTTTTGTTGCAGGTATTAAAATGTATGTCATATTTTTCTCATTTTAAATTTTACTAGTCAACTTTAAAATGTACTTTTATTTCCAAGATGAGGATGAAGTATCACCTGTAACAAGAATACTACATTTCTATACAGCAAAAAGTGACAACTCTGAAGTATTTGGCTTTGGGGGCTTTTACCGTTTATTTTGCAGAGTAAAGAATTCTAAAATAGGGGAGGTTTGCTACTATAGACCCAAGCTGATCAGCTTTATTTTGTTTGGTTTTGTTTAATTTCCCCTCTCCTATCATTATACTATATAAGATACCAGCTTTATTAAAATGAAGAATTCTTGTTTGCCAAGTGAAATGGCAAAAGTAACAAGTACACATCTAGCAGAATAGCGGTAATAGTGAGAAATCCATCTTTGACAAGAAGTAGCAAAATCACAGACTGGTGGTTCTATGTGAGAATTTTACTATGCAAAATCTTCTCCCTTCACCCTACCCCAGAAAGAGTAACTCATGGGATATTGGTGGCCCATCTGGAGTGCTCAGAGCCAATTCTGCTAATGCTAGATAATAGCCTGTGCATCAGAGCAAAGCTGGAATAATCCTGGCAAGTAGAGAAGTGGTAATTTGTGACTGACATTGAAGGTTTTCAGTGAAGCTGGAATCAAACAACATATTTCTTATTACTAGGAGTGACAGCACCTTCCATTGTCATACTAAATTCCCTTGTGCTGTAGCTTAGTAAAATGAAAGCAAACATTATTTGGAACATTAGCTGTAAGTCATGCAAAATGCGGCAGCTCCAATTAGCATTTGAATAATAAATTGAAATGAACCCAACAAATAACATATCTGAAGCAGACTACTCGTGGAAAACATACACTTAAGTATATTACTATCCAAGGTGGCACGGGATACAAAATGAATGTTGGTGTTAGACATAAAACTGCCCACCTTTTGATTAATCAATATTTATGAAAATTTACAAATGGTTTACGATTTTCATTTTTTGAATTGAATCACACAACAGAAATTTACCAGAGAAAACAAATTAATATTTACAATGCATTCTGTTGTTATATTAATTGGTACAATAGCTTGAACTAGCAAACTCTGGAATCCTAAGAATTTCCAGAATTACATATTTTCCAAAGTCTACATTAAAGATGAACAGGGGCCGGGCGCGGTGGCTCAAGCCTGTAATCCCAGCACTTTGGGAGGCCGAGACGGGTGGATCACGAGGTCAGGAGATCGAGACCATCCTGGCTAACACAGTGAAACCCCGTCTCTACTAAAAAATACAAAAAAACTAGCCGGGCGAGGTGGCGGGCGCCTGTAGTCCCAGCTACTCGGGAGGCTGAGGCAGGAGAATGGCCTGAACCCGGGAGGCGGAGCTTGCAGTGAGCTGAGATCCGGCCACTGCACTCCAGCAAGGGGGACAGAGTGAGACTCCGTCTCAAAAAAAAAAAAAAAAAAAAAAAAAAGATGAACAGGATAACTTGGGATTATAAGAAATAAATCACAATAGAGAAAAAATCTTACTCAGATTAAAGCCAATGTAATTAAACTCTGTGTGATCAGTGGAATTACCATAAAAACAATTATTTGGAAGGAAAACGTGGGGAAAGAAACCAAGTAATTTTTTAACATAGTATTGGTGTTCAGGGAAGATTTTGTTTATTAATTCATTCATAGTTTCAATTATCAAAACATTCATTGAGTATCTACTGCTTCTGATCCTTTAGTAATATCTTCAGATAAAAGATAGATACAAAATATGTATTTTTAAAGAATCTCACCAATCAGTGGGAGAAGATGACACTCCGATTGTGTAAAATGATGTGAAAATTCTGTAATGTAATTATGTACAAGGGAAACATTTACAACACTTTAAAAGGGGAATTGAAATTTTCTGATAGGCTATGATGTCTAAAGTAAATCTTAAAGGATAAATAAATATTATAAATGTGATCAGTTTGTGATCAGCCTAAGAAAAAAATCTACAATGTAATTTAAAGTATTTATCACCATGATACTGAGAGAGACACACATCTAATATTTATGATAAGAGGTATTAAGATCACAAACAAACTTATTTCCTTTTTCTTTTGCTGACTCTGAAGACCTGATGACTTTGATTTGTCATTTGCTTACATAGTAACTTTCCTTTATTCACTTACCGCCAGTTGTTTTAGTTAATATACCTGAATAAGCAAGTCTGATTCTTGACCTTGTCCTAGGTGAGAGTGTCCCATGTAAACAAAGCTGTGGTGGAAAAGGTAAAGGGTGTAGGTTTCTTCTGATCTGGCATATTACAACAAAGCTTGGGCTTTTTGGCAAAAAGCCTTAAAAGAAGTTATTGGGAAAACCCTGAGATTTTAAGAGACACGATAAGAATCTTCTGGACAAAAGCTACAGGAGATTTTCATACTTTGTCCATCTTGTGAAGGTGAGTTGTTGCATTTCGGGATTGAGAGATGTATAGACGTGGGAGTGAACTTGGAAAATTCCTACAATTTGGGAATTCATAAAATACTTGAGAATGCCTCTTTCTCAGAAATAAGTTTGGTCTAGAGTATCACCTGAAATGCAAATTATGTTAAATTGCCAAAAATTTAACATAACAGGGCAAAGTCCCTGCCCTCTATATCCTCAGATTAAATGACTCTAGAAGACTGAAAGTCATACAAAGCCTTCAGATATTGGAGAAGAAAACAGTTCCCTGTTATCTGAATACAGTATACTCTCTTTAGAAAATCTCTCTTCATATTGGCATCTGGAGACTCTTTCTTATACTCGCTCCAGGTAATATGAAAATATGTGTCTTTCAAGTTGTGATGGATGTCAGCAAGCCCAGGACAAGTGTGTGGTGCTTCTCAGAAGTTTCAAAAATAATTTGAAGAATGCTTAAGTGAATGCTACACACACATACAATCATGCGTACACACACACACACACACACACACGCACACACACCCCTGAGTCTCATGAATTCCACATCCCAGAGTAATAACTATCAATAGTTTGGTACAATTTTTTTTCAGAATATTGTCTACTTCATACAGACGTATACATTTTTTTTAAATAGACTTTTATTTTAGAACAGATTTGTGTTCACAGCAAAATTTAGAGGAACATACAAACTTTCCATATATCCCCACCCCAATGGAATAGCCTATGCCACAAGCAACATCCCACACCAGAGTGATACATTTATTATGAGTCGTGAAACTGCACTGATGTATTATTATCACCCAAAATCCATAGTTTACACTATGTTCACTCTTAATGCTTTACACTCAATGGGTTTTTGGATAAATATATAATGACATATCCACCATTGCAGCAGATAGACAATTTTAACAGATTTTTCATATTTTACTTAGTTATTTGAAACTTCCTTTTTCACTAAACACTCTTCTGTTAGGGTCCAGGTAGAGCTACCCTACTTTTTCATAATGTCATAGAATCACATGGACATATGTATTTTATTTAGAAATGTGTTATTGATAGACATTTAGTTTTCTATTTTCCTTTTTAAAATAATGCTGAAATTACATCCTTATTCATAAATACTGTCATGTCATGTACATGTATAAGTTTTGGACATTATATGCATAATGTCTAGATAGTACAGAGGAAAGATTATGGTCTTTGGAATCATAAAATAAGTTTTGTTCAACTACAGTTATATCATTTGCAATTTTAAAAACTTTGACAAAGTGAAACCATAATTTCATCATCAATAAAATAATCTCTTATGGAATTGTGAAGATGAAATAAGATAAAATACAACATTTCTCTTAGGAACTAAAACTTATGTATATGTTTTTATTACTAGAAATTTTCTGTGGTCATGAGATTATTAACTCAGTCAGCTGTTATCACTCCTCTGATGCAGGACCATTCACTGAAATTCACACCAAAAGGAGTTGAGGTTGGGGCACAGAGTGCTGTTAAGAGGATGCCAGTGAGTTGAACAGTCTTTGAGGTGAACTTTGGAACATCTTGGCACAAAAAGACTACTGGGGCTCCTAAACCAGGTACAGAAATTAGGATCTATGCTTATCTTCATTAAGGCATGGCTCAGTCCTGGCCTGAAAGCTTTAGGACAGCTCCCAGCATTGTCCTGGAGGCAGTGACCACCAAGCGGAATATAGACCCTGCTGGTTCCATCCTGAAAGGGCAAGAGACTTGTAGAGACCTACCAACCTTTTTCTATTTCAACCAAGTTACTAAAGTAGAAACCCCATTCTAGACATCTAGGAGCATCCACCCTAGAAGTAAGAATTGGTGAAACCCCAAACAGGTTTTGTCACATCCAGTCTCTGAAGAATCAAGAGAAACAATCTGTCTCTGCTGACCAGGGCACAGGCAATGTGTATGGCTAACTGTGGAGGCAACAGCAAATTTATAAATTAAGAGCCTCCATGAGCTTCACCATTCTGGATGGAATCATCTTTCTCCATTGCCACATTTCTGGATCTTCCACAATCTCAGGAAATGATATGGTTTGGCTGTGTCCCCACCCAAATCTCATCTTGAATTGTAACTCCTACAATTACCACATGTTGTAGGAGGAACCCAGTTGGAGGTGACTGAATTATGAGAGTATTTCTTTCTGGTGCCGTTCTCCTGTTCTCCTGATAGTGAATGAGTCTCACGAGATCTGATGGTTTTAAAAATGGGAGTTTCTCTGCACAAGCTCTATCTTTGCCTGCCCCCATCCACATAAGATGTGACTTGCTCCTCCTTGGCTTCCACCATGATTGTGAAGCCTCCCCAGCCATGTGGAACTATGAGTCCAATTCAATCTCTTTCTTCTGCCTAGTCTCTGGTATGTCTTTATCAGCAGTATGAAAACAGACTAATACAGAAGTATTAGTAAGAGATCTTGTGATCTTGTTGTGAAGGTCCTCATTTTTCTCTCCTCAAGAGTGATTTCCTCTAGCAGTACACTTTACTTGTTCCTTTTCATTTTAGTGAATGTATTACTGGTTTTTGCAGTGTGATTATCATGAAGTTTACAAAAGTCATATATATAGCAAGTTATTTTAATCAAATATCAGCTTATCTAACAAAAAAATAGAAACAAAAAACATAAAAATCTCTTCATTTTATCTTGATCTCCACATAGTTTGGTTTTATCTTTTATCAACTTACATATTTTTATGTTGCTTGTCTCCTGACAGATTACTGTAGGTATTATTGTTTTTGATAGTTTTATCTTTTGGGCTTCATACTTTCAGTTATGAGTGGATTGCATATATTTACAGTACTAGAATGTTCTGAGTTTATCTGTGTAACTTAATTTTCCCAGTGAGTTTTATATTTTCAAATGTTTTATTTTCACATTATTTGTTTTCACATTGTTATTTACTTCTTTCAGATTGAAAAGCCCCCCTTGAGCATTTCTTATAAGACATCTGGTGGTAGTAAATTCTTTCAACTATTGTTTGATCTAGGAAAGACTTTATTTCTCTTTTTCATGTTTCAATGAGGCTTTTGCTGGGTATAGTATTCTTGAATAAAAGAATTTTTCTCTTTCAGGACTTTGAAAATGTCCTTCTAATCCCTCCTGGCCTGTGTAGTTTCTGTTGAAAAGTCTGTATGAATTTGAGCTCATGTATATGTCATTTGCTTGTTTTCTCTTATTGCTTTTAGGATGTTCTCTTTAATCATATCCCTTTCTCTTGTCCAGCTCCTTTTTGGACACCAATAATTTTTAGATTTGCACTTTTGAGGTTATTTTCTATATCTTATAGGTAATATTCATTCTTTTTCATTCTTTTTTCCTTTTCTCTCTGACTATGCATTTTCAAATAGCCTGTTTTCAAGATCACTGATTCTTTTCTCTGCCTGATCTATTCTGCTGTTAAGAGTCACTATCAAATTTTTTAGTTCAGCAAATGTATTTCTCAGCTTTAAGATTTCTCTTTGATTTTTAAAATTATTTTAATCTCTTTGTTATATTTCTCTGGAAAATGTTTGAATTACTTTTCTGTGTTATCTCAGGGGTCACAGAATTTACTTTAAACTGCTTTTTTAGATTATTGGTCAGAGAATTCACATGTCACCATTTTTTTAGAGTCACTCACTGAATCCTTGCTCTGACCCTTTGAGGAGGTCATGGTTTCCTGCTTGCTGTTCGTTTTTGTGGATGTACACATACGTCATTTCATTGAAGTATTTATTGTTTATTCCTGTCTTCTCTTCCTGGCTTGTTTTGGCTTTTATTGCTTAGGTTTGCTCAGAGATTCTCTGTAATTTGCCTGTTGGTTGTGTTTCTTTTTTCCCCACTAGGTTATTGCCTAATTTTGGCATTAGATGGCACCTTAAACTCAGATTTGCCTCAGTTCTAGTAAGCAAAGTATCACATGTCCTGAATGGGGGTGGTTCCAAAGGGGCTGACCTGGTAGTGTGGGAAGACTGTCTAGTAGCTTGTGCCCAGGAAATCTGTGAAACAAACCTTTCAACACATTCTGTTGCTGAACAGCCACTCTGATTTTTCGTCTTTTTGACAGAGTTACAGAGGAGAGATTTCAGGGTTAGAGATGTTCATCCTGCCTCCCCTCTTTGTCTCTGGCTATCCTTAGTGACATTTCTCCATCTATGTACTCTTCCTGCTTCTATTGAGATTGAGACAGGACCAATTGTAGTTCCCTACAATCTTGTAGTTCCATAAATTCCCTGGCAATGCATGTTTGTTTTTAGTTTTCTGTGGTAAATAATAAAGTCAGCTTGCTTCTCCACCACCATTTTGGTGGTTCTCCCATGTTCTCCCATGGGAGAACTCCAAAATGTCTCATGTTTATTGCAGCACTATTCACAATACCCAAAATAAGGAATTAACCGAAGTATGCATCAACAAATGAATTGATAAAGGAAATGTGACCTATATAATCAGTGGAAAACTATTCAGCCATAAAAATGAATGAAATCCGGTCATTTGCAGCAACATGGGTGAAACTGCAGGTTATTATGTTAAACGAAATAAACCAGACACAGAAACACAAACATTGCATTTTCTCACTCATATGTGAGAGGTAAAATGGTTGATCTCATGGAAGTAGAGAGTAGATTAATGGTTACTAGAAGCTAGAAAGATTGGGGGAAGATGAAGAGAGGTTGGTAATGGGTACAAACATAAAGTTAGATAGAAAGAATAAGTTTTACTGTATAATAACATGGTAGGGTGACTAGATTTTGTAATAATTTACTGTATATTTCAAAATAGCTAGATGAGAAGATTCAAAATGTTCACAATACAAAGAAATGGTGAATGTTTGAGGTAATGGTTATCCCAAATACCCTGATTTAATTATTTTATTAAAAATATCACGTCTCATAAATATATACTAAATATATGTGTAATATATAGTGTGTGTATATATATATACATATCTCAATTTTTAAAACTGATTCATAGAGCACAAAACTGTAAAAGCTCAGTTTACTTGCATCTCTCCTTGGAATTCTGTCCTCCACACTATAAGTAACCTATGCAGGGTTAGGAGGGAAGATCTGCATTATCTAGCATCCATGTCTATGACTGGATGAATGAATGAATTCATGGCAAAGGAAGCAGGATGTATTTCAATTTCAAGCCCAAGGTTAACTCCCCAAACTATTTCACAGAGTGAAAGTGGTGTTTTGATCTGGGACTCCTGTGTGTATTTCAGAATTTGGAAATGAGAAGTATGTAAAACTGAGTAAATATAAAAAATATGGCAATGATCAGCCAGAGAGCTGTCAATGACAAAATTCTGGGGGCTAAAGCAGAAGATAAACAATGACTTTTTTATTAGACTTATTTGGTTTCCACTGTCACCACTAGTCCTCATTTTCCTCAAGTGGACGTTTTTGACTCTCCCAACTGCTAGCTTGGGCTCCTTAGAGCCACCAGGACTTATTCTTACCTTAGGTAGAAAGAATTTAAGGAACTGTAGTCTGACCTACACAACTAGAGGCTGGTTCACCAAGAAGCTAATGAAGCTCCAGCTTCAGGCCCTTCCCTTGTATAGGAATTTCCAAAGGCTTGGTGTATTCTCTTTCTGGAGCACCAAGAGGAAGCAATGACCCTTGACAAGCACCAGAAGCAGTGAGTGCTCCTGCCTTCCTAGAAATTATCCTTTAAGGTTTCAGGCAATGAGAAAGGTAAGAAAGTTTCCAGCACTATCTTCTACACAGTCCTCAGAAACTACCAGTACCATCATATCTCTCTTAGCAACCAGATTCCATGTTTTACCCCCAAAGAGAAAAATTTGTATTAGATGCAACTTCCTCCTTAAATAATGGTCCAAGGTGGGGAGAAGGTAGTCTTGGGAGGATAATAGTCAGTGACAGCAAAGACCTGGCTGAGATGGAGCAGATGAAGTATCAAAGGTCATCCCAAGGAACACTAAAGTCCTACAATTTTCTGAGGGTTTTCTCTCAGAGTTAATTTATCACTAACTCAGCTTAACCATTCAAATTTACTCTTATGCTGGAAATAAGAGAATAGTGTAACTTTTGAGTAACTGTAACAGGAAGACTTTCTTATTATAGAATAAAATAATATAAAGTATCCCAAAAATCAACATGAAATACACTTTAGAACCTGGAAACAAAACATATACCAAACTAACCCTTTTCCAAACAATCTTTTACATAGAAATTCAAGATGTGTGGCTGTGTTGAACTTACATTTAATCAGCATTAGTCTTTATCAGACTGAAATTAAATGAAACCATTTTTCTTCTTGATAGGCACAGTAATTCTTATATTGCAGAGTCACACCATCTGCTCTAACATTAACATTTTGGGGATTTCTTCAAGGGCAAACATGTTTATAAAATCATTGTATATGCTGTTAAAATTAAAGCCTACAGCAGCCTTTAAATGCATCAAATCTGATGTTTATAATGGCCTAAAGAAAGCCCCAAGCCATCTCTACCTGCCAGAACCTATAGCAGTGTTTCCTAGCATAAACTAATCAAAAACTGTCACAAGAGTTTACACCATCTGGCATCACACAAACTCAAGTCTTCACCTAAAGTTGAAGTTCAGGAGTTTCATCTTCTCTGTGTTAAATCACTTTGGGATTTCACAATGAATTCAATAGTAAAACAATATATACACACAGCAATATTTGGGGTATATCTGAAATCAGTGAAGCTATTCCCAGGTATCTTCTCATCCCATTAATTGTTAAAATTATTATGGCTAATATACATTCTTCTGCATGACATATATCACATAGTGATATCACTGAAAACTCTAATGATGAGTTTTGCCTCCCCACAACCCATTTCTTTAGCTATTACAAAGGCCCCTTTGATACTGATGTATCAGTGTCTGTGGTATGATCAGGAGAACAGCCCTTTAGAACAAACTGAGGACTGGTTCGTGAAGATTCTTGATAAGAATCTGGATATTATCATGTGAAACCAATTCTATTTCATCAACATTCAAATATCACACTGATTGTGAAAGAAATAAATGCAATTTATGGAGCAAGAGGAAAATTTAAAATAAGTCTAATCACCTTACAAAAAGTTTTTTACTACTTAAATAGTAAAACATACCAATCACTATATTGGCATTAGAAAAGCTAGTTAGACATGAGTCCATCCCAGCTATATTTAAAATCATCTATAAAACAATCAATAAAATCAATGTGTGGGATTTATATCCCATATGATTTTTATTTAAGCAGATCATTCTGAAGTAAATACATAACTTAAGTGGACCTTTATCTGTAGCCCAGACTTATCAACAGTTAATAATTACTAAGGTAGCAATATTCTGGATGGTAAAATGACTCTCATTTATTCAGGAATACTTCAATTTTGGCATCATTCATTTGCTAATACTATTGACAATAGAAGCTCCTAGGGTATTAAGATTTCAGGCTTTTACTAAAATATTTTAATCATTGGCTTAATAAAGGAAAACATATTTAAAACTTATTTAAAGTATAAAGAAGTTGTGTTTGGGTACCTAAGTTAAAAAAAAAAGTATCACTTTCCTATGCTAACACATAGATATTATCGAATTAATTCAACAAAAAGAATCTCTGGTGAAATAGTACCAAAATGAGAGTAGCCACTCCAAGCATCCCATTCTAAAGGTTATAAAATTTCTACCATAATTTTCTTCCTTTGAGGACAATGATAGCAAAGGGAGAAAATGTCAAAACATAAAGCAGATATTGACATACAATATATGAGCAGAAACTGCTGGTATATGGAAATGATTGCAGTGCACTATTTCTTACCAGTGATGCCTTCCATTTGGTGACAGTCATTCAATCAAAAGCCATTCAACGGTGGACCAGTTGCAAACCACTCAAAAAATGATAATATCCACAGAATAGAATTTTACAAAAAACTACTAGATCTCTTCTCATTGAGGAGTTAAGAATTTAAAATGTAACTTGTCACTTCAGCATATTAAATTACATAGTTAGCTGCATGAAAATCTAGATTGACATATATCTTTGAGAGCATATACAATAAGAAAAATTCCAAAAAATACTGTGCTATTGACACGCTGTCAGAATGAATCATATTCCAAAAGTTGATTATTTTATTTAAAAAATTAAGTTGTTATTAAAGATAATGGTCATCAAATCTTGCTATTCTTGCTATGCTGTATAGAAAATTATATTACTTTCTAATGTTTGCACAAAAATTGTATGAAATAATAATGACATATGAAAACTAGAGTATGTATCCAGATATTTGATCCAACAAGTTATACAGTCCCTGTCTTATCATTGGAAATAGATAAGAAGCCTTGGTCTTCTTACCTATTTCCTTTGGTGATTTAGGAGACCTATTATCGAAGAAATTTTCTGAGTTTTGTAAATATTCTATAGTTTTACACATAATATTATTTTTAATAGAACTGTTTTTACCACAATTGAAATAAAGACGTTTATAATAAGAAATCTTACCTGGCCTATCACCATCAAGCCTTATTTGCCTAAGGCCGTCTACAAAGGCAAGTCACATTTTGGGGGATAAAATAAGTAATCAAGAATTATCAATTTCTTATATCTTAACATGTCGTTATTTGTTTGAGCACTTCAATCAGTCCTACTGAATTAGTAATGGAGTGATTCCTCAGTATTTGTCTCAGTAATCTTTACCCAGGCTGAGTTGGCTTTGGAAGATATATATTAGATGTTTCTGTCTTTACTTCCTTGTCATAATCATTTGTACCACAAGAGTTCATCTTTTCTAGTTCTCTAGGACTATTGGAGTTGAACCAAGGTAGGAATCTATCTATGATGCAGATCTTGCTGTCTGAGCTGTAAATACCATATCAATGTGCTTACAGGCTATTTTACAAAAATCTATTGATCAACAATGAAGAAATTATTTCCAGGATTCATTCCTTAACAAAAATCAGCTTATTTGTAGGATCTCTTTTAGAAAATTGTCATTGATTTTTTAAATTATCATTTGAGAATTAGCAAGTACCCAAAATAGATGGAACTATAATAACCCTTCTCCAAGCATCTTGGTTACTTGAAGAGGTATGTTCTGATAATGTTATATCTAGTGTGACAGAAACAGCTTCTCAGAATCATACCTATGCTTTCCTTTTTTGTTTACAGTATTTTTATATGCTTAAATGAATTTGAGTAGAATTGTTATAAGGACTTTTTAAAAACTAAGGAGCCCTCCTTTTCCTTGACTGTTTTATTGTCACAGACACATGGATATCTTGATATGATAAGGTAAAAATATTATTTGTAAAATTCTTGAAACATAGTGTGGCAGAGACAAGAAAATCAACAGTACTCTCACCTATTAAATTTCTGGATGGTACATCTCTTTTAAAAGTCAATTAAAAATGTATTAATATAGATCCTGTGGCTATTTCAAATGGAAAAAAAAATTAAGTTTAAGCTATATAATAGTGATTGTGGAAGAGTCTTATCTAAATGTCCCCATTTTAAATTGTGCCAGATTTCCAGTCAAATAAAAGAGAAGAAAATACTTATCAGATATGAATGGAAACACAAAGCTTTAAAACCACTGAGTAAATACATAGCTGTTTTTTGAGTTAGGCATTTTGAACAACTCATTACAAGTAAAGCCAATGGATTTGTTAATAACAAACCTACCTTCAGAAGTGCTTTGTAACTATCAGGCATCCAAGGGTTATCTTTGTCACAGAGTATTCAGAAGTTTGGGTAGGTCTTTAATTCAGTTTAAAAATGAAAGTAAAGGTCATTTGGTAAGAGTGCACGTGAAGTTAACCTTTCTGGAACGCAATTCAATGGTATTTATTTTAAAACATAGTTTTTAAAATGTTAAAAAAAATTTTTTTTAAGTTTAAAAATTCACTTTGTTATTGTTTGTGTTCTCCCAAAAGTAACAGGAGAGAAAGAAAAACAAATCACTGAAATGAAGTTTTAGACAAAAATTGTTGGGTAGGTGACTTCAGGAAACACATAAGAGAATGGGGAAGTGAGATAGAGAAACAGGGGAAGGCATTAAAGCGTGAGTTGATGAACGGGTCACCTTTGTGGGCAACTGGGACTCAATCCTACTGGGGACATCTGAGAGATTGTGAAATATGCCTCGTAATTGAATTGTACCACTGAGAGCTGATAAATTCACCAGCTCTCGTCTTTTGTTGGTTGAGGGTCACTGCAAAGGCATGAACTTTCCAGTTCATCTGGCCGTATTTTATCAAGTATATCAGCTGCAGCATCTGGAGAATATTTCAGGCAGTGAGACTCTCAGGCAAGGAATTATCAAGCCATATGGGAATTGTGGGCAGGAGACCTCCCTCCTGAGAATTATATGCAGGTCCATAGAAATTCACATACATACGTGGAATTGTATGCACATGACTCAGGAAATCACACGTGAAAACTTATTCTTTCATCATGATTCTCACAATAAGTAGAGAAATACTAGCAGGGAAATTTTTTAAAAGTCTTGTTACATGCACATGGTAATGCAAGAGACCAGTGGATTTTTGTTTAATGTTGGATTCTCTCGAAAAGCCACAATCAATTCAAATGTCTATTGAGATTATAGTCACAATACATTCTACGACCATTAGATGTCTAGTAATATGGCTAAATACGTATTTTAGGGAGACTGAAGATATCCTCCATAGGGTTAACAGATTTGGCAAATAAAAATACAGGACACCGAGCATGTACATTTTCAAGGGTTGCCATTAAAACCTTCCACAAATGGAGTGCTTAAAATAACACGAATTCATTTTCTCACAGTTCTGGAGATTTAAAATTTGAAATCAATGTGTCAGGAGGGCTGTGCTCTCTCCAAAGTTTCTACAGAAGGATCCTTCCTTGATTTTTCTAGCTTCTAGTGGTTGCAAGCAATCCTTTGTGTACCTTGGTTTACAGACATATCAATTTAATCTCTGCCTCTGTCTTCATATGATCCTGTGTATCTGTCTGTCTATGTCTCTTCTTCTAAAGACATCAAGACATCAGTTATGAAATTTAAGGCCTACTCTTACCCAGCATAACCTCATTTTAACTTGATTACATCTGCAAAGACGCATTTCCAAATAAGAGTCACATTCTCAGGGTCTAGGTGGCATGAATTTGGCAGAGGAGAAAGGAGCACGATTCAACCCAGTAGACCTAGTTAAATTTGAATATCAGATAATGAATATTGCCCCAAATGTTATATGAGACATAATTATATTAAATGTTTTTATTTGAAATTAAAATTTAACTAGGTGTCAGGTATTTTTATCTGTAAAGCTTACTGCTAGAGGGCATTTAGTCTTCAGCATCATCTCATTTATACATGCTTTTTGAAGAGGCTCAGGTTTTGAAACTGGAACCTGAAATTAAAGAAAAGTGTCAAAGACTCCCAGAGTGTCCTGAGGCTTGAATTCCAGTCTACTTTCTCTAAGTAACTACATAAGCATCTGGATCAATTTCTTTCTTCTTTATCCCATTTCCTCATGGAGTCTGAAGCCATTATTTGAATTCCACTTGATAAATATTTATTCAGTTATTCACAATATATAAGAATATGTGTGAATAATGAGTACAGGCACTTATGTGGTAAAGAAAGAGAAGTAAATATGCTCTGTTTCCTCAAAGAGTCTACAGGTTAGTTCTAGTGATGAGGATGACATTTCCCAAATAATTACTGTGAAGTAGACAAAGTATGTGCCAACAAAGTATGCCACAAAACCAGAAGAAATCTCAACTAATTGATGTCCTACCCATTTGGAAGGCTCAGGTCAGATTTCATGGAGAAGTAGCTTTGGAATTGGGCCTTACAAGATGGATAAGATGGAAAGATGAAATTGCTGGTAAAGAATTTCCCAAGTAGAGAGAATAACTTGACCAATGATAGGCATCATGAGCCTGAGTAATGATGAATTAAGCACCCAATTCAGTTGTTCTCAAACTTCTTTGTGCTTCAAAATCCCCTGTATGTTGAATTCCTATAGTTCATCCCAAAGAGTGCTGATTCGATAGGCCCAAGATAGTTCACAATTTGGAAAAGTTTCCCAGGTATTACAAAGCAAAATATAGATGCAAATGCACAGTAACTGAAAGATAGTCAAAATTTATATTTTGTTCATATAGCAGTCCAAGGTTAACGTGTTAGACTAGGGTTCAGTTAGGTAGGAGTAGATTGAGAACAGAAATCTATCTGGTATTTCTGTAACATATATTATTTTAAAACTATTCAGTGATTTGAAAATTTTATCGCCAAGAGGTATTTTTAACACAAGACCCTTCTATCCTTCTTTCCACAATACTAAAATGTTTTTCCTGTTACTTATTCCTCATTGAACAGTTAAAAAGTCAAAGACTAATTCCCTTGTTCAAACTAATATGTAAATGCCCCATTATTGATGGCTTCCATTAGTCACCTAAAATGAATAATGCTGAACTAATCTCCACTAATTGGTTATCTATTTTAGGTTACACTGATATAAACAAATCAGAAACTCATGAGGTAAATTGCACTAACATAGAACTGGCTAACGTTTTCATGTAAATCACCAATTTCTAGAAATAATAGTTCAAATAACTAAAAATAACAGGGTGCATCAAACTCCAGGAAATTCAGATTGCTGCTTGTTGTGTCTCTGCATTTTAAATAATCTTAAAGAAAAAGCTATTTCTCAAAACAGTCAAAATAGAAATGTGAACATATACAGATACATTCTCTGACAAGATGGAAAATGTTCTTTACGAAATTTCTTGTTGTCTTTATTTTAGAAAAACCTCACAACAGTTTCATGTCATACACCATCTTCATCTAAACAAACCACAAATATATGCATTACCTGTTTTAAATGATCAACATAGTTCTCACCTACATGCTAAGTAACAATAATTTCTACCACTTGCAGTTTAGAAAGTGCATGTTCCTGCTCTGTTTCATTTGGTCCCTATGAGTTGTGGATGGATAGAGTAGGGGCTACAGGTGGCATTACATTTACCATGTCAGCAGTCAATCTGAGGCATAATAATGTTACTGGAGATATCCATGATCACACAGACTCTTAGTGGGAAAAGGGCTTGAACCTGAGGTTCTTGATTAAATATCCAGTGGTCTTCATATAATGGCATAAAGTTCCATTGTTTCAGGAAAAGTTTAGTTTTATTAAATAACGTACAAGAGCACAGTACTGAGCCATCATTCTCTTTGCCTCATATTTGTGAGAAGCATTATCAGAATGTGTATTAAATCGCTGAGAAACAGCTATTGGAGATATGCAACCTTCATTAGAGTTTAATATCTCTGTGATTTTGTTTTAAAATAATTTAGTAAACTGAACTAATCAATATGATCAAGTAATGGTCTATGAAATTCTATTTTAAAGCAAAGCTATTAGATTTAAAGAATCTAAAGACAATATCTGAAACTAGTAAGTTTCTGCTAGTAATCTCCCTTATTGTTTGAATGAAATGCAAACCCAGTCACAAGTTCAAGAATAAAAGCTTTAAAAAAGAAAACTTGAAAATTGATGCTGCAGTTTTGTTCCAAATCAAGTCTTAATAGCTGTGTTTTAAAACCCTGAAAATGGAAGTTCATAATGGACATGCCGTCATAGCAGTTATGAGGTACCACTGCAATAAGCAGCATGTTTCAGTGGAAAAGGTAAAACCTGTTTTACCACTCTTGGTAGAAATAAACTGTCAGCATAATTACACCCCCAGATTATCAACCCAATAGCTTCCTATTCAGACCACCTGAGGGACCCATCATTTCATTAATTCTCAACTTTGAAGGTTCTGTTAAAAAACAGGAACAAAAACTGAATGTCTTACAATAGGGAATAGTTTATTAAAGTATGCTGTTTCCCCACAGTGTCATATTACTTCATGAAGAATTTTTATTGACACGGCAAAATGATCATGATCTAATATAAAATGTGGGAAAAGCATGATGCCAATTACATTAGTTTACTTGAACTATAATAGCAAAATACCACAAACTAGGTGACTTAACAAAAATTTCTCATAATTTTGGAGGCTAGACATTCAAGATTAAAATGCTGGCAAGCCTTGTTTCTCCTGAGGCCTTTGTCTTTGGTTTGCACATGGCCACTTTCTCAATGTATCCTTATATGACCTCTCCTCTGTGTGCATTCACCCTTAATGTCTCTTCTTCTGTTTATAGCAACACCAGTCATATTAAGAGAGGGCCCCACCCTAACATAAGCGTTTTAATTTTATCACCATTTGAAAGACCTTATCCTCAAATATGCTTACATTTCAATGTACTGGATGTTGAGATTTAAACATGTGAATTTTGAGGGGACATAATGTAGACCATAACACCAATTATATGCAGAAAAAAATTTATCTGGCTGTGTGTGTATGTATGCTAAGACAAAAATTAAAGGATATATACAGAAAAGTTAACAAACACATAAGTAGGGTTAAGTGAAATTATTTTCTCCTTATATTCTTAATTTTAAGACAACATATGTTTGTTTAAAAAGAAATGAATAAAATTACTAGCCATAAAATATCAGGGCTGCTTAAGGAAGCATATAATGGTGAGCCAAAGAAATTCTACAATAACCTATCCTTATAAGCAATTATCTTCCTGTTGTATTTATTTTGTTCTTTTATTTTATTTTATTTTGTTAAAATTAGAAAGTATTTAATAAAAATCTTAGACCGTAGCCCAAATGTAATATTGGCAAGAGCAGAACTACTCTAGTTGATGCAAGGTTATTTTCCTTGTAACCAGTAAAGCATTCAGTTGCCCACAATAAATTTTTGAGTACTCTGAGAACACAGACTAAGTCTTATTCATCTTTGAAACTTTCATCTCTAGCATAATGCTGTCAACTGAACACATAATAAATATGTCAAAAGTTAAGACACTAAAGTATCTCATAGCTGTTCCTTAAATAAGAAGACAACAGACAATGTACTGAATTTAGTTCAAGGAATTCAGTTGAAGTTCTTGTTCTGTTGAATATCACATAGAAAAATTCCAGTCATCCACAGAAATTCTCTTAAGTGCCTTGGTTTACTTGTAAGTTTATAATGCAGAAGAAAAATCAATTTTCTTAACAGTTGATCCAGATTCAGGGAGAGAATGTCTTTGTTTAGAAAAGGTCTGCGATAAGTACTTGAGACAGAAGATAAGATATTGAGGACAGGAGCTCAGACCAAAAAAAAAGAAAGGCTTAGTTTTCTTGCATGAGAAAATGAGATAAATTTGGTTCTTACTATTGATGGAGCAGATGAGAAGAGAAGGAAAAAATAATGAAGAAATAGGAGGAGACAGAGAGAGAAGACATGGTGACAGTATGGGGGCACAACATGAGATAAACCAGGCATTAGAAATTTCTGTGGCAGGGCAGGAAAAAGATCTAAAATACAATTTTAAGTTGTTTGTTATGTAGGGTGAAATTTGACCTCTCATCAAAGCCATCAACTTTTCCATAGAAGTTCTATTACACTGAAGAGCTTTATAATGATGGTTGATGGTAAATAGTGGGAGTTGCAGAGGGAGAAGGAATGATACTATGAGGAGGGAGGAGGAATTACTCAATGGGAAACAGTAAGTTCTCAGGATTGGGGTGAAGTAACTAAGGCCACCATGAGAATGTAAGCCATGAAGAATTTGAAAACAAACAAAAAAAACCCTTAAGAAGAGCTTTAGTCTTCCATTATCCATGATCAATCATGTAAAGATCTTAAGTAGTTTTATGATCTCAAGTGATATCTGGGTCATGTGTTAAATGGGGTAATTATGTACTACTGCTGACTTTATAGAATTACTGAATCAATCAAAGGAGATAATAACAGCTAACATTTATGCAGGACTTACTATATGCCAAGTATTTTTGGAAGCGCTTTAGATAGTTTTACTCTTTCATGCCTCACAAGAATATCATGACGTTCCTATTGCATATTTTGTCTGCATTTTACAGGAGAAGAAATGAAGCCACAGAGAAATAACTTGCCCTTTTTCAGAAACCTAATAAGTAATTGGTGGAGCCAGTATTCAAAACCTGTAATAGCTCCACTATTACATCTCAGAATAAAATAGTAATTTATGTTAATTAAGCTGTCTTGTAAGCAAATGTAAAGTATTACTTTCTGGCAGTTAGACAGATTAGGCAGTTACAGTCAGAAAAAAATACGTAGTAATTGTTCCACCCCCTCTCTCTCTCTTTTTTTTTTTTTTTTTTTTTGCTATATATATAGCAAAATGAATACTTAACGATCAATCATCTGTATCTTTGTGTGTATGTGTTTGTTCAGAACACCTAAAATCTGCTCTCTTAGGAAATTTCCAGTATATAGTACTATATTATTATTTCTAGTTCTTATTCGGTTTATCAGACTTTTAAACATATTTATCTTATTTAACTGCAAATTTGTTCTCTTTGACCTACTTCTCCCCATTTCTTACTCTTCCCTCCGGTGATCACCATTCTCTTATCCGTTTCTATGTATTTGACTTTTTTAGATTTTAAACATAAGTTAGATCATGTAGTATTTTTCTTTCTGTGTCTGGATTATATCACTTAGCAAAATATCCTCCAGTTTCATCCATATTATCACAAATGGCAGTATCTCCTTTTTAAAGGCAGAATGATATCAATATATACATACACACAAGCATACTATAATTTCTGTATTCATTCATCTGTTGATAGATGCTGAGTTTTTCATATTGTGGCCATTGTGAATAATGCTACAATGAGCATGGATGAACAGATACCTCTACAAAATGTTGATTTCATTTCCTAAGAAAATTGAAGAAGACAAAAATAAATGGAAAAAATAGAATAATTTGGATTGGAAGTATTAATACTGTTAAAATGCCCACATTATGCAAAGCAATATACAGACTGAATGTAATCCTTATTAAAATTTTAATGGCATTTTTCACAGTTAAAAAAATTCTAAAATTTGCATTGAATTATAAAAGACCCCAAATAGCAAAAACAGTCCAGAGAAAAAAAAAAGTTGGAGGCATCACATTTTTCTGATTTCATATTATAACGCAATGCAATAGTAAAATATTATGGTACTGGCATAAAATCAAACACATAGACAAATGGAACAGAATAGAGAGCTCATAAATAAATCCAAACATATATAGTTAACTAATTTTCAACAAGGTCACCAAGAAAATGCAATGGAGAAAGGACAGCCTCTTCAATAAACAGTTTTGAGAAAACTGGACATCCACATACAAAAGAATGAAATGGATCATACCCCATAGAAAAATCAACATAAAATGGATTAAAGGCCTAAACATAACACTTAAACCAACAATACTTATAGAAGAAACATAGGAAAAAAAGCTTTCTGATATTTGCATTGGCAATAATGTTTTGGATATCACACTAAAAGTTCATGCAACAACAACAGATATAAAGTAGGACTATGTCAAAGTATCTGTACAGCAAAGGAAACAATCACTGAAATGTAAAGGCAGCCTATTTGCGAATATTTGCAAATCACATGTCTGATAAGGGTCTAATATTCAAAATATGTAAGGTATTCACACAACTCAATAGCAAAGAAACAAATAACCTGATTTAAAAATGATTCAAGGTCCTGAGCAGACATTTTTCTACCTTTCTTAAATTAATAATAATTCACAAATGTAAGATCATATATTTTTCTTAGTGTGGTCCCCTTCACTTAAAATGTCCTTCAGCTTATTCTATCCCAGGTAGTGATTCAGACTGAAATCCAATGCTGCCTCTATTATCCAAGCCATAGATCTGTGTGACTATATACCCAAAAATATCACACTTTAAAAAAATGTGGTGTATATATACATAATGGAATTCTGTTCATCCACCAAAATGAATGAAATCATGTCATTTACAGCAACATGGATGGAACTGGAAGTCCTTGTTAAATGAAATAAGCCAGGCACAGAAACACAATTTTCACATGTTCTCACACATAAGTAGGAGCTACAAATTTAATCTCATAGATGAAGAGAATAGAATAATAGAAACCAGGGTAGAGTTGGGGGAGCAAGGAAGCCAAACAGAGGTCTTCACCAGTCATCCTCCCCACAGAGCAGCAAGTTGAACAACAATCCACACAAAAAAGCACGTTCATAAGAACCAAAAATCAGTTGAGCAATCACAGTACCTGGATTAAACTTTATATCACTGAAAGAGGGACAGAAGGGCCGGGCGCGGTGGCTCAAGCCTGTAATCCCAGCACTTTGGGAGGCCGAGACGGGCGGATCACGAGGTCAGGAGATCGAGACCATCCTGGCTAACACGGTGAAACCCCGTCTCTACTAAAAAATACAAAAAAAAAACTAGCCGGGCGAGGTGGCGGGCGCCTGTAGTCCCAGCTACTCGGGAGGCTGAGGCAGGAGAATGGCGGGAATCCGGGAGGCGGAGCTTGCAGTGAGCTGAGATCCGGCCACTGCACTCCAGCCTGGGCGACAGAGCGAGACTCCGTCTCAAAAAAAAAAAAAAAAAAAAAAAAAGAGGGACAGAAGTGGGTAGGAAAGCCACTCTTGAATTGCCTACACCACCCCTCTAACATCCCCAAAAGTGGCCTCATGGTAGTAAGAATCTGTGCATTTGGGGGAGGGAAAGTACAGTGATTGTGATTCCTAGCATTGGAACTCAGTGCTTCCCTGTCACAGTGGGAAGCAACACCAGACAGAACTCAGCCAGTGCCCATAAAGGAAGCATTATACCAGTCCTAAGCACAGGGGAGTCACACATCCCAGTGGTTGGAACCTAAGTTCTATCAAGCCAAGTCACTGCGGGTTAAAGTGCTCTGGGGTACTAAAGAAACTTGAAAGTCAGTCTAGGCCACAAGGACTGGAAATCCTGGGCCACTTCTGGTGCTGTGTTGAGCTCACAGCCAGTGGACTTGGGGACATGTGACCCAGCGAGAAACCAGCTGAGGTGGCTAAGGAAGTTCTTGTGCTCCTTCTCCTCCAACAAATGGCGGTGCAGCTCAAAGTTCCAGAAGAGACTCTTTCCCTCTGCTTGAAGAAAAGAGAGAGGAGGGTATAGAGGGCTTTGTTTTGCAAGTAGGATCCCAGCTCAGCTACAGAAGGAGAGAGTACCAGGCTGGGTCTGCAGGTCTTCATTCCAGGCCTTAGCTCCTGGATAACATTTCTAGACACATCCTGAGATAGAAGTAAATACACAGACTTGAAAGGAAGGAATGAGTCCTGGCAGCATCACCTGCTGACTAAAGAGCCCTTGAGCTGTCAGTGATCCGCAGTCATAGCCGTGGATTACTTCCCATAGCCTTAGATGAGAATCAGAGACATACTGACTTCATATGTGACCCAGTGCATACCCAGCTGTGATAGCTGTGAGGAGAGTCTCCTTCTGACTGATAAAAGGATAGGGAAGAGTAAATGGGACTTTGTCTTGTAACTTAGGTGCCAGTTGGGCCATAGTGGGAAAAAGCAGCAAGCAGGTACTTGAGATCCCTGATTCCAGGCCTTGGCTCTTGGACAACATTTCTGGACCTGCCCTGGGCCAGCAGGGAGTCCATTGCATTAAAGGGAGAATCCCAGGCCTGATAGCATTCACCACAAGCTGGCTGAAGAGTTCTTGGGTTTTGAGTGAACATAGGTAGTAGCCAAACAGTACTTGCCATGAGCCTGGGATGGTAGTAGCTATGGGGCAGAATCCTCTGCTCGTAGAAAGAGAAGGGAAGAGTGGGAAGAACTTTGTCTTTTGACTTGGGCCAGTTCAGCCTTAGAAGAATAGAGCACCAAGTAGATTCCTAAGGTTTCCGACTTCAGGCCTTAGCTCTCAGACACCATCTCTGGGCTCAACCAGGGATAGAAGAACTCACCACTCTGAAGGGAAGGACACAAGCCTTGCTGACATTGCCACCTGGTGACTGTAGAGCCCTACAGCCTTGAGTAAACTGAGGTGTTAGCCAGGCATTAGTTATCATGGGTCTTGGGTGAGATGCAGTGCCGTGCTGGCTTCTGGCCTGATCCAGCACAGTCCCAACAGTGGTGGCCACAGGGGTACTTGTGTCACCCCCTCCCCCAGTTCCAGAAAGCTCAGCACAGAGAGACTCCATTTCTTTGAGAGAAAGTTAGGGAAGAAAACAAGAGGCTCTGTCTGGTAATCCAGAAAATTCTTCTGGATCTTATCCAAGACCACCAAGGCAGTACCTCTATGAGTCTGCAAGAAATAGCGAGCGTTACTAATGCAGATACAGTAGCAATGACTAAAAACTTAGATTATAAGACCCAAGTCCTTTTGAATACCTAGAAAGCCTTCCCAAGAAGGATAGGTACAAACAAGCCCAGATAGCAAAGACTACAATAAATACTTAACTCTTTAATGTCTAGATACCAATGAACATCCACAAGCCTCAAGACCACCCAGGAAATCAAGATATCAACAAACTAAATAAGGTACCAGGGAACAATCGTGGAAAAACAAAAGATGTATGATCTTCCAGACACAGAATTCAAAATAGCTGGCTGGGAGTGGTGGCTCACACCTGTAATCAAGATATCAACAAACTAAATAAGGTACCAGGGAACAATCGTGGAAAAACAAAAGATGTATGATCTTCCAGACACAGAATTCAAAATAGCTGGCTGGGAGTGGTGGCTCACACCTGTAATACCAGCATTTTGGGAGGACAAGGCGGGTGGACCACTTGAACTCAGGAGTTCAAGACCAGTCTGGCCAACATGGTGAAAACCCATCTCTATTAAAAATACAAAACTCAGCTATGCATGGTGGCATGTGCCTGTAGTCCTAACTATTCAGGAGGCTGAGGCATGAGAATAGCTTGAACCTGGGAGGTGGAGGTTGCAGTGAGCCAAGATCATGCCACTGAACTCCAGCCTAGGTGACAGAGCAAGACTTGTCTTAAAATAAAATAAAATAAAATAAAATAAAATTAGCTGTTTTGAGAAAACATAATGGAATTCAAGATAACACAGAGAAGGAGTTCAGAATACTATCAGATAAATTTACCAAAGAGATTGAAATAATTAAAAAGAATTAAGCAGAAATGGAGTTGAAAAATGCAATTGACATGCTAAAGAATGCATCCCTTACCAGAATTGATCAAGAAGAAGAAAAAATTAGTGAACTTGAAAACAGACGATTCAAAAAGACACCATCAGAGTAGACATAAGAAAAAAAGAATAAAAAAGAGTAAAGCATTCCTGTACAACCTAGAAAACACTCTTAAATCTAAGAATTATTTGACTTACAGAGCAGCTAGAGAAAGGAATAGGGGTAGAAAACTTATTTGAAAGGATAATAACACAGAACTTTCCAAAGCTAGAGAAAGATATCAATGTTCAAGTACAAGAAAGCTATAGAACACCAAGCATATTTAATCCAGGGAAGGCTACCTCAAAACATTTAATAATCGAACTCCCAAAGGTCAAGATTAAAGAAAGGATGTTAAAAGCAGCAAGAGAAAAAAAAAATACAAAGGAGCTCCAATACGTCTGGCAGAAGACTTTTCAGTGTAAACCTTATAGGCCAAGAGAGAATGAAATGACATATTTAAAATGCTGAAGGAAAAAAAAAACTAAACCTAGAATAGTATATTCAATAAAAATAACCTTCAAATATGAAGGAGAAATAAAGACTTTCTCACTCAAACAAAAGCTGACAGATTTCATCAACTCCAGCTCTGTCCTGCAAGAAACACTAAAGGGAGTCATCAGTGTGAAAGAAAAAGAGACTAACAAGCAATAACAAATCATCTAGGGGGAGTAGCCAAGATGGCCAAATAGAAGCAGCTAGTGTGTGTTATTCTCACAGAAAGGAACAGAAGGAGTGAGTAAACAGAACACCTTCAACAGAAACATCCAGGTATACCCATTGGAATTAATCAAGGAAAAACTTGACCCACAAGACAAGACAATGGCCCATCTAGAGGCATAACTGAGTCAGGAGATCTTCCCCAGCCCAGGAAAGTGGTAAGAGAATGAGTGGCTCCAGGAAACCACACCTCTCTCACAGATCATTGCAACTCTCTGGTCAGGAGATCTCCTTATGAACCCACTCGCTAGGGCCTTCAGTCTTCATTCAGCCTGACAGACAGAGCTACATGGAGTTTCGCAGAGCAGCCACTCAGGCTTGTGTGGAGATTCTGGAGACAGATACTTGGGCTTTCTGGCAAAAGTAGCTGCAGCTCTGCAAAGTGGGAGGTTAGACTCCTGTATATACCCCTAGGCAAAAGGCTGAATCCAGGGGGCTGAGCAGTAATAGCCTGCAGGCCCCACTTCCATAGCTCCTCACAAGATAAGACCCACTGGCTTGGAATTCCAGCCAGCTAACAGTAGCAGCATTGTACCTGCTTAAAAAGGAGTTCCCAGGGGGAGGGGCAGGCTGCCATCTTTGCTGTTTGGGTACCTGAACCATTCCAGCCTTCAGGCTTTGGAGAGTCTGAACTGACCCAGGGCAGAACGAATCCCCCAGCACAGCACAGTTGCTCTACAAAAACATGGCCAGAGTGCTGCTTTAAGCAGGTGCCTGATCTATTCCTCCTCAGTGGGCAGGACCTCCAAACCAGGACCTCCAGCCACCCTCACCCAAACTCTCCAGCCAACAGAGATCTGAATTCCTCCTGGGATGGCTCTCCCAGAGGGAGGAGTGGGCCACCATCTTTGTTGTATGGGTGAGTTGGCCATTCCAGCCTTTGGGCTTTGGAGATTCTGAGCCAACTGGAGGTGGAAGGGATCCCCTAGCACAGCACAGCTACACTATAAAAATGTAGTCAGACTGCTTTTTTAAGTGGATTCTGATCCCATTCCTCCTCACTGGGTGGGATCTACAAACCAGGGTAACCAGCCACTTCCTACACGTGCCTTTGGGCCAACAACAGGTCTATACCTCCCTGGGACAAAGCTCCCAGGGGAAGAAATAGGCTGTCATCTTTGCTGTTTTGCAGCCTTCCCTGGTTACACCTTCAAGTTCTGGAAAATCTGATGTGACTAAGGACTGGAGGTGGCCCTAAGCATACCACAGCAGTTCTACAGAAAAGTTGCTGGACTGTTACCTGAGTGTCCATTCCCGTATCTTCTCACTGGGCTGCTCCCCCAGGCCTGGGCCTCCAGCCACCTCCCACCAGAGCCTTTGAGCCAGTACCAACTCAGCACCTCCCTGGACAAAGACTGCAGGAGCAACTGAAAGCCTCTCTGCCACTGCCTCTGCAGTGGAACTGCCCTTGCCATCCTGGGACTAATGAAGGAACAAAGACCCTAAGCCTTATCCACAGCTCCAACAAGCTGCAGTTGACCCAAGGAGAAGAGGCAAGTCCATCTCCCATGGGACCCACATACCCGCCCCCCCTCCAAATAGCTTGTTACCAGACAAGGAATCCCTGGCTTGGGCCCACAGCACAAACCCTTCATCTTAGGCTCACTGCACTGAGAAATTGCTGATCTACATCTCTCTGGGGTGGAGCTCCCAGGAGTCAAGCAAATGACCTTTGGCTACAACCACTACTAAGATCTCTTCCTCTGCTGCCTCTAAGCTGGGGCAGGAACATAAACACTGAGATTACTCTAGAGCTGCAGTTGGCAATCCAGAAGTGCCAAGTCGTGAGCTACAGCCAGCACTCAAAGGGAAAAGGAACCCACAATTTTAGAGCACTGACAGGGACCATGACAACAATTGTGGGGAAATATAGAGGAGTCATAGAACTGAGCAAGATTCTATCAACTGACCAATAAGCCTAAGTGTTGCCTGCTGGATCACACCCCAAAGCTTCAACACCGAAACTATCTCACCAACATACCACCCCTCTGGAACCAGAGACAGGAAGTCAGCTTCAAATAAAGACCTTACACAAAGCCTCAGCCAGGTGAACACATCAAGATTATATGTCTAGTGACTGTGCTCAACCTACACTGCAGTTAAAGGAAAACCCACACCCAACCTACACTGCAGTTAAAGGAAAACCCACACACGGGGATGAGAAAGAACCAGTGCAAGAACTCCAGTAACTCAAATGGTCAGAGTGCCATATATCCTTCAAATGATCACACAAGTTTTTCAACAAGAGTTCTTAACCAGGCCAAGGGGACTGGAATGACAGAAATAGAATTCAGAATATGGATAGGAACAAATATCACCAAAATTCAGCAAGATGGCAAAACCCAATCCGAGGAAAATAAGAATCACAATAAAGAGATACAGGGGCTGAAGAAGGAAACAGCCCGTAGAAAAAGAACCTAATGGGGGTGTGACAGAGATGAATAACAGAATACAAGAATTTCACAATGCAATCACAAGTACTAACAGCAGAATAAACCAAGCTGAGGAAAGAATCTCAGAACTTGAAGACTGGTTCTCTGAAATAAGGCAGTCGGATAAAAATAAAGAAAAAATAACAAAAAGCAATGAACAAAACCTCCAACAATTATGTGGTTACATAAAGAGACCATATTTATGAATCACTGGCAGCCCTGACAGGGAGGGGGAGAAAACAAACAACCTGAAAAACATATTTCAGGATATCATCCATGAAAACTTCCCCAACTTTGCTAGAGAGGTTAACAGTCGAATTCAGGAAGTACAGTGAACTTCTGCAAGATTCTACACAAGCAGATCATCCCAAGACACATAATCAGATTTTCCAAGGTCGAAACGAAAGAAGGTTATAAAGGCAGCTAGAAAGAAAAAGCAGGTCACCTACAAAGGCATCCCCATCAGGCTAATAGCAGACCTCTCAGCTGAACCTCACACGCCAGAAGAGACTGGGGGCCTAAAATCAATATTCTTAAAGAAAAAAAAATCTTCAACCAAGAATCTTATATCCAGCCAAACTAAGTTTCCTAAGTGAAGGAGAAATAAGATCCTTCTCAGATAAGCAAATTTTGAGGGACTTCATTACCAGAAGACCTGTTTCACAAGAGATCTTGAAAGGAGCACTAAATATAGAAAGAAAAGATAGTTACCAGCTAATGCAAAACCACACTTCAATACACAGACTAGTATCACTGTAAAGCAACCACACAAATAAGCCAATATAATAACCAGCTAATGGCACAATGACATATTAATATTAACTTTGAATGGAAATGCACTAAATGCCCTGCTTAAAAGACACAGAGTGGCGAACTGAATAAAAAAAGCAGCACCCAATGGTACGCTGTCTTGTAGAGACCAATCTCACACATGATGACACCCATAGGCTAAAAATAAAGTGATGGAGAAAAATCAACCAAGCAAATGGAAAACGGAAAAAAATCAGGGATTGCTATCCTAATTTGAGACAAAACAGACTTCAAACCAGCAAAGATAAAAAAAAAAAAAAGGACATCATGTATTGGTAAAGGTCTCAATTCAACAAGACCTAACTAATTTAAATATATATGCTCTCAATACAGGAGCACCCAGATTCATTAAGCAAATTCTTAGAGACCCATAAAGAGAAATAGTCTCCCAAATAAATAATAGTGTGAGACTTCAATATTTCACTGACAGTATTAGACAGATTATCAAGGCAGAAAATTAACAAAGATGTTCAGGACCTGAACTCAACATTAGACCAAATGGATCTGATAGACCTCTGCAGAACTCTCTACACAAAACAACAGAATGAACATTCTTCTCATCATCACATGGCACATACTCTAAAATCAAACATGCACTTGGACATAAAAAAATCCTCAGCAAATGTAAAAGGACCAAAATCATAGCAAACACAATCTTAGACTACAGTGCAATAAAAATAGAAGTCAAGACTAAGAAAATCACTCAAAATCATGCAATTAGGTGGAAACTAAAACAACATTTTCCTGAATTACTTTTGAGTAAACAACAAAATTAAAGCAGAAATAAAAATGTTTTTCAAAAATAATGAGAACAAAAATACATTTCAAAATCTCTGGGACATAGTTAAGGCAGTGTTAAGAGGAAAATTCATAACATTAAATGCCCACATAAAAAACTTAGAAAGATCTCAATTTAACAACCTAATTTCACAATGGAAAAAAATTAGAGATGCAAAACCAAACCAATCCCAAAGCTAGCAGAAGACAAGAAATAACAAAAATCAGAGAACTGAGGGAAACTGAGACATGAAAAGCAATTCAAAAGATCAACAAATTCAGGGACTGTTTTTTTAAAAGGTTAGTAAAATAGATAGGCCACTAGCTAGATTAGTTAAAAATAAAAGAGAGAAGATTCAAATAAACACAATTAGAAATGACAAAGGGTGTATTACTACTGACCCCATAGAAATAAAAACAATAATCAGAAACTACTATGAACACCTCTATGCACACAAACCAGAAAACATAGAAGATATGGATATATTCCTGGCACATACAGCCTCCCAAGACTGACCCAGGGAGAAATTAATTTCCTGAACACATCAATAATGAGCTCCAAAACTGAATCAGTAACAAACAGCCTAACAACCAAAAAAATCCCAGGACCTGATGGATTCATACCCAAATTCTACCACATGTACAAAGAAGAACTGGTGCCATTCCTACTGAAAGTATTCCAATTAATTGAGTTGGAGAGACTTCTCCCCAACTCTTTCTGTGAGGCCAACATCATCTTGATACCACACCCTGGCAGAGACCCAAGACAAAAAGAAAACTTCAGGCCAATATTCTCTGTGAACATCGATGCAAAAATCCTCAACCTCAACAAAATACTTGCAAACTGAATCCAGCAGCACATCACAAAGTTAATTTATCATGATCAAGTAGGCTTCATCCCTGGGATGCAATGTTGTTTCAACATACAAAAATCAGTAAGTGCGATTCATCGCATAAACAGAACTAACGGGAAAAAAACATACGATTATATCAGTACATGCAGAAAAGGGTTTTGACAAAATTCAACATTGATTCATGTTAAAAACTCTCAATAAACTAGGTATTGAAAAAACACATCTCAAAATAATCTGTCATCTATGACAAACCCGCAGCCAACATTATACTGAGTGGCGAAAAGCTAGAAGCATTTCCCTCGAAAACTGGTACAAGACAAGGAGGCCCTCTTTCATCACTTTTATTCAACATAATACTGGAAGCTCTGACTGCCAGAGCAATCAGGCAAGAGAAAGAAAAGGGCATCCAAACAAAAAGAGAGGAAGTCAAACTATCTCTGTTTGCGTATGACATGATTCTATATCTAGAAATCCCCATAGTCTTCGTCTAAAAGCTCCTTCACCTGATAAACAACTTCAGCTAAGTTGCAAAATACAAAATCAATGTACAAAAATCACTAGCATTCCTATACACCACCAACAACCAAACTGAAAATCAAATTAAAGAGGCAATCCCATTCACAATTACCACAAAAATAATATATCTAGAATACAGCTAGCCAGGGATGTGAGAGATCTTTACAATGAGAATTACAAAACACTACCCAAAGAAATCAGAGAAGACACACACAAATGGAAAAGCCACCATGCTCATGGATAGGAAGAATCAATGTTACTAAAATGGCTATCCTGCCAAAGCATTTTACAGATGCAATGCTATTCCTCTCAAGCTACCAATAATATTCTTCACAGAACTAGAAAAAATTCTTTTAAAATGTATATGGAACAAAAAAAGAGCCTTAATAGACAAGGCAAACCTAAGCAAAATGAACAGTTAGAGGAGTCATGCATCCCAGGGATGAAGCCTACTTGATCATGATAAATTAACTTTGTGATGTGCTGCTGGATTCAGTTTGCAAGTATTTTGTTGAGGTTGAGGATTTTTGCATCGATGTTCACAGAGAATATTGGCCTGAAGTTTTCTTTTTGTCTTGGGTCTCTGCCAGGGTGTGGTATCAAGATGATGTTAGAGTTACCTGACTTCAAGCTATACTACAAGGCTACAGTGACCAAAATAGCATGGTACTGGTACAGAAACAGGGATAGAGACCAATGGAACAGAATAAAGCACCCAGAAATAAGGCCACACATCTATGATCATCTGATCTTTGACAAAGCTAACAAAAACGAGCAATGGGAAAAAGATTCCCTATTCAATAAATGGTGCTCGAATAACTGGTTAGCCATATGCAGAAGATTGAAGCTGGACTCCTTCTTTATATCATGTACAAAAATCAACTCAAAATGTATTAAAGACTTAAATGTAAAACCAAAACCTATAAAAATCCTAAAAGACAAACTTGGTAACACAATCCTGGACCTAAGAATGGGCAAAGGTTTCATGATGAAGATGCCAAAAGCATTGCAACAAAAGCAAAAATTGACAAGTGGGATCTAATTAAACCTAAGAACTTCTGCACAACAAAATAAGCTATCAACAGAGTAAATAGACAACTTATAGAATAAGAGAAAAATTTTGAAAACTATGCATCTGATAGAGGTCAATATTCAGCATCTATAAGGAACTTAAACAAATTTACAAGAGTAAAACAACCCCATTAAAAACTGGGTAAAGAACATGAACAGACACTTCTCAAAGGAAAACATACATGAAAGCCAACAAGCATACGAAAAAAAGTTCAGTATCACTGATCATTAGAGAAATGCAAATCAAAACCACAATGAGATACCACCTCACATCAGTCAGAATTTCTATTACTAAAAAGTTAAAAAATAACAGATGCTGGCAAGGTTACAGAGAAAAGAGAACACTTACACACAGTAAGAGTGTAAATTAGTTCAATCTTTGTGACAAGTAATACGGTGATTCCTCTAAGAGCAAAAAGCAGAACTACCATTCAACCCAGCAATCCCATTACTGGACATATACCTAGAGGAATATAAAGCATTATACCATAAAGACACATGTAAAAAAAAAAAAAAAAAAAGATACATGCATGTGAATGTTCATTGCAGCACTATTCACAATAGCAAGACATAAAATCAACCTAAATGCCCATCAATGTCACAGTGGATTTTGAAAATGTAGTACATGTGCACCATGGAATATTACGTAGCAATGAAAAGAACAAGAACAAGATCATGTCTTTGGTGAGAACGTGGATGGAGCTGGAGGCTAACATCTTCAACAAACTAATGCAGGAAAAGAAAACCAAATGTTGCATGTTCTCACTTTTCTTTTCTTTTTTTTTTTTTTTTTTTTTTTTTTTTGAGATGGAGTCTCACTCTGTTGCCCAGGCTGGAGTGCCATGGCATGATCTTGGCTTACTGCAAGCTCTGCCTCCTGGGTTCACGCCGTCCTCCTGCCTCAGTCTCCTGAGTTGCTGGGACTACAGGTGCCCGCCACCACGCCTGTCTAATTTTTTGTATTTTTTTAGTAGAGACAGGGTTTCACTGTGTTAGCCAGGATGGTCTCGATCTCCTGACCTTGTGATCCACCCACTTTGGCCTCCCAAAAAGCTGGGATTACAGGCATGAGCCACTGAGCCCAGCCTCTTTCTCACTTTTAAGTGGGAGCTAAATGATAAGAACTTATGAACACAAAGATGTTTTCTTGAAGCGGGAGGGTGAGAGGAGGGAAAGGAGCAGAAAAGATAACTATTAAGTGCTGAGCTTAGTACCTGGGAGAAGTAATAATAGATACAACAAACCACCATGACATGCGTTTATCTGTGTAACAAACCTTCACATGAACCCCTAAACATAAAATAATACTTTAAAATAGCATCTGAAAGTAAAAGTCACTGGTAAGAGTAAGTACACAGAAAAACACAGAATATTATAACACTGTAATTGGGTTGTATAATCTCATCTTCAGTAGAAAGATTAAAAAATCAACTAATAAAAAATAATAAATACAACCTTTCAAGACATAGCACAATAAAGGTATTAATATAAACAAAAATAAGTTAAAATGTGAGGGAATTGAGTTAAAGTGTAAAGTTTTTACTATTTTCTTTCTGCTTGTTTGCTTATGCAATCATTTTTAAGTAGCCATCAGTTTAAAATAATGGGTTATAAGATATTATTTGCAAGCCTCTTGGTAACCTCAAATATAAAGTACAACAGATACACAAACAAATAAAAAGCAAGAAATTAAAGCATACCACCAGAGGAAATCGTCTTCACTAAAAAAAAGAGAGGGTGAGAGAAAAGAATAAAAAGAAGACCACAAAACAACCAGAACACAAATAACTAAATGGCAAGATTAAATTCTCAATTATCACTAATAAGATTGCATATAAATGGACTAAGCTCTCCCATCAAAAGACATAGAATAGCTGAATGAATATAAAAACAAAACTGAACAATCTTTTGCCTCCAAGAAATACACTTGCTCTATAAAGACACACATAGACTGAAAATCAATGTATGGAGAAATATATTACATACAAATAGAAACTGGAAAGAGAAGGAGTAGCTATACTTGTATCAAAAAAAAAAAAGATTTCAAAACAAAAAACTGTAAAAGAGAGACAGAGATAGATGTGGTCATTATATAATAATGAAGGGGTCGATACAGCAAGAGGATATAACAAGTTTAATATGCTCACAACACTGGAGCACCCAGATATATAAAACAAATATTAGAGCTAAAGACAGAAATAGGCCCCAATACAGTAATACCTGGAGACTTCAACACCCCACTTTCATCATTGCACAGATTAACTAGACAGGAAATCCATAAAAAAAAATGGACTTAATCTGCATTATACACTAAATGGACCTAATAGATATTTACGGAACATTTCATCCAAAGGTTACAGAAAACAGATTCTTCTACCACATAAATTATTTTCAAGGATAGATCATAAGTTAGGCCACAGAACAAGTCTTTAAGAGCTCAAAAAATTTGAAATTATATCAAGTATCTTCTCTAACCATGATGGAATAAAACTAGAAATCAATAACAAGAGGAAATTTGGAAACTACACACACACATGGAAATTAAACAGCAAGTTCCTTAATTACTAGTAGGTCAATGAAGAAATAAAGAAATTTTAAAATATCTTGAAACAAATTAAAATAGAAAGAAAACATACCAAAACATATTAGGTACAGCAAAGGCAGTACTCAGATGAAAGTTTATAGCTATAAGTGCCTACATCATAAAAGTAAAAACAACATAATGATGCCTCTTAAAGAACTAGAAAAGCAAGCAAAAACTAAACACATAATTAGTAGGAGAAAATTTTAAAAAATGATTAGAGAGGAAATAAATGAAACTGGATTAAAAAAATACAAAAGATCAATGAATGAAAATTATTTATTAAAAGGTAAACAAAATCAATATCCTTTATCCAGACTAACTAAAGGAAAGACCCAAATAAATGAAATCAGAAATGAAAAAGTAACATTACAGCTGATATTGCAGAAATTCAAACAATTATTAGAGGTTACTATGAGGAACAATGTGCCAATAAATTGAAAAACACAGAAGAAATGGATAAATTTCTAGACACATTCAACCTACCAAGATTGAGCCATGAAAAAATCTAAAACCTGAACAGACCAATAACAAGTAATGAGTTCGAAGTTGTAATAAAAAGAAGAGCTCAGGACACAATGACTTCACTGCTGAATTTTATCAAATATTTAAATAAGAATGAATATCAATTCTGCTTAAACTATTCTGTAAAATAGAGAAGAAACACTTTCACACTTATTCTATGAGGCCAGTTTTACCATAATGCCAAAATCAGATGATGATACATCAAAAAAAAAAAAAAAAAAAAGCTACAGGCCAGTATGTCTGATGAATATTAGTGTGAAAATCCTCAACAAAATACCAACAAACTAAACTTAAAAACAGATTAAAAAGATCATTTTTCAAGACTAAGTGGGATGTACTGCAGAAATGCAACAATGGTTAAACATACACAAATTCATCAATGTGATACATCATATCAACAGAATGAAGGATAAAAACAATATGATCAACTGATGCTGAAAAAACATTGGATAAAATTCAACAGCCTTTATAATAAAAATCCTCAAAAATTAGGTATAGAGGGAGCATACCTCAACACAATAAAAGCCATCTATGACAGACTCACAGCTGGTATCTCTACTGAATGAGGAAAACCTTTCCTCTAAGATATGGAACATAACAAAAACGCCCACTTTCACCACTGTTAGTAAACATAGTACTAGAAGTCTTAGCTAGAGCAATTAGAAAAGATAAAGAAAAAAAGGGCATTCAAATTGCAAAGGAGGAAGTCAAATTGCCCTTGTTTTCATATAATATCATCTTAAATTTGGAAAAACCTAAAGAGTACCAAAAAAAAACTATTAGAACTGATAAACACATTTAGAATACAAAGTCAACATACAAAAATCGGTAGCATTTCTGTATGCCAACAATGAACGATCTGAAAAAGAAATTAAGAAAGTAATTCTATTTACAATAGCTATGAACAAAATACCTAGGAATTAACTTAACCAAAGAAGTGAAATGTTTCCACAATGAAAACTGTAAAATATTGATGAAAGAAATAAAAAAGAATACAAAAAAATAGAAAGGTATTGCATGTTCATGGATTAAAAGAATCAATATTGCTAATATGTTCATTCAAGCAATCTACAGATTAAATACAATTCTTATCAAAATACCAATGACATTTTTCACAGAAATAGAAAAATGGTCCTAAAATTGTTAAAAGAACAAAACTGGAGGAATCACATTATTTGATTTCAAGTTACACTACAGAGCTATAGTAACCAAAACAGCATGGTACTGGCATGGAAACAGACACATAGACCAATGGAATGGAAAAGAGAACTCAGAAACAAATCTCTACATCTAGAATGAACTCATTTTTTGACAAAGGCATCAAGAACATACACTGGGGAAAGGGCAGTCTCTTCAATAAATGGTGCTGGGCAAACTGAATATCCATATGCAGAAGAATGAAATTAGACTTCTATCTCTTGTTGACTATGAAAATCAAATCAAAATGAAGACTTAAATCTAAGACCTCAAAATATGAAATTACCACAATTAGAGATTACGAAAACTCTCTAGGACATTGTACTGGCAAAGATTCCTTGAGTAACACCCCATAAGCACCAGCAATGAAAGGAAAAATGGACAAATGGGATCACGTCAAGTTAAAAAGCTTCACACAGAAGAGGAAACAATCGATAAAGTAAAAAGACAACTCAAAATTAAAAATGGGCAAAAGATCTGAATAGACATTTTTCAAAAGAAGGCATACATATGGAAAAAAGGTCTATAAAAAGATGTCAAAATGACTAATTATCAGAGAAATGCAAATCAAAACTACAATGAAATATCATCTTACCCCAATTACAATGGTTTTTATCCAAATGACAGGCAGTAACAAACGCTAGTGGGGATGTGGAGAAAAGGGAACCTTCATACATTGTTGGTGAGAATGTAAATTAGTACAACCACTAAGGAGAACAGTTTGGAGGTTCCTCATAAAACCAAAAATAGAGCTACCATATGAGCCAGCAATTCACTGCTGGGTATATACCTAAAAGAAAGGAAATCAGTATATTCAAGAGATAGCTGCATTCCTATGTTAATTGAAGCACCATTCACAATAAACAAGATTTGAAAGCAATCTAAAGGGCCCATCAACAGATGAATAGACTAAGAAAATGTGGCACATATACATAATGGTATTTGGCAAAATACCATTTGGCAAAATACATACACAGTACTATTTGGCAAAAAAAAAAAAAAAAAAAAAAAAAAAGAGAGAGATTCTGTCATTTACAACAACATTGATGGAACTGGAGGTCATCATGTTAAGTGGAATAAGCCAGGCACAGAAAGGCAAACTTCATATGTTCACACTGATTTATGAGATCTAAAAATTTAAACAATTGAACTTAAGGAGATAGAGAGTAGAACAATGGTTACCAGAAGCCAGGAAAGTTAGTGGAGGGTAGGAGGTGGGGTGGGGGAAGATGGTTAATGTAGACAAAAAAATAATTCATTGAAATACAATGAGTAAGATTTAGTATTTGATAGCACAACAGGGTAACTATGTCAATAACAATTTATTGTACATTTTAAAATACTAAAAGCATATAATTATATTATTTGTAACATTGAGGAAGAAGAAATGATTGACGTGATGAATACATTTACCCTAATGTATTATGCATTGTATACCTGTATCAAAATATCTCATGTACCTCATAAATATATACACCTACTATATACCCACAGAAATTTAAAATTTTTTACATAATAAAAATGAAACATAAAAAATTTTAGAAAAGGAATGATAGACACCAGAGGCTGACAAGGGTGTGTTTTTGTTGGGGTAGTGGGATAGAGAGAGATTGGTGATGTGTACCAACATAAAGTTAGAATAAAGTCTAATGTTTTATAGCACGGTAGGGTGACAATATTTAATAACAATGTGCCATATATTTAAAAATAGCTACAAGACTTAGAATGTTGCCAACACAGAGAAATGGTAAATAGTTGAGGTGATGGACACCCAAATACACTGACTTGATCATTACGCGCTCTATGCACGTCACATAATGTCATATGTACCCCATAAATGTGTACAAATATTCGTATCAATTAAAAAAGTCTCATAGCCCAGCAGTAGGTCCTGATTTCTGTCTTCCTGATCTGTCAGTCACTTAGTTATCATTAGAGACTCCACTTGACTTCCCTGCCCACCCACCAGTCAGGCCTTCCCCTCAGAGTCCTCACCCCATACCAATTTCTGGCCTTTTGCTTGAGTTAATCATTGTAATACCCACCCATCTTTTATCTAAGCTCCTTGAAGTGAAGGTCTTATTTCTTCTTAAATCTAAAATTCTCTGCATAGTGCTGCAAACACAGTAAGTCTTCAAGAAAATGTTTTTGTTTCTTTCAATAAAGGAATAAAAAGCCAAATAGACTTTTCTTGGGATAGATCTTCTGGAAAACTATAAGTCAAACATCCTGGGAGGGATTTTGTGTCAGAGTCTTAAGGGTTGAAATTTAGTTTTAGCTCTGCCTCGAGCTCTATAACTTTGGGCAAATCACTTAACCTTCCTGGACCTCAGGTTTCCTTTATAAAATCATTGAGTTGGGTTAAATTGATCTTTCATGTCAATTCTAGCTTTTAACTTTCTACTAACACTCTTTCTCTGCTGTCAGAAGTATGATTAATGAACAAGAACCCCTTACAAATGATTAGTCAACTTGGTAATTCAGATTAAATTTTGCCTTAAAATCATTATTTTATGTTTTTCTTGGTCCGGGTTCAAATATTTTTAGTCCTTAAGAATTCATAGCTTTTTTGTTGTACTCTTATTAAAGGTGTTCTTAGTGAGCCCCAAGATTCAATTTTTATGTCCTTATTGCTCCACATATAAACTGTGTGGCATTAAAACAGAATGATATCTCTACTGTAGTTAATTGTTCCTACTTTTCTTTTTTGAAATGTTAAAAAGACATTAGCAGTAGATGAGAGTGAAATGACTGGAGATTTTAATGCCTGAAGCACTTTAACCTTATCCAACAGCTCAGGTCGATCTGCTTGGCAGACATGCCAACAGGAGGGGACATAGCGGGTGGGAAACAAGATATTAACAGGCTCAATTGCATGCCAATTCATAGTCCATTATTCCCATATCAGGGCTAGATTGGTTTCCCAATAAGCCTCTGAATTAACCAGCCATCACATTCTCATGCATATCAGTTAAAGACATTTTACTGTATTATTTTCAGACTTCTCATAAATAAATTGATTTATATGTGCTTAATTCCATGTTTTTTTAATAAACTGCCATACTAAAGGCTTTATTTTTCTATAAACATGATATATATCATTACAGAGATGCTGATCAAGGGATACAAAATTACAGTTAGATAAGAGGAATAAGTTTAAGAAATCTCTTGCACAACATGGTGACTATAGCTAATAATGATATATTCTTGAAAAATGCTAAGAGAATGGATGTTAAGTGTTCTCAAAACAATATGACAACTATATGAGGTAATAAACAGGTTAATTAGCCAAATTTAGTCATTCTACAAGGTATTCAATACATTTTATGGTAGATAATAAATACGTACAATTTTATCTGTCAATAAATAAGTAAATACGTTTGGAAAAAAATGCCATAGTTAATAGTAAAATAAGTTAAAATCATCATCATTAAAATGGTGAGAGTGGATAGTTTTAACTCTGGTAAAAATATATTTGGAAAATAGTATGGCATAAATTAAATATATAGTCATGTGTAATATTTGTTTTGAAATTTGTCCCTTGTTATAAAATATCTTGCAAATGGCAGTACTATCTCACAATTTTACTTAAAACTTCAGTGTCATTTTCCACTGTTCTCTCTCTCATCTACCATATTCAATCTCTTCCCAGTCCAGCCTAGTATCCCCTTCTTTTTACCACCAGAGATAACAATATCCTCCACAGAATTTACATTTTATCACCTCCCCACAAAAATAACTTCAACAAAATGCCACCCTTCACAATGTTTCTTGTTGCAGGAGGACCCTTTTTTTTTTTGGTTATTCCACAATTGCAACTTAGCAGGAGGAACTGAAGCAGTATGTATTGATATGGAATAGACACAAAGAAAGGACAAAGGCAGTAAATTCCAGCAAGTTAGAGAAACTGTGGAATCTCGTAAAGGTGAGAATGGAGTTTAAGTCAAGTTTAGCCAAGTATAAGAAAGAAAGGCAGCCCCGGTTCACAATTGAGTTTCCAGTTAATATGTGTTCACTGCTGTTGCCGTGAGTTATTTTCCTCTGCACTGCTCCTACCCTTATTTCTTAATTTTTTAAATACCTACTATGTATTGAACACTTCACAAAACACTAAGAAAACAGTGTCTCTTATCTTCACCATCATCACAAATGGTAGGAATAATAACTAGGTTCCTAAATTATACATGGGATAAATAGTTTAACAGAGAATAAGATGGCTCCAACACATTCCCTACTTCCAGCTCAAACCCAGACCCCAACGCCTCTTGCTGATGGGCTCTGACTTGTTTTGTGATCATTGAAAACACAGTGACTAAGCCCTCATTATGTGCTAAATAGATAGAAGAGTAATCTGACTTGGATCATAATCATCCCACTGGTCACCAAGACTGATTTGACTATCGGGGGCTCGGATTGTCTTTCTTTTCTCTGTATACTATGCATCTTCCTACTCAAACTACTGCCTCAGTCAGTTTACCAGGAAACAGGGTGCTCTGCAAGTCTTAAACTCATGCAAATTGAGTAACTTTCGATACTACCATAGTACTCCATCAACTGGGATCCTCCTCTGATGGTTGAGGATCCAGAGAGCACACTGGAGATTTCACGGAACAGTACAGTTTTTCAGGTGCTTTTTTACAAGATCAGTTGCTCTTCTTGTTGCCTGAATTCAGGTGCACAGGATTCTAGTTATCCACTGGGTTCCTTTCAGTTATAAAAGGCTATTCCGATGGATATAGATCCCTCATGAGGGCATGTAGTTTTTCAGAGTATATGGTGAATTTTAGCCCATACTCATTCCCTCGGTCCAGCACAAACTGCACAACTATAAATAGTAGCCCTGCCAGTGACTGTGATAAAAAAAAAACCCAGCTCAGAGAAGCCAAGCCTTGTTAGATAATAATGATAAAATTAATAACATCAACAACAATAATAAGAGTTGGAGCCAAATTTTCAGACTTCCCAAATTTCCAATGTGTAATTCCTTTCTGCAAGACCAGTATGACTGGGCATGTTTGAATCAGACATATAGTTAACATATATTTATAGGTCTTTTGTAACCCCCACATAAATACCATTTTATTATATGGGCACGTAAAATGCCAAGATAGCATTTTTCTAGACTTTTAGAAACAAATGAGTGATGACATGTTGTCCTCCCCTTATTATTAAGCAAAGAGTAATCTGTAGAGTTGTGAGAAAGTATAACCATATAACCCAAGACCCATATAACCCAAGGAAACCTGGAATGGAACATTGTTACAGCTTTCTGGTGAAGAATATTGTGGTAGAACTAGCATTTACCACACAAATTTTCTATCAAATTATTAGAAAATCTGATGGGAACAGATTTTAGGTGACATCAATCTTCTTGCGTTCCTAGAGAATTCCTTTTTTTTTTTTTTTTTTTTTTTTTTTTTTTTTTTTTTGAGATGGAGTCTTGCTCTGTCACCCAGGCTGGAGTGCAGTGGCCGGATCTCAGTTCACTGCAAGCTCCGCCTCCCGGGTTTATGCCATTCTCCTGCCTCAGCCTCCCGAGTAGCTGGGACTACAGGCGCCCGCCACCGCGCCCGGCTAGTTTTTTTGTATTTTTAGTAGAGACTGGGTTTCACCGTGTTAGCCAGGATGGTCTCGATCTCCTGACCTAGTGATCCGCCCGCCTCGGCCTCCCAAAGTGCTGGGATTACAGGCTTGAGCCACCGCGTCCGGCCTCCTAGAGAATTCCAAGCTCAATGTTGGCCATGACTGTTATCTCTGACTAGATGCTTTTTTCCTCCTCACCTGATTATCTTTTTCGTATAGTCTTTTCTCATGCTTCAGATCTCAACTGAAATGCCACATCTTTAGAGAAAACTTTCTTTACTCCCTAATGACTACTTTAGTAGCTCCCCAACCATCATTTATCTTTACTCAACCAAAGAAATATGAATGGATGGCATGCCACTTCTTGCCAGAAGTTTAGAGAGTATGTACTTGCCTTATTCTCTTTCCCTATACATAATAATCAATAATGTTACAGGTGGAAGAGATTTCATCAGCCTGTATCTTTGTGTGATGCCAAGGTGGAAGCCCCAATCAGGTGACAATGGATATATGATATGAGTTGTATCTATCCACAAATTTTAGTAAAATGTTTCCAATTTTAACATAACTCAGTATGTCCTAACTAATGCATCTCAGAAGCCAGTTTATTCCTTTAGTATCTCTAACTATAATCTATAAATACTTATTATCTTCTTTATAGTCAGAAAATTTTACTAGAATGTATGTTTCATAAGAGCTAGAAAGTACCATATTCCTATGCAGAGTCTAGTACATTGTAGGTGCTAAATAAGCATTTGATGAATATAGGAATGAATCCATGTCCTAGACTATTATAGATGGTGTTTAGTGGAAAGGAAGCATCCAGATACCCCATTAGTAAGTCTGGGAGTAAAACTTCTTGCAAATTTCTCTAATTCTGAATAAGAAGAGAAGCCTTTAGGAGAGACAAAGCATTACATTTTACCTGATTTCCTCTACCTCTCCCCAAAGTAGGAGCCAGCTAACCCTACTGGTAGACTGACTCCTGCATACATTCAGGGTCTCTCTTATCCTTCCTTGGGAAGCAAATTTGCTATTCAGATATCTCAGCATCAAGTCCATCTTGGTCTTACACAAATCTAACCTTTAGTTTCATTTAAAAATTTTGAAACATTTGCATAGGTGGTCACCTTTAAAACTCTGAAGAAAGGTATGGCCTCTTTCCACAGTAAAAAATTACATAAGTTTACAATTTTACAGGATTCACAAACCCCCTGAAAGTTCTTCAGGGACCCCTTTTTCCAATATTCCAAAGACCTCAAGCTAAGAAATGGACTTCCACCCAGTTCTCTGACCAAGCCTACATGTATCCCATTATTTCTGAGTCCTATTTTGATGACTACATACCCCTGATCTTGTCTTGCTGTAGTCCTGCCTTGATCTTACTTTATTTGCTGTCCTGAATATTAGGAACATGGCAGGGGCTCAGCTAACTGCTCCTCACCATCATTTTCATTGTGTTGCCTGTAGGGCTAAAACTATTTCCTTGTCTGTAGCTGGATAATGACTCCTTCCCTGAGCCCCAGTGCCAGTCCCACTCAAGGGAATATATCTTAGGTGTGGGCCCTCTTGATCTCTACAGTTTCACGCCAAAAATATCTTCAAACATGCTCTCTAAAACTAGAAAGAATCCTCTGATACTGAGTATTTTTAAATGAAAAGACTTAAAAATTCTTTTATTTGTTCAGCTTCCTATAACTATGAGTAGATAAAAAGAGGTTGTAGAGTCACTTCATATATTAAAGTGTTTCCTCTTAAACTTCTTTTCAGCAGAGGCCAAAGAGTTAAAGTGCTTCTTAAATTGATAAAAGTGCATCATCAGAACAATGAGTCAGCTTCTGAGTCAAGCTGAGTTTTTCCACCACAAAGTGCTCTGCAGTCCATTTTCTGCATTTGTGGATTATGTTGCACTAGACATGTGCATGGTAGTAGTCCACTCAATTAAACAAGCAGTCTCAAGAAAGCCTCATTTCTCATTATAGTGGACTTAGAACAGTGCTACTTAAACATTTCAGATAAAATATCTTTGGTGGACAAAATCTCACACAAAAGAATGACAGGGAAGAGATAGAAGTAGTTTCTGTGACCAAAACTTGAATAGGTTTTGTCCCACAATGCGTTTGCATTCCATGATGCCCTCCACTTCTAGGGGGCTTCTTGGAACCACTAATCCTTTGTGTAGTTTGAAAAGCATTGACATAAAGTCTTTATCTGTGTTGAATTCTAAGTTGCATTTGACAATACAGTAGTTAAATATTTCTGAAACAGTTTAGATAATCCTTCCTATCTTCCAAAATATCAAAAAGAAAGACAGCCCATGACCCCATCATTCATTTTGCTGTGAGTTCCTGGTGATTGTTTTTCCAGGAACTTGAGAAGGTGAAGAAGTTCATCATTGGTTGAACAACATAGGGCTGGCTTTAGCTTGCTCCCATGAATCAGTGGAACTCTCACTTGCTCTTTTTCCACCCTGTTACCACTATCTAATGTATAACTTGAAAAAACAGACTATGTTGCTTCCTGCTCCTATAGAACAGAATGGCAGAACCCTAGAAGTTAGAAGGATCTGCTAATCCCTGATGGCAAACCTTAAGATAAACTTAGCAGGTGGAATTGTGCATGAATTCAATATCTTTCGTCTTCAGTTTACAAATTGACTAATTATAAAACTAAATGATCATGAATGAACTTATTAATGAGAAGCCCCCAAAGAGAATTGATGCCCTCTTCATTTGAGCTATTTCTGCTACATACGTTTTGTCAGGAGTGATTTTCATTACCCACCCATCTATCCAAATTGAGAGGACAAAATTTAACTCATTCTTTTTTTTTTTTTTTTTTTTTTTTGAGACGGAGTCTTGCTGTGCCCCAGGCTGGAGTGCAGTGGCGCGATCTCGGCTCACTACAAGCTCCGCCCCGCCGGTTTCACGCCATTCTCCTGCCTCAGCTTCCCAAGTAGCTGGGACTACAGGCGCCCGCCACCTCACCCGGCTAATTTTCTTGTATTTTTAGTAGAGACGGGATTTCACCGGGTTAGCCAGGATGGTCTCGATCTCCTGACGTCGTGATCCGCCCATCTCGGCCTCCCAAAGTGCTGGGATTACAGGCTTGAGCCACCGCGCCCGGCCTTAACTCATTCTTAAAACCCGAATTAAACATCACTTATTCTGTGAAGCTTTCCTTGATACAAACCTCACAGAGATGAGGTCAATCTGCATTCATTAATGCAATTATTTTTGTCTCTAATGTCTCTATCAGACCATAAATTGCTTGAGGCAGAATTCATATTTTATTCACTTATGCCCCAAAGTCTGCCTCGGGGCCTAACACATAATGAATTGTCGAAAATGTGTATTAGGTGGATGACCCTGACTGTTGATTAAATAAAATACATCATAGAATTATTTTGTGAGTAGGCATACTTCGGAAATATGATGATCCAAGTGCTACCTGAGCCTACAGTCAAGGACAGAAAGGCCACATGCTGGCTTTAGCTTTCTCACCGCCACCTCCCATCCATCAACAAAATTACATCTTCTACCTCTGGAAGAAAAATGACCACCGTAATAATAAGAGTATAAAATTACCACATGGTTAGGTTTTGTTTTTGATATTTTATTCAATCAAGACTTACTGAAGATGTACTAGGCTGGGGACAATTCAGGAGATGTATTTAAACAATGTTTTTCAAGGAAACATATTTTAAAGAATTAAACCATGACTCACCTGTAATAAGGCCATATTCAGAAATTTTACTAAGAAAACCCTAAGTTCAGTTCAAGCACCTAAACTTTATATCTGCTCTATAAATCAATAGTAAGCTATCTTTTAAAAATTCATTGAAGCGGAAATTATTGCTTATGTTAGCAAGCATAAAATCTGGAATTCGAATGCCTATATTTGTAATGCAGCATCCCCACTTACTGCTCACTAACCTTGGGCATATTATTTAAGCGTTTGATGCCTCAGTTTTCTCATATGCAAAATGAGGACTAATAAACAGTATCCGCCATATAAAATTATTGTGAGGCACATGAGAAATGCTTACAGCATATTGTAAGTGCTCAACATATGATATGAAGTTACTATAGAAAACCTTGTCTAGCAGCTGCCCTTTCTAAATCTTTGCCAAGAAAAACAGCATTTCTTTATTAAGTTGATACTCAATAAATACCTTCTCTGTGCCAAACACCCACTAGTGACATAGTTATTAATGAGACAACATATGCCATCAGGAAACATATTCCAATAATGGAAGGCACTAGTAAAAAGGTGAAGAAATACTTTCTGTAGTCATATTGTAAAAAAAAAGATGTAAGAGGAGAGAGTGAAACAGTGAATGTCTCCTTTATATACAGTGGCCAGTAAAGACTTCTTTGAGAAATATTTAAGGTGAGACAAGAATAATATAAAGGGACATTCATTCAAGAATCTAGAGGAAGAATGCTAAAGAAGGGAGTCAGTATAAAGGTCCTGAAGCTAGAACCACCTTGAGTCCAAACAACAGCAAGCAGGCAATGGTGCTCAGAGCAGGGTGAGCTCAAGAAAGAGGAGCAAGTTATGAGGCAGTGACCTGATCAAGTGAGCTTTGGTAGTGATTGGGGAAAAGTAAGCATTAGTTCTAATTATAATGCAAGGCCAGTGGAGGAGTTTGCACCATGGTGGAATATGATCTTATCTTCATTTTTAAAAGATAACTTTGTTTTATGAAGTGGAGATTTTGGATCAGTGTGAGAAGAATGAATCAGGTCAGGTGAGAGCGATAGAGGCAGTTAGAAAAGTCAATATTTTGCATGTATTTTAAAATAGAGTTAAGGAGACTCACTGCAAAATGTATATGAGCCTGTGAAGAAAAAGAGGATTCAAAGAAAACTACTAGAGTCTTTCGCATGAGCAATTAGGTAAATAGTGTTGTCAATTATAAAATGGAGAAGACCAAAGGAAAAGCCAGTTTGCCAATGAAAATTTACGGTTCTCTTTTGGGTATGTCAGTACACTAATCTGGAGTTAAGCATTAAGTGATGACGTGTAAGGTGAAATTATGCATTAGGGGTTTGACAGAATCAGCTAGAGAGATTGTCAGTCTCCAAGAGGACAAAGACTGTTCCCTTAGCATAGCAACAGTCAGAGGCTGTAAAAAAAAGGAGAAGATATTTCAGACAACACTGTAAAGGAGCAGTTGGTGAAATAAAAACAAAATCATGAGACTGTGGTGTCCTTAAGAATATGTGAAGCACAATTTTAAGGACAACAGACTGGTGAACCACTTTAAATAATGCTGAGACCCTGACTAAGATGACCTCTGAGAAAAACGAAGGTCATTGTTGACAAGATCATTGCAATCAAAGAGTGGGAACAAGAGCCTAATTTGAACGGGTCAAATAGAACACAGCCAGTGAAAAAAAATCAAAGTGTGTATACACTTTCTTTTGAGAAATTTTACTAATGAGGGGAGCAGAAATAATTGTGAGAGGAAAAGCTAAAGATATTATTCAGAGAAATCTATTTTGCAGTGGAAGACATGACAGCATGCCATCCCCTTACTAAGAGAGACTTTTTGGATTAAGCAGGAGATTGGAATTCTGCCTCCTTTTTAAACAAGTTTTCCCAAATCTGTGGTAGGTATTTTAAAAGGTGTTCATTCCAAGAAATCAGATGTTTAACCTGAACTTAAACTTCGTACAGTTGGGATTCCATAAAGAAAATGGAAATACATTTTTATTCTTCTGAGGTAGCATTTATATTGACTGGTATACAATGAAATAGAATAATTTATTTAAATCTAATCAGAAACTGAAGCATTTTTACTTCTACATTCCAGAGAAGAAAATACCATACAATGAAAAATTGGCCATTTGATATGATTGTAGTCTATCATTCTTGTTTGTAGAAAAAGAAAATAAAATTCCATTTACTCAAAGAAGTCTCAGTGAGTCAGATACTTTAATTCACGAAAAGATGGGATATACTTTTTAGAAATATGAAAAATTAAATTGAGACTGCTTTTTAATTAACTTTGTCAAAATTGTCTTTTACAAAACAGCACAATGAACTGTGTTTCACTAATACCAAGTAAATGTGTTTTTAATGATGTTATAATAAACCTAAAATCTTAAAAGGAGAGCGATGCTGTCAAAGAAAAATCGTTTCCAACTTGGAAAATAAACCATTTACTCCTATTGCAATGTTTATTTGCAGATAAATGGCTCGTTTTCACCTTGGCATGTATCTGATAGCAGGAAGAGGCACATCCTTGGTAAAAGTTCTATTATCATTATCACTTATTTTAATCACAAGCATCTGTTGGATTTAGTTCCTCCTCCATAAAGAAGAAAATGGCTCATTTCAAGAGCCAATAAAGGGGAATTTGTGTGAGACAGACTTGAGCTGCCATCAGAATCATCTGGCCCTGGATGTCAGACGAGTTGAGAAAAAGCACCTGCTACATCTGCAATGCCACTTCTGGAAGTCTCTTAGGACTCTCATGGAATGCTTTGCCTAGAGGGGAAGTAGGTGTAAAATTTCACTTCAGAGCTTGTTAAATAGACCAGTCCTTGGAAATCAAGAGGTGACTATGATGATAACTTGGAGAACAAAATCAGAATAAAGCTCCAGGCTATTCATGTCCACCAATGGCTCTTTGAGGATAAAGTGAGAATTACACCCAAATTACATGTGAAAGAATGGCCTTGAAGAGGTCTAGTGAGAACACTACGCTGTTTTGTTGACATTGGTTTGGGACTAGAGGTATGACCTGAATGGTTACCATAGAGCCAGAGTGGTTCTGAATTGTCATCTTTCCCCTTTTATAAAATGAAAGCCTGTAATACTCTTTTTCCTTAATGTTCCTTTCCTCACACCCGCCTTAACACTTAGCATTCTGCCCTGTAAACCTCCCTTTGTGTCCCTTCCCTGAGAATCCTTGAGGGGAGACTATGGCATACCAGACCCGTTGCAATTTTTAAAAACTGCCTTAAGTCATAACTCTGGGCCTGTTGAGGCCATGTTTCAATAACACAAATTACCCATCCTTCTTTCTTCCCCTTCCCTCACCATGGCCTGGCAACAATTGGAACTGAACCAACTCTGGGCCCTCCTTAGGCTATCATGTTGCCTGGCTCAGAAACATAAAACGATCCAGCTTCTAGAATTTAGACGTAGAATTAAGAAACAAACTCAGGGGACTTAAATATCTGTCAGAGTAAAGCTGAGAGGAAGGCTCTGAGATAGAGTGAAAGACCTGAATGAATCCAGACGAATGGCTCAGGAGTGAGCAAAAGGTAGAAATGATCATAAGAAGCCAGCCAGTAGAAAAAGAAATAGAGCCAGTGAGCCAAGAAAAGCACCCATGATCATCAATGTCCATCCTTAAGAAAAGCTGCCCCAGGTCCCAGAAACCCTTATTTACCCTTGAGGCGAGCTCTTCCATGGTTCCTCTTCTGACATTCCCATACACTTTTACATCTCACTATAATAACCCCCCTTTAAGTATCTTGAGTGGGTATCTGTACTTGAAGAAACAAATATCTAAATAGAAGTCAGTTAGAATTATAGACAGCTATCTAAATTTGGGTTATTTCTTGGAACAGTTTCAATGAATTGTGAAGAGGTTATCTTCTCTGTGTGACTCTCTGGAGTCTCGTTTTATAGCAAAAGGATGTATATCCAATCACATATCTCAACAATCCTGTGACAACAGAAATTCCAGAAAAGCAGCCTGAGAAGGGGGGCCAGAGACTTCCTAGGGCTTTAGGCCACAGATCTCAAACTGTTATGGTAGAATTCATTCTTCTGTCTTATAAAGAATCCCTTTACATGAAATATATCCAGGCATTCACGCTTTTTGTTCAGCAATTCAGTCTTTCTTTATACTCCTTTCCCTAATCAGGAAATCCTAAGTATCCCTAGAATTCGGTTGGAAAGCAATTAATCTCTCATTTTACACATGGAGTTTAAAAGATTTAAATACTGCTTTATGGGAACAAAATAGTGAGGCTTTATCTCCAAGACCATCTGTAATTCCTGGCTCTACTGTACTAATATTTAACATTCCTCTAAAAATGTATTATTTTATATTTGTTCTCCATGTATTTTTGTGAAAATTTCCATCACAGGTTTCAAAATACCCTAATATTGGAACACTAATTTGAAACAAATGTGTTGCATCATACCATTTTTTTACACAGTGCATTGAAAGTCTTTGCAAAAGCAGATTGGATTTGGCCATTAGCCCAAATACTGAACTTTAAAGAAATGTGCAATGTGTTTTGAGAAGTTCTAAGGTGAAAACTTGAAGCTGAATAATGATGAGGTCTCTGTTTGTATAACTAAAAGATGCCTTTGTAAAGACATAAAAAGACTAAAAAAGAGGAATTGATTATATAAGAAACTGGGTGATTTAAGTACAATAGTGTCTCCTAAATGCGACTTATTTAAATCTCAAAAGAATTGGTTTTACCACATAATTCAAACCACATTAACTGTAAAATTCTTGTATACTGGAAACAAGTAGCTATTGATCAGTAATAAGGCTAACAGTAGAGACTGTGACAAAGATGCCAGTTGCTTTCAGTATCCACTTTCCTCATCTTCTCTAGGAATACAACCCCAATTTTATTCTAAGAACCAATGTGCCCACTTAATCGACCACGTTTTCAAATTCCCTTGCATCTACACATGGCTAAGTCCAAGCCAATAAGATGCAAGAAGTATTGTTTAAAGAAAGCTACCTCAGTTAGGAGATGCCCATTTTAGTCTTCCCACTTCCTCCTTCTTGATGCCTGGAACTCATTGTAATGGCTAAAAAATTACAAACAAAACAAGTTTACAGTGAGTTGATCTTGAAGGCTGAAATAACATAGTAAGATGTAGTTGCTGTAGTAGTTCTTGACTGTCTGCCACCAGACTTAATTTCCTTACCAAAGAAATATACTTTTTAAATTTCACTGCTATTTAGTGTTTCTTGGAATATAAAATTAAAACAAAACAAATCCTAACTTATCCAGTAGCCTAACCTATAAGGTATTCTTATAGGGCTATGACATGGAAGGTCAGAGGATAAAGTAAATGGGATAAATATTTTTTAAATAAAATGTGCATCTGCTCATTTCCTGCCTGCACCTCCAGAAACTGCTTAAGAATACTCATCATTAGAATGAATAACAACAAAATGTTATAAAAATCCTATAAATCCTAGAAAAACTTGACTATGTAAAAAAAAGTGAAATTATATAACAGTTTACTCTAAAAGATTTATCTCATACTTATGTTAAGTATATAACATTTATGTTAAGTATATAATTTTAATTAATTATAAAATATAGATGAAGTCTATTTTCCCCCTGGAAATCTTTAAAAGAATTTGTAATTAGAATGTGTAGATATATAATTTTTTTCTAGATAAAAATGTGAATATATATATACATTCTTCTGGATAGAAAGCAGTACACATATTGATTCCTTCTGGCAGAAGTAACAGCATGTAGATAGTCTTTTCAGAACTATATTCTCATAACTGTTACTATACATTTGAAAAAATAATCCTGATCAATCAATAAATTCTTTTCATTTTAAACATAAGTGTCACCTTATGGAGAACATTAAAAATATCATCTTCTTTTGCTTAACTATAGTAGACATTTGCATTAAAATAGGAGGATCTTTATTTCCTCAGAATTCATCTATGCCTGCTGGTTATTCCCCAGCTAAACTCATAATCCTGTTTGCAACATCATAATCATTTACCCAACAAACAATCATTGTGTCACTAACAAAGAATTATGACTTTAGGTAGGGTATAAACTACAGGCAGAGATGATCTCTGAGGAAATAAACATTGTTTTCATGCAAATATGGTTAGTAATAAATAACCAGGGGTGAAAATTATGATGAAACAGAATATCCTGCAAAAATGTATGTAAGGAGGCATAAATAGTATATACGTTTTTAAAATTTCTCCTATCTGAAAGAATGATGCACAAGGTGTTCATAAAATGCTGGTAAAATTTTAATATTTAAAAGAGCTTTGAATTTACACAGAATAGAAGAAAGCTATAAACAGATGAGACAACATTTCAGAAAGATTTTTAATAAATTAATTTATATATCTAGCTTTTAACATAAACACCGGCTTTTTACATCATTCAATCTAATTATCCATCTCACTGCAAGCATTCTCTACTTTTGATATTGAATGATTTTTATGGGTCACTTATGTCAACCTGCACCTAAATTCACTTATTTATCCAACATTAGTTTGTCTATATATTCAAAGATTATAGCATAAGCTCACAAAAAGTGATGATAATAAGCATAGCAAAGCACTTTCCATTTGCAAAAGTGTTTTTGCATTCATGACTTCATTTGATTTTCACAACATTCCTTTGAGCTAAGGAAAGTCAGTGTCTTTTTCTCCATTTTATAATTAAGAAATACATTCATATTAGTGATTTTCCAGTTAGTAAGTAGTATAATCTGATAACGTGGATATACACCCTGTTTTTCTCACTATATATATCATCTTCCTTTGGGAAAATGTAGGGACTGACAGGGCTTCTAAACTGGATCCTGCAAGTTCACTTATTCAGTCATTCACCTACTAACGACCTCCCATTCTGAGCTAGGCATCTGATGGAGGCTGAGTTATGTGGCAGTCAACGTGAACAGGACAGATACTCTGCTGAAATGTATAGTCGCCGGGCGTGGTGGCTCACGCCTGTAATCCCAGCACTTTGGGAGGCAGAGGCAGGTGGATCACCTGAGGTCGGGAGTTTGAGACCAGCCTGACCAACATGGAGACACCTCGTCTCTACTAAAAATACAAAATTAGCCCCTCATGGTGGTGCATGCCTGCAGCCCAGCTACTCGGGAGGCTGAGGCAGGAGAATCGCTTCAACCCGGGAGATGGAGGTTGTGGTGAGCCGAGATCGCGCCACTGCACTCCAGCCTGGGCAACAAGAGCGAAACTCTGTCTCAAAAAAAAAAAAAAAAAAAAAAAAAAAAAGTATAGTCTAGTTAAGAGGCATACCTTCCAAAATCACATTTGTATATTAATAATTATAAGTGTTATGAAGCAGAAAGCAGGATGCAATGAGAAAGAATAAAGAAAAAAGGGACAAATGGAATTAATTTGGATAGAGATTAGATAAATTCTCTTTGAGAAGATACATTTTGAGACTTGAGATGAGAAATAGCATGTGCCAAAACAAGGATAAGATGAGCATTGCTCAAGATCTTTTCAAAAACTGAATAAAGGGACAGAGAGAATTGCTTTTTTCTGAATCGATATATTATTTAAAATAGCTGATAAGCCATTTCATAACATTTATTTTTTTCAAGAAATATTTTCTGTGCACCTCACATAAAATGCCCAGCATTAAGTGATCTTAAAGGTAGCAGACACCACTGGCCTGTGTTGTGTGACATACTCAGCATGCACTACATATGAATTACTTCAATGGATATAAAACATACTAAAACTATTTTAAAAAATGTAATGTTAATTTGTCTCCAGCATGTGCATGTCCAGAGCTGTAAAATTACAGAATTTCATATGACTATTACAGCACTAGACAAGTCTGGGTATAAACTACAAATTTCAACAAACATGTAAGATCAGGTGGTCATTTATCCGATAGTTGTTAAAGGCGCACTGTACTGACTCCACTATTAGTAATATGGCTGAGGTTCTTGTGGAATATCTATAACTCTCTCAGTTCCACAGTTAGAACCAGGCCTGTAGAAGCAATTTTAAGTATGAGCTTTAAAATGAGAGAACACATTGAAGCTGCTTCAGGCAAAGGCTCTAATTTTACTTAGTTTTTATTTCCTCATTAGACTAATGGCAATGGAATTAAAGAACTTTCTACATGTGTGGTTATTGGAAGCAAATAAAGGCAGAAGGGGGTCTGGTCTACGCTGCCACAGAGTACCCTCATGTTTAATTTCAATGTCATATTGGAAGTCAGATGACAATTTTTTTATCTCAGATTTGGCCAGAGATGTACTGATGATAATTAATTATCAGCTTAATATTTATTTCAAAATGCTGATATTGTAAAAGGTAGTAGCATCATATAAAATGATCTTCTGAGCTAGTTCAAAAAAGACTCAAGCTATGTCTGAATACACAAGAGAAAATAGTTGTGCTCCAATCCTTCCCTAACAAGAATAGGACAATACCACTTTCGTTTTATCTGAGAGAAGCACTAGTATAAATCACACCCAGAGGAACAATTTGTTTCTTCATCAGAAGGGAAAAGGAAGATGTCTTAGAGCAAAGGAAAAAGAGTCATGAAACATTAAACCTGAGCACATATGCTAAAATATGTATATATATATTTTAAGTTAAAAGATGAACAGTAATCCTCATTTTAACTATAGATACTAAAATTCAGAAAGCCAGCAGTGTCAGGACAAGAGGCCAAAAGAGATTTGGACACAAATGATGAAGATTCATTGGTGACTCACTGTTGTCTGTCTATGGGATTGTGACAGAGGACGTGTTAAGAGGGCAGTAAAAATTGCAGAGGAGTCACACTCTTTTAAACGATATGTCTTTTGCAACATTTTCTTCTGATAATATTCCTTGCTTTCTTGATTGCTTATTGTCCACGTTTGTTAATCAGTTTCAATAGAATGCAATTTTATATTAAAGGACATGGAAATGGCTATAGGTCTCTTCATCATAATTTTCTATCCTATCAGTAGATGATGTGTGTGAATTCAGTACAGTTTATCAATGACACGAAAAAGTATCAAAGGTAAATGTGTACTAAACAACCATCAGTCTTGTATAAGAAGTTACTACCCAGACTCACAGGGAAGACAAAAGAGTTTGAGTCTGGAGTCATGGCTACGTTGTTGCCAGAGCCTGGCCAACTTTCAGGGGTATTTTTCTGTTAAGTCAACAAACTCCATAAAGGGAAACTGCCCTAAAATGTCACAAAGTGATGACCACAAAATTATCATCCCATGTTTTCTTCTCTTTCTTAAGCCTTGAGTTATAAGATTATAAACTTTGGACTCCCACCAGTATCAAAATCTACAACTTCTCAACACCAGCAAAATAATTCCCCTTGTCTTCTTTCTTTTGACTATCCCAACAGTCCTTCAAACTGGCTGTATTGGGTTTTCCAGAGAAATAGAACAAATAAGATGTGTGTGTTTATACGTATCTATATCTATATATTTATATCTATCTATCTATCTATCTATCTATCTATCTATCTATCTATCTACCAATTGATCTATCTATAGGAAAAGAGAGATTTTTAAGAATTGCCTCATGCAATTGTGGGAATAGCAAGTCCAAAATCCACAGGGCTGGCCTGAAGGCTGGAGACCCAGGCAAGATATGATACTGCAGTTCAAGCCTGAAGTCAGTCTCAAGAAAGAATTCCCTCTACCTTGGAGGATCTCAACTATTTTATTTTTCTTAAGGCCTTTAAACTGATTGGATGAGGCCCACCCACCTTATGTAAACTAATTTGCTTTACTCAATGTCTACTTATTTAAATGTTAATCTAATCTAAAAAATACTCCCACAGGAACATCTAGAATATAGTTGACCCTTGAAAAACATAGGTTTGAACTGTGAGGGCCCACTTATACATGGACTTTCTTCTGCCTCTATCACTCCTGAGACACAAAACTCATATCCTCTTTTTTCTTCCCCTTCTCAGCCTGCTCAATATGAAGACAAGGGTGAAGATTTTATAATAATCCATTTCTATTTAATGAATATTAAATACATTTTCTCTTATGATTTTCTTGGTTATGTTTTCTTTTCTCTGACTTACTTTATTGTAAGAATACAGTATATAATACATGTAACATACAAAATATGTGTTAGTTGACTATTTATACTATAGGTAAGGCTTCCAGTCAACCATAGGCTATTAGTTACGTTTTGCAGGAGTAAAAAGTAATACACAGATATTTGGCTGTGCAAAGGGATGGTGTCCCAAGTCGCTGTGTTATTCATGAATCAATTATAAGGTCTGACAAAGTATCTGGTGTATTAGTCTGTTCTCACATTGCTAATAAAGACATATTCAAGACTGGGTAATTTATAAACGACAGAGGTTTAACTGACTCACAGTTCAGCATGGCGGGGGAAGCCTCAGGAAATCATGGTGAAAGTGGAAGTAAACACATTCTTCTTCACGTGGCAGCAGCAAAGAGAAGTTCTAAGCAAAAGGGGGGAAAGTCCCTTACAAAACCATCAGATCAGATGAGAACTCATTACCACGAGAACAGCAGCATAGGGGTAACTGCCCCATGATTCAATTACTTCCCACCAGGTCCCTGCCTGGACACCTGGAGATTATAGAAACTACAATTCAAGATGAGACCTGGGTGGGGACACAGTCAACCTATATCATTCAGGTATTGTAGACCAGTCACATTTTCACATAAAGCTAATCACTACATTGACCTTCTTAAAAAAAAAAAAAGAAAAAAAAAGATAAAAAAGATGCTTAGGGGTCTTTACTGTGTTTTGCTGGAGCAGAGTATGAAAAGTTTCACATCCATTTTATTTTTGGTCCTCTTTTTTTCTTTTATTGCAAACTTTTGAAGATACCAGAACTTCTATAAATATCAAAAACCAGAAAATAAACAGTGTAGTTATAGGTTCAATTGATGATACTGACTAGTGTGACTTGGCTGTCAAATGCACACTCTTGTCGATAACATAATTATTTAAAATATATTTGGACAATGAAATATTACTTTAAGTATAATCATGTTCTGCCCTATAGTAGGTTTTATAGACACAGTTATAACAGTTATTTCTTCAAATTCACCATATTTTACTAATATAATCTACGAAATAGATTAGTAGTTGACATATAATATATCATTGGAAGAATAAGCCCTTGAACTTATAATTTTACTTTTATTAGTTTGTAGCCTTGAAACTTCAGAGACATTAATAATCAAAATCTCCAGCACTTGGACAGGTAATCACTTGGTTACTTTTCTCAGTTGTTTGCTTTACTCTGGGTACCAAATGGAAAAAGTAATCAACAAATAATCATTAAGTACTCTTTGACCACGGTAGTGTAATGACATGTTGCTTGTTGAGAAAATCTTCCTCCTCATCATCTGTACTGCTCTCAGAAAGTGACAGCAAAGACTGAATTTCGGTATCTCTTCCAGAACAGCTGAAAATACATAACAAGATCAATACACAATATACAGAACCAGGTTTCAACTCTTCATTTATCTTCTGATCAATACTACATATGTTGGAGTTGCTGGAGGCAAGCAGATGTGAGGGGGCTGTATCAGACTGGGACCACAATTTTCAGTGTGCCCAATATAGCAAGCCTCCTTTTAATGAGAAATTCTCATCATTCTCCCTCTCCCAAGAAATAAAGCCACAGTGGAAGGAAGGAGAGAGTTTATGGTCTCTGATTGTGTCTTTGTTGATGATTCAGAGGCACTTTAGAAACCTGCAGAGCCTCAGGGTCATCATTAGGAACATTCATCATCACATTGGCTGTTTAAAAGAATCAGGGTGAATAGACTGCCAGATAAATCACCTCTTTTGTGTACTATGAATTAGGACTATGTAGATAGCCAGTCAAGATATGCCAAAGCAAAAATTAATGACAGCATTTGTTTGTTATTTTATTTTGTTGCATTTTATTGGTGGCAGCAGGGGGCACTGATGGAAGCTGTAACACCTGAGTATCTAAGGTTTGGGAACAAAGGTAGGGTGGGGAGCAGATAAAAGTGTACACAATTAGGATTTTTTTGTCCTAAATAATCTAGATTCTCAACCTATATATGCTGCTAAATAATATAAAATGCTTCACTCTGTGATGGATATAACTGTTCATTGGATTACTTTTTACACTCAGCACATGCTAAATGAGCAGCTTATAAACCACGGTCTGTGGAACAATGAAAATCTCATTGTGATTTTTCACTGGTCCAAGAAAAAAGAGCTAGTGACTGTTTCATGAGGTTTTTAATTTTAAAGAAATGTGCTTTAGATGGGTTCATGTCCTTTGTAGGGACATGGATGAAGCTGGAAACTATCATTCTCAGCAAACTACTGCAACAACAGAAAACCAAACACTGCATGTTCTCACTCATAGGTGCGAACTGAACAATGGGAACACTTGGACACAGGAAGGGGAACATCACACACCGGGGCATGTTGTGGGGTGGGGGCAAGCTGGATGGATAGCATTAGGGGATATACTTAATGTAAATGATGAGTTAATGGGTGCAGCACACCAACATGGCACATGTATACATATGTAACAAACCTGCACGTTGTGCACATGTACCCTAGAACTTAAAGTACAATTAAAAAAAAAAATTTTAAAAATCAAAAACAAAAACAAAAAAGAAATGTGCTTTATTCTGTTAGTAAGGTCCCCTTATATTTTTAGTATTGAATGTCATTTGTTTTATAAGTGATGAGAATACTTGTAGGTTTAGTTTGTTTTTAATGATTTATCTAAGGGAAGAAAATATCAATCTTATATTGATCCTTTAAAAAATATATAAATGATAATAGAAATGCAAAAATCCAGGCTCAGTGCGGTGGCCTGAGTGGTCCCAGCTATTTAAGTGGCTGAAGCAGGAGGATAGTCTGAACCCAGGAGTTTGAAACCTACCTAGGCAACATGTTGAGACCCTGTCTTAAAAAAAATGTTTTAGAAGAGAAAGAAATGCAAAAACCAAGAAAAATAGCTCAATGATTTCCTCCTCCAGAAAGAATAAGAAACCCTTGATTCCCTTTTTACTACAATTTCAGATTTCAATTAAATTTCAATCAAATAAATTTACAATACAAATAACTTATTTTATGCTTGTTTTAGTCTTTCTAAAAGAAATCCTGCTCCTTTTTCAAGGAATTGCAGTGTCAATAATAGACTGAAACAATAGACTACTGTTTTGAAACATTTACTAGTGTAACGTACATTCCTTATAAGCCGATCCAACCATCCCTAAAATCCCTAAATGTATTTTATGTGAGGAAAGAATGATATGATACAAATTAAAATGTTATTGTTAATTATCTAGATTTGATTTCAAGAAAGAAACTTACTATTTGATTCTAAAAACCTTATTCACATTGGGTAGGATTCTATTAATACAAAGTATTGAAATGTATTAGGTTAATTAATTCAAGTAAGGCAATTGTTTTTCAATATAATAAGAAATGCTGAAGGATTATTATATTCCAAATATCTTTTCATTTTTATGATACATATTGTGCAGTAGAGAACGATCTCTTCACATTAAAGTGACAACTTTATAAGCCTTTTACTAAATCTTGATAATAGATCAGCAAAGAACCCAAACATTCTATAAAGAATGGTCATATAAAGTACACACACGAGGACAGTCTTTCTATATATAATAAAGATAACTAGTTGGAACTTGTCAAAATTTTACTACATACTATATTAATATATAAACTGCAGGCTTAACTTACCTCAATTCCTCAACTCCACAGGGACCCCTCACATGTGAGGTCTTAAGGAAATCTGTGGAAGTCTGACTTATATTCAGTAATTGGCTGCTGAAATCTGGGAACTCTTCTGAGGTTAAGCTATAAAGCTTTTCTGAAGTATCTGAAACATTTTATTTCATGCATTGTCAAAACATAAATTCAAGAAACAAATATACAGCATACGGTGCTGTATGTTTACACGGAGTAAATTACAGGCAATAAAAACAGGGTCAGCATAGATTTTTAATTATTCCTCAATTTTCTGATGTTTGTGGGATAAGTTTAATTTGAAATTCCAAATTGGGGCATGGGTAGCAAGTCATTTTTATCATATTGATTTTAAAAGACACATTACATTTACAACTGTGTCAAATGTCCTGATACCTCATAAAATTAAAAAAAAAAAAGTGACCCCCTAGAATATTTTGCAACTCGTCAACCTGTTGGACATTTTATTATCTTTTTTCTTATAAGAAATAAAAGCTTTACTCCCACACAGTCTAAGGGAAAGATTAGCCATGGCAAAGTTGCTCTTTCTTTTTGGACTTCCTTCCTTTGTGTGAGTAGATAATAACTGTTCATATTTGAAAGCAGAGAAGCCTTAAATTTTTCTTTTCATGAAGCTGGCTTATGATTTAGCCTAGCTAAGGACAAATACTGCAAGTTAAATAAACAAAATCTTTGGGCAAATATATCTTCATATAAACCACCAAAAATTCAAGTATGTAACTAAATATCATTGTATATTAGAAGGGCTATAATGCTTTCTTTTTCACTGCTGAAATTGTAATGAGCCATCTAACTTATACATAAAGTTATACTATGATGACTATTAAAACTGTCAAAATTACTGGTTGCTATTCTTCCCTTCCTTTTTTTCTTTTTTCTTTCTTTTTATTTATTTATTTATTTATTTTTGAGACGGAATTTCACTCTTGTTGCCCAGACTGGAGTGCAATGGCGTGATCCTGGCTCACCGCAACCTCCGCTTCTCAGGTTCAAACGATTCTCCTGCCTCAGCCTCCCAAGTAGCTGGGATTACAGGCATGTGCCACCACAGCCAGCTAATTTTGTATTTTTAGTAGAGACAGGGTTTCTCCATGTTAGTAAGGCGGCTCTTGAACTCCTGACCTCATGATCCGCCCACCTCCGCCTCTCAAAGCCCTTTACTTTTATGAGAGGACAAATAAACATCCTCCTGGTCACAAGAACCAAACATCAACACACATGTGTTCTACAGTGGACTTTTTTTTTTTTTTGGTGATTAGTATCAACTTGACATTTTTGAGCAAATAGAGATTTCCTTACTGAAAGTGAATCAGATTATTCCCTCTGAAAAACAGACCTCAATGAATTTACACATGGAAGTGTCCCTAAAATTGTTTAGCCCAGTGACTTTGAAATCATGATGTATGGGTACATTCAATAAGCTTAGGATTTGGTTCCTGCTCTCACCATATCCTCAACAATCAGGACTTTACCTGATCTAAATTTAGGGGTTCTATATAAGATTAATTTTGAAAAAGACAGAAGATTTTTTAGTTAAAATTTTTTAAACCTCCTAATTACTTCCATCTTCACTTAGAGATCAGGGAATTGGGGGCCCATGGAGAACTGATAACTTGCTGAAAGTTACACGGCCATATAGTGGAAGGGCTGAAACTAGAACTGATCTCTGGCAGCTCACCAATATTGTAAATCACTCTGTTCCAGAATCTAATTCTTTAGCTTTAAGCTATTATCTTCTCTCCTATTTTTCCATAAGGTAAAAGAAGACCCAAGGCACCTTTACATGCCCTAACAAAAGGAAATGCTCCCACAAGAAAGCAGTAAATTCAGGATTTGGAATTGGTAGAATTATAGAACTAAAACCCAGTAGTAATGCTTTGATCTAAAGAATACCACCAGGTAAGATATCCAAATTCTTACGACTCATTTGAGCTAATTGAATGAACATAAAGCTAATTCAAATTGTGCAAATAGAATGAGTCTATTTTTCTAGAACTATTTATTCTCAAAATTATATTTCAGAATACCTGTAAAGTTAACAGGAACAAAGGTAATACCACTTGATTTTAGGTAACAGAAAATGAAGGCAGAGAAAAATAAAACTACTCATAACAACCCCATTGTAGTTTAGTGTTAAACCCAAAAGTTCAATTCTACAAAAATCTGTCACCTGATTTTTCTAATACAGGACCTGATAAGACAGGATTAACATTTGTATTAAAAAATTTACAACTGGCAAGTCAGTTGTTGAGAAATGAATTATAGTTAAACCTTTTTTATCCCTGGAGTAAGAGTACCTTCTCTGATCATGGAGGAATCTCTTTAAAAACAATAATAAACAATTAGACTAAGGAGAAAAAATGGTTAAAATATAGAGTTCTAAGGTACATTTCTAAAACCGAAGTCATTTAAAACACATGCATAAAACTAACTATATTCCATAGAGAAATAAGCACTTATTTAAATAAATGAAAGAAAACACTAAAGAAAGAAATATAAAAACTTCAAAGAATGAGAACCAATCAGAGAGGCTATTTCCCAGCAAGGAAAAACAACAACTCTAAAGGACTATCTAGAATAGCTACATATCTACATCCTAATATTAAAGACAGTGTGACATCCACTTTGTAACCTGTGAGCCCTATTCCTAACACCGCAGCCTCCTTATTTTTCATTCTTTCCATCTCCTCTCCCCTCTGCACTATGTCTTGCTTATTTCTCCTTTTCCTATTCTCTCATGCTTGCATTCCTTTACCTTCACTCTGCCCACATCCTCCCCTTCTTAAGTGGTGATATGGTTTGGATTTGTGTTCCCACCCAAATCTCATGTCCAATTGTAAACCCTAATGTTGGAAGAAGGGTCTGATGAATGTTGACATTATCATGGGAGAAGATTTCCCCCTTGCTGTTCTCGTAATAGAGAGTTCTCATGCACCTCTCACCCACCCCTTCCTCCTGCTCTGGCCATGTGAAGATGTACCTGCTTCTCCTTCTGCCAAGATTATAAGTTTCCTGAGACCTCCTCAGCCATGCTTCCTGTACACCCTGCAATTAAACCTCTTATTTAAATATATAAATTACCCAATCTCAGGTATTTCCAATGGCAGTGTGAGAATTGACTATTACAAGTGATCACAAAATTGATTTGAAGTAAAGGTTTCAAATTATTTATGTGGCATTGTTATACTGTGGCAAGACAAAGAAATGTGGGGGTAGCTTTGCTTGGGGTTGTGCCTTGCCTCTGCTATACACCCAGGGGAGACCATGAGCAATTACTGCATTGCCCAGAGCCTCAGTTATTGAATATGAAGAAAGGAAATTAAAAGTAGCATCTGCCCCATCTACTTTACCAAATAGCTGTTAAGATCGAATGGAGCAACATCACATATAAAAGCAACCAGTAATTATTATTACTGATTAAATGGTGTCATATTCCTTTTATTAACTTTTAAATATGTTTTCACTTCTATGTGCACCCAATTTGTTTTCAGAAATTTAAAGACACACTAAAGCAAAAAGACTGTCATTCTATCTCTTTGTAATTTGGCTGCCTTTTCGAGGGTTATCTAGTTAATTTGTGAACAATAAATCCTGACTAGATTAGCACTTTTACAGTTTAATACATTACTTAATGGTCAACCTATGAACAGAGGCTCCAGTTACTCAGAAAGCCACTGCCTCATTGTTTTATTTCACTGACAGTCTGGCCTATGGTCTAGTATCTGGTATATTTTTATTATTTTTTATATAAGAAAAAGTGCTTTCATCTGTTTAATTACTTGCTCAGTTAATTACCTGTGAAATAATACAAACACAAGATTGTTGTGGGAACTTAAGGACTACAAAGATTCTTAAACCACAAATAAGATTGAGCTTGAAACAAATAAATCGTTTTTAACTATTGAAGAAGTAAATGCTTTAAAGTGCATTATCCCTAATACTTTTTCACAATGCATATTTCCTAAATTTCTTCAGGCTGCAGTAACATCCAGAAACTGACAAAGTGTCTTTATAAGTAAGTTATACCGATATGTTAAGTTCATTAAGGAAGTGGTTATAATGTTTATATAAAACTATTTGTGAAAGGAATAATAAGTGGCATGAACTACAACTAACTATACTCCTCAAAGCAGTACAGATGATAACTAGTTTTAGAATGGAAACAGCTTTTAGAGTTTATTAAAAATTGGGTTTACCAAGGACATCGTACCTTACAGTACGTAGGGAGTGATACGGAAGTGGGGCAGGGAAGTGCTGGGTAGAGAAAGGCAGGTTCCTGGCTAAGGCTCTACACCACAGACTGAGGTGAGGACAGGCACTCCTGCTTTTGTGCACAAATGTTGCATTTTCCAAGACCACCCTGGCCTACCACACCCCCATCCTGGGCCTATGAAAACCTGAGACGCTAGCAGGCAGACACACAAGTGGCCAGAGGCTGAGAGGAGCACATCAGCGGAAGAAGACACAAGTGGCTGGACGGCAAGAGGACGTCAAGAGGTCACGCTGGCAAGAGAGCACACTGACAGACTCTGGCACACTGGCAGCCCATCAACCAGCAGGTTGAGGCGGAGTTTGGCTAGGGTAGTCAGAGGAGAGCTGGGGCCGCCAAGCAGCCCAACTCTAGGGGAAAACCATCTCCCTTCTCGCTTCCCCATCAGTGGAGAGCTACTTCCACTCAATGAAACTTTGCACTCATTCTCCAAGACCACAGGTGATCCAATTCTTCCGGTACACCAAGGCAAGAACCTGGGCTACAGAAAGTCCTCCATCCTTGTGACAATCTAGAGGGTCTAATTGAGCTGGTTAACACAAGCCACCTACAGAGGGCAAACTAAAACATCACCCTGTAACACATGCCCACTGGGGCTTCAAGAGCTGTAAACATTCACCCCTAGACACTGCCGTAAGATTGGAGCCCCACAGTCTGCCTATCAGTATGCTCCCCTAGAGGTTAGAGCAGTGGGGCACTGAAGAAGCAAGCCACATCCTCATTGCATACCCTGCAAGGGGGACTAGGGACCCTTTCCCATTTCAAATGGAAGCTCTGCTAGGATCCTGGGAGACGAGTGTGAATAAATGTGAAACTGTCGGGTCTGCCTCTCTTCCAAAACCCTCCCACTTCTCTCTCTTTCCTGCGGGTAAGAAACTCTATTTCCCTTCAAAACTCTGCCCTTAAGGATATGAACAGACAATTCTCAAAAGAAGACATACTTACAGCCAACAGACACATGAAAAAATGCTCATCATCACTTGCCATCAGAGAAATGCAAATCTAAACCACAATGAGATACCATCTCACACCAGTTAGAATGGCAATCATTAAAAAGTCAGGAAACAACAGGTGCTGGAGAGGATGCAGAGAAATAGGAACACTTTTACACTGTTGGTAGGACTGTAAACTAGTTCAACCATTGTGGAAAACAGTGTGGTGATTCCTCAAGGATCTAAAACTAGAAATACCATTTGACCCAGTCATCCCATTACTGGGTATATACCCAAAGGATTATAAATCATACCACTATAAAGACACATGCACATGTATGTTTATTGCAGCACTATTCACAATAGCAAAGACTTGGAATCAATCCAAATGTCCATCAGTGACAGACTGGATTAAGAAAATGTGGCACATATACACCATGGAATAGTATGCAGCCATAAAAAAGGATGAGTTCATGTCCTTGGTAGGGACATGGATGCAACTGGAAACCATCATTCTCAGCAAACGATTGCAAGAACAGAAAACCAAACACTGCATGTTCTCACTCATAGGTGGGAACTGGACAATGAGATCACTTGGACACAGGAAGGGGAACACCACACACCGGGTCCTATTGTGGGGAGGGGGGAGGGGGGAGGGATAGCATTAGGAGATATACCTAATGTAAATGATGAGTTAATGGGTGGAGCACACCAACATGGCACATGTATACATATATAACAAACCTGCACGTTGTGCACATGTACCCTAGAACATAAAGTATAATAATAAAAATAAATAAATAAAAATAAAACAAACAAACAAAACTCTGCCCTTACCAGTCAGTCAAAATCCCCAGACTTCGTCTCTTTTCTCCCTCACACGGTTTGAAATGGCTCTTACCTCTTTCTTTATAATGTTCAGAGTTTTGCTACAGACTATGGCAATGTTACTAAGTAAAATGAGCATTAGGTTCAGCTGCCAAAGGTGCAAATCACATCAATTTTCCTAGAGGTGCCATGTATGCCTCCACCTTAATGGCTGCAGGCACACACAGCTCGGAGCACCTCTCCTTACCCTCTCCCCTCGCAGCTTGGGTGCCTAGGCCTGCCCACAGCAGGCAAAGACCAAGCCCAACAGCCACGAGTGGGTGCAGGACAAAGCTGGGACAACCGTAGATGCGACCCCACGGGGTCAACAGATAGGTGCTTCTCACCCACCTTGATGATGGAACCTTTCCCTGGCCAAGGAATTCAACCTGGTCTGAAATGGGGGAAAGATATAAGGATTACAGGAGTCCAGTTGCACTAAGCGAGGGGTTCTTCCCCCAGGATATTCCCCTTTTTCCTTTTAAACAGCTTTTCTTTTTTTTTTCCTTTTTCCTTTTCTAAGTGAGAGGGCTCCCCCACCAACTCTCTTTCTGACAGGAAGGTTAATGGAGTAATGGCCCCTGCTGGCTGATAACTGCAAATTCAACAGGGCACATTTGAGACATTCTAAAGAGATATAAACAGTCTCTAAAATAACTTTTCAGTCCCAAACTAGACCCCAAATTTCAGGCAGAGGCCCTAGAAAGAAAACCAAGTCTGAGGGATTCAAAGCCAGGCAACAGGCATGATGTAAATGGGCAGGACCGATTCCTGTCAACTAAACCCCCCACCTCACAGAAAGAGGCCACGCTTCATGGCATAAACAGGCTCAGGAAACTCAAGGTTTGTCGACAGCAGGGAGAAATGGGGACATAGATGAGGGCGGTTAATTCCCATTCTCCAGGTTTTCCTTGATTCGTGCATACACACTGCATCAGTACCCATGGCCGGCACCTGCCAAGGTCACCGGGGCTCAGGGATAAGCGGTGAAAAGTGAAAGAAGAATGCTCGCTTTCTGAGTCTTTGCTGAAAGAGGAAAGGAAATGAGGGACGCCTCTATTCACTGTCTTTCAGAATTGTCAACCAGTTCTTTTCACCACCCCCAGCTAATACTCCTCTGGAGTGTATTCTGAACCACTGGCACTGCTTTGAGCCTCAGAATCTGGAGGAAAAGTGCCTCCTAGCCCTCTGCAAAAAGGTTTGGCCAAATTATGATTTACAGGAAAGGCTGGCTTGGCCTCAGGAAGGAAACATTCATTTCAATACCATCTGGCAATTGGAACTTTTCTGTAGACATGAGGACAGATGATCTGAGGCCTCATATGTGTAGGCTCTCTATACCTTGCAAGGCAATCCAGACCTTTGCTCACAGTGTAGGACTGCCCTCCTGTTTGCCATCTCAGGGAAGGTCAAAAGAGGCGAGCCCAGGTAATTAAAGATATGAGTTCCAGGGGCATCCCCAGCAGAGGATCCAGTTGCCTCCAGCACTGTTCCTCGGGGTCCACCTGGACCACCCTATGTAGCTTCGGCTTCTCACTTGGCCCCTCCTAAAAATCTTTGCTCTAGACAATCCCCAGTCTCACTCTTAACCCTCCAACAAATGCCCAGTAAATTTGGGCCCAGTAAGGTCCAGGTCCCCTCCTCCCTACAGGACTTAAAGCAAATTCAGAGGGATCTTGGCAAGTTTTCAGATTACCCTGATAGATAAATAGAGGCTTTCTGGAATTACACCCAAATATTTGAACTCTCCTGGAGAGACATTATGTTACTTTTGAATCAAACCCCGAGGGACACGGAGAAGCAGGCTGCTCTGTCAGTAGCACAGAGATTTGGGGATGAGCTTTCTTTCATATATAGCGTCAGAGAAGGGGGTGAATATTATCCAACTGAAAGAGAAGCAATACCAGTAAATAACCCTAAATGGGATCCTAATGACGAGATGGAAGACTGGAAAAGGAGACACTTTCAGGTGTGCATAATGGAGGAATTATGTAGGACTAAGACCAAGCCTTTCAATTATATTAACTTGTCTATGATTGACTAAGGATTTGATGAAAATCCCACTGCCTTCCTGGAAAGGCTAAGAGCGGCCTTGATAAAGTACACCTCTAGCTCCTGATTCAGTCGAGAACAGCTAATCCTAAAGGATAAAGGTATTACCCAGGTAGCTCTTGACATCAGGAGGAAGTTGCAAAAATGGGCCCTGGGACCAGATAGTATATTAATGGACCTCCTGAAAATGGCCACCTCGGTCTTTTTATAAGAGAGACAGCGAGTCCCAGAAAAGTGAGAGGAGATGCAGGAAAGAGGCAAAAGCTTTGATGACCACCATGTAAGCCCACAAACCCGAAAATGCCCAGGGTGCACCTGTTAATTTCTAAAAGACATGACAAGTACAGTTATTTCTCTTCTAAAATTTAATTGTTCCCATACAAGGTTTAATTTCTTTCACCAGGCTGAAACAGTTCGGGGTAGAATGTTGCTGTTAGTATATTTCACTTCTTATCTCTGTAATCTTTGGCACTAAATTATTTCCTTGTATAATACACATGTTTAACCCATGCACACTTAACCTTATAAAACTTTTTTTTTTTTTTACTCTCAAGCCTAGAAACCATCAAAATCCAAATGGTCAACTGCAGCCTCAGAAGATGACTCCCGTTCTCTAGGAACACTTAGACCTCTAGGAGGAGTCTGACCGCCATTTTCCCCAGAACAATGCCCCCTGTCAGCAGGAAGAAGCTAAGACCAGTCATCATCCATATTCTAACTAAGGGCAGTTAGATGTACCTCTTCAAAGGGCGGAATGATACGGGAGGGATCAAGCAGTGCTGGGTAGAGAAAGGCAGGTCTCTGGCTAGGGTTCCACCCCCTTGGACCTAGGTGAGGACAGGTGCTCCTGCTTTCATGCCCAAATGCTGCATTTTCCGAGACCACTCTGGCCCACCACCCTCCACTTCTGGGCCTATAAACCCGAGACCTGAGTGGGCAGACATACAGGCAGCCAGATGTGGAGACGAGCATATTAGCAGGAAAAAACACAAGTGGCTGGATGGCAAGAGGAGGATGTTGAGGCAGCACGCTGGCAGAAGAGCACATGAACAGAAACCAGCACACCAGCAGGCCACTCACCAGCAGGATGGGGTGGAGTTTGGCCAGAGTAGTTGGAGGAGAGCTGGGGCTGTTGAGTGGCCCAACTCCAGGGGAAGACCCTCTCCCTTCTGGCTTCCCCAGTGGTGGAGAGCTACTTCCATTCAATAAAACTGTGCACTCATTCTCTAAGACCACGTGTGATCCGATTCTTCTGGTATACCAAGGCAAGAACCTGGGATACAGAAAGCCCTCCTTCCTTGCAACAACGTAGAGGGTCTAATTGAGCAGGTTAACACAAGCCACCTATAGATGACAAACCAAAAGGGCACCCTGTAACACACACCCACTGGGGCCTTAGCAGCTGTAAACATTCACCCCTAGACACTCTCGGGGAGTCGGAGCCCCATAGCCTGCCTGTCTGCATGCTCCCTAGCGGTTTGAGCAGTGGGGCACTGAAGAGGTGAGCCACACCCCCATCGTATGCCCTCTGAGGGGGACAAGGGAACCTTTCCAGTTTCAAAACCACTACCTGCTGTTTCTTATATAACTTAACATTTTTTTGAGGACTTACTATATGCTAGGCACTGTCAATTGTGTGTGTGGAGATAGAGATAAATTTTCAGAAATATAACATCTCACATATATAATTTTAAATAATGATCAAATAATATTATTAGATAGGTTCTATTATTATACTCATCTTTCATATACAGAATCTGATGCGATGAGAGATTAAGGAAGTAACGTGCCCAATATTATGAAGCTAGTAAGTGTTGGTATCGTTTCAAAACACACGCCCTGGCAGGGGAACCTGGTTATCAACTATCCTGCTTTCTGTCTCTGGTCTCTTGATTCATCACGATGTTGTGCCTGCAACACACACACAATTCTTTTTTTTTTTTTTTTTTTTGAGATGGAGTCTCACTCTGTCGCCCAGGCTGGAGTGCAGCCGGATCTCAGCTCACTGCAACCTCCGCCTCCCGGGTTTACACCATTCTCCTGCCTCAGCCTCCCGAGTAACTGGGACTACAGTCACCCGCCACCTCGCCCGGCTAGTTTTTTTGTATTTTTTTTTTAGTAGAGACGGGTTTTCACCGTGTTAGCCAGGATGGTTTCGATCTCCTGACCTCGTGATCCGCCCGTCTCGGCCTCCCAAAGTGCTGGGATTACAGGCTTGAGCCACCGCACCCGGCCCACACGCACACTTCTGTCCATTCTAGGTACTTCTAGAATGGCACTCTGATATCAGCCACAGAAATCAGAATCCAAGGAGAAACTGTTTCCTTAAACACCTCTGTCCTCCTCAGGTACTTCTGGAATGGCAGTCTGATATTAGCCACAGCAATTTGAATCGAAGAAGAAACTGTTTACTTTATGTAGTTATTTTGTGTCTTATTCTCCCAGTTCCTTAACATGGAAGTTTTTCATAGAACTTAGAAAGAAGAAGTGGATGCATCCTAGCAATAGCAGAAAACAAGTTAGAGAGGTTGCTGTTCACAATAATGCAGCTTTCACAGAGATTTGAACATATTTCATTTGTATAAGCATCCAGTGGTATGGAGGTGTATGTCTGAGAGCAAATCTCATGAAGTTTTTCCAGACTGCACCATGAGTAGTGAAAGGTGAATGGAAATTTTCTGCCCATTGATGCAAAACAGGGTAAAAAGGCCTTGTGCAGAATCAGTGAATTTTCTACAATGAGGCCTTATGTCACTTTAGCACTTGTCACTTCACTGACTGTTGGGTTGATTAGCCTGATGTGTCATCCTCTTCCTTTCTCAGAGTGAGCCTCTTCACAAACTGTGCACTCATCCAAAGCCAATCTTCCCAACATAAAAAATAAAATAAAATAAAAAGGCATGTCTGGGTTAAGTGTGAAAGTGATTGCCTTCTGCTGCTGGACCATCAGCAAAGCCCTGGCAGTTCACAGGCTACCCAGTGTCTGCTTGCTTTTGTATATGAAAGTTATGTGTTCTAGTGAAAATACTGACGTTAGTGTTTGAGAAAATAAGTGACACAGGAAAAAACTGAAGCACATAGAAACAAAAATAATTTTTAAAAATTGAAAAGCTGGAATGGTTGGAAAAAAGACAAGTGTTTGTACACTATTGCATTTCATTTGTAAATGACAAAATGTTTCGATTTTTAAAATTACAAAGCTCTTTTTAAAATTAAAAACTGTATGGTTATCCTTTTAGATCCAGTTCAGACCTCACATACTTTATTTCCACATTGGCCTGTCATGTAAGAATTATCTCTTAGAAGATTTATGTTTGAGTTTTAATAATTCAAGCAAGGTAAATGAATGATGGGTAAATATGGATTATTGACTTTTCTTCTCTAAACCCTATTACATAAATAGAAAAAGCAGAATAATAAAAATATAACCATAAAAGGAGCTAAACAAAGGGATACAATTGACATAATAACTTTGAGAAGAGTCAACCAAAGAAATAAAATTTATTGAGGTGCGTCTGGGTGCTATTCCAACACACGGTGTGTGCCCAACACACAGACACCAAATGAAGAATAGGAAAGGGAGAGTCATAAAAAGAACAGGCAAGTCTCACCAATACCATGTCAATAGGGAGACAAGTAGGTGAAAAGAAGTAAAGAGAAGACATCTGAAATCCTTAGTAAAGCCGCTAATCACCTACCTCAAAATCTTAGCAGAGACAAGAAAATTGCAAATCTGAAGGTTTCCCCACAGAGACAGAACACAGGAAACCAGGCCAATAGAAGTTTGGCATTTAGTAAAATCCAGAAAAAACAAGCAAGCCCAGATCTTTCGCCAAAAAATGCTGAGCTCCCCAGTCCTATCCTCTTCCCCATGCCTTTGAGATAGCAGGATACAGAAAAGAGTACAATACAGAACCCACAAACAGTAGCTCCATGGAAAAGACTGATAGAACTCAGTATGAGTGAAGAGAATTTCAGGAAGAATTTAGTTTCACTATATGAGAAAAGATGGAAGATAGGAACAAAGCCACTCACAATAAGCATAGGCAAGTGAGATCCAAAGAGATGACACAACTAGATATGCAAACAAACTAGAATCTTTAGCATGTAAAGAGTGAAAAAAATAAAAAAATAAAATTTAGTAGAAAACATAAATCAGGACCATAAGATTTTCCACAAGTCCTTTGGCTACAAAAGAAGTAATGAAAGCAAACTTTTTGAAAAGAGCAAAATCAATGTCAAAGATCAAGCAACAACATGTCAGGCATCAAAGGAAAGCTAAGTAAATGGTCACCTGTTCCTGGATTGGATCTTATACCAGAAAACAACAACAACAAAAAAAAAAACAAGCTGTAGCAAACATCAATGGGGTAATTTTAAAAAATTAAATATGCTCTGTGGATTAGAAAATCACATTGTATCTTGTAATGTGAGCTTCCTGATTCAGATCATTGTACTATGGTTATATAAGAGAAAGCAGTCTTTTCTGGGACATGCACACTGACATATTTTTTTGTAAAGTGTTACAATGTTTATAACTTCCTCTCACACTGTTCAGAACAAAGGGAGGTACAAAAGGAGGTGTGTATGTGCACTTGTATGCACCCGTGTGTGTATGCAAATAAGACAAAAGATAGCTAGTGAACCAGGCAGAGTATATTTGGGGGAAGAGTTCTTTATACTATACTTATATTTTGCAAATTTTGTTTTAACTTATATCAAAATAGAAAACTACCAAAAAATGTCAAAGAAAAAGTTACAACACCTTTAGAGAACTACTTTTTTAAAAGTCAAGTGATAAAGAGTGCATTATAACTAGGTGAAAATTAAACTCCTGACATATAGACATGCTTGAGATAATGATAGCAAATGCAAAGGGAAATTAAAAACTAGCTAAAACAATTGAAGATATGTAAGTAATACCTTTTTAAAGAGGCGACAACATAAAGAAAATAGGTTTCTCAGCAGGAGGAAGCCCAATGGAACAGAAAAGCAATTCAAAGATACAAAAACAGAAAATTTCTTTGAAAATAACGGGTAACGTACTCTACAGACAGAGAGAGAATCCTGCGTTTAAAAAAAAAAAAAAAAAAAAAAGCTGAATTATTGACACTGAAACAAAATCCTGGACCAGTTACTGACTTTCAAGGATTAAGAAAAATTTCTCCAAGCATTCAGTCAGGAAAGAAGCTTGTCACGTGTCAGAGAGAGAGAGAGAGAGAATCTAGGAGGCTTCACATTACTTCACAGCATTCGGAGCCAGAAAATGGCAAATCAGTACACACAAGGTTTAAGACAAAGGTGACCAAATGATATTATCCTCAGCTGATTTGCCATCTAAATAGAAGTGTAGCAGGTATTCTCAAATATAAAGAAAACTCAGGTAATAAAACTTCTATAAATTCTACCTGCAGGGAAAAATTATTTGATAATTAAACTGAACTAAACAAAAGTTTAATGAAAAAAAACTGTGATAAAGGGCTAACTAGCACCATATTGAGGGTCAGAAGATAACAGGAAAATGTCTACTACAATGCAGAGGAAAGGAAATTGTGACATACTAAATACGTCTAATGTGCCATTCGGCAATAAGACAAAAAACAGACATTATTGAGAATGCTATAATAAAACCGTCAAGAGATGAAATCAAGCTAAACAGCTCAGGATTGGGAAGTCATAGAAGAAAATGCTGGTACTAAACATTTAATCCATATTGATTTTCACTAAGAAAAAATTAAAAAGAAAAACTTTAAAAAATAAGAAACTATAACTACAACAAGAGATGTATTCGGTACAATCTAGATTAGCATGTGGTTTTAAAAAATAAACAAATGAGCTCTCATCTTTTATTATAGGGAATTGTTACTATCTGAAACTAAAGCATATAGTTAGAAATGGCCTTCATTACTCCTTATTTTTACCTTTTCTCTCAATTTTTAAATTTATTTTTAATTTTTGTGGGTACAAAGTGGGTATATATATTTATGGGGTACATGAGATATTTTGATACAGGCATGCAATGTGTGATAACTACATCATGAAAAATTGGGAATACATCTCCCCAGGAATTACACCTTTGTGTTTCAAACAATCCAATTATATTCTCTAGTTATTTTTAAATGGACAAGTAAGTTGCAATTGACTATAGTGTCCGGGATGTTCTATCCAATACTAGGTCTTATTCATTCTTTCTATTTTCAGTACCCATTAACCATTCCCACCATTCCACCCACACCCCCCACCATCCTTCCCAGCCTCTGGTAACCATTCTTCTACTTTCTCACTCCATGAGTTTAATTGTTTTGATTTTTAGATCTCACAAATAAGTGAGAACATGCAAAGTTCATCTTGCTGTGCCTGGCTTATTTCACTTGATAAAACAATCTCCAGTTCCATCCATGTTGTTGCAAATGACAAAATCTTATCCTTTGTTACGGCTGAATAGTATTTCATTGTGTATATGTAACACATGTTCTTTATCCATTCATCTGTTAATGAGTACTTAGGTTACATCGAAATCTTGGCTATTGTGAACAGTGCTGTAACAAACATAAGAGGACAGATATTTCTTGGATATACTGATTTCTTTTTCTTTTTTTTTAGTTTTTGTAGGCACATAGTAGGTGTATATATTTATGGGATACATGAAATGTTTTGATATAGACATGCAATGTGAAATAAGCACATCATGGAGAATGGAGTATCCATCCCTTCAAGCATTTATTATTTGAGTTATAAATAATCCAATAACATTCTTTAAGTTATTTTAACGTGTACAATTAAAGTTGTTATTGACTATAGTAACCCTGTTGCGCTGTCAAATAGTAGGTCTTATTTATTAATTCTAATTATTTTTTAGAGCTATTAACCATCCCACCTCCACCCCACCCCACCCCACCCCACCCCACCACACCCCACTACCCTTTCAAGCCTCCGGTAATTATCCTTCTATTTTCTATCTCAGTGAGTTCAATTGTTTTGATTTTTAGATCCCACAAATAAGCAAGAACGTGCTACAATTGTCTTTCTGTGCCTAGCTTATTTAACTTAATGTAATGATCTCCAGCTCCATCCAAGCTGCTGCAAATGACTGGATCTCATTCCCTTTTATGACTGAATGGTACTCCATTGTGTATATGTATCACATTTTATTTTCCATTCATCTGTTGATGGACCCTTAGGTTGCTTCTAAATCTTAGCTATTGTAAACAGTACTGCAATAAACATAGCAGGCAGATATCTCTTCAATATACTGATTTCCTTTCTTTTGGATGTACACCCAGCAGTGGGATTAATGGGTTGTATTGTAGCTCTGTTTTTAATTTTTTAAGGAACCTCCAAACTGTTCTCCATAGTGTTTGAACTCACTCACGTTCCCACCAAAAGTGTACAAGGGTTTCCTTTTCTCCACATCCTTGCCAGCAGGCTTTATTGACTTTCTTTTGGATAAAAATTTTATTCGTGGCTATTATAAATGGAATTTTTTATTCCTTTTTCAGAATGTTCACTGTTGGCATATAGCAATGCTAGTGATTTTTGTATGTTGACTTTGTATCCTGCAACTTACTGAATTTGTTTGTCAGTTCTAATAGTATTTTGGTGGTCTTCAGGTTTGTCTAAAGTTAACATCATTTATCCACAAACAAGGATAATTTAATTTCTTCCTTTCCAATTTGGATGCCCTTTACTTCTTCTTTATCTTTTCTAATTGTTCTAAAATATACAGTACCATGTTGATTAACAGTGGTGAAAGTGGACATCCTTGTCATGTTCCAGGTTTAAGAGGACAAGCTTTTAGGTTCTCCCTGTTCAGTTTAATACTAGCTGTGGGTCTGTCATAGATGGCTTTTATTTTATTAAGGCCTTCTATACCTAGTTTTTTAAAAGTTTTCATCATGCAGGGATGTTAACTTTATCAAATGGTTTTTCAGCATCAATTGAAATGATCATATGGTTATTGTCCTTTATTCTGTTGATATGATGTGTCACATTGATTATGGCCACTCTTTCAGGAGGTGGTATCACATTGTGGTTTTGATTTGCATTTACCTGATCATTAGTGATATTGAGCATTTGTTCATATGTTTGTTGGCCATTTGTGTATCTTCTTTTGAGCATTGTCTATTCATGTCCTTAGCCCACTTTTTTATGGGATTGTTTGTTTTTTTCTTACAAAACAAAAATGTTCGTTGTAAATTCTGAATATTAGTCCTTTGTCACATGCATAGATTGTGAAGATTTTCTCCCACTCCGTGGGGTGTCTGTTTTCTCTGCTGACTGTTCCTTCTGCTGTGCAAAAGCTCTTTAGTTTAATTAGGTCCCAGCTATTTATCTTTGTTTTTATTGCATTTGCTTTTGAATTCTTGGTCATGAAATGCTTGCCCAAGCCAGTGTCTAGAAGGGTTTTTCCAATGGCCCCAGTGGGTTTTGATTATGGCTATAATCAAAAAACAGTAGATGTCAGCATGGATGCGTTGAACAGGGAACACTTCTACTCTGCTGGTGGGAATGTAAACTAGCACAGCCACTATGGAAAACAGTGTGAAGATTCCTTAAAGAACTAAAAATATAACTGCCATTTGATTCAGAAATCCCATTACTGGATATCAGTCTTCTAGGGTTTTTATAGTTTCACATCTTAGATTTAAGTCCTTAATGCATTTTGATTTGATTTTGGTATAAGGTGAGAAATGAGGATCCAGTTTCGTTCTCCAAAATGTGGCTAGTCAATTATCCCAGAACCATTTGTTGAAAAGGGTGACAGTGATAGTTTGCTTTCCTCTTTACTGTTTTGGATGCCCTTTATTTCTTTCTCTTGTCTTATTACTCTGGCTAGGACTTCAGTACTATGTTGAAGAAGAGTGGTAAGAGTGGACATCCTTGTCTTGTTCCATTTCTCAGAGGAAATGCTTTCAACTTTTCCCCATTCAGTATTATGTTGGCTGTGGGTTTATCATAGATGACTTTTATTACATTAAGTTATGTCCCTTGTTTGCTGATTTTGCCGACAGTTTTAATCATAAAGGGATGCTGGATTTTGTTGAATGCTTTTTCTGCATCTATTGAAATGATCATGTGATTTTTGTTTTAATTCTGTTTATGTAGTGTACTACATTTAATGACTTGATTATGGTAAATCATCCCTCTGTCCCTGGTATAAAATCTATTTGATCATGGTGGATTATCTTTTTGATATATTGTTGGATTCGAAGAGCTAGTATTCTGTTAAGGATTTTATCATCTATGTTCATCAAGGATATCAGTCTGTAGTTTTCTTTTTTGGTTATGTCCTTTCTTGATTTTGGTATTAGGGTGATGCTGGCTTCATAGAATGAACTAGAGAGGGTTCCTTCTTTCTCTAAATTGTTGAAAAGTGGCAAAAGAATTGGTACCAATTCTTCTTCGAATGTCTGGTAGAATTCTGCTGTGAATCCATCTGGTCATGGACCCTTTTTTTTTTTGGTAATTTTTAAATTACTATTTCAATCTTACTGCTTGTTATTGGTCTGTTCAGGGTATCTAATTCTTTCTGATTTAAGCTAGGAGGGTTAAATTTTTCCAGGAATTTATCCATCTATCCCAGGTTTTCTGGTTTATGTGGGTAAAGGTGTTCATAGTAGCCTTGAATGATCTTTTGTATTTCACTGGTGTCAGTTGTAATATCTCCTGTTTCATTTCTTAGTGAGGTTATTTGGATTTTGTCTTCTTTTCTTGGTTAATCTTGTCAATGGTCTATCAGTTTTATTTATCTTTTCAAAGAACCAGCTTTTTCTTTCATGTATCTTTTGTATTTTGTTTGTTTCTATTTCATTTAGCTCTGATCTCGGTTATTTCCTTTTTTCTGCTGAGTTTGGGTTTGGTTTGTTTTTGTTTCTTTAGTTCCTTGAGGTGTGACCTTAGAACGTCAGTTTGTGCTATTTCAGTCTTTTTGATGCAGGCATTTAGGGCTATGAACTTCCCTCTTAGAACTGCCTTTCTCGTACCCCAGAGGTTTTGATAGGTTGTATCATTATTGTCATTCAGTTTGAAGAATTTTTAAATTTCCATCTTAATTTCATTTTTAACCCAATGCTCATTCAGGAGCAGGTTATTTAATTTCCATGCATTTGTATGGTTTTGAAGGTTGCTTTTGGAGTTGATTTCCAGTTTTATTTCACTGTGGTTTGAGAGAGTACTTGATATAATTTCAATTTTTTAAAAAATGTATTGAGGCTCATTTTACAGCCTATTTTGCTTTTAAACTTATATTTTTGTTTTATAGGTCCTGTGTGAATTAAGCTTTAAAGATATTCTGTCTTGATGTTTTTCTAGGATTTGTTTCAAGATTTAGAGCTCTTTTTAGCAGGTTTTATAGTGGTGGCTTGATATTGGTGAATTCTCTCAGCATTTGTTTGTCTGAAAAAGACTGTATCTTTCCTTCATATATGATGCTTAGTTTCACTGGATACAAAATTCTTGTCTGATAATTGTTTTGGTTGAGAAGGCTGAAGATAGGGCCCCAATCCCTTCTAGCTTATAGGGTTTTTGCTGAGAAATCTGCTGTTAATCTGATAGGTTTTCCTTTATAGGTTACCTGGTGCTTCTGTCTCACAGCTCTTAAGATTCTTCCCTTTGTCTTAACTTTGGATAACCTCATGAAAATGTACCTAGGTGAAGATCTTTTTGCAGTGAATTTCCCAGGTGTTCTTTCTGCTTCTTGTATTTGGATGTCTAGGTCTCTAGCAAGGCCGGGAAGTTTTCATCGATTATTCCCCAAAATATGTTTTCCAAGCTCTTAGAATTCTCTTCTTCTTCAGGAACACCAGTTATTTTTAAGTTTAGTAGTTTAACATAATCCCAGACTTGTTGGAGGCTTTGTTCATATTTTCTTATTCTTTTTTCTTTGTCTTTATTGTATTGGGTTAATTCAAAGACCTTGTCTTTGAGCTTCAAATTTCTTTCTTCTACTTGCTCAATTCTATTGCTGAGACTTTCCAGAGCATTTTGCATTTCTAAAAGTGTGGCCCAAGCTTTCTGAATTTTTTCTTTTGTCTTTAAGCCATCTATGTCCTTGAATATTTCTCCCTTCATTTCTTGTATCATATTTTGAATTTCCTTGCATTAGGCTTCGTATTTCTCTGGTTCCTCCCTGATTAGCTTAATAACCGACCTCCTGAATTATTTTTCAGGTAAATCAGGGATTTCTTTTTGGCTTGGATCAATTGCTGGTGAGCATACATGTTTTCTGGGGGTTGTTGAAGAGCCTTGTTTTGTCATATCCAGGGAAGGTTTTCTGGTTCCTTCCCATTTGGGTAGGCTCTGTCAGAGGGAAAGTCTAGGGCTAAAGGCTGTTGTTCAGATTCTTTTGTCCCACAGGGTGTTCCCTTGATGTAGTACTCTCCTCCTTTTCCTATGGATGTGGATTCCTCTGAGCTGAACTGCAGTGATTGTTGTCTCTCTTTCAGGTCTAGCCACGCAGTGAGTCTACCTGGCTCTGGGCTGGTACTGGGTAATGTCTGCCCAGAGTCCTGTGATGTCAGCCATCTATGGGTCTCTCAGCCATGGATACCAGCACCTGTTCCAGCGGAGGTGGTGGAGGGGTGTGATGGAGTCCGTGAGGTTCTTAGCTTTGGTGGTTTAATGCTCTATTTTTGTACCGGTGGGCCTCCTGCCAGGAGGTGGTGCTTTTTAGAGCATCAGGTTGGTAGTATGGGGAGGAACTGGCAGTGGTCGGGGTGCTAGAACTCCCAAGATTATATGCCCTTTGTCTTCCACTACTAGAGTGGGTAGGAAAGGACCATCAGGTGGGGGTGGGACTAGGCATGTCTGAGCTCAGACTCTCCTTGGGCAGGTCTTGCTGCAGCTGCTGTGGGGAATGGGGGTGAGGGTCTCAGTTCACTGGAGTTGTGTACCAAGAAGGATTATGCCTGCCTCTGCTGAGTCATGCAGGTTGTCAGGGAAGTGAGAGAAAGCTAGCAGTCACAAGCCTCATCCAGCTCCCACACAAACTGAAGGGCCTGTTTCACTCCTACCATGACACCCCACCCAGTGGCCCTCAGACCCAGATCATTTCCACGTGTGGAGCCATAGGGGTTGAAAACTTGCCTCCCAGCTGCAAAAACGAAAGGCTTGGTTCTTCCCTGCCTGTGGAGTCTGCACACCGGATTTGCATCCTCCCCCAAATTCTGGTCAGGAGGCTTCTCACCCCATTCAAATTGTTACAAAGTTCAGCTAGAGATTTGCTTATCCCTGTGTAGTTTTATGCCTTGCTCCTTTTGGATCTCTTTGGTGCCAGGCAGAAATGGTCTGCTAGAGAAGCCAACAAGCTCCCAGGGCCTTTCTGCTGCTTCCTCTACCCCTGTATTTTGCTCGGCTCTCCTAATTGACTCAGCTCTAGGTAAAGTCAGAAACTACTCCCACAAACAGACCTTCAGCTTCTCTAGTGGGGATGTACATTTGGGGGAGCGGGTCTCTCCCACTTTCACAGTTGGGGCACTCAGTTTTTTGGGGGGGTCTCCGAGGCCCTGCAGGAGCAGTCTGCTTCCTTCATAGGGTCTGTGGGTCCTCTCAGGATTTCTGATTTGCTCTTGCAGTCCATCTGGAGCTAAAATTCACAATGCAGCCAGCCCCTGCCCGTTGCTCTTTCCGGAGCTGCATTCTAGTCCTGCCTCCAGTCTGCCATGATCTCCCGCATTCTCTAACTCTTTTTTTTGGAACACTTCGAATAGGATTGGTATAAGTTCTTCTTTAAATGTTTAGTAGAATTCATCAGTGAAACCATCAGGGACTGGGCTTTTCTATATTGGGAGACAATTTTGGTTTGTTTGTTTGTTTGCTCATTTGTTTGTTTTGAGATGGAGTTTCACTCTTGTTGCCCGAACTGGAGTACAAAGGAAAGGTTTCAGGTCACTGCAACCTCTGTCTGGGAAACACTTTTATTATGGCTTCAATCTCATTACTTGGTATGTTTGGGTTTTGGACTTCTTCATGGTTCAATCTTGGCAGGTTGTGTGTGCCTAGGCATTTATTCATTTCTTCTAGATTTACCAACTTATTGGCATATAATTACTCATAGTAACCACTAATGATCCTCTGAATTTCTGCAGTATCAGTTGTAAGGTCTTCTTCTTTCTCATCATTGATTTTATTTATTTGGCTCTTCTCTCATTTTTCCTTAGTCTGGCTAAAGCTTTGTCAATTTTGTTTATCTTTTCAAGAAACCAACTTTTTTGTTTCACTGATCTATTGTATTGTTTTCTTCCATTCAAATTCATTTATTTCTGTTCTGATCATTACTTTGGGATCAGACTTTTTCTTTTCTTCCACTAATTTGGGATTTGGTTTGTGCTTGCTTTTCTAGTTTTTTTTTTTTTTTTTTTTTTTTGAGACAGAGTCTCACTGTGTTGCCCAGGCTGGAGTGCAATGATGCAATCTCAGGTCACTGCAACCTTCACCTCCCGGGCTCAAGCAATTCTCCTCCCTCAGCCTCCTGAGTAGCTGGGATTACAGGCACATGCCACCACACCCAACTAATTTTTGTACTTTAGTTGAGACAGCGTTTCACCATGTTGCCCAGGCTGGTCTTGAACTCCTGACCTCAGGTGATCCACTCGTCTCAGCCTCCCAAAGTGCTGGGATTACAGGCATGAGCTATCATGCCTGGCCTCTGGTTCTTTAAGATACAGATTTTATTTATTTGAAGTTGCTTTGTTTTTGTTTTTGTTTTATTTGATGTAGGCACATATTGCTACAATTTCCTTCTTATTCTTTTCACTGTATCTTATAGGTTTTGGTATATGGTGTTTCCATTATCATTTGTTTTAAGAAATTTTCAATTCTTAATTTATACATTGATACGCTGGTTATTTGGGAGCATATTGTTTAATTTACATGTGTTTTCCAAAATTTCTCTTGTTACTGATTCATAGTTTTATTTCACTGTGGTCAGAGAATATCCTTGATATTATTTCCAGTTTTGGGATGTTTTATGACTTGTTTTGTAACCTAACATATGGTCTATCTTTGCAAATAATCCATGTGCTCAGGAGAAGAATGCATATTCTGTAGCTGTTGGATGAAATGTTCTGTAAATATCTATTAGGTCCAGTTGTTCTACAGTGCAGATTAAGTCTGATGTTTCTTCGTTGATTTTCTATCTTGGAGATCTGTCAATGCAGAAAGTGGAGTGTTGAAGTCTCCAGCTATTATTGTATTGAGGTCTAGCTCTCTCTTTAGTTCTAATAACATTTGCTTTATATATCTAGGTACTCCAGTGTTGGTGCATATATATTTATCACCATTATACCCTCTGCTTAATTGACCCCTTTATCATTATATAATGATCTTCTTCTTGTAATTTTTGTCTTGAAATCTGTTGTGTCAGATAAAGTATAGCTACTCCTGCTCTTTTTTGGTTTCCATTGTCATGGAATATCTTTTTCCATTCCTTTATTTTCAGTTCATGTGTATATTTTAAGTAAAGTAAGTTTGTTACAGGCAATACATCACTGGACTTTGTTTTTCTATCCATTCAGCCATTCTGTCTTTTGATTGAAGAGTTTAATCCATTCACATTCAATGTTATTATTGAAAGGACTTAGTCCTGCCATTTCATTATTTGTTTTCTGTTTGTTTTGTAGTCTTCTCTTCTGTCTTTCCTTCCTTCCTGTCTTCCTTTAAGTGAAGGTAATTTTCTCTGCTGCTATGCTTTAATTTACTGCCTTTTATTTTTTGTATATCTCTTGAATGTTTTTCAGTTTGATTCCCATGAGACTTGCAAGTAATATGTTATAACCTATCATTTTAAACTGATGGCAAGTTAACACTGATTGCATAAATAAAGAAACACACAACATGAAAATGAATAAAAACTCTAAACTATGCACCTGCTTTTTAACTTTTTGTTGTTTTTATGTCTTACTATACTGTCTGTGTCTTGAAAAGTTGTTATAGTTACTATTTTTGGTTGATTCATCATTTAGTCTTTCTACTTAAGTCAGGAGAAGTTTACCCACCACCATTACAGTGTTATACTATTCTGTGCTTTTTTCTGTGTTTATGCCAGTGAGCATTATACTTTCACAGTCAACAATCTCAGCAGTTAACCTGAGGTTCTACTCTACTGCAGTTAAGTTGGCACTCAGACCACAATACAAAATCCTTCCCACTCTTCCCTCCCCTTTCTATAGGCAGAGGTCTCTGTGGCCACGGCCACCCCTAGTCCATGGGGATTTCTGCTAGCCCACCACCAATGTTTGCTTAAAGCCCAAGGGCTCTTCCATCAGCTTACGATGAATGCTGCCAGGCCTGGGAGTCATCCTTCAGGATAGTGGGCTCCCATCTGGCCCAGGCCACGCCAAGTCCAGAAATACTGTTCAAGAATCTAGGCCTGGACTTGAGGTCCCCAAGAACCTGCTTGTTGCTCTATTCCACTATAGTCAAGCTGGTAGCCAGGGTACAAGACAAAGTCCCCTTCATTCTTCCCTCTGCTTTTGTAAAATGCAATTTTTCATCATTTTCATTGTAGTCACCACAGCTGAGAATGTGCTGGGTCTCCCTTGAAGCCAGTGCATCTTAGAGCCCAAGGCCTGTGGTATACTACCTTAGTATCACTGGAGATTATTCAGGGTCTGAGGGCTCTTCAGTTAGCAGGTGATGAATCCTGCCAGGACTGGGTTCTTGTCCCTTCAAGGCAGCAGAGTCCCTTTGGGCTCAGGTTGTGTCAAGAACTATCATCTAGGAGCTAGGACCTGAAATGGGAGGCTCACGACTCTGTTCAGTGCCCTATCCTACTGTGGCTGAGCTGGTAGCCAAGATGCAACACAAAACCCTCCTTACTCTTCACTCTCCTTTCATTATGCAGAAGGAAGGAGTCACTTTTGTTGCTATGAGCTGCATTGCCTGGGGTTGGGGGAGGGATGGTGCAAGCTCTCCCTTAGCTGTGCCAGGTGGTGTCTCTCTAGGTCATGTGCCACCCTAGTTCACTGACTAGTTCACTGGGCACAAGCCCAGTCATGTGACACCCTAGGTCACGTGACACCCTAGTTCACTAGGCACAAGCCCAGCCTAGCACTAGCCACTGCCTAAGAATTGCAGTCCTTGTGTCCTACACTGCCTTTTGAGTTTACCTAGGACCCCCAGGCACTTCAGCTCAATGTGGCATAGGTTGCCAAGGAAGTCAAGTTCTAACTGCTGGAATGGATGATTCCCCTCTGGGATATGACTGGTTCAAATGCTTCCTCCATGCATAGGCACTGGCTGAGTCCAGCACAGCTTTATTCTCTGCTGTGACCAGGTAGTACTGAGGTGAATGTGAAGTCTTCTAGTTGCTGTGCTTTCCCTCCCCATAGAGCACAGATTGTCTCTCCACACTACAGGGTTGCGGCCAGGAGGTGGGGGAGGGGTGGCATTGGTAATTCAATATGTCTCTTTTGCCCTTTTCAATACCTCTTTCCACAACATGAAGTTAAAACCAGGTACTGTGATTATTCACCTGAGTTTTGGTTCCTGCCACAGTGCTTTCCTGTGTGTAGATAGTTGTTAAAATTTGGTGTTTCAGCATGGGGGAGGATGGGGAAATGAATGATGCAGGCTTCTATTCTGCCATGTTTCTCCTCCCCTTCTCTCTCAACTTTTAAAGGTATATTTGTAAAAATAATGGATTAAACCATATAAAGTTGCCAATATTCCACTGTTTTTGGTCTACAAAAGGGTAATTTTGTACAGTTTTTCAGACACAATGAATCCTTCTGAGTTTCTCTTCAAAAGGTTTAGCCTGTTAACTTCCTTACCCTTTGTTCTCCAACTCAACTGTCTTGTTTCTCCTTGCCAATAGTTGCTGTAAACAGCCTACCCTCTTCCCATCAGTTCTAATCAATAAATGGCATCTGTTCACTTGGCTACCTGTACCCATTGTTTCCTTGAAACCGCACGTCTCACACGCTGCATCACTGTACCTCACATTCCCCTCCCTTCCATATTTAGAAAAATATTTACAAGTAGCCAGTCAAATCAGCTCAGATTTTGCAGTCTGACCCCAGCCCATGGGGGAAGAACACAGAAATAGGGCTAGGGTTAAGGATATAAAAACGCCCTGGTCTCCTTTGTTTGGTGTGCACTTGCGAACTTGATTGACGCGAGTGGCACCCTCTTGCAAAAGTAAATTGCCTTGCTGAGGAAACTGAATTTATATTCGAGTGCTGTTTCTCTTGAGGCATTGTAAATTCATTTATCACAATTTGGTGGCCTGCAGGGGGAGCCCATTCTCCTCTGGGGAGGGATCTCCCGTCCTTTCTCATGAGATGGCGCACACCGTTGCCTCATTGTGGTGGCCTCAGGGTGACGAATCAAGACCCACCCAGTGTGATGAATAAACCCGGACTCTCAGCAACTTGGGAAAGGAAGACGCCAGCAGCTTGGGAAAAGGGGACTCATATACCACGGCGGCCAGTTAAACTCTGTGCACAGACCAAGGTAAGAAAAGTCGCAGGGGCGACAAAGTATTTCCTTGGTGGTCGGGATTCTGGAGGTTGAAAGTGTGTGAGTGGTAACAAGCACTACTGATCTGCGGAGTGAGTGAGTCCAATCTGCGGTTCCATGGTCACCTCATATGGCTTATGGTGGCCCTTTGGGGGTCCTGTCAGGGCTTATACTGACCCACCATCCATGCTAAGAGGGATCTGAAATACTCCTGCAAGGGAAGTGGTCACAGTGGAGGAAGCAAAAGAAGGGTGCAAGGAACCTCCAACAGGCGGGGCTAAAGGACAGGCAAGATATTCCTCATACAAGGGAATTGATCCTTAATAAGCCTCCAGGGAAGGATAGGCAAGAAATTTCCAATACGATAAAGCAACAAATGATAAAATATTGCTGTTTTATTTGGACCCAGAGTCCTCTCCTCAAACTCTCAATCTTCTCGCCAAAGTTTGGGTCAAATGAGGATGTAATGTGTCAACTCCTAATTCAACATGTAAATGATAAAAGTTCAGTGTTCTCAAGAGAAACTGGACTATACTCTTTGTTAGAGACAGGGACCTGTTCTCCTCTATCCCTTAAAAACAACTGCGGAAAAACCCAATCTAGCACTGCACAATGAAGACTCAGAAAAGCTGGTTCCCATGACTAAGGACTCCAGAGCATGGGATCCCCTAGAACATTTTCCACCACTCATTGCCCCAATCCTTCCCCGCAGGCAGTCGCTGCTGCCCCAGATCTTGCCCCAGATCCTTCCCCTGCTCACGTTATTCCTCCTCCTTACAATTCTGATTCTTGGGAATCATCATCCCATGAACCTGTTTCCTCTCAGCCTAAGTGCCCTTCCCTGAAGGGACTCCAATGTGAAGTAGAACAATGTAAAAGAGATATCCAAAATTTCCCATTTCCCTCCACATCTGTGGAGTCAACTCTGACTCTCTTCCCCTTGAGAGAGGTACCACAAGGAGGGGTGCTATCGGCTTTGTAAGTGCTTCCTTAACTAGTTAACAAGTCTGGAATTTAAAGAAGGAACTTAAACCATTATTAGATGACCCTTATGGTGTAGCAGATCAAGTTGATCAATCTCTGGGACCTCAGTTACACACCTGGGTTGAGTTAATGTCCATTTTAGGCATTCTCTTCTCAGAGGAAGAGAGAGGGATGATCCGTAGGGCTGCTATGGCAATTTGGGAGCGTGAACACCCTCTGGGTCAAGATGTTCCTACCACAGATCAAAAGTTCCCTGGCCAAGGCCCCCAGTGGGACAATAATAACCCAGCTCACCGGGAAAATATAAAAGACCTAAGGGAGATGATAATAAAGGGAATTAGGGAATCAGTACCCTGAACCCACAACCTCTCTAAAGCACTTGATATACAACAGGAAAAAGATGAGGGGCCTCTGAAATTTCTAGACAGATTGAAGGACCAAATGAGACAATATTCAGGCCTAAACTTAGAAGACCGCCTTGGACAAGGAATGTTAAAACTCCACTCTGTCACTAAGAGTTGGCCAGATATTTCAAAGAAGTTACAAAAATTAGAAAATTGGGAAGACCAACCTCTTAGTGGTCTTCAAATTAGACCACTTAATGGTCTAATCCCGAATTAGAAAAGGAGAGACAAGCCCTTTCCCTCATGACCTCTGAGGAGGAATAGGGGGCTCAGGAGCTCTGTCTCTTTTACTTCAAGTCCCACCAGGAGTCCTTGATAAATTTGGAAGTTGGACCCCATCATGAGCTTATCACCTTTCTAGTCAATTCAGGGGTCGCTCCCTCCTTGGTATCCCTCCATCTGACATTGCCTGCTCTTCAGAAGACCTTTTAGTCTCTGGGATAAGGGAGGAACCATTTAAAGAAAAAGTCTTAGAAAGTACAGAAGTTAAATTCTAAGATTGATTGACTCATATCCAATTTTTATTGATCCCTGAGGCAGGAACTAACTTATTAGAAAGAGACTTAATGTTGAAGTTAGGCATAGTCTTACAAGTTAGCCCAAAAGGTTTCCCTGCCTCATTAAATTTACTCACCACCACAGATGAAAAATGTATTTATTCAATGTGAAAGAAACCAAGGAAAACTTCAGATTCCCACAATCCACGTCAAGCTAAAAACCCCCGAGGAAGTGGTGAAGAGGAAGCAATTCCCTATCCCTTTAGAAGGACAGATAGGATTAAAGCTCATAATTGAAAGTCTCGTGAAAGATGGGCTTCTTGAGCCTTGTATGTCTCCTTATAATACCCCAATACTGCCCATCAAGAAATCAGATGGGTCATACCAGTTAGTACAAAATCTTAGAGCTATCAACCAAATAGTCCAAACTATTCTCCCCATTGTCCCTAACCCTTACAGTATTCTCAGTAAAATTCCATGTCATCATCAATGGTTTACTGTAACAGACTCAAAGGGTGCTTTTTGGGCATGTCCCCTAGCTGAAGACAGCTGAGGCACATTCGCTTTTAAGTGGGAAGACACCCAGTCAGGGTAAAAACAACAGTATTGGTGGATAGTTTTGTCCCAAGGGTTCGCAGACTCACCCAACCTCTTTAGTCAGATTTTAGAACAAGTGCTAGAAAAGGTTTCTGTTCCAAAGCACATTTGCATGCTCCAGTATGTTGATGATATCCTCCTATCAGGAGAGGATGTAGAAAAACTAACCAGTTTTTCCATACATATCCTTGATCATCTACATTCCGAGGGGTTATGAGTCTCAAAGAAAAAGCTTCAGTATGTAGAACCTGAGGTCAAATATTTAGGCCATTTAATAAGTGCAGGCAAGTGGAGAATAGAGCCAGAGCAAGATGAAGGCATTGTGTATTTACCCTTGCCTCAAACTAAGCATGAGCTCAGAAAATTTCTAGGATTAGTTGGATACTGCCGCTTTTGGATTGACTCATATGCCTTACACAGTAAGCTGCTATACCAGAAGCCTACTCAAGAAAAACCTGACTATTTCCTGTGGACTTCTTAGGAAGTCAACCAAATTGAGGAATTAAAAGGAAGACTTATGACTGCCCTAGTTTTAACTTCGCCTTATCTAGAAAAGTCCTTTCACCTTTTCATCAATGTAAATAATGGAGTGGCTGTAGGAGTGCTTACCCAAGAGCACGGTTGCTGCCGGCAGCCTGTAGCCTTCTTATCAAAGGTTTTAGACCCAGTCACTTGTGGATGGCCTCAATGCATCCAATCTGTTGCTGCTACAGCAATATTAGTTGAAGAAAGCAGAAAGTTAACTTTTGGGGGAAAGTTGACTGCAAGTACACCCCAAGAAGTTAGAGCAATACTAACTAAAGAAGCCGGAAGATGGCTTACCACTCCAGAATCCTGAAATATGAAACCACTTTGCTAGAAAAAGGTGATTTAACATTAACTGCTGATAATTCACTCAACCCAGCAGGTTTCTTAACAGGAGATCCAAATCTAAACAGGGAGCACCTATGTCTCAATTTAATTGACTACCAAACAAAGGTTAGACCAGACCTAGGGGATACCACCTTCAAAATAGGATGACACTTATTCATAGATGGTTCCTCCTGAGTGATTGAGGGAAAAAGACACAATGGGTATTCAGCAATTGATGGAGAAACTCTTGAAGAAACAGAGTTAGGCAAATTGCCTAATAACTGCTCTGCCCAAACTTGTGAGTTGTTTGCACTCATCCAAGCTTTAAAGTGATTGCAGGAAGGAACCATCTATATTGATTCTAAATATGCCTTTGGGATGGCCCACACATTTGGAAAAATTTGGACTAAACAAGGTCTTATTAATAGAAAAAGCCAAGACCTTGTTCACAAGGAGTTAATCACCCAAGTATCAGATAACCTTCAGTTGCCCAAAGAAGTAGCTATTGTTCATGTTCCCGGACAACAGAAAAACCTTTCTTTTGAAAGCTAGGGAAACAACTTAGCAGATCAGATAGCCAAGCAGACTGCCTTTTCATCTGGAACACCTGTCTTTCACTTAACCCCTTGTCTTCCCCTACTGCAGTCCCTGTCTTCTCAGCCATGGAGAAAGAAAAATTAATAAAAATAGGGGCCAAAGAAAACTCAGAAGGAAAATGGGTATTACCAGACCAAAGGGAAATGCTATCCAAACACCTCCTGAGAGAAATCCTGTCTCACTTCCATCAAAAGACCCATTGGGGACCCAAAGCCATGTGTGACACAGTTCGCAGAGTTCACGGATGTATAGGAATTTATACCTTGGCCAAACAAGTCACGGAGAGTTGCTTAATATGTAAAAAAAAAAAAAAAAACAACAACAAACAAGTTATAAAGAAATCTCCCTTGGTAGGGAGGAATCCAGGGCTAAGACCATTCCAAAGAATTCAGAGTGACTACACTAAAATGCCCCTAATAGCTCATCTAAAGTATCTGTTATTAATAGTAGATCACCTCGCTCACTGGGTTGAAGCTATTCCCTTTTCAAATGCAATGGCCAATAATGTAGTAAAAGCACTAAATGAAAATATAGTGCATAGATTCGGACTAACAGAGAACATTGACTCAGACAATGGAACCCATTTCACAGCACACGTCATTAAAAAGTTGTCCCAAGACCTAGACATTAAATGGGAATATCATACACCTGGGCATCCATCTTCATCATGGAGAGTAGAAAGGATGAATTAAACTTTAAAAAATCACTTAACCAAATTAGTTGTAGAGACTCAGTTACCATGGACCAAATGTCTTCCTATTGTCCTGTTAAGAATCCAAACTACACCTCAAAAGGATATAGGCCTTTCTCCTTATGAAATGCTCTATGGACTGCCCTATGTACACTCCACTACCTGTATCCCTACATTTGAGACAAAAGATCAATTCCTCAGTAATTGCATATTTGGTCTCTCCTTTACCTTCTCTTCTCTTAAAGCCAAAGGTCTCATGGTACAGACGCCACCCCTAGAGTTTCTGGTCCATTAGCACCAGCCCAGGGATCACATCCTCCTCAAAAGCTGGAAAGAAGGAAACCTTGAGCTGGCCTGGGAGGGACCCTACCTAGTGCTCCTGACCATTGAAACTGCAGTCCAGACAGCAGAGAAAGGATGGACCCATTACACTCAAGTCAAGAAAGCACCGTCACCCCCCGAAGTCATGTGCCATTATTCCAGGGGAAAACCCCCTCAAACTAAAGTTAAGAAAAATTTAACTATCTTCCACCTATTTTATTACTCTTTCTTCTTTTCTCCTTCCAATGCTGACCACCTTGTCATTAATGTAGCTAAATCAAACACACCCCAAGTTATTACGTTTGATGCTTGTCTAGTCATACCCTGTAGAGATCTCCAAAGTCAGAGGCAACTCTCAGCCTCAGAAAAGTATGTCCGCCCCTTTAAAGTGAAAAGCTCCCCCTATCAAGACACTTGTTCCTTAACAAATATAGAAAAACAAGTCTGTCATAGCTGGAATGATGTCCTGTTGATAACCGAATATCAAGGCTGGACCTCATCAGCGGGTGGTTGTATGGTGAATGTATGGTTTATCCTTAAAACCATACATTCATTTCACTAAGGAGAGCACCTCCCCTAATTGCCAGTATAACCAATGTAATCCCATATAAATTTCTATTCTCATTCCCACATCTACTGATCCTAAACCTACTTTAAGTCGCTTCTATGGCACAGGAGCCAACTTGGCTGCACAGAGCTCAGAGAGTCTTTTGAAATGCGTTTTATTAATCCTCCATTCTCTTCACCCCCTTCCTTCTCTTCTCCTTCTGAGCTTTCTTCTAATCAGACTGCCATCTCTTCTGTACCTAATGATAATACTAAAGTAGATATTGTAGCAGAAGATGATGTAGGCAAACTTCAGCAATTGAAACAGGATATCAAGATGTAAATGCCTGGTTGGAATGGATCAAATATTCTGTCTCACATTAAATAAAAGCAATTGTTATGCTTGTGCACTCGGCCGGCCAGAGGCCCAGATCATCCCCTTTCCACTTGGATGGTTTCCCAGTTGACTGGGCATGGGCTGCATGGTAGCTCTCTTCCAAGATTCCATGGCTTGGGGCAACAAATCATGGCAACCTCTCTCTCTGCTATATCCCAAAATCTAACACCCTGTGGGTCAGCCCCCGAGGGCCATTCAGCTTCTGTCTTCTGATGTCAATTTCACCTTGTGTCTCTCATAACAGAGGGAGAATTTAGTGTTCCTTGGAAGCTTAGTGGGATACAGTGATCTTAAGCCTTTCCAGGAGCTTACTCTTCAGTCTCCCCTTAGTCATCCTCAAGCAAATGTGTGGAGGTGTTGTCCTGGACCCTTACTGGACACTCTGTCAGGTAACTGGAGCAGTACTTGCGCTTTTGTCCAATTGGCTATCCCTCTCACCCTGGCATTTCATCAACCAGGAAAAGAAAAAACACAAAGCCATAAAATAAGAGAAGCCCCTTATGGGTCTTTTGACTCTGAAGTTTATTTAGACGCAATTGGAGTCCCACGGGGGGTACCTGATAGGTTCAAAGCCCGAGATCAAATAGCTGCAGGATTTGAACCATTATTTCCATGGGTAACTATTAATAAAAATGTAGATTGGATTAATTATATCTACTATAACCAGCAACGATTTATTAATTACACTAGAGATGCTGTCAAAGGAATAGTTGAGCAATTAGGACCTACTAGCCAAATGGTTTGGGAAAATAGAATAGCCCTAGACATGATGTTAGCTGAAAAAGGTGGAGTTTGTATTATGATCAAAACTCAATATTGCACCTTTATCCCAAACAATACTGCCTCTGACAGAAGCATAAGAAAGGCCTTACAGAGACTGACTGCTTTGTCCAATGAACTAGCTAAAAATTCTGGAATTGATAGCCTTCTTTCAGGATGGCTAGAAAGATGGTTTGGTAAATGGAAAGGAGTCATGGCCCCAATCTTCATTTCTCTTGCAGTCATGATAGGTGTGCTTATTCTTGTTGGGTGTTGCATCATACCATGCATCTGTGGGCTGGTACAAAGGCTTATAAAGACAACACTCACTAAAACCTCCCTTCATGTTCCTCCACCCTATTCAGATAAGCCTTTCCTTTTAGAAGACCAAGTTGAACAGCAAAGCCACGACATGTTAAAAAGGTTTGAAGAGAAGGGATTATAAAAATTTTAAAGGGAGGAATTGTAAGAGACAATGAATCTTTCTGAGTTTCTCTTCAAAAGGTTTAGCCTGTTAACTTCCTTACCCTTTGTTCTCCAACTCAACTTTCTTGTTTTTCCTTGCCAACAGTTACTGTAAACAGCCTACCTCCTTCCCATCAGTTCTAATCAATAACTCACATCTGTTCCTTGGTTACCTGTACCCATTGTTTCCTTGAAACCGCATATCTCACACGCTCCATCACTGTACCTCACGTCCGCCTCCCATCCATATTTAGAAAAATATTTACAAGTTGCCAATCAGATCAGCTCAGATTGTGTGGTCTGACCCCAGCCCATGGGGGAAGAACACAGAAATAGGGATCGTGTTAGGGATATAAAAACCCCATGGTATCCTTTGTTTGTTGTGCACTTGTGATCTTGATTGATAGGAGTGGCACCCTTTTGCAAAAGTAAATTGCCTTGCTGAGGAAACTAAATTTATATTCAAGTGCTGTTTCTTTTGCGGCATCAGAAATTCATTTATAACAAGTTCAACTTAATATTTTTGTGGTGGAAAAACATTTATCTGAAATGTATGATTAATTTTAATTTTATTTTTACTTTTCCTTTTATTAAGTTGGTTAAATGTATACTTAAAATATATTATGGAGTGCATAGACCTATTTTTGTAAAATTTTTATCACGTTCCTTCAATCTGTTCATTCTACTAAGTTTATATTCTTATATGTATACTTATATTAACAGTGATGTTTAAAATGATTCTCACTAAATGTTAATAATGGTTATTTTAAGAGTAGTTAGAATTTGTGGTGAGTTTTTATTTTTATTTTTTTTGTATTTTTGTATTGCTTTAATTTTTTCAAAACAAAGATGTATAATTTATAGAGAAATAGCAGTCATTATTCTAAGATCAATAAAGGAGGAGACCACTAACAGGAGAACAACGGAAAAGCAAGTATGGAATATATGGGACCAAATAATTTTCTAGCCTGTCTCTTAGATCTGCAGCTGGCTTCTTTCAAACTGTGTGAGTGCCTTTATGATGCAAATACAAGATTAATTCCCCTGATGTTTTGCTACTGAGCTAGAACTTTACATGTTCAAGAATATGGTCACTATATTGCTAGACTAGGTCCACTGAAGTTGGAAATAAAATGCACAGGTATAATTTTTCAAGATATGGTTTGTCAACTAGCAGCACTGGCATCACCTGGGTACCTGTTAGATATACAGAATCTCACCTTACCTGACATACTCAATCGGAATTTACATTGTAACAAGATCCCCTGAAAGATCTGTATAAACATTTAAGTTTGAAAAGCACTGCTTTAAAAGATCTAACGGCTCAGTTTTCCAATAAGGATGTTGAACAGTGGCTTACATAAAGCTATAGAGATTAATCCTATAGTGGGTTTGTAGAAAAGAGAAAAAAATATTTTTTTCTGTGCACATGAAATTATTCATTCCACAATTTAGCTGTGTTTTATAGGCTATGGGGACCATCTTTGGTGTGGCTGGGCATCTACACATTTTTAAACATATTCAGAGTGATGTCAGAGGATTTCCAGGAAAACAGACACAATGGTTGATGGTGAAAGAAGAAAAGGGAAAGCTTTCTTGTTTGCTGGCTTGTTTTGTTAGCGCAAGACATGAAGAATCAGGCTGAGGGTAGAGTTAATTAGCATTATCGAAAGTGAAAAAAATAGCATTACCTGCAAGAGTTGTCAGCACTTGTAATTCTTTTTCCAAACTGTCTAAGGTACATTGATCAGTAGTGTCATATAAGGAAAGCTCATTCTGGTCAGTAATATCAATATATTCAATTTCTGAAATTTCAGAAGCAGCTCTAGACAATGATTGAGCAGCTGCACTTCTTGATCGACAAGTAGAGGATGAAAGGCAGCTGGAGCTTTCTTTAACAGAGTTGGAAAGTGGAAAATTTGATGTTGAAGGTCTCTGTGATTTCCAATCTAAAATTAAAAGTAAAAAGATTTTAAATCAACTTTTAAAAATTTGAATGAGTAGTTAAAGATACAAGTTACCAGGTCCCTGCACACAGAGAAGTTAAGTTCATGTAACAGAGTTTATGCAAAATTAACTTTGACTATCACCCTTTCTAGCTAACCACATTTTCTTAATCTCAAATTACTTTTCCAATGTCATAAAGAACACTTCTGTGTATTTTTTCCCTAATTTTCCTACATTCAGAGAAAAACAAACTAATTTTAATATTCACAAAGGAAAATATCTATAAACTAAGTCAACTTCATAAAGAAACAACACACAATTTTATAATGTGTTCCATAGCCAAGCACCACGACATGTGTCTTAAATTCCAGGACAATACCACACTATACCTTGCAAGAAAAAAACCCTTAGAAAAAGCATGGTGCCACTTCCTAGTGAACCAATTTTACTTGATGATCTGTAATTTATTCTTACATTTAAAAATATGGCAACAAAACAGACTAATTTACAAAATCTACATGAATATTTGGAAAAACACAGGCTTTAAAGAAATTGAGATCACATCTCTAATTTTCCGAAGGATGAGCTCACTCTCTTCTGGAAAAGTTCCAGAAGCACCCATCTCTGTCAGGTTATTACATTGTTCCACTAGGACAGTCACTACTTTGTCTTGATCTATTTTGAAAGTCAACTTAGCTGGTTTCTTCAGCATGTTTGCTTCTTTCACAGTAGGAAAAAAAAAAATCTCTTCAAATCTTACACTAACACAACATAACTAATTTCTAATTTGGTACTTCTCACAAAATATTACTTAATAAGGCCAAGAGAGTTTTCAAGGTACATATTTAAAAATTTGTAGGGCAGGTAAATGCTTTAATGTAATAAATTATTGTTCTGATTTAGGTAAATATGTTTATAGTAAACATAATTATATTATAAGATAACTTTGCACTCCCTTAACACAAACTGGCTTTGTAAAACTATTAGGTGAGTTAATGTGCAATTGTCATTATCATAAAAACTCTAATTTGATGGAACCTATGCCATAGAACATTGTTTTCATTCTAGCGACTCAATGAAAAATATAAAATTCAAAAAAGTGACTACAGGCGGTCATCATGTATTAAGTATTTAATGACCACTGAGTTGATGTTGTTGTTGTTGTTGTTGTTGTTGTTGTTGTTGTTGTTGTTTGGTTGAGACGCAGTCTTGCTCTGTCACTAGCGCAGTGGCGCGATCTCGGCTTACTGCAAACTTTGCCTCCCAGGTTCAAGCAATTCTCCTGCCTCAGCCTCCCAAGCTGGGATTACAAGCACATGCCACCACACCCAGCTAATTTTTGTATTTTTTGTAAAGACAGGGTTTCACTATGTTAGCCAGGATGGTCTTGCTCTCCAGACCTCATGATCTGCCTGCCTCGGCCTACCAAAGTGGAGTTTGTCTTTTTTTAACTCAAAAAAAAAAATCTACTTCGAATGTGTCTAATACTTCAGAAGACTCTGAATACAGTATGTAATTATTTAAGCAATTAAAATTGACCAAGGTAAGTTTCAAAGGGTACCAGCTTTAATGAAAATTTCAGAAATCAATTTTTAAAATAGTTTTTATTGAAATAAAATTATGAATAAGTTAAAATAAGACTGATCCTTTGTGTCTATTTGTGCTCAGAGAAAAATAACAGGCTAAAATATGCCTAAGTATTAAAAACATATATATATAATTATCCCTGGGAGTTATTTTTTAAATTTTTATGACTATAAGTTAGAAATGATTTCCTCTTTTATCTATAATATGTAAAGAACCATATTTATAGCAATCAAGAACCAAACTCTCCACGTCTACATAAGGAAGAAATAGTAGGGGCGCTAACAGTAGCCGCACAAGTCAGTGAGTGTAACAATAATTCACAATATAAACCAAAAGTTCTACTCTATGGGGTAAACCACATTTTAGTATCTGTACAATGGTATGTCTCAGTCAAGGTAAAATTTAAAGGAATTTACAACTCTTACTTTAAAAAAAACAAACCAAAAGAAAATGCTATGAGTAAGGACTGGACTTCTGCCAATTCACAGAAATGAAGAAAGAAATATTTAATATAATGTAGATGCCCTTCAGAAAATCTAGAAGAGTACAAACACTGACAAGAACATTTGATTGTCACAGTATTTAAAGGTAATTGATCCCCATTGAGAAAAAGGACACAAAGGACAGGTCAGACTTATGCTTAGCACACAGCAAAGAAACAGACCATCTTTCTTACTGGAAATATGCTCAAAGTGTAATTTAAAGTAATTAAAAGACAGAAAGAGATAGAAGAGGCCCCAATTTGATTACTGATTCTGTTATTGTTCTTTTAAGTCAATATAATGACTTAATATCTAATGCTTAATATATAAGGGTATAATGTTGCTGTTAACTTTAAGATATAAGACAACATTAATACTGGCACTAATTAAAAATGCCATGATTGAGGAGATCATTCCATAATTTTAAAAAAATCTCAGTTTGTAGATTAAAAGCATAAGAAGTTACTTCTGGAGTAACGTGCACCATCACTGTCAATGCAATCGTAAGAAATTATTGATTAGCACTGATCAGTTATATTCTAAATGTAACAAAATTAAATTTCCTTGGTGTTAACTAAAGAATATATGCCCTATGATTACTAATAAACTAAGCCAACTATTGGGAAGACAAAATTCAATAGTGCCTTCAATTATATGAATGGGTACAGTATTACTGGTAAGGATATAAAAAATAGGAGTAATTCACTGAATACTATTTAATATGATGATAACCGTTATTGCTATTCTAAATACAAAGTTAAAATTAAATAAAATGTAACTATAGCAACATGATTTTAGGTAGTGTTTTAATAACAAATAATATTCTTATCAAAAGACCCAGTATTTTGATCTTAAATAAAGTTTGCAAAACACTATTGTCTATTGACATTCTTATTCCATTATATCAACTGCTGAGAATTTATACATAAAAAGAATTCTTAGAAAATACATTTCTCAAAACATATAGAAATTTGATTTCACAGCACGGTTAAGTGGAAAGAATACTAAACTAGGTAGCTAAGAATGCTATTGTGTTATCCTATAGAATTAGAAATCAGCTTATGACCTGTGAAATACAAAATTCAGGAACTGGATAGTACAATATCTTAAATTTATTCCAACTCTGAGAATTTGTGAATTAATACTCAATCAAATTCAATTATAAAATTATTTATCACCTCCTAAAACTGCCAGGCACTGTGTCAGGATTGGGGTATTCAAAAGTGAGTAAGACATTGCCTCTACCCTCAAGTTGCGCTCCAAACTAACACACAGTTCTACTAGCCTACTCTGCTCATTGGAAAGCACTTACTGAGCACTTACAATAGGCCAGGCCCTGTTCTATTACTGAAGATACACCAACAAACAGGACAGGCTAGTTCTTGATTTCTTTCCAACCAAGGGTAAGAGAGAGCAGGAATAAAGCTAATAAGATGATGTTAAATAGTGATAGCTTTTACAAGAAAGATAAAAGAAGGTAAATGTGATAGAGGGACTCAAAAGACCAGCACTAGATAGGGTGGTGTCAGAAGGCCTCTCTATGGAGGTAGCATCTGGACTGAGGCTGAATAATGGAAAAGAACCAATCATATGAAGAGTGAGAGAATGGACAGGGAAATTTCAGAGCATCCTGGATAAGAGACAAGATCTAATTCTAAGGCTAAGAATTGAGTAAGAGAGTAGCTTAAGAACAGAAAGAAAGCAAATGTGGCTACAGTGTAGGAGAAGATGCAGTTAGGAGACATGGGTAGCCAACCAAGGTGTTGCTGTGTGATACATGGTAAGGCATACTTTTTTCTACTTTCTATAGGAATCCATGGAATGCTTTAGGCAATAGAATGGCATGATACAATATATGGTTTATATTTATGGAAAGTATGATTCACTTCCTATAAGCTATAAATATTAATATATAAGCTATAAATATCAATACTGTTATGAGTATAAACAACTCAACTCACTGACTATAAATAGTAGAATATAATGGAAATGAATTATAGCAACATAGTTTTGGGAGAAGTAAAAGTGAAAATAGGAGACAAATGAGAGATTACAGACAAATGACTTGGGCTAATCTTGAATAGTGAAGGTAAAAGTGGTTAGAATTGGGGTCGATTTTAGAGCTGAAATCAGCAGAATCTAAAGATAAATAGGATGCACTGAGTGAGAGGCAAGATGACTCCCAGATTTCAGACTTAATCAATGTTTGGATAGAGTTGCCATTTCCAGAGGCAGGAAGATGGGGTGGGGGAGGATTAAGTTGTGGCAGGGATGGGAAGAATGAATGAACTTGCTGCTAAACACACATAGCTATGATGTCTTTACATTCACGGGTTTTTAATTTTTGTGGAAATGGGAATTCCATTATATGCTGGCATACAAGATTTCTGTAATTTGTGACAGAGCCAGGCAATTTTTAGTTTAGTTTAGGCCACTATCCCTGTTTAGAAAGCCATTTCCTAACTTCTCTGACTGGTAAATATTATAACTTTAAAGACTTAACTGAATGTTACCTAGTCTCTAATATCTTGCCAATCTACATTTTTCAATAGCAAGGTCATTATTTTATCATCCCTATTTCTAATAAATACCCCGCTTATATATCTAACTATTATAGCTAATAGGACATATTATCATTAATTACCTATTAATGTCCAAAAGTAAATTACTCATAGCTCTTTTTATAAAACTTATATGTGATATAGTTTATATATTCACACACACATTTTACGTATATCAGAAAATTTATAACAGTTTTCTCAAAATAAGGTATTCAGACTGTCTATATTAGTATAAAAAGGAGTTGTTGTTGTTCAAGAAATAAATGCAATTTCCTAGGCATTATCTCAGCCTTAATTAATCAGAGTCCCTAAGAGTCAGATCCAGAAATCTGCATTACAAGAGGTTTCCCAGGTGATTACACTCATACTGACTTTTGAGAAACTTTATACTGGACTCTAAGCTCTTGAGCAATAGAGATAAGAGTTTGTTTTGTATAACCAGTGTCTGGCAGTAGTGCTTCAACAACATTTTTTTTTGAGATGAAGTCTTGCTCTGTCTCCCAGGCTGGAGTGCAGTGGCATGATCTTGGCTTGCTGCAAGCTCCGCCTCCCAGGTTCAAGCAATTCTCCCGCCTCAGCCTCCCGAGTAGCTGGGACCACAGGCACCCGCCATCACGTCCAGCTAATTTTTTGTATTTTTTAGTAGAAATGGGGTTTCACTGTGTTAGCCAGGATGGTCTTGATCTCCTGACCTCATAATCCACCTGCTTCAGCCTCTCAAAGTGCAGGGATTACAGGTGTGAGCCACCATGCCCAGCCAACAAATGTTTTTTATAGCAAATTATTGATTTTGACTGATCTGTCCAAACTGATACTTAAAAGCATTTGACTACTGATTTGTAGATTTGTCTTTGTAATAAATTTCTCATAGCATGTATATGAATTTGTTTTCATCAATATACAGTGACTTATAACAGTTTGTTCTGATTGCCTCAGAGGGAAGCAACCCGAATTTTTGAAGTTGACATAGACTTTGATGTAAAAATAGGCATCTAATTATAGAGCCAAAAAAACCCATAAATACATTGTTTTCTCCCTAAAAAGTTTTATATCTGACAGATTCTCAACATAAATGCATATGGAAAGGATCTAAGCTAGCCAGAGAGGTTTAATCATAGATTTTAGGGCAAGAGAGACATAATAAATCTTATATGGAGAGACGAATCATATGCAATTAAATTTCTGCCTTGAAGATAGCCTTTAAACCAACGCAAATAGCCCACTTTCTCAAGTATTCCTCCTAAACTGTGAGCTTAATAAGATCAGAGAATATTACTTATGTATCTCTTTTATCCTCAGGGCCAAGTCAAGTGCTAATATCCTCAATATATATACTGAATTACCTGAATTCATTAGTTATATACTACAACTTTCTACTTTGGCATAAAGCAAACCCATTATAGCTGGTATAATGGGATAACAGTAATGTTCTAATAATACTAGTGATTTTAATGATGTCATATACTCTGTATAAACTCATTAGGAAAGTATTAAAATAGACATTCAGTATGTCAAAAGAATTATTCTATGGAAAATCTTATAATTACTTTGTTTAGAGAATAGAGTTAATGAACTGAAATGAAGATTCCAGGGTCAGTACATACAGAATTATATTTAGAACTAAGCTTTCTGAATCCCGGCAATAAGCATCTTAAGCTAAGTCAATCATTTCACATATGGTTCTGTCTGATCATAATATAGGTAAAGAGTAGGCAAAATCTGGTATAAACATACTGCTTCCTGAGTGAGTAATGAAACTGAGTACGTATTTCATAAGGATTGTTCAAAATATGCCATACTCAACTACACTTTGCAAATGTTATTTCCTAATACATTGCTATAGAAAATAAGATGATAATTCATGCCTTTGGAAAAATGAGTACACTTATTTTTGTGCTTTGGTTTTGGAAGAAAAGTCGAGGACATTTAGTTAAAATGAATGATTTTAAATTACAGAACTTCAAAAACTAAATTTCAGGTGCCTACTAAACTGCTAATAAAGCTAACTACTAAAGAAAGTAAGCTGCCAACATGGCACCGCTGCCTTTGAGTCAATGTTACCCATCTTTTGCTGTTTTCTACTTGATGATGGACTCTGAGCACCCTGCAGAACACCCAAGACAATTGCATTATCAGCATGTTCACTTAAGCTATGGTCTGGAATCCATTCTCTGTCTTCTGAAATTGAAAAATAATAAGATAATATAAAGTTTAAAAAGAAGAAAATCAATTTTATTAGTTTTGTATTTATGTCTTACTGGACAATATTTAACTGAATAAAGAATATTTATAACAGTGATATATATTATGAAATACAAAATCTTATTACAAAATAAAAATCATTAAATTAAAATATTTTAATTTTAAAAATTTAAAAAGTATAGACTGGGTGTGGTGGCTTACGCCCATGATCCCAGCACTTTGGGAGGCCGAAGCGGGTGGATCACCTGAGGTCAGGAGTTTCAGAGCAGCTTGGACAACATGGTGAAACCTTGTCTCTACTAAAGATACAAAAATTAACCAGGCATGGTGGTGTGTGCCTGTAGTCCCAGCTACTTGGGAGGCTGAGGCAGGAGAATCACTTGAACCCAGCAGGCGGAGGATGCAGTGAGCCGAGATCATGCCATTGAACTCCAGACTGGGCAACAAGAGAGTGAAACTCCATCTCAAAAAAAAAAAAAAAAAATTAAAAAAGTATATAACAATGCAACATAAAGTATTAGTTTCTACATGAATAAACACATTTGAATACATAAGATGCCTAAGAATATAGATGTCACCAAGATCTAGCTCTCAAAATGAAAACCAAAAAATCATGAAGAGAAGGTAGTCAAATAGGAATAGCTCCAGTCTGTAGCTCCCAGTGATATTGACACAGAAGGCGAGTTTTCTGCATTTCCAACTGAGGTACCTCTCACTGGGACTGGTTTATCTCCTTGGGTCTGGTTGGACAGTGGGTGCAGCCCAAGGAGGGCAAGCTGAAACAGGGTGTGGTGTCACCTCATCTGGGAAGGCAAGGGGTTGGGGAACTCCCTCTCCTAGTCAAGGGAAGAAATTAGGGACTGTACTGTGCACTCTGGCTCTGATACTGCACTTTTCCCATGGTCATCGCAACTCTCAGACCAGGAGATCCCTTCCAGTGTCTATGCCACTAGGGACCTGGGTTCCCAGAACAAAACTGGGCGGCCACTTGAGCAGACACCAACTTAGCCACAGGAGTTTATTTCTCATACCCCAGTGACACCTGGAACACCAGCGAGACAGAACCATTCACTCCTCTGGAAAGGGGGCTGAAGCCAGGGAGCCAAGTGGTCTGGCTCATCAGATCCTACCCCCATGGAGCCCAGCAAGCTAAGATCCACTGGCTAGAAAGTCTCATGGCCAGCACAGCAGTCTGAGCATGACCTGGGATGCTCGAGCGTGGTGAGGGGAGAGGTGTCTGCCATTGCTGAGGCTTGAGTAGGTGATTTTACCCTCACAGTGTAAACAAAGCCACTGGGAAGTTCCAACTGGGTGGATCCCATGGCAGCTCAGCAAGGCCACTATGGCCAGATTGCCTTCTCAAGTTTCCCTCTCTGAAAAAAAAGGCAGCAGCCCCAGTCAGAGACTTATAGATAAAAACCTCCATCTCCCTGGGATAGAGCACCTGGGGGGAGGGGTGGTTGTAGGCACAGCTTCAGCAGACTTAAACATCCCTGCCTGGCAGCTCTGAAGAGAGCAGCAGATCTCCCAGCATAGTGTTTGAGCTCTGATAAGAGACAGACTGCTCCTCAACTGTATCCTGACTGGGAGACAACTGCCAGTAGAGGATGACAGACATCTCTTACAGGAGAGCTCTGGCTGGCATCTGGTGGGTGCCCCTCTGGGATGAAGCTTCCAAAGAAAGGAACAGGCAGCAATCTTTGCTGTTCTGCAGCCTCCACTGGTGATACCCAGGCAAACAGGGTCTGGAGTGGACCTCCAGCAAACTCCAACAGACCTGCAGCAGAGGGGCTGAACTGTTAGAAGGAAAACTAACAAACAGAAAGGAATAGTATCAACATCAACAAAAAGAACATCCACTCAGAGACCCCATCTGAGGGTCACCAACTTCAAAGACCAAAGGTAGATAAATCCACGAAGACGGGGAGAAACAAGTGCAAAAGGGCTGAAAATTCCAAAACCTGAATGTCTCCTCTCCTCCAAACGATCACAACGCCTCACCACCAAGGGAACAAAACTGGATGGAGAATGAGTTTGATTAATTAACAGATGTAGGTTTCAGAAAGTGGGTAATAACAAACTCCTCCCAGCTAAAGGAGCATGTTCTAACCCAATGCAAGGAAGCTAAGAACTCTGAAAAAAAAGTTAGTCGAATTGCTAACTAGAATAAATAGAGAAGAACATAAATAACCGGCTGGAGCTGAAAAATACAGCACAAGAACTTCATGAAGCATACACAGTAGCCGAATAGATCAAGTGGAAGAAAGGATATCAGAGGTTAAAGATCAACTCAATGAAATAAAGCGAGAAGACAAGGTTAGAGAAAAGAGTGAAAAGAAATGAACAAAGCCTCCAAGAAATATGGGACTATGTGAAAAGACCAAATCTACATTTGATTGGTGTACCTGAAAGTGACGGGGAGAATAGAACCAAGTTGAGAAACGCTCTTCAGGATATTATCCAGGAGAACTTCCCCAACCTAACAAGACAGGCCAACATTCAAATTCAGCAAATACAGAGAACACCACAAAGATATTCCTCGAAAAGAGCAAACCCATGACACATAATCATCAGATTCACCAAGGTTTAAATGAAGGAAACAATGTTAAGGGCAGCCAGAGAGAAAGGTTGGGTTACCCACAAAGGGAGGCCCATCAGACTAATTGCAGATCTCTTGGCAGAAACCCTACAACCCAGAAGAGAGTGGGGATCAATATTCAACACTCTTAAAGAAAAGAATTTTCAACCCAGAATTTCACATCCAGCCAAACTAAGCTTCATAAGCAAAAGAGAAATAAAACAATTTACAGACAAGCAAATTCTGAGAGATTTGCCACCAGGCCCGCCTTACAAGAGCTTCTGAGGGAAGCACTAAACATGGAAAGAAACAAACAGTACCAGCCACTGCAAAAACCTACCAAATTGTAAAGACCTTTAATGCTATGAAGAAACTGCATCAACGAATGGGCAAAATAAACAGCTAGCATAATAACAGCAGGATCAAATTCACACATAACAATATTAACCTTAAATGTAAATGGGCTAAATGCTCCAATTAAAAGACAGACTTACAAACTGGATAAAGAGTCAAGACCCATCAGTGTGTTATATTCAGGAACTCTATTTCATGTGCAAAGACACACATAGGCTCAAAATAAAAGAATGGAGGAAATTTTACCAACCAAATGGAAAGCAGAAAATAAGCAGGGGTTGCAATCCTAGTCTCTGATAAAACAGACTTTAAACCAACAAAGATCAAAAGAGACAAAGAACACCATTACATAATGGTAAAGGGATCAATGCAACAAGAAGAGCTAACTATCCTAAATATATATGCACCCAATACAAGCGCACCCAGATTCATAAAGCAAGTTCATGGAGACTACAAAGAGATGCAGACTGCTACACAGTAATAGTGGGAGATTTTAATACCCCACTGTCAATTTTAGACAGATCAACGAGACAGAAAATTAACAAGGATATTCAGGACTTGAACTCAGCTCTGAACCAAGTGGACCTAATAGACATCTACAGAACTCTCCACCCCAAATCAACGGGATATACATTATTCTCAACACCACATCACACTTATTCTAAAATTGACCACATAATTGGAAATAAAACACTCCTCAGCAAATGCAAAATAATGAAAAGCATAACAAACAGTCTCTCAGACCATAGTGCAATGAAGTTAGAACTCGGTATTAAGAAATTCACTCAAGACTGCACAACTACATGAAAACTGAACAACCTGATCCTGAATAACTACTGGGTAAATAACAAAATGAAGGCAGAAATGAAGATGTTCTTTGAAACCAATGAGAACAAAGACACAATGTACCAGAATCTCTGGGACACATTTAAAGCAGTGTGTAGAGGGAAATATATAGCACCAAATGCCCACAAGAGAAAACTAGAAAGATCTAAAATGGACACGCTAACATCACAATTAAAAGAACTAGAAAAGCAAGAGCAAACAAATTCAAAAGCTAGCAGAAGACAAGAAATAACTAAGATCAGAGCAGAACTGAAGGAGATAGAGACATGAAAAACCCTTCAAAAAACCAATGAATCTGGGAGCTGTTTATTTGAAAAGATCAACAAAGTAGATAGACCACTAGCCAGACTAATAAAGAAAAAAGAGAGAAAGATCATATAGATGCAATAAAAAATGATAAAGGGGATATCACCACCGATCCCACAGAAATACAAACTGCCATCAGAGAATACTATAAACACCTCTATGCAAATAAACTAGAAAATCTAGAAGAAATGGATAAATTCCTGGACACATACACCCTCCCAAGATTAAACCAGGAAGAAGTTGAATCCCTGAACAGACCAAAAACAAGTTCTGAAATTGAGGCAGCAATTAATAGCCTACCAACTGAAAAAAGTCCAGGACCAGATGTATTTACAGCAGAATTCTACCAGAGGTACAAAGAGGAGCTGGTACCATTCCTTCTGAAATGATTCCAAAAAATAGAAAAAGAGAGACTTCTCCCTGATCTATTTTTATGAGGCCAGCATCATCCTGATACCAGAACCTGACAGAGACACACAAAAAAAATAAAATTTCAGGCCAATATCCCTGAAGAACATCTATGTGAAAATCCTCAATAAAATACTGGCATACCAATCCAGCAGCACATCAAAAAGTTTATCCATCACAATCAACTTGGCTTCATCCCTGGGATGCAAGGCTGGTTCAACATATGCAAATCAATAAATGTAATCCATCACATAAAGAGAACCAATGACAAAAACCATATGATTATCTCGATAGATGCAGAAAAGGCCTTCAACAAAATTCAACAGCAATTCATGCTAAAAACTCTCAATAAAACTTGATATTGATGGAACATATCTCAAAATAATAAGAGATATTTATGACAAACCCACAGCCAATATCATACAGAATGGGCAATACCTGGAAGCATTCCCTTTGAAAATTGGCACAAGACAAGGTTGCCCTCCTCACCACTCTTATTCAACACAGTATTGGAAGTTCTGGCCAGGGCGATCAGGCAAGAGAAAGAAATAAAGAGTATTCAGTTAGGAAAAGAGGAAGTCAAATTGTCTCTGTTTGCAGATGACATGATTATATATTTTGAAAACCCCATTGTCTCAGCCCAAACCTCCTTAAGCTGATGAGCAACTTCAGCAAAGTCTCAGGATACAAAATCATTGTGCAAAAATCACAAGCTTTCCTATACACCCCTAACAGACAAACAGAGAGCCAAATAATGAGTGAACTCTCATTCACAATTACTACAAAGAGAATAAAATACCTAGGAATACAATTTACAAGGGATGTGAAGAACCTCTTCAAGGAGAACCACAAACCACTGCTCAAGGAAGCAAGAGAGGACACAAACAAATGGAAAAACATCATGCTCATGGATAGGAAGAATCAATATCATGAAAATGGCCATACTGCTGAAAGTAATTTTTATTTTCAATCCTGTCCCCATCAAGCTACCATTGACTTCTTCACAGAATTGGAAAAAAAACTACTTTAAATATCATATGGAACCAAAAAAGAGCCCACATGGCCAAGACAATCCTAAGCAAAAAGAACAAAGCTGGAGGCATCACACTACCTTACTTCAAACTATAATACAAGGCCACAGTAACCCAAAATAGCATTGTACTGGTACCAAAACAGATACATAGACCAATGGAATAGAACAGAGGCCTCAGAAATTATACCATACATCTACAACCATCTGATTTTGACAAACCTGGCAAAAACAAGTAAAAGAAAAGGATTCCCTATTTAACAAATGGTGTTGGGAAAACTGGCTAGCAATAGGCATAAAATTGAAACTGGATTCCTTCCTTGCACCTTATACAAAAATTAACTCAAGATGGATTAAAGACTTAAATGTAAGAGCAAAAGCCGTAAAAACCCTAGAAGAAAACCTAGCAATACCATTCAGGACTTAGGTATGGGCAAAGGCTTCATGACTAAAACACCAAAACCAATGACAACAAAAGACAAAATAGATAAATGGGATCTAATTAAGCTAAAGAGCTTCTGCACAGCAAAGAAGGTATCATCAGAGTGAACAAGCAACCTACAGAATGGGAGAAAATTTTTGCCATCCATCCATTGGACAAATGGCTAATATTCAGAATCTAAAAGGAACTTAAACAAATTTACAAGAAATAAACAAACAACCCCATCAAAAAGTGGGCAAAGGATATGAACAGACATTTCTCAAAAGAAGACATTTATGCAGCCAACAAACAAACAAACAAACAAAAAGTTTATCATCACCAGTCATTAGAGAAATACCAATCAAAACCACAGTGAGATATCATCTTACACCAGTTAGAATGGTGATCATTAAAAATTCAGGAAACAGATGTTGGAGAGGATGTGGAGAAATAGGAGTTCTTTTACACTGTTGGTGGGAGTGTAAATTAGTTCAACTATTGTGGAGAACAGTGTGGTAATTCCTCAAGGATCTAGAACTAGAAATACCATTTGACCCAGCAATTCCATTACTGGGTATATACCCAAAGGATTATAAATCATTCTATTATAAAGACACATACATACATATGTTTGTTGCAGCACTGTTCACAATAGCAGACTTGGGACCAACCCAAATGCCCATCAATGATAGACTGGATAAAGAAAATGTGGTACATATACACCATGGAATACTATGCAGCCATAAAAAAGGATGAGTTCATGTCCTTTGCAGAGACGTGGATGACACTGGAAACCATCATTCTCAGCAAATATCACAAGAACAGAAAACCAAACACCACATGTTCTCACTCATAAGTGGGATTGAACAATGAGAACACACGGACACATCACACTGGGGCCTGTCAGGGTGTGGTGGGATAAGGGAGGGATAGCATTAGGAGAAATACCTAATATAGTGATGGGTTGATGGGTGCAGCAAACCACCATGGCACATGTATACCTATGTAACAAACCTGCATGTTCTGCACACGTACCCCAGAACTTAAAGTAAAATTTAAAAAAAAAAAACATGAAGAAACAAAAAATTGGAATATATATAACTAGTAAGGAGATTAAATCTGTAAGAAAAAAATTGCCAATAAATAAAAGTCCTGGACCTAATTGCATCACTGGTGAGTTCTATCACACATTTGAAGAAATAACACCAGTCCTCAAACTTTTCCAAAAGATTGAAGAGGAGGGACACCAACTCAAACTGTGAGTCTACACCTACACTGATACTAATGCCAAACAAAGAAACTACAAGTAAAAAAAAACATCAGAACAATATCATTTATAATCAGTGATGTAAAAATCTTCAAAGTACTAACAAACCAAATTCAGCAGCATATTAAAAAGGGTTATACATCATGATCAAATAACATTTATTTCTGAAATGTAAGGATGGTTCAGCATATGAAAATCCATCAATGTAATATACCACATTTATAGAGTGAAAGAAAAAAAAAACACATAATCATCCTAATTTATGCAGAAAAAGCATTTGACAAAATCCAACACACTTTTATGATAAGAACACCTAACAAACTAGGAATAAAAGGGAAATACCTCTACATAATGAAAGTAATATGTTAATAAACCACAGCAAACATGAAACTCAATGATGGAAAAAAAGAACAATTCCTAAGATCTAGAGCAAGGCAAGGATGATTGCTTTTGCTACTTCTATTCAATATAAGTAGCCAGAACAGATAAGAAAAAGAAATAAAAGACATTTGAATTAGAAAGAGGAAGTAAAATTATCTTTGTTCATAGATGATGTGATCTTAGATGTAGAAGACACTAAAGATTACACAAAAGTATGTTAAAATAAACGAAATCAGCAAAGTAGTAGATACAAAGTCAATAGGCAAATACCAATTGTATTTCTATATGCTAACAATGAACAATCTGAAAAGGAAATTAAAGGAACAATTCCATTCACAATAGCATCAAAAAGAAACAAACTTAGAAATCAACATAACCAAGGAGGTGAAAGACTTATGCAATGAAAACTATAAAACATTGTTGAAAGAAACTAAAGAAGACACACATAAAGGGAAACATATCTTATGTTCATGAACTGGAGGAGTCAATAGTGCTAAGGTGCCAATGTTACCCAAAGTGATCTACATATTCAATATAATCCCTATCAAAAACTCAATGACGTTTTTCATAGAAATTAAAAAAAAATCATAAAATTCACATGCAATCAACAGGGACCCTGAATAGCCAAAACAATATTAAAAACAAGAGCAAAGCTGGAAGACTCCCACTTGCTGATTTCAAAACTTATTACAAAGATACTGTAATCAAAACAGTGTGATACTGGTACAAAGACAGACATATAGACCAATGAAATGCAGTAAACAACCCAGAAATATATCCTCACACATATGATCAAATTACAATTATTTGAAAAAAGTTATACTTATGGTATAAAACATATTTTGAAATATGTACATATTGTGGAATTGCTAAATCAAGTTAGTTAACATATATCTCAACTCACCAATAATTTTTTTTTTGTGTGAGAAAACTTAAAATCTACTCTCTTAGCCAAAAAATTTTTGACAAGGGTGCCTAGACCATTCAATGGGGGAAAGAAAGGTCTTTTCAACAAATGGTGCTGGAAAACTTGATATCCATATGCAAAATAATGAATCTGGACTTTTAATACCATGTACAAAAATAAACTCAAATCGATCAAAGACCTAAATATAAAACCTGAAACTACAAATACCTTAGAAGTATAGACCCATGACATTGGCTTTGGAAATGAATTATTAAATATGACATTGAAGGAACAGGCAAGAGCACCCACAAAAATAGACAAATTGGACTTTATAAAAATTGGAAAAAATTACATCAAAAGACACTATCAACAGAGTGAAAAGGCAATCCACAGAATGGGAGGAAATAGTTACAAATAATATATCTTATGAAGAAGTAGTATCCAGAATATAATAAGGAACTCCTATAACTCAACAATGAAAAACAAATAACCCAATTAAAATATGAGCTAAGTAACTGAATAGACTTTTCTCCAAAGAGTATATACAAATGACTTAATAAGCACATGAAAAGATACTCAACACTACTAATCATGAGGAAAATGCAAATCTAAGCTACAATATTATACCACATCAGACCCATGAGGATGACTACTCTCCCCTGCCCCTGCCAAAAAAAGAAAAGAACAAGTATTGTCAAGAATGAGTAACAATCGGAACTTTTGTGCACTATTGGCAGTAATGTAAAACACCAACCAGATGGTGGCACATACTACTTACACGCCTTGCAGAACTCTGAGCCAAATAAACTTCTTTTATTTATAAATTATCTAGCCTTGGTTATTCCTTTATAGCAACACTAAAATGTCTAAAATAACCACACTTCTAAATGCTAAAAATAATCTTTCCTAGTTTCATTATAAGTCATAGTTTCTCACATTCTGATAGTAACCTTAAATGTAAATATATAGCAACTAATACAAGGTCAATAATTTTAGGCAAGAAGAAAATGATTTTATACATTGAACAGAACTGCCCAGTGTTTCCTAAGATGAGAACAGACTGTTTTAGAAAAATGAGCTAGAACTTTACCTGCAAGTGTAATCCTAGTACTGGAACTGTTGCATTCTAAATGATGAGAAGGAAGTAAGTTGAGTCTTTCATTTGTATCAAAAATAAAGAATCTCTCAAGTCCTTGATATTGTTTTGTTACAGGCTTCCTTCTGCAGGCTATTTCTTGTAACAACTAAGAAACAAAATATTCAACATTATAAAGTTTATTTTCTAACTCATTAACACAAACAAGCATATTCATTTATCAGATACCTACTATATACTTGGCACAAATTCTTCCCTCATCAAGTTTAGTTTCTAACAGTGGAGACAAATAGTAACACAACATTTTTGTATATAGTAAGTTCTAACTACCGTTATAGTGATTCTCTGAAAGTTGATATTAATCCAAAAAGGACAGAAATTCATGAAATAAAATAATTTTTTTTCTCTTTCTTCCTTTATTTTCATCCCTCAGTGTCCTTGCACATAAATTATCCTGGAATTCAGAGTTACTTCCACATGCAGTGGCTGTGAACTAGTGTCTTTGTCTATATATAAAATAATTTCAAAATTGAAGGTAAAATACCAATGGGAAATATCTGACTTGACAATGGTCATGGAAAAAAAATGTAAGTTAACAAAACACTCATCATGAAGCAAATATACAAGTAGGAAACTGAGGCAAGAGGAAGATAAGTAATTTACGAAGTTTATATAGCTAGAAACTAGCAGACCTAGGCTTTGAATATAGGTCTGACTGATTTGAAACGTAGACTTATCCTGCCACCCTATTAAGTCATTTTTACATGTTCTTATTCTAGAATTGAATATAACTGGGATTTTAAAAAATGTGAATCCAGTAGAAACAGATTAGGAATTCATTAGTAATAGCTCTAGATGAGGTTATAGTATAATCAGAGTAGCTATCAGTTTTTAACAATTCCCTAATGAATCTAATCTAATTAATGCTCAAATATAGTCTGTTGCAATAAATCAATGTAAACCAAATTACTTTAATATAAACTTATAAATTATATAAATGAGATAATATTAAAGAACAAAGCTAGTGACCAATAAAGCATGTCATTCAAAGACAAATCCAAATCCAAAATTCTCAGCACATATTCCCTGGCTCTCCCAGACACTGATAAACAATTATAGAATTCTTTCCACTCTAGTGAAGCTTGTATTTGAATTATGCAATTGCAAATCTGGAAGAGTTTTGAATGTCTTGGTTTACAGATAAAAATCCTAAAATAGTTATGTTTTATTACTTTTAGCACAAACTTACAAAGTTAACTATTGATAGTTTTAGAGCCAGAACAAAGGACCCCTGACTAGTCCATTGTTTTCCTAGCTACTGCCCTACAAATTAGTACTTAATTCTGTAGGAAGTTCCACCTTACACAGAAATCATTTTCTAAAAACTGAAGTACAAAAGAAACAATTTTATACTCAATTTGGATGGAGCACAATAGATTTATAAGTAGTTTCTTCTGATGGAATGACTTCTACTAGGACAGAAAAAGAGTAAAATAGGTTCAGGTTTAGTTCTTAGGAATGAAAAGAAAGTAGATTCAACCACTTTATTCAGAAGCAGGAACTCAGTCTGCAAACTGTGAAGCACCAATTCTGATGGCCACTTCAGAAAGCTCTATTTTACAGCTCTCTTCCATTTGCTTTTCACCTTTTGTTTTGCAACTCTTCAAATTCTCTTGTGATCCAACAACTTAATTCTTTACAGAGATTGGCCATCTCCCGTAATAAGATGCGCAGGAGAACCTTTGGCGCTCAGCTTAAGTCCTGTCTTACCAGTGGTAGACAATGTCTGTGAAACTATTTACACTTTTTTATTCATCAGATATAATTACCTAGGAATGGATTAAAACATTCTTTATTTTATTTATATAAGGGGCAATCCTGGAGTTAGAAACCCATTAGTTTGTTGAGAATACTTCTAAAATCCTATGACAGATTATTCCTGAAAAAACTTCAAACCTCTCAATCCAATATCCCCCATGAGGAAAAGGCAATCTTTACATAACACTATTTTATTACTGTCCAGGACTACATTTAGTCTCACCTAATTGAAAAAAACAATAACCATGTAAGCCATTTTACAACAGTCACTGGCTTTTGATTATGTCAGCAGGTTTGAGCTGCTGAGAACTTTATGGATCCTATGCACTTAAATACTCATTCAGATTGTTTCCTGAACTAGCTCTGTCAGAACATATTTTATACTGAGCAATATTTTATACTGAGCAATGGATAGTCTTAAATTGAATAAAACAAGAACGTATCCCAGCCACACACACATTCTCATTTTTTTTTTCGATGGAGTCTCACCCTGTCACCCAGGCTGGAGTGCAATGGCACAATCTCAGCTCACTACAACATCCACCTCCCAGGTTCAAACGATTCTCCTGCCTCAGCCTCCTGAGTAGTTGGGATTACAGGTGCCTGCCACCACGCCCAGCTAATTTTTGTATTTTTAATAGAGACGGGATTTTATCATGTTGGCCAGGCTGGTCTCAAACTCCTGACCTTGTGATCCACCCACCTCGGCCTCCCAAAGTGCTGGGATTACAGGGGTGAGCCACTGCGCCCAACCTTTTTTTAAAAAAACAAAAAACAAAAAACAAAACAAAACAAAACAAACAAACAAAACCCAACAATTTCTAAGTTCAGGGGTACTTGTGCAGGTCTGTTACATAGGTAAATTTGTGTCATGGAGATTTGTTGTACAGATTATTTCATCACCCAGGCATTAAGCCTAGTACCCACTAGTTATTTTTTCTAATTCTCTCCTCCCACTCATCACCCTCTGATAAGCCCCAATGTATGCTGTTCCCCTCTGTATGTTCATGTCACATACCTTCCTTTTAAGAAACAGCTAAACCTAATGACACACCTGTTACATTAACTGAATAGGGTAGCATGTATTAACACATAAAAGAAGTAAAGGAACCCTTCTGTAAATTATTGGTGTTATATAGGTCACAGCTATCCTGACAGACTCTGATCAGTTGAGAGTAGACCAGAAAGTCGATGGGATGCAAATCATCAGACTATCTAACTAAATGAAAGTTTTCCTGGATTGGATAAATAGGCAGGGCCTGAGGGCAATACATATTTCCTTATCCTCTCCTGCTGAATTGAAGAGAATGACAGGAAAGAGTTTTTCCAGTGAATTCCTTTGAGTTTATGATTGCTTTATTACTTTTGAGTCAGATTCATAGTTCATTAATTTTTACTTTTTTCTTGCATTTGGGATTATAAATTTCTCAGTAAGTACTATTTGAGTTTCATCCTATACATTATTTATCTGTGATGTTTTTGCTTACATTCAGTTCTAAATATTTCTACATTCTATTTTAATTTTTTTCATTAACCTAGACATATTTGGCCCGGCGCAGTGGCTCACACCTATGATCCCAGCACTTTGGGAGGCCGATGCGGGCGCATCACAAGGTCAGGAGATGGAGACCACCCTGACTAACACGGTGAAACCCGGTCTCTACTAAAAATACAAAAAATTAGCCGGACGTAGTGGTGGGCGCCTGTAGTCCCAGCTACTCAGGAGGCTGAGGCAGGAGAATGGAGTGAACCCGGGAGGCGGAGCTTGCAGTGAGCCGAGATCGCGCCACTGCACTCCAGCCTGGGCCACAGAGCGAGACTCTGTCTCAAAAAAATAAATAAATAAAATTAAAATAAATAAATAAAAACCTAGACATATTTGAATTGTATTAATTTTGTTAGCATTTTGCTATCAATTTATAATTTATTGTATTATGATTGGAAAACACAGTGTGTAATATGATTTCTTTAGCATTTGTTGAAACTTCCTTTGTGGATTTATTTTTGTAATATTTTGTAACATGTATTTTGCAAATGTTCCATTTGTTCTTGCAAAGAACACACATTCTCTAATTATTGAGCATGTGGTTCTAAATATGTTCTTTAAGCTTATTTGTATTGATCAAATTTTCTCTATCTTTTTTAATAGAAAATCATAGTAGATTGATGGATCTGTCAATAATACCATTTGATTTTGTCCATTTTTGCTACAATATATCTGAGGCTATATTGACAGGTACACACAAATTCAGATTTTCTTTAATCTTCCTATTAAATAGTTGATTTTAACATCTACACAATGGTCCCCTTTACCCCAATAATGTTTTATTACCTTAAATTTTTATTTATTTTTTTAATTAGTGCTTGGCTTTACTCTGAAATTCCTCCCTGCCACCCCATGTTTTAAGCAGGTGTCTGGTAAAATAACTCTACACACACACACACACACACTGTCCACATTTATTCTAATTACTTATATGATTGAATTTAATCCTGTCAGCTTGCTTTAGTCTTTCTACTTGCTGTCAAGAACTGTGAAGGGTCTGAGATTTTACCCTACTTGCAAACCTGTTACAGTTTCATGTATGCTGGAAGAAGATACAAGTTTCCTTGGTCAGAGACAAAGGATTTTCTCACTCACAACAATAGCAGTTGCCAGAGTATCATCATTTGCACCAATTCCCAGAACCCAATTTTCATAGGACATCATGAAAAGAGCCACGTGACATCTGCACGTACCCTGAGCTGTGGTGCAGGAGAGAAATCCTGACCTTAGGAAATCCATTTTATACTGGGCAGTAACCCTGCCTGACCTTTGCCAGAGGAAAACATTATTTATATTATACCAGACAATAAACGAACCTAGTCTTTGCTCTGAAGAGGGACATAATCTCTATTGTTCAAAGCTGTTATCTATACAAGCATTCTTGAAAATATACTTTGGAACAAATAGAGTAGGTGGTTTTGCTCAAAAGATGTGCAAAAAAACATGAGCGACCCAAGAGGAATTGTATACCCAATGCTTAACCATACTATTTTTCCTTTGATGCATTTATTTCCTGACTGTTTTAGTTAATTGAGTTTTCTATATTCCCCTTTTCCTTTAGTGTTTTGGATGATATACATTGTGTCTGTAACATTTTAATTGTTACTCAAAGTATTTAACATGTATAACTAAAACACTAAATCAACAACAATTCCTACAATGGTCTCTACTTTCTTTATAATACAGAATCTTAGTACTTTTAACTGTAATCATACATATCTAACAGTCTTACAAGTTATGGCACATATTATTCTCATTCAAATTTCTTCTTTTATAATTCTCAAATTGGGCATTATAATAATTATTTTGTAATACATCTAATATATTTTTCATTTTTCCCTCACAGCATTATTTCTTGCATCCTACTTCTTCCTTCCAGGTTTAATTTCTTTTTTGAAGTATATCATTCAGATGTTCATTTAAGAGGGGAAATAACTAAATTACCTGAACTTTTGTTTAAACTTGCCATTATTTTATTCTTGGTCTTGAATGACAGTTTTGCAAGCCTTGGAATTCTAGATTGTTAGTCAGTTCTATTAGAAGTTTAAAGATAATGTTCCACTGTGTTACACTGTTGAGGCTCCCTGTTGCTGTGCATGAGAATTTTACTGGCAATCTAGTAATTGCTTTTGGAGATAATTTTCTATTGTCTTTTATTGCTTTTAAGATTGTCTATGAGGTATCTCAAATAAAAGTCATAATGTGGATTTGTTTTTATTTATAATGCTCTGGAATTGTACTTGGTTATTTTACAATCTGTCATATTACTAACTCTTCACACGTCTTTGCTGCAATAGAAGCAATTTTTAAAACTTACCTTCCAGGGTAATATTTCTCTCCTTATTTGTATTTAATATGCTGTTTAGTATCCATTTAATTATAATTTGAATAAATATATTTTGAATGTTAGAACTTTTTATTAGCCTTCATAAATGGAGCAGTTCATACTATCTTATTCTTAAGTTCTTTTTATTTCTTCCTATTTTTAAACATTTTAAATATAATCTCAGAGGATAGAGATTGAGTCTCTCTCTAGAGCAAAGAGCAGGTTTGTTTACTGTCTAGTGTAATAAGGATAGTCTTCCTCTAGGACAAAGGTCTGGCAGGCTTACTGCCCAGTGTAAAAGATCGGGTTTCTTAAGGTCAGGATTCCTCACTTATCACACAGCTCACTGTATATATAGATGTCACCTGGTACTCTTCATGTTGCCCTTTGGAAATGTGGAAATTGAAGTTCTTGTTTTCTCTGCTGAAATTCATGCTATGATCAATTGTTTTCTTCACTGGGGTAACAAGAAGATAAGCCCATCTGAAGTGGAGCTTTATTTTGTGGAATCTATTATGGGATAAGTTGTAAGGATGTCCATTTATAAAGTATTAGGATTTACTTCTGTCAGATACATCAGGGTATTAAAAGGCATGGATTAACAATAATGTTAATGTCTTGGCTTGACAAGCAAGAAATATATACGCAAATGTATATTTGAGTAGGTATATCCAAATCTATGCTAAATGAAAGCCCAAGACATCCATTTTCCAGGTGAAATGTTTTATTGACCTAGCCAACATCACTTGCAGAAATCAGTTTCCTTTCATCTTGTTGCACCTATGTGCATGTTCCTAGTGCATTCCTTACATGACTAATCAGACATTTAGGGGTCTAAGTTTTTGCAGAGGCCTCAGTTTCAATTTCGTATCTCACAAAGGCACAACATCTGTAACAAAGTGGGCACAGAAAACCAACCGTCCAAGCAGAAGTAGAAGCAACTCAAGTATTCATCCTTCAGCTTTTTTGCTTCCCTCTTCAGTTCAGGAACCATAGGAATTCATTTTAAATGACTTTTGAGCATTATTAAAAATGTTTGCCTCACTTAAATTTCCAAAGAATGTATTATTAATATTTACCATTAGTAAAGATTTCTAGTATATAGAATGAAATTCAAATATAGTTTTATAACTTGGTAACAATGAAAAAATGAGCAACTTTACCTTTACCTTTCCTGTGAGAAGAAACAAAAACTATAACTCCGTTTCTTTATTAGCCATCTTCCTGAAATAATTACCTTCTTCATCTTATACTTACATTAAACCACAGTAACTGGTTCTATCTAGATATCTGCATTTATTTCACTTTGACCATTGACTATACTATCGTAAAAAACTAGAAAGGATTTATTATACTGTATTATTCATAATGAATTTCATTTGGAAAAGTAACAGTGCTCTTACTATGTTGCATAAGGTGGGCCTTAAAGTATTATTTATCACAGCAAGCCATTTATTAAAATGGCATTCCTCATATTAGAATTTGTCCTAGAAGTCATTAATGTTCTCTTCCATATGAGTCACTCTTCAACTATCTCATAATAATGTAAAGCAGCACAATTTAACTTTAATAGGGAGTAACTTGAGAATGTATTGTGTCACTAAGACATTTTCTTATAAGATTTCTTATAAAATTCTAATATAATAAACATAATAGAGATTTACCAGTGATGACTTTGTAGTTTTTGAATCTTCAAAGCTTGGCGTCTTATGCAGATTGCTGAATTCCAAGGATTCTTTGATGTCTTGAGATAATTTCTCCTCAATGGGAGGTTTTTCTAAATCTATACTTAGCAAAGTATCCTTGCTTTCAAGTGATATGCAGGAATCATCAGACTTTTGATTACTTTCTAAACCTATACTTTTCTCTTTTAAATTTCTTTCAAAGGAGGTGCTTTCCCCAATTTTTTCAATGTCAGGAGAATACACATCAGGATCCACGATGTTGTCAAAATCTGTGTTTGAAGTTTCTGCTGTTAAAAACACACAGTTACAAAAGGTACATAAACAAATTTAAACAAATAATAAAACTGTTAATAAACCAAAAGTTCTGTGGTTAAAAAAAAAAAAAACTTTATCAATAAACACTATTTCACAAATTCCTTTACTGATGTTTTAGTGTTATAATACTTTTACTATGCTTATATTCATAAGTGGTAATCATAATTCCTTATACAGCCAAATATTAATGAGCTAGACTAGTAAAAGAAGGTAATATTTTATTTTGTAGTGAAATCTTAAAATTTATGCAAATTTTTATTTCAACCTGTGGTTCAATTCTCACTTTCCCACCTCCTCCTCTCACTGAAATTTTACAACAATAATTCATGAGAAGTAACACAGAGGGAAGATTTTTTCATTTTGCCATTTTTCCCTAGCATGCCTAGCAATAAAGAGAGGGCACAGGGAAATGTGTCAGATGAAAGAAGAGCAGCAGCTGGGGGCCCAGAAAATGTGTAGCAGGGACACCTGCCTCTAGAAAGCTACAAAATGAACAAGATTGTATTAGTCATCCACCTCATTATGTCTGCTTTAAATAAATCATTTGGTTTACATCACTGGTTTTTAACCTGGTTGCACAGTAGAATCATCTGAAGGCACTCTTTAAAATTGTCAGTGTATGGGCCTGACCCCAAACCAATTAATCAGATCCTGAGAGTGGAACTCAGGCATTGGTCTTTTGAACTTCCCCTTGCTCAGTTGTCCAGGTAATTACAGTGTGTAGCACAGTAGCAAAACACTGATCCAGATTTTCTGAAAAATAAAAATTCTTTGAATGTTTACACCACACTGCTTTCATTTTAAATAAATGTACACCATTATCCAGATTGAATATAGCTTCTTCTGGTTATCCCTTACTCTGTTCCAAAAACAAATGTCTCTATAAGTAGACTATGTAAAATAGTAGAAACTTTGAATAAAACTGTCTCCAGTGATGTAAATGCTTTACAGCTTTACAAAGGACTTGCTTGTTGCAATCAAATGTTTATATAACTCGACAATTTCAGATAGTATTTTGAACTTCTTTCAACTTCTGCTACCTCTTTGATAGCATATATATTGGGAGAAATAAAATAATCTCTGTTTCAGAGAAACATCTTTGAAGAAAACCTTTATAAAATCTATTCAATACAATAAAACTCCCACAATAATGTTGTTCTTCCCTCTTAAACCTGAATGGAAATTATCCAATTTAGGGGGAGAAAAAAATGCCATTTCCTATATTAAAATGTCTACAACTGAAGTAAAAGGCAGGACTTGACCACAGAGGCAGGGTCTGGGCTCCAGACCAGATTGAAGACTAGTGGAAACAGGGAAGTCAAAAGTACCTCTCTCCATAAGACATGCCCACATAGGTGCAGAAAAGGCTTTTGACAAAATTCAACATTCATTCATGTTAAAATCTCTCAATAAACTAGGTATTGAAGGAACATACTTAAAAATAATAAGAACCATATATAACAAACCCAGAGACAACATCATACTGAAAGGACAAAAGTATTCCCCCTTGAAAACTGGCACAAATGAGGATGCCATCTCTCACAACTCCTATTCAACATAATACTGGAAGTCCTAGCAAGGGTAACCAGGAAAGAGAAAGAAATAAAGGGAATCCAAATAGTAGGAGAGGAAGTATCACTGTTTGCAGGCTACATGATGCTAAATCCAGAAAACCCGATAATTTGAGCCCAGAAGCTTCTTAAGCTGATAACTTTGGCAAAGTCTCAGAATACAAAATCAATGTGCAAAACTCACTAACATTCCTATACACCAAAGACAGTCAAGCCAAAAGAGCTCCAATAGCTAAGGCAATCCTAAGCAAACAGAGCAAAACTGGAGGCATCATGCTACCCAACTTCAAACTATACTGAAGAGTTACAGTTACCAAAATCGCATGGTACTGGTACAAAAACAGACACGTAGAGCAATGGAACAGAATAGAAAACCCAGAAAATAGACCACACACCTAAAACTATCTGATCTTCAACAAACCCGAGAAAAACAAGCAATGGGGAAAGGATTTTCTATTCAAAAAATGATGGTGGGATAACTGGCTAGCCATATGCTGAAGATAGAAGCTGGACCCCTTCCTTACACCATATACAAAAATTAACTCAAGATAGATTAAATACGTAAATGCAAATCTCAAAACTATGAAAACCCTGGAAGACAATCTAGGCAAAACCATTCAGGACATAGGCACAGGCAAAGATTTCATGACAAAGATGCCAAAAGCAACAGCAGCAAAGCAAAAATTGACAAATAGGATCCAATTAAACTAAAGAGCTTCTGTACAGTGAAAGAAACTATCAAGAGAGTAAACAGACAAACTACAGAATGGGGGAAAACTTTTGCAAACTATGAATTTAACAAAGGTTTAAGAGCCAGCTTCTATAAGGAACTTAAAAGAAATTTACAAGAAAAAATCAACCTCAATAAAAAGTGGGCAAAGACATGAGCAGACACTTTTGTAAAAGGGACATACATGTGGCCAACAATCCTATGAGAAAAAGCTCAACATCACTGATCATTAGAGAAATGCAAATCAAAACCACAATGAGACACCATCTCACACCAGTCAGAATGGATATTATTAAAAAGTAAAAAATAAAATAACAGATGCTGGTGAGGTTGTGGAGAGAAAGGAACACTTATACACTGTTGGTGGGAGTGTAAATTAGTTCAACCATTGTGGAAGACAGTGCAGTGATTTCTCAAAGACATAAAGACAGAAATAGCATTCAACCCAGCAATCTCATTACTGGGTATATACCCAAAGGAATATAAATCATTCTATTATAAAGATACACATACATGTATGTTCAATGCAGTACTATTTACAATAGCACAGATATGGAATCAGTCCAACTGCTCATTAATGACAGACTGGATAAAGAAAATGTGGTACATATATACCATGGAATACTATGAAGAAAAACAAAATCATGTACTTTGCATGGACATGGATAGAGCTGGAGGCCATTATCCTTAGCAAACTAACAAAAGAACAGAAAACTAAGCACTAGTTTATGATTTATAAGAGGAAGCTAAATGGTGAGAACGCATGGACACTTTAGAGGGAACAACACACACTGGGGCCTATTGAAGGGTGGAGGGTGATAGGAGGGAGAGGAGCAGGAAAAATAATGGGTACAAGGCTTAATAAATGGATGATGAAATAACATCTACAACAAATCCTCGTGACACAAGTTTAACTACACAACAAACCTACACACTCTGAACTTAAATGTTAAAAAAAAAGGCATGCCTACCAGTGACATGTCAGCTTACCACTGCTATGGCAACATCTGGAAGTTACCACCTGTTTCCCCAGCAACAACCTGATGACCCAGAATTTGCCACTCCTTTTCTAGAAATTTCCTAATAACTCATCTTTTAAACTGCATGTAATTAAAAGTAGCTAAAAATATTACTGCAGAGCCACCTCTGAGATGCTACTCTGGGTACAGTGCTTATGGGGTAAACCTGTTCCAAAAGGAACACTGCCTTTGCTGCTGCTATACACTGCTACTTTAATAAAACTTGCTGTCTAACATCACTGGCTTGCATGGTGCAAGCCGTCAGTGGATCTACCATTCTGTGGTCTGGAGGATGGTGGCCCTCTTCTCACAGCTGCACTAGGCAGTGCGCCAGTGGTTACTCTGTGTGCAGGTTCCTACCACACATTTCCCCTTTGCACTGCTCTAGTAGAGGTTCTCCATGAGTGCTCTGCCTCTGCAACAGACGTCTACCTGGACATTTAGGCATTTCTGTGCATTCTCTGATATCTAGACAGAGGTTTCCAAACCTCAAGTCTTATTTTCTGTGACTCGCAGGCCCAACACCATGTGGAAGCCACCAAGGCTTGGGGCTTGCACCCTCTGAATCCAAGGCCCAAGCTGTATCTTGGCCTGTTTTAACACTGACTGCACTTGGAGCCACTGGGACATGGGTGAACAGAGCAGTGGGGCCCTAGGCCTGGCCCATGAAACCATTTTTCCTTTCCAGGTATACAGGCCTGTAATGAGAGTGAATGCTGTGCGGATCTCAGGAATGCCCTAGAGACATTTTCCCCATTGTCTTAGCAATCAATATTTGGTTTCTCTTCATTTATGTAAATTTCTGCAGCTTGTGGCTCAAATTTCTCCCCAGAGAATGGGTGTTTCTTTTCTACCACATGGTCAGGCTTCAAATTTTCCAAACTTTTGTGCTCTGTTTCCCTTTTAAACATAAGTTCCAATTTCATACCATTTTTTTGTGAATGCACACGACTATATGCTTTTTGAAACAGCCAGGTCACTTCTTGAATGCTTTTTTGTTTTTGCTGCTTAGAAATTTCTTCTGCCAGATGCTGTAAATCATCACTCTGAAGTTCAAATTCCACAGATGTCTAGGTGGAAGAGGGAGGCAAAATGCTGCCAGTCTCTTTGCTAAAGCATATCAAAAGTGACCGTTACTTCAGCTCCTAATAAGTTCCTGATTTCCATCCATAACCATCTCAACCTAGACTTCATTGTCCATTATCACTATCAGTATTTCGGTCAAAGCAATTCAACAAGTCTCTAGGAAGTCCCAAGCTTCCCCACATCTTCTTTTCTTCTTTTGAGCCCTCCAAAATGTTCCAACCTCTGCCTGTTACTAAGTTCTAAAGTCAGTTCCACATTTTCAGGTATCTTTACAGCAGTACTTCACTTTTCTGTTACCAATTTTCTGTATTAGTACATTTTAAAACTGCTATAAAGAACTACCTAAGACTGGGTAGTTTATTAAGAAGAGAGGCTTAATTGACTCACAGTTCCACATGGCTGGGAGGTCGTAGGAGCCTTATAATCATGGTAGAAGGTGAAAGGGAAGCAAGGCATGTCTTACATGTTGGCAAGGGCTGAGGATCTGTCACACACTTTTAAATCATCAGAGCTCATGAGAACTCACTCACTATCATGAGAACAACATGGGGGAAATCACTCCTATGATCCAATCACCTCCCACCAGGTCCCTCCCTCGACACATGGGGATTACAATTTGAGATGAGATTTGGTTGGGAACACAGAGCCAAGCCATGTCATAGATATAAATATAAAAATTATGTACAAGATCTATATGAGGAATTCTATAAATTCTGATTAAAGAAATCAAAATTCTAAATAAATAGAGAAATATTCCATGTTCATGAATGGGAAGATTTAATATTGTCAAGGTATAATTTCCAAACTTGATCTATAGATTCATTGCAATCCCAATCAAAATTCCTGCCTTTTTATAGAGAATCAAATGACCCAGGATAGTGAACACAATATCGAAGAAGAGCTAAGTCAGAAGACTTGATACTACCTCACATCAATATCACTATAAATCTATAACAATCAAGAGAGTGTGTGGTATTGGAATACATGTAGACAAATAGGTAAATGAAACAGAACAGAGAGTCCTGAGTAGACCTATATAAATATTGTCAACTGATCTTTGACAGAGGAACAAAGGCAATACAACAAAGAAAATATGATCTGTTAAGCAAATGATTCTGGAACAACTAGATATCCACATGTGAAACAATACATACAGACACAGACCTTGCACCATCACAAAAATTAACTCAAAATAGATTGCACACTTGAATATAAAAATGCAAAACTATGAATCTCTCAAAAGATAGGATAGGATAAAACATAGATGACATTGGATATGACAATAACTTTCTAGATACAACATCAAAGAAAAAATTGATAAGCTAAACTTTATTAAAATAAAAACTTATACTCTGTGAAAAATAGTCCAGAGAATAAAAGGGCAATCCATACATTGAAAGAAAATATTTGGAAAAGATACATGATAAAAGAGTGTTATGCAAAAGATACAAAAAACTCTTAAGCCTCAACAATAACAAAATAAACAACCCAATCAAAACATTAGCTAAAAACCTGAACAGATATTTTAACAAAGATACACAGTTGGCAAATAAGCATGTTAAAAGATTCTCGATATCATATGTCAACAGATAATTGCAAATTTAAAAAAAGAACAATGAAATAACACTACACAATTGCTAGAATGGAAAAAATCTGAAATACTGACACCAGATGATGGTGAGGATATGGAGCAACAGTAACTTTCATTAATTGCTGGTGGGAATGTAAAATAGTACAGCCACTTTGGTAAGATAGTTTGGCAATTATTAAAACAAAACTAAACATATCTATACCATATGATCCCATAGTTATGCTCCTTGGTATTTACCCAAATAAATTGAAAACTTAAGTCCCAATCAAAACCCATACATGAATATTTATAGTAGTTTTGTTCATAATTGCTAAAGCTTGGAACAACCAAAATGTTCTTCAATAGGTGAATGGATAAATAAACTATTATACATCCATACAATTGAATATTATTTAGCACTAAAAGAAATTAGAGATCAAGTCACAAAAAGACATGGAGAAACCTCAAATGCATATTACTAAGTTAAAGAATCCAATTATTAAAGATATGTACTGTATGATTCTAACTATATGACATTCTAAAAAAGCAAAACTATGAGGACAGTAAAAAAACTCACTGATGTTGTCAGGAGTTGGTCAGAGAGAGGGATAAACAGGTAGGGCACAGATAATTCTTAGGACAAGAAGGTATTCTGTATGGTACTATAAGTGGTAAATACATATCACATTATACATTTGTCCAAACTCATAGCATGTACAATACCAAGAGTGAACTCTAATGTAAACTATGGACATTGAGTGACAATAATGTATCAAAGTAGATTCATCCATTGTAGCAAATGTACCGGTCTGGTTGCAGAAGTTGATAATGGGGGAGGCTATGTATGTGCATGGAGCAAAGGGTATACAGGAACTCTCGGTACTTTCTGCTCAATTTTGCTGTGAACCTAAAACTGCTCTAAAAAGTAAACATTTCAAAAATGTGTCTTTAAAATGACAATTACATGGGCATTTATGTGCATCATTTTCTCAGAGGCAACAGAAACACCATGCACTAGCTTGATCAAACTATACTCATCTTCAGTAAAAGATTGGAGTACTGTAAAGTCCTAAATTCCCATGTGGTTGGAGTTCATATTTGGCCATAATAATTTAGTGGTTTAGTATTTGAAAATGTCAAGACCAGCAGGATTACCACACATCTACCACTGCTTTCTATCTTCTGCTGCCCAATCAGAAAGTAATCATCGGTTTTACAACTATTTATTTCAGATATGCCCTCTGATATCTCTCAAAAATCTTATCTTCACATATGATATATTTATTAATTTTCCTTAAAATTCTAGGTAGATCAGATCTAATAGTTAAAAGGAGGCTTGAAAATTATCTAGTTCCTACATTTTTGCTTAGGAAAATGAAGCCTAAGCAAGTAAGTGACACGTTCAAGGTCAGACAGTAATTTAAAGGCAAAAATGGAAACAAAATCTGACTCCTAGGCCAGGATACTTTGCTGTGACTCTCTTTAAATGATCTCACAATCTGGAAATTGAAACCACACATATGCACACATCATTCTAATCTATAGGTACCTAGGGAACTACTAGTAACAGTATCATAGATATATAAGCACGATTATTTGTTTTGTTTTATTTTGTTTCAGACGGAGTTTTGCTCTTCTCGCCTAGGCTGGAGTGCAGTGATGTGATCTTGGCTCACTGCAATCTCTACCTCCTGGGCTCAAGTGATTCTCCTGCCTCAGGCTTTTGAGTAGCTGAGATTACAGGCGCCTGCCACCATGCCCAGCTAATTTTTTTTTTTTTTTTTTTTTTTTTTTTTTTTTTAGTAGAGATGGGGTTTTGCCATGTTGGCCAGGCTGGTCTCGAACTCCTGACTTCAGGTGATCCACCTGCCTCAGCCTCCCAAAATGTTGGGATTACAGGCGTGAGTCACCACACCCAGCTAGTGATTTCTTTTATTTTCATTTATCTCTTGTGAAACTCTACATCAGATCTGAATATTTTTGGAAAAAAATTATATATATATATATATATATATATATATACACACACATATTTTTTTTTGAGAAGGAGTCTCCCTCTGTTGCCCAGGCTGGAGTGCAGTGGTTCAATCTCGGCTCACTGCAAGCTCTGCCTCCCTGGGTTCATGCCACTCTCCTGCCTCAGCCTCCCGAGTAGCCGGGACTACAGGCGTCCGCCACCACACCTGGCTAATTTTTTGTACTTTTAGTAGAGATGGGGTTTCACCGTGTTAGCCAGGATGGTCTCGATCTCCTGACCTCGTGATCCACCTGCCTCGGCCTCCCAAAGTGCTGGGATTACAGGCATAAGCCACCGCGCCCGGCCCATTTTCGGAAAACATTTAGTGCAAGTGAGGGTAAGAGGGTGCCAGTCAGACTTTTGTCACTAAAAGGCCTTCTATGTAATCTTTTAAATGCTAGCTGAGTCTATAATAACTTTTAGAGTACCCTATACTGGCTGATTTTTCTTACACATACAAACACTGTTGTCCATTGACTAAATTGCATATTTACTAGAAAATTATATTTTCAACCAATTTTCATTTTAGTACTGAGCTTTTTTTGGCTTCAAAATGAGCAGCATACCAAAGCTTTTATAGACTGCAGTAGTAAATTACCAACACGCACTGTTAATAATATTTAGCAACAAGAAAAATGTTACCTTTTGAATTATCTTTGTAATAAGTAGAGCTGTTTCTCAGACAAAGATTTAAGAAGTGTCTCTTTCCCTTATGGAAAACATGATGTTGATGGACGTCATTTTCATATAGAAAGCTATTCTTCTGATAATCATGCAAAGCACAACTTTCACATGTAGGGACAAACAAAATAATAGAGTTGAAAAAATGTTTCAAAAAGAAAATTTTTAAAGTCCCAGGTCATTAAAACAAATATAGTAAAACCTTAATAGAACAGGGTTATTTACATTAATTTAATATTTATTTTAACCTTACTGTGAATACATTCTCAACTGTAAGTAACTAATAACATTATGGATTTAAGAGGGATAGGCAACTGGACCAAATCTGATTTAACTGCAAAATTTCAGTTGAAAGTTTGTTTTCCAAAATATCTCGAAATAAGTTTGATTTCTTACATTTTCTTCTAAAAAGGGAGTGTTATCTTTCAAGCTCATTAAAATCTGATGAAATCAAGGCTTTACTACTAGATAAACATATTATTTGTTCATCAATGAGATATGAGTTTGAAAGCAGCATGTGATATTTAGGTTTCAAATTTGAATAATGATTACTATCTATATGCATAGTTACAATTTAAATAACATTCCTTATGAACTGAATAATATATTTAATAATACCTAATATTTATATAAGCTCTACAGAACAGCATCATAAAACTTATGGATTATACTCAACCAAAAAGGCCCTCTTGTGTCACTCATGATCCCCAGGAGAGAGATAAAATTAATGTAGTTCTATGGGCACCTCCAAACCAAAGCTATAAAACTACTGCCAAACCATGATGAGTAACTTTCTCTGCCTTCTCTAACACCTTACACAGGAGTCAAAGCAAAACATGTGATAAGATATATGAAAGAATCAAATTAGAGAACAGAAATGCCATTCATTTCCTTGGAGATTGAGTGGGGGATATAAACCTCTTATCTGCTGAACAGAAAGTTTTCTCCTGCAAAAACTCTACTTCCAAAAGCAGATTTGCTGCTGGATCGCTGGTTCTGTGTGTCTAAACACTGGCTTTTTCTGTTCAGGGGAATCACTCAGGCCCATAGCTATTGCAAAATACTGACAGGGGCCTAAGTTGATCTGAATAAAGAATCAGTAGAGGGGTTACTTGACAGGAATTTCATTCCACCGTTTACAAATCCTACAGTTTCAACAACAAAAAAGGACTGTTTTAATATCACTAACAGATACAGTTAGATACTATTTTTCATTTGGAAATGAGAAAATTCTCCAACACAATTACAAAGTGAACCATTACACTTCATTTACTTAATTATACATTAAAATCTGCCTACGAAGTAATTTATAGTAAAGGAGCTCTTTTAGTCTCTCAGTCTAATCATTTATAAAACATTTTATTTAGGGTTCATAGAAAACTGAAGAAAAACCAGAGTATCTTTGGAGAAAAGAACAAAGCTCATATGAAATATAACAAAGTTAATCAACCATTTCAGAGGATAACAACCCTTAACTTCAGAAGAATTTATTTAATAATCCAAATATTAAGAGTACAAACCTATCACTTAGACAGTTTTCTAATTGCTGAATGTTATTAAATATTAGCAATATTATATACAAATTTAAGCATGGGTTAAGTAAAATATACTCTAACATTAATGTCACATGTTTTTTGACACCACAAATTTCACATTTAAAAAGACAGTTGATTTTGTGTGTGTGTCAGGAAGGGGCTCAATATGCACACGAAGTTAATTAGAAAGACTTTACCTTGGTTGATTGTCTGCATCAGCTAATTCAACTTTGTAAGGCACAATATTTTCTGGTTCTTCAAATTCCTCTTCATAAGTCTTATTAAATTAAAGTTATATAATATTAGTAAGTTCACAAAAATTTATTACACATTAACCAACTTACTTATGGGTGATATTGAGAGTACGTTTTTCCAACAAATGATGTTATGAGAGCTCTAATTATATTTTATAACACATAAGTTCCAGGAGAACTAAACAAATTCAACTAACATTTGGTTGATATGTCAATTACTTTATCACTATTGTAATACCTCAACCCAACAATAATAACTTCTATTTAAATATGTAACTATTATCTGCCAAGTGGATTAGTGACTAGGAGGTTTTCAGTTCTCTGACTGGCTCATCATAAACTTACTCTGTGTATCAACAATGTAATGAATGGCATGCCCACATGTATGTAGTGTGTGTGTTTTTGTCCAGTCTCTCAAATTTATCCAGAGGAGAAATAAAAATGTTGCTAGCCAAAAAACACAAAGAACAAAAATAGCAGAAGCTTTCAACCTAAGAAAGGAAGAAAGCAGTATTTAAAAGAGGTAAGTTCTCTGTTCTAGTCTTTTTCTGTAACAACCACAGTAAGAGAAATATCTAGGACAAGTGGCACATTCAACTACTATATTACTAGAAAGTCAGAAATGTACTGAGTGTATCATACCCTAAACCTTCAGTCCAGAGCTCTAACTCTGACTGGGTCCTAGCTCTAGTTGATTCTATTGGTGTCTTCTATATATATGGTCAAGTCATGTTCAAGTTATTTTACTGAACTTCTTAAGTCTTAAACACTATTTCTACCTATAAACAGAAAATAATATTAAATGACATTCAAGAAACTAAATTTACACTTAAATTTTAATAGGTACCATGTAATGAGACTGATATTTGTTTAAAAAACCCGATAACATATAGAACTAAACTAACAAAATATCACACTACATTTATATAAGTTAAAATAGTGTAATGTCTTCTTAACTCCCATACTACATTCATTCAAAAAAAGTGACAACACCAGTTTAGCTCACAAATTTACTCTTTACATTCAGAATATTGTTTTATTCTCATAAGCACATTTGAACTCAAACACCTGTAAATTTCCTATTAAGCTATATTAGTTATTTGAGAAATCTTATTGAAAATAATATGCAGATGTAACTATACATTATGAATTCCCTGCTAAAAAGCATGAATGGTCATTATGCACTTATGCACTTACATCATCCAGTTCAACTATTTTTAGAGATGGTTCAGGTCTCCCTATGTTTAATGTTTCTACTGGCAATAAAAGAGCTGTGTGTTGTACTTTGGTCTCCTCACCTAGGAAATAAGATTCACAAATAATATCATCAAAGAATATATCTTACTTTACAATTTCTTCAAATAAGATAGCCACCAAAAAAGAAGAGTGTTCTCATGTATATCTACACAAAAATACAGATACTGCCAATTTTCCCAGTTCAAGTGAAATACACATTTATTAGCATTCCATTTTTAAATGAAACCATCTAAATCAAGGCAAAGTATATCCAGGGAAAGGGAAAGAAGTGAGTCTACATGATTTTAATCTAAAGATAAAAGATTACATGGTACAACTGAGAATAATATATTAAAGAAAACCAAAAGCAGATTCTGATTAATGCTTATTGTATATAATTTGAAATAATACATTTTAAAAATATCTAATCAAGTATGAACTAACCTTCACTATCTTCATCATTTTCATTTTGAGAACACTGTACATCACCAGTGGTTTCACATGGATGTGGGAATGTATCTGGTAGCAGATTAAAAAGTTGTTCTTGTGGTGTTCTACAAAATAAGAAAAAGCAATTAAGAGACTGAAATATATTACCTGAAACTTTCCCAGACAAGCTCTTGATTTATTTATCAAATGCGTGAGTATACAAAATTAATGATGAAACCATAACTGTACCTTTAATTCAAAGAGAAGTACAGTTGTATAACAGAATCTTAATGTACTAGAAAAACCTGTGTAAATCAACTTGACATCACAGAAGATTTTTAAATTGCATATCCTACTGAGTTTTGTTTAAGCTAAAAATCAAAGTTATGCTACAAGTCAGTGTTCTCTCAAAAGCCACATGGAGTCCATTAAAAACACCATGCTACTTAAAAACCTAATTTATAAATATGAGTTTTAGTTCACAGTCTTGGCATTGTGTTGATGAGTTCTAAGGGAACCTGAAGGCATTTGTCTAAACTTCCATCATAACAGCAGGGTGATAACAGGCTCTTACAATAAAAATGTAAGGTGTTCAGGCTGTGTTATCTATTACTTAATTAACAGTGAAGACTGATGCAGCCCATTTCATATGGAAGGCAATGAAGCCCAGGAATTCACAGAGGTCAAGAGTGTATATTTGGTTTCATAGTATATAACCACATTACTGGAGAGAAGGGTCACTTTTTAGCCAAGAATATGAGTAGTTGCACAGCCCTTCCATACCACGCAAATTCATGAAGTCCTCATGTGAAAAGCAGAGCCTTCTTAATGATATTTGTAGTTAATATGGGATACAAAATGTTAAATATACCAGGCTTCATTCTAACAAATTTTGGTACATTAAATTTTATTAGATATTAAACAGGCACTAATATAATCTTAATTTTATGGAGGATGAAACGGAGACACAAAGTGGTGTACCAACTTGTTGAGTCATTAAGGTAGTGAATGCAGAAGAGGAATATGAACTCAAGTAATCTGCTTCCCAAAGACCATGTTCTTAACCACGTACTTCCTTTATAATGCCTCTTCTGCAACTTTAAAGGCATTAAAATTTTGATAATCTTCTGGTAGTCTGTGGTTATCTGTGTTTTCCCAATATAGGTAACGTATATATAAGATGACTTTTGGGAGCAAGCCCCCCAAACTGGCCATAAACGAAATCTCTGCAGCACTATGACATGTTCTTAATGGCCCTAACGCCCAAGTTGGAAGGTTGTGGGTTTACGGGAATGAAGGCAAGGAACAACTGCCCCGCCCAGGGCGGAAAACCACGTAAAGGCATTCTTAAGCCGCAAACAAAAGCATGAGCGATCTGTGTCTTAAGGGTGTGTTCCTGCTGCAATTAATTCGGCCCATTCCTTCATTTCCCATAAGGGATACTTTTAGTTAATTTAATATCTATAGAAACGATGCTAATGACTGGTCTGCTGTTAATAAACATGTGGGTAAATCTCTGTTCGGGGCTCTCAGCTCTGAAGGCTGTGAGACCCCTGATTCCCCATTTCACACCTCTATATTTCTGTGTGTGTGTGTCTTTAATTCCTCTAGCGCTGCTGGGTTAGGGTCTCCTCAACTGAGCTGGTCTTGGCAGATGACTATACAATATTTATATATTATTTAACTTTGTGTCTTAACAAATTTGATGAGTATGGCACCCTACATCCATAATTTAATTTGGTGACAGATGAAAATATTGAGTTATGTCAAAGACAAACTAGCATCCATCTACAAGAAACCTCTTTCCAATTTGACATGTATCTACCAAACTAAAATTCATCATACATATACATAAATATACTGTTATTTAGATATTCTTTCTTTATGAAGTTTTTTGCTTCATAAAATCCCTGAACCAAAGACTTATAGAAACTAGATAATGAATTATTGGAGTTTACAGGGTCATATAAATTGTTTGTTCTAAACTCGATATTTTGCAAATGAGAAAACTTGGGCCACAAGAATTGAAGTGATATTTTCCCAGAAATAAACAACTAGTTAGCCAGAGAACTAATCCTGGATTCTGGATATTCAAACCCTGGCACCAGTGCTTTTTTTTTTTTTTTTAAAGATGATGTCACATAAATAAATGATAAAATACATTTCAGATAGCATTTACTTCACCATAGTTTCCTCTTTTAGAATTTAGCAAATATTTTTTGAGCATTGACCCTTTCAGTTGGTTAAATGTGTGATGAGTGGTTCTAAATCTATTATATGAATCAGTGTTAGGCTGTTTCCATCCAAATGACCAAGGAATACTTTTTTTTTTTATGCTAGGTCTCACACCTATTCTTAGAGACACTAATTTTTAGTTCATTCTGGTATCCAGGAATCAGTAGTGTAAAAGCTTCCCCCAGCTGCTACTGATGATTAGCTAGACTTGAGAAGTACACACAATGAAAAGAGTAAGGGAACTGGAATCAGAATATCAGCTAGTTGCTAACATCTGTCTTTAAAATATTCTTAATCCAAAACTTCTGCACTCCTTCTTAAGCTTTCCCATATCTAAAAGATCCACTCTAGGTGTTGCTACTAAGATCTATCAACACTTTTACATTGTTACAAATGGTAGGATTTTCTTCTTTTTAAGACCCAATAATATTCCATTATACATATATGATATTTTTAATCTATCCATCCATTGATGAATATTTAGGTTGTTGCCATATCTTAGAGAACATTATGTTATGTAAAATAGGCCAGACACAGAAAGACAAATATTGCATGATCTCACTGATATAAAAGTTAAACTCAAAAGTAGAGAGTAGAATGGTGGTTGCCAGGGGCTGGAGGTTGGGAGAAATGGAAACATGTTGGGCAAAAGTTATAAAGTTCCAGTTACACAGGATGAATGAAGTCTGGATATCTAATGTACAGCATAATAACTATAGCTAATAGTAGGTCTTAAGTGTCACACACAAAAAACTGAAATTATGAATATATTAGCTTAATTAAGGTATTATTGTGAATGTATGCATATATCAAAATATTGCATTGTAAACCTTAAATATATATGATTTTTATTTGTTATTTATACCTCAATAAAGCTAGGGGATAAAAGGTCTATCAATACTTCTGTATTGATTGCAGGTAAAATTTTTAAAAACTTTTGCTGTCCAAATCAGTAAAATATTAAAAAAGCAATAGAACATATATTTATAAGCCTACTATATAAAACACAGCAATAGGCAAAAGTAAAGTCAAAATCATGATCATGGTTATTTACATGAGAAACTTTTCTGAAGCAAAACATCAGAAATGCATTAGAAACCTGTGAATTGCAAATAGATTGCCCTACATTGACATTTATAATCAAGACATAAAGTATTAGCTCAAAAAAAAAAGATTACCATTAAAAATAACCATGTAAATAAGACCCTAGTGAACATGAAAATATTCACTAAGTATTCTTTTCTGCTAAGGAAACTGGCCAAGACGCAGCATTGAGCACAGCTCAGGACCTTGATGTGACTGTGATGAAACTTTCTTGTATGTGTTCAAGCTCAAATGACAGTTGTCACTTAATAACAAAATTGTGCTTCTTTTACTATATAAGAAACCCAAAACGACCCAACATTGAAAGGTAGCCACCAGAAATGACAAGTGACTCTGGAATTACATTTATATACTAATTGCTAAATTAGAAAAAGGCAATTAACAGATACACACTACTATTACACATATCCTTATTGACTTTGAAAATTTGAATAAATTTGTGGTGTAAAGTTCTGTGGATTTTTACCAATGCATAAAGTCATATGTCTACCACAGTACCCCTGCAAAGAAAAATAGCCTGAAGATCTATGATGGGCATCATACTTTTAAAAAATACATACAGCCTGGACATTAGTTATAAATGAATTAGCTTAAACTTCTGCCATGTAAGCTACTACAATGAGATACAACTACACACCTTATTAAAATGTCAACCAAAAGAAAAAAAAACTGAAAATACCAAGTGTTGACAAGGATTTGGAGCAACCGGAACTCTCATACACTGCTGGAGCAAATGCAAAATGGACAGTCAATTTAGAAAAGAGTTTGGCAGTTTCTTATAAAAATAAACATGCACTTACTATATAGCCCACCTATCACAGTCCCAGGTATTTACCCAGAGAATTAATAACCTATATTCAAGAAAAACCTGTTACAAAAATATTTTAAAGGACCTAGCGATAATTGCCAAAAACTGGAAACCAGCCAGAAGAAATATTGATTCATACAAGAACATGAATGAATCTTAAATGCATTCTGCTAAGTGAAGGACATGAAAGGACAGACACTGTATGATTTCATTTATATGACCTTCAAAAAAAGGCATATTTGTAAGGGTGGACAACAGATGAAAGCCGTTATGGACTAAGAAAGGGAAGAGGAGAAAGAGGAAGCTCAAGGTAATTTTTGTGGTTGTGAAACTGGTTTTGGTTTTTGCGGGGGCGGGGGTACTACGGTAGACACATTACTTTATGCAGTGGTAAAAACCCATAGAACTGTACACCACAAGTTTATTTAAATTTTAAAAATCAGTGAGGATACGGGCAGACCCCAATGAAAGTCATACCAACCTTAAAGGAGGTGAGAAATAAATGAGCACTGTGGCCAAAGTGATGAGCAAAACATAGTTTGGCCTAGATACCATAGGCTACAGACAGAAAGCATGACACAAAAAGACTCTAGTCTAGGTGGAAAATTCATTTATTTCAGTGATATTATTAATAATTTTGAAACTAATTGTCCCTCATTTCTCTCAGTGATATTAGTGATTCTGAAACTACTGTAAGTATGAATACATATATATATATATATATATTTAGGGTTAATTAATAAATATATTATAGATAATGAAAGCCAAGTTTCTCACTGTAGGTGAAAGAAATTTGTCAAATAAGCAAAGGGAGAATGGAAATGAACCATGTGATGCTGGTTTGGATTCGGAATGCCTGAGTGTGAATGCATGTTACTTTAATAGATATCCAGATGGATAGATACAGAAAAAAATTTATATGTGTGTATGTGGATTTGTGTGTGTATATGTGTGTGTGTGTGTACTTCCTTGTTTCTTCCTCTGAGAAGGCCTAGAAGTACCAGAATAGTAATGACCACACCTGGAGTCCAGATCTTTGTTTCTGAACACAATTCCCCAATAAAGGGAATCAGTATTTTTTGGAAAAACAATTCCTTGGCTGGGGAAGAGAAAATACATCTTGAGTTCCGGAAAAAAAGAGATGTTCAAAGCAAACTAACTAAAAAAAAAAATGACAACAAGTCAAAAGGATGTAAGAGTCAACCCGAGAGAGTCCACAATGGCCAAAACAGAAATAATTTGAGTTGCAAGATAAATAATAATAATATTAGAAATCAATCCCCAAAATAAAATAAATATTCATGAGTTCACATAAATAAAGAATAAATAAATAAAAGTGGGTGAAGGAACACTTCTTTTAAGAATTCCAACTAATAAATTTAGAAGGAAAAAATGAAATAGAATATCAGCAATAGAGCAGGACAGTACTAACTGCTGCAGGCAAAATTCACTCACAAATTCTAAAATTAGAAAGTGAAAGTTTAAGGGAAAACAGCGTTGATGTATCATCTAAATATATCTCCTGTAAAATATTTATCAATTATAAAGGTAAAGTAGTGATTTTACAGTGGAGAAACTTAGCACCACCTTAACTATGTGATCAAGGTTAACATCATCTGTAATAAGATATATTGACATCATGATCCCAGAATGTCACGCACTGAGAAGGACACATATTCTCCGTAGTATTTTTCCTCACAGTGTATAACCTCAATCTAATTATGAAAAAACATCAGACAGGCCCAAATTTAGTACATTCTATGAAACACTGGCAAGTACTCTTCAAAAGTGTTAAGGTCATGAAAGGCAGGGAAAGACTGAAGAACTGTAATGGATAAGGCGATATGACAAAAAAAAAAAAATGTGTAATCCTGGACTCGATCCTGGAATGTGGTAAGGATAATAGTGAAAACACTGATGATAAAATTTAAAGTAAAATGTACAGTTGTCAATAATATTGTCCCTATGTCAATTTTCTGGTTTTGATATGCACTATGTTTATGTAAGATGTTACCATTAGAGAATGCTGAGTGAATGTTATTTAGGAATTCCTTGTGTTATTTTGAAACCCATCTGTATATCTTCTTTTCAAAATTATCCAAAATAAAAAAATCTAGCACATTGAAAACAGTTGAAGGTGAGTGGTGGTGCAGGTATTAACCTATCTAGCAGACGCTTTACGGAAAACATGAGGGTTGATTTAAAAAATCTGAAGAGACACCATGGAGAAGAGAAATTAGATTTTACCTGTGTGGGCTTAATAGGTAGAATTAGAGCCAAGTTTAGAAATGAGCTGGAAACAGATTACAGTTCAATGAATATCTCTTTCACAGATGGAATGGGCCACCTCAGGAGATGGTTTTGCATAACTGAAGGTGAAGGAAGGGTGTGATGACCACTTATCAAGCAAATTCTAGAGAGCTCCTCCACCACCTTGCACCTCAAAAAAAGACCACCCTCATCCAACCATTATCACCTGGGAACTATTAGAAATTCAGAAATACAGAATCTCAGGCCTCACTTCAGATCTACGAAAAAATAACCCGTATTTTGCCAAAATTTCTAGATGATTGTATCTGGTGACATCTCTTTGAATAAAGTATATTTAATTATTATTAATACAATTAGAAAAAGGTTTAATTAATTTAAAACTAGATTCTGAAAATTATAGTCTCAAATGTTAATGCTAATGGAAAAAACTGGTGTCTTCTCTAAGTAATCTTTCATTTATCACATTATTTTTGTTATTATTCTTAAATTATTTTCTGCATTTGTGCCTTTTCCTCATATACATATTTCCATTTATCAAGGAAAAATCTAAATTAATGATGCATCATATACATAAATAGAATTAAAATTCTTATTGGAACAGCAACTTCACAGGGATTTAATCTTGCTTTAAAATTATGTATGCAAAGATGAAATATACATATAAAATTGCTATAGGAAGGCATGTCATAGAAGAAAGAAACATAAATAACTTTCATATTTCCTAATAGTATTACAATTCCAGAAAATACCTCCTGTGTTTTTTAAGCCATAATTTTTCCATATAGGATAGAATATCTTCTTTAATTTCAATATTAAGTGGTTCTCTCCAAATTTTCAGATTAGTCTGCACTTCACATTCTTCCAGTGAGTCTGTAAAAATAAACACAATGTGCATAATTAATACAAGCAAGTTTACAAATTACCATATCTTCTCTCAAGATGTAGAACTCATCATCTGTGAGGCATATATGCTTTAATATTTACCTATACAATCAATAGATTAAGGTTTAAATAATGTACAAGTATTAAATATCGGTAGTTTATTAAGTGACTGGATACATAGTTTTCTTCAACAATCTCTTGAAATGAAGGGATCTTATGATTCAGAAGGTTTGTTAAAGCAACTCATTCTTTTAAATAAAAATTATAAATACAAACATTCATTGTACATTATATAAACACATATATAAAGGTATAACACACAGATATATAAAGTATTATAGCCACTGAAAATAATATTTACACATTATGAGAAATGGGAAATAAATAACTCATAATGACATCTGGAGGAGACAATTTTCTTCACAAATTTATATCTATGTGGTAATTTACTTCCAGATGTTTAAGATATTTCTGAAGCACTACTAAATTAAAATTACTATTCAGAGATATTTAAAACTGATGAAGATATCTGGGAAATAAAGCAGTGTAAATCCAGGATCACTAGTCTCTCCACCCTCCCACATATCACTCCTGTCTCCAAACTGAACATCACAAGGGGAAAAAAATGTAGGAGAATCAAGGGAAATAGAGATGGGAAAAACATTTTTTTATAAACTAAGACTACAGGATGTCCCGGCCTCATACTGTAGACTTTAATGATTAACTTCCAGAAACAGCCACAGGCCAGCAACGGAAACAAATTAAAACAAAAATAAAGTAAGAAATCCCACTTCTATTCTTCCCAAAGAGTAGAGCAGTGTTGAGGAAAGCAATTGGAAAAAGTTTGGAAAAACACTGATTAGAATCCCTTGAACTGAAAGAGCACTTAAGGACATGAGCAAGTCATGAGAGAAAAGAAATGCCTCCACTATTAGTTCCCCTTTTCATTTTGAAACAAGACTTCTTGAGAGCAGAGCTAAAAGGGAAAAAAAAGAAAAAATAATTCTTTGTTTTTTCTGTCTAGATGTTAGAGAAGAGCTACTGTGTTTGAGATATAAACTCTAAACATAGAAGGATGATGGAGGAGGAAGAAGATAAAGCAGTTGGCCCGTGATTCACTTTTCTCCCTTAGCAATGGCACATTCCCGAGAAATAAAGATGGGAGGTGACCTGGATTACTTTGCTTGTGAATAAGTTGATAACTAGACCTACAGGCAAATGAATTAATAATATTTGCTGGGAGGAGACTCTTTAGCTATATGGTGTATTTAAAATATTAGCTCAAAAGGTAGTGACAAAAAATAGTCAATAGTGTCTATTTCACAAATAATGGTAAAAAGCCAGCGATAATGATAATAATTTATTGTCAACCAAACTGGCTAAAGTTAAAGAACTAGAAAATATGGGAAAATAGTCATGTCACACCCTACCAGTGAGAGTACAACCAACACAGTAATCTTTTTGGAGGACAGTTTGACAATATTCATTAAAATTTTATAAAACAAGTCACTGAGACAACATTTCTATATTTAGAAATTTATTTTAAGGTAACGCTGTAAGTGCACAAATAGCTAAGATGCCTATCATAGTATCTTTTATAATACTGGGAATTAGAAATAAAATATTCATCAATAAATGTCTGATTAAATCATGCCATATGGAATACTCTACAAGAGTTACAAATGATTGTGTATATCTCTATTAGATGGCCAGTTGCCCATTACAGAATCTCAGTGAAAATGCAAGTTAACTAATAGTATTTAGTGTTACCTCAGTTTTTGTGTGAGCATGTGTGTGTACACAACTGTGTTTATTGAAAAACACGTACCAAAATGTTAACATGGATTTTCTCTATATGATGAGACTGAGCTGTTTTCATTTTCTTCTTGGTAACTTTCTGTTATAAGCAAGTCTTTTAAAATAAGCATTCATTATTTTATCATACGGTTATTTCCATTATGGAGAACAAATTTTAAAAGAGTTGCACTTCTGATCTGGTGACTTTTCAACTCGGTACAGTATTATTTTAAATACTATGGCTTTCAAAGTAGACAAAGAGGTATTCCTATAGAATAATTAGTACTTTTCAGGGTTGACAAGTAAAAAAATGCGTGAAGTAGTAAGTATAAAGCACATAAAATAACACAGTCAATGAAAAATGAGGTGTATACTGAGATATAAACTACTAAGAAGAGACCATACCAATAATGTCTTGAAAATATCAGTGAAATTGATGTGGAATAAAGAAATGTAGAAAAATACTTGAATAAAATTTATTTAAAAGTTCAATTATAATTAGAAGATGATGTGTGATACTTTGAGATTAGAAATTACACGGTGTAATAAAAGAGTAATAATCAGCAGAGTTTCTCTGCTGGAAAAGAATGAAATAAAAGCCGGGCGCGGTGGCTCAAGCCTGTAATCCCGGCACTTTGGGAGGCCGAGACGGGCCAATCACGAGGTCAGGAGATCGAGACCATCCTGCCTAACACGGTGAAACCCCGTCTCTACTAAAAAATACAAAAAATTAGCCGGGCGAAGTGGCGGGCGCCTGTAGTCCCAGCTACTTGGGAGGCTGAGGCAGGAGAATGGCGTAAACCCAGGAGGCGGAGCTTGCAGTGAGCTGAGATCCGACCACTGCACTCCAGCCTGGGTGACAGAGCGATACTCCGTCTCAAAAAAAAAAAAAAAAAAAAAAAAAAAAAAAAAAAGAATGAAATAAAAATAGAAAAATTGGCAAGTAAGATACATGATTGAAATTTATTATCTAACATTTTATATTAAATAAAAAGCAAATGGAAGACACTACAAGATTCTGAGTAATAAAAATAATAAATTGAATACTTTAAAAACTTGTGGTTTTCCTCAAGACATACTGGGAAACTTAAAGATACTGTTCAGTCATCCAGATCATCAATGTCTAGAATGTAGGAGTGAAACTGTTTAAAAAAAATTAAAGAACAAAAAGCAGTTCAAAAAGAAACAAAAACAATGAGAACACAAATCAATTCTCCCCCTGAAGTTCATAGTGGTCCTTGAAATTGCATTTTTAAGTCAAATATTCTAAAAAAAAAAAATTTCTTCTTTATCTCACAGACTCTCCCATTTTATGTGTTACAATTACTGCTCAAAAAAAGCGATAGTTGTCCTGGCAAAAATTTCTACTAGAAGAAGAACTGAAAGAATCCAATTATCCATTCATTTGACAGTCTGAATTTACATAGAAAACAAATGCAAATCCCCCTAGTGCCCAGTTCAGGGCCGATGAATATTAAACCACTCACCAATGATCACACAGTGATGTTCCTTTGAGGAGTTACAGCAAACTGCTTTCCCAGTGTTTATAGATTTGGAACATCACATTTATATTCACAGAGAATGGAGGTAAATAAACTAAAGTCAGCTTCATTTTAAAACATTTGTGTTATAAAAATATCCTTACCAGCTGGGCCCAGTGGCTCATGTCTGTAATCCCAGCACTTTTGGAGGCCTAGGCAGGCGGGTCAGGAGGTCAGGAACTCGAGACCAGCCTGCCCAACGTGGCAAAACCCCGTCTCTACTAAAAATGCAAAAATGCCCGGCATGGTGCCACACACCTGTAATCCCAGCTACTCAGAAGGCTGAGGCAGGAGAATTGTTTGAACCTGGAAGGCGGAGGTTGCAGTAAGCCAAGATCACGCCACTGCGCTCCAGCCTGGGCAACAAAGTGAGACTCTGTCTCAAAAAAAAAAAAAAAGAAAAGAAAAGAAAAGTCATACCTTTTTCTGCTGCGTGTAAATTCTGTTTCTTGTCATCATGATTTCTGGTTCTCCATTGACTTAACACTTCCTGAAAGGACTGTGCAGAAGCTTCTTCATTGAATGACCCTTCACACAATAGACTCTCTCTTGGTTTTGTACATTCTGCTCTTTTTGTCGTTGTAATTTCTACCTAATCAAAAGCATATATAGGCATGCTTTATTAAATTTTCTGCATTCACCCACAAAAATTATTTTAATAAAAAATTTCTGCGTTTTAAAATACAGGTAGAACTAATTATTAGTCATTACAAATCAGACTTTTCAAACTTAGAATATTTTTAAGTTGTGCTTATTTATATGCTTTACTCTGTTCTTTAAAACTCTATTGGCAATTATAAATGGTCTCTTCAGAAATTATGAAGATGAGAGCCTACAGAACAGATGACTTTACGCTGTTCACCAGTGTTCTCTCTGTAAAGGTGCAATTGTCTTGTATACATTCTCCTTATGTCCCCAATCTCCTACTCCTCACAACCTTCTCAGATTAAAAAAAAAAAAAAAAAAAAACAGGAACCCTAAGTTTCTACCAGGACCTATACTGCCCTACACAACCTTGCACTTCCTTGCCTTTTACTTTACCTCCTTCCATTCTCCTTTCATTCACCCTGCACCAGTTAGTCTCACACTCTGGCAGTTCTGAGAACCCATCAAGCACATTTCCTCTTCAGGGCCTTGTACTAGCTATACCCAATGCCTGGAATGAACCTTCTCCATATCTTTACATAGCCATTCCCTCATTTCGTTGACTCAGTGAAATGCTCAAATATCACCTACTTAGAAAGTTCTTCACTACCAATTCTAAAATTAATAGGCCCCCTTTCCACCATTTAATAATTCCTTAACTGTTTTATTTTTCTTCCCATTACTTACTCCCATGTGACTTTGTTCTATGTTTATTTATTGCCTGTCTTTACCCATTAGTATATAATGAAGTTGGGGATTTTGTCTTTTTTCTTAGTGCCAAGAGCAGTGCCTGGCACAAAGTAGGTGCTCATTAAAAGTTAGTGGAATGAATGAAGAAGTTCATCGATGCATGTAATACAATGCATGCTCCTCAGATTAACGATGACTGTGGAGAGATGAATTCAGTACAAAATATAAATCCAGTCCAAGTACACAAGAAAATAAAGGTAGTATTTGGAAGCTATACACTGAATCAAAGAGAACAGCCACATTAGGAAACCCAAGCAAAATAAAACCCACACCAGTGGCTGAATTATCAAATGTGGATTACCTACACTGATCAAATTGCTAAATATTCTTGTGTATCTTTTAAGACATGAGAGTATAAATCTCTATATTCAGCCCACAATTGAAAAATAAACAGGCAGTTTGTTAGAGTACAATTCAGGGTATTTTGCTAAAGATGTATATAAAAATTTCAAATTTGAGCAAAAAGTATCTGAGGACCTGTCAGACACTAGACACTATGCTAACTGTTGGCCACAGAAACACAGGTTAATAAGTCCACAACAGAAAACGGTGTAAGAAGCAGGTAAAACTCAGGGGAAATGATGTCTGAATTGGATTTTGAAAGGTAAAACAAGAATTCCGTAAGCAAAAAGTGCCAAGGGCAGCATTCCAGAGAAAGGAAATGATATGTATGCTAGGACATGGGAGTCAAACAGCATTGGTGGCATGGAACTATAAGCAGTTTGCATTGATATAGCAGAAAGTAAAGAATGAGAAAATATAAAGGGTAGAAAGGGAAGTGGGGAAAGAATATAAAGGGCTCTGCCTGCTGCACAGAGGAGCTTAAACCCATTGGACATGTAAAATCATTGTAAAGTCCCATATACCAATGTGGCAAAGAGAGGGAAATTAGGAAATAGTGTTTGGCTACAAGGAAACCAATCAAAATGGTACAGACATTTACCCACATTGACCAACATTCCAACATTACAAATGCATAATTTTTTATGTAGGAGTTTTAGGATTTTATCATACTGATATATCTATGAAAAACCACATTATTCAAAATTATACTTTATATTTTAGCATATACTAGCAAAAGATTGAAACAGCGTAAATGCTGATCGGTGAAAGATAGATTTTTAAAAGTCTTTTCACATCTAGTAAATGGAGTACTTACAGTCACTACATAGAATGAGAAGGTTCTATATTGTACTTACATGGATATAAAAACTACATTGTTAAGTGAAAAAAAAAAAGCATGTTTGCAGAGCAAACATATTAACATTTGTGTAAAAAATACATACATACAAAACCAGAAGGATTGCCTGACTCCTAGAAGGGAAGAGAATGAAATGTACTTTCCATTTATAATCCTTTTATAAAGAAAAAAATTGCAGTATCCGAAAAAGCAATAAGGATAGAATAAATGACCAAACATTCAAGAGTTTTTAGCTGGTAGCCTATATGGGACATGGTAACTATTATGGACTGAATTGCATCTTCCTCCGCAAATTCATATGTTGAAGCCCAAACCCTCAATGTGACTACATTTTAAGATAGGGCCTATAAGGAGGTAATTGAGGTCAAATGAGATCATGAAGTTGAAGCCTTAATCTAATAGGACTGGGTATCCTGTTAAGAAGAGGGAGATAGTTGGACGTGGTGGTGTGCACTTGTGGTCCCAGCTACACAGGAGGCTGAGGTGGGAGGAATATTTGAGCATGGGAGGAGGTTGCAGTGAGCTGAATTCACACCGCTGCACTCTAGCCTGGGCAACAGAGCAAGACCCTGTCTCAAATAAATAAATAAATAAATATGAAGAGGCATCATATATCTCTTCTCTCTCTCTCTCTCTCTCTCTCTCTCTCTCTCTCTCTCTCTCTCTCTCTCCTTTCTGTATGCATGTGCATACAGAAGAAAAGCCATATAAGAACACAGCAAGAAGGCAGCCACCTACAAGCCAGGAAGTAAAACCTCACCAGAAATCAATATTGCCAATATTGCCAGCACCTTTATCTGGGACTTCTAGACTACATAACTGTAGAAAATAAATTTCTCTTGTTTAAACCACTCAGTTGGAGGTATTTTGTTATGGCAGCCTGAGAAGACTAATACAGTAACCAATTGGATGTGCAGAGGAGGAAGTGAAAACACAACAGAAAATAACTGCCTTCATTGGCTTGGAAAGCTAGGTAGGGCACCTTCAACAATAACATTGATAGGTTTTGGAAGAGGGGATAAATTTAGTTTGAAGATAGACTCTTAGGAGTATTTGTGAGAAGGTACTTATTGGTATCCAGTAAGCAATATGTCAGTGTGTCTATGTATATATGCTACACTAATGAACAAGCACTGAAAACTCAGTGACTTAATATAAAATTATTTCAATATGCAGCAATTTCAGCAGCTCTCCAGGGAAGCTTCCTTCCAAGCAATGAATCAGAGATGTCAGACATTTGCATCTTGGAGTTATGCCACTGGAATATCAGCTTCCACATAGCTGTGGCAGGGTAGAAAAAGCTGGAGGGTTGTACATTAGCTCTTAAACGTTTCAGCTCAAAACTGTCATATATCACATCCACTCAGAGTCCAATATGACCTTGCCCAATTCTAAAAGACATTTGAAGATGCACATAGAAATTCAATGCTGTACGTTCATTACCCTCTAAGTACATGATATCCCTGTACGATGATGTGTTTTAATATCCCCACTTTCCAAAACAGAAAACAGAAGATCAAAAGAGGTAAGGAACTTGCCCAATGTTACAATGCTATAAGAAAAACAGCATCATTATTTTAAACCCAGGTTTCAGCTCATAAGATGTAAGCTCTTTCGTGAACTGTACCTCTTTCCAAGGATGTGCCATTGGCTTTGATCCATTAAGAAGCCCATAAGAGAGGCATCAGGCGTTGGTACCATTTGATTCTTCTAGCCATTAAATTAAAAATCAGACTCCTGAGCCCTAACCCAGAGGTAAATATCTAAAAAAAAAAAATCCAAATTTGGTGACAGACCCAGGAATGCAAGTTTTTAACAATCTCCAATTCTTACAATGCTTATTAAAGTTTGAGAAGCATTGTTCTTTGGCACAGAGGAACACTAAGTCTATGAAGGGGTTATCTCTTCACTGTGTACTCTGTCATCTATAACAGTGACTCCCAACAAGAACACTCACCAGGATCACTGAGGAGTTGTTAAACACACACGCGCGCACACACACACACACACACAGACGTCTGAACCCCACCCACGGAGATGCTGAACTTAATCATATGTATTTCTTTACTGTTTCTCCAGTTGATTTTAATATACACTCCTGGATAAAATAATTGAATTAATGGTTTTTAAGTTAAGACAATGAGGCAGACAATGTATACAGCATACATAGTCACCTATGAAGACAAGAAAAACATCTAGTGTAAAGATTAATAAATAACACAGAGGAGGCTACACTATCACTTTCCAGTAAGGCTAGTTACTTAACCTCTCTCTCATCTGTTAAATTGGGGTAATAGCACAAACCTTACATGGTTATTGTGATTATTGCTTAAGGCAAGTAAAGCATTAAGTACAATGCCTAGCATAAGGTGTTCAATGAAAGTTAGCTACTGATTTATTTTTGATAGGATAAATTAGATGAAAAGGCAGGCAGGCATGAAGAAGAAACTTTTAAAGCCACAGTCTCTGGATAATGGTTAAACACAGGAAATTTGGAGTCAGAAGGTCTGGGCTGAAATCTAAGTTCCATTATCAATTCTACCTTTGGCAATTTATAAAAACTATTCCTTGCCACTATTCTCTCATTTGAAAAAGTGGAATAATTAAGAAAAAACAAAAGGAGATAATGTGTAAAATATTTATGGCAGTGTCTGGTCTTCAGTACGTTATTGTTATAATTAGGAGGCAGTGATTCTTCACAAAACATCCTTGACAGGTCTATTAGAAAGTGAAATCCACACAAATACGCTGACACTCCTGAAAAATTCAAGCACACTTCCTCTGTTGAAAATAGGTCCTACTAGCATAGAACACATTTTCTTTTACGTCTATGAGCATGGGTTTGGAACACAACAGATTTAACTTCAACCCAGACTTGGTCAACACATAACAAGCAGCATGACTTCAGCTAAGTTACAATTTTTGAACTGCAGGGAAAAAGTGACTGGCATCTAAAAGAATGAGGATTATAACACAGATCAAAATTTGAAGTTCATTTCTTGCTAAAGAATCAATATGCCTATTATAAATATATAGGCATGAGTTGATAAAAGTTTATCTAGCACATTGTCAGATCAGTAGTCAATCTAAATAACTGCCAGAATTTGGTATAAATCTAGTTTTAAATAACTGTGAAATTGCCTGTCACTTAAAACTCTTGGCAAGGTTTTATATTTTTAGCTTCTCTGAATGAAGTCCTGACTAATATAAAATTGTTAGATTGCATTGTGGTTTTTTAAAAAACGTTTTCCGCAAATACTCATCCAATTCCTGACATAGATGAAAATGTCCAGAAAGACATATGGTCAAAATATCATTCATCAAAAAGACTAGTATTCAGTGGAATCAAAACAATCTTCTTGAAAAGATTTTTATAGTCAAGATGTATTTGGTTAATAAAGAACAAATCCATATGAAATAATAATGTGATGAAATTATCAGCAAAATTCTGTAGCTTAAGTACATGAATGGCACTTGCCATAATTACGTATATCAGAAAATGTCTACTATATTTTCCTCAGTTTACCTCAGAGCTGCTCCTCTGGAGAAATAAAGATTTGGGTTTATGCTGAATTTTACTGGTTTCCTTTGTAGAATTATTCTCCTCTTTGGGTTCATCTGGATTAACATCCTTTATAAACTGATGGGCAACATCCAATACACTGAATACTATTTGAGATTTTGCCTATTAAAAAAGTAACAAAATATAAATAAAGAGCCTCATACGTTAAACTAAATAATTTATATACATTAACTCATATTTGTGTTATTCTATGACTCCCAGAATTAAATAAATTCAATTTAATCTTTAAAAAGACAAATTGGCATTTGTATCAACCAGTATAACAGTGACAGCTGCCATCTACTGAGGGAACTAGTTTGGGCTCATACAATTCAAACCATCTTAAAAACAATATATCACTTAACCATCAAGGCAATTCTAAAACATAACTATTTTTATCTGTTTTAGGAATTAAGAAAACTGTTTTAGGAATTAAGCTCAGGCCGGGCGTGGTAGCTCGCTCCTGTAACCCCAGCACTTCGGGAGGTTGAGGCGGGTAGATCATTTGGAGGTCAGGAGTTCCAGGACAGCCTGAACAACATGGTGAAACCACATCTCTACTAAAAACATAGTAATTAGCCAGGCATGGTGGTGTGTGCCTGTACTCTCTGCTACTCGGGAGGCTGAGACAGGAGAATCGCTTGAACCCGGGAGGCAGAGGTTGCAGTGAGCAGAGATCACGCCACTGTGCTCCAGCCTTGGCAACAGAATGACACTCCATCTCAAAAAAAAAAAAAAGGAAAGAAGGAAGAGAAGGAAGGAAGGAAGGAAGGAAGGAAGGAAGGAAGGAAGGAAGGAAGGAAGGGAGGGAGGGAGGGAGGGAGGGAGGGAGGGAGGGAGGGAGGGAAGGAGGGAGGGAGGGAGGGAGGGAGGGAGGGAGGAAGGAAGGAAGGGAAAGAAGGAAGGAAGGAAGGAAGGAGAGAGAGAGAGAGAGAGAGAAAGAAAGAAAGAAAGAAAGAAAGAAAGAAAGAAAGAAAGAAAGAAAGAAAGAAAGAAAGAAAGAAAGAAAGAAAGAAAGAAAGAAAGAAAGAGAAAGAAGAAAGAAGAAAGAAGAAAGAAGAAAGAAGAAAGAAGAAAGAAGAAAGAAGAAAGAAGAAAGAAGAAAGAAGAAAGAAGGAAAGAAAGAAAGAAACTAAAGCTCAGAGAGTTTAAATAACTTGCCCTTGGTCACAGTGGTGAGTGGGTGGCAGAAGTAGGAAGTGACCTCAGGTGTGTATAAGACTCATAAACTTTCCACTATGCACACCCCTAATAAATAGATGTAATATTTTGTGCACATCATAACTAAAGAACTAAATATAGCTAATCTAGTAGCAAAGTGAATAAGCAGTAATGAGTACTCCTTGATGATAAAACGTCTTTAGAAAGCATTCGCTATCCAAAAGGACACATCAGGAAGCACTTCTCTCTGTAGTTCTTAATAAACTCCAAGTCATTTGTCATTTTGTGCCTTGCTCAGGAGGTTCACTTACTAGAAAGGCTATCTCTCCTCTACCATCATCTTTACCTGGCAGGCTTTTGCTTCTCCTTCTGTATTCACACCATTACTCCTACAAGTCTAGGAACCCTTCCCTGTACACCGCTCCACCCCCCCACTCCACCAACTGTACACGCTATTTACCCTGTTTACCCTCTTCATACCCTGCATAGATCTCTACCAGTCCTAACTATATTGATCTCACATTTCATCATACCACATAAGCTCACAAAAGGAAAAAGCATATATATTTTAATGATTTTATGGCCACTACAGTTCCTGGAAAAATAGCATATGGTAAAAATAAGGTGTCAGGGAGGGAGAAGAGCTACAGAATTGAAATAAGTAATATAGAAAAGGGATTTAAAGAAAAACTTTCCACGTGCTGTCAGAGTGACTGACAAAGAACTGGCAAATTTGGGAAAGGCTCCATTCTCTGAAGGGTTTTCTATCAGAAACTACCAGAGTCTGCCTAGGGACTGCAGGATTTAGGATCCCATCTGAGTTTGAATTAAACTCCAAGGGGAAGATTCAAAATCGTCAGATGCTCTATGAGAACTTGGCATGAGGAAGACAGTAAGTAGCTCTTATTTCTTAGCAAATATCCTCCAAACAAGAAAAATTTAGCAGGGATCAGATATAATTATTTTGTACTCTGCCATGAAAATGCTTCTATTTTTAAATTTTCATCTAGTTGCCAATTTAGATAGCTAACATTACATTGAAACTTTTTCAGTTACAACCTTTTGTAAATCTATTAAGATTCATTGCAGTCTGATTCTGGAATATATCAGTGAACATCAAATTAACTAGTGTTATTTCATAATGAATTCATAAAATATCTATGAAAAATGACGAATGTGACCTATGCATATTTATTGCTGTCTGTATGCAAACCTGAGGAATCTGCTCCAAATTTTCCCAATGATTCTCAGAAAACCTACACAGGCCTATATACTACTTTTATTTTTAAAAGAAATTCAAGCCGATGGTAATGCTTCACTCTTTCAGAAACATCTGTAGTTTTACCAACATTTTTAAAACAGAATAATCCAACCTAAGCCTGATTTTAAATGTCCTAGAATAAAGCTCTGTACATTTCAGAGGCAGTTAGTTACATGTTTGGTTTTCATTTTATGTTTTTAAAATATCAAAAACTATAGGATTAATTTTATATAGAATTATAATTCAAATATGTGTTTAAATAATACAAAACAAAGATTATTTCTGTCCTAAAATGTATCCTGCTATCAATATTACAATAATTGTTACAACATTTTTAGGTAACATATTAAGAGAATCAGAAACAGTGAAAAAACCCAAATTTTTTATGCTAAAAAATAAGATAAACATCACAGGTAACTGATAAAATAGAATTCTATATCTGAATATCTTAAAGTTCTGCTAATTTAGTATATAACTGAAATCAATACAAAGCAAATAAATGGAAACTTTCTTTTCTAGAACATCATACACTTAAACATTACTTTTCTCCATTGTAAGGCTGTGTATATATACCTTACTTTTCTTAATCTTAGAACATTCATACAAGGAAAGAGAACAGATATTATGATCCCATTACATAGACAAGGAATTTCAAGTTCAGAAAGCTTAGGCCAAAGTCCAACAGCTACAAAATGTCATAACTTGAAATAGTGTCAAATTATCTATTCTAGCTTAATTAAGCCTTTTCCCTACTAGATTTATGTTAGTCTTTGTGATACAGAAAATGTGTTTTACCTTTGATTTCCTGAAACTGAAAATATTAAATTTTGTCTCTAACAGATTTGAACATTGTTCCTTGCTTTAAAAATTCACAAAACTCTAATTCTGTATTCAATTGCATATGCAAGGATTAAGGGATTTAGTTTCGTTTGTTTCTTTGTTTTTAACTTATTTTTGCCTATTTTTATATTTGATCAAGTATATAGAAATAAATCATAGTCATACCATATAAAAAATTTAAGAAATGGAGGTTCCTCCTATTTTCAAGCATACTTTGTCTGCTGAAAATAGGTCCCACTAACATAGAGTACATTTTATTTTATATCTATGAGCATGGGTTTGTGAGTTTGGAACTCAACAGACTTAATTTCAACCCAGACTTGGCCAGCACATAACAAGCTGGGTGACTTGGGCTAAGTCAGAGTTTTTGAACTGCAGGGAAAATGTGAGAGGTATCTAAAAGAATGAGGATTAGAACACAGATTAAAATTTGAAGTTCATTTATTGCTAAAGAATCAATATAACTATAGTTTAATTATATTGACATGAGCTGATAAAAGCTTATCTAAGCTGGGCACAGTAGCTCATGCCTGTAATCCCAACACTTTGTGAGGCCGAGGTGGGAGGATCACTTGAGGTTAGGTGTTCAAGACCAGCCTGGCTAAAATGGTGAAACCCCCATCCCTACTAAAAATACAAAAAATTAGCTGACATGGTGCTACATGCCTGTAGTCTCATCTATTCGGGAGGCTGAGGCAGGAGAGTCGCTTGAACTGGGGAGGTGGAGGTTGCAGTGAGCCGAGATTGTGCCACCGCACTCCATCCTGGGTGACAGAGTGAGACTCCATCTCAGAAAAAAAGAGTTTATCTAGGACATTGTCAGACTCAGATCACGAGTCAATCTAAATACCTGCCAGAATTTGATACAAATCTGGTGTATAGCAAAATATTACTCCCCAGAGGGACTACTGTTAATAGTTTTTATCCTATAACCTTTGTCTTTTCTTAAATGGACATATCCTGTAAACTTTGTTTTTTCTTAAAAGAACATATCTAGATTTAGAACAGAAAGCACACTACCTTTCACATAATAATATAACAATAATCATTTTGAGTAACAACCAATGAATAAGAATATGAAGGTTATTTTTAGAAAATATTTGTCATAGACAACTATACATATTAAGTATCATAACACTGTACCATATATTAATAAAATATTTTCGAATGTTAAAACTCAAACCACAGATAGTTTTCTTTCCATTTTCTAAGTATAAAAATTTAAATGTGAAGTACTAATAGGTAACAATAAGAGGAGGAAGAAATTGAAAATGTATAAAATTACCTGTGCAACTGCTCTACATGCTAAAAATGTTTTAAAATCAAACCAAAACAACCTTCAAGGCAGAGTAAATCATGTATCTCACTATAGGATAGAAGCTAAACTAGAGCCAAAAGATGTGATTTACTGCTAGCATTTCCAGATTCCCCCACATCCTTCACTACACTGTATGATGGTAGGATTTCATCTGGTAACTGTTCTAAATTCTCACCTAAACATTTTTCCCACCTAGAATGATATTATCTTTCAAATTACACTCTAGAAGAATTCATCACTCTGACAATGTATCATTAATCAAAGTAAAGAGGGTTGATATTTTATAGCATTTTGGAATGGATGGCATCTTGTGGAAGTTAAAGTCCAAGAATAAAAGTTTTAGTTTAGTTAGAAAAATGATATACTTTATGGTAGAGTCAGTGCTTCAAAACTCTAACTACCATCATCATCCAAAACTCTGGCTGTCCAGCAATAAATATTAATAATCATGTTGACATAGCCATGTCTCCTTAAGTGATCCAGAAGTTCCAGATCAAAAAAAAAAAAAAAAAAAAAGTTCACACACAGTTTAGACCTATATTACTTTGCAAGTTTGAGGGGGAAAAGAGTGAGGATGTCTCCTTTCCTATTGTTAACTTGCATTGATTTTCCAGTCACAAAATTTTAGAAGAGATTTATTGTAACCACAGCCTTGAATTAAAAACTGAAAACTCTAAACTCTGCAGAAGAGTTCTGTTATTTCATTTGAGTTTGTTAGACAAAGTGATATACAGGTAGAGACAGAAACACACATATAGACTCAGAGAGAAAAAATTGTGTTATAGTAGCACTCAAGTAACATAAACTCATTGGTTGCAGTGATTGTTCAATATGATTGGAACTTGGAAGGCTTTATTTACAAAATTATTTCAGGATGATCAAGTTATGGACTAATGGGAATTTTAAAATTGTTATATATGTTATATAAATCTTTTTTTGGCCTGGCTTTTGAGAAAACACTTCCTTTTCATATCAAGAATATTTTCCCAAATACAATTTGTTCTGATTTCTTTGATGTGAATTACCTTATATGTAGTTGGTAAATAGGGCAATGATGCCAGTATAACTCCAGAGTGTTATTGATTCTTAAGGGTTTTTTCCCCAACTTATTATTGTTTTGAAGCAATCAGGGGCAAGCTTTCTTACAACTAAAGCCAAAATCTTAACAATATATGAAAACTGTTAAGAAAAAAACCTGAAAAATATATAAAAGTGCCTCCTTTTCATGTAAGATCTGACTGTTTTAGGGACTTCAACAACCCTGCATTTAACTAAGTTAAGCCATCTAGAAAAACTATGAGCACAAAGAAGCTGTAAAGACACCTCTGACTTTAAAGCATCAGATAAATAAAGGAGGCTGTACTTGATTTAGATTCTCCATTTTGGTAAAAATAATCTCTCTTAGAAGTGAATTACTACTAGGAACTACAACACCAAGAAGGAAGAACAAACCCTCAAGAAGTATGCATTAGTGTTTTAACTAGGATTTGTTAACTGCTTTTGTTTGGGTTTTGGTTACAAAGCACCATAACCCAAATTTGAGTGGCCTTCTCCTAGCCCTAATCTTCCCTCAAGCCCTGTTAATTAGGTGGGCGATTTTCCAAATGAGAAATGTTTGTTTTTTTTTGTTTTGTTTTTATTTTAAGTTTCGGGATACATGTGCAGAATGTGCAGGTTTGTTACATTGGTGTACGTGTGCCATGGTGGTTTGCTGCACCTATCAATCCATTATCTAGGTTTTAAGCCCTGCATGCATTAGGTACTTGTCCTAATGTTTGTCCTCCCCTCGCCTCTCATGCGTCGAAAGGCTCTGGTGTGTGTTGTTTCCCTCACCGTGTCCACGTATTCTCATTGTTCAACTCCCACTTATGAGTGAGAGTTGATTGGTTTTCTGTTCCTGTGTTAGTTTGCTGAGAATGATGGCTTCCGGCTTCATCCATCAGGAATCATATATTGTGTTGTGGCAGCAACACATGTATACTAAAAAATTATGCTTTAATTTGTAGTAAAACAACTCTGTTATTAGAAGTCATCAAAACATTTGCTAAGGTTTATTTATCCAAAGAAACCTGTACAGATTATTTCGCCAGGATATTTCTATTTACACATTACATGGAATACATTGCACTATGAGTATGAGGATCTTATGATCTAAAATCAATAATAACAAAATAGACTAAATCAGAGAAGTTGGGAGCTATAAGGAAATTACTACACCAAGTAGATAAATTACTCATATTATCATAGACCTAACTACACAAAGCAGGTACTAGCTACACCAAGCAAATAAATTCCTCAAAGTATCATGGACCTATGGCAGGATGCAATAAAACCATCAAATTTCCACTTAGTAAAAATATCTTTGCAAAATAAAAGTAATTTTCTTATAAAAATACATAATTTTGAACATCTTAATCCATTAAACAAGAATGAAAAAGATGAGCATTATCTCTCAATTTTTTACATTATTAAAATATGTTTTCTATTCTTAAAGCAAACTATTACTTTGCTTTTCTTATGAATCCATCTTTATAGATAGTCTTAGACCAAATTTATTGCCTAAAAATAAGCTTTATCATAGTCAAGTCTGAATTCTCTCTGAAAATTGAAGGAAGCTATCCCTAAATGATTGGATCAAAGTTTTCATCTACTGCTAGAACCAAAAGAAAGTGTTGGGGGTGCGGGGCAGTAAATTTCGGGCCAACTGGAAAAGGTAGAGAAGCAAAAGGAAGATATTTCCATATAGAAGACAACTGGAAAAGAAAAACAGGATTTGAGGAAAAACCCCCATCTAAACACATAGAGGAAGAAGAGGAAAATAAATATTTACTAGATGAAATAAAATTGCAATGGAAGAACTAACAGCAGAATCATGTTCTTAAATCCAGTTCTGCTCATCATATTTCTAAAAACAGATATGGTATTTGCATGAGTAGTGGTACAGAAATATCAAGGGTATAAAAAACTACTTATTACAAGCTAGACAGAAATCAAATCCTGCAAATGTGAAATTCATGTGGCTGAAATTTATTGCTTATTCCAACATCATGTAAGTATTACTTTAGTACTTAAAAGACTCTTAGATTAACCTTTCCTCTAAAGGTCTGATTTCTATCTGGTTTTATTAATTAAAGATTTATGTATTATTACTCCTCCCTGACCCACAGAGTGGCAAAAAAAAACCAAGGACCTGGACACATGCTCCTGTTTATGAATGCACCTTATTATTTAAAAGATAGATTAAATAAAACTGGACTCAATATCTAGTACTTTATAAAATAACATGAAATCTGGATTCAATCTGGACTCTTATTTAGTACTTTATAAAATAACACAAAAATAATGAAATAAAACATATCTAATCCAGTTAAAATATTTTAAAATATGACAACATATAAATGTAATAGCTGAAAAGGTAACATATTGTCAAAAAAGTTTAAAGCACCTGGTCTCAGGAAACATAATAACATTGGATTTTGATTTAAATAACTGTACCTTTCAATTTTTATTATATTACAAAATTCTACTTAGAAAGCAGTCTCAGAAGTGAGACAGAATAGCAACAAGAAAATAACATAAGAAACTCACACCTGTAATTTTGCTTTCTATTTGCAGTTTTGATGCCATATAATTATGCACTATATTAATTATCTTAGAAAGTACTGGCAATTGTTTTCAATTAATATTACAAGTATATTGCATCCAGATGAGTTAACTGCTTTCAGCAATTATTCATATTTGAGCTACATAAGGAAGAAATTGTATATGCAATGAAATGAGTAACATTTTTAGGCATGACAGAATAAATTTACTAAAAAATAGCAATAAATAATTTGTTATATTTGGTTTTTAAATACAGTATTGCTGTTATATCACAATTAGATAATTAGTATCTCATAAAGACCAATGAACATAACGTATATTATAGCAAGCAAAATTACTGTAAAATTTGTCGGATTCCATGAAAAAATCATGAGCTTATTTGAACTACATAAGGAAGAAATTTCATATGCAATGAAATGAATACCATTTTTAGGTATAGCAGAATAAACTGACTAACAAGTAGCAATTAATAATTTGTTATATTTGGTTTTTAAACATAGTATTGCTGTTATATGACAATTAGATAACTGGTATCCCATAAAGACCCATGAACATAACATATAGCCAATAAACTACTGTAAAAATTTGTCAGGTTCCATGAAAAAATTCATGCGATAACGTAGGTAGCACCTGCCAATTATAAAAGCCCCTCAAATATTCTGTATTAATATGATTGACTAAAGGTTCAGACAGTGGGTTAGACTAGTGATGTTTATGGTCCCCTCCAAAATTGAGAGTCTATTATCTTCTATGTGTGAATAAATTGGAAGACTGTATTTTTATATATACTCTGATACATTGAGCTCTAAAACTTTTACTGCATGGGGTTTTTAAATACAAAAGCCTACACATATCCAAAATATGTATAACTATAATGCTTTTAAAAACACCCCTACATGCATACATCTGTATTATTAACTATAGGTACTATGTTGTACATCACGTACCTAGAACTCATTTATATTGCTAACTTTAACCTTGTACCCATTGAACAATATCTATTTCCCCTATCCACTAACTACCACTATTCTAATTTCTGCTTCTATAAATTTGACTGTTTAAAATACCTCATATAAGCAGAGTTATGTAATATTTGTCCTTCTGTAACTTCCTTATTTCAATTATCGTAATACCTTCCTGGTCCATGGTAAGTGTTTTTACCAAAAAAAAAAAAAACAGCAAGGGACACAGGAAACTTTTGGAGGTGATGGATGTATGTATCACCATTATTCTGGTGATATAATGAGTATATGCACATGTCCAAACCCATCAAATTGTGTACATTAAAGATGTGCAGTTTTTGTCTATTAATTATACCTTAATAGAGCTGTAATAAAAAAAGAAAACAGCCCTCAACACAAAATTAATCTTTTCGTGAATCCTTTGGACTCATCATTAATATTACATTCTTTTCTGGGCTTTAAATGTAGATAGTATAGGAATGGGGTTGAATTCCTACTAATACTATATCCTGACTGATAAAACCTAATGTATGGAGCACCTTCTATGAGCAGAATACTTTTATAATTGTTGGCATTTAATGTGATTTTCATAGTAGCCCTGCAAGCTTCTGAACTTGCATATATAAATATGATCTTTCAAAATTTCTTCAGCATAAACATCACAGAAACACCCACCTCTCCCTTTAAGGTTGATTCATGCCATCTCTGGGTTAAGACCCTGTACTGCGGCTACCCTCTCTACTGTGTCGGTTGCTCTGTCATTTGCTGCTGTAATATACTCACTAAGCCACTTACATTCTCCCAACTCTTCATTAACTCTACTTTCCATTCTCCCTACCTCTTTCAATTATCTTTATTTCCCCTTCCCTAGCTTTTCTTAGAACTGGCATCTAAAAGTAATTACCACAGATATAACTTCATTAAAGTGCAGGCTACTGAACTATCCCACATCTAGGTTTTCTAAAAATTCTTGTCAAAATTTATCCCAGGAAGATATACAAATGGCCACCAAGTACATGAAAAGATGTTCAACATCGTTAGCCATCAAAATGCAAACCAAACCACGATGTGCTACTGCTTCACATTACTAGGATGCTAGACCAAAAAGTCAGATAATAACAAGTGGTGGCTTGGAAGTAGAGAAATCAGAACTCTTGTACATGGCTGATTGGAATGCAATATGCTGCAGCCACTTTGAAAAACAGTCTGGCATTTCCTCAAACAATTAAAAATGGAGTTACCATATGACCCAGCAATTCCACCACTGGGTATCTAGCCAAGAGAAATAAAAACATATGTCCACACAAAAACTTGTACACAAATGTTCATGGCAGCATTATTTGTAATAGCCAAAAGGTGGAAACAACCCAAATATCCATCAAATGATGAATGAATAAACAAAATGTGCTATTTCAAACAATGAAATGTTTTTCAGCCATAAAAATAAATGGAATGCTGAGAGATGGTACAACATGGATGAACATTGAGAACACTATGCAAGTAAAAGAAGCCAGTCATAAAAGGCCACATATGACAAGATTCCATTTATATGAAATGTCCAGAATAGGCTAATTTAGAGAGACAGAAAGTAGTATTGGTCTCCAGAATATAGGGGAATAGGAAGAAGATGGAGCAAAAGAGTGTGGGGTTTCATTTTGAGGTGACAAAAATGTTCTAAAATCAATTATGCTAATAGTTGCACTTAGCTGTAAATATACTAAAATTCATTGAATTGTGCACTGCAAATGAATGAATTGTGTGGTATATGAATTATATAGCAATAAAGCTGTTCTTAAAAACTTTTTGTCAGTGATTCCTGGACAAGTGTTTTTCATTTGTCTTTTGGCTATCCTACCATTCTATGTTTGAAATTCTGACTCATCAAGGACTTAAATGCCATACTCACCACAGAGTCTGTCTGTGTTAACTAAACCTTTAAAATCTCAAGACTACCATCAAATCACTCTTGGCATCAGTCTACTCAGAAGGATGAGGACAGGAATAATAGTTTGCCAGCAGGACAGCATCAGTTGTTCCTTTTTGGTGGTAGTCTTGGAAGAGTTCAAGCAGAAGTACAGCTCAGGTAGATAAGGAACACACCTGATTTAGAAACCTTACTTTCCACCAGAGCCAATCCCCACCTCAGCTCCAGAGCTAGTTCCATAGTGGATGTTTCAGTTACAAAGCCCATTACAAAGGGAGCTATATCTTCCTTCGAGTATGTATAGTTCTCCTTGTTTAGATGTAATTTGCCAAGTAGAGGTTAAGTAGAGGTTACACTTACCATAAGTATATTGCCTAGGAACGTAGTTGACATGACTACCTTTATCTGTTTCCCAAGGAAAGGGCAAGAAAGTTAATTAAAGGTCAAATTCTCACATTTGGGAGGAAAAGTTTTTGTTAACCCTTCACTAATTTAACAACTTAACATAGCATAAATCCTTTTAATTTTCCAATCCTTGGTTAAAAAATGCCCTTGCTTTCAAAATTCAAAGAAAAAGAAATTTTGCCCTAAAATACAGTTTTAAGTTGTTTTGGAAGCTTAATCGAACCACTAAGGACTCATTCACATTTCTATTCCTTAAAAAATTGATTTATACAGGACAGGTACAATGTTAAGCACTGAGGATACTGTGATGAACAAGACAAAAAAGAGTCCTTCTCACAGGTCCTAAAATTTATCAGAAGATATGATTGTCGATAGCAACATAGTTTTTTAAAACTTTTGATAGAAGAAATGCCAGGTGATAACAATCACTGAAGGGCAATGAACACACACTTGTAGTATAAGGAATATGCATTATTCATATTTAAGAAATAAGTTAAAAATATGACAATACTCAATTGCTCACATACATTTAAAATATTTTATTTTTCTTAAGTATAACATTAACTAATACAAATAGAAAATTCATGCTTTTTTTCAAAATATTCACATACCTGGACTCAAAAACCATGTGACTTTATGATAATTCCTTTTTGAGAGAACATTTACTTGTCATCCACATATTTCAATCTTATTGGTAACTCTGAGAGAAGGAACTGTGTGTTCTCAACTCTGCCCCTTCTGTGGTCTCCCATCAAGCTACCATTGACTTTCTAACCAGAACTAGAAAAACTACTTTAAATTTCATGTGGAAGCAAGAAAGAGCCCATATAGCCAAGACAATCCTAAGCAAAAACAACAAAGCTGGAGGCATCATGCTATCTGACTTCAAGCTGCACTACAAGGTTACAGTAACCAAAACTGCATGGAAATTCTACCTTAATTATTTTTTCTTTCATTAATACTACCCACCTTCCCAAGGTTTCTCCTTTTCATTTTTTTTTTTTTTTTTTTTTTTTTTTTGAGACGGAGTCTCGCTCTGTAGCCCAGGCTGGAGTGCAGTGGCCGGATCTCAGCTCACTGCAAGCTCCGCCTCCCGGGTTCACGCCATTCTCCGGCCTCAGCCTCCCGAGTAGCTGGGACTACAGGCGCCCGCCACCTCGCCCGGCTAGTTTTTGGTATTTCTTAGTAGAGACGGGGTTTCACCGTGTTATCCAGGATGGTCTCGATCTCCTGACCTCGTGATCCACCCGTCTCGGCCTCCCAAAGTGCTGGGGTTACAGGCTTGAGCCACCGCGCCCGGCCTCCTTTTCATTTAAGAAACTTTTCATTCCAATTAAGAAAACATAATTACCATAATCTATTAATGATTTACTTAATCTAACTCCCCTTGTGCATGTCATACTTCACAAATAGAATGCCTTTTGTTTGTGTTCCCTCATCTTCTATTTTCTCTGATTAACATTGTCTCTTCTGTCTGATCTTAAATTGTTAAAAGGAAATAGGAATGCCTGATGTATTAAGACCTCATTTCTCATTTGAAAATAACTTTTGTTTCAACCCTTAGTGTTAACAATCTTTCTACATGTAGAAGTAAAATTTAAATTCTTAGTAATTCCCTCTCATGCATTTATGCTTCATTTTTCAGTTAATTAAATATTTAACAGAGGTTGGAAAAGGCAAAGAAAGTTGAAGTGTTTTGAATCACTGCCAAGTACAAATCAATCATAAATCAAAGGAAAGGCCCTTTGAAATTACAATACTAGTCAACATGTAAATATTTGCCTTCAATTTTTCAGGAATCTTAAGTAAAACAAGACACGGTGGTACAAAATGATCCCTACTGACTAAACTCACAGGACCTACTGGGCTGTTGGATAAAGGCTGAAATAGTTTACAACTATCAAATTTGACTACACTTTATATTAAGCACAAATGACAGCATAGGTTAAAGAATATAAAGTGTAATCACTGTTAGCTTAGAATACTTGCTTCTTATATAGCAATGCTTAATATTCATCTATCAGATGTCTTCCCTAACTTCTCAAATTAGGAATGAATTCAGCAGTCAACAAAGCCTCATGACTTTAATGGTTAACAAAACAATAAAAAACTAAAACTACTACATGATTGGTTAATGAGAGCTAAACAAAAAGAGATTATTTGACCAAATGGCCATCAAAGCCAAAGCACAACAATAACAACAACAAAAACTAAATGCATAGGAAAATGATAAAAACAACAAGAGAAAAAAGCATGTTGACTGAAAAAAGAAGTGAAAGATTAAACAGAGAATCGAGATAGAAAGAAAATAGCAGATAGCTACAAGACAATTGATTAAAGTCAAGAAATGATGACAGAGAATGGGCAAGACCAGAATAAAGGAGAAAAATTAAGTACTAAGCAGAACAGTGAATTTCTGATGGGGAATATGTCATAATAAACACTATATCAGCTATTTGAGACCTCTTTCTTATTTTATTTCTTATAATAAAGGTGGCTATTATAATGGGCATGAGACACTCACATATAGTGAAACTGTTCACTGTGTTCTATTTATAGGAGAGAGTATGTAGTACAATTTGAAATTGTTTCTTTCAAAAATCATCTAATTTATTTATTATTGTGTATATTTAAAGTACACAAAAATGTGCAACATGATGTTTTGATATGCATGTACATGCACATGACATAAGTATACATGTAAAATGATAACTACCATCGAGCATATTAACATATCCACTACCTCACACAGTTGCTTCCACCTATATACAAAAAATGGAATATTATTCACCTTTTAAAAAGAAGATATTGTTATTTTTGACAACATAGATAAACCTGGAGGACATTACGGTAAATGAAATAAGCCAGACACAGAAAGAAAAATATTATATGAAATCACATACATGCAAAATCTAAATTAAAAAAAACATTTTAATTTAAAATTTTTGTTTTATGAATAAACGGACAAATTTGCTTTAAGAATTAGCTGAACCAAAAAGCTGTCTCCTTCAAAGTACTTTACTCCTTAGCAATTCCGTTAGGTGAAATAATGTTATAAAAAAGAGAATAACATCATTATAGGTTTAGCTCCCAGCACAGGAGGTCTGTGTATGCTCTTTGCTAAGTGCCAACCTCACAATTCCACTTCCCTAGTAGACAATGCACTTTCCAGGACTCTCCCCAACAAAAGCACCAAGTAGCAACTTTGCTCTCCACAGATGGTGTGGAAACATAAAGTAGTAACATAAACAAGGAAGAGACATGGTTCTTTATTGTATTTAACTTTAAATTCATATACATAAAAGAATCGCAATATTTGAAGAAACCTTGCAAAGATTCATGGTTCCTTGCCAAGCTCTTTGATTTGTGTACATATTATGGAATCCATGTATGCTAACTTTTAGAGATAAATAAGTATTCTAAACTCATTTATTAGAGCTTAATAAATGATGATATAGGTATATAATTAGAGAAATAAATATTTAAAACATGATATCTTTATGCAGACACTTTCTAAAAATCATACTCTTTTATAAGATTATATAATTTTTTTAAAAATACCTTTTATTTTTTAGGAACTTAAATATCATTTATTAGGAACTTAACATTATTTTATTTATCAGGAACTTAAATATCATTTTACTATTTGTGGCTTAGCAACCTCCCCTCCTCTGCAATCAAAACCAAAGAATGTAATGCTGGCAGTATCTTAAATGTTCTTACCATGAAAGAAGAAAAGAGAGAAAGAGAGAAAAAGAAGGAAAGAGAGAGAGAAAACAAAGGAAAGAGAAATAGAGAGAGAAAAAGAGAAAGAGAGAAAAAGAAAAAGAGAGACAGAGAGAAAGAAAGAAGGAAAGAAAGAAAGAAAGAGAAAGAAAGAAAAGAAGAAAGAAAAAGAAAAGAGAAAGAAAGAAAGAAAGAAAGAAAGAAAGAAAGAAAGAAAGAAAGAAAGAAAGAAAGAAAGAAAGAAAGAAAGAAAGAAAGAAAGAAAAATGGTGATGTAATGTGAAGTGACAGAAACATTCATTATGTTGAATTTGGAGATTATTTCAAAATGTGTATATATATATGTCAAAATATCAAATTATGCACCTTAATTGTACACATTTTTTTCTTGTCAATTATGGCTCAATAAAGATGGAAAGGGAGCAGAAGGAGTATGTAGATTGTCATAAATGTTCTGTGCAAAAGAACTATGTAAACTGAAGGAATTTGTACAAAAAAAGTAAACATTATATATAATTGTATATATTATATATAGATACATTATATATACATTGTATATATTATATATACATTATATATATATATATAATGAAGTGTATATTTGGTAGATATTTTCTCACTAATTTAATCCAGTCTACCTTTGGAATTTGATAAATTTCCAACCTGCAATGATCACTTTCTTCTGTTAAGATACAGGATACATACACTTTAAAAACATTAGCATAAAACAAAATAATACTCAATGTTTAGAAAGCACATTGTATGTCATGTTGCTTTTAGTAATTATGATTTCAACTGGTGTCATATCTGCATCTGGATCACAATAAGCCATATTATGGCAAAGTCTATCCTTTGAAATTATGTGGGAGGGAGAGGAGAAGACAGGGAGGGAGAGAGCGCAAGAAGAAGAAAATCAAACTTGGATAAATCTTGAAGCTCAGACACTGAAGGAAAGGAGCCATGTCTCATTCTTCTTTGTATCTCTTATATCAGCTAGCATAGGGCTTAAAGTCACTGAGTGATAACTCAGAAAATGTGCTGAATAAATCATTGAATGAAAAATTCCTAATATGAACTCGTCTGTCGTAATGATATTACAGTATTTATCTTCAAAGTAGAGAATGTTTTTAGTTAAATTCGATATTATTCATATATTAACAATTAGACTCACTTCTATATCAATTAATTTTCATTTCTTATGACTATCTGATTGTAATACCATGAGAGAGGCAAGTATCAGGTTGGCTTTTGTTTTTTTTTCCCTTCATCCTTTCTGCCCAGAAGCTCTAAACATTGGGTGGTCACTCAAAAGTCACTGACTTTGGTGAATATTAGTTAGGTATGTTTTATGTTCTGTGGTCATCAGCACCCTTGGGTCATCAGCACCCTTGATGGCTACTGATATTTATCAGTATGTTGAGGTAAATGTAAAGATTGAAATTCACCAGTAATCTTTCTAAACACAGATCTGATTATCTCCATTCCTTTGCCTACAGATAATATTAAAACCCTTAACTAATTAAGAGTAGGATCCTACCATTACTCATCTCTGTAAGGTCACTGCCTAGCACACACCCTGCCTTCTAGGAAGTACTCAATAAATATTTGTTGAATAAATTACTATAAAATGAATAAGATCTATGACAAAGCAATGCATCATTAACTGTAATTAGTGTAATGCCATGTCTATATCTAACCGTATTTGTAGTTTAAGTATTAGAATCTTAAAGCCACTTGACAGAGTTTGAGTTTAGGCATTTCCAAAATCAGTGATCATATAAGGATAAATAAAAGGTCTTTATATGTACAGAAGGAAAAATAGAAACCTGAGAGATAAGCTTTCCTAAATAATAATGGGCAAGGTAAATAAGAACTAATTTTTAAATAAACTTGAAAACATAAGAGATTTATATCTAAAAACCGTAGAAATAATACTTAAAATAACCTATGCGTTCATTTAAAAACACGATTAAAATATTGTCTAATTTTTAAGTGTCAAGTTCACAGTCAGAATACATAATCTGAAGACTCTAAGCTGTTTCTGCAACTACATTAAAACAGTTTAAATAGTAAAATAGAGTCTAGATTAGTGTTCAATAAAACAATTTTAAGATATACCTCAGGATTGTCTGTATATAATAGAATTTTAGAAATTAGTGTAAATCATCCTGAGGTCTACATAACTAAACACATTTTAAATGTCTTTATGTGAAAACATTTTATAAACACACTACATGTAAATCATTTTAGAAAGCCATACCTGCAAAAGAGTTGTTCTGTGGAGCTTTAGTGCCCCTTTCTGGTGAATTTTAGCAAAGCATCCTGAACAATAATCTTCTCCACATTCAAGGCATACCTAAAAAGATATTTTTTTAAAAAGTTACGTAATCTTATAAAAGAGTATGATTTTTAGAAAGTGTTTGCATAAAGATGTCATGTTTTAAATATTTATTTCTCTAATTAAATACCTATATCATCAGATTTGAGAAGCCTATCCCAGGCTTAGGACTAGTTAAGGGACTAGTTGTCCCAGTTAAGACTTGACTCTTTAGGAAAACTAATTTGAAAACACTAATTATTCTTATAACAAAATAAATGTAGTAGTTTTAATGTAGGTTTTAGATGTATATTTTAGATGCATGGATGTATGCATAGTTTCTGAATAAATTATAAAACAACCAGTAGCCTCAGGTCAAACTTCTTGACCTGGTAAAAACTAAACAGTATTATCTCTGGGTGAATAATCCTTCATTTTTATGAGTTATTTTATCTTTCCGTATGGATTTACATGACATAATTACTTTCAAATGATATGCATACTCTTTGCCCTCCAAAATCCCTATACACTTCCCTGGAAGGTACTCCTTTACTGGTGGTTCTCAAAATATGGCTTTAAAATTTTTCTCACAAGCATCTCCAAAGGAAAAAAAAAATACTGAAAAATACTTTATAAGAAAAAAATACTGGATGGAACTATGTTACCATGTCTGTGATGTTAATAACTGATAAAATGATTATGGGCAAGTTTATATTTAACTTCCAAATTACGATGTTTAAAAATGTAATTTTAAAATTGTTGGACAAGTTAAATAATGTAAAACACTTTGTACCTATGATGGTGCCAAGCAAAACTGAAAGAGAAAAGGAAACGGAAATTGGATGACAGGTTCAAGATGGTTGATTAAATGTACCTTGGGTGTGTCTTTCTATAGACAGGAGCCAAAGTATCAAGTAGATATTCACATTTCAAACAGACTGCCTGCAAGAGAACACCGGAATTCAGCAGAGAGATGATGGGAGACACTAAGGGTGAAGAAAAGAGAAATAGGTCTTCCTGCTTGGGGTCACTGGGATCTGGACCCAGGGAAGGAGTAAGTGAAGGATTTCCAATGCTTTCACATTCCTACCATGGACCTATGCAATCCTAAGTATGGAGAGATCTGGGAGCCCCATAGGCCTCCACACTAGCGTAGGGAGGTGTCTGGATATCACACAGAGGAATGGCTAGAACTCATGTGACATCCCATAGGCTTCCAAGTGCTGAGCAGCTGCACTAAGGTGCCATTCTTGGAGCCCATACCCCAAGGGTCTGAGTCCTGCCCAGAGACCACTGGTGCCCTTCCTGTCTGCAGGGCCGGGGAGCAAGAGGGGAGGCTGGGTGTTCTCATGCTCTGCCACTGCTAATGCATGACCTGGTGCATTCAGATCAAGCACCCCATGCCTGTCAGTCTCTCCCAAAACTGTCTGCTGGCCTTTCCATTAGAGAATGTTCTGCCCTTCCTGGTGGCTGGCCCACAACATAGCCATCGCTAACCCACCAGTGTTCAGCTGGGGACCCAGGATCAGTCCAGCCCCTTTATCACAGCCAACTAACGGGCAGCGGGCTATATAGCATCAAATGCCTACATCAAAAAGATAGATCTCAAGTCAACAACCTAACATTACACCCCAAGGAACAACAACAACAAAAACAACAACATCAACAACAACAACAGAACAAGAGCAAACCAAACCCAAAGCTAGCAGAAAAAGAGAAATAACAAAGCTCAGAGAAGAAATAAATAAAATTGAGCCAAAAAATTTTAAAAATCAACAAAACGAAAAATTGGGTCTTTGAAAAAATTAATGAAATTGGTGGACCACTAGCTAAATTAAGAAAAATGAGAAAGGATTCAAATACGCACGATAAGACATGATAAAGGTGGCATTACAAGTGATACCATAGAAATACAAAAGATCATCAGAGACCACTATGAGCATCTCCACACACGAACTAGAAAACATATAGAAAATGGATAAATTCCTGGAAATGCATAGCCTCTCAAGACTGAAACAGGAAAAAAACAGAAATTCTGAACAGACCAATATGAGTAGTGAAGTTGTATCAGTAATAAAAATTTTCCCAAGAACGACAGCAACAAAAAAAGCCAAGATCAGACAGATTCACAGCAAATTCTACCAGTCATAAAAAGAAAAATTGATACTAATATACTGAAACTATTTCAAAAAAATCGAGGAGGAAATACTACCTACTCATTCTAAGAAGCCAGTGTAACACTGACACCAAAGCTAGGCAAGGACACAATAAAGTTTAGAGGTCAATAACATTAATAAACATAGATACAAAAGTTCTCAAAACAAATACTAGCAAATTGAATCCAACAACACATCAGAAAGATACTACTCCATAATCAAGTGGGTCTTATCCAGGGGATAGGGGATGTCTCAACATATGCAAACCAATAAATGTGATTCACCACATAAACAGAATTAAAACCAAAACTGTATGATATCTCAGTAGATGCAGAAAAAGCATCTGATGACATTCAGCATCACTCCATGATAAAAACCCTCAACGAACTAGGCACAGAAGAAACATTCACAAAATAATAAAGGTCATAAGACAACAAACCCCAGCCAACATCTTACTGAACTGGGAAATGTCTAAAACATTCCCCCTAACAACTACAAAAAGTCAAGGATGCCTACTTTTACCACTTCTATTCAACATAGTATTGGAATTCCTAGCCAGAACAGGCAAAAGAAAGAAATAAAAGGCATTCAGGCCGGGCGCGGTGACTCAGGTCTGTAATTCCAGCACTTTGGGAGGCTGAGGCGCGTGGATCACGAGGTCAGCAGATCGAGACCATCCTGGCTAACATGGTGAAACTCCCGTCTCTACTAAAAAACAAACAAACAAACAAAAAACAACAACAACAATTAGCCGGGTGCGTTGGCAGACTCCTGTAGTTCCAGCTACTCAGGATGTTGCAGTGAGCCGAGATCATGCCACTGCACTCCAACCTGGGCGACAGAGCGAGACTCCGATTCAAAAAAAAAAAAAAATCTCAATTGGAAAAAAAGGAAGTCAAATTATTTCAATTATTTCTGTTTGCTAATGATGTTATCTTATGAGTAGAAAACCCTAACGGCTTCTCTGAAGACTCATCAATTGACTGGATAAAGAAAATGCTGTAAGATACATACCATGGAATACTACTCCACTACGGAAAGGAATGATTTTATGTCTTTTGCAGCAACATGAAAGGAACGAGATGGAGGCCATTATCCTAAGTGAAATCACTCATAAACAGGAAGTCAAATACTGCATGATCTTACTTGTAAGTGGGAGAGCTAAACAACAGGTGTTAACTAAACACATGGACATACAGAGTAGAAAAATAGACATCCGAGACTCCATATATTGCAAGGGTGGGAGAGGGGTAAGGACTGAAAAATTACATAGTGGCTACAATGTTCCCATTCAGATGGTGGGTACTAAAAGCCCAGACACCATCACTACGCAATACCTCCAGGTAACAAAACTTCACTTGTACCAATTAAATCTATAAAAATAAAAATAATAATAATAAATTTTAACAAAGCAGTGATATGATATGTTTTATCTAATTTAATCCTCTCAACAACTCTATACATTTACAATCATTATCGTGTCTCCATAATGAAGAGGAATAACAAAGGAACATAATGATGAAGAATTTGTCCAGAGTCATAAAAGCTAACAGTGGGGACAGGAATTCAATCCTACCATGTGGCTCAAAGCTTAAGCTCTTAACCACAACACACATTACTAATCATTAAATTAATCATTTACAATAAGCTAAAATAGTAATCAGTTACAGATACTCTTCAACTTACAATGTGGCTACTGCCCAATAAACCCATCATAAATTGAAAACATTATAAGTTGAAAACGTATTTAGCACAACTAACCTACTAAGCATCATAGCTTAGCCTAGCTAACCTTAAATGTGCTCAAAACACTTACATTAGCTTACGTTTGGGCAAAATCATCTAACACAAACCTATTTTATAATAAATTGTTGAATATCTTGTGTTTTTCTTTAACCTTCATGATCACATGGCTGACTATGAACTTCCTAGCATCGTATTTTACCACATATCACTAGCCTGGGAAAATATCAGAATTTGAACTTTGAAGTATGGTTCCTACTGAATACATACTGTTTTTACACATCTTAAAGTCAAAAAATTGTAAGTCAAAAATGGTAAGTCAGGGACCATTTGTATTGAAAAACCTTGATAAAATCCACAGTAAAATAAAATTCAGCATTTAAAATGAATGCATGGTCTAGTATGTACCAAAATCCAAATGTATATTTTTCAAGTGTGATTAGCTAAAACAGGATGGACTTTTTACTTAATCTGAAGAAAAATAAACACTATCCCTAGCATAGAAACTAGTCCCCTCTTTCCATTCTTGTTTCATGAGCTACATTCTTCTGGAGAAATGATAAAAGCATTATCCTAAATCCATATTCTAAGTGTAAAATAAACTTTAAAATGATAATTTTATATAAATACATGGTTATATCATTATATTAATATGTATTTCAAAATATACTCTGCATAATTTTTATTTACTAAAACTTGCTAATTTTAAGTGAATTTCCCCTAAACATTTGGCACTGTTTTTACACTAAAATGCAGAAAACTGAAAATGAGTTTCAGCATATAATTGTAAGCCAAGTATCTGTTAACAACATACTTTCAGTAAAAGTAGCCAAACGAATATTTGTAGACTGGAAGATCAATGCTGGACTTGCAGAGTAAGCTTATATATTTTGTTATACAAGGATATTTGGATTCAAATTGAGCTAAAATGACCTCCAACTGGAAAATCCTTTTAGGCAGTTTGGACAACTGGCAGAAACATGCTAAAAATATAAATAAGGACTCCTTTCCACCACAGATGTTTCCTCGATGATGGAATATCCAACTGCAGTTTTAACAAATATCTTGTTAATCTGATGAATGCCAGATCAGTTGTGCTAAGCATCAGAATCCATTTGAGTTTAATTAAGTTATTCACATTTGCCAAATTAATATATAAGAAAATTGGAACTTTTGGGCTTTGTCTTTGCCATCAATATATGTAAATGGATAGGTCATTAAAAATTTTGCCAACAACAAAAGCACACTGTTTATTATCTTCCATCTATGTGCTGGACACAATGCTAAATATTTTACATGTATTAACTCATTACATGTAATAACTTTGAGGTACAGGTTACTATTATCCCTAGTAACCTATTCACAAATGAGGAAACAGAGAAAAAGAGAGATTAAGTCATTTGCTGAAGGTCACATAGCTAATAACAGGTAAAGTTGAGTTTCAAACTCCCAAAACACAAGCCCTTAACTCCTATCTCCCATACACAATTTTCCCTGGTGAAGGCCAGGGAAATATATATATATATACACACACACACACATATATATATCTCCTTTATATATATCCACATATACATGTATGTGGCCTTCAAATATATATATTCACTCTAATTATCCAGTCAGCATAACCATATGCAATGACAGATGCTAAGAACAAAAGATAACATCAGAGTTTAACAGTACCATGGTCTACTTCATTAAATCTGCCTAACTTGAATTTTTAAATAGCTTATTATTATGTGTTGACAACTAATACGGGATATTATTTTTATTCAAATAAAAGAACATTATTTCTTAAAATCTTTTAAAAGACTGTTTAAATTCTTTATTCTAAATTCTGGCTTGTCTACACAATGTTTCTCAGGTAAATCAGCTGTTTAATCACTGCATACAATGTCACTCTCATGTGCTTTCCAGCCAAGGCACATGCTGCTTATCTTGTCTGGGACATCCTTCTTCTTACTTTTCCTTCCTTCTTGAAAAACAGATCCTTTATTTTCAGGTCAAGCTCTATCTACTTGTGTCATACCTTTCAAGTTCCATGGCTCAAGTGCTTACCACAGAGTAGGAGTCACAAAAAATACTGACTCATAGCTCCTGTATAATTCCTTTTCAGATCATTAGGAGCAGATCCCAACAATTTAATTCAACCTGTAAGCACCTTTTAGCTTTCATACTTTTAACTTAAGACATTTGTTTATAATTTTTACAAATTTCTGGACAGTAATAATTGTTTAAGATTCCTTATTGTCGAACATCATATCAAATAATAAAATAATATAATAAGAAGAATATTATACTACCAAGAGCTAGGGTTTTACATTTAATATTATTATTAGCTCTTTATTAGATGTGCAGCATTCTAACTCAGAGTCCAGTTAAAACTGCCATTAAATAAACCTAACAATATAGATTTAAGTCAGAAATGATTATGGCTAAGTTCTCTAAAACTATAACATAATATACAAATATTAGTATATATAATCATTAAATTCTTCGAAGAGGAAACTGCTTTTTACCTATGTGTTATATTTAAAATTGCAAATGATGCTGCAGTACCTTCGATGATAACTGAAATGAAAATATGTCTAAATTAAGAGAATGTCTATATTATGAAATAGTTTCAAATAAATAATTCACTCATTAAATATTTGTTGAGTGCCTACCATACTGCAGGCATAATTCTAGGTGGTAAGCACACAGCAGTGAACAAAACTAAACTTCTACCCTCATGAAGTTTACATTGCAGATAAGTAGAAAATAAACAAATATATATTAAATGATGATCAATATTACATAGACAAAAGAAATAGCTTCACAAAACTGGAGAGTGCAAATTAGCTTTTACTATTTTATAAAGGGCTATCAGAGTAGGTAATATTTGAGTTGATATTTATTGATATGAGGAAACTGTGAGGGAAGACTATTGGAAAAAAAATTAAAGGCTCAATTTTGAACACGTTAAAATAGTGATGCCTATTAGACATTCATATAAAGGTGTTGAGTAGCTAGACTGAGCCAAAATTTCAGGGGAGAGGTATAAGGTGAATGTGTAAATTTGGGGATGATCAATATAGATAGGGTCTTTAAAGCCAAGAGAGTGGTTGATACTGCTAAAGAGTAAGTATAGATGGACAAGATTAGAGCCCTGTGGCATTCCAACATTAAGAGTTCAAAACAGAAAACCGGCAAAGAAGACAGAGAAGAAACAGATATCAATGTCAAATGAAATCAAGAAATCATAGTGTCCCAGAGCGAGCCAACTGAAGAAAATCATCGATAAGGAGAGGGATACTGTACTATAAAATATTCCTAATACATTAAGAACTGAGAATTGACCATTGTATATGAGAATGTGGAAGTCACTGGTTGACCTTGACAAACAGTTCCTGGATAGTAGTGGGGACCCAAAACTGAATGGAGAGAATTCAAGAGAGAATGGGAACCCAGTAATTCCAGTTCTGAGTGCATACCCAAAAGAACTGAAAGCAAGGTCTTAAAGAGGTATTTGTACACTTATGTTCATAGCAGTATGACTCATAATAGCCAAAAGGGGGAAGCAACCCAAGTGTCCACCAATGGATGAACAATTAAGCAAAATGTGGCACATCCATACAAAGGAATATTATTCAGCCTTACAAAACAAAGAAATCCTGTCATTCCACAATATGAATAAGCCTTGAGGATATTATGCTAAGTGAAATAAGCCAATAACTAAAAGGCAAATAGTGTATGATTTTACTTATACCAGGTAGAGTAGTCAAAATCTCAGAGACAGAAAGTAAAATACTATTTACTAGGGACTGGGGGGAATAGGGATGAGGAAGTGATTGTTTAATGGATATAGAGTTTCAGTTTTGCAAAATGAAAACAGTTATGTGAATGAACGCTGGTGATGGTAGCATAACAATGTTAATGTACTTAAGGCTACTAAACTGTATACTTAAAATAGCTAAGTTGATACATTTTATTTTATATGTATATCACCATAATTTTGTAAATGTTCATGAAATTGGTACCAATGAGAAGTTAAAGAGCAGTCAGAAGTCATAATTTTCTGTAACTTTTTCATTTCACTTTCACTGTATAGCTTTTTTTTTTTTTTTTTTTTTTGAGACAGAGTCTCACTCTGTCCCCCAAGCTGGAGTGCAGTGGCGAGATCTCGGCTCACCACAAGCTCTGCCTCCCGGGTTCACGCCATTCTCCTGTCTCAGCCTCCTGAGTAGCTGGGACTACAGGGGCCCGCCAGCATGCCTGGCTAATTTTTTGTGTTTTTAATAGAGACAGAGTTTCACCGTGTTAGCCAGGACGGTCCTGATCTCCTGACCTCGTAATCCGCCCACCTCGGCCTCCCAAAGTGCTGGGATTAAAGGCGTGAGCCACCATGCCCAGCCTTCACTTTATAGCTTTTAAGAGAAGAATATAGGCTGGGAGCCGGTGGCTCACACCTGTAATCCCAGCACTTTGGGAGGCCAGGGTGGGTCCCATGAGGTCAGGAGATTGAGACCATCCTGACTAACACGGTGAAACCCCATTTCTACTAAAAACACAAAAAATTAGCTGGGCGTGGTGGTGCATGCCTGTAATTCCAGCTACTTGGGAGGCTGAAGGAGGAGAATTGCTTGAACCCGGGAGGCGGAGCTTGCATTGAGCCGAGATTGCGCTACTACACTCATGCCTGGGCGACAGAGCCAGACTCTCTCTCAAGAAAAAAAAAAGGGGAGAGAGAGAGAGAGAGAGAAGGATATATGTCACTTGTGAGAAAAGAAAAAAAGACATACACAAATGTCCATAGCAGCCTTAAACATAATAGCAAAAATACTGAAACAACCCAAATGTCATTCAATATACGCATGGATAAACAAACTGTGTTATAACTGTACAATGGAATACTGCTCCATAATACAAATGAACACATTACCGATAAATTTAACATGGATGAATCACCATGTGGAGCAAAAGAAGCCAAAAATATATACTATATCATTCCATTTACATAAAGTTCAAGAACAGATATCACCAAATCTATAGTGTTAAAAATCAGGACAGTAGTGGCCTTGGTGTTGGGGATTGATTGGAAAAGGCACATGAGAACTTTCCAGGATAAAGGTAATCTTCTACGTACATTAATAAAAAGGTATCTGACTGTACATTGAAGCCCATCCATTTCATAGTAAATTATGCCTCAATATTAAAAAAAATAGACAATGGGAGGATACAATATGATGAAAGCAAGTACAGACAACTCTTCAGAAGAGTTTTACAATAATGGGGTGCAGACTTGGAGGTCATAAAGAATTTTTTTTGTTTGGATTTTTTAAATTTAAAATTTAAAATTTTGGTTTGGCTTTGCTTTTGGATGGGAGATACTGCAGCATGTTTGTGTGCTAATAGGTATGATTCAGAGGAGCTGGGACAAAGTCTAAGGTGATGTCTTTAAACGAGAATGAGAGGATGAAATTCAGAGAGTAAGTACAGGTGTTGGCTGTCCCCAGCAGCATGCATGCTCAACCCACAATAACAGTAATGAAGAAAAAGTATATGGCTACCAAGCAAGTTAAGTCGGGAGCGGTATATGAGGCCATGTGAAAATTCTAACTGCTTAATATACCTACTACACAGTATATGTATATAAATACCATATAGTGTACATACTAGTAGAGCAGCTTTGTTTTCACACTGTCCACAAACTTTCCCATTTATCTTGGGTTTTTCACATTCTGAAGAATTTGCCATTTTATAATTAACTCTTGGTTTCACTGGCTCTGCAAGAAAAAAAACAATGTTACTCCAATCGTTTAAAAATATAATGTTAAGCTTTCCAATTGATAAATTAATGAAACTATGCACACTTCCCATCTCTGGATCTAACTGAAGCCCACATAGAACAAATTCTAAACATTTATAATTATACATATTCATAATACATATATGTATATAAATATATATTATATATATTTCTAAATTTTTTCTACCAAATTATATTAATCATGCAACATTAAATGTATTTACTATCCTCCAGAAAAACATCTTATTTCCTTGAGAATTATTATAAATTCAAATTACATTTTTGGTTTTGCTATTATTAAACAATCTATTAAGATATAAAGCAATTTTTCTATTTTTAAAACTTTTCTAGAGTGAAATTTTAATTTATAATTTACACTTTTAAATTATCTTCCTTATTAAAACATTACATCAATAAAATTTAAGGAACAGTGCTGTAAAAGTCCTCACTTTTGAAAAATACTATTATTATAATCATGTATTAAGTTTACTTTTTTGACACAAAAGCTCCCCAAAATACTCGAATAAAATTTATGTTGAAAATCAACGTGTCATGATTTGCGGGTTTAGAATCTTTATACTGCACGAACAATTCTAAAACTTTAACTTTATTTGTAATTCAAATGTAAAAGAAAGGAATATCTTTAGCATTTAATAACATGGTGATAAACTATTTACCTTGAATCTGTTCCTTCAGTAATTTTAATTTCACTTTTCCAGCAGAAAACTGTATTAATAAAATAGACACTATTTGTCAGGTGTATATTATCTTATTCAGTGAAAGTTTAAGTTACTAACAAAAACATTAGAAAGCTGTAGCTTTGGTGCATTTTGAACAAAAATTTATTTTTAAAGAATAATATAAAATTAATAGGAGATCATCATTAAAGCATATGTGTACCTTTTAATTAATCTAATAGAAATCATAAAAAAGAAAATAAATTTTAAAAATATACGTAAACCAATTTTTGAAAACATAAATTGTCTTTTAAACAAAAATCATTATATGTCATCATGTAATGATTTTAGGAAAGTGCTAGTGTTCAAATATTGTAAAGGTTTAATACATCTTTTCTATTTCTGCTCTTTCTGAGGCACACAGTCTAATATTTGTGTAAGCTGAATCTAAACTGAATTGTGACTAATCTATTCTGCTTACATTACTATAGAAACCATATTATTTTACTTGCCCAATTTAGAGAACTACATGTGTAGGCATCACAGACTTATCCTTCAAAAGTGTTATTAGTGATCCCTGACTTTCCTAAATATTAGTCAAAAAAAATTGAATAAATAAGATTCACTGCTAGATATTTCAAATAAATCTTCACTTAAAATTTGGGGATTTTAATATTTTAGGAAATAAAATACACTTGCCAATTGAACATGCTTGCCTTGATCTTATTAAAACCAACATTTAAAGTACACAAACGAGAATGAAGGATGGTATGCATTTATATAGATACTGTCAATTCAGGCCTAGTTTTCAATTTGCAATTTGCATGCTCAATTGCTCAATTTGTACGTGAGAATATGAGAACAATGGCTTCCTCTATATCTATGGCTGTACCAACTGCAGTCATCTGAAAATGTAGGCCTAATTATTCTCAGTGAATCTAGTGGTTTTGCTTCAAAGGGGCAGTTATTTTTCACATTCTTCAAAGTAACTGCTCAGATGCTATGTACCAAACATAGCAGAAAAGAAAACAAGATTGAAATAATCAATTTTTCTATGAACCACACTTTTATTTTTAAACTGCTAATGTTATACAAGTTACAGATAATCTAATCTCATTTTTCATAACCAAATTATCCAGTATGATTACTTTAATGATACATCTGAATTGAAATATGATTAGTGTGGTTATAGGCTACCCTAGATGGAATGGATAGATATGCCCAAGCAAAATGAACCCATTATTCGGGAAATTGTATAATTTGTTTTTATTATTATGATTAATATTGTTCTGCTCTATGAACACAGCCATATTTATTTCAAGTAATTCAAATTGCATAAAAATATTTCAGTGAACAAACTGCTAGCTGCTATTTTTAGACAAATAGAATTTCCTCATAGGTCTGATTTTTATCCATTTGGGAAAGGGTTGGAGGTAGGGTTGAACCAAGGATACACATACTTACGCAAACACACATATACACATATACACACATGTACATACACATATATAATACATGCATATCTATATATACATATAGATAGAAAGATGGATATCTGTATATGTTTGTATATACAAATGTCAGGAACTTAATATACTAAAGCCTATGACTTATTAATGTGCTGACTCCCCCACCAGTAGGTATTGAAGGGGCGCTATCAGGGGGCAGGAAATCTTAGTGGATTTACCACACAGACATATTATCTAAGCCACTGGGGTCAGACTATGTTGTCATTATCAGCCTCCCTGGCATTCACAAATACCTCTGAACTCCCACCAATGCCTTCATCTGCCACACTGAGCCCAAACTTCTCCCACAAGTCATCTTTCAGACGTTCTCACTGTCAACCCAATTAGCTACTGAAACTTTGCAATTCTGTACTAACTGTCGTTCCTTCCAAACCCCTACTGCCATTCCATGGAGCTTCTATTAAATAGTCATTTATGTATCTTATGCTTTAAACCATTCCCAAAAATGTTTCACTCAAAAGTTTACATCAACTGAAAGCCACCTTTACTTAGACACAGTCTTCACCAAAGCACTTCCCATAGGACCTAGCTCCTTTCCACTTCCTTTCACACACCAGGAGAGAGAAAATTTTTCGATTTGCTCTTCAGTGCTGCTTCCAGAATATGATTCTGCTATTATGATTCAGCAAAGTTGCCTCTACTGTAGGTCCCCACCATCCACTTATTGCCTGTGTCAATATCTAGGATCTCTTCCACCTGAACTTCAGCAACCTGCTCAGTATTTCTCTCCATCACATTTCTGCTTGACAGTCTTAGAGACTTCAATGTAGGTGTTCACCTGACATCCTGGTTTGAAGACCCTCCAACATGCTGGCTACTGTGAACATCTAAATGCCTCTTCAGCCACCTCACCATTATGACCAAATCTGGCACGTAAGCAGCATTTTGGATAGCCACACTTTCAAAATCTCAGACTGAAAACTTTTTCAGTGCCAACATCAATCACCTTATCTCTTCCCTCTGATACCTCCAATATCTATGTACCACTGTGATAAAAATAATACTATAGAGTCTCCTACAAATCCATGCTGAACAACCTCAGTAGGCTCTATGGTTCTTTGGCAATCCATTTACTCATTTGCTACTAATCCCCAACCACAACTCCCACAGCGGCTACTCCAAATCTCTTCATTCCCAAGAACTCAAATCCCATTTCCATTCATTCACCTGAGAAGATGATATTGTCTTCAACTGTCCTAAGAAAGTTGAGGTCTTCCTATTAAAATGTTTCAGTGTCCTACCTCACCACTTGTCAAAAAAATCTCTAAAATTTATTTTCATTGCCACCTGTTTTTTCTTCCACCTTTCTTGTCTCACACACAAAAAAATATGTCTTCCTTCCTTGGTGAAGGCCTCTTTAATGAACCATCCCTTCAAAGACCACACACCCAGCAAATGGCACCTCTTTCATCCACATTTTTACTCTTTCCTCTACTCAGATGTCCATCTTTCATTCTACAAACTGGCTCACATCATCTTGCCAATTCTAGAAAAGAATTTAATAAAGTCTTTCCTTGATTCTATTAAACCCTTGAAAGGTCACCCTCTACTTTCATGCTGGTTGCAACAATAGTCTTTACTCACTGCTTCCCATCCTTTTCTTTTCAACCAATTGAAATCTACTTTCTTATTTAATATTGACACACTCATCACATTTAGGGCTTTTAAATATTTTCATTATCCAGGAATAGACATTTTAATGTAATGTTTAGGTATCATTACAAAGTGGTTTCACATATTTCAAAGAGTTTTTGACATTGCTCAAAAGCTCTTTGAAGTAGTAGGTATTATTATGCAAGTTTACAAATATGGTAATAGAGGCTTGGAAAGATTAAGTGAATGTTAATCTATATAATCTAATGCAGAGTTTCCAGACCTCAGCATCACTGACATTTGGGGCCAAATAATTCTTTGTTGTGGGGGTTGTCAAGTGCATTGTAGGATGTTTAGCAGCACCCCTGGCCCTTATTCACTATATATCTTTAGGAAAAAACACACATAAAAACAACAACAACAACAAAGTGTATCTTTCAATGTTAACAACTGAAAATGTCTCCAGACATTGTCAAATATCTCCTGCGAAGCACAATTGTCCCCTTGAGAAACACTTGTCTAAATAGATACTCAAAACGTTTTTCACTACACAATATATTGGACATTATTGACTTCATATTTTCTAGAAATGTTCTCCTTTACTTTTGTCCTTATAACATTGAACTACTTCGATTTTACTTCTGCCATTCTTTTTCTTCTCAATCTCTCTTCACTAGGGAGTTGGCAAATTATCTTAGACAAGCCTGAGAGCTTATATGTTAAATCTTGGCCCTGACTTTTGACCTTGAGTGAGTTATTTAATTTTTTTGATGTTAAATTATTTCATCTGTGAAACTGGAATAATAACAACATCCTCTTAGGAGTGATATAAGCACTTAATGAGATAAGAAAGGAAAAGAAGTTAAACCGTTGACTGGTATTAACACTTATTGAGCTTATTGAGTGAATATTACAGTTCTCTTTGCCAATATAGTTTACACACTGGCTTTCTTTAAGCTTTATTCTTTATACCTCTCTACTTTTTACAAATCCCTAGGGAGTACATTTAGTCCTTTAACTTCAACTTTCTTGAAAATTCAAACAAAACCCTAAATGTATACCCTGTACTTTTCTGAGTCCCTTCTTTATGCTGTCTCTTAGTCAATCCAGCCTGTAATAACAATTATATGTTTGACTTCCTCTTCTCCTTTCTTACTCTTTCATGGTTCCACATTTTTCTTTATATATGTTTTTCTACCCTTTTAATTCAGCCTCCTTTCATCTGACCTATAGATTCTTTTAATAGTCTTACAAATAGCCTGTTTCTAGTGAGATAAGTTTTTTTAATTTTGGGGGTTAAAACTTTTATAATTGATTTTTCCCTAAGATAGATGACACTAGAGAATAAAATGCTTTCTCAAAGCCAAAAACTTTAGAAGTGCCAAGTAAGATCTTTGTAGATTCCAACTGACCCAATGAAAGTTTAATGATAGGTACATAAAAAACAAAAGCTGTGTAAGTTAATATTTACCAAGTCATGAATCTTGCACTAAAGAATCCAGAAGCAAAACTGTTTTCTTTATGTAAAAACACTTATCTGATTTTCATCTTCAATATAATATTATATTTTATAGTATACAGTAAAGGAACAGCAATTCTATAGCTGGGAAACTGAAAAGCATTTTTTTCCTTGGGTATATTTACACATGGAATCAACAGTATATGAATAATAAATTAGTATTGAAGCAGAATATAAAACACTAAACAAATTTGATATAAAAGTAGGAATAAAGTCTCTCATTTGTTATATTAAACAACATTAGCTTTCACCTTAGTTTAGAAGTATTGAGTTCTATTTTATATACTTTAAACCAGATCCACACTGAATGGAAAAATTCAGTTTGGAATATGGACAAATTCACTGCAAGGTAAAATTTTGAAATCAGTTTGTAGCTGAAAAACAAAAACATAATTGAATAATGAAAGTTGCATATTACCCTACAAAATAAATCAAAAATTGAATAATATACAAAGTTGTTAAAATAAGGAGACCATATTCTGAGTATAGAAGAAAATGCAAGACCTAAAACAGAATATCTTCTTGCTTAGCAGAATGCATAAGAATCAAATAGTATCTTCTTACCTTAATAACATTTCCTTTATTTTTTGACATCATATATGATTGATTACCCAATTTGCCCACTTTTCCAGATTTCCAGTAATATTCGCTTGACCTTTAATATATATAAATAAGACAAAATATAATTACTAAATACATTTCTCCCTTTAATGAAAAGAAATATAGTTTTCCTGTTTCAGGAAATGGAAATGCAGTTGTTAACATGCAAAAAAAAAAAAAAGCAAAAAATGAAAATGAAATATCAATAATGTCAAAATATCCTCAGTAATTTTAAAATATAGCTTTATCATATTTGTGACTTTTGTGGAGAAATGAATAAAATGAAATAGACAAACACAAATGAAGAATTCTATTTCCTTGATATTCACAATGACTAAAGATAGCTTTCTTAATTTATAGGAAACTTTACAGGTCTTTATGCAATTTTAAAAGCTAAATGTCCACAAATGTAAAGAAGAAAAGCAAGCAAACCAGTACCCCAAAATATTCAGTGGATCTAGTAAGTGATGAATTCCTTGTTAAAACCTCTAATGATCTCCCACATTGAAACATAACAGAGATTACAAAGAAGGCATACTTCAGCTGTACAGTTTTTGAAGCACATTTACTTGAGCATAACAAAATATTTTTGAAGTTATCAAGCCAGAGAGTCCAATTATCATTAAAAATAATAATAAGAAAAACAGTTGCTCAACATCACACAGAATAAATAATTAAGATTGAAGCACTACTATCTTCCTGGCTAGTGAGTGGCAGGTTCTCACTCTGGCTATGACATTTAATATCTGTGTGACCTCAGAAAACAATGTAAAAACTCAGTCATGCTTTAAAATGTTAAGAATCATCTAGAAAAGCTTCCACAGCTAAGAAAAACTCACTCATTAGGGTTGATTTCAGCAACTCTGATTCTCAGATGAGTATCATGATCCATTTAGGAGTCCAAACAAAGTTCGAATCAGTGAAGGTTAAAGAATTGGCCACTAGATCATTAAAAGCAGCAAGACACATAATAAACTTTGTCATCCTGGATGACATACAACATGAGATGCTCTGATTAAACCAATGCTCTAATTATTAGAGGGGCTATGTATATGAGTTATGCATATTTTTCAAATAATTGGACTCTAAAGATAAATACTACTGAAAGTATAATGAGCACATTTGAATTGTCATTAAAGGTTAAGAAAGTATTTCTAGGTATTTGACGGTCATCACTTTGAGGACTAAACAAAAGTTAATTTAATATACAAACAGTTTGGTGATATTTAGTACCAGCAAACGGACATGAAACATGCACTCTCATACACTGTAGGGAAAGATTATAAAGTTTTGACACCTATTTGGAAGACAATTTCTCAATATCTATCACAATGTAAAATGCAAATAACATATTGACCTAAAATTACAGAGGTAGGAATTTATCCCACAAATAGCTTTGCATATGTAAGTGAAAATACATGAAGAAGCATGTTCACGGAAGCATTTATAATCATAAGACACTAAAAACATAATAAAGATCTGAAAAATAAATGCTATTATATCCACACAAAAAATACTATGTAGCCACTAAGAAAATTAGGCTAATTTTCTTATCACATCAAGGCATTCTCATGTGATAAGAGCACTAAGATATATTAAGTAAAATAGTAGGATATGAATTAATTTCCATATTTTTAGATGAACTCATCTGTAAAAAAAAAAGTAAAAGACACAATATATTCAACAGATATACTCACTGAAAACAAAATACATTCATATACATGTATATATGTAGGCTTATACAAAGATAAGACATTTGTGGAGAAAATTTTTAGTCATTAAAACGGGTGCTAGAAAATGGGCTGGGAGTTAGCCTAGAACTAAGAAGAGAGAATTTCCATCACATAATTATTAGTTCTGTTTGTTATCATTTATATTATTTTATAAGAAAACAATAAATTCAGTAATATTAGTACACATATATAAGCACAATATTAGAAAGTTTTCATTAATAAAATTTCAGCTAACTAGCATTTGCTAAAAATATTTTAAATATACTTAAGGGTTTGAGCAATTCTGATTTTATATATATATATATATATATATACATGTCATAGCATTTATTTTTCAGATCTTCATTATGTATATATATGTGAACTCTTGCTCCCAAATCCTTTGAATAAATAAAAATGACTCTAAACATAAACTGGTGTTTATTTGCTATTGATGGCAATTTTCTGAGAGCAAAAGGTAAAGTGTGCACTGCTGTAGTAAACATTCCAGACCATAAATCAATGAAAAGCAAAAAGATAAATAAAAAGGAAATAAGAAAGGATAAGACCCGCAGTCGAGACTGGATGAGAGGCGGAGCAAGATGGCCGAATAGGAACAGCTCCAGTCTCCAACTCCCAGCGCGAGCGACACAGAAGACCGGTGATTTCTGCATTTTCAACTGAGGTACTGGGTTCATCTCACTAGGGAGTGCCGGACAATCGGTGCTGGTCAGCTGCTGCAGCCCAACCAGCGAGAGCTGAAGCAGGGCGAGGCATTGCCTCACCTGGGAAGTGCAAGAGGAAAGAGAATCCCTTTACCTAGCCAGGGGAACTGAGACACACACCACCTGGAAAATCAGGTAACTCCCACCCCAATACTGCGCTTTAAGCAAACAGGCACACCTGGAGATAATATCCCACACTTGGCCGGGAGGGTCTCACGCCCACGGAGCCTCCCTCATTGCTAGCACAGCAGTCTGCCATCTAACCGCAAGGCAGCAGCAAGGCGGGGGGAGGGGTGCTCGCCATTGCTGAGGCTTAACTAGGTAAACAAAGCCGCTGGGAAGCTCGAACTGGGTGGAGCTCACAGCAGCTCAAGGAAACCTGCCTGTCTCTGTAGACTCCACCTCTGGGGACAGGGCACAGATGACAACAAAAGAAGCAGAAACCTCTGCAGACGCAAAGGACTCTGTCTGACAGCTTTGAAGAGAGCAGTGGATCTCCCAACATGGAGGTTGAGAGCTGAGAAGGGACAGACTGCCTGCTCAAGTGGGTCCCTGACCCCTGAGTAGCCTAACTGGGAGACATCCCCCACTAGGGGCAGTCTGATACCCCACACCTCACAGGGTGGAGTACACCCCTCAGAGGAAGCCTCCAAAGCAAGAATCAGACAGGTACACTCGCTGTTCAGAAATATTCTATCTTCTGCAGCCTCTGCTGCTGATACCCAGGCAAACAGGGTCTGGAGTGGACCTCAAGCAATCTCCAACAGACCTACAGCTGAGGGTCCTGACTGTTAGAAGGAAAACTATCAAACAGGAAGGACACCTACACCAAAACCCCATCAGTACGTCACCATCCTCAAAGACCAGAGGCAGATAAAACCACAAAGATGGGGAAAAAGCAGGGCAGAAAAGCTGGAAATTCAAAAAATAACAGCGCATCTCCCCCGGCAAAGGAGCGCAGCTCATCGCCAGCAACGGATCAAAGCTTGACAGAGAATGACTTTGACGAGATGAGAGAAGAAGGCTTCAGTCCATCAAACTTCTCAGAGCTAAAGGAGGAATTACGTACCCAGCGCAAAGAAACTAAAAATCTTGAAAAAAAAGTGGAAGAATTGATGGCTAGAGTAATTAATGCAGAGAAGGTCATAAACGAAATGAAAGAGATGAAAACCATGACACAAGAAATACGTGACAAATGCACAAGCTTCAGTAACCGACTCGATCAACTGGAAGAAAGAGTATCAGTGATTGAGGATCCAATGAATGAAATGAAGCGAGAAGAGAAACCAAAAGAAAAAAGAAGAAAAAGAAATGAACAAAGCCTGCAAGAAGTATGGGATTATGTAAAAAGACCAAATCTACGTCTGATTGGGGTGCCTGAAAGTGAGGGGGAAAACGGAACCAAGTTGGAAAACACTCTTCCGGATATCATCCAGGAGAACTTCCCCAACCTAGTAGGGCAGGCCAACATTCAAATCCAGGAAATACAGAGAATGCCACGAAGATACTCCTCAAGAAGAGCAACTCCAAGACACGTAAATGCCAGATTCACCAAAGTTGAAATGAAGGAAAAAATCTTAAGGGCAGCCAGAGAGAAAGGTCGGGTTACCCACAAAGGGAAGCCCATCAGACTAACAGCAGATCTCTCGGCAGAAACTCTACAAGCCAGAAGAGAGTGGGGGCCAATATTCAACATTCTTAAAGAAAAGAATTTTAAACCCAGAATTTCATATCCAGCCAAACTAAGTTTCATCAGTGAAGGAGAAATAAAATCCTTTACAGAGAAGCAAATGCTTAGAGATTTTGTCACCACTAGGCCTGCCTTACAAGAGACCCTGAAGGAAGCACTAAACATGGAAAGGAACAACCGGTACCAGCCATTGCAAAAACATGCCAAAATGTAAAGACCATCGAGGCTAGGAAGAAACTGCATCAACTAACGAGCAAAATAACCAGTTAATATGATAATGGCAGGATCAAGATCACACATAACAATCTTAACCTTAACTGTAAATGGACTAAATGCTCCAATTAAAAGACACAGACTGGCAAACTGGATAAAGAGTCAAGACCCATCAGTCTGCTGTATTCAGGAGACCCATCTCACACGCAGAGACATACATAGGCTCAAAATAAAGGGATGGAGGAAGATTTACCAAACAAATGGAGAACAAAAGAAAGCGGGGGTTGCAATACTAGTCTCCGATAAAACAGAGTTTAAACCATCAAAGATCAAAAGAGACAAAGAAGGCCATTACATAATGGTAAAGGGATCAATTCAACAGGAAGAACTAACTATCCTAAATATATATGCACCCAATACAGGAGCACCCAGATTCATCAAGCAAGTCCTTAGAGACTTACAAAGAGACTTAGACTCCCATACAATAATAATGGGAGACTTCAACACTCCACTGTCAACATTAGACAGATCAACGAGACAGAAAGTTAACAAGGATATCCAGGAATTGAACTCATCTCTGCAGCAAGCAGACCTAATAGACATCTATAGAACTCTCCACCCCAAATCAACAGAATATACATTCTTCTCAGCACCACATCGCACTTATTCCAAAATTGACCACATAATTGGAAGTAAAGCACTCCTCAGCAAATGCACAAGAACAGAAATTATAACAAACTGTCTCTCAGACCACAGTGCAATCAAACTAGAACTCAGGACTAAGAAACTCAATCAAAACCGCTCAACTACATGGAAACTGAACAACCTGCTCCTGAATGACTACTGGGTACATAACAAAATGAAGGCAGAAATAAAGATGTTCTTTGAAACCAATGAGAACAAAGATACAACATACCAGAATCTCTGGGACACATTTAAAGCAGTGTGTAGAGGGAAATTTATAGCACTAAATGCCCACAAGAGAAAGCAGGAAAGATCTAAAATTGACACTCTAACATCACAATTAAAAGCACTAGAGAAGCAAGAGCAAACACATTCGAAAGCTAGCAGAAGGCAAGAAATAACTAAGATCAGAGCAGAACTCAAGGAGATAGAGACACAAAAAACCCTCCAAAAAATCAATGAATCCAGGAGTTGGTTTTTTGAAAAGATCAACAAAATTGACAGACTGCTAGCAAGACTAATAAGAAAAGAGAGAAGAATCAAATAGATGCAATAAAAAATGATAAAGGGGATATCACCACTGACCCCACAGAAATACAAACTACCATCAGAGAATACTATAAACACCTCTACGCAAATAAACTAGAAAATCTAGAAGAAATGGATAATTTCCTGGACACTTACACTCTTCCAAGACTAAACCAGGAAGAAGTTGAATCCCTGAATAGACCAATAGCAGGCTCTGAAATTGAGGCAATAATTAATAGCCTACCAACCAAAAAAAGTCCAGGACCAGATGGATTCACAGCTGAATTCTACCAGAGGTACAAGGAGGAGTTGGTACCATTCCTTCTGAAACTATTCCAATCAATAGAAAAAGAGGGAATCCTCCCTAACTCATTTGACGAGGCCAACATCATCCTGATACCAAAGCCTGGCAGAGACACAACAAAAAAAGAGAATTTTAGACCAATATCCCTGATGAACATCGATGCAAAAATCCTCAATAAAATACTGGCAAACCGGATTCAGCAGCACATCAAAAAGCTTATCCACCATGATCAAGTGGGCTTCATCGCTGGGATGCAAGGCTGGTTCAACATTCGCAAATCAATAAACATAATCCAGCATATAAACAGAACCAAAGACAAGAACCACATGATTATCTCAATAGATGCAGAAAAGGCTTTTGACAAAATTCAACAGCCCTTCATGCTAAAAACGCTCAATAAATTCGGTATTGATGGAACGTACCTCAAAATAATTAGAGCTATTTATGACAAACCCACAGCCAATATCATACTGAATGGGCAAAAACTGGAAAAATTCCCTTTGAAAACTGGTACAAGACAGGGATGCCCTCTCTCACCACTGCTATTCAACATAGTGTTGGAAGTTCTGGCTAGGGCGATCAGGCAAGAGAAAGAAATAACGGGTATTCAGTTAGGAAAAGAAGAAGTCAAATTGTCCCTGTTTGCAGATGACATGATTGTATATTTAGAAAACCCCATTGTCTCAGCCCAAAATCTCCTTAAGCTGATAAGCAACTTCAGCAAATTCTCAGGATACAAAATTAATGTGCAAAAATCACAAGCATTCTTATACACCAGTAACAGACAAACACAGAGCCAAATCATGAATGAACTTCCATTCACAATTGCTTCAAAGAGAATAAAATACCTAGGAATCCAACTGACAAGGGATGTAAAGGGCCTCTTCAAGGAGAACTACAAACCACTGCTCAGTGAAATCAAAGAGGACACAAACAAATGGAAGAACATACCATGCTCATGGATAGGAAGAATCAATATTGTGAAAATGGCCATACTGCCCAAGGTTATTTATAGATTCAATGCCATCCCCATCAAGCTACCAATGAGCTTCTTCACAGAATTGGAAAGAACTGCTTTAAAGTTCATATGGAACCAAAAAAGAGCCCGCATCTCCAAGACAATCCTACATCAAAAGAACAAAGCTGGAGGTATCACACTACCTGACTTCAAACTATACTACAAGGCTACAGTAACCAAAACAGCATGGTACTGGTACCAAAACAGAGATATAGACCAATGGAACAGAACAGAGTCCTCAGAAATAATACCACACATCTACAGCCATCTGATCTTTGACAAACCTGAGAGAAACAAGAAATGGGGAAAGGATTCCCTATTTAATAAATGGTGCTGGGAAAATTGGCTAGCCATAAGTAGAAAGCTGAAACTGGATCCTTTCCTTACTCCTTATACGAAAATTAATTCAAGATGGATTAGAGACTTAAATGTTAGACCTAATACCATAAAAACCCTAGAGGAAAACCTAGGTAGTACCATTCAGGACATAGGCATGAGCAAAGACTTCATGTCTAAAACACCAAAAGCAATGGCAGCAAAAACCAAAATTGACAAATGGGATCTAATTAAACTAAAAAGCTTCTGCACAGCAAAAGAAACTACCATCAGAGTGAACAGGCAACCTACAGAATGGGAGAAAATTTTTGCAATCTACTCATCTGACAAAGGGCTAATATCCAGAACCTACAAAGAACTCAAACAAATTTACAAGAAAAAAACAAACAACCCCATCAAAAAGTGGGCAAAGGATATGAACAGACATTTCTCAAAAGAAGACATTCATACAGCCAACAGACAGATGAAAAAATGCTCATCATCACTGGTCGTCAGAGAAATGCAAATCAAAACCACAATGAGATACCATCTCACACCAGTTAGAATGGCAATCATTAAAAAGTCAGGAAACAACAGGTGCTGGAGAGGATGTGGAGAAATAGGAACACTTTTACACTGTTGGTGGGATTGTAAACTAGTTCAACCATTATGGAAAACAGTATGGCGATTCCTCAAGGATCTAGAACTAGATGTACCATATGACCCAGCCATCCCATTACTGGGGACATACCCAAAGGATTATAAATCATGCTGCTATAAAGACACATGCACACGTATGTTCATTGCGGCACTATTCACCATAGCAAAGACTTGGAATCAACCCAAATGTCCATCAGTGACAGACTGGATTAAGAAAATGTGGCACATATACACCATGGAATACTATGCAGCCATAAAAAAGGATGAGTTTGTGTCCTTTGTAGGGACATGGATGCAGCTGGAAACCATCATTTTTAGCAAACTATCACAAGAACAGAAAACCAAACACCGCATGTTCTCACTCATAGGTGGGAACTGAACAATGAGATCACTTGGACTCGGGAAGGGGGACATCACACACTGGGGCCTATTATGGGGAGGGGGGAGGGGCGAGGGATTGCATTGGGAGTTATACCTGATGTAAATGACGAGTAGTTGGGTGCTGACGAGTTGATGGGTGCAGCACAGCAACATGGCACAAGTATACATATGTAACAAACCTGCACGTTATGCACATGTACCCTAGAACTTAAAGTATAATAATAATAATAAATAAATAAATAAATAAATAAATAAAATTAATTCAGTCAAAAAAAAAAAGAAAGGATAAGACCCAATAATGTTCAGAAGAAACAAAAGTAATGGTAATTTTAAAAAGCAACATGCCTCATCTAAGTGGCACAAAAACAAAAAAAAGAAGGCCTTTGCTATTGCTCGTTCATTAGTTAAAGTCAGAAATTATCCATCCATTAAATGCTTTTATTGGAATGACAACAGTATATAAAATCGTTCTTTAAATAATTTAGTTGATTCATCTAAAATTCTCTAAGAGTTTCACCCACTCTCTTTCTTCCTTTTCTTTGCTTCTTGTGGATCGGAATTCTTGCAGTTTCTTCTCCATCTCTTGGTTCTCAAACTCTAACTGTACTTTCTCCATTCGCAGTTCTTGAGCATTTCTGAAGACGTAAGATTTAAATGGAGTAAGCAGAAAAACAAGCAAAGCCAAAATAATTTTATATAATCTTTTCCTGTTAAATTAGAATCATGAATAATAAGTAAAATATTTTACCTATTTCTTTTTTACTACTCTGAAATCTGGTTTTTAAAGTTAGCATTTGCCTTACATCAAAATCCTGAAGCAAGTTATCTCTTCAAATCTTAGACTTTTGTTTTAATTATTACATTGCTAGGGGTTCAAAATTATAATTAAATTCATATATAAGGCATGTTTTTATATATACACAAATATCTATGACATACAAACAGAAAACAAAATAAAAATATTTTCTAATTTTCATATTGTTTTGCCTCCAATGTAGTCAAGTAGTTTGAAGCATAGTATTTAAAACAATAGACAAAACATACATTTTTGCTGAGCTGGTCATCTCCGAAGTTTTAAACCTCTACCTTTATGTCATATATGTATGATGAGGGGGAAAAGGTAGTACCTGTTTGAGACCTATTAAGAAGAAAGCCCCGATTAATGGTTTTGGTACAGGAATTTCTGTACAAGAGATTTTTATAATATCTGAAACTCACTAAGCTTTTGACAAAAGACATTTTCTTCATTTTACGAAGTCTGGTTATCAGTATTAACCACCGACTCTTTCTTTCATAGATCTAAGCAAACTAATTCTCTAGCTTTTACTATTATAAGTCCAAATCTCTTCCTTCAATATTACATTAGTGTTTTACTACTATCAAGCAGTGTGGGCACCCATGCATGCTATGGCATGGAACAAAATCAAGGCATAATGAAGCTCAGAAAGGAGAAATCTTTCTAGAGGTAGCAAGCAATTACCAAAAAGCAAGTGGGCCAAGGATATGTCCCAAGCAGACACAATCCAGGAAGATATACAGAAAGTGATAGGAAGGGCTGTCCAGAGGGTTCAGAGAAACTGGCTGAGATATAGAAAGAGAGGCGTTTATTTTCATTGTATCTACTCCACAATGAGTAATGCAGCTTCTACGGCAAATAAACACTGCTAGGTAATAGAATGTGAAATACAATGGAGCTTCAAGTATTGAGAGGAATAGAGAAGCATGAAAGTAATTGAAATATAGTGGAATAGGGCTGTCATTGGGGAAGTACAGGGGGCTACCTGGGCACAAAGAAAGAGCACATACCCCAGTCCTGTGAATGCAGAAACAGTTCCTGGAGAAGGTAAAGGATAAGCTGAGACCTAAAGGATGAAAGGACTTAGCCAGTCAAAGGGCAGTGATGAGTGTAGTGTTCCAGAAAGAAAGGAGTGTGGACACAGGTAGGAAAGAGTAATGGGTGGGTCAAGGAACTGGAAGTTCTCTGTGACCAGATATTAAGTGCAGAATACAAAAAGTAGCAAAAAATCAAACTGCTGGAGTGGACAGGATCATGAAGAGCCTTGTAAGCCATGATGAGAAATCGGGATTTATATTGCATGAACAATGAGGATCATTAAAGGGTTTTAAGAGAATTGATCAGACTTGCATTTAGAAAGATCACTCAAGCTGTATCAAAGGAAGTCAATTAGAGGGTACAACGCTGGAAGCAAGACAACCAATTAGTAGACTATTCCAGTAATCCAACTAATAGAGAATTTGGGCTAGTCTGACTGAGCAGGCGCAATGGAGAGAAAAATTGAGCTTTTGAGAAATGTAAGAAAATAGAATTAACAAGTTGGAAACTGACCAGAAGTAGGTGACTGATTAGAGAGGGAAAAAGGAAGAAATCTAAAATAATTCCATGTTTCTTATTTGAGCTGTCAGGAGGACAATAGTGTCTTTTCCTGAAACAGACCATTCTGAAATGGGCTGCAAGTACAGTTCAGGATGAGTCTCACAGTTTATCTCCCTGCCTAAAGTCTTGACAGCCTACCATACTTCACAAACTGCTTACAGGAGAAGAGTTGAAAGAACAAATATGATTGTGTCACTCATTTGCTTAGAAGACTTCTGATGTTTTTGAAGTCCCACTGTGGTAGAGGAAAAGGGTAAGGCTGAAGAAAAAGACTGGCCTACTGACCAAGTGGTCAAGTTTATGGTCAAGATTGGATTGTATGGATCTCACACAAAACAGAGGATTCCACATGGAGATAATGTTATACACAGAGTTATAAAGGGAAAGCAAGGCCACTGAGGGAAGCTAACGTTGATCCTCAGCTTTATTTATTTAATTTATTGTTTAAGAGATTTCTTTAAGATTTCCAAAATGATCAGTTCAGCAAAAATATGTATGTTGCCTATATAGAAAAAAAATTGTTGTTTTAAATATTATGCATCAAACTATTTGAATATATTAGAGTCAATACAGATGGTGTGAAAACTAGAAAATAATTTCTAATCAACACAACAAACCCAAGGACTAGAAAGAGGACTGAAATGGTTTAGGGGCTGGGAAAGAGGTCGAGAGGACTGGAAGAACACCAGAACGTCAGACAACATAAAGACAATGTCCAGCAAGAACAGGCTTGGAACAAGGAAAAAGTGAGAAAGGGAACTCTATGGTAATTACCATGAGTGGGTGTTCCTGTGCTGGCTTTTAATGGTTTGTGGATCAGGGAGACGGACAGACCAGGGAATAGTGATTCCAACTTATTTCCAAACTCTTTACTATGACATACAAGTTAGTTACCATCTAGACCCTGCTTTTTTCTCCACCTTTCTTCTTAGACAATTGGATATGTCTGAGAAGTCCCCAAAATCATGTGGTCTCTGTGCCTTTGCGTAAGTTTCACCCAATAACTACCCAACTAACTGCATCTCTCACTCAGAACTTGGGTACTTCCTCGCTCCTGCTCTAGCAGTTTGAGCCATGTTCTCTCCTAGTCCCTTGCCTGTACACATCACACCATGCTTCATTCTGTATTGTCAATGTAACTGTACTCATTCATATTCTCTGTAAGCTTTTGGAGTGCCAGGACTATCACTTCTTGCTTTTGTAGCCATCATTCCCTAGCACAGTATATAGAAAATGCACACTTAATAAATGCTTGTTGGCTGAATGTTTATAGGTATAGACATATGGCCTGAAATATGTCACTGAAATCAAATAATGCATGCCCCTTTTACTTTTTCTATTAACAAAATTTGTAGTCCTAGCAATTAGATAGCACCTCTCCCCCAAAAAATATGGTATAGTAATAATGATAATGCCATATATTTTTATAACATTTCCAGTTTACACAATGCTTTTATACCCAGTATCTCAAAGGTGAAGAGAGCATTAGAATAGCTTTGAAGATATCAAATAACCACAAAGCTATTGATCTGGATCAAAAAACTCAGAAACTCAAATTAAGAATGGTAGTCTGGCCCGGGTGCAGTGGCTCACACTTGTAATCCCAGCACTTTGGGAGGTAGAGGTGGGAGGATTACTTAAGGTCAGGAGTAAACCAACCTGGCCAACATGGCCAAGCACTGTCTCTATTAAAAATACAAACATTAGCCAGGTGTGGTAGCATGCGCCTGTAATCCCAGCTACTTGGGCGGCTGAGGCAGGAGAATCGCTTGAGCCCGGGAGGCGGAGGTTGCAGTGAGCCGAGACCGTGCCAGTGCACTCCAGCCTAGGCAAGGGAGCAAGACTTCATCTAAAAAAAAATTAAAAAAGTCTGCCCTCATCCCATGCTGGCTGCCTCTTACTGATATTTAAGAGGAAAGTCCTAAGTATTTCCAGTGACTGTAGGTGACATCATAGACAAACAGGGAGCTATACTCTCCCACACCCCTGCAATGTCATAAAATTCCCAGGATGCCAGTAATTGTTTGGCTCTGGCTGAATGCATCTCCCTGTCATCTAGGACAGACCTCTCCTAGAAAAGGTCAATTCAACATAATGTCCTTTATGTAAAGGGCTAAAGTATGTAGTGCTTTCTATTTCCTGGTTAGGGGTCTCTCACCCCAATAGTCTCCCTAAATTTCAGGATAATCCTTACTTAACTTTGAATAAGGGCCATGAAAAATATGTTTAACATTCTATTGCATTACTTTAATAGGTAATGAACCAAACTTTTATAACTTGTCACATTGGTTCTTGTGGAATAAATATTTTTAATCCTCATTTTTAAACTATTATAGATGTATAGTATTTCAAAGCTATATTCTTATAGATAAAAATACAAGAATGTGAATAATGAAGATAAGAATTCACAAAATAGTCAAAATTACAATATACAGAAGCTTTGCAACTATTCCTATTAAGAAATAAATATATATTAACTCACCTATATTTTAGCTTTACAGAATTTCCAGGTTTTCCCCATGGAAGAACTACAAAATCTTTTGTGTTCATGATTACCACCTTAATGTTGTCTAAAAGTTATTCTGATTTGTAAACACTTCTGTAAAAGTAACAAAGACAAAAGAATTATGGCAGAGTTGAAGCAGTATAAGTTACAAATTCAAAACTCCATATAGTTCAGCAATGTTTTTAAAACTTTATGAGGGAAGAGGCTGAATCAAAGTTTAAACAGCAAAAATTATACACTGTTAGCCCTTTTTCCCCTGCAGCCACGTATCAACCAGAGAATCAAAAATATTAGAATAAAAAAATACAAAAAATGTACAACTATTTACATTTTATTAAGTATTATAAGTAAGCAAGAACTGATTTAAAGTATACAGTAGGTTATGTGTAGGCTATATGAAAATACTATGCCATTTTATATAAGGAACCTGACCATTCTTAGATTTTGGTGTTTGCAAGGTGTGAGGGTGTTACTGGAACCAGTCTCCTGTGGAAACCTAGGAATTACTGTATTTTAAATATAAGTTATGTAAGTATTTATGTACTAATAAAGTTAGACATGTATTATGTCTGATGGAATTAAAATTTCACCAATATTTATGTACAGCTGACCCTTCAACTTATAAAGGTTAGGGGCATCAATCCCCCAAAAATCTGTGCATAACCTCTAATTTCCCCAAAATTTTAGTATTCTATTGTTCATCAGAAGCCTTACTGATAGCATAATCAATGAATACATTATGTATGTTATATGTATGTATATACTATATTCTTTTAAAAAGTAAGTTAGATAACAGAAAATGTTATTGAGAAAATCATAAAGAAGAGAAGATGTATTTACTATTTATTAAGTGGAAGTGAATCATGATAAGGGGCTTCACACTGAGTAGGCTGAGGAAGACGAAGAAGAAGAGGAGTTGGTCTTGTCTCAGGAGTAGCAGAGATGGAAGAGGTAGAGGACATGGAAGGGGAAGCAAGAGGGACAAGCACACGAGTGTAACTATTATTTTTTTTAAATTATTTATAAGTGGATCTGTGCAGTTCAAACCTATGTTGTTCAAGGGTCAACTGTATAACAAAAGACTACGGAAATATTCAACTAAAAGTGGAGGATGCATTCATTAAAACAAACTAAAGCACGTATTCTGGCTTTTTCTATCGCTAAGGCTATAAAAGTATACCAAGTATTTGTTCTATCTAAAAATAATATCCAAGGCCATGCAGAGAGAAATGAAAAGAATCTTTGAGATACAATCTAAACCCAATAATCTTTATATATATATATATATATATATGGCAATATAAAATGAAAATTAAGGTATGTAATAATTACCCAAAGGCATTCTAACATCCTCATTTATCAAAGAAAATTTTAATGATACTCTTTGGCTAAGATCAGAAATTAGCATATTTTAGAAAGAATATTTCAACAAGAAATGAAACAAAAAGGACTTTCTGCTTAACTTGAGTTAACCAGAAAATTACATTATTCAGAACACCCTGTTTCCCAAGTATCCCAATTATTCATGGTTCTATAATAATTTACTCTGTAATGCTGAATTACTAAGTCACATGAACAACTATTAGATTTTTATAGGAATAAAAATGTCCAAGTTCTAAGAGCTTTTAAAGGAATATGAATCAATATTATAGTGACCATAGACTTAAATGCCCACACCATTTAATGTTGTCATTTATTTATTTGTTCCTATGTGTGTCCTCATAACCACAATAAACATGCATTAAGCTTCTGCTATATACAAGGCAGTGTGCTGAGAGGTATGGAGAGGAGTCAAGGCCCAAGGAAGTTTGTTTTCTGAGCTCAAATGGTTTAGAGTAAAATAGGGCATATACGACCCTAAATATAAAAGCCATAAAACAAGGTAAAAAATATAAGGGCTATAAAATTTATACATGTGATAATATAGGAAGTGAAAGAAAAGAGAGAATTCAGCTGGTTAGCTTTTAAGTAAAGCTTTGAAGGAGAAAGGAGGCTTAAAGATAAAAATATGGATTAGATGAATATCCATACTGTTGGAAAGAATAGCTCTTGAATAAGGAACTAATGAATAGTTACACTTGCTTGGTGTGCAGGTTACATGGAAGAAAAAAAAAAAACATGAATTTAGATATAGTGGCTGAGGCCCAATAATAAGTGGCTTTAAATGTCAAGTTTATAGCATTTGGAATTTATTCTGTAGCTAATAAGAGTCTAATAGGGATTTAGCAGGGAAAACATAAGTCTAGAAGCTTTGCTCTAAGACTTAAGGAAGGAAAGCACCAAAATTGGAGTTACCTAATGAAAGGCTATTGCGACATCAAAGTCTGCATAACCAAATGAGTGATTCTTCATTGTTGTTCCTTTGGGAGACTATCTTATATTTCAACGATGCAAAAAAAAAACATTTTTGCGACGCCTCTTTTGAAACTGTCTACAGAATCCATTTTACATCTGGGCGCGGTGGCTTATGCCTGTAATCCCAGAACTTTGGGAGGCTGAGGTGGGCAGATGACTTGAGGTCAGGAGTTCAGGACCAGCCTAACTAACATGGCAAAACCCCGTCTCTACTAAAAATACAAAAATTAGTCAGGTGTGGTGGTGTATGCTTGTAATCCCAGCTACTCAGGAGTCTGAGGCATGAGAATCACTTGAACCTGAGAGGTCGAGGTTACAGTGAGCCAAGATTGCACACCACTGCACTCTTCAGCCTGGGTGGCAGAGTGAGACCCTGTCTCCAAAAAAAAAAAAAAAAAAAAAAAAAAAAAGAATCTATTATCACCAACAAACACACAAATCCATTTTGTTGTGGCTCATTTGAAATTAAAAATGATTGTGCAACAGGAGCAACTATTTTTTTCACTCAAACCTACCTCCAAATTACTTGGACTATCTCCAAAAATTAAATCTAACCTGAAAGGGTAGATCTTCACCATTTTGGAGGAAATTCTCTAGGAATTTACTCTCTGAAGATAATTGCAAAATGGAATTACACAAAATAATTACTACATTTTAAATAAGGTAGTGGTTGCATCATGGGACTAATTATATTTGTACGTTCAATCCACAAACATGTACTTAACTGTTCCTTTGTGATCCCTATTAGTGGTCCCAGGTATTGAAGTCACGGTGGCAAATAAGCCATGGTGTCTTCCCTTGAGACCCTCACAATCAAGGGGAAATCCACACAAGCAACCACAATATCATAGGGCATTTTGATAGAAGAATCTATAGGAGGCATCTCACTCAGACTCAATTTTCAACCACCAAGTCTTGTCTCTCAAAGCTAAATTAAGTGTCAAAGAGAAATAAAGACACCATAGGAATGGAAAACTAAGATTTGGTTTGCTTTTAGGGAGGGAGGTGATAGCATTTTCAAGTGTAATTCCCTTTTTCTCCCTCATTTTTGTAGGTAGTATTTTTGTCCCATTTTTATCAAATAGCGGCTAGCAAAGGTACCTTTCAAAAACCTCCAGGAATAATCCTGATCCATAACATGGAATCTGTATTGCTTTCTGATCATATTCAGGGAATCCAAATACTGGCCTCTTGCCTACAATCGATAACTTTGTCACAAAAACTTCCATAATGCTATTATTATCATTAAAGAGATAAAATAATCCCCAAAGTCAATCTGTCTGATTATTAAAATAATCTAAATTGCTGTAATTTTGCTTACACATTGAGATATACAATATAATTTTATGTGTATGTATATATATAAAGCTAAACTGATATATGATTGACTTTACCGATACAAAAAATGAACATCTGTAAATCTCATTACAATAAGATGACTGAGATTTGTAGCTCTGCTTATAATGTTATTTAACCAATAAATGGTCTTATTCAAGGGGAATTTCACTTCACTGTATGCAATTAGTAAGCCTTCTTCTCAATTATGTATTTTATCAAGTCACCTACATAAGCCAATTTCCTTGTATGAAGAAAAAGGGGAGATTATCATTCTGAGTCATATTATTCTGCCTGTTTCCTTTTGTAAAGCCAACAGAGAATTCAGTCACCTTTCTTGGGATAGCAAGGATATAACAATGTCAGCAGCAAGAATAATAAAGCACAAAATTTTAAGCACCTAATAAAACCAGAGGAATACAGATAAACTCCTTATTATGCAAAACTTATACTTCCTTATGTCTTTTGGTCAATTTTTTAATAACTAAATACCAAATATTTAGTAGTGATTTGGAAAAATTTCTAGTTCCTGATTAGACTACATTATTTTTCTGTCTACAACCCCCTTTTTCCTCACACATAATACCCAATATAACCCAAAATTATCCGGGATGGTTTGATGATCCTTCTACACGTGTTCCTATTTTGAGAAAGCAACCCCCACATCAAAACCTACTGCCATAGAATGGAAACAAGGAATTTACAACGCTCTATACAGCTAGAAACTCAGAGCATTCCGCTAGAGGTGCAGGAGAACACCATTGGCAGAAAGGGAGGTTTAGGAAACCGCTGTTTACAAGAAGGGCCACTTTTTGTAATTGGAAACTTATCTAAGGTTAGTTAATTCTTCTAATGACTCAGATCATGTTAGGCTCAAAACTTAAAAACCATACCGTAAGTAGGGATTTTTCCTTACTGAAGCAATATTTTGAAAGGGTGTAATTAGCAAGCAACTTTGGGTGAACTAACATGTTTAGGCATTTAGTACCATAGTACTTAGAAATCACAGCCCCAAGAAAGAAATGTTAAATAAGAATTTAAAATAGTTGCTTTTAATAATTAAAAGAATTTTAATTTTAACATCTCCTCTATCTAATTATCGTTATTTTAAGTATATATATTTTAAAATATTTAAAAAATTATTAGGCAAGAACTGATAATACATGATTCCTAGAATAGTATCTTGTGCTGGAGTGTCCTACTAAATAAATGTGTGCCACATTCTCATAGCAAAAATTCTAAAAGTAAAGCAGGTATTGATATCCTTTGGCTGTGTCCCCACCCAAATCTCATCTTGAAGTGTAATCCCCATAATTCCCACATGCGGTGGGAGGGCCCTGGTGGGAGATAACTGAATCATGGGGACAGTTTCCCTCATGCTCTTTTAGTAAGTTCTCACGAGAACCCCCTTCACTTAGCTGTCATCCTTCTCTTTCCTACCACCATGTGAAGGATGTGTTTGCTTTCCCTTCTGCCATGAGTGTAAGTTTCCTGAGGCCTCCCTAGCCCTGCAGAACTGTGAGTCAATTAAACCTCTTTCCTTTGTAAATTATCCAGTCTTGGGTATGTCGTCATAGCAGTGTGAGAACGGACTAATATAGGTATTGACTTCAGGTTGCATTCAATCTTTCAGCCAAACAAGATATCTGATAATAAAATGCTGCTTCAAGGCACTAAATGGTACCCAAGTCGCCCATTTTTTACCCTCTATAGGCAGGTTCTCTTGAGAACAACTGAGAAACTTTACCTTTAGATATCAAGGGACAAGATACCATTTTAAAATACTTTCAATTAAAAATAATAAGCAATATTAAAAGGTGTTGAATTTAAGGTCAGAAAACCTAGGTATCCTAAATTCACTGGATTTAAAGTCAGAAGACCTTTGCACGACAGAAATTCTCTGAACTTCAGCTTATCCAAGTAGAAAATGGTAAGGACCCTCTCCCCCTCTAATTTGCAGGATATTAAATAAAAGGTGTCTGATTTGTGACCTGACTTGTCTAGCTGTGGGCTCCTATAAGACCTCCAGAGAGCTCATGGTTCAGGGAAAGGGGCAGCCTTAGAAACTACCTAGAGAAGGAACAGCCTTAGAAACTACCTAGAGAAGGAACAGCCTTAGAAACTACCTAGAAAAGAAAATGGAGCATCAAGGTTCTACTTTACCCTTAGCATCTCTGATTTCATCTTTTTTACTTAATGAGCTTTAGTGTTTACCTCTCTGCTCACCAAGTTTTATTCTATTCAATGCTCAACTCGAAGGCCGCCTGTATCATGAAGTTTCCCTCCATCGAAACCAAGCTTCTCCTCGTATACAAAGACCATGTCTATTAAATTCATTTGCTATTGTATGTTACCTTGTGTTATTTTTTGCATCTTTGTTTATATAGATTTTGTTTCTCTAAGTAGCCCAAATATTTGAGGGTAGTCCTACCATTGACCTTTGAAACCCCAACAATCAGTACAGTCCCTACACATAATGTAGTGCCAATAATAATGTGCTAAGCAAGTAATTTTTTTCTACTGCTTTTAGTTTTTTGCACAACCTACCCTATGGAAAAAGATTAAACACACCCTCTTTCCCACTTCAACTAACCTTTCTGTTTTATTTTTTCAATGTTTCCTACCGATCTTGATGAGCAATCAACAAATATACACTGAACTCTCTTCCTGCTGGGAGTCAGGTTAAGCACTGAGGAACAAGGTCAACCAGACAGGTGTAATACCAGTCTTCACTGAACTTACACTCTGGTGAGGGAAGTAGGTAAAAATGAAAAACCAAACAAACTAATTGCAAGAATTATTAAGTGTCTTGAAAGACATGAAGGAACTACTTTCAAACAATTTATTTGTAATACAATTGGTAAAATTATGGAAGGTCAGGGCAGGTCTCTGTGTAGACTATAAGATAAGCTAAATTGGAGAAAGGCAGAGGGAGTCGTTACGTTCGCATAAACATACAGTTTGTATAACTTTAATCCTGTGTAGCTTCAACTTTACTATTTTTTAAAATGAGCTTTGCTAACTTTAGATTTTAAGTCAAGCTATCAAATATATATAACTGAACCTTATATACCTGAGTGTCTCTACTGCTGATTTTGGGAAGAAAAAAATAAACATCCACAACTTCAGATGTCTCAGGAATTGGGCATCTCGCACCATAGTCTACTTGTGAGTAAACTTCAAGGACGTGGGTGCATGTGAACGCGCAGGCAGACTAAAGGCTACAAAAGGGGATGAAACATGGTTTCTCAGGGTGCCAAATTTTTCATAAGGTGCAAATGACTTCAAAGGATAAAAGGGGCTAGTATTTGAAAGTGTCGGGCTGCAGAAGGGGTACAACTGATGAAGTCCCCCTGTCTGGGGTTCACTCTTGATTCATTTATCCATTAGCATCTTGGGCTGGGAAGTCTTTGGTGTATACCAAAGGCTTTCAACTCCTGAGGCCAGGTCCCCGTCCTGCTGCCTGCAGGCCTGGCACTATGTCAGCATATGGCAGGGGCTCAGGAAACACCTCCGCTTTCCAGCCGCGCTGCCCGCTTTGCTCACCGCACCAACTAGCCCCGGCTTGCGGCCCACTAGGCGGACTCAGAGACGCTCCTCTCCCTCATCCACCCTCAGCCAGACAACCCACCTGGAGACCCCAGCCTCTCGCATCACCACCGCCGGCGGGCCGCGGATAGCTGCAGGGAGTTTCCGTCTTGGTCTCCTTAGGTACCGCGTTACCTCGGTACCCATAGCAACCAGAAAGCTGGGTTCTGCCACTGTCCGCCGGCAGAGGGCGAAAAGGAGCCTGAGAAATGAGAGAGGAAGGGGCGATCACAGGAAGGAAAGGGCGGAAAAACTCAGCAGGCTCTGGAAGCCTGCCAGAGATGATCTTGGAGATTAGGTATGTGCTAAACCTGAGCACGTGTCATATTCCAACCACGAGTGAGAGACTTATATGTCATATTTGATTCTTCCTCATAGCAAGCTACTTTAAATCTAAAAAAATTAAGGCACAAAAAATGTGACTATCTTAATCCAAAATTACAAAGCTAACAAATGGCAGACCCACAAATTAATTCAAGGAGTTTAGTTTCAGAACTCCCACATATATGCTGTGTTTAAATGATTTATCAAAGGCTACCATAAGCAAAGTCAATAGAGAATCCAGGTCTCTTCAAAAGTCCAGAACTCTCTTTTCTTTGTACCAAATACATGACCCATGGAGTCTAATATATATAAAACAAAAAGCAAAAGCAAATACATGTGTGCACGCGTGCGCGCACACACACACACACATAATTAACCCACAATTCTCAACACAACTATTCTGTTCTGAGCAAAGCTGCACCTGTAGTGAATTTATCTTTGGCTTCCTAAATATGCTGGGTTTTTTCTCCCATTTTAAATATTGCAATTAGGATGCATGGATGGTACTGCACTGTATATGCTTCTATGCTTAACCACATTGCATCTATCTTGGTACCAGACTAACAATCCTAACTATTACAGTTATGTACTAATCTTTGCACCATTACTTTTGACATTACTATGTCCGCCAAAACCCATTTAAAAAAATTAATGATTTCACTTGGTGTATTCAATTATATAAGATTATAACCACTATGGACAAGAGAAGACAATGGTAGTCTTCTGGTTATGAGTCTGCGTTTTGGAGTCTGGCAGATTCGAGATTGAGTGCCGGTACTGCCACAACTTACTTGCTGTGTGACCATGAGCAAGTAACAAAGCTGAGTCTAACTGCTTAAATGAGATAACAGTACACTTAGTCCATACGTAAAGTAGTATGGAAGAATAAATGAAACAATAAATATTAAGTATTTAGCTCTAAGTCAGGCCCATATTGAGTGCTTAATAAACAGTAAGAAACAGTGGTGCTGGTATGGCTATGGTGGTTGCTGTTATCATGTTCATGGTATAACTTTACCAAGTCCTTCCTTTAATACAAGAACAAGTTTCAAGTGGATGTGCGATACTACTGATTTTCTTACGCAGACTATTTCCCATACAGGTGTGCTCTTCAAATTACCAAAGATATTTTCAGCTTTCATTCATTCACTGATCTATTCGCTTATTTATTCCACAAGCATTTATTGAAAGTCCATTTTGTAGATCTCAAAATTACTGCAGTGAAGAAATCGTCAAAGCTCCTCCTGTTTTCAAATATATTTTAACGGGAACAGAAAGGCATTAAACAAGTATAAATACATGTCGGCTGCTATGAAGAAAACTAAAGCCAAATAAAGAAATAGAAAATAATTGAGTTCTATTTTAGGGTAGATGGCCAGGGAAGTATCTGAATGAAAGGAAAGAGAAAGACATGGGCCATTAGAGCAAGAAACATTCCAGAGAGAACAGTAAACACACATCAATTATGCCCCAGTAAAGATTATTTTGCAAATAACCTCTCATCACTTCTACAGAGGACTTTTACTTCAAAAAATTATTCTTACAATGCATTTACTTACATCATAGTAAAATTAAACTTATAAAAATAATGTATAAAATATTCTTGCACTTTTTGAAAGCATTAAAAGAACATTATTTTATATTTAGAAAAATAGCTTATGCACAGTTATGAAAAGGCAAAACAGAGACAAAAACTAAGCCTATGCTAAGTCACGTAGTAAAATAAAAAGTATGAAGTGCTTGTCTTTCAGAATGATGATTAGTGACAAAATGAAATGAAACATGTCAAAACAATTACAGCTCTAGGAAGATGACATTCTCTCCACTGAAGTAAAATGCATTTAACTGGCACACCAGCAATGTTGCACACAGTTTACCACAACTGTATCAAGAGCACAGTATTCCTGAGGGTTTTTCCAAACTCATGCTTCATTGTGCCACTGTGAAGACAAGGTTTGAATACAAGTTTTCTGAACTGGAGATATTCAATTTAAAGAGATAAAAATTACCAGCAATGCAGAAATTAAGAGCATGGATTTACATGATCATTTTACCAAGCTTGAAATGAGGGTCAGAGCCTGTAAACAAGTATTATCCAAAACTTAGAAATAAGGTAAAGCCAAAAATGGCAAGTCTTTTCAATGCCACACTAGAATACTGTTTATGATAATCTGAGCATTACATGATTTTCTTTAAAAAGTGTTGCTTTTCTTATCATTAACTGTTGATAAAGTCTGTGTGTAATGTTATATGTTTATTTGAAGATTTTTTCACCTGCATTTTTCATATCATTTGTATCTAGATATGTAAATAATGTCTTTTCTTTAAATAAAATACTTTCAAAGCTAATGGTTTTATTGCACTATACAACTCTAACCAGTTTTGTATCTAACCTAGAAATCTCGTACTAATATTTCCTCTCAATTCCTGTATACAGTCAGCTACCAAATTTTCTTTGAACCAGCTTTACCATTCTAATAATTCCTTCCTTAATGAATTAAACTGTGTCACATGTACATTCTCTACTTAAAGAATATCTTGTTTTTGAGTATTGTAATTATATTTTAATAATACCAAACCTTTGGAAGAAAATGGAACATATATCAATATCTGCAACTTTCCAGAAGTATTCTCTCAATTTCCATTTGCTCCTTGGCCCTTCAGATTCTTTTATAGGCAAAAGTTTGTGGGCATTTCAAGGTAGCAAAACCAAATTCTTACCATCTCCTTTTTTACAAGCCCTGAAATGTGGTCTTACTTTTACATGAAGCATCTACTTTCTTTTGCCTTGGTAGATACTAAATATAACATCCTATTACATATGTATGGGGTTTTTCAACTTGTCAAGAAAAACTGAGCTTTAGAGGCAACATTAAATTACAAAAAAAGCCTTAGACAAAACCTAAATTAGTATGATATAAATATATTTAAATACATCCAAATGGCTAAACTTAAGGACGAAAAAAAGAAACTTAGAGTTAAGAGGTGACATTGGCCTTTTATAATTTTTCTCAGCTTTGTAATTTCTGCCTATCATCCATGACACAGAATTTCTCAGCAAATACATTTTCATAACACAAGACAATTATTACTGATGCTTCCCAAGTGGAGGAGAATCATCAGGGCCTATGATAAATTTTCGATTCCTGCAATATGCAGCGTCTTCCAAATTGAAAAATAAATATATAGCCTTGTTGAATGAGCATAGTTAAATTTAATCAACATTTACTCAACACCTGTTCTATTCCAGGTATGGCCCTGAGATGGGTACAAAGGTGAACAAAGACACCATCTCTGTCCTTGAGTAATTCAAGTGAGAGTTTACAAATAATTAATATGCAATGTATTAAGTACTATGTTCAAAAAGAATGGGAGCATTACATGTTTGTGTCATGGCCAGAATTTCTGGTTGGTTCAAACATAGTATATGTGGCAAAAAGATAAGAATGAAAAGTTGTGTTAGGAGCACATTAAAAAGCACTTTGAATGTTACCCTTTCACAGTGGAAACTGTGAAATTTCTTTTTCTTCTCTCCTTCTCTTGATACCCTCAAATAAGTTTTAAGCAGATTTTTAGGCATCTCGGTATGTGTATAGCAGCATCCTTCAAGAGTAATTCTGGTGGCAATGTAAAAATAGAGCAAATGGAGAAGAGGAAGACAAGAGACACATTTAAAATGTGGTTATATTAGTCCAAGATAGAAATAATAAGTCTTGAATAAATCAAGGCAGAGGGCAGAGGCCAAGTGAAACAGATTCCAAGGATTTTGTAAACTCCCAATAGGACTTGGAAACCACGGATATGTGGTTAGCTAGGAATATGAAACAGAGCTGCTGGTCCCTACATTTGAAAGCTTGGTTAAGTAAGTAGATGATACTGACAACCAGCCCTGGAAGAGCAAGAGAATAAATAAGCTCACAGAGAGTGGGGTCAACAAGGCAGGGCAGATTGAGTTTTCACTTTTACGATAAGCAGTAGGGAGGAATACCAAAATATAATGTAGCTTAGTTATTTAGGAGATAACCATATACATTAGGTTACCATCAGCATGTAATCAGATAGTAACCAGAGCTAAAGGAAAAGTTTAAATTGTCCAAGGAGTCCTCAGAGAAACTACAGAAGACATGGTATTGAGAGAGGAATTCATTCAGCATTTCTAAAATAGACCAATATAAAACCCATACATGACCTTCTATATCCAGCAGTGTTTACTGCAGGGTCTCTGCAAATGAGGTTGGGAACCTGAATGAATTTATTACTGTAATCAATTCTTCTCGGTGTTCTCATGCATTTACTGCAGACAAGAATGCACTACATCAGCTGGTAAAAAAAGAAGAGCTGGCACTGTTCATTGAAGCTTGCATTGCCAATATCAACATTATTAATACAAAACTTCTTAAATTGTTTATGTATATATGGGTCCAGAGAAGGTGAAGATACAATTCACATGATGGAGTCTTTAGAAAGTCAATTTCAAGAAACAGAACACTTTATTTGAAAATAAATAACATTGTTTTCACTATAACCTCAATTTAATACAATCATATGTCCCTTAATGATGAGGATATGTTCTAAGAAATGCGTGATTAGGTGATTTTGTCATTGTGCAATCATCAAAGAGTGAAATGACACAAACCTAGATGTTATACACCTAGGTTATTTGGTACAGCCTATTGCTTCTAGACTATAAGCCCCTACAGCATGCCACTGTACTGAATACTATACACAATTATAACACAATGGTCAGTATTTGTGTATCTAAACATATGTAAACGCAGAAAAATGACTGTCAAAATGTGGTATAAAAGACAAAAAATAGAATACCTGTATAGGGCACTTACCATGATTGGAGCTGGCAGAACTGGAAGTTGCTTTGGGTGAATGAGTAGGTACTATAGACTTTATAAAACACTGTAAACTTAGGCTACACTAATTTTTTTTTAAAAGCATTTTCTTTTTTTTAATATAAATTAACCTTACCTTCCTGTAACATTTTTACTTTATAAACTTGTATTTTGAAAAAATTTTTGACCCTTTTGTAATGACTATTCAAAACAAAGACATTGTACAGATGTACACAAATTTTTTTCATTATATCCTTATCTATAAGCCTTTTTCTATTTATTCCTTTTAATTTTAAAATTGGTTTCGTTAAAAACTAAGACACAAACACATATTTACCCAAGTCCTACACAGAGTCAGGATCATCAAGACATCCCCAGGTGATAAGGAATTTTTCAGCTCCATTATAATCAGATGGGGCTACCATTGTGTATGTCGTCTATCATTGACTGAAACTTACTTGGTGCATAACTGTGTAAGGTTAGTATTTCCTAGTTACACCCAAGGATCAATAAGCAGCTATGGTGGACAACAATAATCTGCCACTCTCCCTCCTGCCTTTGCCTGGCAACAATCTGTCAGTCTTGGCAGCTGTGTTTCATTATGTGATTCAAGCTATCCTTGTAATGGCTTATTGGACAGGAGTTCAAACTGAACCGCTCAGATACTCTCCTGTGAGAATAAGAGATTGAGATTGAGAGAGAAAATCATGGGGCAACAATATTCTGACATTTGGACAGGAGAAAGGAAGGAAGGGAAGGGAAGGGAAGGGAAAAAGAAGAAAGAAGAAAGAAAAAAAGGAAATAAGAAAGAAAAAAAGAAAGAAAGAAAGAAAGAAAGAAGAAAGAGAGAGAAAGAAAGAAAGAGAAAGAAAGAAAGAAAGAAAGAAAGAAAGAAAGAAAGAAAGAAAGAAAGAAAGAAAGAGAGAAAGAAAAAGAAAGAAAGAAAGAAAGAAAGAATAAAAGGCAAAAAAAAAAAAAAGGAGGGAAGGAGAGGCAGGGAGAGAAGGAAGCCAAGATGAGAGACAGATTTCAGATTTTCTGGAAATTTTCCCCTTCCTGTGGACTAGCTACATTCAAAATGATACACTCCTGTATCTTTAAAATACAATTCCCTTAATTACTTAAACTAGGATGGATTGTTTTGGTTGTGCAGAACAGAAAACCTTGATTTAAATGACTACCAGCAGAATCATAAAGTAAAACTAAAGTAACTTTCTTTATAAGTCAACTTCGAAGTATAGATTCCCAGAGGATTCTTTTAAACAGCAGTAGAGCATTGATCTGTAACTCCCATAATTGCAAATTAATATTCTCACATAGGCATATATAGGGGAGTTGTTCTAGCATGCTTTTGAAGTCATCTCAAACAAAGCTAAAAATCTCTTATTTTTTAATCAGTTAAGTTTCTTAGTTTATTCGCTTTAAGTTTGGCTGTGCCAGTTTTGCTAGCAAACAATTATTTATAATTGATATAGCTTTAGGGAAAAGCTAATCTTAAAAAGAAAAAAGCTGGCATTTCAAAGAAAAAGTCATTTATTTCTGGTCCTTGCTATGTTCCAATAAGTGTATCATACTGTCTTCTTGAGATTTATGCACTGTTTGTTGTACTTCATTTGGAAAATTTGCATTTTTCTTTTATGCACTCAAGCTGGGAGGCACAAAACAAGAGTTACAAGGTTTGTTTGACATGAGATGTCTAACAGTAATTTTCTTTCATCAATTTTATTCTCTTCCAGTTCCAATTCCCAAGGGCAGATTTTTCATTGGATTTTGTGAAATATTTTATAATAACTGCCTTACCTTTGTGAAAGTTACTCCCACAATATTTCAAAAAATTTGTCACAACTTTGTCCATAAGAAAGGTGTCATTCTTATGCCCATTGTGAGTTAATATTACCCATGTACCCATTTTCACATTAATTCAGAAAATTATAATACACCTATCATGGCTAGCTTTGGTGAGGGTGATGCTTATTCAGACATTCACCAAACACTTATTGAGGACCTACTATGCTTTAGGCATTCTTTCAGATAATGGGTATAACTATGAACAAGAAATATTTGTATTCTGTACTTGTGAAAAATATAGGCTAGATGAGGGACACAGACAGGAATTCAGAATAATAAATGCTAAAACTGTGAGAATATTATCAGAGAAAGGATACTTGCTCAATCGTTGGTGCTCAAGAAAGACTTGTTAGCATAATTTATAATGATGTTCAATGTAGCATAATCATTTTCAGTCACAATGATGTTCAATGTTGGCCTAGTCTGTTGCATAGGAACATCATACTTGTATGGAACGTGGGTGAAATTAGTGTTCTGGATAGAAAGAAAAAAGCATATACAAATTTCCCTACAGTGAGTTAGAATATAAGCATGGAGAATCTAAAAATTTCTAACATTACTGAAACATACAAGGGACTCAAGAGAAGTGGAGAAAGAGAGAAGAGGTAGAAGGAAGTCATACAATTCCGCAAAGGGGAGATTAATTAAGAGGTCATCGCTGTTGTGTAGGAGATACTAATGGACTAGGCCAAAGCAGAGGAAGCAAAGCTGAAGGAGAGTGAGAGGAGCTATTAGTTATCAATAACTTATCAATGGACTTGGAATTAACTAGATGAGAGGCTGAGGAGTGAAGGATGACCCACTGGTATTTATGGGTCTGAAGATACAATTTAAAATGATTCAAACTACACTGAATGAAGGAACATTCATTTATTAAATTAAACATGCCATTGGATACCTACCATATGCCAGGTATTGTTCTGGAGGCTGACACCTTGAACACAAGTAACAACCTATTTGTTTTCATTAAGTTTCTATTTTATAGGAAAGAAAAATATACACCAGTTTTAGTTTATTTCATTAAGAGAATAAAACAGATCAACAGACACCTTTCTAGGATGGGATCCTATTTGAGGTAGAATAGTCAGAGAAAACCTCTCTGAGGAAGCGACATTTGCAAAAAGCCGTGTTAAACGAGGAGCTAGCCATAGGAAAGTCTGGAATGTTTCTAGAAGAAGAACAGCAATATCCCAGGGTGGAAAGAATGAGAGTGTGGTTTAAATGTGGTGAAAATGTTAGGAGATAAGACTACATGGAGAGATAGGCAGTAAGATAGGAGATGAAGGCCAAAATAAGGGGTTTGTGTCCTATACCAACTAATATAGGGAGTCATGAACAGGCTTTAAACAGAGGAGTGACAACTGAATCATATATTTATAAGAACATCGGCAACCAGAGGAGATTGACTATAGAGAGTCAAAAGACAGACAGACCAGTGAGAATGCTAATGCAATCTTCCAGAAAAGACAATCACTAAGTTATGATATTAAGGATCAATCACTGCATTAGAATGCAGGATGGCTACTATGACAAGATACAACATAGCAATAGGTTAAGCAAAATAAACATTGACCTCTCTCTCACTTACCATGTAAGTGAACACAATCCAGAATTTAGTTGTGTCCAGAGGGTAAAAGGGACCTAGGCTCCTTCCATTGTGCTGCTCTGCCTTTCTCAGCATGTCACTTTGCACTTACTGGTCTAAGATAAGTTACCCAGCTCCTGCCATCAAGCTAGTGTTAAGCCAATGAGATTCAAAGAGGAAAGACAGTGAAGGCACACGCTTGTTTGTTTATTTAATAATTGATATGTGAAAATCATGTCTTAAATTTGCATTTACTTTATAATAAGCTTTAACATTTTCTAATGATCATTTGTATATCTACTTTTGAGAATTGCTTCTTTTCTTTTCTTTTTTTTATTTTATTTTACTTTATGTACTTGAATACATGTGCAGAACGTGCAAGTTTGTTACATAGGTATACATGTACCATGGTAGTTTGCTGCACCTTTCAACCCATCATCAAGGTTTTAAGCCCCACATACATTAGGTATTGGTCCTAATGCTCTCCCTCCCCTTGCCCCCGACCGCTTGGCAGCCCTCGGTGTGTGATGTTCCCCTCCCTGTGCCCATGTGTTCTCATCGTTCAACTCCCATTTACGAGTAAGAACATGCGGTGTGTGGTTTTCTGTTCCTATGTCACTTTGCTGAAAATGATGGTTTCCAGCTTCTTCCATGTCCCTGAAAAGGACATGAACTCATTCTTTATTATGGCTGCATAGTACTCCATGGTGCATATGTGCCACATTTTCTTTATCCAGTCTATCATTGACGGGCATTTGGGTGGATTCCAAGTTTTTGCTATTGTAAATTGTGCTGCAATAAGCATACGTGTGCATGTGTCTTTATAGTAGAATGATTCATAATCTTTTGGGTATATACCCAGTAATGGGATTGCTGGTTCAAATGGTATTTCTGGTTCTAGATCCTTGAGGAATCGCCACACTATCTTCCACAATGGTTGAACTAATTTATACTTCCATGAACAGTGTAAAAGTGTTCCTGTTTCCCCACAGCCTTGGCAGCACCTGTCATTTCCTGCCTTTTTAATGATTGTCATTCTAATTGGTGAGAGATGGTATCTCATTGTGGTTTTGATTTCCATTTCTCTAATGACCAGTGATGATGAGCTTTTTTTCATATGTTTGTTGGCCACACAAATATCTTCTGTTGAGAATTGTCTGTTCACTCACTTTTTGATGGTTTCTTTTTTTCTTGTAAATTTATTTAAATTCCTTGTAGATACTGGATATTAGACCTTTGTCAGATGGGTAGATTGCAAAAATTTTCTCACATTCTGTAGGTTGCCTGTTCACTCTGATGATAGTTTCTTTTGTTTTGCAGAAGTTCTTTAGTTTAATTAGATCCCACTAGTCAATTTTGGCTTTTGTTGCTATTCCTTTTGGTGTTTCAGTCATGAAGTCTTTGTCCATGCTTATGTCCTGAATGGTATTCCCTAGGTTTCATCAAGGGTTTTTATGGTTTGGGGTCTTATGTTTAAGTCTTTAATCCATCTTGAGTTAATTTTTATATAACATGTAAGGAAGGAGTCCAGTTTCAGCTTCTACATATGGCTAGCCAGTTTTCCCAGCACCATTAATTAAGTAGGGAATTCTTTCCCCATTGCTTATTTTTGTCAGGTTTGTTGAAGATCATATGGTTGTACATGTGTGGCATTATTTCTGAGGCTTCTGTTCTATTCCATTGGTATATAAATCTGTTTTGGTACCTGTGCCATGCTGTTTTGGTTACCACAGCCTTGTAGTATAGTTTGAAGTCAGGTAGCCTGATGCCTCCAGTTTTGTTCTTTTTGCTAGGCTTGTCTTGGCTATACGGGCCCTTTTTTGGTTCCATATGAAATTTAAAGTAGTTTTTGTTTTTTTGTTTTTTTCTAATTCTGTGAAGAAAGTCAGTGGTAGCTTGATGGGAATAGCATTGAATCTATAAATTTATTTGGGTGGTATGGCCATTTTCATGATATTGATTCTTCCTATCCATGAGCATGGAATGTTTTTCCATTGTTATGTCCTTTCTTATTTCCTTGAGCAGTGGTTTGTAGTTCTCATTGAAGAGCTCCTTCACGTCCCTTGTAAGTTGTATTCCTAGGTATTTTATTCTCTTTGTAGCAACTGTGAATGAGAGTTCACTCATGATATGGCTCTCTGTCTATTATTGGTGTACAGGAATGCTTGTGATTTTTGCACACTGATTTTGCATCCTGAGACTTTGTTGAAGTTGCTTGACAGCTTAAGCAGTTTTGAGGCTGAGATGATGGGGTTTTCTAAATATACAAACATGTGACTTCCTCTCTTCCTATTTGAATACCCTTTATTTCTTTCTCTTGCCTGATTGCCCTGGCCAGAACTTCGAATACTATGTTGAATAGGAGTGGTGAGAGAGGGCATTCTTGTCTTGTGCCAGATTTCAAAGGGAATGCTTCCAGCCTTTGTCCATTCATTATGATATGGCTGTGGGTTTATCATAAATAGCTTTTATTATTTTGAGAAATATTCCATCAATACCTAGTTTATTGAGAGTTTTTATCATAAAGCGGTGTTGAATTTTATGGAAGGCCTTTTCTACATCTATTGAGATAATCATGCAGTTTTTGTCATTGGTTTTGTTTATGTGGTGGATCACGTTTATTGATTTGCATATGTTGAACCAGGCTTGCATCCCAGAGATGAAGCCAACTTGATCGTGGTGGATAAACTGTTTGATGTGCTGCTGGATTTGGTTTCCCAGTATTTTATTGAGGGTTTCTTTCATCAATGTTCATCAGAAATATTGGCCTGAAATTTTCTTTTTTTGTTGTGCCTCTGCCAGATTTTGGTATCAGGGTGATGCTGGTCTCATAAAATAAGTTGGGGAGGAGTCCCTCTTTTACTGTTGTTTGCAATAGTTTCAGAAGGAATGGTACCAGCTCCTCTTTGTACCTCTGGTAGAATTTGGCTGTGAATCCCTTTAGTCCTAGGTTTTCTTTTTGGTTGGTAGGCTGAGAATTGCCTTTTTGGAACATGATTGATTTTTGTTACCTTTGGTCTCTACTGTAAAGAAAGTCATTGTTCTTTTAATCAAATTTATTCAGATATATATACTTCACATATAATAATCACAAATATCTTAAATTTTATATTTCAATGAATTTGACAAATATATACTGTATATCTGTGTAGCTACTACTAGAATGAAAATATATTAAAATTTTATATATAGGTAAATCAAGTGTATAAATATATATATAAATCAAGATTTATCTATGTATAAAATCCTATAAAGTTTCTGCCTATCCCATTAACTTGCAATCAATACTCTCACCTATGTGAAGCTCCAAGACAAATATACATATATTTATTTATATATAAAATTCCCAAAATGTTTCTGCCTACCCTGTGCACTTGCAATCAATACGTTCCCCTACCTGAAGCTCCAAGAAACCACTGATCTGCTTTTTGCCAGTACAGAATAATTTTTCCTGTTTCAGAATTCATTATAAATGGAATCACACAATTTGTACTCTTCCATGTAAGTCTTCTTTAATTCAGCATAATGCTTTTGAGATTTACCCACGTTAATGTGGGTATGACCGGTTTGTCCCCTGTCATTACAGAGGACTTTTCCATTGGATAAATATAACATAATTAATTTATATAATTACTCTTTAATGAACATTTAATTGTATCCAGTTTGTGTCTATTGTTAATAAATATGCTGCAAACATTTATGTGCAAGCCTTTGTGTGGAAACATTGTCATTTCTTTTGGATGAATTGTTAATTTCTCTTGAGTAAACATCTAGTAACAGAATTGCTGAGTAGTATGGTAAGTTTATATTTAACTTCATAAGAAATTGTCAAACTGTTTTCAAAAGCATTTCCACCAGCAATGTATAAAGTTCTCGTTGCTGCTCTACTTTTTTAATAAGCATGAGTTGAAAGTTGCATGATGACTTCAGCCTACATCCCATTGACAAGAGATTAGTCATTGATCCCCATCTGCCTCCTGCAAAAGAAGCTAGAGATATGATCTGTAGCTGAGATGCCAGGTGCTTATCTAAAACTCATGTTTTCTATTACACAGAAAGAAAGACAAAAAGAAAGTATCAGCAATTAACTTCATTTGAAGCAGAGGAATTAAAAATGGCTCCTAGATTTTAGGTGGACGTTAATGCCATTAACTGATTTGACATGTTAAATTTGACATGTTAGACATCTAAGTGAATGGATAAGTAAACTGTTTAGTGTACCAATATGAAGTTCAAGGCAGATATTAAAGCTGGAAATATAAATTTGGAAATAATCATCATATGAAAGGAATTTAAAGCCATGGGATGGAATGAGGAGTAAATGTAGGATATTGTTTCCATCCAATGATGCAATGATTTCATGACCTATTTTCAGAGACCAAGATATAAGTATAATTAGAAGAATGTTAGTTCGCCTAAAGCAAAACAAAACAAAAACCCTTTTTGTCCCTTTTCCCCTGGGCAATAGAGTAGACCACTTAGGGATTACATTTTTCAGCCTCCCTTGCAACAAAGTTTAGCTATATGAATAAATTCTTACCAGTGAAATTTGAATGACATAGTCTCCCTGTCAGTCTGGATGCTCATCTTCAGAGAAACCCCATGTAAAAGGAAAAATTAACTTCTATGTTATTTAAGCCACTATATTTAGATTTTGTTTAGCAGCTTAAGCCCTTTTTAGCATCTTAACCAATTCATGGGGCATATCAAATAATTTCTTATGCTCAAGTAACCAATTTCCATTGCTACATATTTTATTCATTTTTATTGGTTTTATCACAATCTCGCTTTTTTACAAAAATTGCTTATTTGGGCTTATTTTTCAAGTAGTGTTAAGTTGCTAGTATTTATAAACTGCTCCAAGAAATAAAGTAATCATATTATCTTGCAGAATGTTAATAAATATTTTCTTCATGTACTTGTGATTCTTTCCAGTCATTGCCTCAATTAGTTATTGATACTAGAGTGAAGATAAAAGTTAATGTAGTTGTTTGTGTTTCACTGAAGAAGAAACTAGAGATATTAAATTATTTGCCCATAATAGCAAATGGAAAGTCAATGGAAAAGGTGGAAATAAAATGCAATTATCTCACTTCTATTTTTATTGAACTATAAGATTACAAGTCACAACTAATTAAAAATATGATACAAGAGCTAAAGCTACATAACCTTTTTATGGTGAAGATAGCCTAAAAATTGCCCTTCCACATTTTTCGCATTTTACATTTATAAAATGTTTCTTTTACAATGATGTTTATTGAACTTTTTCACTAAGTTTAAATGGATGTAAAATAGATATAGATAGATAAATGAAAATGTAGAAAATATTTTAAAAGTAGAATATATATTTTATCCAGATTTTCCACACATACCAAAATCTGTTTATATCTGGATGTATTCTTTTCCAGTCGTTTCTCTATTTATATAACTAATACTTTACTTTTTACATAACTATCATTAATTAAGTATAAATTCAGATGGCATTTAGTATATACAGTGTTTCTCAACACAAGTGAAATTCAGCAGAAATCCATTGGGTGGAGTTGTACTATAACTTAACATTTCAAAGGGTTTTTCAGTGGTTTTTTTTTTTTTAAATTTTTTCCTCAATCTTTACATAGCTAATGGCTAAGCAGCATTTGCTATTTGAAGACTTCAAAAATGTTTTATCCCCACTGGAAATTGTTGGAGATTGTTGGTTTAGGTGTTATTTTCTTTTTGATTGTATCAAGAAGAAGCCACATGCATGTGGATACAGTTTAGGATTTAATAATCTTGACAAAGAATGCAGTTGCTTATTTTCCCCCAAAGTATGCAGATTGGAGAGGTTAAGTAGAAAATAACAATTGACTTGATAAAAAATGCTGTTCTGTCCTTTCATCTCTCAAATTCGTTTTTTTTTTTTTTTTCCCCTGCCATTGGGAAGAGAGGTAAGAATCTAATATTCCAAATCCTCTGAGACAAAAGGTTATACATCCCAAAGAAGCAAGTTTTCATTAATGTTGATCCATTCTAATAGATGCTACAGAAAGTTGCCAAAAACTTGACATATGCTAGAGAGATTAGTTCCAAAATAAAAGGTTTATTCCTGCAGGCAAAATCAGGTGAATCTCTCTCTAGCAGCATTTCTGACTTGAGGGTTCATAAATATCAAGGGCCCAATCGTGGAAATTCTGATTTAGTCGATCCGAGGTGGACCTCAAGAATCTGTACATTTCAGGAACACTTGCAATGGTCCAATGATCATATACGGAAGCACCACCCTGATGAAAAGACAAAGTAGATGAGTGAGTTAGCTCTGTCTTGTGAGCCGTGAGTTAATTCTGTCTTGAGAGCCATGGAAGGAAATAAAGTCATATTAAAACCAACCTCTGGTTCAAGTATCCCAATTAACTCTAATACACTTATCCTCTGAGAGGAGACCTAACCTTTTCTCTTTTACTTTCTAAAGCTCGTTCCCTAACCCTCTCAGAAATGCTCCAGTTATTTATGTCACTAGAAGAATGAAGGCCAAGATTGAGATGGAAAAAAATAGTATGGGGATTTATAGATCAAACTAGATGGATGCTTTCTTTGGCTTTTTAATAATGACTACAGTTATTTTTTAGAAGGAAATAATGTTCTTGAATATCCCATGCTTTGATTTCAAGTTTTATAAGTAACAGTTATCAGTTTTGGTACTCACTGGTTTTACTTGCAATACTGGTCTTTTTATGCAGAAATGAGGGAGTGAATGCTCTTTTACTGGGTGTACAATAACAAGCATGAGTGCCAGAGTTAGAAAAGCAGCCTAGTAGCATGGAAAAATTATAGAGAAAATAATTCTGACATCTGAAGTGGAATCCTAACTCCTCATGCAGCAGTGAAGTAAACAATGGACAGATTCTTAGCATTCATTTATAAAATATCAGTAATAGTGATTTCTAAACTCGTCAGGTTGTGATGAGGTTCACAAGAGTGCACATAATAAAAATACTTTGACATGTTTTGAAAATCACAATAACCTTGTTTCTAGTGATGCATTCTCACTTCCAAGTCACTATCAAAAGTACCACCCACAAAAAACTGTACATATGGATTGAAGCCTGAGGGTTCCCTTCAACTCTAGTTTATTTTGCCTTTTTTTCTATGCATATCATAAATTGCAAATTTGGAAGAGCTAATGCAAGAATAGGGAATTAAGAGAGAAAACCATGTAGCCCACTTTGATTTGAGGAACTGGCTTACCTGGAATATAAGGAACCTTCTACATGACATATATGGAACCTTCTCCCTCTAGCTTCCTGGAGTCTAAGGCTTGGGTACAAACCTCAGTGAAAGTATTTCTGTGTTTCGTTTTGCCTCCATTGTACCTTACTCAAAAATCGCTTGAGGAAGAAGACCATTGTCATGGCATGATTGTGGAATTCATTCTTTCCCTGGGAAATTTTCTTTTTTTTTTTTTTAATTTATTTATTATTATTATACTTTAAGTTGTAGGGTACATGTGCATAACGTGCAGGTTTGTTACATATGTATACTTGTGCCATGTTGCTGTGCTGCACCCATCAACTTGCCATTTACATCAGGTATAACTCCCAATGCAATCCCTCCCCCCTCCCCCCTCCCTCCTCCCCATGATAGGCCCCGGTGTGTGATGTTCCCCTTCCTGAGTCCAAGTGATCTCATTGTTCAGTTCCCACCTATGAGTGAGAACATGCGGTGTTTGGTTTTCTGTTCTTGTGATAGTTTGCTAAGAATGATGGTTTCCAGCTGCATCCATGTCCCTACAAAGGACACAAACTCATCCTTTTTTATGGCTGCATAGTATTCCATGGTGTATATGTGCCACATTTTCTTAATCCAATCTGTCACTGATGGACATTTGGGTTGATTCCAAGTCTTTGCTATTGTGAATAGTGCCGCAATAAACATACGTGTGCATGTGTCTTTATAGCAGCATAATTTATAATCCTTTGGGTATATACCCAGTAATGGGATGGCTGGGTCATATGGTACATCTAGTTCTAGATCCTTGAGGAATCGCCATACTGTTTTCCATAATGGTTGAACTAGTTTACAATCCCACCAACAGTGTAAAAGTGTTCCTATTTCTCCACATCCTCTCCAGCACCTGTTGTTTCCTGACTTTTTAATGATCGCCATTCTAACTGGTGTGAGATGGTATCTCATTGTGGTTTTGATTTGCATTTCTCTGATGGCCAGTGATGATGAGCATTTTTTCATGTGTCTGTTGACTGTATGAATGTCTTCTTTTGAGAAATGTCTGTTCATATCCTTTGCCCACTTTTTGATGGGGTTGTTTGTTTTTTTCTTGTAAATTTGTTTGAGTTCTTTGTAGGTTCTGGATATTAGCCCTTTGTCAGATGAGTAGATTGCAAAAATTTTCTCCCATTCTGTAGGTGGCCTGTTCACTCTGATGGTAGTTTCTTTTGCTGTGCAGAAGCTCTTTAGTTTAATAAGATCCCATTTGTCAATTTTGGCTTTTGCTGCTGTTGCTTTTGGTGTTTTAGACATGAAGTCTTTGACCATGCCTATGTCCTGAATGGTACTACCTAGGTTTTCCTCTAGGATTTTTATGGTATTAGGTCTAACATTTAAGTCTCTAATCCATCTTGAATTAATTTTCGTATAAGGAGTAAGGAAAGGATCCAGTTTCAGCTTTCTACTTACGGCTAGCCAATTTTCCCAGCACCATTTATTAAATAGGGAATCCTTTCCCCGTTTCTTGTTTCTCTCAGGTTTGTCAAAGATCAGATGGCTGTAGATGTGTGGTATTATTTCTGAGGACTCTGTTCTGTTCCATTGGTCTATATCTCTGTTTTGGTACCAGTACCATGCTGTTTTGGTTACTGTAGCCTTGTAGTATAGTTTGAAGTCAGGTAGCGTGATGCCTCCAGCTTTGTTCTTTTGACTTAGGATTGTCTTGGAGATGCGGGCTCTTTTTTGGTTCCATATGAACTTTAAAGCAGTTTTTTCCGATTCTGTGAAGAAACTCGTTGGTAGCTTGATGGGGATGGCATTGAATCTATAAATTACCTTGGGCAGTATGGCCATTTTCATGATATTGATTCTTCCTATCCACGAGCATGGTATGTTCTTCCATTTGTTTGTGTCCTCTTTGATTTCACTGAGCAGTGGTTTGTAGTTCTCCTTGAAGAGGTCCTTTACATCCCTTGTAAGTTGGATTCCTAGGTATTTTATTCTCTTTGAAGCAATTGTGAATGGAAGTTCATTCCTGATTTGGCTCTGTGTTTGTCTGTTACTGGTGTATAAGAATGCTTGTGATTTTTGCACATTAATTTTGTATCCTGAGACTTTGCTGAAGTTTCTTATCAGCTTAAGGAGATTTTGGGCTGAGACAATGGGGTTTTCTAAATATACAATCATGTCATCTGCAAACAGGGACAGTTTGACTTCTTCTTTTCCTAACTGAATACCCTTGATTTCTTTCTCTTGCCTGATTGCCCTAGCCAGAACTTCCAACACTATGTTGAATAGGAGTGGTGAGAGAGGGTATCCCTGTCTTGTGCCAGTTTTCAAAGGGAATTTTTCCAGTTTTTGCCCATTCAGTATGATATTGGCTGTGGGTTTGTCATAGATAGCTCTTATTATTTTGAGGTACGTTCCATCAATACCGAATTTATTGAGCGTTTTTAGCATGAAGGGCTGTTGAATTTTGTCAAAAGCCTTTTCTGCATCTATTGAGATAATCATGTGATTCTTGTCTTTGGTTCTGTTTATATGCTGGATTATGTTTATCGATTTGCGAATGTTAAACCAGCCTTGCATCCCAGGGATGAAGCCCACTTGATCATGGTGGATAAGCTTTTTGATGTGTTGCTGAATCCGGTTTGCCAGTACTTTATTGAGGATTTTTGCATCAATGTTCCTCAGGGATATTGGTCTAAAATTCTCTTTTTTTGTTGTGTCTCTGCCAGGCTTTGGTATCAGGATGATGTTAGCCTCATAAAATGAGTTAGGGAGGATTCCCTCTTTTTCTATTGATTGGAATAGTTTCAGAAGGAATGGTACCAACTCCTCTTTGTACCTCTGGTAGAATTCAGCTGTGAATCCATCTGGTCCTGGACTTTTTTTGGTTGGTAGGCTATTAATTATTGCCTCAATTTCAGAGCCTGCTATTGGTCTATTCAGGGATTCAACTTCTTCCTGGTTTAGTCTTGGAAGAGTGTAAGTGTCCAGGAAATTATCCATTTCTTCTAGATTTTCTAGTTTATTTGCGTAGAGGTGTTTATAGTATTCTCTGATGGTAGTTTGTATTTCTGTGGGGTCGGTGGTGATATCCCCTTTATCATTTTTAAATGCGTCTATTTGATTCTTCTCTCTTTTCTTTTTTATTAGTCTTGCTAATGGTCTGTCAATTTTGTTGATCTTTTCAAAAAACCAACTCCTGGATTCATTGATTTTTTGGAGGGTTTTTTGTGTCTCTATCTCCTTCAGTTCTGCTCTGATCTTAGTTATTTCTTGCCTTCTGCTAGCTTTTGAATGTGTTTGCTCTTGCTTCTCTAGTGCTTTTATTTGCGATGTTAGAGTGTCAATTTTAGATCTTTCCTGCTTTCTCTTGTGGGCATTTAGTGCTATAAATTTCCCTCTACACACTGCTTTAAATGTGTCCCAGAGATTCTGGTATGTTGTATCTTTGTTCTCATTGGTTTCAAAGAACATCTTTATTTCAGCCTTCATTTTGTTATGTACCCAGTAGTCATTCAGGAGCAGGTTGTTCAGTTTCCATGTAGTTGAGCGGTTTTGATTGAGTTTCTTAGTCCTGAGTTCTAGTTTGATTGCACTGTGGTCTGAGAGACAGTTTGTTATAATTTCTGTTCTTGTACATTTGCTGAGGAGTGCTTTACTTCCAATTACGTGATCAATTTTGGAGTAAGTACGATGTGGTGCTGAGAAGAATGTATATTCTGTTGATTTGGGGTGGAGAGTTCTATAGATGTCTATTAGGTCTGCTTGCTGCAGAGATGAGTTCAATTCCTGGATATCCTTGTTAACTTTCTGTCTCGTTGATCTGTCTAATGTTGACAGTGGAGTGTTGAAGTCTCCCATTATTATTGTATGGGAGTCTAAGTCTCTTTGTAAGTTTCTAAGGACTTGCTTTATGTATCTGGGTGCTCCTGTATTGGGTGCATATATATTTAGGATAGTTAGCTCTTCCTGTTGAATTGATCCCTTTACCATTATGTAATGGCCTTCTTTGTCTCTTTTGATCTTTGATGGTTTAAAGTCTGTTTTATCAGAGACTAGTATTGCAACCCCCGCTTTTTTTTGTTCTCCATTTGCTTGGTAAATCTTCCTCCATCCCTTTATTTTGAGCCTATGTATGTCTCTGCATGTGAGATGGGTCTCCTGAATACAGCAGACTGATGGGTCTTGACTCTTTATCCAGTTTGCCAGTCTGTGTCTTTTAATTGGAGCATTTAGTCCATTTACATTTAAGGTTAAGATTGTTATGTGTGATCTTGATCCTGCCATTATGATATTAACTGGTTATTTTGCTCGTTAGTTGATGCAGTTTCTTCCTAGCCTCGATGGTCTTTACATTTTGGCATGTTTTTGCAATGGCTGGTACCGGTTGTTCCTTTCCATGTTTAGTGCTTCCTTTAGGGTCTCTTGTAAGGCAGGCCTAGTGGTGACAAAATCTCTAAGCATTTGCTTATCTGTAAAGGATTTTATTTCTCCTTCACTTATGAAACTTAGTTTGGCTGGATATGAAATCTGGGTTGAAAATTCTTTTCTTTAAGAATGTTGAATATTGGCCCCCACTCTCTTCTGGCTTGTAGAGTTTCTGCTGAGAGATCTGCTGTTAGTCTGATGGGCTTCCCTTTGTGGGTAACCCGACCTTTCTCTCTGGCTGCCCTTAAGATTTTTTCCTTCATTTCAACTTTGGTGAATCTGACAATTATGTGTCTTGGAGTTGCTCTTCTCGAGGAGTATCTTTGTGGCGTTCTCTGTATTTCCTGGATTTGAATGTTGGCCTGCCCTACTAGGTTGGGGAAGTTCTCCTGGATGATATCCTGAAGAGTGTTTTCCAACTTGGTTCCATTTTCTCCCTCACTTTCAGGCACCCCAATCAGACGTAGATTTGGTCTTTTTACATAATCCCATACTTCTTGCAGGCTTTGTTCATTTCTTTTTCTTCTTTTTTCTTTTGGTTTCTCTTCTCGCTTCGTTTCATTCATTTGATCCTCAATCGCTGATACTCCTTCTTCCAGTTGATGGAGTCGGTTACTGAAGCTTGTGCATTTGTCACGTATTTCTCGTGTCATGGTTTTCATCTCTTTCATTTCTTTATGACCTTCTCTGCATTAATTACTCTAGCCATCAATTCTTCCACTTTTTTTTCAAGATTTTTAGTTTCTTTGCGCTGGGTACGTAATTCCTCCTTTAGCTCTGAGAAGTTTGATGGACTGAAGCCTTCTTCTCTCATCTCGTCAAAGTCATTCTCCGTCCAGCTTTGATCCGTTGCTGGCGATGAGCTGCGCTCCTTTGCCGGGGGAGATGCGCTGTTATTTTTTGAATTTCCAGCTTTTCTGCCCTGCTTTTTCCCCATCTTTGTGGTTTTATCTGCCTCTGGTCTTTGACGATGGTGACGTACTGATGGGGTTTTGGTGTAGGTGTCCTTCCTGTTTGATAGTTTTCCTTCTAACAGTCAGGACCCTCAGCTGTAGGTCTGTTGGAGATTGCTTGAGGTCCACTCCAGACCCTGTTTGCCTGGGTGTCAGCAGCAGAGGCTGCAGAAGATAGAATATTTCTGAACAGCGAGTGTACCTGTCTGATTCTTGCTTTGGAGGCTTCCTCTCAGGGGTATACTCCACCCTGTGAGGTGTGGGGTGTCAGACTGCCCCTAGTGGGGGATGTCTCCCAGTTAGGCTACTCAGGGGTCAGGGACCCACTTGAGCAGGCAGTCTGTCCCTTCTCAGATCTCAACCTCCGTGTTGGGAGATCCACTGCTCTCTTCAAAGCTGTCAGACAGAGTCCTTTGCGTCTGCAGAGGTTTCTGCTTCTTTTGTATTGTTTACTGTGTCCTGTCCCCAGAGGTGGAGTCTACAGAGACAGGCAGGTTTCCTTGAGCTGCTGTGAGCTCCACCCAGTTCGAGCTTCCCAGCGGCTTTGTTTACCTAGTTAAGCCTCAGCAATGGCGGGCGCCCCTCCCCCAGCCTCGCTGCTGCCTTGCCGGTAGATCACAGACTGCTGTGCTAGCAATGAGGGAGGCTCCGTGGGTGTGGGACCCTCCTGGCCAGGTGTGGGATATGATCTCCTGGTGTGCCTATTTGCTTAAAGCGCAGTATTGGGGTGGGAGTTACCCGATTTTCCAGGTGTTGTGTGTCTCAGTTCCCCTGGCTAGGAAAAGGGATTCCCTTCCCCCTTGCGCTTCTCCCTGGGAAAATTTATCCTTACTAGTGCTCAGTCTAATCCATGCAAAACTACAGTTCCTGAATAGATCTAAGTTATGCTGATTGTATATTTGTTTGCCCTCATAACCATCTTTAGTCTTCATCTGCCCTACAGTCTTACAGTGGAGCTGACTGTTGCAGGATACATTTCCCTGGCTCTGTGTCAGCTACTCCTACCTGGGTTCTGTTGTTGAATGTGTAAATGAATGACAATGGAAATCTCTTTGCATAGTTGTAAGCCTGGGTGATTGAGAGAATCAGGATTTCTATGCTGTGCAACCCCAATGGGTAACATTGACCTTGAAACACACTTGAGTGGCACATAGAATGGCACAGAAGGTAGCTCCTGTAGCCATGTGTAGCAACAAGACATGAGGCAGAAGGCTGCTGGCATTAGATTGAGCACTAGTAAGGAGAAATTAGCAGTAAAAATTGGTAATTTTTTTTACCCAGATTGAGCTTATTTTTAAGTAGCAGCACTTCATTTTTTATTGGTTTATTTTGTTAAAACTAAGCATGAATGCTTTGGCATGTGATAAATGTTTATGGTTTATGAATGAGAGTATGTAATAGATAGAATAAAAATAAACTTCTAAACTAGACTTGATGATAATGATACCCTAGTGTCTTTAAAGTTTTGTTAATGAACATTTGAATTGAACAGTTACTTCTGAAATTTTTCTTGCCCTTTTCTTCCTAAGAGCAAAAATGTGAGGAAGACAGAGATAGGGAAAAATTACTTCAGGCATATTTTATTTAAGTCCTGTGAAAAGCAGAGACCATTTATGTCTCCTTTAAAACATGCTGCTATATGTGTTTTTGCTTTTCACAGGTATTATATTAAATAAAATATTGCCACAATGTCATATCTGGTTATTGTTATTGTAAAAGAAAGACCAGGGAGTAATGCCCAATGCTCTTGGCTGACATGGAAAGCATGGCATTGCTCACTTTTTCCCCTTTTTTTATTATTGAAACCTTGAGTATTTAATTTATAAACATAAAGAACTCAACTACTCACCTTAAGACTTGCTAAGATATTAGTCATAAAGAAGAAGTTCTTGGTGGTAAAAAAAAAAAAAAATTTGACTCCTTTCTACAAAATGTTTTCTCCTACATCTCATTTGTCTTCCCCGACTGCATTTTCTTTGCATTTTTCTGGGTTTTTCTTATAGCCATCAACTGACTTGCTAAGTTTTGTTTGAATTAAAAACCCCACCCTGAGTTTGTAAATGTTCACTAGTCACCTCACACATGCTGTATGGATGGCTCATGATGTTCTTTTAAAAATAAATAAAATTTTACCCCCAAAATATAAATAATCATTATTATATGTTAATTAAAATTTTAAGAAAAAATAAATAAATAAATAAATAAAATTTGTCCGTGGGCGGTGGCTCATGCCTGTAATCCCAGCACTTTGGGAGGCCGAGGCGGGCAGATCACAAGGTCAGGAGATTGAGACCATCCTGGCTAACACGGTGAAACCCCATCTCTACTAAAAAAAAATACAAAAAAATTAGCTGGGCGTGGTGCGGGCGCCTGTAGTTCCAGCTACTCGGGAGGCTGAGGCAGGAGAATGGCCTGAACCAGGGAGGAGGAGCTTGCAGTGAGCCGAGATCGCGCCACTGCACTCCAGCCTGGGTGACAGAGCGAGACTCTGTCTCAAAACAAATAAATAAATAAATAAAATTTTATTTCTATCCCATTCCAACATATGCACATGCACAAAAACACACTTTTTTCTTTTTCATGTCATGAAAAAAATGATCAGAATGGATTATTTCCTTACTTTATCTTCCTTGAAAGATTGCCTGGTCTCAGATATTAATATTTCATTCCCAAACGTAACATGTCAAAGTAGAGAGATGAGTTGACCAGCAAGAAGTCAGAGGGTAAGAAATTTTTCTGCTTCCAGGAAAACTATTGTTAGTACAGTAGTCAATAAATAAGAGAGAAAGGCAAGAGAGAGCCTTTTATGCTGAGAGAAACGCAGACGACGACAAAACTTATAAGGCTAAGAAAAAACAAATCATCTTTAGGAGAACTTTCACTTGAAATGGCTTTGCCTTTCAAAAGGAAAAATGTCCTGCTGAATCAGCAGCATTTGGAGAAATTAAAAAAGAAAAAAAAAAAAAATCTTAGGTGATTTTCAAAATACTAAACATATTCACTCGCAAAAAAAAAATAAGTTACATGTGTTTGCTTATAAAAATAAGTTTAAGTTCAGCAAATTGCAAATGAAGGAGACAACAATCAAGCAGAGAGGATAGGGACAAAGAAACAAAGCATGTTTGGGCTGGCAGCATCCTGACATCTAAAAGAAAAATGCACGCAGTTGGTAGTGTGCCTATTTTGTTCTGGCACTTTGTTTCATGAATGTGCTACAAGAAGAGAAAAAAAATGAATGAGCTTCAATTCTTGTTCAGTCATAGAGCTGTTCAGTCAAGCAAGATTACAGATGATGAATCTCTACAATGGAAAATTGATTTGTGGGCTCTCAAATTTTTCATTTTGTTTATGTTTCAGAAATGTGTAGCTGTGTCAGAATGTCTTACCCATTTTAAAGAATATTTTATCACAGCAAAAAAGGGATAACTTGACTTTAACTGTGAAATGCAAATTCATTTTATCTTGAAGTGTCAGATATAGTATTATTCGGTCTACAACAAATATAAAAAGGCACAGGATTCTTTAAAGGGCCCGATAACGTAGTCAATAATATGCTTTTACTATGGAAAATAAAATAACTGCAGCACTTCAGAAAATTATTCAGTCTGGATTTTTATGAACTTTAGAATTACAGGCCTTAAATTATGATATGTATGTTCTATTAGCTAGAAAATATTTTCTATACCTAGTGAACTTTATTATGTAATACATATAAATGTACTGTATAAATATTTAATGAGTATTTATTATCACTAATGGGTTGGATTTATTACCTAAAGGGTTATGATAGCACATGAAAAAAATTCTTAGATATCTGATATTTGCAACCTTTTAGCAGAATTTTAGGACGTGTTATACTAGAAGTAAATGTTCTTAAGTAGGTAGAGCATTATCACAAGATGCTATGATTTGCATATTTGTCCCCTTCAAAACTCATGTTAAATATTAATCCCCTATGTGACAGTATTGAGGGATGGGGCCAGATTTTTGAAAGGTTATTGGGTTATTAAGGCTCTGCCCTCATGAATGGGTTAATCTATTCATGGATTAATAGATTAATGAAATACAGGATTAATGGGTTATCATGAGAGTGGAACTGGTGGCTTTATAAAAAGAGTAAGAAAGAACTGAGCTAACAATTAGCATAATCAGCCCCCCTCACCATGTGATGCCCTATGCTAACTTGAGACTCTTCAGAGTCCCTACCAGCAAGAAGGCTCTCACCAGATGCAGACACTGGACCTTAAACTTCTCAGCCTCTATTTTATATGAAAAAAAAAAATTTTTTTTCACTTACTCATGTACTCACTCATTCATTCACTAAATATTTTGTGACTACTTTGTAGCAATAAATTTCTAATACCACACAATAACAACTCCCATTTATAGAGTACCAATTTTATGTCAGGGATTGTACCTTTTCGTTTCAGAAAATTTAATAAACTTGCTAAAGATTTCAGAACTACTAGGTACAAACCCAGTCCATTTAAATCCCAGTACATCTACAACTGAAACTAATGGTCTTTCAACCACTCTAACCTGCTTGCCTTCTACTATTGTCTACTATTGTCGGTAGCTTGCACTCTGGTGCTAGAGGTAGGGGACATAATTAAAATTAACATATGCTGTTAATGTGGTAGGTACTCTGAAAGAGCATCGAGAAAATCTGAGTGTAAAAAGATCGACTGAGCTGGGTGCTGGAGTATAAGCCAGAGTTTCACAGGTATAGGAAGGATGGGAATATTATGCCATGGGGGGAGACTTTAGCAGTACAGGGTCATGGAGGTATGAGAAAATATGGTATACTCAACAAGATTTATTATGTATTTATAGTGATACAGAATCTACACCATTTTTTAACTTTTAGACTCATGGGATACACATGCTTGTTTGTTACAAGGGTATATTGCATGATGCTGAGTCTTGAGGTGTGATTAAACCTGTCACCCAGGTAGTGAACATGGTACCCAGTAGGTAGTTTTTCAAGCCCTATTCCCCATCCCTCACTTTCTCCTCCAGTAGTCCTCAGCATCTACTGGTCTCTTGTGTCCACGTGTACTCAATGTTGAGCTCTCACTTATAACTGTGAATATTCAGTATTTGGTATTCTGTTTCTGCATTAATTTGTTTAGGATAATTGTCTCCAGCTACAACCATGTTGCTGCAAAAGAAATGATTTCATTCTTCATGGCCGCATAGTATTCCATAATGTATATGTACTACATTTTCTTTATTCAATACACCATTGATGGGACCCTAAGTTGATTCCATGTCTTTTTTTTATTGTGAATAATGCTGCAGTGAACATACACATGCATGTCTTTTTGGTAAAATGATTTGTTTTTCTTTGGGGATATACCCAGTAGTGGGATTTCTGGGTCAAACAGGAATTATCTTTGTAGTTTTTTGAGAAATTTCCAAACTGCTTTCTAGAGTGGCTAAACTAATTTACATTTCCACCAACAGTATATAAGCATTCTCTTTTCTCCAGAGCCCCACCAACATCTGTAATTTTTTGACTTTTTAATAATAGGCATTCTAACTGATGTGAGATGACATCTCATTGTGGTTTTGATTTGCATTTCTCCGATGATTGGTGGTGATAAGCATTTTTTCATATGTTGGTTGGCCACTTGTATGTCTTTTGAAGTGTCTCTTCATGTCCTTTGCTCACTTTTTAATGTAGTTATTTGGTTTTACTTGTTGATTTCTTGTTGCTTAAATTCTTTAGAGTATTGTGAACTTCAAATATCTAAGACAGGTCTCAGTTAATTTAGAAAGTTTATTTTGCCAAGGTTAAGGGTCTGTACCCATGACATAGCCTCAGGAGGTCCTGATGACACATGCACCAAAGCACAGCTTGGTTTTATACATTTTAGACAGATATGAGACATCAGTCAACATATGTAAGATGAACATTGATTGGTCCAGAAAAGCGGGCCAACTCCAAGCAGGGAAGGGGCTTCCAGGTATAGGTAGGTAAGAGACAAATGGTTGCGTTCTTTTGAGTTTCTGATTAGCCTCTCCAAAGAAGGCAATAACGTATGCGTTTATCTCAGTGAGCAGAGGGATGACTTCCAATAGAATAGGAGGCAGGTTTGCCCTAAGCAATTCCCAGCTTGACTTTTCCCTTTAGCTTAGTGATTTTGGGATCTTCAAGATTTATTTTCATTTCACAGCACAATCGACCACTACTTGATGACACTAAATGGATGAATAAAATGTGGTCCTTGGACACAAATATTGTATTGTCTTTTAGAAAATAAATCCAATAAACAACTAGTTATTTTAAACTAACATAGATAATATTCTAAGATTGTATATCAGGGCCACAATAGAAGAATTAGTTTCAAATGAGAATTTTAATAAAAAAACTTATAAGAAGTAACATTTGAAATGAGTCTCAAAAAATGTTTAAAAGTTCACTAGGCACTTTCTGCTTCCAATTAGGACACAAAAGACCTTAGCTCTTATTGTTACAGGAAAGGGGTCTAGACCCAGACCTCAAGAGAGGGCTCTTGGATCTCATGTAAGAAGGAATTCAGGGTGAGTCCATAGAGTAAAGTGGAAGCAAGTTTACTAGGAAAGTAGAGGAACAAAAAAAGGGCTATCCTATAGACAGAGCAGCCCCGAGGGCTGTTGGTTGCTCATTTTTATGGCCATTTCTTGATTATATGCTAAACAGGGGGTGGATTATTTATGCCTCCCCTTTTTAGACCATATAGGGTAACTTCCTGATGTTGCCATGGCATTTGTACACTGTCATGGCACTGGTGGGAGTGTAGCAGTGAGGACAACCAGTGGTCACTCATCATCATCTTGGTTTTGGTTGGTTTTAGCTGGCTTCCTTACCGAAAACTGTTTTATCAGCAAGGTCTTTATGACCTATATCTTCTGCCAACTTCCTATAGTTAGAATGCCTTGACTGTCTGGGAATTCAGCCCCATAGGTCACAGCCTCATTTTACCCAGCTCCTATTCTAGATGGAGTCACGCTGGTTCACGCACCTCTGATGTTATGAGAACATCAAAAGATAAAGTAAAAATCATACTTACATATGGGACTGTCAATGAACCATGAAAGGCTTGATGAACTGATTTCCAGAGAAAGGTGCCCTTTATAAGTAAGCAGTGAGATCTGGCAGGTCTGGATACAGGGTAAGCAGAAGGATGCTCAAGATCCAGGACTTTACTGGGGGAAATGAAGCCATCTGGTCTATTGGCAACAGTGGAGATCGTGGGCTACATTACAGTCTGAAAGACTACCAAGCACAGTAATAATTTGCTCAGCACAGTAATTCTCTCTACCTCATCCAGTGTTTGCCAAAAACAACGAAATTGAAGTTAGAACAGATAAGCAGACAGAAATCATCCGATCTTCTCATCTCCCATATTCTCCCAATACCTGAAATTTAAAAATTCAAAGGTATTACAAGGAATCCCAAATAAAATCCTGATAAGATCCATGAGACTAGCCCTTCCTTGGAAAACTGAATGTTGGCTATTGGGTTAACAAGAGGGAAGCTTCAGCACAGTCCCAGATCAAATAAACCCTTGGTGAAATCTGAACAATCAACTCCCATTTTAGCCAACAGATGAAAAAAGAACTTGCAATTTCTTGGCAAAAAGAAAATAAAAACCCACTGTTAATCCTCTATCCCTACTTTTCTTCTGTACTTAATTTCTACTATGCAATAACAAATTACAAGACCTATGTAAAGGCAGAAATAGGACTCACACGCAAGGAAAAAAATAACCAAAAGCAAACCACAGATGATCCAGATACTGGAATTAGCAGAAAATAATTTAAAACATCTATCTTCTATAGGAAAATATGAGAAGAATAGGTGTATAGGTGGGTAATATCAACAGAGAATAAAATAAAATAAGTAAGAAAAAATAGTTAAAAAATTATATATCTCTAAATCACAATATTTAAAAAAAATTAGATATACTATACAGAAGAATCACAAAACAATCAAATGGTTAGTCATCTTGAAGACAGGTCAAGAGAACTTATCCAAAGTAAAACGTAGAAAAAAAGACAAAATGAACAAACAAACAAAAACAGAGCATTAGTTGAACAGTTAAACATCAAGCAGTCAAATATACCTGTAATTGGAAGAACAGAAGGGTAAGAGAGGGAACAAGTCAGGGGACAAAGATCTTAAAGAAACAATGACTGAAAAGTTTCCTTATATGTTTGAAAATACATACACCTACAAATCCAGGAAGGTCAGTGAATCTCCAGTGGAATAAATTTATACAAAATGCACGTAAGTATGTTATTGTCAAACTGAAATCCAAAGGGAGAGAAAAAGTTCTAACGGGTACCAGAGTAAAGAATGCATCACATAAGAGGGAGTAACAATCTCATTAACCCAACACATTGACATTTTAAAGTGCTAAAAGAAAACAACTAAAAAATGATTTTCAACTTAGAATCCTCCATTCAGCAAAAATCACCTTCAAAACGAAAGGTAAAATACATACTTTTTCAGTAAATGAACAAATAATAAATCAAAACTGAGAGAATTTGTTGCCATCATATCTGCATTATAAGAGATGTCAAAAGTTCTTCAATCTGAAGAGAAATGATACCAGTAGGAAATTCAGATCTGCAAAAATAATTGAAGAATGCCAAAAATGGTAAGTAATAAGGTAAATATGCAAGCATGTTTTCTCCTAATTTCTTTGAAAGACATTTGACTATTTAAAACAAAACATTTATATTGTGAAGGTAATAATATATGAAAAAGTAAAATGCTTAGGGGCATTTAAAAGCATGAAATGGGAATAAATAGAATTATAATTTGATGAGTGTCTTATGTTATGTGTGAGGTGGAATATATTAATTCAATATAGAATATGGTAGGTTAAATGTGCACACTTTAGTCCCTACAGCAACTACTTAAAAATAAAATGAAGAAGTGTAATAAAAATCTAACAGGTTATATAAAATAGAATGCTACTTTAATACTACTTTAAACTAATACTAGATTAAAAGAAGGCAGGAAATGAAGATCAAGGAAACAAAAGAAGAGCAAAAAATTAAAAATATAAATAAGATGTTAAACTTCAAGCAAATCATATCAATAATTGCATTACATGTAAAATGACTACACATTCTAAAGAAAAAGCAATATTTTCAGAGGGGAAAAAATAAGTCAGTATACTAACAGTATACAGTATACCCTCTACAGAAATTGCATTTTAAATGCAACGTGAATAGGTTAAAAGCAAACCCCCAATCATAAGAGACCTGGTTAGTCTATATGAATAGCCAACAAAGTAAACTTCAAAACAAGTAGCACTACCAAAGATAAAGAGATATTTCATAATGATAAATGGAATTCGTTAAAAAATACATAATATTTCTAAGTGTGCATGGTACTTATAATAGAGCTTAAAAGTAGGCAAAGCAAAACTTTACAGAAACAAAAAAATAAACAAACCTACCGAAGACATTAACATTTCTGCAAGTAGAAATGGACAAATTCACAATTATAGTAGGAAATTGTATTACGAATAACCAGGGGTTTGCTCTAGGTCCCATTGCTCACCACACAGAAAACCAATCACTGAGACAATGACTATTGTCAGAGAAGAAGCTTTTATTTGGGTGATGTCAGCTGGAGAGGTGGGAGACAAACCTTACATCCACTCTTCACTCTCCCACTCTCCCTCTTTCTCCACTCCCACTCAAGGGTTTATATAGCTGGGAAGTACAACAGAAGGGACATGGAAAAGAAGTTGGTCAACAGACAGCAGGTGCGTTTCATTATACAAATGCAAGTTTCTCAAGCTTCTGTTCTTTAGACACCTGGCTTGTTGGAAAATTGGACTGATTTCCATTTCAGCATTCCTCTTTCAATAATTAATAGAGCAATCATTTAACATGGAAATAATATGACCAGATTTGCCTTTTTTCCCCCCTCTGGTGGTATTGTCAAAAAGATATTGAAGAATGGAGAGAAAGTCAGAGAGAGGGTCTACAAATTAGCAGCCATAGCAATAATCTAGTGAAACAAGATGATAGCCTTAATTAATGCAGAAACTGGGGGGTGGGGGAAGTAGAATGAAGCTAATAAACTGAAGATATATTTGGTGTTTGAAAATAGTAGAAAGTGATCAGCTAGATGTTTGACGCAGGGGAGAGGTGGCAATAGGAAGACATCTAAAATGTTTAAGGGTTCTTGCTAGGAGACTGGATGGATGCTTTTTATTAAAAACATTGTGAAGAAGAAGAAGCACATTTGAGAGGAAAGGGAATGAGCTCTCTTTTAGACACCTTTGAAATGTCTGTGAGACATTGTTGAAAATGTCTACAAGGCAAGTCAACACGTGAGTATGACATCAGGAAAGAGGTCAGGTTAGAGGTAGTTGCAATGGTTGAAATCATTGAAATGGTAGATATACTCCAATGAGGATAGACAGAAAGTCAAATACAGAAGCCTTGACCTCTGACATAAACAGTGCAGACAGCAGAAGAAGAAATTGCAATGAAGACAAAGAAGAAAAGGATGAGATAATGAGACAGGAACCAGAAAAAGTGTGTCATAAAAAGCAAAGAGAGATAGGAATTTAAGAAAATAATGCGAGATAACTGGTACAGAAAAGGTGAATACTGAAGCACAGTCATTGCATTTGGTGAATAAAAGGTTACTCCTGACTCCAATAGTTTTCATGAAGTAGTGTGATAGGAACATGGCTGCATTAAATTGAAAACAATAAAAATATGAAAGTGAAGAAAAACTTAGTATAGGTTATTCTTTCAGGGAGCTTGATATTTAAGCTAAATAGGAACTCTTAATCTGAAATTAGTAATTGAAGAAGGTATTCATGGTAAGTTGGTATCACCAATAATTTAAAAGCCTATTGCTTGAGTTGTAAGAAAGAAGCAATAGGTATTCTCTTCAGCTTAAGAAACCAATAGGCCGAATGTGGTGACTGACACCTGTAATCCCAGCACTTTGTGAGGACGAGGGGTGGATCACTTGAGGTCAGGAGTTCAAGGCCAGCCTTGCCAACATGGGGAAACCCCGTCTCTACCAAAAATACAAAGCCCTAGCATGGTGGCAGGTGCCTGTAATCCCAGCTACTTGGGAGGCTAAGGCAGGAGAATCACTTGAACCCGGGAGGCAGAGGCTGCAGTGAGCCGAGATAGCACCATTGCTCTCCAGCCTGGGTTGCAAGAGCAAGACTCAGTCTAAAAAAGAAAAAAAAATTAATAAATTCTTCTCAAATAGATTATCGTAGTTTCTTTCATTATTGCAGTTCGGTTGATTTTCAACCTAAGCTGCATCTTCAGAGACAATAGTCTTCAATAACATTTTTTGTAAGCAGTACTGTCTGTGTGAATGGTACAGGTAAAACATAAATCTATAAAGAAGAATGTGATAAGCCCTTAAAGGAAATTTGGACAAAAGCCCACTTATATTTTTCACCACAAACAGTGGTAAGGTTTGGCACAGAGTTCTTAGTAATTTATATAATTGGAGACAATCCCCAGGGAACTTAAGAGATTAAACTGTGTGTGGAAAAAACGTAAATGGTAGAGAAATCTAAATCACAGTCTTGTAAGATATTTCCAGTTGGGTACAGTGGCTCATGCCTGTGATCCCAACACTTTGGGAGGCAAAGGCAGGTGGATCACCTGAGCCTGAGTTCAAGACCAGCCTCGGCGACATGGTGAAATCCCATCTCTACCCAAAATACAAAAATAATTAGCCAGTCACATAACTCAGTCTCAAATAAATACACAGATACAAGTTAAAAATAAAATAAATTTTTAAAATATTTTCTCTTTAGAGTAATTCCCTGTTTGAGCACCATGGACATAGCAAGGAAAGTAGTTTACAATTCAAATTTGATCGCAAATGAGTAAGCCCTCTCAGTTCTCTACCATGATCTCCAGAAATGTAGGTGAAGGGATTGAAAAGGATCGGGGAAGTTGCAAACAAAGAGACAAACCTAATTCTATTCTTGAAAATGGGGGAAGAAATGGAAATAGGGCAAATTGGGAAAAATTTTTAATTTGTATGTAAGATTTGATATTTGAAAAAATAATCTAACTTGAAAGATCAGTTTTATCCAAGTAGTTCCTGAATAGCCTGACTGCCTCCTGACATAAGAACCGGGAGAACAGTCTGTTGTTTGGGAAGACTGACTCGCCACTGTGAAAGCCACGCTTAGCCCGTATTTTTCAAGTTGCCGCAAAGTCAATGCTCACCCAGTCTGCTGGGTGGCGCCAGATCATCATATAACTAAAGAATCCCGGCTGCATCCAGCATTTCAAAAACCTGAAATGAATAAATATAAATATGTGCTTATCATCCTCACTATGCATTTTAAATTTATCTAACAAAATCCAAATAAGGATGTGAAAAATTAAAAAGCAAAAAATATCTCAAGGGCAAATATATTAATTTTAAATGATTTTTTGATATTAATGCTAAAATATTTTATATGTAGAAATGTCCAATGCTAATGTCCATACCTCTATGTCTTTTCCAGTTGGAGAAACAAAAATAGGTACAATACTGTTTGCAAAAACTGAATATGGAAGTACAGTTGCCCCTTGAACAATGTGGGGATTAGGGCTGCCAATCCCCTGCACAGTCAAAATTTTTTGTGTAATTTTTGACTCCCCCAAAACTTAAGTACTAATAGCCTACTGTTGAATGGAAGCCTTACTGATAGCAAAATGTCAATTAACACATTTTTTATTACAAAATACAGTATACACTGTATTCTTACCCACAAAAATCGTTAGGAAAAAGAAAGTGTTATTAAGAAAATCATGAGGAAGAAAAAAAATTTTTTCTTCATTTTTGTCTTCATTTTTGTCTCTACCTTGAGTAGGCTAAGGAGGAAGAGGAAGAGGAGGGGTTGGTCTTGCTGACTTAGGGGTGGCAGAGGTGAAAGAAAATCTGCCTGTAAGTGAACTCATGTAGTCAACTCTGTGTTGCTTGGGGGTCATCTGTATTTTAATTATTGATGTGCTCACAGCTCTGAGATGATTTTGACTTTGTTATATCACCAGCTCAGTATAATATCTCCACTGTGTTCCAAGATGATTCCTCATTGTGCCTTCGAGTTTATCTTTAGCTACCAAATTCTTCTCCAAGTTTATTTCAGGTGACTACTGTTTCAATTCTGCACCCAACTCACAATCAGGCCCAACTATCCTGCAGAGTGCCTACCGACTCTCCCCCTTTTAAGAATATTCCGTTGTATGTCTTATAACCTTGAGATTTTACTAGAACAATAGCTAATTTATTAAATGGACTATGCAGAAAATGCTGAAGTTTCGAGTGATTCTTTGGTGGAGACAGCTAGTTGGTTTTCTATCAAAATCCATACTGCTATTCTCTCAGAATAACAGAGTTCAAACAAGGTATGTGGCCACCCAGCTGGAGCCTACATTTTCCAGACTCCTTTGCAGCTGTCTCTGCAATGTGACCTAGTTATCACCAAGGGAATATGAATGGAAATGATAAGTGCAATTTCTGCTTCGTTGGTTTAAAAGCAAATTTCTTGCCCTCAACATCTGTTCTTTTCCCCTGCTGTAAGCCAGAACGTGGACATGCCTGCAATTCAACTTTGATCATGCAGATGAAAACATTTGCTAAGAAATTAAAGATCTTTTAAAGCCACTGCATTTGGGATCTACCTTTTTTCTTAAAGAGCAGCTTAACTTATACCTGACTAATATAGATTTTAATAGACCAGTGAGCTTCATCTCCTATGTTTGCTTTTTTAACATGGGCAGTGTGGAGACCCAGTTACTTAATGACAAGGAGCTCCTCCACTATGAGAATTCTCCACACTGCAGCAAGCCAATCATGTCTGCCACTCTCATCGCTCTAATGACTTGGAAGGCCAACCCTATGTCTTTCTAGCAGTAGCATTTAGCACAGGTTTTAGTACAATGATAGATGCAGAATAGATGTTTAAAAATATTAGGAATAGAAAAGCTTTGCAAGCTCTGAAATCAGGTCACAGAAGTAGCCACCTAACCTGCTTACACAGAGGGTGAGCCCGGGAAATATTAAGCTTTATGAGCACTAATGTTGCTGTGTAGCAAGATATAATATCAAACTTGAAAGTAGACCACTTGGATAATGCTTAAATCTGCCTTCAACATTTTGGCCTGCCGGAAAATATGGCAGTTCATTAAAGGATCAGTAGTAAGTAATACTGACTTTGCTAACTTTATTGACATCTGAACTGTGCCTTAATATTGAGTGTCACAATATTGCAGAATGGTGAGATATCTCAAGGTTTAATTTTTTTAAAAAAAGAAGACTATGGAATTAATTTACCAGATGAAGACCAATAAATTTGAATATGTAGTATTCATGTTGTTGCTCAAATGCTGTGTAAAAGCAAACCTTGCTCTCCCTGTGGCATCATCTCACACTGTGTTAGTGTAAGTTAGGGCACATCTGGGTTGACACTGACTTCACTGAAGCATTATTTTGTAAAGGGCACTGCTTGAGAGCATTTCTTGGCCTGCTCTATGCATAATAATCTTAGCTGTAGTTGAATGTTTGTCTGCCAAATGTAGATACCCATGTCGAAGAAGGAATTCAACCTATAGCTTTTTAAACCAAATAAATATCCAAGAAATACAAATAATACCTCAGTGATAATATTTAATGCCTCTTCACTAAGAAATCATAGTCAAGTGTAGACAGATAAAATGTCTATCAGGAATCAGGGTAGTTCTCAGATAAGAAATCCTAGAATAGTTGGGTTTTATCTCCTGTTCTCTAAGTCTTAAAGTGAAACTTTTCTCCACCACACTTGTTTGGCAGGCATCCCTTTAGATTTGCCTCCCCTTGCTTTTGAAGATTGAATACAAAGGGATAAAATGTGGATCTGGGCTTGAGAGAGACGTAAGCAAACTGCTCTGCTTGATTTCATTCCAGTTTAGGCTGTCCTATCACAGGCTGGAAAATGTTTCTATCTCTTTCTGTCCAGCTCTGCCTATGACACAAATACTTTAGAGTCGGGACAAAAGTTATATATTAATAAAGCATTTGAATTTTCCTGGAAATTGTTAAGAATCTGGGTGTGCTGACCTCAAATATTTGTGGGTTACTGGGCAAGAGTACAAATGGAGGCCCACATATCATATATCTAGGTATTTAAAAGTTATAAGTCAAGCAAAAAATGTAAAAGAAATATGTCTATTCTTCCACTTCAATAAATAAATCTTTATAACACCTGGAAGGCCAAGTTTGCATTTAGAACTCTTGTATTAGTTGGGTTTCTGAAAAAAAAAATGGTAGCATAATAAGAACCAATTCTTAATCCTCAGTAAGGTGTAACTTACCTCTTTGTCTTCCATCCCTACCTCCATCCCACACAAGAAAAGTCCTGGTCGCATGCTCACCCCATACTGCAAGTCCAAGTTCTATCTCTGCCCCTGTAAACGTTAGTCCTTTGGCTATTTCTTGAATCTTGGGATGGGTCCTTTCATAGTACAGTATTTCCTAAAGAGGATGCCCTCTAGGAAATGACCTACATAAACCTTGGAAGTTGGTTTGGGGCTGTTTGGGAAGCAAATTTTAGGGTTCCAGGCATTCAAAGAATGGTTATAGAGAGAGAGTCCCAAATTCTGAATAGACAAAATACCCTTGACTTTGAAGACTTTTAGCTCTTTGGAGAGAGGACATGGCTATAGGAGGGCCTGCAGAGGTTTACAATTGGAACACAGACTCACTTGCTTTGGTCTGAGGGTGACACTGAATCCAGAGCAGCAGTAGGCAGCCAGGAGAAGATTTAAGAGATTTGAGTTCTTGTCCTATTTTCTATTACCACCACCTGATGTCAACATTTGAAATCGTATTCTTTTAGGAACACCACTTGTTAGCTGTGTTATACAATGGTATGGAAGTTATTCCCATCAGATCAAGTCCCTAGATCTCTGAAAGACCAGAAAGATACAATTTCTGTGCACAGCTATGATAAGCATTGAGAATGGGGATTTTCAATGAATTTTTTATAAAAAGAACTATCACTGCAGCATATGTCATATTGCCCTAGTTACTAAGTTAGTCTGATTAAGATCAACTTTCCAGTTTCAAAAGTGGAGCTATAGAAATGATTATTTCCCTTTAACTAAGTGAATATCCACATAGAGACACATATGCACAGATGTTGGCAAGACATAGGCAAGCTTTAATGCCACTTCTAATTTCTCCCATTAACTATGAGGACAAAAGACATAGTTCATGACCAAAAAAGAAGAAATGTTACATTTTCTCAGCATTTTCTAATCAGGGTTGATGGGGAGCAGACTGCATTTCCTAGAAAATAGGTCCATCTTTTGACTGTTCCAGGAAAGTCCTGTTGTTGCATGTGAGAACTGGTGGTGTATGTCTCATGAACTCAGGCTATCGGGGAGGGATAGCATTTAGGCCTTCCATTGTGTGGATGCAGTTGGATATGGTTGTAACATACCAGTAGTGATCAGGTCTTCAAAGAACACTCCAGACACAGTACTTCAATATTAATCTCAATTCTAAGCCAACTGGGAGATTCCATTACAGACCTACGCATATCCATGTTACTTTCTCAGGTCGTATCAGCTCCCATTTTTACACAGGTTAATTTAGGTGAGTCTACTGCCCAAAGAAATACAGTTCATTACAATGTAGCAATGGTTTCGGGGCCCCAAACTTCATAAAGAGAATTGTCTGGGGGACTTCTATCAAGACAGTTACCTAGCGTTATATGTAAAGAGAGTGTTTACACCTATCACTAAAGCTGTGGTGATTACGTGTTGAAATTAGGTTGGCTGAGACACTGAGTAGGGTAACTAAATTATCTAGAGATAAGTAGAAATTTGTTGGATATACTTACATATCTTTTATTGCTACTGAAATGCAATGTTTGTCTAGCTTACAAGTCATTTCTTTGAGAGCTAACACAGTCCTTCATAAGCTTCAGTGCCCAAACACTTCTAGGCAATAACTAACTTGATCAAAGTTGGACATATACCCTAAATTGAGCCAGTCTGACTATTCTAACCATTTGCAGTCAGAATTTAATGATACTAGCCAACCTCTGCTGGTGGCTTGTCTTGTAAACATGAGAACTTACATGGGTCACATTCAGCCATATGCATGAAGTAGCAAAATAGGCAATCTACAGAAGCAAATGAATTTATCAGGATCCCAGAGAGAAGCTAAGATGTTTTTTAAAATGTGGTTTTCCAAAAAGAAGGACAATAACTTAATAACCTCCTGAGGACTTGATGTTGGTCACCTCCAGGTTCTGATCCCTCCTGAAGCTTGGTTATACTTTCTCCCTTGGTAATCAAACACCCCTGTATCCTCAAATAAATTTTTCTTTCTTGTTTAGGTGTGAGTGAGATTCTGTAACCAAAAAGCCTTCACTAAACATTACTTGAACTTCTTATTTACTCTGTAAAGATTTTTGTAAACACTGAGAAAATGAAGTATGTCTTGCTCTTCTCTTAATTTATGTTCTCTAAAAACAATTTCTATGATTTTATGTTCCCTAAAAAAATTTTGTTTTCAAATGTGCATTGATTCTCTGTGGACCTTCCTATGGCTATATTCTGCTTTCACCCATCTGTCTGTAGTCACACAAAGAATTTTATAGTTATTCTGTCTTCTTTTCTGGTGTGAGGGAGAAAAAAGGTTTTGATGCTGTAATGTCTGATATAGTTATTCACATTGCACAGATATCTTCTGTGATGTGTCTGTTTCAGTGTCATACACTCTCAGTTTTGCAGAAGTATGCTTCCACTCCCCCCCCCCCGTTACTCATTAAGATTATTCTTTTAATGTTTAACTATTTAATGTCAATGTGGCAGACATATATATAAAATCAGGGTTTCACCAACTTTTTGGTATCAGGATACCTTTCCACACTTAAAAATTACTGGGCATGCCAATGAGTTAAATATTTCTCATATTAGATAATAAAACTGAGCAATTAATATTTATATTAATCCATTTCAAAATAACAGTAATAAATTCAATGTATGTTAACATAAGTAATATATTTTTAAACTGTGTTCTTCAAATAAAAATCACAAAGAGTAGCATTTCTTCATATTTTTCATATCTCTTTAATGTCATGTGTAATAGAAAATAGCTATGGAGTCCTGTCTGTCTCTGCATTCAGTCTGTTGCAATTTTACACATCTTGTAGCCCATGGAAACTGCACTGTGCACTCATAAAAGACTGAAGGTGAAATAGGCAAAAAAAAAAAAAACTTTGAATAATATTATGTAAATAGTTTGACCTCAGAGAGTCTCAGGCACCCCCTAGAAATCCTCGAGCTATACTTCAACAAGTGCTGTACATTATACAATCACAACTTTAACCTAACAATTGAAAAGTAAATAATATTTTTACCAAAAGAAAATATTTTTTGTTGTGACATTTAACTGAATTGACCAAATTTAGATATTTTTGGCATCCTGTGCCAAAAAAAATTTTGAAGAGGAAATCACAGTCCTATTTTAAGATTGCTAGTGTGTAAAACACTGTGGTGAAATTTAAATTGAATCTGAATGTATCTATGAACCATGCAGTAGACTGGTTTAATTTTTCATCATATTATATATCATTATACATCTACTTATAGTGTAGACATACTTAATAAATTAGTAACTGACTTTACTTAAATGCCTTATATTACTAACATTACATTTTCCTTTGAATGCCCACATATACAATTGGACTATTCTAGCATTTTTCAGTTTTAATATTTTTTATCTTAACTTACTGGTCTAATAAAATCTAGTCAAAATCAAATTACAGAATTCTACATATCTATAAAAGAAAAAGAAGGTATGCCATAATTTGGTATATTTGAGATAGCTCAAATACTCCAACATACAAATTATCTTTCTTCAATAATCTCTAGATGGTTTGATCAAGTAAAAATTTCTTTTTATAATCTCTTGAAAATGCACCAGAGTAGCACTCATTTAATCATGTCCTATCTGTTCTTAGATTAGTAGCTCCATGTCAAATTCAGTATTTCCCATGATATTTAAAGTTATCTCCTTGTTCTTTTCTCCATTATGGTCATTCACAAACTTCCAAGGTAATGTTAAAGGTAGGAAAAGCAACTCAAGAAAGAGTTTGCCTGAATCGCACAGGGTGCTGGGAGAGAATATGTAGCTACTTTTTCCTGGTTGGGGTCTAGATTTTTGCTGTTTTCTGCCAAGGAATGACGCTAATGTGAAGACATAATGAAAAAAAAAAAATGAGTATGTAAAACTAAGGGGCTATTTATTTTGACTTTAATAATCAGTGGGAAAAGAAATCGATCAGTAGTTCCCAGAAGTTCTCTCAAGACTTTACCCTTTTACATATAAATCATAACCTTTCCTTTCATGTTATCATTTTTTTGTACATAGGTGAATTTTTAATCTTTGGCCTTGAAAAGATCAAGTTGATCTGAAAGTAATTTCACTAGCTACTAAAATAAAGCTCAACTTTCTTTAAAGGCAATCAATAAAATTCAGAATCACAACATAATAATAATAGTAATAATGTCCAGTATCCAGACAAAATTCCTACATATGCAAAGAAGTAAAACATGGCCGGGCGCGGTGGCTCAAGCCTGTAATCCCAGCACTTTGGGAGGCCGAGACGGGCGGATCACGAGGTCAGGAGATCCAGACCATCCTGGCTAACACGGTGAAGCTCCGTCTCTACTAAAAAATACAAAAAAAAACTAGCCGGGCGAGGTGGCAGGCGCCTGTAGTCCCAGCTACTCGGGAGGCTGAGGCAGGAGAATGGCCTAAAACCCGGGAGGCGGAGCTTACAGTGAGCTGAGATCCGGCCACTGCACTCCAGCCTGGGCGACAGAGGGTGACTCTGTCTCAAAAAAAAAAAAAAAAAAGAAGAAGTAAAACATGTGATCCACAAATAAAAGAGAAATAAGTAAATAGGAAGACAAACCTCAAAATGACATTAATAGTAAATTTAGCTGATAAGAGCTTAAAATAGATATTGTAAATACATTCAAAAATTTAAAGGATAACCTTAATAAAAATTGAAGAAAAGGGAAATATATTTTTTAAAATAAACCTTCTAGAACTCAAAAATACAATATCTAAAGTGAAAATTTTACTGGATGAAACTAAACAGAAATTAGAACCTACTAAGTTAAGATAAATGAACTTAAAGGCACTATGGAAGAAACTATACTAACTCATACACAGAGAAAAACACAAACAAACTACAGTGTTCTGTGGAGGAACGCAATATAATTTATCATACAAGTAATTGAAGACCAGAGGGATGGAGAGGGAAGAAAAATATTTGGAAAAATAAAGGTCACAATACTCCAAATTTTATTTTAACTATTTACACAAATTTTATTTTAACTGTTTACTATTTATAAATCCAATAAAGACAACAAACCCCAAGCAGAGTAAACACAATGAAAATAACACTGCAGCACATTGTAATCAAATTGAAAAAAGCAGGTAGAAACTGAGACACACTACTTAAAGGGGAATAAAGAATACCACCACGCAGAACACAGCGCAGCAATATCTTTAAAGTGCTAAATTATCAACCAAGAATTCTATATCCAGCAAAATAAAATTTCAAAAATTTAGGCAAAAAAGAAAAGATATTTTAAGACACAAAAGCTGAATCTGTCATCAGTAAACCTTCACTATAAGAAAATTTTTTTTAAGTTTAGGTGGAAGAAATGTTATACCAAAATGTAAATACACATCTAAATAAATAAATAAAAGAGCCTTGGAAATGGTAAATACATGGGTCAATATAAGAGATTTTCTTATTTTTTAATTTTTGACAAAGTTAATTGACAGCTTAAGGCAAACATTTAACCATATATTATAGGATTCATATTATGTGTAGAAGTAAAACGTATTAGCACTATCCACAAATAATGGTGAGAGTGAATGGAAGTATACCGTGGTTAAGTTGTTACCTTATACATCAAGAAAGAATATTGGTAAGTGACAGATGAATGTTGTAAAGTAGAGTAACCACAGAAAAAATAAAGAGGTATAGCTGATTAATCCACACAATAATGTCTGCACAGGCAGGCATGCATCTAACCAATATGCTATACCTGGTGTTCTTTGCTCTTGCTATGTACTGGTCTGGATTCTTCTGGTCTCAGGTAATGAAAAAAAAAAAGAAAGAAAGAAAGAGAAATGACTGTCTCTTAACTAAAAAAAAAAAAAATACTGGGTCCTCCACACAGTCAACATTTTTGTCTCCAACAATCTCATAGCTGTACTTGGCTCTGTTTTACAGAGGTGCCTTTAGTGGATAGAAATGGCCATTAGGGAATCTCAACCTCACATCCTTTCTATTTAGAAATCTCAGAAGAATGATGTTATTTCTTGTTCAACATCCATATAGCAATCTAAAGGAAGGAATTTGTTGGGTCCTGCCTAGAATTATTATTTCCACTGAACCAATCTCTGTGTTTAGGAAACTATGACTGGCTGGGCCTTTTTTTAACTTTTGTTTTAGGTTTAGGGGTACATGTAAAGGTTTGTTACATAGGTAAACACATGTCAAGGGGGTTTGTTGTACATACTATTTCACCACTCAGGTAGTAAGCCCAGAGCCTAACAGTTATCTTTTCTGTTCCTCTGCCTCCTCCATCCTCCCACCCTCCCTCCTCAAGTAGACTTATTTTAAAAAGTCAAAAAATAACAGAGATGCTGGCAAGGTTGTGAAGAAAAGGGAACCAGTGTCTGTTATTTCCTTCTTTGTGTCCACAAGTTCTTATCATTTGGCTCCTACTTATAAGTGAGAACATGCAGCATTTGGTTTTCTGTTCCTGCATTAGTTTGCTAAGGAAAATAGCCTCCAGCTCCATCCATGTTCCCACAAAAGACATGATCTCGTTCTTTTTTATGGCTGCATAGTGTTCTGTGGTATATATGTATCACATTTTCTTTATACAATCTGTAATTTTTGGGCATTTAGGTTGATTCCATGTCTTTGCTATTGTGAATACTGCTGCAATGAACTATGCAGCCATAAAAAAGAATTGAGTTCATATCCTTTGCAGGGACATGGATGAAGCTGGAAACCATCATCCTCAGCAAACTAACACAGGAACAGAAAACCAAACACCACACGTTCTCACTCATAAGTGAGAGCTGAAAAATGAGAACACATGGACACAGGGAGGGAAACATCACACATGTGCATGTGCATGTGTCTTGATGGTAGAATGATTTACATTCCTCTGAGTATATAACCAGTAATGGGATTGATGGGTTGAATGGTAGTTCTGTTTTCAGTTCTTTAAGGAATTGCCATACTGCTTTCCACAATGTTTGAACTGAAGTGTCCCCTTTTCTTCACAACCTCACCAGCATCTCTTATTTTTTGACTTTTTAAGAATAGCCATTCAGACTGGTGTGAGATGGTATCTCATTGTGGTTTTGATTTTCATTTTTCTAATGATCAGTGATATTGAACTTATTTTCATCTGCTTGCTGGCCATACGTATGTCTTCTTTTGAGAAGTATCTGTTTATGTCCTCTGCCCACTTTTTAATGTTTTTTTTTTCCTCGTAAATTTGTTTAAGTTCTTTATAGACGCTGGATATGACACCTTTCTCAGATGAATAGTTTGCAAATATTTTCTCCCATTCTGTAGGTTGTCTGTTTACTCTGTTGATAGCTCCTTTGCTGTGCAGAAGCTCTTAAGTTTAGTTAGATTACACTTATCAAGTTTTGCTCTTGTTGTGATTGCTTTTGGTGTCTTTGTCACAAAATCTTTGCTCATTCCTGTGTCCAGGACAGTATTACATTTTGACAGCTTTGTCAATCAGATGATTGTAGATGTTAGTCTTATTTCTGGGCTCTTTATTCTGCATTTTAATAAGTACCTTCTAGCCTTATAACACTTACCAAATTTGAAGAGCATTGTCTTAAAGTAGTAAAACTCTTTAAGAAATAATGCTTTTCCCATTATTACAATTAAACTGTAAGAAAAAGAGTAGGAGAGATCAAGAATAAAAAGTCTTGATAAATTGTGCTATGCTAAAGATAGAATATGATTTTGTTGAAGAAAATTCGAATACATTAAATTGTGATTTTCTAAATATTTCCTAAATACTGACAAATAGGTAGAACGTTAACTTTAAACCACGGAAATAGACCATGACTAGAATTTTGATGATATCATGGCATATTATACTCCAAGGTTGAAATATAAAAATCATTTTTATGGTTATATCTTGAAAAGAATGTTAGAAAATGTCTTCTTTATTTTGGTAGAGTATGGATTTGAATATTGTAGCAGAGATTATTTGGTATGTTGCCTATCAAATCCCCATTCTTGCATTCTCTCAAGTTAATTAAACTCTGATTATTTTCAGTTTTGTACATTGCCTAGCCTTCCCCACACCCCTCCAAATTTAGGAGTAATGATGTGACTAGGAACTGCCAATGTGTTGTAAGGGCAGGTTTTGTATGGAATATTTTTAAATCTCCTAAAGGAAGGGTATGAACCTTTCTCTTCTGCTTCCATCTTACTTCTTAGAATATTGATTTGATGACTTGTGCTCCAAAGACCACCTCAGATCATGAGCATAAAAGCAACACCAGAGGGACAGTGTTACCAAAGGGAATTGAGTCTCTGATAACTGCTAAACCACTGTGCTGAGACTTCCTTTACTTGACAAAGTAAACTTTTGTCATTTTTAAGTCATTTTGGGGGTCGCTTTTTTGAGTCACTGTTACAGTTGAAAGATACCCTAACTTATACAATGTTCTATAACTTTTGGGCCCTTATACAGACTAATAAGGCAAACATGTACCAGAATTAGTAAACAAAGTTTTTTATTTACTTTTTTAAATTTTACTTTAAGTTCTGGAATACATGTGCTGAACATGCAGGTTACATAGGTATACATGTGCCATGGTGGTTTGCTGCAACTATCAACCCATCATCTAGGTTTTAAGCTCCACATGTATTAGGTATTTTTTCTAATGCTCTCCCTCCCCTTGCTCCCCAACCCCAACAAGCCCTAGTGTGTGATGTTTCCCTCCCTGTGTCCATGTGTTCTCATTTTTCAGCTCTCACTTATGAGTGAGAACGTGTGGCATTTGGTTTTCTGTTCCTATGTTAGTTTGCTGAGGATGGTGGTTTCCAGCTTCATCCATGTCCCTGCAAAGGATATGAACTCAATTATTTTTTTATGGCTGCAAAGTATTCCATGGTGTATATGTGCCACATTTTCTTTATTTGCTTTGTTAAAGAAAAATAAAAATGGAAGCCACGGTTTAGATATACCCCAAGGTCAACTTCCTATAACCACGGAGCCAAAATTTAAGTCAATCTGATTCCCCAAAATGCTAATTTAAGTTATAAACACAAAACATAAGCTTTGCATCCTTATCAGCATGATTCAGTGAAACTAAACGCTCTGTTTGCCTTAAAAAGAATGTTAATGTATGGCAGTCTATCACAAAAAAACAGTCAAAAATAGTTTTTCCTTTATGCTATAAAAACTGTGTTGTAATTGCTGTAAGGCAAGCCTCTTATCAAGTCATTTGAAATCTCCCAGATCACGATATATCCTTTCTGTTTGACAATAAACTAAGTTTCTCCTAACTTGATCTGATTTTGTTTTTGACAACTTCAATTTGGTAACCCACAGCTGAACAGTGTTTCCAGGATGCATCAGAGTCCTAGATCTTATGGGAAATGTAAAGATGATAAGATCTCATTATAATTCAGTTAGAAAGAAGATATTATTCATTCTTGTCTCATTGTGATATGAGCAGCTCAAAAAGTAACTATTATGAAATAGAGAGAAGTGTTAGAAGAAGTAAAGCTGACAACACCTTGGATGGCTTATTTGGAAAGGAAATATTTAAATTAGGTCTTGAACCCAAATTAGAGTTTTTTCAGAAAAATTTTGCAGAACGGGAAAGACAAGCATCCCAAGGCAGAGGAAGCAGCTTACACAGTCACCCAATGTGGGAGATTGCGGGTGTGCTGTATACCAATCACAGATGAGTGAAGATGAGGTCTAGAAATGTGGGATAAAATTGTAGAAGGCTTTGGATATTGGCTAAAGATTCTTGCTTTTATTCTTCATGCAATGAGTAATCATCATCTTTATCATTTGTTTATATTCTTTCATGTGGATTTCTTTTTGAGACAAGATGTCACTCTACTGCTCTGACTAGAGTGCAGTGGTACAAACATGGCTCATTGCAGGCTCAACTTACCAGGATCAAGCAATCCTCTCACCTCAGATTCCCAAACAGCTGGAACTATACATGTGAAACACCACAACTGGATAATTTTGGGGGGTTTTTGGTAGAGATGAGGTCTCACTATGTTGCACAGGCTCGTTTCAAACTCCCAGACTCAAGCAATCCTCTCACCTAGGCCTCCCAAAATGCTGGGATTACAGGCGTGAGCAACCATGCCTGGCCTCATACAGATTTTCAATGCGATCTTTTCTAATTAAATTTGTTTTCATTAAATTTTGTACTCTGGTGGCTTTTCTTCTATCACTAATTATTAGATCATTTTGAGTATAGCAAATATATATACATATACACATACATATATATATACACACATATATATACACATATATCTATCTATCTATATATATAAAATCAGATAAGAGAAGCAGTATACCTCACTTCAGTTGTTCCCAAAGTGTGGTTCCCAAACCAGTAGCACAAGCATCTCCTAGAAACTTTTTAGAAATGCAGATTTTTAGGACACATCCCAGACATGCCAAATGAGAAATGTGGGGATTGGGGAACAGCAATCTGTAGGTTTTGGGATTTTTTTGTTTTGATGGAGTCTTGCTCTGTGGCCCAGGCTGGAGTGCAGTGGTGTCATCTCCAGTCTCTGCAACCTCCGCCTCCCAGGTTCAAGCAATTCTCCCTGCCTCAGCCTCCCGAGTAGTTGGAATTACAGGTGCCCACCACCACGCCCAGCTAAATTTTGTATTTTTTAGTAGAGACAGGGTTTTGCCATGTTGCAAGCCCGCAGAGTGACTCTGACACACAGCAAAGGGTGAGAACTACTGGCTTAGTGATTGGAGATGAGATCTTGAGACAAAGAACCAGAGTTCAACAACTGATTCTACCATTTGTCCTGAAGCAAAGTTCCTTATCCTTGTGGAAAGTCAATCGCCTCATTTTATAAAGGGTGACAGAGATGTGAGGTTTATGTAAGACACTGTATGTATTACTCAGAAATGGTAAGTCTCTCTAAATATTAGCTATTGTTAATTACTAAAAAGGAAGCTTATTGCAGAAAATTCGCTCTGTATGTTTTTATGGATATAAGAATATGTACAATGTGATACAAACCATGACACATCAAATGATTCAAATCTAATATGTGAATACAATCTAACAGAAAATCTGTTTTGGTCTCCACAGATCCCAGTTGAGAACTTGCTCAGATCAGCTTTTATTCTGTAATTTTCTGTGGAGCACTAAGCACATGATTTTAAATATCATTGGCAAATCAATGTCTTCACTCCTTGCAAAATTTTTTATATTAGTCAAAAATTTGTTCAAGATAAATATTTTTAAAAGATGCCACTTCACTTCCACCACGCGCGCACACACACACACACACACACACACAAACACAGAGAGAGAGAGAGAGAGAGAGAGAGAGAGAAATGAGAAGGTAAATGTTGCTTTTTGCTTATGGAAAGAATTTCAACCAAGAGACCTGTATGGGTGTAGCCAGCAAATCATCACATTAGTGGGGCTTTTTGTGTTCTGTTCTTTCTTCTCTTTTGATGCAGATACATTATTATTATGGATCTGAGTGATTTTCATAGGCAAATATGCTGAAATAGCACTCCTGACCTTCTTTCACAGAATTAGGCCAATTTAATAAGCATTCCAGAACTTTGTTTTACCATGTCCAGAACTAAGATAACATACACTACATGCTAACATATTTAAAACATGTATAAAGAATATAATTGTATTACTTATATGAGTACTAGCTATCTAGTTCCTATAGCCTAGCACTATCTGGTGTATTTCTTCCTGGAATCCTTGGTCAATGGCAGTGACACAGGGGATAGGATGGATGTCAACCACATAATCATTCAGGGACCATGGCTAGTGCAGCCTCCGCCATCTTCCATAAAAGGCTTCCATCATCACCCTTAATGCTGAAATTCAGCTAATGGAATGTGTTTTGTTTCTCTTTTACTACTATTAATAGACGCAAAGACTAAATATCAATAAAGGCCAAAATTAGCGAAGAAAGTGGCAGCCTTTTATTTGCAAATATGCATATACTCTCGGGAGGTTCTCTGGTCCTCAGGTGTGGGGGGCCAGGGAAGTCCCGCCGGGGCTCCCCGGTGACGTTCTCCGGTCCAGGAATGTGGGGGGCGGAAGAAGTCACGCCGGCTCCTGCTGGCAGCAGACTTTTATGCCTGGGAGCTGGAAGGGGAGGAGTTTGGGGCATGTGTGTAGGAGTGGCTTCTTGAATTTCGGTGTCCCCGGCTTGACGTCATTCTTCGCAGGCTCAGTTGATTTGGTTCTTTTCCCGGGCGTGGGAAAATCTGTGATGAAGAACCCGGAAACAACAGGGACTGCTCCATCTTGTTCACCTTCCTCCATCTTGTCCCTTTTCCCTCACCCAAACAGAATGGACAAAAGACAAAGAAAAATAGGCAACTTCTCTTCCTAACCACTACAACCAGAAGTAACAAATATCATTTCTGTTTATACTTCACTGGTGAGAACTGATCAAGCAGTGCACCAGGTTCAAGGGAAATGGAAAATGTAGTCTCTGGCTGGATACTGGGTCAGTATTCACATGGTGTGTTTCCAAATTATCACAGGCAAAAATTTTACCAAATATCTCCACAACTAAATAGCTTTCCTGCCTTCTAGCCTGCTATTTCTTTGTTTTTGTTCTTGTCATGGCTGTCCAACTTCAAATTATGCCACATATTTTGCATTTGGATACAGAAGCCCCTATTTAAAATACCAAATTACCATCCACTACTGTCACCAAAACAGCCCCCAAAATATCAATGAAAATATAACGTTCTCAGATTAAAGTCCAATGCAGGTGTGACTGATTTATTTTAGCCAAAGCTGCAGAGGGACTTTGTGACACACAGAACTAGTAGAAGATCTGTCATCTTCTAAATATGGCTTACAGGGTCACCTTGAGCACTAGCATCAAGCTGGTACCAGAGAATGGAACAGTTAGGAAGGCACAATTGTTTCTTAGTCATTTGGGCTCACAGGTGACACACTCATCTCTACTACATTCCATTGATGAGAACCAATTATAAGGCTCCACTTGTGTAAAGGCAAGTATAGATGAATAGAATTTCCTGGTGAGCCCACCACTGCCCAGCACCAGCTCTATATTGCAAAATGGCAGTCAAAAAGTTTTACTAGATATAGGTCTCTGACACAAAAGTAAAATTGTGTATACATATATGTGTGTGTGTGTATATGTATACATATGTATACACACACACACACACACACATATATATGTAAGGTCTCTGAGCCCAAGCTAAGCCATTGTATCCCCTGTGACCTGCACATATATGTCCAGATGGCCTGAAGCAAGTGAATAATCACAAAAGAAGTGGAAATGGCCAGTTCCTGCCTTAACTGATGACATTTCACCACAAAAGAAGTGAAAATGTCCAGTCCCTGCCTTAACTGATGACATTACCTTGTGAAATTCCTTCTCATGGCTCAACCTGGCTCAAAAGTTCCGCCACTGAGCACCTTGTGACCCCCCACCCCTGCCAGCCAGAGAAAACCCCCTTTGACTGTAATTTTCCACTACCCACCCAAATCTTATAAAATGCCCCACCCCTATCTCCCTTCGCTGACTCTCTTTTCAGACTCAGCCCGCCTGCACCCAGGTGATTAAAGAGGTTTATTGCTCACACAAAGCCTGTTTGTTGGTCTCTTTACATGGATGCAAGTGAAATTTGGTGCCGTGACTCGGATCGGGGGACCTCCCTTGGGAGATCAATCCCCTGTCTTCTTGCTCTTTGCTCCATGAGAAAGATGCACCTATGACCTCGGGTCCTCAGACCAACCAGCCCAAGGAACATCTCACCAATTTTAAATTGGGTAAGTGGCCTCTTTTTACTCTCTTCTCCAAGCTCTCTCACTATCCCTTAACCTCTTTCTCCTTTCAATCTTGGCACCATCTTTCAATCTCTCCCTTCTCTTAATTTCAGTTCCTTTCGTTTTGTGTTAGAGACAGAGGAGACACGTTTTATCCGTGAACCCAAAACTCCAACTCCAGTCACAGACTTGGGAAGACAGTCTTCCCTTGGTGTTTAATCACTGTGGGGACGCCTGCTTGATTATTCACCCATGTTTCAGAGGTGTCTGATCACCGTGGGGACACCTGCCTTGGTCCTTCACCTTTAGTGGCAAGCACCACTTTTTTGGGGGATGAGCACCCCCTGCCCCTTCTCTCTGTGTCTCTACCCTCTCTTTTCTCTCCACTTTCCTCGGGGGGACAAGCACTCACCACCCCTTCTCCACTTTCCTGGGGTCAAGTACCCCCCTCCCCTTCTCTCTATGTCTCTACCTTCTCTTTTCTCTTCACTTTTTTGGGGGGCAAGCATCCCCCACCCCTTCTCTCTGTGTCTCTACTCTCTCTTTTCTCTGGGCTTGCCTCCTTCACTATGGGCAACATTCCACCCTCTATTCCTCCCTCTTCTCCCTTAGCCTGTGTTCTCAAACACTTAAAACCTCTTCAGCTCACACCTGACCTAAAACCTAAATGCCTTATTTTCTTCTGCAACACCGCTTGGCCCCAATACAAACTTGACAACGTCTCTAAATGACCAGAAAATGGCACTTTCAATTTCTCCATCCTACAAGACCTAGGTAATTTTTGTCAAAAAATGGGCAAATGGTCTGAGGTGCCTTACTTTCAGGCATTTTTCACACTTCATTCCCTCCCTAGTCTCTGTTCCCAATGCGATTCCTCCCAGATCCTCCTTCTTTCCCTCCCACCTGTCCCCTCAGTCCCAACCCCAAGCATTGCTGAGTCTTTCCAATCTTCCTTTTCTACATACCCATCTGACCTGTCTCCTCCTCTCCAGGATGCTCCTCACCAGGCCAAGTCAAGTCCCAATTCTTCCTCAGTCTCCGCTCCTCCACTCTATAATCCTTCTCTCACCTCCCCTCCTCACATCCGGTCCGGCTTACAGTTTAGTTCGGTGACTAGCTCTCCCCGACCTGCCCAACAATTTCCTCTTAGAGAGATCACCAGTACTGAAGGCATAGTCAGGGTACCTGTGCCTTTTTCTCTATCAGAACTCTCTCAGATCAGTCAGCAATTAGGTTCTTTCTCATTAGACCCCACTAAATATATACGGGAATTCCAATATCTAACTCTGTCCTACAATTTAACCTGGAGTGACTTAAATGTCATCCTAACTTCTACCCTCTCCCCAGATGAACGACAAAGAGTTTTTTCTCTAGCCCAATCGCATGCTGACAACCACCAGCTCCATGAGCCAGACCTCCAGGAAGGCATTAGAGCAGTTCCCCGAGACGATCCCCCATGGAACTATCAGGCAGATTCCCCAGGTATAGCTAGGTGAGATTACATGATTTCCTGCCTAGTTTAAGGGCTTAAAAAGGCAGCTTACAAAACTGTTATTATGACAAGCTTAAAGAAACTACCCAAGATAAAGATGAAAACCCAGCCCAGTTCATGTCTCATTTGGCAACAACCCTGACACGTTTTACAGCCCTAGACCCTGAAGGGTCAGAAGGCCATCTCATTCTAAACATGAATTTTATCACCTAGTCAGCTCCTGACATTAGGAAAAAAGTTTCAAAACTTAGAATCCAGCCCTCAAATCCCACAACAGGAATTAATCAACCACGCCTTTAAGGTGTACAATAATAGAGAGGAGGCTGCCAGGCTGACTTACAATTACTTGGGGGACAAAACCCAGCTGCACCTCCAGCACACAAGAAGTTCAAAATGCCTAAGTCACACACAACTAAGCTGCAGCAGTCAAGCATTCCTACAGGACTTCCTCCATCAGGATCTTGCTTCAAGTGTCAGAAAACTGGCCACTGGGCCAAGGAATGCCCACAGCCCAGGATTCCTCCCAAGCCATTGTCTCATCTGTGCAGGAACCCACTGGAAATCAGACTGACCAGCTCTCCCAGCAGCCACTCCTAGAGCCCCTAAAGCTCTAATCTAAGGCTTTCTGACTGACTCCTTCCCAGATCTTCTCGGCTTAGCAGCTGAAGACTGACGCTGCCCGATTGCCTCAGAAGCCACCTGGACCATCACGGACACCAAGCTTTGGGTAACTCTCACAGTGGAGGGTACGTCCATCCCCTGTTTAATCTATATGGGGGCTACCCACTCCACATTACCTTCTTTTCAAGGGCCTGTTTCCCTTGCCCCCATAACTGTTGTGGGTATTGATGGCCAAGCTTCAAAACTCCCTAAAACTCTCACACTCTAGTGCCAACTTAGACAACATTCTTTTACGCACTCTTTTTTAGTTATCCCAACCTGCCCAGTTCCCTTATTAGGCTGAGACTTTTTAACCAAATTATCTGTTTCTCTGACTATTCCTGGACTACAGCCACGTCTCATTGCCACCCTTCTTCCCAATCCAAAGCCTCCTTTGCGTCTTCCTCTCGTATTCCCCCACCTTAACCCACAAGTATAGGACACCTGTACTCCCTCCCTGGCAACCAATCACGTGCCCATTACTATCCCATTAAAACCTAATCACCCTTATCCCACTCAATGCCAATATCCCATCCCACAGCACACTTTAGAAGGATTAAAGCCTGTATCACTCGCCTGCTACAGCATGCGCTTCTAAAACCTATATAAACTCTCCTTACAATTCCCGCATTTCACCTGTCCAAAAACTGGACAAGTCTTACAGGTTAGTTCAGGATCTGTGCCTTATCAACCAAATTGTTTTGCCTATCCACCCTGTAGTGCCCAACCCGTTCATTCTTTTGTCCTCAATACCTTCCTCCACAACTCACTATTCTGTTCTTGATCTTAAAGATGCTTTTTTCACTATTCCCCTGCACCCCTCATCCCAGCCTCTCTTTGCTTTTACCTGGACTGACCCTGACACCCATCAGTCCCAGCAGCTTACCTGGGCTATGCTGCCGCAAGCCTTCAGGGACAGCCTTTGTTACTTCAGTCAAGCTCTTTCGCATGATTTACTTTCTTTCCACCCCTCCACTTTTCATCTTATTCAAATATTGATGACCTTCTACTTTGTAGCCCCTCTTTTGAATCTTCCCAACGAGACACCCTCCTGCTCCTTCAATATTTATTCCTCAAAGGATATCAGTTATCCCCCTCCAAAGCTCAAATTTCTTCTCCATCTGTTACCTACCTTGGCATAATTCTTCATAAAAATACAGATGCTCTCCCTGCCGATTGAGTGTGACTGATCTCTCAAACCCCAACACCTTCTACAAAACAACTTCTTTCCTTCCTAGGCATGGTTGGATACTTTTGCCTTTGGATACCTGGTTTTGTCATCCTAACAAAACCATTATATAAACTCACAAAAGGAAACCTAGCTGACCCCATAGATCCTAAATCTTTTCCCCACTTCTCTTTCCATTCCTTGAAGACAGCTTTAGAGACTGCTTCCACACTCGTTCTCCCTGACTCATCCCAAACCTTTTCATTACACACAGCCGAAGTGCAGGGCTGTGCAGTCAGAATTCTTACACAAGGACTGGGACCGTGCCCTGTAGCCTTTCTGTCCAAACAACTTGACCTTCCTGTTTTAGGCTGGCCATCATGTCTCCGTGCAGCCACTGCTGCCGCCCTAAAACTTTTAGAGGCCCTCAAAAGCACAAACTATGCTCAACTCACTCTCTACAGCTCTCATAACTTCCAAAATCTATTTTCTTCCTCACACCTGATGCAAGTACTTTCTGCTCCCTGGCTCCTTCAGCTATACTCACTCTTTGTTGGGTCTCACACAATTACCATTGTTCCTGGCCCGGACTTCAATCTGGACTCCCACATTATTCTGGATACCACACCTGACCCCCATGACTGCATCTCTCTGATCCACCTGACATTCACCCCATTTCTCCATATTTCCTTCTTTCCTCTTCTTCACCCTGATCACATTTGGTGTATTGATGGCAGCTCCACCAGGCCTAATCGCCACTCACCAGCAAAGGCAGGCTACACCGTAGTATCTTCCACATCTATCACTGAGGCTATTGCTCTGCCTCCCTCCACTACTTCTCAGCAAGCCAAACTCATTGCCTTAACTTGGGCTCTCACTCTTGCAAAGGAACTATGCATCAATATTTATACTGACTCTAAACACACCTTCCATATCCTGAACCACCGTGCTGTTATATGGGCAGAAAGAGGTTTCCTTACTACACAAGGGTCCTCCATTATTAATGCCTCTTTAACAAATACTCTTCTCAAGGCCGCTTTACCTCCAAAGGAAACTGGAGTCATTCACTGCAAGGGCCATCAAAAGGCCATCAAATCCCATTGCTCTAGGCAATGCTTATGCTGATAAGGTAGCTAAAGAGACAGCTAGCGTTCCAGCTTCTGTCCTTCATGGCCAGTTTTTCTCCTTCTCATTGGTCACTCCCACCTACTGCCCCACTGAAACTTCCACCTATCAATCTCTTCCCACACAAGGCAAATGGTTCTTGGATCAAGGAAAATATCTCCTTCTAGCCTCATAGACTCATTCTATTCTGTTGTCATTTCATAACCTCTTCCATGTATGTTATAAGCCACTAGCCCATCTCTTAGAACCTCTCATTTCCTTTCCATTGTGGAAATCTATCCTTAAGGAAATCACTTATCAGTGTTCCATCTGCTATTCTACTGCCCCTCAGGGATTGTTCAGGCCCCCTCCCTTCCCTACACATCAACTTGGGGATTTACCCCTGCCCAGGACTGGCAAATTGACTTTACTCATATGCCCTGAGTCAGGAAACTAAAATACCTCTTGGCCTGGGTAGACACTTTCATTGGATGGGTAGAGGCCTTTCCCACAGGGTCTGAGAAGTTCACCACAGTCATTTCTTCCATTCTGTCAGACATAACTCCTTGGTTTGGCCTTCCCACCTCTATACAGTGCAATAACGGACCAGCCTTTACTAGTCAAATCACCCAAGCAGTTTCTCAGACTCTTGGTATTCAGTGGAAACTTCATATACCCTACTGTCCTCAATCTTCAGGAAAGGTAGAACAGACTAATGGTCTTTTAAAGACACACCTCACCAAGCTCAGCCTCCAAATTAAAAAGGACTGGACAGGACTTTTACCTCTTGCCCTTCTTAGAATTAGAGCCTGTACTCGAGATGCTACAGGGTACAGTCCATTTGAACTTTTATGTGGATGCACTTTCTTGCTCGGCCCCAACCTCATCTGAGACACCAGCCCTCTAGGCAACTATTTTCCAGTCCTCCAGCAGGCTAGACAGGAAATTCGCCAGGCTGCTAATCTTCTCTTGACTACTGCAGATTCTCAGCCATATGAAGACATCCTAGCTAGATGATCAGTTCTTATTAAGAATCTGACCACTCAAACTCTACAACCTCAATGGATCAGATGCTACTTAGTCATCTTTAGTACCCCAACTGCCTTCTGCCTGCAGGATCCTCCCCACTGGGTTCACCGTTCCAGAATAAAGCTATGTCCATCTGACAGCCAGCCTAATTTCTCCTCTTCCTCCTGGAAGTCGCAAGCACTTTCCCCTACTTCCCTTAAACTCACTCACATTTCTGAAGAACAGTAATCACTCTTATGAGCCTAATAAATCCCTTCATTCTATTAGGTCTGTTCATCCTTACCTTACTTTTTGCAACAGGACTTTATGCAGTCACCCCCACTACTTGAACTGAGCCCCCAAAACTAGTCATCCCTACTATCTTCTGTCTAGTCATACTCCTATTCACCCTTCTCAACTACTCATAAATGCCCAACTCTTGTTTACACTGCCGGTTTACACTGTTTCTCCAAGCCATCACAGTTGATATCTTCTGGTGCTATCCCCAAACCGCCACTCTTAACTCCCTCTTAGAGTGGATAGATGATCTTTGCTGGCAGGGCACCCTCCAATACTTTCACCCTGATGAAGTTCTATTCTTTACTTTCATACTCACTCTTATTCTCATTCCCATTCTTATGCCAACCTCTACCTCTCCCCAGCTATCTCCACCACACTATCAACCTGACTCACTCTCTCCTTTGCTTTTTCTAATCCCTCCTGAGCAAACAATTGCTGGCTTTGCATTTCCCTTTCTACCAGCACCTACACAGCTGTCCCTGCCTTACATACAGACTGGGCAATATCTCCTGTCTCCCTATACCTCTGAACTTCCTTTAACAGCCCTCACCTTTACCCTCCTGAGGAACTCATTTACTTTCTAGACAGGTCCAGCAAGACCTCCCCAGACATTTCACATCAGCAAGCTGCCGCCCTTCTCTGCACTTCTTTAAAAAATGTTTCTCCTTATATCAACTCTACTCTCCCCATATTTGGATCCCTCACAACACAAACTACTATTCCTGTGGCCACTCCTTATGTATCTCTTGGCAAAGACCCACTGGAATTCCCCGGGGTAACCTTTCACCTTCTCGATGTTCCTTCACTCTTCATCTCCAAAGCCCAACAACACACGTCACTGAAACAATTGGAGCCTTCCAGCTCTGTAATACAGATAAGCCATCTATCAATACTGACAACTTTAAAACATTAGCAGTAATTATTGCTAAGGAAGATACTTTTTCACTCCATCCTTGCTTACTTTCCCCTTGCTCAGCAGACTCTCCTCCCAGGCTCTCTTCTTGTTTACTTATATCCAGCCCCATAAATAACAGTGAAAGATTGCTCATAGACACTCATACACCATGAAAATCGAACCTCTCCCTCTACACATTTACCCCATCAGTCCCCATTACAACCTCTGATGGCTGCCACCCCAGCTGGATCCCTAGGAGTCTGGGTACAAGACACCCCTTTCAGCACTCTTTCTCATCTTTTTACTTTGCATTTCCAGTTTTGCCTCGCACAAGGTCTCTTCTTCCTCTGTGGATCCTCTACCTACATGTGTCTACCTGCTAACTGGACAAGCAAATGCATACCAGTTTTCCTTACTCCCAAAATTCAGTTTGAAAATGGGACTCAGGAGCTCCCTGTTCCCCTCATGACACCAAACAACAAAAAAGAGTTATTCCACTAATTCCCTTGCTTGTCAGTTTAGGACTTTCTGTCTCCGCTATTGCCCTCGATACTGGAATAGCAGGCATTTCAACTTGTCACGACCTTCTGTAGCCTCTCTAATGACTTCTCTGCTAGCACCACAGACATATCACAAACTTTATCAGTCCTCCAGGCCCAAGTTGACTCTTCAGCTGCAGTTGTCCTCCAAAACTGCTGAGGCCTTGACTTACGCACTGCTGAAAAAGGAGGACTCTGTATATTTTTAAATGAAGAGTGTTGTTTTTACCTAAATCAATCTGGTCTGGTGTATGACAACATAAAAAAACTCGAGGATAGAGCCCAAAACCTTGCCAACCAAGCGGGTATTTACACTGAACCCCCTTGAGCACTCTCTAATTGGATGTCTTGGGTCCTCCCAATTTTTAGTCCTTTAATACCTATTTTTCTCCTTCTTTTATTCGGACCTTGTATCTTCCATTTAGTTTCTCAATTCATCCAAAACTGTATCCAGCTCATCACCAGTCATTTTATATGACAAATTCTCCTTCTAACAACCCCACAATGTCACCCCTTACCACAAAATCCTCCTTCAACTTGACCTGTCCCACTCTAGGTTCCCACGCCACCCCTAACCCCATTCGAACCAGCCCTAAGAAACATCACCCATTATCTCTCCATGCCACCTCTGCCAAAAAAGTGTTTCACTGCCCCAATACTTCAATACCATTTTATGTTATTTTTCTTCTTAATATAAGAAGGCAGGAATGTTAGGCCTCTGAGCCCAAGCTAAGCCATCGTATCCCCTGTGACCTGCACATATATGTCCAGATGGCCCAAAGCAAGTGAAGAATCACAAAAGAAGTGAAAATGGCTGGTCCCTGCCTTTCCTGATGACATTACCTTGTGAAATTCCTTCTCCTGGTTCATCCTGGCTCAAAAGCTTCCCATTGAGCACCTTGTGACCCACCACCCCTGCCAGCCAGAGAACAATCCTCTTTCACTGTAATTTTCCACTCCTACCCAAATCTTACAAAATGGCCCCAACCCATCCCCCTTTGCTGACTCTCTTTTCAGACTCAGTCTGCCTGCACCCAGGTGATTAAAAAACTTTATTGCTCACACAGCGCCTGTTTGGTGGTCTCTTCACGTGGACATGAGTGAAAATATATATATGCTGTTTTTAAAAAATAAATCTCAAACCTATAAAGAGACAACTATTAATAAAGAATGTAAAAGATCAAGATCCTTGTGAGAAATAAATGTGGAATGTACTTTTGTTTTGTGCAAAATAACTGCTTATAGACAATAAAAACTCAAAAGACATTATTTCAAAGATGTGTCTTTGAGGAGAAGCCCAAGGTTTGCCAAGATAGAACTTTGGAATAAAGACTTGAAATAGGATTAGTCCAACCAACCCTTCATTTTATAGGTGAGGGCATTGAAGCTACAGAGAATTGATGTGACGAGCCAAAAATTATAATGTTGGACAGTGAAAAATATCTCAACTTTTGATTCCTTTTTTATCATCAGAGTGATCAGTTGAGGAATCAAAAGGAGAAAGAAAAGAGATTATTGACATTTAGAATTTTAGGCTTCAGATTTAGAGATTATCATATGAGGAACTATGAAAATAAGGGGAGAAGGGAATCACAAAATCAAATGCTCTTGCAAGCAAACAAATTAAGTAGGCCCACACTTCTACCAAGTGCATGTAGTCAGACTCAGGCCAATCCATGGCTCGCGGGTTAGTCCTTCATAGAATATGCTTCAATGGTATAAGGCTACACAGTGAGGAAGTATCTTATTTCCAGAGGTCTAAGACACAGACTTTTAATGAAACCTGCCTAAAGTTTTCTCTGTACCTTTGAAGGTTTCCATCTCATCATTACCCAATTCAGGAGATGTTATAAGCCTCTCCAAAGAAAGAAATTGTTCCTTTTCTCAGGTCTTTGGCCTTTCAGTTGTACTGCGTGATGTGGCAGATTCTGAGATGAAGCAGGGATCCCTCCTACGGGCCTGCCACCCACAAAGCATGGAAATAAAGGAAAATTTTGAGTTCTTTCTGGGGAAATTCCAGTCACCGACCTAGCCCTGAGAAGTAAAGGAGCAACCTGATAAGTAAGAATACAGTAATATCTGAAAACAATAGCCAAGGAAGCTAGAGCCACAGTGTTTGCTTCTCTATAGAAAGTAAAGGTAAAGTCTTCACATATGTCCCTGAGTTGTTTTTCAGAAACCTGGACCCCTCACCACATGGAAAAGCCATCTGCTGGCACATAGATCTCAGATGGGGGGAACTGAGGACTAAACTCTGTCATTCTTTGTTCTTAATTTCTTCCTGAGGGCCCTGAGGGAAATTATACTAACAGGCCAGAGCTCAGCTCTCCTTTCTGCTGGCCCAAAGCCAAACCAATCACAGATCAGAAAACATTTGAATCCACCTGTGATCTGTGGGCCATGCCATCCTCCCCACTCACCTGCTTTGAGATGTCCCACCTTTTTAGGCCAAACCAACCTATAGCCTCCATGTATTGATTTATAGCTTTGCCTGTAACCTCTGCCTCCCTGCCTTTAAAAACTCTTACAGTTAAGCCACTGGGAAGTTCAGATCTTAAGCATGAGCTGCCTGATTCTCCTTGCTTGTTGCCCTGAAATAAATGCCCCCACTTTTTCTTCTTGCAAATCCCAATGTCATTGTTTGGTCTTGCTGTGCCAGGCAGGCAGACCCAAGTTCAGTCTGGTAACCACTCCTCTAGAATATGCCATGAATTACAGCTGTGTGAAGTCAATAAAACCCAAAGTTTCCGAAAGAAACATTACTATTTTAATAATTATTTTGCCTCCATGAGGAATAAAAATATTTCCTATATATGATGTACTGGACTTTTACAAGGGGTATTAATTTGACAGCAATTTTATCCCATATTGATTATGGACTGTTGTGAATTCTACAGTTTTCATATAGTTTAGCAAAGAAAATTATTTCATACTTATTTTCCTTCATAAATAGATGTATGTTTTGTAAATGTATTCCAGGCGCTTGTAACCTTTATGATACAAACTTGCAATAACTACTGAGTTACTTTCAATTGAAGGTAAAAATTAAATGTTTTAATTTTGGAAGTGGTTTGGCAACAGTATTTCCAAAACGTGGTAGAAAATGGTGTTTTTTAGCTTGAATCCACACCAGAAGGCTACTCATTCTTCCATAAAGAGCTTATGGAATACACTCCCATTTTTAAGCCAAATGGAAGAAGAACATGAAATCAGAAAAAAAAATTACCCAACTTCTGTATAATGCTTTCAGGATCCTCAGTAGGGAACTCGAGGCAGACTTTTAGCAAATCTTATTAAAGAAAACAAATATATTAGGAACACATTGTAAGAATATGTACTTAAAGTGAAACTTGGGTAGTGATCTTATTACATTATCTCAATTATTGAACTCCTCTTAGTTTCTTATTCTGTTTTATTAATGTCATCAGTTATTACCATTTGAAATTAACTTGTTTTTGAATTTGTTCACTGGTTTACTGCTACCAGTAAAATGTCAGCTCCATGAAGACAAGGACCTTGTCAGATTTGCTCGCTAATATATCCTTTGTGCTTAGAAAACTACCTGGAACATAGTGGAAGCTCAATATTTGTAGAATGAATGAATGAATCCCGAGAGCATGACATCTAATGCATGAAAGAAGATCAGAAGAATTCAGCCAACCCAAGAGAAACAGGAATGTGGACCACACCTGAATAAAACTACTATCCTCTTAACTCGTTATTCTCTCCTTCCTGAATCAAAGACTCATATTTTTAAAACAGATATGCTGTGAGGAATTTACACCACAAATGTGTGTCACTAACATATAGATTAGTATTTACTGTGTTATATCTTAAGTATGCTAAAATTGAAAGTAATGAACATTGCTTTCAACTATGTTATGATTTTTAAGCAATCACAATTCATTCTAAAGTTGGCTTCATAATGTCTTGAGTATTGCTGCCGGTTTTTCTGTAGATGGATACCTAGACTTTGAAAATTAAAGTAGAAGATGAAGGACAGCAGAATATGCCACTACAAAAGATGCCACTTTTCCATAAGGATTATTTTGAGCTAAAGGCAACTGAGAAGAAGTAGATACAGGAAAAGTTATTTGCCTTGCCTAAACAATTTGCCTAAAAACAGGATACAAATTCACAAAGTTATCCCTCCTCCTCTCTCTACCAAGTGGGACAGAATTTGATCACTGAAGATGACTTAAGATGCTTATCATCCTGGAGATATCACCACAGGAATCTACACAACAAATTTTACAAAATAGCCTTTATCTACCATATATTTGCCTTCCTACAATTTACTGCCCTTAAAAATCCAAGGTCCTTTTCCTTTGTCATTTCTTCAACAATGTATTATTCTTTGTCAAAGATGCTATGTAAGCCAGAGTTCTAAGCCACTTCTTTGAGATTTACTCATTTTTTTCCTGGGTGTCTTCTATGTGTACATGTGGTATATGTGTTAACAAATGTCTGTTTTTCTCTTGTGAATCTTTTGTTTTATGAGATGAGGATTCACTCTATTGTCCAGGCTACAGTACAGTAGCATAATCATAGTTCACTGCAGCCTCAACCTCCTGAACTCAAGTGATCTTTCTGCCTTATCCTCTTGAGTAGCTGGGACCACAGGCATGTGCCACCACACCTGGCTATTATTTTTAACTTTTTTTTGGACAGGATCTCACTATGCGGCCCAGGCTGGTCTTGAACTCCTGGCCTTAAGTGATTCTCCCACCTAAGGCTCTCAAAGTGCTGAGATTACAGATGTGAACCACCACACCTGGCTATCCTGCCTTTTGTTACAATGGATACTAGCTCAAAGCTATGAGAAGTAGAGAGAAAATTACTTTTTCCTTCCCTGCAAAGGGAATATAATTCAGTAATTAAGGTCATAGACTTCTAGCTCGAGTAGTTCTGAGTTCAAATCTACCCACCATATTTATCAGTTATGTGTCTTTGACTAATTTTATAACATTTTTGAATCTCAGTTTCTTTATCAGGAATTTAGGTAATGCTGTTTCATAAAAATTTTAGTACATTTAACATAATGTAAAAAGTGCTTACTTCAGTGAGCCCAACACACAATTAGGGCTCAGTGAGGTGTAGCCATTATCATTAAGCTCTCTGCCAAAATTCCCACGACAAACAAACAAAAGGCATTTTACAACATTAGCTTGAAAATCGAAAAACTATGAAACATGTTACATGAAGTAATATTGGAATGTAGTTTTAGCTTTTGATATTTAGATGTGATGTTTCAGAGTATTCAAGGGAAGGGATCTGCATTTAATCTTTATAGTGCACAATCTTGACTCTAACACTTCCTTGGCTCAGTATTGTAAAATTGTGGAAGTTCAGCTTCCTAAGTCACACTAATTATGCTGCCACTTTCACCTATAAAAAGAGGAATGCTTTACAAAAGTGCTCAGTATCTCTATATTGTATACATTTTAAAACCATAAATCAGTAGGAAAAAAACTGGTATGTCTCAAAATTATTAAATGTAACATGTCAAACAACAAGTTAAGATTAGCGAAATGCCCAAAGCTCCTCTACTGCAAGGAATACTGGATCTCTGTGTCTTAAGCGACACCCCAGAGAGGCATGTACCATGGCCACGGTCTCTTGACCTTACCTCCCCATAGCTAGATAATGGTGCTATGTGTGAGTTTAATAGTCCAGTATTTTAGGATATAATAAATTTGATATATAAGACAAGAATTTGATATTTAAGATATTATAGACAGGATTATTCTAACATGTGAATGGTAATATTTTATATACGCTCAAGGCTTTAGACGCACATAGATTTTCTAAAACATACAAAAAGAACAGAAACAAATGCATACCTAACTTTACTTATTCATCAAGACAGATATCTATTAACACAGGCACAGTTTAAAACAGAAAAGATATAAGATATAGAGCAAATATTGTCAAGATGATGATATTTAGCCAATCAACTATTTTCGAGAAATCATCTTTTATTCTGAGGCTGTGTTTTCATTCACAGTGAATCTAAATCTCTTCCTTTTATCTCTTGGGTGTCAGGATTTGTCACTCTTCCCATAAACAAAATTGATTCTAGGGAAACAAACAAACAAACAAACATATTTTAGGAATTTCTGGAGAAAACAACTGACAATAATTAGTTTTTCTTAATATTTAACATATTATTTGGTCTTTTTTCTCTGTAAGATAAATAGGCGGTGTCCAATAGCAAAGCCTTCTCCTTTGTCTCAAATTCATAATTATATCATTATTAATCATTTTCTGGTAATTTATGAAGTAAATTAACACCCACTACAGCTTGTCATGGAAAAAGCATTAATCCTGTTTTTCATAGAGGGAAGTAAAAAAAAAAAAAAAAGTGACAGAGAGGTGTTCTTCTAAATATAGAGACCCAGTCTGGAGAACATAGCATAATAAAATGGTGATAAGCATGGTAGAGTTTTAAATTTAAGGCATTAACAGTCATCATTTTATGCATATAATGTAACGCTTCAGGGTTAAAAGTGCAACTTCTCAGTTCTCCTTTTTCAGCGCTGAATCAAAGCTTACTTTACCGCCAAAGACAATATTTTTATATCTCTAGTATTTTCAAATCCTCACCAAAGTGATATACTATACAGCATAAATGCAAATACCTGTTTTCAACCATTCTGTATTTGCAAGTGAAAAGGAACTAAGAACTGAAGGACAAAACAGAAAGAATGATGTACCAAAATCTACTCACCGTTCTTTTCAACTGGGTTAAGAGAAGTGACCTAAATCAATCAGTGTCAAATGTTGCCTTAAGTTCCTTACACTCAGATGTAATAAAGGTTAATTTCCAAAGTGATCAATTTTGCATAATGTTAAAGCTAATGAAAATGATATTTAAATGTATTTAAAATAATAGTAGGATGGCCCTTTTTTATTAACTCTACTATTCAGTCCAAAGACACACTCTTTGAAGAACCAATAACATGAAAATAGATATAAACTCCAGAAGATTTTATATATTTTGTTTGTTTGTTTTGTTTTTGTTGTTGTTGTTGTTGTTTTTGCTTTTGAGACGGAGTCTCGTTCTGTCGCTCAGGCTGGAGTGCAATGGCGCGATCTTGGCTCACTGCAAGCTCCGCCTCCCGGGTTCACGCTATTCTCCTGCCTCAGCCTCCCAAGTAGCTGGGACTACAGGCGCCCGCCACTACGTCTGGCTAATTTGTTGTATTTTTAGTAGAGACAGGGTTTCACCATGTTAGCCAGGATGGTCTCGATCTCCTGACCTCGTGATCCGCCCTCCTCGGCCTCCCAAAGTGCTGGGATTACAGGCGTGAGCCACTGCGCCCAACCCAGATTTTACTTTTTATTATGAATAATTATAGTCAACAATGTTTTGTTTCAAAATATTAAAATAATTATGGGAAAAAGAAAACAAATACCCCAATATTTCAGATAGATAAAGATACATAAATACATTTCCCAGAATAGATATTTCATTTAGTCACAATAGGAATAAGCAGTGACTCTTTTATCTTCATAATACTAATGCCATAATGCTATGGCATTAAAATGTTCATTAGAATAGTTTGCCTGGAAACATTTTAAAGTAAATTCTATAAACACTAACTTATAATTGAACATAATATCTTAAAATTTTAAATACCTAGAAGTGTAGAATGTTACATAAAAGCCATTAGTACCAGCCTTTTCAATCTGTTTCTTCAGGAAGAATCACATTTTGAATTGAGTCTTCATGCCATCATCAATCTACTCACTAATAAATTGGGCAGATTAACAAAATCTCCCTTGACATAATAGTGAAGAATTTAGAGGCAGACTGAAGCAAAAATGATTATTATTTTTTATCTTCATGCTTCCTTTCTAAATAGGTATCCCCGTATTTAATCAACATATTTATACAACATCTTCATCAGATGTAAGCAACTTTTACCTCCTAATATTACAATACAACAGCATTACCAAGCTAATGGCTAGAAAAAAAATTCTTAATGGATATTCTGCAATCTGCTTCTCCCCTCAACACATAACCCAAAAGAGTTCTAAACGCAATAACTTTCATTATATCTGGAGTCCTGTCAATTTCAAAATCATAATTGACTATTTTTTCAGGAATGGTACCTTTCATGAGTATCTTTCACAATTTTCTTCTCAAAGCCTATAAAGTGGGCCTATATCCTCAACCTTAAAAAGGTGCTTTATTGTTCTAGAAGTTTAGCTTAGTAAGGGCTTTAGATGAATATACCGCAATATAAAATTCATCTGATAGGAAAATCCAAATAATGTATAGATTTTACACAAAAGGACTGTTCGGATAAAAGAAAATTTCCAGGCTACGTAAAAATTGGTTGTACTAAACCTGAAATCATTCGTCCTCATACTTCAGAAATCATCAACAGAATACATTTTATGTATACCATGAAGCCATTTCATAGTTCACTATGGTGATGCTAAATCACTATCTTCATTAATCTCAATGATTTCTTGAGTTCATTTGCAAGAGAAAAATTGATAAATCACTAAATATGTATTATCCTAAGATAACAGCCCTTTCTATATTTTATTAGGTAACAATGAACAGTCCCTGATAAATGAATGTCCATTTATTTTAAACAATACTTTAAAGGAGCAACCCTAGTTTAGAAAGTCTCATTACAATAAAGAACATAAAACAGTTCAAACTGTCATTAAGATCTGCTAGTGAAGCATTATCATAAATAAACAGATAAGTGGGTTTTGAATTTTTGCTGCTGTTTTACTGATAGCTGTTACTTGGCCTTCACATATAACAAGTCATCAACTTGGAAAATATAGTAAAACATAATTATTCTAAATTCCATTATTTACTTGTGCGTTGATGGCCAATGAAGTTCCATACTACACAATTATATATTAATTCTGAAAAATTAGAATTATCTAAAGGTTAGACGTAGAGATCAAATGACATACTTAGAATACATTTGAACACTGACATATCCATTACTAGAATTGAAGTTGTGTTAATACAGTCTCATCAATTCTAAAACTTTCATTGTTTTTAAAATATGACTTTCAGAAGAGTCACTCAGCATGAGTTTCATGGAGCCAAAAAAAGAGTGATGTATCCCTTACTGGGCCAATAATATCAGTATCCCTAGTTAATCTAACAGATTCAGATTCTGCAATTAATTTTGTCTCTTCTCCCTGTAAATGACTTTATACTTTTTCACTTGCCTTTCTTCTTTTATTCACTCACTCATTCATATTAATTTATTCATAATGAACACTTAGTATGTGCCAGGCACAGTGTTACAGGCTTCAAAAATTCTTTTATGTAACTCTATGAGATAAGTACTACTATTATGTTCAAATAAGATACAGGGGAAATGTGGCTTAGAAAGGACAAGCAACTTGTTTCACAACTGTTAGTGAATTCAGCTGGAACTTGAGCCCTACCCAATTTCACACCCTGTGTCTATAGGGAAACTGATATTATGTGCAAGGCGTTTTGCCAAATATTGGCCTGAATACAGAGATAAGTAAAATGTAATTTCTACTATCCTGTGGCTTGTAACTCTCACATGAGCATTATGACTGCTGAAGGATCCTAAACATAAACTTGACAGTTTTCCCACTGTATTCACATTTCTGGCTTTTCTTATTCCCAGGAGAAAGTGCAGAAGCATCCATCCAGACAATCTGCATTTCTCTGTGTTGGCATTGTGTCCAATGCCAATCCAATCCACTACTTCCACGCTCCCTTTTTTACCTAACTGCATCATCTTTCACCAGTTGACCAAGTTGGAGATTTGACTCCTTCCTTCCCCTCAGAACCTACACTAGTCACTTACTGTTTTGGCATCCACCTCTGAGTTCTTTCACAACTCCACACCTCTCAATTTCCATCCCCAATGTGGCATCATACACAGACAGTTGACCGGCATTCCCACTCTGACACTTTCTAGTTATGTAACCTGAGACAAACTATACAATCTTTCTCTGAGCTTTTGTGTCTTTACTAGTCAAATATCTAATCTTTTGGAGTGGTTTCAGCTTTAGTGATGGTTATATGAAATGGTTACCATATATAGTAGCCCTGATGGCAGTTATTATTACCACTGCCCTATTTTAGGCCTCTGTCTTCTCTTAAAATACAGTACCTGGTATATAAAAGTGCACTTAACAAATATCCATTGAAAGAACAAATGACTTCAGGTATGTGCATTGCAATTAGAAACTGGAACTAGTTCTGCCTAACATAATCAGTTCCCCAAAGAATTCGCAAAAACGGTACCTGTTGGGTTATGCTTCATAATAAACAGAAATGGATGATTTGCTACAAATTGGTTTTGAGCCAGACTCATGATCACAGGGATGTGTACGCCTATAAAATAGAGACAACAGTTATTTAGATACTTGCATTAAAAGATCAGTAAAGAAAGTATATTCATAATACATTTTGTAGATAGGAAAAGTCATTTTGTGTAAGGAGTTAACGTGGAAAAGTAACCATTTTCTACATACGGAGGAATTTGCAATAAATTTAAAAACCAAAGTACTGAAGAATAAATATTAGGTCACTCACAGAATAATTCTAACTTTATATTTATGCTCAGTGAAGAAGAAAGCCAGATACCAGATTCAATTTAGTGAAAGCAGTTGAAAAAATTTATCTTTTAAACAGTAATTTTCTGTTCACTTTTTATTTGCATTATATGATTTATTTCTACAATGTTTGTAATTCCTAATTCCTATTTAGGTATGTTTGCACTTCGTTTTTATACTTCGGGTTTGTGGTAATCACATCTGAGCTCAAATTAATTTTTTTTTTTTACTTACTCTTTCAAAATTATTCTGTGAGCTCAGAGTTTTTAGGATTTGGCAGTGAATGTGTGTGAGATTTTTATTTGAGATTTGAAGCAGAAATCTGCTGCCTTAAAAATTACTTTCTGTGATAATTGATATTATGCTGCTCCATTATATCATTTGTCAATATTTAGAATGGGAAAATATAAAAAGTTACATATTTTTCCTATCTAGATGAAATGTTTTATGCTTAATTCAGATACTGTCTTTACCAATAATATAGTTATTTTGTACTGTTATTTTCAGACCCCAGGAAAAATAAAATCACTACATATCATTAGAATTGTAAAACAGTCAAATATAATCTTAGTATGATAACATGATTGGCACTCTCCTATCCAGAACATCAAGAGTATGTTACCCAAATAACCAGTGAATATAGGCTCATGTACGAATTATTAAGATAAATCCAAAAGCAAGGTCAGTTTTACTCCCATTCCCATTCACAGTGAATACTTGGACTTTTTCTGCTTTTGAGCAGTCCCTGAGTGGATTTCTGAAAGTCAAAATATCCAGGCTGACAACTCTGAGGAGTTTTACTATTGATTCATCTGTTTTCTCTTAGTGATTGTTACAGAATGCTAGAAAAGTTTAGACTTAAAATGAGAGACAGTGGGCAATAACATAAAGAGCTCTGAACTTAAAGTCAGGGAACATGAGTTGTGTTCAAATGCTGCTGTCAATCAATAGTATGACCTCAGGTAAGCCACTTTACATTGCTGGGACTGTTTCCTCACCAATATAATGAGATCAAACAAAAATCTATAAGGACTTTCTCAGTACTGTTTGAAAGCACTGGAAAATTTGTCTACATGATCCAGCAATTTCATCCAAATATAACCTTTTTACTTTTCCAAAGATTAATATAGTTCATCCCCTACAATCCAAATTCCTTGAGCACAGCAATGCAAAATCTTTCAGATGACAAAATCGTAATGGAGTCCAGTGTGTTTCATCCAGATGTCAAAATCCATCGGCCCAATGCAGCATTGCAAATTAATCAGGAAATTAATAAATGAATATCAATTTTTATATATTTATCAGTAAGACATTTTAAATGATAAATAGCTTTTAAATATTGATTAAAATCCAAATAGTATGAGGAATTAAAATAGACTTATAAGGAATTCATTTAAGTTGCTTGTCCATTTCTAATTGATTTTAGGGCTTTTTTTCTAATTATTTTTCAAGCATTATTTACACGTAGCACAGATGCTATTTAAAATGTCATTTGTTCAAGGAAATATGGCCTAGAAGAGTGGTTCTCAAACTAGAATATACATACAAATTTCCTAGTGATCTTGCAAAATGCAGATTCTGATTCAGTCGGTCTAGGTTTTGGACCTGAGATTTTACATTTCTAACAAGCTCCCAAGTGGTGCTGTTGTTGGTCGATGCACCACATTTGTAATAAAAAGGGCAAGCTGCAAACCACTATGGAGCACTGGTTCTTCGATGCACATTGGTATCGCTTAGGAAAACCTAAGAAAATATTGGAGTCTGAATTTCACTTCCAGAAATACTGATTTAATTATTTTGGGGTATGGACTGGGCATAGGAGTTTTTAAAGCTTCCCAGGTGATTTTTATGTGCAGGTTAAGTTTGAGAGCCACTGCCACAGAGATAATAACAAGAATCAAATTAGCAAAGTGGGGACTAACTTGGTGTAGTGAAAGAATGAAATAAAATACAATTATGTAAGGGTGAGCATTCCTAAAAAATAATGATTTTATATTTGAACCCCAAAATTTTCTCCACAGGTCCTATCTGCTAATTCGCAGGCAATCCAATTCACAAGTGAGCAAATATCAGTAGACAGGCCTCAACTCCTCCTCCTTCCCTTCCTTTTTGTATCATGCTGTGACTGAAGAGAAATATGAACAGCGTATACAACCATTTCCTTTTTTTCCTCCTGAAGTGTATTAGATAGCAGAAGAAAAAGATTACAATACTTCAAAAGGGTCAGCACCGTAATATTCATCCTCTCCCCATCTTTCCTTCTAGCTCGGCCAGAAATCATTCACCCTACCAGTTGATGTTGCAGCTTCACTGCCATCTTCATTTATCTCAAAGAAAACTTTCTGCATGACTTGGGAAACATACACTTCAGATGAATCTGGTTAAAAAAAAATACACAAAAGTGTATTTAAGAGTTAAAATCAAAAGCCATTACCTATTAGGTCCCAGATTAATTACTTTTTTTGGAGATGGAGTCTTGCTCTGTCACCCAGGTTGAAGTACAGTGGCACGATCTCAGCTCACTGCAACCTCTGCCTCCCAGATTCAAACCATTCTACCATCTCAGCCTCCCAAGCAGCTGGAATTATAGGCGCCTGTCACCACACCCACACTCGGCTAATTTTTGTATTTTTAGTAGAGATGGGGTTTTGGCATGTTGGCCAGGCTGGTTCGAACTCCTGACCTCAGGTGATCTGCCTGCCTTGGCCTCCCAAATTTCTGGGACTACAGGCATGAGCCACCACGCCCAGCATAATTACATTTTCAAATGATCAAAGGCAAGGAGACAAATAAATGAACTTTTTCCTATTTAGTCAATTTGCTACAGATAAAGGTGATTTAGACTTAGCTCTTCCAGACACGACATATATACAGAAAGAGAGAGAGAGAGATCAAGTTTTTCTGTGATATAAAAGGTAAATGATGTAAGCCTCAAATCACGTATCCAACTAAGTGAAATATTTGAAGGGACAGAGAGCTTTTCCTCCCTTAGCCATTGTCTATAGACAGAATGAAAGAGGCTTTCCAGATTTGAATTAATCTCACTCTATATATTTAACCTCAAAGCCAAAGTGCCTTTTATATTCTGTATTTAGTTTTGATCTTAGTTTAAAATAAAATGTACTTGCCTTCAAATCTGGGGAAGCTATGAAATTCTAAGGAACTTTCGTGTCACCGGTTACAAAATCACTTCAGAGATACACTTTAAAACCTGTTAAAGTTTTCAGCATAAGATCGTGTCTTACAACGTTTTGTTCTGGTGTGGATACAAGCTGAGAATGAATGCTCCTTTTTCTCCCCTTGGTGGAACTGATGTGTAGGTGAAGCGTTTCTGGTAGAGTGACTTGCAAGTATAATCTCCTCAAGAAGGAAGAAGTGAAACTGGGAGCCCAGAAGGCATGTCAAGCTGGCCTTGCAAGACAAGATAGATCTGACAATGTTCCTCAGAGGACAAAGGAAGCATGCTCTAGAAAACTGCCTGGCTCATAATTGGCTTGCTATAAATATTTGTCATATATAAGCCAATAATAAATAAGTCAATGCATCTGAGTATGTCTAGTGATAGAAACCTGCAAAGTGGAGAGAGACGGGCATCTACTCTATTAGTGTGAATTAACTGAAATGCAAGAGAATGTTCTCTCAAGGTCTGGCAAATAAGCACCTTCTTCTCCCAGGATTGCCTGGAATAAGACAAATAAGCATAGAGGGAATGACCTAGTGGCCCACACCAAGAGGAAAGACCACAAAGCAGGTTAGGAAGGAGTAAAGAATTTCACCCAGTTTAGCAATGGCACGAGCCCAAATGACTCCCTCGCTATTAGACTACACCACTTAGTCTCCTTTGTTCCATCTCACTGCAGACAAAACCCAGTCTTAGGAAAAGAACAGGCCCTGAAATATGGTAGGTTAGAAGAATGCGAATTCTATAAACTCATTCATTGTACCTTCATAATAATTATTTCTTTTAATTTTTAAATAAAAATTCTAAGTACATTGTTATTAAATTAAGAGAACAAGAAAACAATACATTTGCTAGATGTGCAAGTAATATTAATGTGATACTTTTCCCACTTGCTGTTTCATATTTAACTATGTGCCAAATGTTAAAGTAGATGATTTACATACATTCTTTTATTTATTTCCCCAGTCACTATATTGTCTCACTTAACAGATTGGAATGCTTACACTCAGAAAGGTTAAATATTTTACTACGGGTTACACAAGGAGTAGTAACTGAGTGAGAAGTCAAATATTTTTCTCAAAGTTTCCAAAGTAACTCTGTACAATCATTTCATTCAAAACTTGTGAACTATATAAATATAAGGTAGTGTCCCTTTCACACTGATGGCCCATAAGACTAGTGTTGGGCTGTTTCATAGTAGCCTTTAGTGAATGTTTATTGTACAAATGATAAGTAGAGATAGCAGAGAATTTACTGTGCTCCTAGCTACCAGTAGAGGTATCAGCATTGGCTATGACTATTCTATTCTAGGCAATAAGACAGAACCAAAATGGTTAAAACAGCTCAAATAGGTAACTCAAGAGGGAAAGAACAGAAAATGCTAGACATTTATTCTTTTCTGCACTGGGTTATTTTCTTGAATAAAGTCTTCTATGAAACATTTTGGAAGTATTTTCTTTAAAAATCTGCCTGTAACAGGAGATTTTTTAGAAGTCACAAATTGCTGGGAATTTGCAGAACAAGTGGCTGTTTGAAGTGTCTGAGGCATATTGAGTGATCTCCCTATGGCTGGAAAGAAGTTTAAGAAAAGGAAGTGCATGACAAATAGTTTGGATTATTGAAGGTTGAAGAGGTAGTTGTGTCTCAGGGCACACAGAGCATCCTGTTGCAGTATTTAATGTTGACCATCTCATACCTAGTGCTGATAAAATTGTCAGTGAAGTCAGATCTGTCAGTGTGAGAACGAGTAGCCACATCATGTGTGAAGGTGATAATGAACATTTTGATATTTGTGACCTCATTCACCTCCTCCATCAGGAAAGTTTTTCATTCTATTCATTTGCCCACATAATTGATGAATGATGACTAAATTAACAACAGGTTTCTAAAGCCCAGATAACTATATAGAAATAAATACATAAAACATTTCTGCAGTATTTCACGTTATGATTTACAACCTCATCAGACAGACACGCCTAGGCCCCTTTTTATAGAACAGAAGACTGAATTTAAAAGAGGGTAAGTAACTTGGGACAAATTGGCTCTCTTCATCCATTTTTTTTTAGCTAGTTATTTTTGAACTACTGAGTACCACTGAAACTCGAAGAATTCATAGACTGTGTTGGCTTTGTTGTGCAAATGAACGTGTTAACCATGCAGGATTCCCCCAGTGCAAGTGAGCATAAAAGCTCCATCTTCTCAGATTTGTTGTCAGCCCAAAAGACACCATTGCTAAATCTGCAAGCTGTAGCATTACAATTTCTTGATTGCGCTCATCATCCTGCAGCTTATGGATGACTATTGCATGTGTTCTCATATTAGTGAATTAACATTTGCAAATTGGTTTCTAAGAGTTGTATTAGCTCTGCTTAGATGAGAGACTCAAAGTTGTAATTCCCATTATTCAGATGAGGAAATCCAAACAGGGCAGAAATAAAAACCCATATAACACTTTTATGTAGTTTTATTAGAAGTATAGCCAGAGTGCTTATCTAACATTCCAAAATGCTTTTTGACTTTCATTAAGAAAAACTACTTAAATATAAAATAAAGTACTTGTTTACAGACAGCTCAACATGCTATGACATTTATTCACTGTGTGTATATTTACCAGAGCTGAATGCTCTTTCGGTTTTAAGCTCAGTTAGTTAATGTAGTCCTAACAAAACAAATTAACATGATAATATAAGAATTATTTATCATACTACCTGTTATTCCAGAAAGGTCGCAGCCACCACTAAATATCTCGGTTATGTTCAAAGAATATAAAACATCTTTGAAGTCTACTTTTTGTTCTACTTTAAATCTGTTATTTAAAAGAAAAAGAAAAAGAAAAGTCTTGAAACACTGCACATTTTTGCTATCAATTTTTTTAATGGATGTCTTGGAGGATTATATATTGTAAAATCTTTTGTTTGTATTATCTCAGTTACATTTTCTTACATCTCACACCATTTTTCCCCAGCTCCAACAATCAGTTCTGGGTTGCCAGTAACTTGCTTCCCAGATAAATGGTTGGAGGAAAGAAAGAACAGAAATTGCATTTTTTTGAAGTAACAATTACCCAACAAAACTAGGTGAGAATTCTAAGTTATATCTAAGGTCTCAATTGCTTGGCTCCTTTCTAGTAAGTCTAAAATTTCCCTCTTAGGTATTCAAGATTTTCACACCATCAAAGATGGTTCCTGGCAGATGTCCATGACATGATGAGCAGAGAACAGGAGTCCACAGTCCTTGGAGAAGATTGTTAGCTATTAAGCAATAGAGAAATATTTATAACCTATCATTCATCTCGCCCATTGTCACAGTCAATGAGATGTTCTTCAGTTTATGGACAGGCATAATATCTTTAGAATAGGTCCTGTAAAAGGATAAAGGAAGGGGAACCAGATTTCCGTCAAAGGAAATAAAAGACAAAAATTACAGGAGAGGAAAAAAAAAAAAAAAAAAAAAAGCAGCTAGGCAGTGCTTCCAACACCGAACCATAAGTTAGGAGGCTAGTGTCTGGCTCACCTATCTGTGCCTTAATTTGCCTCACCTGTGAAAAGGGAACTTAACCAGATAATCCCAAAAGATTTTCTCAGCCACTGATCTTCTATGATTCCAAATCAAAAGCAATCACTGAACCTCACTTTCCCATTTAAATAAAAGTGGGTGGGGGGCAGGGGGAAGGTAGTACTTATTGACTTCATAGATGCTTAAAGCATTAATTTGCATTTTAAATACAGATTGGAAACCTGGTTTATGAAAGAAAAGACATGTGTAATAATCTTAAACAGGGAGCTATATATATTTCCAACATCAGCAAAATTCCAGGCAATTTCTACTGAGGAGCTTTGTCTGTGCCCTCTGGGCATTGGCCCCTGTGCTCCCGTTAGAATGCATACACTAGTGCTCAAGGATATGTGTTCATTCAGCAGGAGGCCCATATCTGGAGCTAGAAATTAGATGGGGCGATCAGTCTAACTAGATCATTGTTTTAACTGGCAAATACTGAATGATCTTCTTAATTATAATTCTCCAAAGCAATGAACATGGTGTGGCAGAACTCTACTGGAACTAAATTATTTCTTGGCAAAACAATATGTATTTTTGGAAGATGGCAACTCATTCAGAACCCTATCTACCTGGGAATGGACACAACATGCACATTAAAATCAGCTGATAATGAAAATAGCTCATTCTACGCCCACTGCTTTCAACTTCTTCCTTGTAACTTACTACTAAGAAAGATAATATGCAGCATGATGGTTTGGGAGATTTGCTTTTTTCCTGTTTTTATTACCACAGTCTTTAAACTGAATGGAGTATGGGCTTTTAAAGGGTGGAGAATATATGTTCTAATCTACCTATAAATGGGCTATAATAGTCCAATAATTTTAGGATAATGACAAGAATACTGCAAGACTTATTACAACTTCTAATAATGCCTAATTATCACTGGAGAGTCATTTAAGTAACAGTCCTGCTCATAATATAGTCCGATGAAACCTACAGCAATAGAAACACATTCAGCCATCTAATGAAAGTATAATCTACAGCCAATTCTTAATTATCCTTAATTATTGGAGCTATGAATAGTCAGGTGTGAAGAAGCACTGCCATGTGTTAGGCACTTAATATAAATTACAGTTTTTAATCTTTACAAAAATCTAAGGAAGTCGGCATTATTATTTCCATTAATGTATAAGAAAATAGAAGCCTGAGGAGGTTAATTTCCATTCTGAAGGTTAAGGTAGGTTCCAGAGGTATGATTTAAACTCAGGTCTATTTGAAGTCAAAGCTAATGTGCTAACTGCCACTACCTTCTAATCAAAATGTAATTCAACACCACCATATTGGTCAATATATAATGTCCCTCTTCCAAAGTTTACGAGTCTTCATATTTCTCCCAGTTGTGGTTCATTTTCCCTTTTCCTTAATCCTCCTCTAAAATTGTCAAAAGAACAGCAGGCAAAGGTAAAAGAATGAGCAGCAAAATGCTAGATAAACAATTAGCAACTAAATCATGAATGGAATTTTTAGCATATACAAATAATATCTATTTGTTTAAAAGACAGTAATTCACTCCCAAATGTAACCATTGTGCTGAAACAGATCTCACATAGATAAAAGCTGCAGAAAAATGAAAAACAATCCCAATTTTTGTTTTAAGAATGACCTACTTCTGGCCTCCAGGCCCTACCGGGGAATGGTATTGGCCCTTCCTTTCCCCTTATCCCCAGAGTTCTTCTTTAATGAAAAAAAGCCTTGGATCAATTTCCCTCTGGGTTTGTGTCCTTATTATCTGAAATCCCAGCTTTGATACAGTGGGCTTGAGTCATTCTTGGTGTATTAGACTATTCTCACACTGCTATAAAGAAATACCTGAGTCTCAAAAAAGAGAGAGAGAGAGAGAGAAATACCTGAGACTGAGTAATTTATAAAGAAAAGAGGTTTAATTGGGTCACAGTTCCAAAGGCTGTACAGGGAGCATGATGCTGGCATTTGTTGGTTACTGGGGAGGTATCATGAAACTTACAATCATGGCTGAAGGCAAAAAGGAACAGGCATGTCTTACACGGCTGGAATAGGAGGAAGAGAAACAGGGGGCAGGGACTACACACTTTTAAACAACCAGATCTCGTGAGAACTCTACTACCATGAGCACAGCACCGAAGGGGGAAATTTGTCCCCAGGATCCCATCACCTTCCACCAGGCCCCATCTTCAACACTGGGGGTTGCAATTTGACATGAGATTTGGCAGGGACATAAATCCAAACCCTATCACTTGTACTGTTCAGAGCTGAAATCAACCAAACCAAATCTTAGGGTTGCTCGTGAGGAGAATAATACAACACAATCTTTGACAACGGTGGCCCTAGATGGTTATGTGAGTACACAGTAAATTCCGGTCACTTTCCAATCAATTACCTCTGTGTGTGTGTGTGTGTGTGTGTGTGTGTGTGTGTGTGAGTCTGTGTGTGTAAAATAATTAAAATAATCTATTAACCTCACAGACTGAATTTAAAATACTTTCTGTCACATACGAAACATCTGGATGCATAATGTATGCCTAGTATTCCCATTTTTATCCATGTCCAATAGGTCAAAGTAAATGAACATTTTGTAATCACTACTGCAGCTGGTCACAACGTATCTATTCGCATATGCAGTCTCATTTTCCTTGCCTTCCTTCCACCCACACACAATTTACATTCACCCACTTATAGATCCAATGCTGGTCAAGCCTAGAATTAATTTCTAACCAGCAAAAAGATGACCCTTTATGTCATGTGGTAAGTGTTACATGTTTTGAAAAGTTTCCTTGGTACAGCTACTCCAGATCTCTCATCCTACTGCTCACTCTATCACTGACTGCTTGATCTGTTCTGTGCTCCCTCTCATGCTTGCCCTATAGTCACCTGTTTTCAGATGCGTGGCTGACCTCTTCTAGTATTGGCTCAGCCATTAATTAGCTGTGTGACCACAGGCAAGGTATTTGCCTGTCTCCATCTTGTCTGTAACCTGAACATAAAACTAGATCTTCATCAAATTGATTGAGGAATTAAATGAGATATGATGGGGGGGTCACCTATTACGATGTTGGCATTATAATATATGGCCACTCTTAGAATTAAATGAGTAATAATACAAATAATATTTAGCTAACATTGAGTACTAAAAATTGTATACACATTATCTCATGGAGTCCTCACAACAGTAAGAGGCATGTATTATCATTATTGCATTTAATAGAATAGAAAAATCTTAAAGAAAAGTAATTTGCTTAAAGTTATATAGTAAGAAAGTGGCAGGGCTCTGGGTCTTCAATATTATTTTCAGTAATCTGATTTCAACAATTGACAAAAGATACTGTGAGGTGCCACATCAGTCAATATTTTTAAAGAATGATACGTCTCAGAAAGACTATGGCTATTATTAAGATAAATACTTTTGAATAGAACTGTAGTGCTTAACAAGTTTAAAGGCCTAGACTTCCAAAAATTTAGTGAGAACTATAAAGCCTCTCCCAAGGAAAATACATACCTAACCTTACATGCATAAACTTGCAAATAATTTCAGGGTTTCAAGGACCCTTGGAAGTATATCCTAGACCTCTCTAGAAGTCCATGGTGCCCAGATAAGGACTACTACAAAAAAGCAAGAATTCACAGCCCTCTTGTTTTCTAGTAAGTTGAGCCTGAAACCCCAAAACAACCTATTTCTTCTTAACCCATTACTAGTTAGTCACACATTCCAATAACTTCACCAGTTCCTTACTATTCCCAGTGAAGCTGCTCCCTTTAAACACTCTTTACTTAATGTCTGAATTGTTGCAGTGGTTTTTAAACTGATCTTTTAGGCTTTAGTCTTTCCCTCTTTATCAAATCCGGGATATTACCACTAGATCAGTTTAAAGCAACAAATGTTCATTGAATAGCTACCTTTTTATATATACATGCTTTTTGCTGCAGTCACAGAGAGAAAACATGCACAGCTCTTCACCTCAAGTAGCTTATGGGTCAGAGGGGAAGACAAACAATTCATTTTAATGCAATTGCTATGCAGAAATAAACACAAGGTACTAGGAGAATTTTTCCCAGGGGGAGAAGGGAAGATGCTTGTATGATATTGCATGGAGAGATCAGAAAGCCTTTCTAAAACTCATACTTAATTTTAAGGACAAATAAAAGTTATATAGAAAAATAGGGACCGTAGGCAGGGGTGGGGGGTAAATGAGGAACAGGGAAATTTTTCAGACAAGTTATCCAGGGTGAACAATTCTGACTACTACATATACCTTTTTAAAACACTGACTTAATCATTTCATCGACTTACTTGGACATAGTCAATAATTCTTCATTGCATATAGGATTTATTCCTCAACTCTTCTAAAACCCAACTCAAGTCCTTCTTTCACGAAGCCTTTGTTTACAATTCCAGTTTCCTGTGCACTCTCCCTTTTTGTGAACCTTCTAATGCTTACTGATTATACCATTCTTTTAGTACTTACTGTACATTGCTGTGTAGTGAATTTTTTTTTTTTTTTTTTTTTTTTTTTGAGAAGGAGTCTTGCTCAGTCACCCTGGCTGGAGTGCAGTGGCATGATCTCGGCTCACTGCAAGCTCCGCCTCCCGGGTTCACGCCATTCTCCCGCCTCAGCCTCCGGAGTAGCTGGGACTACAGGCGCCCGCCACCAGGCCCGGCTAATTTTTTGTATTATTATTATTATTATTTTTAGTAGAGATGGGGTTTCACCGTGTTAGCCAGGATGGTCTCCATCTCCTGACCTTGTGATCTGCCCGCCTCGGCCTCCCAAAGTTCTGGGATTACAGGCGTGAGCCACCGCGCCGGGTCATCTTAGTGAATTTCTTGCACAAATCTAGTACTATTCCATTTTATCAATAGGTGGTAACCATCTTATCAGTAGAGAACCTAATGCTTTACATCTATCTCAGCCTCTTGCCCACAGTAGAATCCCAATCAATGTTTTTGAACAGGAAATACACTTTCTAATCATTATCAAACTAATAAGGCTGTGACAAACTAATAAGGCTGTGACCCAACAGACATGAGAGCTAATCCTTCCCTGTCAATACTCATTGAATGGCAATCAATTTATCTTCTCAGTGTCTCAGCTTTCTTATCTGTGAAATGGGAGAATAACCAAGTCAGATGATAAAAATCACAACATTTACTATTAAAATATAAATGCTAACACTTCACAAAGCTAAAAGTTATGTGTTTATTTACCTTATATGTATTAAACTATCATTTTTGCCCATACACACAATTTTTAAACTATATTTTCAGAATGTTTCTTCTACAGAGAGAATCTGGCGTATAGCAATTTTGTTTTAGACTCTTCAACCAAAGGAAACTTTATTACTAAAATTTTTAAAGGATCTCATACTACATTTAGACAAAGTAATATAATTATTTTAGCTGACATTCAATTGCAGGATGATGTCCAAAATTATATATCTAGTATATTACAGATAATAAATAATGGAAAGCACTCGAGTATTTTTAGATATCTTATTGGCCTCGATTCTAAACTAGTTATACACAATAGAGGGGAAGGGGAAGTATTTCTTAAGCAGTAACTATAAATAGTCATTCACATGCTCCTTTCTACTATAGCTTAAATATAAGCATTCTTATGGGTTGGTTTTTTTTTTGTTGTTGTTGTTGTTGTTTTCTTGGCATGTACTAAACTTTGCTACCAAAGAGCTATTTTGTTTTACAACAATATAGATTTTATTACAGTTGGTGTTACGGGTTGAATTGTGCATACCCCCTTTCCCAGATTCATGTGTTGAAGCCCTAACCCCCAGTATCTTTTAATGTCACCTTATTTGGAAATAGGAATGGGCCTTAATCCAATATGATTGGTATCCTCAGATATGAGAACACCACACAAAGACAGATGGCTACATGACAACAGAAGAAATAATTGGAGTGATTTATCTATAAGTAGAGGAACACCAAGGACTTCCAGCCACTATCAGAAGGTAGGAAGAGGCAAGGAAGGATTCTCCTAACAGTCTCAGTGAGAGCCTGTTGTGCTGACACCTTGATTTTGACATTTAGCCTCCAGACTGTGAGAGAATAAATTTTTGTTGTTCTAAGCCACCTACTCTATTGCGTTGTGCTGTTATAGCAGCTCTAGGAATTAATGCAGTTGACTAAGCTGTTCCAATTTTATCAAAATATTTAGTTATCAGTTTGAAAGCCATTACACATTTATTCAGATGTAAAAGAACCACAGTATTCAGTAATAAAATATAAATCTGCCAGTCTACCGCAAACATTGATTGAGCCTACGTTGTTTTCTCTCTTCTCTACCAAACGCATATTTTCAACAGGTATTCTTTTGTTGTGAGGAAATTGTTCCTTTTGGGAGAAATGTATTTCAGAAGTTTTAATCCATGATTTTAGTGCTCAGGAAACTTAATTCATAAACGTGTTCGGATAAGTTAAAATTGTTAATGAACCAAATACATAAGCAAATTGTTCCTTTAACAAATCAGAAGACATTAATTTAGTAAAAAATGAACACATTTTACATGTAATTCTGTATTAATGTGATTAAACAATAACAAATTTCTATCCTCTGAATTTAGAAAAAAAATCTCACTTTTCCTTCTCTAGAGAGAAGTTTTGAAGTAAATGTCTAATGTCCTATTTTTCATGATGCCATATGTATGGAAAGGGGGGAAAGCTTCATTCAGGGTCCCCAAAGAGAATAAATTAGAGTGACTGGAAAGTTGAATTCTGGTTTTGAAGATATTTAAAATTAAATAAAGAGAAATAAAATAGAATTTCTTTCCTTGAAATTATTTGTGTACTTTAACTCAGTAATACTCATTTAGCACATACTATATACCATGAAGCATGCTAGGAACAACAGAAACTAAAATGAACGAGACCTAACCCGCTGTCCCAGAAATCACATTTTTTTTTTTTTTTTTTTTTTTTTTTGAGACAGAGTCTCGCTTAGTCGCCCAGGCTGGAGTGCAATGGCGCGATCTCGGCTCACTGCAAGCTCCGCCTCCCGGGTTCACGCCATTCTCCTGCCTCAGCCTCCCGAGTAGCTGGGACTACAGGCGCCTGCCACCTCGCCCGGCTAGTTTTTTGCATTTTTAGTAGAGACGGGGTTTCACCGTGTTAGCCAGGATGGTCTCGATCTCCTGACCTCGTGATCCGCCCGCCTTGGCCTCCCAAAGTGCTGGGATTACAGGCGTGAGCCACCGTGCCCGGCCAGAAATCACATTTTAATAGGACAGACAGGAATGTGAGCAAGAAATAAAAATGCCGTGTAACAAGTGCTATGATGTAAATTTTCCTGAAATGTTCTAGAAATGTAGGTAAGGAATGGTTCACTCTAACTAGGCATATTTGAGTATATCTACATGGAAGCAATAACTTCAAGGGAAACCATGGAGGATTAATGGGAAGTTATTGGTCAGACACCACAGAGAAGGGCCTGCCACACAGAAGAGAAAGGAGTGGAGTCAGAGAATTCAGAGAAGACATTGTTTCTAGTTTGGTACTGACTAGGCAGTGATCTTCTTAACAAAGAAAAAAATAAAATAAAGCTGTCATCTATTTAGCACCTTCTAGTTGCCAGACTTTGTGCTATGAATAGAAGTATGTAATGAGATACTGTAACTGAAACTGCCAAGTTTTTAAATATCATTGGTGGCTGGAATTTGTATGGAAAAGGGGGATACAACTGCCAACTATTGTTTCTGTTTCTATATAAATGAAGATTCAAATTCAGGTTTTAAGGCAAATTGTTCTTTTGTTTGGGGAAAGCAATACAATGGGCTTTTTCATTTTGCAAGCAGAACCAGTGGGAGGGAGATGGAGTTTGAGATGACGAGGGCATAAGCTATTTTATATGATATGAAAACATTGTTTTCACTGAAATCTCTGCTATAGATTTTTTTTTTTTTTTTGGAGATAGGGTCTTGCTTTGCTGCCCAGGCTGGAGTGCAGTGGCAGGATCACAGCTCACTGAAGCCTCAAACTCATGGGCTCAGGCGATCCTCCTGCCTTATCCTTCACAATAGCTAGGACTACAGGCACACACCACCATGTCCAACTGATGTTTTGTTTTTTTTTTTTTCTAAAGACAGGGTCTTTCTTTATTGTTCCTGCTGGTCTTGCACTCCTGGGCTCAAGAGATCCTCCTGCCTTGGCCTCCCAAAGTGCTGGGATTACAGGCATAAGCCACCACACCTGGCAACTATAGATTCTTGTCACAACTGGGAAACTGGCCTTAGAAAGCATGGAAGAAAATCTGGGTCACTTTCTCTTTATACGGGGAAATGGTGAAGGACTCTGAATGCTGAATAGCAGGGAGGTGTAAAGATAACTCTTTTGGGTGAAGGTGGGTGCTAGTACCGTTGCAATGGTAGGCTAAATATAACAACGGACAGAAGAGGACTCTTTGGTACAAGAAATAGTCCACACTCAAGGAACTGTCATGATTGGTACCTGGTTTTAAATTGCTTTCTATGTTGTAAGCCCCTTTCACTATCACCAAGATTTCAGTAAAATTTGCTTAAACGTTGAAGTCGTTCTTCTTGTATTAGTTTGCTAGGGCTGCCATAACAAAGTACTACAAACTGGGTATCTTAAATCACAAATAGATCGTCTCACACTTGCAGAGGCTAGAAGTCTAAAATCAAGATATCAGCGGTATTGGATTCTTCAGAAGGCTGTAAGTGAAAAATTTGTTCTGTGCCTCTCGTTGATTTGTAGATGACCATTTTTTCCCCTGTGTCTCTTCACACCATCTTCCCTCCATGTATATCTCTGTCTAAATTTTCCTTTTCAGATGACACCAGTCATGTTGGATTACAGCCCGGCCTAATGACTTCACTTTCATTACTCTGTAAAAACCTCCAAATAAGGCAACATTCTGAGTTACTGGGTGGGGGGATGCAACTCAACCCATAACAGTTGTGCTTGGAAGAATTAAGAGAGAAGTCTGTGTCTACACTGTGAGAGTAGTTGTATGGGAAGTGTGGAGTGTAGCCCTGTGTGGAGATGCTGAGAATAGGGCCAAACAGTTCAAAGTTGTCTACGCTGTGGGAGTAGTTGTATGGGAAGTGTGGCCCTGGAGTGGAGATGCTGAGAATAAGGCCAAACAGTTCGAAGTTGTCTACACTATGGCAGCTTGGACAGATTTTTGGACTGTGAAACTTTCCTCTAAGGATTCCTAAAAATGCTGTCAAAGGAAATTCTGGTGAAAGCTTGTATTTCTTCTTGTCAATTGAGGTTGGGGCTTATGCATTATTATTTAGACTGAAAAATCTGGCAATCAGTATCATTATCCACATTTTAAATTGAGAAAACCGCAACTCAAAATGGTCAAGTGACTCTCCTGAGACCCCACTGGTGGTACATGTCACAGACAGTTTTCAAACTCAGTAATTTTGTTTTTGTCTCCAAGAAAGTGATCATTTCAAAGCTAAGAGAAGCAACTTTGAAAATAAACAATTTAATTTCAAAAAATATTATTTCATTATTAGAAGGTAAACAATCTGTCATACACACCATTAAACTCCAGTGTTTGGCACAGTAGGTGCTAAAAAAATCCTTTGAAAAAAAGAATAATGTCAAGTAGAGATATTCAAATGGCTGGGAAATGAAAGAGAAGTTGGGGTTAGAGATTCAGATTTTAAAAACCAGAATAACAGGGGATAAATAATATTTCTCAGAGAGAGTAAGAAGAGGAAAATTCTGAAGATGAAACTGATAAAATTTTTGCTTGGGAACAGAAACAAAATAAGAGTCAGTCAAGGAACAAGGAAAATTTCCAGAAAGCGAGAAAGAAATAAATCAGTAGTGTCCTGGGGACTAAAGGAAGAAAGCTTTTCTAGAAAAAAAGGGATGCTTAATAATACTTTGATCAAGATCCCAGAGTTAGGATGTGAGAAGTAGAGGATACTTCTTTCTCCACAATATCAAAGAAGGTAAAGATTAATAAAGATTTACATAAAATTTGAGATGACTTGTATAAATAAAGAGGAGAAAGTTTACCTGACAATAGGTTTTCTTTAGGATATAGGAGACTGGCACACTTGATGGAAGTAAGAGAAATCAACCTAGAGTAGTAAGTGAAGGAGAGAAGTAATGTCCTGGTGTGGTGTGGGTAGGAGTAAAGAAAGTTCTCAAGAGTAAGCAAGGAGTGCTGAGCTCTAGTCTTGGTGAGGCCAGAAGTTACTCCTTTCCAGGATTTTGCTCCAACAAAATCAACAGTTGCAGTAGTTGCAGTAGTTGAAGAACAGGAGCGGCTTTCACTGCAAACCTCCATGTTCAACTGATTCTCCTGCCTCAGCCGCCCAAGTAGCTGGGATTACAGGCACCCACCACCATGCCCAGCTAATTTTTATATTTTTAGTAAAGACAGAATTTCACCACATTGGCCAGTCTGGTCTCAAAATCCTGACCTCAGATGATCTGCCCGCCTCAGCCTCCCAAAGTGCTGGGGTTATAGTCATAAGCCACCATGCCTGGCCAGGAGTGGCTTCTTGAGTGTACTCAGAATTGAGGATAATTGAGAAGAGAATTAGGAAAGGGATAAAGACAAGGAGGCAAAAACATTAAAAATGTTAATGAGACTATGATTGAAATAACTAATGACTAGATCCTGGCTTAGTGGAAAAGGAAGTAAAAACCAAGAGGTTTGAGAGACCAATGGCCAGAAACAGGGGAGCACAAAATAATTAGGGATTCATGAGTCTGAAAGAAAATTTAGAAATAAAACGACAGTATATAACCTATTGGACATAAATCTCTTTTTAAAAGCTTGGGTAGAGTGTGAATTGAGTCATTTGGGCACAACTTTCTCTTTGAATTTTCTCCTGTCTCTTAGACGCATGATGTTAAAAAATTAGTTCATAATTACTGCCTCCTGAGATAACTCTTTGCAATTTCCATTTTGTACTAACTACCTAAAATTGACTATAGGATTCTGTTTATAATTCAATGATTAGAGCACTATCTGTCAAAGTGATATGACATATCTTTCAATTGTATAAAACACACCATTATAATTATTTTTTCTTAACAAGAGATAAATATTAAAAATTCTAATCAGGAAAAAAGTGGAGAAAGATAAATTAGCCTAATAAAAGGACAATAATTCCTTCTAATCCCAACATTCTAATTTTAAGACATATACTTATCTTTTTGAGAGAAAACTAAGCCCTTAAATTCAGTTCTTCTCACAGTAAAGCAATGCTAGCACAGGTAAACCCTGCTTTAGCATCCAAAAGTAGAGTAAAATTTCCAAATGCATTTGTATTTTCATTTGCGTCAATAGACTTTTCAGGTATTTGCTACCTTTCAGCTGACTGCTCAAAATCCTACGTAAGTGGAAACGTAAGAACTCGTATAATAAAATAACATCACTAACCTAGGGAGGCTTATTTCCACTTCCTCTTCTTGCATCTCAGAGAGCCATTTTAGGATTTGCTGAGCAGTAATTAGTTTTTCCACTTCTTCTATATCCATACCTTCTGCAGGAAGTATGGTAATTAAGCTAAATTCATCACCTTTATAAGACAATTCTAAAACTTGGTAGTTCACAGAAGATTCGGAAAAATAACCTGGAATAGACAAAATAAAATATCAAATATACTTGGCAATTCTCAAGACTATGCTTAGGAACTGTGGTTTCTCACATTACCATATTTTGTTCTCAGAAGAGCCTTCATCATTGGAATTTTGACAGTTGAACCATTTTTCTTAGTAAAATTTATCAGCTGTGTGTCCTCTTTTCTGAATTTCTGTTTCCAATCTCCTTTGAAATAAATAGCATTCACCAGGACAAGCCGAGTCAGAGGGCCAAATTCTTCCCCTGAAAACATGTCTTTAATTTTTCCTAGGAAGTGGGTGGAGGAGGAGGTAAGAAGAAATGTGCAATAGTGATTCAGTGGAATCGCTTTGAATAGAATTAAAGCAAAAGTGTCTTTTGCAGATCAGTTTTGGATAGGGCATGTTATCATCTAAATATGGTAAATTTGAGAATAAACAGGATTGCTGTTAAATATTTCATGAAGAAACAGGTGCAAATGGAATTTCACTACGAAATTAGAAATATGAGACTGTTTTAGGCAAACTTAGATATACGTAGACTCTCTTCAGTAAGATCATTTGTATCCATTGTATGTCAGACATAAAGAATAAAGATATTTCTTCTTCCATATTTACTGTTATTATTCTGTCTATTTCAAGGTCTTCTAACATGTCAGTCGTCATAAGTAAGTTAATGGTACACCCAAACTTGCCAGTGTGACAGCTGCGTCCACTGACCATTGGAAAGGGAAGAGAATGGAGGTTACTAGCATGATTATTTTCCTCCAGATAACTGATCTCCTACTTCTATGTCCAGTGAGTTTTTCCAAGTTATGAGAAATAGGCATGACTGGGTGCCATGGAGCTGTCTAGTGATGTCCTCATTTCCCACAGCTGTGAACATGACTCACCACACTTATCTCACACTTTCAACTTATGCTTCCCCATATAAGGCTTCCTATAAGGCATATGTCTTATAACAACAGTTTTCGTAGCTGATTAAATAAAGAAACAAAGTACTATTAATTGAGGGCTTGGTATATGCTTGTCACTTCACATATATTATTATTAAAATTCCAAAGAATTCTGAAATGTTTTAATAATATCTTCATTTTAAATGGAGCATAGCTTATAACTTTCCAAGATTTCAACTGAGATTTGTATGAATTTAAATTTACTATATCCCTCTGTAGTAAACTATGAAATTTTTGCTAGCTTGCCTTTAAAGTTTAGACTACCATGTTTATGATAGAACTATTAACATTTATTATTAAATATTAACACATTCAACTAAAATGTGTTAATCGTTTTCAGCATCTGTGGGAAAGAAGCCATTTGGGATTGACAGATTTAACTTCTACCTAGCCAAAGAGATTATTTCTGCTTTTATACCTGAAAAATCTAGGTTTTAACAAAAATTATTATTAAAATTATTTCATTAAAAAGTCTATAAGCAAGTATCTCTAAAAATAAAATAAAAGAATCAGTATACTTTTCAAAGCAGCTTACAATTTCTCTCCAGTTTTGTAATTTAATATTAATTTAAATAACAATGAAATGAAATAGGACATTTGATTCCTCTGATCCATAGTGCAATAGGAAAATATTCAGCCATTCTTTACTTTAGGATATTAAAAACCATGAATACAATGGCAAATAATAATTTTAGAAAAATGGGAAACTTTACCATCTGTTTTTCTTTCTACCCAGGTACTTATCATCTCTGCACAAGCCTTTGCATCTTGAAAATCCACCAGTTTTATAGCACTCTGAAAAAATTCCTTGTTGCCATGGAGATACTGTTCTTTCACAGTGAATCCTTCTTGAAGGTAGAGGGCATTGGCAAGATTAAATGTAAATTCCTGTTTTTTCTCTGAGATGGCAGAGAAAAATGACTTCAGTGCAAAAAATTCTTCCCCTAGAAAATAATTTTAATACATATTGGCATATTGAACAACATAAAAACAACAGATTTTCAGCTTTGCTATCTAAGCGCTCTGATTCATATCACCATTTTTTGCACCCTTAGGTATAACTAACAATCCCTTCAAAGTTAATATAAATATTTTAAGGATGTATCTCCTGTAGAATATGCATTTTGTAGAGAAATCATCTTTTATATGGAAAAAAGAACGTCCATGTAAATTTGAAATTTGTCAAAAACAAGAATATGCATTTATAGAAGCTGAAGGGAAGTCCCTCTTGATAGTCACATTTAGCTCATTTTTAGTTGTTGAAGTTTATGTTTAGAATCTTATTCTTTGCATAACGTGAGCATGTGATTCCTTTGAAAAGGGAATGCTAATGAATGCTGATGGGGATATGACAGTGATGAGCAATCCTTTTCAATATTACTTTTATTTCAGCTGAAGAAAAAAATTGTTCTCTTATAAGCAACCGCACCTGTACAGGTTTTAAAATTTACAAGGCAACCTCTGTAATCATCTCTAGAGATGCGTAAGAATCAGAATTGTCTATTTCTACAATTCATGAATTTATATACTTTGGCTGTCGACATCAACCATAAAAATCTTTAACCATTTTAACTCTAACCACTAGCCAAAATAAGTCAGTCAGAGTCAACTGAAATAATCACTTTAGGCCTATTGTTTATTTTTGGACTGTTCTGACTGCCGTGTTGTCCGGAAGCTATATATGCCTATGAGAGAAGTCTACCCTGATATTTGGTTCAATAGCTTCCTGTTCATTGCCAAAGTGTACTGACAGTTTTCATTTCCTTCTGGCTTAATCTTAGAACTCAATCATTAAGTCTTGTAACTCTATTTCAAACAGGTTCTTTCAGGGCCTTCATTATATTTTCAGTTAAATACTGCAAATGCCACTTTCATAATGTAGAAGTTGATATATTCAATTAACCTTTATTCAAGAAAACTGGGTATTACTAAGAGGGATTTACTACTAGATTTCTATTGGAAATAAGGAGGATGTGTGTGTGTGTACCTATGCTTGTGTAAATACATTTTTTTAAAATCAGAAAGCTAGCAGCCCATAGGGCATCTTTGTGCAAATAAAAATAGTTCCCTCTCTGGGGGCTGGGCAGTTCCATGGCCTCTCATCCTGTCCAGCTGGGTAGAGACTACATTTCAGTCCCTACTTGCCTTTTTGGCCTGGCATTCTCACAATCTCACAGGAGGCTTTATGAAGTATATTACATTATATTTCAAACTCCAGGATTCTCTGTTAACTAGTATATAGACACAGGTATAAACAATTTCAGATATAAAAAAAACTTGCTTCCATATGATTAGATCTGAAGAATTTCAGTAATTCTTTATAACCCTGAAATTCCTTACATTAGGAAGGGAAGAAAGTTAAGCCATTTTACGATTTATGTAATGATTTCAGATGTAACCATTTATTGCTATTTGAAGCCTGAAACAAATATCTCCATCGCTAGGCGGCTCCAGAAAAGCCTTTCTGAGTAAAGACATGAGAGCTTTTCCAAAAGAATTAATTAAGGTCAGAAATGAAGTGACAGAATCTGAAACTAATTTTCAGAAATCTGAAATACATGAACATTTTTAAAGGAATAAAAAAAAATAAGGGGAGAAAAAGTAGTTTCAAATCATTTGTCAAAGCAAACAGTACATGTCATGTACTTAAGGTCTAAGTCTAGGTGACAAACAGCTGCCCTTTGATAAATCGTTGAACTCAGAAGTCAATGAAAAAAACGTCACCAAGCAGTACAAGCCTGGAGAAGAATATAACATTAGCTGCCCTATAAATTTTATTTGGTTTCTAGATTAATGACATTTTTAGCACAGATCAAAAAAGAATGTATATATACACATATGTATACATATATATGTGTATATATGTATATATATATGTATATGTATGTGTGTGTGTGTGTGTATATATATCTCCTAATAAGTAATGAGAACAAGTTTATTTCATTTTCTAAAATAGAGCCATGGATAACCCACAGGTCATGGGTGAATGTGGCTCTTGATTTGATTGTACCAGACCTCCAGAAAATGTTCTAAAATTCAGTGCATGTTCTCTTCTGCTAGTAAAAGTCTAAAAGCCAATTTTGTGTGCATATGGGAGATCCAAAGATGAAAACAAAGGTAGTCATAGAATTATAGATTATTTCAGCCAGAAGGTCCAAATAAATTACCTAACCTCAACTTTTCTTTTTACAGTGAGGAATCTGAGGCCCAGAGAGATTAAGAAGCTTCACAAGTGACGTTACTTGTGCCAAATCACAAGGTCATTTAGTTGCAGAACTGGGACAGGAATTCATGTCCCGTTCTCTTTTCAAACCCTGTGGAAAAAAGAAGCACCTTCAATTTTGCCTTTCATTCGTCATCAGCACTAACAGAGGTAAAGTAAAAGGGAGTATTAACAGATGTTCAGCAAAACGGAGGTGGTAAATTCAGAGCAGATGTTTTGACAATGAAGTAAAGAAGAAGACCTGAGGACACTGAGAGTCTTACATAATATATAATAATTCATATTCTTATTAATGTATTAATGAGAATATATTGCTCTTATATTCTTAATTGTCACTGAATTATTTTAGGAATTAGCGCTGAGCAAATTATTTAACCTTTCTTTGTCTCAATTTTCTGAGGTTTATTAGAAGGTTGTTTGCCTAACAAACTAACTATAAATATTAAATGAGAGAATATACATTAAGCGCATGAAACAGTGGCTGATATGCTATCTGTATTTTTGACAGTGCATTATTATTATTATCATGTTCACAATTCACACTTGTTAAAACTTCTGTGTTTCTCTATATGATGTATCCATTTAAAGTCATTTAGTTTCCACAGACTCTAATTTATGTATCTTCACAAATATTGTATTACTTTTTCAAAGCTATAGCATGTGATTTAAACATTTCTGGGAGTGGTGTAGTGGGATTTGCTGAAATTAATCAAGTTAAATCTGGAATACATTGACTTCAGTATGCACTATTTGCAAAGAAAAATTCTTACAATTCACTTCACTATCACCAACTTCTTTTCTGTATAAAATTGTCTTTATTTAAAATGAAGCAAATACAGTCTTGTAAATAGTATTTTCAGGAAAGCAAATTTATAAATACAGTTACCCTGTGACAAGAAAAATATACTGAAATTATAGTTGTAGCAACTAAATTCCCAAATCAAAAATCTATATTTAAAACACAGTATCTCAGAGTAATCCAAAAGCTGAAAATTAAAACAACTACAGAAACTGAGAGGATGAGATAGCTAAGGAGATGAGCAACAACTTTTTTTTTTTTTTTTTTTTTTTTTTTTTGAGATGGAGTCTGTTGTGTTGCCTGGCTGGAGTGCAGTGGCACGATCTCAGCTCACTGCAACTTCTACCTCCTGGTTTGAAGCACTTCTTCAGCCTCAGTCTCTTGAGTAGCTGAGACTATAGGCACATGCCACCATGCCCTGCAAATTTTTGCATTTCTAGTAGAGATGAGGTTTCACCACATTGGCCAACCTGGTCTCGAATTCCTGACCTCAAGTGATCCACCGCATCAGCCTCCCAAAGTGTCGAGATTACAGGTGTGAGCCACCATGCCAGCCAAGCAACAATTCTTTCAAATGGGATGCCAGCACAAAAGCACAATATCCCAGTAAGAGGGATAGACACTATCCCAGACAGACCATGAGGAGACTCCAACAAAACAACCAGCATTCACAAGCACAAAGACCTCTGATGATTTAAATCCTTTTTTTTTTTCCTACTTTCCTTTTAAAACTACTAACAACCTCTTAAAATGAAGAAATTAATGTTTTTTCTTGGTCTTGTTACAGATAAGGTGCATTTTTTTAAAAAGAAATGTTGGAGACAACCTACTGAAGAAAGGCTAAATAAGTAACGGTATTTCTAATAAGATACAGTAATTAAAATTGTATTTTGAATCAGTTCCATTACATGGGAAAATGATCACAACATAGTGATAGTGAAATAATATGTATGTATATAGATGTATATTTTATGACTAAGTACATACACACACATATGCACGCCCAATATAATCTCAAGTAATTAAAACTGGCTAAAACAAACCAGAAGAAAATGTACAAATATATACTTAATTTTACATTTACACAGATGTCAATTTCTCAATAATTTTTGTAACTTTTTAGAGGAAATAATTCTAAACAAATGAAAATTATATTTACAATTCTCCATTTTATTACAATTTTCTACTTTTCATTACATTTTCACTTATTAAAATTTTTTTATCCTGAACTTCTAATATTAAAAAATGAATGTGTCCTTATCTTATCCAGTATAAGTAAGGAGATGTAAGGGTCTCACCAGCTGAGGTTTCCTGTTGTTTTAAAGTTTGTCTTATCTGCTGCTCTGCTTTTCCTTTGGCTCCCAGTTGTACCATCTCAAGAACCAAAGTTATTCCAAGGGGTGAAAATATAATGTTGTTCTTATGAGATAAGGAAAGCTCTTGATAAAGATCCACTGCAAATTCGGTATTTTTTTTAGCTGAGCGTCTTGAGGCTTGACTTCCAAAAAACAGCAATAGGAGACTCCACAACAAGATTGTGTCCATTTTGATTCCTCTGTATCGTTTAAATCAAAATGTATTCATTTTCAAAATAGAGTTTTCCATAGAGAGCTCAACAGAAAACTTTCTACCTATTGTAGCTTTCTATCTTAATAGAACTTACTAGCACGAGTGAACTCTATACAATTAGATTTCTAAGTATCATCTGTTTAGAAAAAATGGTTCAAGTGCTAATGGTATTTCTTATATATCTTCAAGAACCAGTAGAAAATTTACTTGTAGCTTTGTAACAAAAACCAAAAAATACACTGCAGTGTCGGAATGTTATCAATGGCAATGGAATCTCCAAATAGTTATACAATAGTTTTTTCTATCTTTTCTCATGCTTTTTAAGTGGGATAACTGTAACTCTGACATCAGGTAAACCTTCTGTGCAGTCTACTCTACAGTAATTTATACATCACGAGGAGAAATGGAATAAAGACAGACTTACTCCCGTGTGATTTTAGACCTATAATATTAGAAAATTAATGTATTCTAAAATAACTGAGTAATCGGGCTAACTTTTTACAATTTTCCTCACTCTTTATTTCTTAGGACAAAATAACCCAAAGCCCTCTTCCTGCTTTTCCAAAAGAAGAAAAATGCAATGCAGAAAACCTGCAAAGTTTGAGACAAAATGGCAATCAAATATAAATGATACAATAAAGTACAATGCTCACTACCTGGGTGATGAGATCATTTATACCTTAGTGTCAGGCCATATACCCATGTAGCAAACCTGCACATGTACCTTTTAATCTGTAATAAAAGTTGAAATTGTAAAAGAAAAAATATAAATAAATGAAATATAATATCAAAGAATTGACAAAAATACTAACATAAGAGTAGCAGCAATTGAAAACCATAAACAATTCACAAGATTAATAATACCCTATTAAAGTGCTCTCCACTAAAATTGCAGGAAATTCAACCATTTGATTATACCTCAAGCAGAATTAGTTTTGCAATATTACCACATATTTGGTAGAATGCTGACTCCAAGGCCTCATAAATTTTAGTAACAATAATTTTACCTTATAAATAACACATGTTAGTAACCCTTAAAAACGTATCCATCAGTAAGTTACCAGAACGTAACCATTAATTAGTGGTAAAGATGAAAGTCTTCAGAATAGTGTGTTGTCAGCCTTAAGTAGAGACTTACATTTCTAGAGTGTTTTGCAGATCATTAAGGGGGCCACCATGACCCACAAATGGGTAGGAGTCACTAAGAACAACTGTATTTATATATAAAGATTACTAATAGTCAAATTTTCTTCCAAACTAAACTATGGAGTTATTATTTAGATATTTCAAATTATCTTTCAATGTATTTTGTTAAACTGTATTTGTTTAGACATACATTTGCAAAAGACAAAAATCTCAAAAAACAATCCAAGGCAATTGTTAGAAAATGTGTTGGGAAACTTTAGATGTAGACATATGCTATTAATATCAAGCAAATGTTTCATTAGGGATTAATTTAGCATACAAGCTTGTAAATGACAGTGCAATAATAGTTAAAAACCAGTGAGTAAGAGAAGTTTTACATGCAAAATAAATGTCTATGTATCATTATCTTCTAATATATTCAATTTCTCAGAAGCCTTCTGATCAAAATATGTGCTTGTAGATACTCAGTCAAAATGTTATTAGTACTTTTAAGTTATCAAGTGGAAATACATTAGATATAGCTTTATATATTTGGTTTATATTAGAATAATGAACAGTATTATTAAAAATGTAAGTTTTTCTTTGCGGTAGAATCTCAGTATTAGAGTTTCCTTCTCAATATTATTAATAATCTTAATAATTAAATTTGTATTATTTGAGTATCCATTTTTTCTAGAAAATTTCTAAGCACTTAATAAATTATAACCTCAGACAAATATCTGTTTTAAAAATTCACTTGCCTCATTGGGTTTTGGATCATATCTTATCAGAAAGCACAAAGTACTGCTGAACTAAACAACCTGATGAATAGTCCTATAAGAACTGGGTCTTCTGATTTGTAGTGAAATCATTTAAGGAGAATAAAAGCGATATGTTAATTAAACAAATTCAAATGATTTTTACACCAAAGCAAATTGAAATGCCATTCCTTACTTTACTAAACACTCATACACAATGTTATTTCATATATACTTATTCAAAAGCTATTTATTTCTAAGGTACTTACCCCAAATTGGCTTCTGATTATTCACCGGAATATTACAACTAAAATATGCTTGCAGGAAAACCCTCGTACATAAACACCTGAGCAATCAAGGCCAACTCCACTTATCTTGAACATTGCTTGATTAATTACTCTAGAACCAAAGCAGGTGTTCACTACATTTGAATTCAGAACTAACATGATCGGGTTAATGATCAACTGATGAAATGTGCAAGAATTGAGAAATAAAATAATTATAGAGTTTTTTAAATTCTTAAGTTCATATTATTATTTTATCCATTATTTTACTTATTTTAAAAGTTGCACAGAATTTGAAAGGATGTGCTGGTGGTTGTAAATTTGCTAGTAATTAGTTCTTTTTGTTTCTCACAGGACTCCCACATCAGATTACCAATGCACTTCGTCATAAATATTTCAGAATGCCTATGAGAAAAAGAATAAAGCTAAATCAAGTCCGGAAACAGAGACAAATTACTACTGCATGTACAGAGTTCTCAACAATTTGTCAAATTATACAATAGTCAGAGGATTTTCCTGTGGATATAAGGTGCATTTGAATTCTTAAGAAAAAGAGTGGATACTGAATAAATACGTTCTTTATTGTGAGCAAAAAGGCCAGCAAAAAAGATAATGGATTTGCCAAAATATATCAGGATAATACTATTAGCCGTAGGTAATTTAATGATAAAAATTGGTGTTACCTTTATATACTTTTAAAACTCTACACGATTTTCTTTGCAAAAAGGTCATTAATAAAAAGTCATTAATTAAAAAATGCATAATTTAATGGGTTTCATCTCACTTTTGTAGTTCAAATCAATCACCTCAATGGTAATCAGATATTAAGCACATTGTATTATTTATCCATGGCCTTTGAGAAGAGAAACAAATTAGGCCAGTTTTAATTAAACAAATATCTGTTGATCCCCAAATTTAATACTATTGCTGATAAACTCGTGTAAAAGAAATAAAGTGAGTGTAGATAGCTTTAAATGGAACTCATTTTATTAACTAATAAATTAACTAATAAAATGAGTTCCATTTAAAGCTATCTACACTCGCTTTATTTCACGGAGGACCCTGTTAACATCTTTCCGTGTCCTAACATGACTATAACTTAAAATAGGCCTGAGAGTAGATCATTGCAGGCCATAATCTACTAATCAACTAAAATTTTTGATTTCCCATATAGGCATCTCCAAATATTTTCTAGATCTTGAGTTTTATTCTAATATTTCCTACTCTAACATAAGCATACTCTAGTGTAGCTTTAAGTTAACACAGAGATAATTTTCCAAAAAGAGTTGTGCAACACAAGAATACTATCATTCTACTTGCTTCACACTGCAATACATAAATATTAAGTCTGAATGTCAAGACTATCATTCAATCAATGCTTTTCTACCCATTTACTGACACCAGCAAACATACATCATCAGTACCCTTGGCTACCACATTATTATGTCTGTACACTGCTCAGATCACAATGTGATTTATCCAGAAATAGGCCATTACTTTTCCTACCAATGGCAGAGACCATCACTCTGTCCTACTAAGACCATTTAATGAAATTGTTCTGCAAGGACCTTATATTAGAGCAGTTCAGGCAGAATGTTCATTTTCCTGTCTCTTGAGGAGTAAAAAGCAATAGCCATAAATTTATTCTCCCTGGTTTATACTCTTTTAATAGACAATGAAGACAATACAATTTTCCATAAAATATTGCACAAATTTTTAAAATATTTTCCCAAACCTCTTCTTTCTGCAATCCTATTTTGCTCCTAGAAAATCAGGGGGTGGGGGGAATTATTCATTAATACAAGCCAAGGTGTCTTAGTATAAGGTTGATTACCATTACTGCCCCACTGTAAAGTATAAACCTGGGAATAGATATAAAAACCACACAAGGGGTTACAGTTATTATCTCATCATTTTTCTTATCTTTTTATAGTTTTTTCAAGTAAAAATGCACTTAATTCCAAACTTTAAAAATATATAAGCAAATGCCCTCAACAGTAAAGAACTTAAAAGTTAATTCTTCCATTTAAGCGAGGACTCATTTCAGGCAATTTTTCTTGGTCAAGATTGTTCCTAAATTTTGAGTGATAATAGGAAAATGTTCTGTCAAAAGAAAAGGTTAAATTATGTTTAGTGTAAATATAAGTAATACAAACAAGGTAGCCTATTGAAGATTATGACATATCCTATTTTAATGTGACCAATTCCTTTTACCATAGAAAAATGGATCATAAGTAATTGAATCTGAATGCTAATTTGAGAAACAGCTTATAATGCCTTCAGTTCTGTTAAGAGTTGATAGGTGAGATCCTGCTACCTGCCTAGAAAATTAGATGCTGTGAGTTACAAAAGAAGAGTAAGACATATAAAAAAGATATTGTCTTTTTTCTTCTTTTTGTGTTTTTTCTCCAAATTATTAGAAACAGTTACATTAAAAGAAACTCTCATACCTTTAAAAGTTCCCTTCTCATTGAATATATTTATGAGACAACTCTTCTTAATTCCTTTTACAGAAGCAGCCCTGATGTCAATTAAGGGTGGAATTAGAGTTACAGCATAATACTATGCACATGTAGTAGGCTATAGAAAGAAGGTCTGTCTATATGAACCGCACTATCTCAGGCTATCACATCAAACAAAGCTATCTTCAAGGGTAAAAAGTAACATATGTTGAGCAAAAGAATGTCCAAATTATGCCAGAAAAAAATATGCCAAATGATGAATTTCCAACTTATGCCAGTGGGCTCATTCAGTGTTGGTTTAATAAACCACTACGTTTTATATAGCTTCACTTCAGAACGCTGAGGGTAGAAAAGGTGCATTCTATTTATATGTGAATATCTGGTACCTAAAATAGTCTCTTGTACATGCCTTCAATACTTACATGAGGGATGGCTGGATCAGTGGGGAAAAGAGCCTTTGCAAATTATTTGGTACCCGCATTCTACTTCTATAACATCTTAACATTCCATTAAATTTCTGGGAATTGGCTCAGATTTCACTCCATTGTACTATCACCAACCTATGATTCATAAATCATATGCTCTGAGTTTGAAATGATGGATTATCCAATCAAACCTCCTACCCAGTGCAAGAAGTCTTTGCAATATTCCTTTTGAGACAGTTACCCAGTGTCTGCTTGAACACCTCAAATAATCTTTTTGTCCAAAAGCAACTTTTCATATTTTAAACAAAATTTACCTTGAAATACTTTCAAATTTACATAAAAGTTGCAGATATAGTTCAAAGAACTGCTATCTCCATCTCCACCTCCTCCTGTTTCCCCAATTGTTGGCATCTACTGCATGTGTGTGTTTCATCTATATATCTATCCTCCCAATCAATAAACAGATGTAAATATAGATATGTATATGTGTCACCTGTGTGTGTATATATATACATTTTATATATACATATAATTAGTATTTTCTGAATCATTTTATAGCAAGCTGAAAACATAATTTCTATCATACGTAAACATTCTATTATTATATTTTTCTAAAACAAGGACACTCTCCTACATCATCACACCACCCAACAGACAAACAAACACACATGCACACACACACAGAGACAAATATACTTTTCTCCTACAGTCTTTCCTGTATGTAATTTTCATTCCATGAGGAGGGAAGGTGATATGAATAGCAGTCGTAATGCCTAACTCAGAATGCACTTCAATGTAGTTAGAATAGGCAGCTGTCTTCTGAAAATCTTTCCGTCACTGCCTTCTCCACCAAACAAAAATATTTGTTCCACTGGTGCTGGAAAGTCTACTGTTAGAATTCATTCCAATGGCTTTATACTATTAAGAAGCAAGTGAACCAAATGATAAATGACAAATACCACGGTTTGGAAGTAAAACAGACCTGGGCTCCAATCTCAACTCTGCCATTGATAATTGAGCTCTCTCCTAATAGATTCATATCTCATATTTTAGCTCTAAGCTAATATATTCATATGATTATTGTGTGGTTTAAACACAATGGACATTTGCAGTTGCTATACCAAGTGGTCCCCTACATATTGCAAATTATTTTCCTTTACTACATGTATTATTGAAAAATTCTTCTTAGACTACAGCTTGTTTTGAAAGGACTCTTTAAAATATAAATATACAGTAAGTCATTATAGTTATGTAAATGAATTTACCAATTCTTTCTATAGGACACAATAAATAAAGCAGAATAATAATATTAGTTGCCTGGAACATGATTATATTTATAAATAAAAATGGGTCAACAAACAGAGGCAGTAAGTTGCAGAACCAAATATTTCCCACTTGACTTTCCACATAAAGTGGGTCATTTATATAACCCCAGGCCCTTTGATTTTTTTCAAGACTATTACCTCTTTGATGTGCTATGATATTCAATTTTTTTTTATTATACTTTAAGTTCTAGGGTACATGTGCACAATGTGCAGACATTCAATTTTAAAGTACAGTATAATGAACTATTGAAGTAGATCATATGCAGTAATTTCCCAATAAGCTTATAGAATGAATAAAATCCAATAGGAACTAACAAGAAGTGATGCTATTGACAAGGTCTGATTACTATTATGAGAATTATTTAAAAAGCACTAGAAAGTGTAAAAAAGTGGAAACAGTTTTCTTATTCACATTTGTAGATATTTACTGTATCAGTACTTTTCATATATTTCAATGCAGGTTTTACAATGAAAATTGATCAAAAATATTTGTCTATAGGAACAACCAGAAGGGCAACTGGTTAGAACTTTGTTCTGGAATCGTAAATTTTTTATATAAAAATTCTTGAGAATAAATACCAAGATGATGCTCCAACTTTAGTTCAATATTTATTTTATTAGGAATACAGAGAAATTGAAAGATGATGGATAAGAGCAGTACTAAATTATCCCATGAAGACAAAACTTCCTGAAGTTCAAATATAAAATAAAAGGCAGAATTCTTGATGCTTTTTCTGCATTTTATATATGTACTTTACGTGACGATGAAGTTTTTCCTATTATAATTACTTCTTATTTTTCTTCACTTCACAACTTTTTTCTTGGCATAATTGCTTGGCTTTTCGTTCATGATCCAGAATTTCCTTGGGAAACAGGTTTTTCTCATCAAATACAGCTTTCAAAGCTATAAAATGATGAGGAAAATTAAAAGTAAATTATATTTGTTAAGAGACCTATTTAAATGAAATAGTGGGAAGAAGATTCTCAAATTTTGCTTTTTCTAAAACTCTTTGTAAAACACAGAGTGTATTTGGGGAAATTTTCTCTAAGCTTCTGCTATTCTGTTTCAATTTACATCTAAAAGTTAAATTTTAGTAGAGTTTGTTCTTTTAATGCATATATCTTAATAGAAATCCACCATTCTAAGGGTAGAGGATTATAGAAGTTTGTGTTTTCCGTTTTTGTTTTTTAATCTACTTAACAGCTATCAAGACATAAAGAGCCAAGAAAAAATTATTCTTTATTGAAATAAGACAATTAAAATAATCAAAACACAGTTTTACTGTCTGCATGAATAAAGAAGTGCATCTACAATCACATCCATAGGGGTTGCAGTTTTAGGAAAAAAAAGAACCAAATTATTTCCATAAGTGGTTATATTGTGCATCAGTGAGAAGTAGGAAGAAACTGCGCCATGCATTCTAGAAAATAATTTTGGCATTTTGCATAATTTTATTATTTAAACAAATGCTTATTGAATGTCTATTATACACAATGTTCTATGCTCAGACATAAATGAGGCACAAATACGACTAAGTCATGACCTTTCTTCCAATTGGTGGAAACTAGAAGCAGTAACCAAATAACCAAAATATCATATACAATAAGATATCATTCCAAGAGAATATAAGCAATGCAAATTCTGTATAAATATGTAAGAGATATTATAACAATATATAAAGATTTTTTTAAAAGCTTTAAGAATTAGGTACTTATTTGAGGTAGGTCTTGAATTCCAGATAGGATTTTAATTGATAATAAGAAACATGGAGGTGGGGAAGAATTGGCAAGGGTTGGATAGGAAGTGTCAACTAGAGAAAAAATGGTGAATAAAGAATGGAAAAATAGGCCGGGCATGGTGGCTCATGCCTGTAATCCCAGCACTTTGGGAGGCCAAGGCAGGTGAATCGCCTGAGGTTGGGAGTTCAAGCCCCGTCTGGCCAACTTAGTGAAACCCCATCTCTACTAAAAATACAATTAGCCAGGCATGGTGTCAGGTGGCTGTAATCCCAGCTACTTGGGAGACTGAGGTAGGAGAATCGCTTGAACCCCAGTGGCAGAGGTTGCGGTGAGCCGAGATCACACTATCACACTCCAGCCTGAGCAATAGAGCGAGACTCTGTCTCAAAAATAAATAAATAAACAAACAAACAAACAGAATGGAAAAATAATAACTACTATTGGAATAACTCTAAATAATTCAGTACAATTTAAAAGAAGCATAAAATATGTGAAAGAAAGTAAAGTGGAATAAAGTTGGAGCTGGACCTAGGAACTTTTTAAACACTAACCAAAAAATATGAAGTTTAAAAAGCAAACATCGAATGACTTTACAGTATAGTGGCATCTTTATATATTTGGATTAAACACAAAATAAAACAAAAACTTTCCCCTTCCAGTATACACTATACTGTATATAGGAAGTATATGTAGACCTTGGCTACAGAAGTCAAGATCTTCCCTCTTCTTCTCATGGAAATCATATAAAAGCAACCAAGAAAATGAGAGATAATAACTTTGCAAATAAATTGTACTTTAACAAAACTCAAAGACAGATGTAATCTGCAGCTCACAAAATATAAAGAAGCAGAACAGCTGAGACAGGACAAAAGTTGCTCAAGAAAAAGTGAAAAGTATAGAGAGTATAAGAAGGCCAGCAGCAGCATCTTAGCATGTGCTGGGAAAAAGATAGTCACTGTGAGTGACAGGCTCACCAGGAAATACAAATGCTTTATTCCTTATATACATGGATGCTAAAAAGAGGTGAAGGTAGCTGGAAGCAGAAGCTCTCTGGGACCTTGTTTGGATCGGTGAAATAGATGAGGTAGGGCTACCTGTATCACACACATGAGTCATTTTTCGCTAAAGCACTCTGTCCCCATGGGATGTAAAACCTGAAGGATACCCTGTTCTCACATCCCAGCCTCTTACTCAAGGATTTACCACGTATTTCAAGTTAAAAAAAAAAAATCCACCTCATTAAAGCTAATTAATTAAAAGAGGAAACTTTTAAAACTAACACAGCATGAACACAAACTTATATAAGGAAAAACTAAAACCAATCAAATTGAAAAAAGAGCAGCAAAACTAATCAATACATGAGTTACCACCAGAAAAATCTTGCACAAACATTGTTACCAAGCATTTTGACAAAATTAAATTTTAAAAATTAAAAAACAGCAGTTGCCTCCATGAAGGAAGATCACAGAGCAGAAGTGAAAAAACTCAGGGAAGAGATGAAGACACAGGAGGAAATGATTAAATATGAGGTAGCAAAACTCAGAAATAGAGGCAAAAAATCACCAGGGAAAACAGAGTTCCTGGAACACAATAGGAAACCTAGAGTATAGAAATGAGAAAAAATATATAATAAAAGGAAAATTATAAAAAGAATGAACTAGAAAAATAATAAATGTTGAAGACACACAAATAAATAGATCTACAAACATATAATTAGAGTAGGTATTATATTAGTTCGCCTTCACACTGCTGATAAAGACGTACCCGAAAATGGGAACAAAAAAAGCTTTAATTGGACTTACAGTTTCACGTGGCTGGGGAGGTCTCAGAATCATGGCAGAAGGCAAAAAGCACTTCTTATATGGCAGCAACAAGACAGAAATGAGGAAGAAACAAAAGTGGAAACCTTTGATAAACCCATCAGATCTCATCAAAGTTATTCACTATCATGAGAATAGCACGAGAAAGACTGGCCCCCATGATTCAATTACCCCCCCCCCCCCGAGGTCCCTCCTACAGCACGTGGGAATTCTGGGAGATACAATTCAAATTGAGATTCGAATGGGAACACAGCCAAACCGTATCAGTACTTAAGAAAGAAAACCAAAATATAACAAATATTTAAAGGCATCATTTAATAAAGGTTTCTTCAAATAAAAGTCAATCTGACATATGTCGAAAGGACACATTGTGCACTAGGAATAATTGACTTAGAATACTCAAAACCAAGTCATATCCCAGTAATGTTATTAGACTTTAAAGATAAAGAGGAAATCCTCTGGCAACTATACAAAATAATCAAGTGACCTAAAAAGGAGGAAAGTATCTTGCTTTAGATATTTTATAGGAATGACCAACACCAGAAAAGAGTAGAGCATTGCCTACAAGATAATCAGGGAAAGAATATGTGAGCTAAGAATATTACATACATTCAAGCTGTCCTTCAAATCCAAAAACTATCAATGGTGTCAATATGTAAGAAATTTAGGGATCATTGTTCCGCAGAGTCCTCTTTGAGGAAATTTCAAAAAGCTAAACTGAGTCCGGGCACGGTGACTCACGCCTGTAATCCCAGCACTTTGGGAGGCTGAGGCAGGTGGATCAAGAGGTCAGGAGATGGAGACCATCCTGGCTAACACAGTAAAACCCGGTCTCTAACAAATACAAAAAAAAACAAAAACAAAAAAACTAGCCGGGCGTGGTGGCAGGCACCTGTGGTCCCAGCTACTTGGGAGGCTGAGGCAGGATAATGGTGTGAACCCGTGAGGCAGATGTTGCAGTGAGCCAAGATTGTGCCACTGCACTCCAGTCTGGGCGACAGAAGGAGACTCTATCTTAAAAAAAAGAAAAAAGAAAAAAAAAAAAAAGCTAAACTGAGAAATGACTGAGAAATTTTTGAAAAAAATAACTTGGTGGTGATCACTGAATATATTTAAGTGTAGAAGTAAAATTAAAACAATGTGGAGTTAAGGATGACAAAAATAGAAGGTAAAGTCCATGTGCCTGACAATGTATGAATGATACAATTGACAAAAATTATGAGGATAAAGGAGAAAGAAATCTTGTTTATGATAAATCAGAGACAAAGAATAACATTGAAAACTGAAAAATCAACTAATAGCATAGGCAAATTTAACAAAATAAAAGTAAGCATAAAGAAAATCATGTTATGGAATGAAATTGTGTGGTAGAAGGGAGGCAGGAGAATGAGAAAACAAGTTTATTCTATCATCACTGAGCATAGATCTAACAGTGTCTAAGAGAAATGAAGAACTAGAGGAATCACATAATTCCTATGATTATAAAGTTAACCACTAGAATAAATATACACACAAACATAAACAAATAAAAAGCTACAGATGCAGTGAAAAATTTAAAAATATATAAATAGCATAAAACAGTCTGAGAAACAAAGTGTTTAATATATAAATACACAGATACTCTATTTCCCAACTTTTTTAACAAAATGATTTTTAAAAAATGGATTAAAAGCGAAACAACACATCTGAAATAAAATGATTCAGGAATTTATTAATAAAAGAATGGAAAAAATATATTAGACAAATGAAAGAAGTTTCACCCTTGACTGACATACTTGCCAAAGAAAGCAGGGATCATGTTCAAAATCATAAATACATACAGAAACCCTAAAAGTTTACACAGAAACTTGTAATAGCGGCTGCAAGAAATAGATGACAGTGGGAACAATACAGAACATCATCATAGGAGGGAGGGAAACTTCTCAATGAATAATTTTTTGTATGTTCTAATATTTGAATTCTGTGAATATTTTTTTTAAGCAATAAGATGAAAATGAATAAATCTGGAACTAGCATTAAGCAGAGATAAAATGAAAGACAACACTTTCTATTTGCCTAATACCAGTGATATGAGATAATGTGGATATCTGTACATCAGCAGCTGGTCCTGTCCCATATGACTGCAGATTAGCACTTTAGAAGCACAAGCAATTCTGACGCCTTTCAGCCCTTCTGAGATATACTGTAAAAGCCAGAATGTTACTTCTGAAATAAATTCTGTTTTACTGAGATTTGTCTCTCAACTAGATGACAAATTTTCATTGTAATTGACTGGGTTTCAAGACCATTAACCCAATAACTGATAAGTCTTTGTAAGATATTGAAAGAGACAAACTCACTTGGATGGTTCATTTTTAATTTTTTTTTCTTTTTAGTTAACAAACGGATTATAAAAAGTACATATGCAGGGGTGGGTCCCTGTTTCTTGGGCCTGAAAGTTACAATTTTGGGAGCTCTCTTTAGAAAAAAAGAATATAAAATTACAAATATAAATTTATTTATAAAAGTGGCTTTTTAGGATAAAATAAATTTCAACAAATTTCTAGTAATTTTTAGAGTTAGGTCCTTTTCTCCTGAGATCTCTTTTTAAAAAGATACCTGAAATGCTTACCTGGAAATGATTGTTGCTTGTAACCTTGCTTCTGCTCTTCACCTAGAACACTCTCAAACTCCTAGCAATTTCTAATACTCAAAGGGTCTTTGTAGATGAAGCCCAGAAAACTTAACCTTCATTAGCTTCATTTGTAAATCTGTATGTGGCAAAAATGATGTCATTAACTTAACATCTTTTAAATGCATAATGGTAATCAATTCCTCTCACTATTCGCAGTAACATCTGCTAGGTTAATGGCATAATGATTTTTTATGATGATGTGTTGAGTATGTAGTAGATCATAATACATGTAAGAAATAATCATTTATTGAACTTGCTTACAATAATTTTTTAAATGTTTTTAACCTTACTGTGATGACTTTCTTGATGTATTAAGTTGCGTAGGGTAAAGTTCACAGCTATGAAGTCAAATATTAATATAAGTGTTGCTTTGAAGGGATTTTGCAAATGTAGTTCAAGTCCCTGATCAACGAACTTTAGATAAGGGAGATTATCCTGGATAATCTGGCAAGCCAGACTTAAACAGATAAAAGGCCTTAAAAGAAGACTGGAGGTTCCCTAAAAGAGTGAAGAAATTCTACCAATGAACGTTTCTGCCTGTGCCCAGCCTGCCCATGATCCTTCCTTCTTGACTTAGTGCTACATATTTTGAACTTGCTCAGCCAACCCAACAAACCCGTAAGTCAACTTCTTGTAATAAATCTCAATATGGAGTCCTGCTGATTTTACTTCCCTGTTTCCCCTCTGACTGATACACTTTCCATGAAGTACACTATCACAGGATGATGGCAACAACAACAACAACAAAAAAGTGATGTGTTCTTATTATAGCAAACAGGCTGATTTGTCAAATTTCCTGTGGTTTGTGTCTGGAGATGGTTGAATACCACTTGTAAAAAAAAAAAAAATATGAACCAGAAATACCATTTGACCCAACAATCCCATTACTGGGTATATAAAGAATTATAAATCATTCTACCATAAAGACACATGCACACGTATGTTTATTGCAGCACTGTTCACAATAGCAAAGACTTGGAACCAACCAAAATGCCCATCAATAATAGACTGGATAAAGAAAATGCAGCACATATACACCATGGAAAGCTATGCAGCCATAAAAAAGAATGAGTTCATGTTCTTAGCAGGAACATGGATGAAGCTGGAGGCCATCATTCTCAGCAAACTAACACAGGAACAGAAAACCAAACACCACATGTTCTCACTCATAAGTGGGAGTTGAACGATGAGAACACATGGACACAGGGAGAACATCACACACCGGGGTCTGTCGGGTGATGGGGGCCAAGGGGAGGGATAGCATTAGGATAAATACCTAATGCATGTGGGGCTTAAAACCTAGATGATAGGTTGATAGGTGCAGCAAACCACCATGGCACATGGATACCTATGTAAAAAACCTTCACGCTCTACACATGTATCCTAGAACTCAAAGTAAAATAAAAATAAAAACAAATAAATAAAAATAAAAGTTGAGAAAACAAGAAAATTTATGTCTACTTGAATACACAACTTAGACATAGAATTCAGCATCTGGATGGCAAGGAAGCACAACAAGATTTAGGACACAGCTGAAACCCAATGTAAGGAACCCAAGGAATCCAGTAAAATGATCCAAGAGCTGAAATATTAAATAGCTATTTTAAGAAAGAACCAAACTGAACTTCTAGAACTTAAAAATTTACTACAAGGATTTTATAATACAACTGGAAGTTTTAACAGCTGAATAGACCAGGCTGAGGAAAAACTTCAGCACTCAAAGACTGGTTCTTCAAATCAACTCAGTCAGACAAAAATAGAATTTATAAAAAATGAACTAAACCTCTGAAAACTATGAGATTATGTAAAGAGACCAAATCTAGGACGCACTGATAATCCTAAGAGGAGACAGAATAAGCAACTTGGAAAATATATTTGAGGATATAGTCCACAAATATTTCCCCAATGTTGCTAGAGTGGTTGACACACAAATACAAGAAATACAAAGAATCCTGGCAAGATACTATACAAGAGGGCCATCCCCAAGGCACATAGTTAGCAGATTCACCAAAGTCAATGCAAAAGAAAAAAAATATCTTAAAGGCAGTTAGTCAAGTCACATACAGAAAGACCACATCAGGCTAGCAGTAGACTTCTCAGAAGAAACCTCACAAGCCAAAAGGGATTGGAGACCTATTTTCAACATACTTAAAGAAAAAAGATTCCATGCAATAATTTCATATCCCTCCATACTAAGCTTCATAAGTAAAAGGGAAATAAAATCTTTCTCAGACAAGCAAATGTTGAGGGAATTTATCTCAATGGGATCAGCCATAATTACAAGAGTCTCTTAAGGGCATCTTAAATACAGAACCAAAAGAACAGCACCTGCTACCACAAAAACACACTTATGTGCATAGCCCACAGTTCACTATAAAGCAACTATACGATCAAGTCTACATAACAACCAGCTAAGAACATAATGACAGGATCAAAATCTCACATACAAATACTAACCCTGAATGTAAATGGGCTATAAACCTAACTTAAAAGACATAGTGTGGCATGCTGGTTACAAAAACAAGACCCAATCATCTGCTATTTTCAAGAGACCCATCTCACATGTAAAAATGCCTACAGGCTCACGGTAAAGAAACAGACAAACTTCTCCCATTGAAACAGAAAACAAAAAAGAGCAGGAGTCCCTATTCTTAAGCCAGATAAAACAGATTTTAAACAAATAAAAATTAAGAAGGGCATATGCATATAATCCAACAAGAAGATTTAACTATCCTAAATATACACATACCCAGCATTGGAACATCTAGATTCATAAAACATGTTCTTGGCCTATGAAAAAACTTAGACAACCACACAATAATACTGAGAGACTTCACCACTCCACTGACAACATTAAACAGGTCATCAAGGCAGAAAACTAACAAAGAAACTCTAGGCTTAAACTCTACACTTTATCAGTTGGACCTAATTGACACCTACAGAACACCCCACCGAACAATCAACAGAATATATATTCTTCTCATCTGCACATAGAACATATTCTAAGATCAACCACATGCTTCCTCACAAAACAATAAATGTCATTCATTTAAGAATTGGAAAAAAACTATTCTACAATTCAAATTGGACCAAAAATAAAGAGCCCAAATAGCTGAAGGAATCATAAGCAAAAAGAACAAAGCTAGAGGCATCACATTACCTGACTTCAAACTATACTATAAGGCCACAGTAACCAAAACAGCATGCTACTGACACAAAAACAAACACATAGACTAATGGAAAAGAATAAAATAACTCAAAAATAACGCTGCCTACCTACAACCATCTGATCTTCAACAAGGCCTACAGAAACAACCAATGGAAAAAGGACTCTCTGTTCAATAAATGGTGCTGAGATAACTGGCTAACCATATGCAGACAATTGAAACTGGACCCTTACCTTTCAACACATATACAAAAATTAACTAAGGATGAATTAAAGATTTAAATATAAGACCCAAAACTAGAAAATTTCTGGAAGAAAATCTAGGATATACCCTTATTGACATCAGTCTCAGCAAAGAATTTTTGGCTAAGCTCCAAAAAGCAATGGTAGCAAGAACAAAAGTTGATAAGTGGAACCTAAATAAATAAAAAAGCTTCTTCACAGCAAAAGAAACCATCAGCAGAGTAAACAGACAACATACAGAATGGGAGAAAATATTCACAAACTATTCATCTGACAAAGATTCAACGTCCAATTTCTATTAAAAGAAAAACTTAGATCAACAAGCATAAAACAACACTATCAAAAAATGGGCAAAGGACATGAATGGACACTTCTCAAAAGAAGACACACAAGTGGCCAAAAAACATAGGAAAAATATTCATCAGCACTAATTATCAGAGAAATGCAAATCAAAACCACAATAAAATACCTTCTCACACCAGTCAAAATGGCTATTATGAAGTCAAAAAACAACAGATTCTTTCAAGGCTGTGGAGAAAAGGGAAGGCTTATACACCATTGGTAGGAATGTAAATTAGTTCGGCCACTGCAGAAAGCTGTTTGGAGATTTCTAAAATAACTTAAAACAGAGCTACCACTTGACCCAGAAATCTCACTACTGGAAATACACCAAAAGGAAAATAGATCATTATACCAAAAACACACATGCACTCATGTGTTATCACCATGCTATTCACAATAGCAAAGACGTGTCATCAACTTAGGTACTCATCAATGGTGGATTGGATAAAGAAAATGCGAGATACACACACACAGATACATACACACACACACACACACACACACCATGGAATACTATGCAAGCATAAAAAAGATGAAATCATGTCTTTTGCAGCAATACTGATGAAGCTGGAAGATATAATCTTAAGCAAATTAATGCAGGAACAGAAAGCCAAATACCTCATGTTCTCACTTATAAGTAAGAGTTAAACATTGAGCACAAATGGGCATAAATATGATAAAAATAGTCACTATGGACTACTAGGACAGGGATGGAGTAAGGGGCATGGTTTGAAAAACTACCTATTGTGTACTATGCTCATTACCTGGGTGCAATATACCTATGTACCAGACCTGCATGTGTGTTCCCTGTATCTAAAATAAAAGCTGACATTTTAAAAAAGTAATAAATAAATAAATAAATAAATATACAGCTTATCTTAAAGCACCCTCAAGTTCCCATATGATCACAAGCTTAGGAACCTCAAGCCTCCAACTTCTTGCCTCCCAGGCCATATAACTTATTTAGAATCCTGAACAGTAGTTTGCTTAGAATAGTGAGCAACAGACACTGTGTCTAGATTCATCAGGTCACATTCCTCTTTAAATCTTCTGAAGGCTTCCCTTTATACTTAAATCAAATTTTTTTTCCCAGGCAACATGGTCCCACATGACAAGACCCCTGATCGCCCTCTAATCTCATCTGATACCTGTCTCCTCACTCCATTCTAGCAACAGTGACCGCTTTTCTGTCCCTGGAACATGTCAATTTTGTTCTCAGTGGCTTCATACTTGTTTCCTGTGCTTGGGACATTCTGGCCCAACATCTTTGCAGAACTTTCTATCTTAGGATTTAGCTTAAATATTAGAGAGACCTCCACTGATGTTCTTCCTAATGTCACCTTATTATATTATCTTGTTTTATTTTCTTCTTAGCTCTTATCAATATCACTCTCCAAACTTATCATCTTTATTTATTTACTTACTTATTACCTATCTCTATTCCTAGACAATAAATTCAGCAGCAGTAGACTTTGTTTGCCTTTGTATACCATATATCTCTAGTACCCAGCATTGTATCTGGTTCATGGAAAGGGATTCAAAAAGTACATTTGTTAAATATATGAGCACATGAATGAAGGAACTTTCAGGCATGCAAAGGCTTTGGCTCACTCCTCACCCTTTGGAATCCCTGCATTCCAGAGACCTGGGGACCCTATAATATTGATAAAAGGGTGATTCTCCACATCATATATATACATATACATCCATGTAACCACAACCAAGTTCTTAAAAATTAACATCTAGTGTTATCAGTAACCACTTACATTCACTATTCCCTTCCTGGGAAAATATGACATTTATATACTCATCACTTCTCTTTATACTTGGTTGCCTGACGAGGTTTGTTATAATGATAGCCAAAAGCTGTTTTCACAGTGATGAAAAGGGAAGATGTGGTGGTCAGGAAAGTATCCAAAACATTTTCTCTATAATAAAATGATTCAAGGATCTCAACACAGAAGAATTGGTTTATATATTATCTTCTGGTCTTTCCCTTGCCTGCTAATTGGCAACTAACTATATCAGCTGAACAACAGCGGCAAAACTCACAAAGATACCCTGGCAACAAGGGACTTGGCAGCTATGTAATGTAGTATGCAATGACTACCTGTCTATGAGTGTACGGCATTCTGAAAACTCCTTCCTAATTCACGTTCTTCCTCCTATTCTGTGTCCTATTTTGTGTCTTCTAGACAAATCATCCTTATTTATCAAACTTTTATGTGCATAAGAATCACCTGGGGATCTCGTTAAAATACAAATTCTCATGCAACAGATCTGGGGTAGGTCCTGAGATGCTGCATTTCTAAGGAGCTCCCAGGTGATGCCCATGCTGCTATCCACTGCCCGCATCTTGATGTCAAGGTTCTGATTTCTAAATCTAAGCTCTAGGTCAGTATTGTCAAATGTCCTTTTATTTCAGCCACCATCCAGTAACAACCAGGCAACAAAGCAACTGGTTGGTGAGAAAGAGTGGTGATGATTAATCAAAATACTTCAATAGTTTTCATATGACTCTCGAATAATGGTTGCTTGGGACCTGTTGAACCTTTTAAATATGTTGTTCACATATTAATGACTTCTGTTTTATAGACCCCAACTTTTGGTATGTGTGTATTGTATTTGTGAATTTTGAGATAATTTAGTATTATGTAAACAAAAATGTAGAGCAATAGGAAGGATTTCTACTTTTAAAATGCCCCTGAGTTTTCTGTTCATTCTAGATGTTCACTATCTAAAAGGTTCTGAGGTAAGCCATGTGTAGCAATCTCTCGTTTATCATATCGTCAATGTATATATCTATGAATGCTTTCTTCCTGCATTTTAATTGTTTGTTCAAGTAAGAACTTTTATATAATATCAAAGATTATTTTTCTTTACTGGTGCTAGAGTTTAAACAATATTCTAAAAGAAAGATACATTAAACTAGATTTTACTAAAAGCTTATGTGTATATTTTTCACCTGTAGTTTAAGGGGTAATGTGAAACATTGTGTGTTCCAATGAAACCCTATGTATTATCTCCAGCACACCCTTCTGGGTTGTTAGATTCTGGTTGAGTTCACTGTTTTTGAATTATTTTTGTCCCTCTTTTCAAGTTGCAAGTCTCTGATGGATATGCAAACTTTTCTTATCTACTAGAGATTTGATTTCCTCTTCTCCTTGGAAACACCACTTTTGGGATTTACTTCAAATTGGACTGGAGTCTGCTACCTTGCACAAATTGTCAACTCTCCAAACTTTTCAATCTTATATGTTTTTTTTCCACATTTAACTACTACTTTCCAAACTAATATTTTCAGTTTTTCTCCCTCCCACCTAAGGACATTACCAAGAACTAAAACCTGACATCCCAGATCCGTATACAGACTTTCGGTTGCCTTGCAGCTATCCCTTTCTCCCAGGATCTTCAGGATTTCAAAACAGCTGACCTTTGCCTCCACCTGGCAATATAAATTCAAGTGGTTTTGTAGGAGCAACACCAACAAGAACCCCTGAGAGACTATTTCTGAGACTCTGCTTTGCCCCACCCAGGAGCTTTAGGATCACTTCTAGGTTGTTCAGCAATGAGTGATACTCATTTTTCTTAAACAAAAGGTGGATGAGACTGACAATGCTGAACTTTACCTCAGTCCAGTGCTCCTGGAAAGTGAAGACATTTAAGAAATCTCTCTACCCTTTCATGTTCTAGAAACAGCTAACCACAAAGGACTCCTCTCCTCTCGTATATTCTAAGACCCTCTCTTTCCTTCCTCATGAGTCCTATAAGAAACATAGATGACTTTCTCATCTACCTATCTCTACAAAAGCTCAGACCTCCTTTCTTGTCTTTGAGATGTTCCTGTTTAATGAACTTTCTCCGTACTGCAGTAGGCTGAATAAAACCATCTCTTTGTTTCATACACTTTGTCTTTCACAGAACAACAACAGCTACAACAAAACAATTCACCTGAAGTATCACTAATAGAGCATTTTCTCCACACTGTTTCAAGTTTTAAAGATTTTACAGATACAATGTGAATGGGTCCTGGGGAATTTACTGGCAAAACCTGACCCAGAGCCAGTTCTAAGTAGCTTCCAGGATTTTAAATAAGGCATATCAAAGAGGGGTTTCAAGCTGTTTAAGAACCAACTGGGAACAACTTGAAAGCTAAAAGGAAAGTGCGAAGAAAGATGTTTCAAGTTGAAAGGGAAAGAAAGAGAATACCAAAGGACATAAAAAACCCAGCAGGTATGGCTAAAACATCACCTGGGGATTTTAAAGTGTTTGAAAACCGTCCCAAGTTCCAAAGTGATAGTTTAGGACATTGAAAGTGAGACTGGCAAAATGCCTCTCATTGTACAATTGCCAAATAATTTATGCATGAGGTAATTATGGAGATTGCAGCAAGGTGGGTAAAATGCAGTACAAATACATAAGGTAGATTCCGTAATGATAGTGTGCAGGAGAAATATATTGGTAATTGAGGTTTTTTGAAGTGTTGTTTTATAATAACAATTTTTTAATTCAGCATTATCCTTCTGAAAAGATGAACAATTTTAAATGAAAATAATAAAAAGAGGTAATACAGTAAAATGGCTGGTTTTAGAAATAAGAGCAAGAATAAGCAACTAGGGAATTTGATTTGAATACTATTTGAACAGGGGAGGCTGCATTTAGAAATATTAATAGCATAAACACCTGAGTCAGTTTTTTAGCATCCCCATCTAGGCTCTAGCCTTACTATCTATGTGAACTTAGGTCAGTTATTTGAATTCTTTATGCCACAATTCTTCATATAAAAAATGTGGGGAATAGTAATTCCTACACTGTAGAACTATTTAGTTGAATAATAATACAGGACATTACCAGTAAATAAAATGTATCCAAGTCTTACTAGGTATCAGGCACTGTGCTAAGGGCTTCACATGGGTTACATCATTTAATGTTCACAGAAACATTATGATGATAACTAAGATGAAGCCTACCTTCAGTTGAGGAAACTAAGGCACACAGTGTTTACTTGAATTGCTTAAGTTTACAAAACTAGCAAGTAGTAGAACTTTGTTTTGAAACCAGTCTTACAATTAAAATTTTGTCTTTATACCTTTATCATTTCCATGGTTTATTCTCTTTATAAATTGCAATTCCCACCCCCACCCCCAAAGACAACCGTTACACCTTATAACTTACTGGGGATAAAACTGTAATTTTAAAGGTCCTAACATGATGTAGAAGGACCAGGAGTGGAGAACAAGCATGAAGGGGCAGATAAGATGAGAATATGCCCAAATGTATTGCCCAAACTTTTTGATGCCTGCTCTGTGATGACAGACTCAAGCCTACAATGTCTCCTTTGCTAGCTGGCATGTTGTTGGCTAAGGGGCAATGGAGAGACACTGGAGGAGAAATGGATTTGTCTTCCAAGTTCCAGTTTCTCTGTGCTCCTCTCCCAAGAATCCTGCCCTGCTGTTTCTCCAGCACTAGGCTCTTATAGGATGACTTCTCCAGTACCAAGCTCTTGCAGTAGCTTTTCCAGCACCTGACTCCGGCAACGCAGGTAAGGCTTCTCCAGAACCCAGAGCTAGCAGTTTCCCCTGTCAGCAATATGCCACCTATCTGGTACCACTCCATGAATGGTTTTCCATAATATCCTTGACAAGCAAGAGGCCAACTGTGTGACTCTTCCGTGTGAACAGCCTCCCCTGTACCCTCTTAATGGGTTTGCAGTAAGTTCTGAGAAACAGCACCTTCCTATGGATAGTTTCTCCTGAAACCCTGGTGGTAGATTTCTGGTAAGTTCCACATACAGCATCTCTGTGGGTTTGCCATTCAGTGAGGCAGCCCTGGGATGGGTGGGACTCTTCCTCGGTCAATATATCTCAGGCCTGGGAAGTAGTGGCTGCTCTTTCATTTTCCTATTCCTATATTCCTTAGAGTTCTGCTTACTTCTTACTAGTCAATTTTCTATAATACACATGCATCAAATCTAAAATCAGAAGAAAAATATTGAACTTAATTCTAAAACAGGCCTATCAACTATAGTTTCTTTTCAGTTATCACTTCTTTTTCCTTTCTATGATGGCTAGTTTCTTGGAAAAGTGTCAGCTTTCTTTAGTAAGTGTCCCATAGTCACCTCCATCGCAACATATCTTAGAAACTAATGTCATTTTCTAACTCTATATCATCCTCTTCTGTATTTCCTCTCTCAGTGATAGTCTTTTTACTTCAACATAGTTACCCAAACTAGAAGACTGATCGACATACATCTCTTATTGGGTACATAATCCTTTAAATTCAACCTCCTTAATGTCTCTCAAGCTAGTTATTTCCTTTCTAGGTTTTCCTCATCTTCAAAATCATAATAGATATCATCTAGTGAATGGTTAGTGTGCTAGCTATCGCGCTATAATCAACCCACATAACTCCAAGAGGCAGGCATCATTATCCCAATTTTACAGATGAAAAATAAACTGAGACTTACTAGGGTGAATAATTTATTCAGATATAAACGAATAGTAGAAGGCGAAGTGATGACTCAAAAGCAGAGAGCTGACTGCACACAAGTTCTCATTACTATAATATTGCTGCCTTCAGTCTAGCCCCATTAGACTAATGTATCTACCACAGTTTTCAGAACGCTTCTCTAAAATGCAGATCTGGTCATGACACTTTGTTTTAAACATTTCAACAGGAATTTTGTTTCTGGATAGGATTTAATAGGTAGTTGCTGGTTATCTTTCTCACTGCACCAGATAGGAAAAAAAAAAAAAAGATAAATTACAAATGATATGTTTAAAGCCATCAGAAGGCTGTGGAAGCAATGATGACCAAAATAAGTAATTCCAGAGATGGTAGGGCCCTTCCTAGATGAGCTAAAATTGCAAGTATTTTCTTCTTTCTGAGGATTTATTATGTTTGGGCATTGCTAAGAAACAGACCTGCATTCGACTGAGAGACTCTATCATGGGAAAGTAAATTTGGAAGTGTTTTGATGGCTATGTGGGTTGGTGTGATGTATTGGAATCTAGAGAAATGTCAGAGTTTGGTCCTTCTTTCCCATAGGACATTCTCTGAGCCCTGGGGTGGTGTGGGAGACTGTGGATTGGACTGGAAATGCAGAGTAATGTTTTCTGCAGTTTTGCATTACGTGGGAGACAATACCCCACTAAAAGGAGAAACCTAAAACACACATTTGAAATCAGAAGTGGACTAAGCCTAACTAAACCTGTACCTCAGCACTGACCCGGCTCAAGTCCTAATTAGATTAAGGTCATCAGCGTCTTATTCTCTCTTCTGAATTAAGGAAAGAGTGAACGGATTGCTGAGAGAAAATATTAATTTTGGTGTCTATAGATCTTTTACATTTTCTGTCATATAATAAAAAATTACAGGACTTGTAGAGAAGCAGGAGAAATGAGACTAAAAACCAAGAGGAAAAAAACATGTATTAGAAGCAACCCAAGGATTATCCAGATATTGGAGTTAGTCAACCAGGACTTTAAAAATTACCATTATAAACATGTTTCAAAAACAGAGAGAAAAGATGAACAAAATGGATGAAAAAAATTTAACTGAGAACTATAATCTGTATAAAAGAGATTCAAGTGGCATTCTAAAACTGAAAGTATATAAATATGTGTGTATATATATAATTTCAGATATACATAAATGTATAATCTGAAACTGGGAACTGATTAGATGGGTTTAAAAGCAGACTGGTCAATATAAAATATACAAACTGAAGCCTACCTAAAAAAATAAAATGTTTTTCCATTTTATTTATTCCATTTTTTAATTCCATTTATTAAAGGAGCATCAAAAACATTTGTGATATAATTAAACAGTCTAGCATATGTGTAATTGCTATTCCATCACAGAAGAGAGCAGGAATAGAATAAAACATAATTTGGATAAAGATAATGGCTGAGAATTATTCAAAATTGAAGAAAGATGCATTCGATAACTTTCTATGAACCCCAAGTAGCATAAATACACACACACACACACACACACACACACACACACACACACACACACAAAACAGTACTTAGACTCATCACAGTAAAACATCTGAAAACCAAGGCTAAAGAGAAAGATTTTAAAAGCAGCCAGGATAAGATGATTCAATAATATTAAGAGCAGGATTTTAAACAGAAACTATGGATGCAGGGAAATATGTTAACTTTAAAAAGTTGAAACAACAACAATAACAACAACCCTGACATCTAGAGTTTTAAATCCAATGAAAATATCCTTCCAAAGTCAAAATGAAATAAATACATCTTTCAGACATCTAAAAGCTGGGAAAATTATTCACAAGCAGGCCCATATTTTAAGAAATTCTGTAGAAAATTCTTCAGACTGAAGGAAAATGGTCTCAGATGAAAGCCTAGTGTCACAAGAAGGAATAAAGAGCACAGGAAAAAGCATTGTAACTTCTAGAACAATCACTTTAAGAATAATACAAATAAATATAAACATTGAAGAGGTAATATAGGATATAAAATGGTAAAATTCAGAATGATTAAAATATTTCAATAGCTCCCTACTTCTGATTAAATAAATGTCAAAGTCCTTAGTATAGTTTACTAGATGCTCCATTGCCCCCCACCTACCTGTCTAGCCTAGTTTTCTTCAAGCTCCTTCTAGAACCCAGCCAGTGGCAACTACATGTAACTCCCTTAGCACATCATATTATTTATACCACCTTAGAGCTGCCTATACCACTCCTCTACCAGAGTATCATCCCTCGCTTTTTTTTTTTCCAACCTGGCTCATAGCAACTTAACTTTTAACATCTAGTTCGGGTATACTCTGGTTTTCCTGAAAAGTCATCTCTGGATTTTCATGTGTTCCCATAGTATGCAGTATGTATCTCTATCATAGCCCTTGTTGTAGAATATAATTATTTGTCTATTTATCTATTTCCCCACTCCACTTCGATGTCAAGATCTCTGAAGGCTGGGTATCTACATATTATCTCTGCATCTTCAGCATCCAGCACAAATGCTACTATATGCAATCTAGCCTAGGAAAAGCTAAATACAAAAATGAACAAACATTATTTCAGTATCTGCTTGTGAAAGACTATGATATCACAGAGTGTATATACAATCTGCTTCAATCCTCCAGAACTTTATTTGTAAATGGCACACCAGTACCTCTAACTTAACACCTTCCAAACACATTTTACTTTACCTCTACTAACACGTGTAAAACTCAGTTAATGTCTCAATGCCTGAAGTCACTCATTGTAGCCAACTTGGATTCATTTTGACTTTTGCTCTTTCCTCAACCTTGATATGTCCTTCCTCACTATTTCCTTGTTTTCTCCCTCATCTTTGATCCACTCATCCTTTAAGTCCCAGCTCGAATGTGACTGAATTCTTTCCCATGCTCCAGCCAGAATGAGTCAAACTTTTTTCCTGGCATTTTCATGGAACCTCATTGGTGGTGTCCTATGTCATCAATAATCTGCATCTGTTTCTCTCACAAGTTGGTGAAGCTTTTAAAAGAAAATTATTTTCACTTGCAGAAAAGGCAAGTAAGAGGAAACACTTTCAAAACAGGGAAGTAAAAGAAGAAAAACTGAAGAAAGAAAATTAAAAACCAAAAGAAAGAAAACATCTTTTAAAAACCGTGGGGAAGTTACAGGAAATTTTAATAAGAAATCCAGGGGAAAAAAATTCTCTTTGAAAATTTATTAGAGTCTTTTAAGTATTTTGGTTATTTCTGCCCAGCCATTAACCCCACCTCTTCACCCACACATCTTCCCTGCCCATGTGAAGAATTCGTGTGTGGCTTCCTTCTGCCACAGATTATATAAAAGATTCTTCATAGAAGCAGGAACTCTCACCCACTGAAGAGAGGTCTTTTCTGCTTTCATTACCTGTCTCTCTCGCTTCTTTCCTCCAGCTTTTGCATATTCTCTGTCACCTATTCATCTTGCCTCAATTCTGACTCCATTTTCTGTCTCGGTTTCCTCCTGTATGTATACCTGTATCTGGACTATCTTTACAACCTTGTCCTATGTCCGGATCTTTTTTAGTGGTCGTTCCTGTTTCATGTCTATTTGTGGCTCACAAGGACAAGATAAGTACTTCCCATATTCATTCTTTTTTTTTCCCCCCCGACAGGCTAGTGCAGTGGTGCAATTTTGGCCTCCACCTTCCGAGTTCAAGAGATTCCCCTGCCTCAGCCTCCTGTGTAGCTGGGACAACAGGCATGCACTACCATGCCCAGCTAATTTTTTGTATTTTAGTAGAGACAGAGTTTCAACATGTTGGCCAGGATGGCCTCAATCCCCTGACCTCATGATCCACCCGCCTTGGCCTCCCAGTGTGCTGGGATTACAGGCATGAGCCACCATGCCCAGCCCCCATTTCATTCTTAAAAGTGAGTCATCCTGGTGAAAAATGATGGGATGACAGACTGAAATCCTTATCAGCCACACTAAGAGTTATTTAGAGCTGTAGGGGAGTTTAAACCTTCCCTCTGGAGGCTGGGCAATTGAGCTTATTGAAGTAAATTGAAAACACGAAGATTAACAGGTAATAATATACAAATTTATTAATGTACACATGTGCATGAAAACCCCACAAAATATGAGACTCAAAGAAGGGCCAGAGGGTTGAAGTTTAAATACCCTATTCACAGAGAAGAGGGAAATGGCAAATGGCAGGGTGGAGGAGGGAGGGTGAGGGGGTAGGCAATTTTACAGGAAGAGTAAATACTTTTTAGAGGAAATGAATGAGCCCAAGGAACAGAAAATAGCCCGGGACAAAGTTTCTTTGTGCTCTGGCGGAGCTGATGACAAGTTTTAAAAGGTGAGGGGTAGAACTGCACTGTGAACAAAGGTTGTCTTATTATGCAGGTAGTCTTTTAGGTTAAAAAAGAGTTATTTAGAGCATCCTCCAGAAAAGTAGGCAATAGCCTGTTTGGATGTGGTGATGACTTTTAACTTCTCCTCTGATAAATAACATTTACAGGTTGTTTGATGAGATTCCTAGAGAGGGGGTTCACTACAGTTGCATTTCTTTAGGAAGAACCCTCCTCAGTCAGATGGGGGAATTTCAGAGAGAAACCCTCCCTGAACTTTGAAAGGAAAAGCAGGGTAGACAGCAGGAGAACGTAAGACAGACTGGTTCTGAGGCCTTTCAATCCACTTCATTCAAAGCACTTAACATGCCAAAGTGGCATATTTTGGGGTATCATTTTCTGAGCCCGCAAAAAAGCCCTAAAGTTCTGGCTTCGTTTTTAAGAGAAATGAGCAGAAACCATAGATTACCCACACAAGAGCAAGCAAAGAGAAATTCTAAGAAAATGTTTTTTTTTTAAAAGAAAAAGAAAAAAAATACCTGATAATAATTAGACTGTAAACTATGGTAATGAAGTATGACAGCTGTACCTTGCCTATAAGTAGAATTTCAACAACAACAAAAATGTTGACCAGCTGTTCTCCCTTTCCATAGGCACAAAGCAAAGAGGAGACTCTTAAACTTCCCTAACTGTGGATATAAGGAAACACCTTTCTACTACAAACATTATTATTTCTCAAGGATGATGTTGAATCCCAGCTCAGAGGATTTTAACAGTTTTGAAACCACAGATCTCAGATGGCTTAGTTTAATTCTGATTTTTTCTGATTCTTACAAGCTGAAAACTTGAACTTTTTATTAATTATTTTAAATGAGCTTCCCTGCAGTGTCCATATGCTTTCTGAGTGCTTCACTGAGAATCAGGTTGTGTTACCTATTCTCCCACAGGACCCTTCTTTGCTGGAAGAATTTTTCTACAGAATTATTCCTCAAACTTTTAAGAATTCAGAAGACTATAATAGTCTGAAAAATAAAGAATTATTTTGTACATCTTGTTTCTATATCTTTAGACATCATTCACTTATAGTTTCCAACTTAAGCTTTCTTGTCTTCTCATCTCATTAGCCTAGCTCTGCAGCTGGAAGACTTTAAGACAATACATTTTAAGTCGTCTCTATTTAGAGTGTTTCACATAAAAATAAACAAGATTGCCAGACACTGTGTTCTAAAGGGGTCTTATGATGGCTTCCTCCAGCAACGGTTTTGAAAATTAAGGTTATTTGGGGAGAGAGATTCTCATCCATGGAAGATTCATGGATACGTGTTCGTGGCATTCTAACTTCAGAAAAGGAACAAAATAAAAATATTCATTTCATATATCCCAGCCTGTTGGCTGTCCTATCTGAAAGCACAGATCAGCAGCTGAACTATAAATCTTAACAGTCAAACCACACTTTGTTTCACGGCAACCTACAAGGCAAACACTTGTTATTTTCATGCTTTTCTATTCTATTTTTAAATGATTAAGTTTCATGAAAAGGGATAGTAGAGGTGTATGATGGCTGAGAACTTACTTTCAAAAAGTGACGGGGCCTCTGGAATTTGGGGATGCTCCTCCTCTGGCTCTTTCCTAAAGTATTTCTCAGAGTCTAGAAGGAAAGCAGGTTTATTCACTTCCGGCAGCTCTTCCAGGACTCCAATGCTTAATGACCTAAATGCACCTTCACAACAGCAGGTTTTAGAGGAAGACAGGGAGAAAAAGAGTACAATAACATTAATTCCTTGAAAAGAGCTAGCACATTTTCAAGTTAACATTTATAAATTTAACCTTCCTATTACTCAGCTGGTACAGCTGCAGTGATCTGCAAACCCTATAAACACAGCTGTTCAAAATAAATCCATAGTGCTTTTTATTCAAAGGAACCAAAAGGAACTCAAGGCTTCCCATTCATTTTTTTTATTTTGTATTTTTCTGCTATTTTCCCTTGAAAATGAATATTCTGCAGTTTTGGAAAAGCTCCAGTTTTTCTTTTATCTACAAGAAAATTGTATCCTTTGTGAAATGGAATCTATTTTTTTCAGTGTTTAGTTTAACAAAACATCTAAAATTTTGAATTGGCAGGTACTTTTAAAATAATGTTATCAAATAAACCAGAGCTGTGTTACTGTATTTATTATGCACACAATGAGATGATAGAAATCTATTTTAATCATGCTCTTAAAAGCAAAGTCTTGAACAAAGTGAAAAGAAATTCTCTGTGCTTCATGTAATAATTGGATAATAGAATGGAAATCTATAAAAGCTCAATTTGAGATATAATTTTATGTTTCTTTGTTAGTTCTGTGAAAGTAGGAACTGGGTTTTTGTCATGATGGTGGCTCAGTACCTAAGAAAAGGAAACTAATCCATATTCAGCAGCTGATATGGAACAAGTCTTGTTTTATGTTAGTGGATTTCAAACTATAACAGGCATCAGAATTACCTGGAGGGCTTACTAAAACATAGACTGCTGTGTGACCCCCTTGGCTTCTGACTAATGGAGGAAAGCAGGGATGAGGGTCCCATAATTTACATTTCTAGTAAGTTCCAGTTGATGCTTATGGTGCTAGGCCAGGGACCACTCCTTGAAAACTTAATGTGCTAGGTCAAATTAAAGAAGAAATCTTTACAACATGTAAGGTATCATTGTGCCCTTAAGACAGATGAGGAAACTGAGGCTTATGATGCTTTAGTAGTTTGTCTCAGTTCACGTAACTGTTAAATAGCAGACCATGGACTTAGGCTGAAATATGTTTAATCCCAAAGGTTATGCTCCGAGGTATAACAATAACAACATTACTAATAAGATTGTATTGGTTGCTGTAATATGCCAGGCAGTAGTCAAAGTGCTTTACATATCTATCTCATGTAAACCTAACAAAAATTCTGTGGAGATTACTTGATAAATGGGCATTGAATGTTAACAAATAATTAGGCAGCTTTTTACAGCAAAATTTCATCAGAAATTTAGAAATCAACATATCTGCTCTATGAAAGTGTGACATTCCCTTGGACATAAGTTGAAAAGATTATTTTGTAGTAAGTAACATATTTTTAATATAAAATAAAGCTTCAGGAAGGATTCTCATCTATGTTTCTAAACAATATACCTTAGTATAATAATGATTCCTTTGTTTTAGGTTACTGGTCTTATAATTCTTTTCTGGTCAGTCAACAACTAGACTAATGCATTGTTCTGTGTGGCTTCAGGATTTCTGAGAGCAAAAATAGTTTTTATTCATCTTCATTTCTTAAACACTAAAGGGAAATATAAAAATTCTGGTGCCATCTCTTTTTTTAGAACTGTATTAGGTACTTCACACATATTTTCTGACTAATACAGTTAGGATATTTGTTCCCTTTAAATCTCACATTGAATTGTAATCCCCAGTGTTGGAGATGGGGCCTGGTAGAAGATGACTGGATCATGGGGATATATTTTTTCATGAATTGTTTAGTGCCATTCCCTTGGTGCTGTCTTTGCAATAGTGAGTGAGTTCTCACAAGATCTGGTGGTTTAACTGTGTGTGGCACTACCCCCAACTTGCTCCTACTTTCACCATGTGATATTGCCTGCTTCCCCTTCACCTTCCACCATCATTGTAAGGTTTCTGAGGCCCTCACCAGAAGGTGGGCAAATGTTGGTGCCATACCTGTACAGCCTGCAGAACGGTGACCCAATTAAATCCCTTTTCTTTATAAATTACCTAGTCTCAGATATTTCTTTACAGCAATGCAAAAAATGGCCTGACACAGAAAATTGGTACCAAGAGTGGGGCATTGCTAAAAAGATACCTAAAAACGTGCAAGTGGCTTTGGATCTGGCTAATTGGCAGAGCTTGGAAGAGTCTGGAGAACTCAGAAGACAGGAAGATGAGGGGAATTTTGGAAATTCTTAGAGACTGGTTAAATGGTAGTAGCCAAAATGCTGACAGTGATGTGTGCAGTGAAGTACAGGCCGACAAGGTCTCAGATGGAAATGAAGAACGTACTGGGAACTGGAACAAAGGTCACCCATATTATGCCTTACCAAAGACTTCAGCTGCATTGTGTTCATGGCCTAGGCATCTGTGGAAGCTTGAACTTAACATTGATAATTTAGGGTATCTAGCAGAAGAAATTTCTACACAGCAGAGCATCAAGATATTCCCTGGCTGCTTCTAATAGCCTAGCTTAGATGTAGGAGCAAAGTAATGATTAAAAGTTGGAAGTTATATTTAAAGAAAAAGCAGAGTATAAATGTTTAGGAAATTTGAAGCCCTGTCATGTGGCAAACAAACAAACAAAAAGCATTATCAGGAGAGGAATTCAAGCAGGCTCTGGAGCAACCATTTGCCAAAGAGATCTGTATAACTAAAAGAGAGCCAAGAGCTAATATCCAAGACAACAGGTAAAAGGCCTTGAAGGCCTTCTAGACAGCCCCTCCCATCACAGGCCCACAGGCCTACAAGGACTATAGCACTGTTCTCCGTATCCCTGCTGCTCCAGCTCCAGCTGTGGCTCAAAGAGCCCGATACAACTCAGGCAGCCACTCCAGAGTGAGTAAGCCACAAGCTTTGGTGGCTTCCATGTGATGCTAAGCCTGCAGGTAAATAGAGTGCAAGAGAGAAGGAGGCTTGGCAGCCTCATCTAGATTTCAGAGAATATAAAAAAAAATCCTGGGTGCCCAGCAAGAAACCTGCTGCAGGGCAGACCCCTCACAGAGAACATCTACTAGCACAGTGCAGATGGGAAATGTAGGGTTGGAGGTCTCATGCAGAGTCCCCACTGGGGCACTGCCTAGTGGAGCTCTGTAAAGAGGGCCACCGTTCTCCGCACTTGAGAACGGTAGATTCACTGGCAGCTGCATCCTATGCCTGAAAAAGCTGCAGGCACTCAACTCTAACCCATGAGAACAACCACAGGGGCTGTACCCTGCAGAGACACAGTGGCAGACCTGTGCAAGACCTTGGGAGCCTACCCTTGGTGCCATTGTGCCCTGGACGTGGGCATGGAGTCAAAGGAGATTATTTTGGAGCTTTAAGATGTAATGACTGCCCTGCTGAATTTCAGACTTGCCTGGAGCCTATAGCCCCTGTCTTTTGGCCAATTTCTCCTTTTGGAATGAAAATGTTTACCCAACGCCTATCTCACCCGCCCCACCCCCCACCCCACCCCCCCCCACCGCCCATTTTATCTTGGAAGTAAATGACTTGTTTTTTATTTTACAGGCTTGTAGGTGGAAGAAGCTTACCTTGTTTCAAATGAAACTTTGAACTTTGTACTTTTAAGTTATTGCTGGAATGAGTTAAGACTTTGGAGGACTATTGGGAAGGAATGGTTTTATTTTGCAATGGGAGAAGGACATGAGATTTGGAGGTGCCAGGGATGGAATGATATACCCTGGATACTTGTCCCTGCCCAAATCTCATGCTGAAATGTAATCCCTAGTGTTGGAGATGAGGCCTGTTGAGAGGTGTTCGGGTCATGAGGGTGATTCCCTCACGGCTTAGTGCTGTCCTCATGGTAGTCAGTCCTCAGAGATCTGGCTGTTTAAAGTGTGTAGCACCTCCCCCACTCCCTCTTGCTCCTGCTCCCACCCTGTGACGTGCCTGCTATTGCTTCACCTTCCACCAAGCAGATGCCAACATTATAGTTCCTGTACAGTCTGCAGAACTGTGAGCCAATTAAACCTCTTTTTTTAAAAATAAATTATATAGTTTCTGGCATTTTTTTGTAGCAATACAAGAGTGGTCCAACACACTGACTTAGACCTTACACTTTTTCCGCTAGTATTCTGTGAGGCCTTGGACAGGTGACTTAATGTCTCTGTACCTCAATTTTCTCCTTTGTTAAATGGGGTTCACAGGACATTATATTCATGTTTATTAAGGAATAGGTACATTCCCAACACACAGAGTAGCCATTTGTATTCACACTAATCTATTAAATAACATTATAAAAATACATTAACAACAGAGACTACTTACTGAATGATTTTTTTATAACTTCACCATAATAAGGTTTTTGTGTTTCTTTCATGTAGGTACTTCTTTCCTTATATTTTATGCCTAAATTTATATCTTCTGATGGTCTGACACTGGAAGAAAATAATTCATGTTGAAATACATTATTAACCACTGGGATGAAGAGACTCTTTCTGGCTAGATGTATCTTTGACCGAAAAAAGAAACAATCTATTCCTGTGAACAGAAGTAGTGATATTTGTTTACACTAATCAAGCCATATCTTTTAACAAAATGCCTACTAGCCAGGTGATAATAGAAAAGAGTGAGAGCCAGAGTGTCCAAGAGTCTAATCAAACAAAGACCCTGTCCCCATAGCAACAAGTTTAGAGAAAAAATTATTCAGAAGAAAATTTTACAGAAACACATACATTATCCTTGCCTTATTAATAAATTACAAAATGAGAAGTAAGCATCAATGCTTTGTGTCAAAGCTTATTTATTCAGTGTTAGGCATGTATCTTTAGTTATGGTTATGGCATCCAAATGTAAAAAAGTTCAGTATTTTTGAGGCTTTCTCATATGAATTTATAAGAAAACTTTAGTGTAACTTGAATCCATAGAAAGAATTTTTATCAATAAAACATGGGAAAAAAATCATTACATAGCTGTATATAATCTTGTGAGAAAACAGAAAATGATCTCAAATCTATTTAAAATTCACTGTCATAGACTTCAACCTTAACAGCTATAAGTTATGTTGCCAAAAATTATTGGTCTCTTCAGAGCACCATGCCAGAAAACACACCCATCATCACAAAATCGTGGAGAGTCCTGGGGATCTTGACTCACCCTCTTCCTTCTGCCTCCCTTCCCCACATCCCTCAGCCCTTTATAGTTCCTTTCCATTCTTCCACTCCCTGACTTTTATTCTTATATCTTCTATGGATTTTGTAGCTATAAGACCCTGAGTTGTTTCCCATACTTTCAGCCTCAATTTTCTCCTCAATGTAATGGGACTCTTGCTGTAGATTTAAAGGAGATAAGATGGATGAAAGTTCAGAAATGTGCCTAATAAATAATAGCATTCAAGTAATGTTCATTTCCAGCTTTCTTTTTCCTTCACCCTATTTTTACTGTATCTTCCAATTTTAAAAGATTTTAAAATATCAATACAAGTAAAAAGTCTATATATCTCTCTTAAATTTAATATCAGATGCTATTTGCATGACTTTAAGTAGTAATGTATTAATTGCTTTCTCATATATAAACTTTTCATTTTAGAGGTTTTAGATTTGCAGAAAAGTTAGTAGAGCTCCAGTATACCCCTCAACCAATTTTCCCTATTATAACATCTTACACTACCATTTGTCACAATAAAGAGATCAATATTGGTACATTACTATTGCCAAAAAATGTTATTAGTCTCTTCAGAGCACCATTACTATTAACTGAATTCCATATTTTATTAGAGTTTTACTAGTTTTTTCTTAATGTCATTTTTCTGTAATGTCAACATTATATTTTGTTGTCTAACTCCTTAGTCTCTGGCCTGTGACAATTTTTGAGGCTTTTCTTGTTTATTATGATCTTGACAGTTTTAAGAAATACTTGTCAGATTTTTTTGGTAGAATATCCCTCAGTTTGGGTTTATTTGATATTCTTCTCACAGTGAGACTGGGGTTATGAGTTGTTGAGAGGAAAGCAACAAAGGTGAACTGCTGCTCTTATCCCATCAAACCAAGTGTGCATGCTACCAACCTGACTTCCATGGTTGATGTTAACTTCAAATACCTGGCCACCATTGTATTTGCCAAGTTTTTAGTAATGTTTACAATAGCTACTGTACAGTTATTTTTTCCCTTTTTCCATATACTACTCTTTGGAAGCAAGTTTTCAAGCACAACGCACATTTAAGAGGGGATAGGGGGAGGTACTTAATCATGATTTCCTTGAATCAGGAGAGTATCAACATAAATTACTTGGAATTATAGATTTTTTTTTTCCTTTTAGGAGAGCTTTGTGATTGGGTAAGTGGGCAGTTTTTCCCCAATTGCACTGGAATGGCATCCCTCGCCATATGCCATCTCATGTGAGTAAGAATTAGTATTTAGCCACTATTTAGGCTTTCAAGACAAGAAATAATGATATCCTTAGAGAGGCATTTTAAGATAGTAAGGGGATCGACAAAAATAAGAAGTTGGTGTTGGATACTGAAAGCATGGAGTGTAGTACAGTTAGGCCCTGCAGTTATTGGATTAAGAATATACCTTTTTCTAGAAAAGAATTATTCATGTAAACATGTGCAAAAGATTGGGGGAGCACAGGTAAAGAGGTTCCCCTTTAGAGTAGTTAACGACATACCTCGATTTTTTTTCCAAAATACACTAAACTCTTCCCTGTTTTCAGACCATTTGCTTTCTGACTATCTCATCCTGTGGAATCTAAATCAAAGCAAAACATTTTGCCCATTTCCACTAAAGAGTTTTATCCACAGAGGGAGAAAAGTAGGCAGAGGGTAGGAAAGCATCTCTTGGAAATCACAACAAATAAAGTCAACGATCTATTGCTTTCTTTTCACAGGTAGACATCTGACATTTGCAGGAGTGGTTACTCTGAAAATGCACAAGGGACTGGAACAAGGCAAATATTCTCAAGAGGAGAAGTGATGGATGAAGATAAAGCAGAAGAGGGGTGGAGCAAGATGGCCGAATAGGAACAGCTCCAGTCTCCAGCTCCCAGCGCGAGCGACACAGAAGACGGGTGATTTCTGCATTTTCAACTGAGGTACTGAGTTCATCTCACTAGGGAGTGCCAGACAATCGGTGCTGGTCAGCTGCTGCAGCCCAACCAGCGAGGGCTGAAGCAGGGCGAGGCATCGCCTCACCTGGGAATCACAAGGGGGAATGGAGTACCTTTTCCTAGCCAGGGGAACTGAGACACACAACACATGGAAAATCGGGTAACTCCCACCCTAATACTGCGCTTTACCAAGGATCTTAGCAAACGAGCACACCAGAAGACTATATCCCAAACCTGGCCAAGAGGGTCCCACACCCAGGGAGCCTCCCTCATTGCTAGCACAGCAGTCTACGATCTAACCGCAAGGCAGCAGTGAGGATGGGGGAGGGGCACCTGCCATTGCTGAGGCTTAAGTAGATAAGAAAAGCCGCTGGGAAACTCGAACTGGGTGGAGCCCACAGCAGCTCAAGGAGGCCTACCTGTCTCTGTAGACTCCACCTCTGGGGATAGGGCACAGCTGAACAAAAAGCAGCAGAAACCTCTGCAGATGCAAACGACACTGTCTGACAGCTTTGAAGAGAGCAGTGGATCTCCCAACATGGAGGTTGAGATCTGAGAATGGACAGACTGCCTGCTCAAGTGGATGGATCCCTGACCCCTGAGTAGCCTAACTGGGAGACATCCCCCACTAGGTGGAGACCAACACCCCACACCTTACATGGTGGGGTACACCCCTGAGACGAAGCTTCCAAAGCAAGAATCAGACAGGTACACAGGCTGTTCAGCAATATTCTATCTTCTGCAGCCTCTGCTGCTGATACCCAGGCAAACATGGTCTGGAGTGGACCTCAAGCAATTTCCAAAAGACCTACAGCTGAGGGTCCTGACTGTTAGAAGGAAAACTAACAAACAGGAAGGACACCCACACCAAAACCCCATCAGTACGTCACCATCATCAAAGACCAAAGGCAGATAAAACCACAAAGATGGGGAAAAAGCAGGGCAGAAAAGCTGGAAATTCAAAAAATAAGAGCGCATCTCCCCATCCAAAGTAACGCAGCTCATTGCCAGCAACGGATCAAAGCTGAATGGAGAATGACTTTGATGAGTTGAGAGAAGAAGGCTTCAGTCCATCAAACTTCTCAGAGCTACAGGAGGAATTATGTACCCAGCACAAAGAAACTAAAAATCTTGAAAAAAGAATGGAAGAATGGACAACTAGAATAATCAATGCAGAGAAGGCCATAAACAAACTGATAGAGATAAAAACCATGACACGAGAAATACATGACAAATGCACAAGCTTCAGTAACCGACTCGATCAACTGGAAGAAAGAGTATCAGTGATTGAGGATCAAATGAATGAAATGAAGTGAGAAGAGAAGTCTAAAGAAAAAAGAGGAAAAAGAAATGAACAAAGCCTTCAAGAAGTATGGGATTATGTGAAAAGACCAAATCTACGTCTGATTGGGGTGCCTTAAAGTGAGGGGCAAAATGGAACCAAGTTGGAAAACACTCTTCAGGATATCATCCAGGAGGACTTCCCCAACCTAGTAAGGCAGGCCAACATTCAAATTCAGGAAATACAGAGAACACCACAAAGATACTCCTCAAGAAGAGCAATTCCAAGACACATAATTGTCAGATTCACCAAAGTTGAAATGAAGGAAAAAATCTTAAGGGCAGCCAGAGAGAAAGGTCGGGTTACCCACAAAGGGAAGCTCATCAGACTAACAGCAGATCTCTCGGCAGAAACTCTCCAAGCCAGAAGAGAGTGGGGGCCAATATTCAACATTCTTAAAGAAAAGAATTTTCAACCCAGAATTTCATATCTAGCCAAACTAAGTTTCATAAGTGAAGGAGAAATAAAATCCTTTACAGACAAGCAAATGCTTAGAGATTTTGTCACCACCAGGCCTGCCCTACAAGAGACCCTGAAGGAAGCACTAAACATGGAAAGGAACAACCAGTACCAGCCATTGCAAAAACACGCCAAAATATAAAGACCATCGATGCTAGGAAGAAACTGCATCAACTAACGAGCAAAATAACCAGCTAATATCATAATGACAGGATCAAGTTCACACATAACAATATTGACCTTAAATGTAAATGGACTAAATGCTCCAATTAAAAGACATAGACTGGCAAATTGGATAAAGAGTCAAGACCCATCAGTTTGCTGTATTCAGGAGACCCATCTCACATGCAGAGACACACATAGGCTCAAAATAAAGGGATGGAGGAAGATCTACCAAGCAAATGGAAAACAAAAAAGCAGGGGTTGCAATACTAGTCTCTGATAAAACAGACTTTAAACGATCAAAGATCAAAAGAGACAAAGAAGGCCATTACATAGTAGTAAAGAGATCAATTCAACAGGAAGAGCTAACTATCCTAAATATATATGCACCCAATACAGGAGCACCCAGATTCATAAAGCAAGTCCTTAGAGACTTACAAAGAGACTTAGACTCCCGCACAGTAATAATAGGAGACTTCAACACCCCACTGTCAACATTAGACAGATCAATGAGACAGAAAGTTGACAAGGATATCCAGGGATTGAACTCAACTCTGCACCAAGCAGACCTAATAGGCATCTACAGAACTCTCCACCCCAAATCAACAGAATATACATTCTTCTCAGCACCACATCACACTTCTTTGAAAATTGACCATATAATTTGAAGTAAAGCACTCCTCAGCAAATGTACAAGAACAGAAATTATAATAAACTGTCTCTCAGACCACAGTGCAGAACTCAGGACTAAGAAACTCAATCAAAACCACTCAACTACATGGAAACTGAACAACCTGCTCCTGAATGATTACTGGGTACATAACAAAATGAAGGCAGAAATAAAGATGTTCTTTTAAACCAATAAGAACAAAGATACAACATACCAGAATCTCTGGGACACATTTAAAGCAGTGTGTAGAGGGAAATTTATAGCACTAAATGCCCACAAGAGAAAGCTGGAAAGATCTAAAATTGACAGTCTAACATTACAATTAAAAGAACTAGAGAAGCAAGAGCAAACACATTCAAAAGCTAGCAGAAGGCAAGAAATAACTAAGATCAGAGCAGAACTGAAGGAGATAGAGACACAAAAAACCCTCCAAAAAATCAATGAATCCAGGAGTTGGTTTTTTGAAAAGATCAACAAAATTGATAGACTGCTAGCAAGACTAATAAAGAAGAAAAGAGAGAAGAATCAAATAGATGCAATAAAAAATGATAAAGGGGATATCAACACCAACCCCACAGAAATACAAACTACCATCAGAATACTATAAACACCTCTATGCAAATAAACTGGAAAATCTAGAAGAAATGGATAATAAGAGCTATTTATAACAAACCCACAGTCAATATCATACTGAATGGGCAAAAACTGTAAAAATTCCCTTTGAAAACTGGCACAAGACAGGGATGCCCTCTCTCACCACTCCTATTCAACATAGTGTTGGAAGTTCTGGCTAGGGCAATCAGGCAAGAGAAAGAAATCAAGGGTCTTCAGTTAGGAAAAGAAGAATTCAATTGTCCCTGTTTGCAGATGACATGATTGTATATTTAAAAAACAGCATCATCTCCGCCCAAAATCTCCTCAAGCTGATAAGCAACTTCAGCAAAGTCTCCGGATACAAAATTAATGTGCAAAAATCACAAGCATTCTTATACACCAGTAACAGACAAACAGAGAGCCAAATCATCAATGAACTTCCATTCACAATTGCTTCAAAGAGAATAAAATACCTAGGAATCCAACTTACAAGGGATGTAAAGGACCTCTTCAAGGAGAACTACAAACCACTGCTCAGTGAAATAAAAGAGGACACAAACAAATGGAAGAACGTACCATGCTCATGGATAGGAAGAATCAATATCGGGAAAATGGCCATACTGCCCAAGGTAATTTATAGATTCAATGCCATCCCCATCAAGCTACCAATGAGTTTCTTCACAGAATTGGAAAAAACTGCTTTAAAGTTCATATGGAACCAAAAAAGAGCCCACAGTGCCAAGACAATCCTAAGTCAAAAGAACAAAGCTGGAGACATCACGCTACCTGACTTCAAACTATACTACAAGGCTACAGTAACCAAAACAGCATGGTACTGGAACCAAAACAAAGGTATAGACCAAGGGAACAGAACAGAGTCCTCAGAAATAATGCCACACATCTGCAGCCACACATCTACATGACAAACCTGACAAAACATGACAAACCTGAGAAAAACAAGAAATGGGGAAAGATTCCCCATTTAATAAATGGTGCTGGGAAAATTGGCTAGCCATAAGTAGAAAGCTGAAACTGGATCCTTTCCTTACTCCTTATACGAAAATTAATTCAAGATGGATTAGAGACTTAAATGTTAGACCTAATATCATAAAAACCCTAGAAGAAAACCTAGGGAATACCATTCAGGACATAGGCATGGGCAAGGACTTCATGTCTAAAACACCAAAAGCAACAGCAGCAAAAGCCAAAATTGACGAATGGGATCTAATTAAACTAAAGAGCTTTTGCACAGCAAAAGAAACTACCATCAGAGTGAACAGGCAACCTACAGAATGGGAGAAAATTTTTGCAATCTACTCATCTGACAAAGGGCTAATATCCAGAACTTACAAAGAACTCAAACAAATTTACAAGAAAAAAACAAACAACCCCATCAAAAAGTGGGCAAAGGATATGAATAGACATTTCTCAAAAGAAGACATGCATACAGCCAACAGACACATGAAAAAATGCTCATCATCACTGGCCATCAGAGAAATGCAAATCAAAGTCACTGTGAGATACCATCTCACACCAGTTAGAATGGCAATCATTAAAAAGTCAGGAAACAACAGGTGCTGGAGAGGATGTGGAGAAATAGGAACACTTTTACACTGTTGGTGGGATTGTAAACTCGTTCAACCATAATGGAAAACAGTATGGTGATTTCTCAAGGATCTAGAACTAGAAGTACCATATGACCCAGTCATCCCATTACTGGGTATATACCCAAAGGATTATAAATCATGCTGCTATAAAGACACATGCACACGTATGTTCATTGCAGCACCATTCACAATAGCAAAGACATGGAATCAACCCAAATGTCCATCAGTGACAGACTGGATTAAGAAAATGTGGCACATATACATCATGGAATACTATGCAACCATAAAAAAGGATGAGTTTGTGTCCTTTGTAGGGACATGGATGCAGCTGGAAACCATCATTCTCAGCAAACTATTGCAAGAACAGAAAACCAAACACTGCATGTTCTCACTCATAGGTGGGAACTGAACAATGAGATCACTTGGACTCAGGAAGGGGGAACGTCACACACCGGGGCCTATTATGGGGAGAGGGGAGGGATTGCATTGGGAGTTATACCTGATGTAAATGACAAGTTGATGGGTGCTGACAAGTTGATGGGTGCAGCACACCAACATGGCACAAGTATACATATGTAAGAAACCTACATGTTGTGCACATGTACCCTAGACCTTAAAGTATAATAATAAAAAAGAAAAAAAAAAGAAGAAGAAGCAGAAGACTGTAGTTCCAGGCTTAAATATAGTTTTAAAACATTTTGCAAAAATGCCTTAGTAGGTGATGCAGGAAGGTGATCTACTATGGGATCCACTAGCCTTGGCATAAATAATATGAGAAGGAAAGGCTGTAACTGATCTCCCTTCTCTTGGCTCTGGTTGTGGAAGGGAGGTATGATTGTGACAATCACTCAAGTACCCTCCTAGGCATAAAAAAGGGAGTGAAAAATGCTTTGAGTAGTGGCTTATACATAGCAGGTACTTGATAAAATATTTGATGGCTTGACTCACAAACCAATAATTTGTCAATATTTTCACATGATGCTTGTTAGGTAAAGTACTGACTCTGGAGCCTGAATGCCTGCATTTGTATCCCCGGTTCACCTCTTGGTTGGTTGACCTTGTGCAAATCACTAAATTTCTCCACCTGTTTTTCAAGTTGTGAAACGGGGATGATAATAGTAGCTATCTCCAAGGATTACAGTGAGAATTAAATTAGGCAAACACATAAAGACCTTAGAACGGGCCCTGAAATATAGTCAGGGCTCAGACGGTGTTGGCTACTATCACTTTAAGCAAGAACGAGACAATATTTTTCACTCCAAGCAGGGAGTTCTAACATCCCCCTACAGCAGCTCTAATATTTTTGAGAACTATCAGAAAGATCAGACAAAAAGTAAAAAGATGTGGCACTCCCCCAAATAATAATTTATTGCTCTAGTATTTTTAAAGTTCAAATTTCAAAAACTGAATAGAGCATCATATGCTTTCATTTGTCATACATGGACATAGGATAGTTATTGCCAGATTGTTGGCGAAAGTAGACTGCCAATTCTTCAAGTATTTACACCACATATAGCCTAATTTAAAATGAGATTTTAATATTTTGTGTTTTTCTTATAGCTATTTATCTATTTTATAATTTAATTTTTCATGTGAAATCTACTGACAGAATAACTAGGTAATCAAAAGCATGTAAATAATATTAAATATCAGTTTCCTCCTAACAATAACATGGAATTTAAAATATCATAATTATTTTCCATGTTTAAGAAACATTAATTTGAGGTGTGCCTTCTCCCTTATATAAAATTACTGGGAAACTAGCAGAATTTTTGTTTCATTTCTCATCTGACTCTTTATACTCGTTTCTAATAATGAATCCCTTCCAGACAAGCAATTTTTTAAATGGTAACCAAAGGAAAATATGTCAGATAATAAAAATGGAGTAGTTTATGCTCTTTGTTGCTCTAGAATAAGAATGAAGATCTTGATAAGTGAGAGTTCTACAGATGGATTTTACTTAACGTTAGAGACATTAAGAATAGTCCAATAATAGAGAAACGTATCTGTGAGATGTGAGTGTGTCATATAGGAACTATTCAAAAAGGCTGGGATGTGTTTCTCTTAAGGATACCACAGGAGTTAGTCTAGTAGACTTCGAGTATCCCTTTCAAATTTATTATTGAATTACTGAATTACATTTTTCAGGTTTATTGAATAAACCTGAAAATGTTTACTTTCACAAATAATCAAAAACTGTAGTTTAAAACAATAAGATATCATAGCAACACTTTTAAGACAGCAATAACATCCATTCTTGGTTCAAAGGCAGGAAAGCAACCATTTGTATTGCTGCTGGAGGGAGAGCTGATACGTCCAGACAGCAAGATGACCTTCAGCAAGACGACCCAAAGGCCTTTATGCCTTTTGACTCAGCAATTCCTCTTCAAAGAATTTATTCTAATTATGAATTCAATAAAATATTCTAATATGTGCACATGAAAGTATTCAAAGAAGTGTTTTCCCAGTTAAAATTTGTAAACAATCTATGTATTTGAAATAAAGAAAATGGTTAAAAAGCTACAAGTCATTATAAATGTTGTTGTCCATGGATACTCATATTAACTAATATGAAAATGTGCTTACTGTATATTTTAGCTGAACTGCTTCATGCGTATTAATGACCATTCTAGCAAAGGCCTACAAGTGGTGTGGGAATCAGGGAAAGGCTGCCTCTTTGGTATTTCAACTGGTATTGATTATTGCTATCAACTATTTGGGGAGAAAAAATCAAAATGAAGCCCTGTCAAATTTTATAAGTACTATCTTTGGTCCTTCAAACACTTGAACATTTGTGATGACACCTTAAGAAAAATGAAGTTCAGGTCTTACCATTGCCATTAAAAACAAATTAGGAGACGTGGTTTACCTGGGAACAAATTTACTTGAATATTCAGTACCTGAAACCATGCCAAACCAAAGAGCAGCTGCAGTACATTAGTTATTTTAAATGAACAAGTTTACAAAGTTTATTTTCATCTATACATAAGGATGATTTTTTAAAAACTTTTTACATATTAGTGGTTATGATCCAATGTGTCATGAGTGAATTTAACTGTAAGGTGGTTTAAATCAAATATGCAATGTTTACTTGAATTGTATTTCTATTAGCAGATTTTGACTATGTTTACAGGACTGTTTAAATTAAGGATTATCAGGCATGTGAGATCGCCTTTCAGTTATCTTTAAAACAGATGTATATTAAGGGCTTAGAGTTAGGCTCTACATATTCTGGGCAGTGAATAGGCAGTAACTTACAAATAAGTTTTGCTTACCTTTTGTTTTAGGGACTAGCACTGCTATCAATGGAAAGTATTTTTAACTAATCTGTTATTAAGAAAGTCATATTTTTGCATTTCAGCCAAAATAAAGACCATCTCTGATAATCTGTTAGAAACAGATAATACATGTCTGAAATCCATATGTTTCATATGATCTAAACTGTATTTTCCAATTTAAATTAAAATGTAATATAGATTCAGAAAGGTTCATATTTTTCTAATGACTTCATTCTATATTATTTTGTTAGGTTGCATAAAGAAGCAAGGAATTGCACTTGTATTAAAAGATGAAGAAAGCTATTAGGTATATTTGTACATGACTGCAAATGAGTCTATGCCTGTTTAAAAGAAAAGATGGACACTATTTTAAAGTGAGCTTTAATATGCTTTTATATAAACAAATTTGAAGTACAGTTTAGTTTGGTTGTGTTTACCTAACAAGTACTATAAGCCGTGTATTTGTTCTTATTTGTATAATCCTAGCCTGTGACTTAATGTTGACGCTTTGCTTTGTCTTTTGGCTGGCCTAACCTACATTGACATGTACGCAGAACATTTTACAACTTTTTTTTCCCAAAAGTCATAATGAATTACTTTATTAATAAACAAATAAAGTCTTGTAAAAAAAAAAAAAAAAAAAAGAATTAGGCCTTTCTATTAATCTCTTAAATTCTATATTCATCTCCCCAGGACTTAAATTGAAGATAATTCTTTACCATCTACCTACTTCTCACAAATAGTATTATAAAATACTTTCAGCCCTGCAAAAACCCAGGTATGTTTGTATATATATATATATATATATATATAATTTTTATATATAAAAAATTATATATATAATTTTTTAATCTGCAAAAAGACTCTTAGGTGTTAAAATGAGAAAATAGCTTTAAAACACTTAATTTTTTCTTCATGTTTCTTGTTTCTCCCATTTTCTTTAGACTTTTTCTTTTTTCCTTCATCTTTCTTCCTGTGCACACCCCCCTCTCTAAACATACCCCCACCTGCATATATACACCAAATGTACTTTTTGCCCTGTAGTCTAAATTCTTTCACACATTTATTTTCCTCTCATATTTTTTCATATGGATGAGAGCTAGCATGATTCTCTCCTTGAATCTGCCAATCTGATTAGGTAAAGAGGCAGATTCTTCAGAACAATATTTCTTAAAAATAAAATGATTTATAATATTTTCTGTATTAGATGGAAAGCACAAAGGACATTCTACAGCTGATAATTTTATTGTGTTTGTCTGATTTCTGCAAAGGATTCCTGATCATATTCCTGGGAGAACTGAAGGATGTACATGATAATCAATTCTGAGGATATGTTTTTAACCCTTTTTTTATTAGTTTAATTCCTAAATGACATTTTTCTATAATATCTGATTATTACAAAGTCTTAAAATTATATCAATGCAGTCTCATCTGAATTAGATTAAGACAGAAACTTTAAAGATCACAAGTACTTTTTGATGTATTATTTTTCATTTTACAAACTGCTGTACAGGAGAAATAACTTTGCCTCTCACCCCCAGAAGTCTACCAATGCCTGTATAATCTTATAATCAACCTGAGAAGACCTGTTTGCTGTACTCCTATTTAATCTGATAGACAACAAAGCTCCAGTTTTAAGAGAAATCTGTGAACTACAAAACCTGTATATTGGTGAGTGATTGAGCTACCCCCCAGGGAAACCATGCTTTTTCCACGGATCTGTGCGACCCATGAATCAGATCACCTCGTGAGCCCACACCACCAGGGCCTTGGGTTCCAAGCACAGAACTGTGCAGATTCTTGGTGACCGTTTGGGTTGCAGCCAGTGGCAGCATGCTGGAGACTGCCTAAGACAACCAACTACCCAGTGGGAGGGGCGGTCACCATCACTGTGGCTCCAATCAGCCGTTTTCCCCTGCCAGTGCTGGGGAGACTGGGCAGTTTGGCCTGGGAGGAATACCTCACAGGGCAGCACAGTGGCTGTGGCAGATCGTGGCCAACTGCTTCTTTAGGTGGGACCTGGATCCATCCCTCCTCTTTGGGTGGGCCCTCCCTGTGGGAACTTCAGCGATTCCAGCCAGGAGTTCACAGACAGAACTCTGATCTCCCTGGAATGGAGCCCCTGCGGGAAAGAGTAGCCATGGTCTCTGGTTTGGTGGACTTAGTCTTTCCTTCTGTTGGCTCTGAGGAATCAGGGCAGTCGAAACCAGTGGAATTCCTGCCAGTGCAGCACACCCATTCCACCAAGGGACAGATAGAGTGCTTCATTAAGAGGGTCCTTGATCCCATGCCTCCTAAGTAGGTGAGACCTCCAAACAGGCGTCACCAGACACCTCATTCAGGAGAGTTCCCAGTGGCGTCAGGTCAGTGCCCCTCTGGGATGGAGCTCCCAGGAGAAAGAGCAGGCAGTCATCTTTGCTCTTCTGCAGCCTCCACTGGTGATACCTCTAGGTGCAGGAGGGACCCAGGTAAATCGAGTCTAGAATGGACCCCCAGCAAACTGCAGAAGAAGGGTCTTACTGTTAAAAAGAAAAACAAACAGAAAGCAACAACAGCATCAACAAAAAAGACCCCACAAAACCTCATCCAAAGGTCAGGAGCCTCAAAGATTGAAGGTAGATAAACCCACAAAGTTGAGAAAAAAATCAACACACAAATGCTGAAAATTCAAAAAGCCAGGGTGCCTCTTCTACTCCAAAAGATTGTAACACCTCTCCAGAAAGGGCACAGAACTGGGCTGAGGCTGAGATGGATGAATTGACAGAAGTAGGCTTTAGAAGGTGGGTAATAACAAACTTCACTGAGGTAAAAGAGTATGTACTAACACAATGCAAAGAAGTTAAGAACCACGATAAAACATTACAGGAGCTGTTAACCAGAATAACCAGTTTAGAAAGGAACAAAGATGACCTGAAAGAGCTGAAAAACACAACAAGAGAACTTCACAATGCAATCACAAGTGTCAATAGCTGAATAGTCCATGCAGAGGACAGAATCTCAGAGCTTGATGACTATCTCATTGAAATAAGACAGACAGAAAAGATTAGAGAAAGAAGAATGAAAAAGAACAAATGAAGCCTCCGAGAACTATGAGATTATATAAACAAACCTATGACTGATGGGGGTACCTGCAAGAGATGGAGAAAATGGAAACGAGTTGGAAAACATACTTCAGGAGAACTTTCTCAACCTAGCAAGACAGGCCAACATTCAAATTCAAGAAATCCAGAGAACCCCAGTAAGATACTACATTAAAAGATCAATCCCAAGACACATAATCATCAGACTTTCCAAGGTTGACATGAAGGAAAAAATTTAAAGGGAAGCCAGAGAGAAAGGCCAGGTCACTTACAAAGGAAGCCCATCAGACTGACAGCAGACCTCTCAGCAGAAACCCTACAAACCAGAAAAGATTGGGGGGCCAATATTCAACATTCTTAAAAAAAGAATTTCCAATCCAGAATTCCATAACCAGCCAAACTAAGCTTCATAAGCAAAGGAGAAATAAGATTGTTTTCAGACAAGCAAATGCTGAGGGAATTCTTCACCACCAGGCCTGCCTTGCAAGAGCTCCTGAAGGAAGCACTGAATATGAAAAGGAAAAACCATTATCAGTCAATACAAAAACACACGGAAGTACACAGACCCATGATACTATGAAGAAACTACACTAACAAGTCTGCAAAATAATCATCCAGCATCATGGTGACAGAACCAAATTCGCATTTAACAATATGAACCTTAAATATAAATGGGCTAAATGCCCCAATTAAAAGACACAGAATGGCAAACTGCATAAAGAGTAAAGACCCACTGGTGTGCTGTAGTCAAAAGATGCATCTCACATGCCAAGACACACATAGGCTCAAAATAGAGGAATGGAGGAAATTGTACCAAGCAAATGGAAAGTAGAAAAAATGCAGGAGTTACAATCCTAGTTTCTGACAGAACAGACCTTAAACCAACAAAGATAAAAAAAAAAAAAAAAAAAAAAAAAGACAAGGAAGGGCATTACATAATGATAAAGTGTTCAATTCAACAAGAAGAGCTAACTCTCCTAAATATATATACACCCAATACAGGAGAACTCAGATTTGTAAAACAAGTTCTTAGAGTCCTACAAAGAGACTTAGCCTCCCACACAATAATAGGGAGACTTTAACATCCCACTGTCAACATTAGACAGATCATCGAGACAGAAAGTGTAAAAGATATTCAGGGCTTAAACTCAGCTATAGATCAAGTGGACCTGATAGAGATCTACGGAAATCTCCACTCAAAAACAACAGAATATACATTCTTCTTGGTGCCACATGGCACTTACTCTAAAATTGATGACATAATTGGAAGTAAAACACTCCTCAGCAAATGCAAAAGAACTGAAATCATAACAGTCTCTCAGACCACAGCACAATTAAATTAGAACTCAATATTAAGAAACTCACTAAACACCACACAGCTATATAGAAGTTGAACATCGTGCTCTTGAGTGACTCTTGGGTAAGTAATGAAATTAAGACAGAAATTAAGAAGTTCCTTGAAACTAATGAAAACAAAGGGACCATGTGCCAAAATCTCTGGGACACAGTTAAAAAGTGTTAAGAGGGAAATTTACAGCACTAAATGCACATATCAAAAAGCTAGAAAGATCTCAAATCAACATCCTAACATCACAACTAATGAACTAGAGAACCAAGAGCAAACAAACCCCTAACCTAGCAAAAAACAAGAAATAAGCAAGGTCAGAGCAGAACTGAAGGAGATATAGACACACACACACAAAAAAACGTCAAAATATCAACAAATCCAGAAACTGGCTTTTTAAAAAATATTAATAAAATAGATTGCTAGCTAAGTTAATAAAGAAGAAAAGACAGAAGAATCAAATAGACACAACAAAAAAAGATAAAGGGGATATCACCACTTGCCCCACAGAAATACAAACAACCATCAAAAAATACTATAAACACCTCTATACAAATAAACTAAAAAATCTAGAAGAAATGGATAAATTCCTGGACACAAACACCCTCTCAAGACTGAAGTTGAATCCCTGAATAGGCCAGTAATGAGTTCTGAAATTGAGGTGGTAATAAATAGCTTACCAACCAAAAAAGCTCAGGACCAGAGTGATTCACAGCTGATTCTACCAGAGATACAAAGAGGAGCTGGTACCATTTCTTCTGAAACTATTACAAACAATTGAAAAGGAGTGACTCTTCCCTAACTCATTTTATGAGCTCAGTATCATCCTGATACAGAAATCAGGCCGAGATAAAACAAAACAACAACAAAAAAAGAACTTCAGGCCGATATCCCTGATGAACATCAATGCAAAAATCCTCAATAAAATATTTGCAAAACAAATCTTGCAGCACATCAAAAAGCGTATCCACCACAATCAAGTTGGCTTCATCCCCAGGATTCAAGGCTGACTCAACGTAGGTAAATCAATAAACGTAATTCTTCCCATAAACAAAACTAAGGACAAAAACCACATGATTACCACAATAGGTACAGAAAATGCTTGCGATACAATTCAACATTTCTTCATGTTAAAAATTCTCAATAAAGTAGGTATTGAAGGTACATATCTCAAAATAATGAGTCACTTATGACAAACCCATAGCCAATATCATACTGAATGGGCAAAAGCTGGAGGCATTCCCCTTGAAAACTGGCACAAGACAGGGTTGCCCTTTCTCACCACTCCTATTCAGTGTAGTATGGGAAGTTCTGGCCAGGGCAATCAGGCAAGAGAAAGAAATAAAGGGTATTCAAATAGGAAGAAAGGAAATCAAATTCTGTTTGCAGATGACATGATACTATATCTAGAAAACCATATCGACTCAGCCCAAAAGCTTCTTAAGCTGATAAACAACTTCAGCAAAGTCTCAGGATACAAAAACAAAGTGCAAAACTCACAAGCACTCCTATACACAAATAACAGATAAGCAGAGAGCCAAATCATAGATGGATTCCCATTCACAATTGCTACAGAGAATAAAATATCTAGGAATACAGCTATCAAGGAAAGTGAAGAACGGTCTTCAAGGAGAACTACAAACCATTGCTCAAGGAAATCAGAGAGGACACAAACAATGGAAAAACTTTTCATGATCATGAACAGAAAGAATCAATATCATGAAAATGGCCATACTGCCCAAAGTTATTTATAGATTCAGTGCTATTCCCATCAAACTACTCTTGACATTCTTCACAGAATTAGGAAAAAAAAAAAAAAACTATTTAAAAACTCATATGGAACCAAAAAAGAGCCTACATAGCCAAAACAATGCTAAGCAAAAAGAACAAAGCTGGAGGCATCATGCTGCCCTACTTCAAACTATACTACAGGGCTATAGTAACCAAAACAGCCCGGTACTGGTACAAAAACAGACACATAGACCCATGGAACAGAATACAGAGCTAAGAAATAAGACCACACATCTACAACCATCTAATCTTCAACAAATCTGATGAAAACAAGCAATGAAGAAAGGATTCCTATTTAATAAATGGTGCTAGGAGAACTGAATAGCCACATGCAGAAAATTGAAACTGGACCCCTTCCTTACATCTTATACAAAAATTAACTCAAAATGGATTAAAGACTTAAATGTAAAACCCAAAACTATAAAAACTCTAGAAGAAAATCTAGGCAATATAGTTCAGGACATAGGCACAGGCAAAGATTTCATGATGAAAACATCAAAAGTAATTGCAATTAAAGTAAAAATTGACAAATGAGATATTAAACTAAAAGTTTCTGCACAGCAAAAGAAAGTGTCATCAGAGTGAACAGAAAACCTACAGAATGGGTGAAAATTTTTGCAATCTATCCATCTGACAAAGAGCTAGTATTCAGAGTCCACAAGGAACTTAAATAAATTTACAAGAAAAAAAAACCATTAAAAAGCAGTCAAAGACATAAACCGACACTTCTCAAAATAAGACATTTATGCAACCAACAAACAGATGAAAAAAGGCTTAACATCACTGATCATTAAAGAAATGCAAATCAAACCCACAGTGAGATACCATCTCATGCCAGTCAGAATGGCAATTATTAAAAAGTCAGGAAACAACAGATGCTGGTGAGTCTGCAGAGAGATTCAAATGCTTTTGCACTGCTGGTGGGTATGTAAATTAGTTCACTCATGGTGGAAGACAGTATGGTGATTCCTCAAAGACCTAGAACCAGAAATAGTATTTAAACTACCATTTGACCCAGCAATCTCATTACTGGGTGTATACCCAAAGGAATATAAATCATTCTATTATAAAGATACAAGCACACATATGTTCATTACAGCACTATTCACAATAGCCAATAAATGGAATCAACCCAAATGCCCATCAATGATAGACTGAATAAAGAAAATGGTGGTACACATACACCATGGAATACTATACAGCCACAAAAAGGAATGAGATAATGTCCTCTGCAGGGACATGGATGGAGCTGGAAGCCATTATCCTCTGCAAACTAACTCAGGAACAGAAAACCAAACACCACATATTCACATGTTCTCACTCAAAAGTGGGAGCTGACCAATGAAAACACATGGACACAAGGAGGGGAACAACACACACTGGAACCTGTCCAGGGGTAGGGAATGGGGAGGGAGAGCATCATGAAAAATTGCTAATGCATGCTGGGTTTAATACTCAGGTTATAGGTATATGGGTGCAGCAAACCTCCATGGCATACATTTACCTATGTAACAAACCTGTGAATCCTACACATGTACCCCAGAAATTAAAATAATTTTTTTAATAACTGTATATATCAGCACTGATTTGCATAACAAAAAGTTTTCAGGAACAATAGAAAACAAAATTAACTGAAAATGAAGTCAGGAAAGAAGTAAAGAGTTCAAATTGCCAATGTTTGAATCTAGGAAAAGAATGGTTTAAAAAAGTGTTTAGGACGGGAGTGATGGCTCACATCTGTAATCCTAGCACTTTGGGAGGGTGAAGTGGGAGGATCACTTGAACCTAGGAGTTCGAGACCAGCCTGAGCAACATGATGAAACCCCATCTGTACAGAAAAAAAGTGTGCGCGCGTGTGTGTGTGTGCAAACTGGGTGTGGTGGCATGCCTGTAGTCCCAGCTACTTGGGAGGCTGAGGTGGGAGGATTGCTTGAGCCAGGGAGGTTGCTGCTGCAGTGAGCTGTGGTCGCACCACTGCATTTCAGCTGGGCGACAAAGCAAGACAGCCTCAAAAAAAAAATGTTTAAAGGATAACTGAGTGTGTCATAAGGAATGGGAAAGTATTATATTGGCTGAAATACTCTTAAACAGGAATCTGTAACACTTGCCTTCACTCTTCTATGCATGTGATGGAAAGAGAAAAAAAAATGATCTATCTGTGTTATCCCAAGGTAACTTTATTTCTTCATCTGTAAGATTGAGTAGGATAGGTAGGCGGGGACATTTTATCCTATGTAAAGTCTTTCCATTCCCAGCATTCTATGATTGTACAGGATTGCTCATGCTAGATTTCTAAATTGAAAATATCCTTCTGCCTAAATGTAAAATGCCACTTGACATTTCTGCAAGCCATAATTCAAGGAAATGGAAGAACAAATACCAAAGTAATTTAGCATAACAGAATGCTAAAGGGGAATTTTTTTCTTCTATCTATCTGTCAGTAGAGGTTCAAAAAGTTTGAAAGCAAAGTAATCTATTGAGATGTTTAATACAAAAGTATTTCTACATGCCAACATGAGGTGGTTTGACTCTTTATGTGCAGGGTCACTTTGCCAAGAAGGTAGCTCCAAAACTGATCTTGTGACACTTAAGCCAACATCACTGTAAGATATAAACAAAGGATGCGGAAACTATAAGAGATGATTGCATCAGAGAGAGTCTTATGTGCGAATTGTGACCCACTCCCATTGGAGGGGAGGAAAGTTTTCTCTTTTTCATTTCTAGCCTCTATTCACATAGCCCAAATAGCTTAATGTAGTCTTCCAGGGTAACAATGAGAGGGACACAGCAGACCTTTGTCTCACTAACATCTGAAGAAGTCTACAGGCAAAAAGCTGTACCTGGAGTTGCAGGGAGCAGTGGGGAAACAGTGGAAAAGTTGGTGTTGCAAAATGTGTTTCCTATAGGCCAAGCAGAAGTTAAACCAGCAGTTGTGCAAGAGGGGAGGCTTGGCAATGTGCAGGACTGTAATAGAAAACACTGTGATGTGTATTACAAGGGGCATGAGCTGGAGGAGGTGAGCCATAAGAAACTAGCCAAAGAGTTTATGAGTTTGGAAATGTGCAATGCAGAGGTCCCTGAGTGGGGTCATCAAAGAACCCTCAACTATATCGCCAGGAAGAAGAGTATGCTGTGCACATCTGCCAAGCCTCAAGAACAGCAATGCTACCTTTTTCCTGCCTCCCAACCCACCTGTAGAGCCTCAATGAAAGGAAAACTGTGACTAGTGAGTTAAAGGGAAGAAGGAAAGACAGTCCTCTCTGGTGTTTCACCTGTTTAACATAGAATGTTACAAAAGCATTGAATTAAAACATGGTGGGAGTTTTATAGAAGAACTATTTTCTTGTCAGCTCTGAGTAAGCTCCATTTCTTTTCTTACATGGAACAGATAATAAATCAAAGGCACCAAAATATTTTTATTATTCTCCAAGTAATAAGCTTGGATATCTATCTCTACGAGAATAAAATAGCCATTTAGCATAAAAGTTAAGTTATGAGAGCATGGTTTGGCAAAAGCATAGAAAACAAAAGAACTAAACTCCTTGACATGAGAGCATAAATGGAGTGTAAATATGGGACCTAGCAGAGTGACGTGAAGAGAAGAACGTCTGAGCAACCTAGAGGCATGAGAAGCCTTAAAGAAATGATGTCTAACTTCAAAGTTAAGCTCTTTGAACTTTTGTCACATAAACCCCTGTGCACTTTATCAAAACCAGGAGTAAAATCTGATACACTTTCTAAGATAGATAGATAGATAGATAGATGATAGATAGATAGATGGATAGATAGACAGATAGATAGATAGATAGATAGATAGATAGATAGATAGATAGATAGATAGATAGATAGTTTTTGAAGAAAGGGGTCAATTTTCACAATTAGATTGATGATGGAGTAGAAATATAAGACTAGATGGCACTTAACACATATCAAGAATCAATGTAGTCAAGAAATAAGAACCAAATATGGCCTCGATAATATAAGTCACTCATCCATACATACCTACCAACACCTCAAATTTTGGAAAAATCTTAAGGTAGTCACTGAACATTCCACAGAGGACAGAAAGAAGTTTGGACCAGTCTTATCTATGTCTTACCTAGACTCCAGTTGACATCTGGCTAATGTTCAAAATTACTTACTTGTATGTTGAGTCATCTTTGTTTTTCTTGTTAAGTAGAGAATGTTCTGTTGGGTCTAAACAAGATTCCTCCTTAGAAAATAAAGAAATTTCCTTTTGAATATCACTTTCCACTAAATTAGTATCTCTTTTAGGAAGGAAAAGGTAGTTTTCAATATGCCAGTGCTTTGCCTGAAAAAAACGAAAACATCTTTTATTTTTATGAAATTTATTTTCTTCAAACATTTACGTGTGTTTACCATGTGCTAGATTACTAATTAAAGTCCTGGGGTGGGACACACAAGAAGATGAAAAAGACGTGACTCTTCTCCACAAGAAGTTTACAGTTTTACAGGGGAAATGAAAGAGATTCATGTACCTTTAATAAAGGTAGAAAATGAGATGTGTCATAAGAAACAATGAAAAGATAATAATGAACTACAAAAAATTTTTTACCATTCCTATTTTAAAATTCTGAATAGCCAGATGTATATTTACTAAAAACAAAACAAAGCTTTTGTTAAAGAATTGCCACAGTTATTTTTTCCCTCAACTACTTTATTTGCATGTTATCTCCTTAAAATGTTTTCAAAAGCTAGTTCAGTTATTAAATATTATTTTCTAAAAATTATATGTGTTATATAATAATTTCCACAGATTTTGGCTACACTTCTTAAAATGCATTAATCTAACAAAAGTTTCCCATTAACAATCTATTTTATGTTTTAAATACAGAGCCGATTTTCTCGTCTTATATCAATTCGCTTCATGCACACAGAATGTTCCAAAGAATGCAGCCTGTGAGATACGAGGGGAACCGTAGGCATCCTGCAGATATTTGGCTGGTCTGCAAATTGATCAGCCTTGTCATAAGTGTTTGCAGAATAAAATGCCTACAGGGCCAGTCAAATAATATCAATGAATGAATTGAACCTAATACAAGAAAATAAATGGGTAATAAATAGTAAATAAAACTCACCCTCAGTATTTAAGGCAATAAAAAAATTCAAGGACTACACTGCTACACTGAATTAAAGAGAACTCATTTTACATAAAGGCTATAGTTACTCTTAAGGAATGATGTATGTTCTTTTTTTGTATTTTTTATTTTTTTTTTTATTTTATTTTTTTTTTTTGCCACTGTAAGTTCTGGGATACATGTGCTGAATATGCAGGTTTGTTACATAGGTATACATGTGCCATGTTGGTTTGCTGCAACTATCAACCCATCATCTAAGTTTTAAGCCCCACATGCATTAGTTATTCATCCTAATGCTCTACCTCCCCTTTCCCCTCACCCCCCGACAGGCCACAATGAGTGATGTTCCTCTCCCTGTGTCCATGTGTTCTAATTGTTCAACTCCCACTTATGAGTGAGAACATGGGGTGTTCGCTTTTCCGTTCCTGTGTTAGTTTGCTAAGGATGATGGTTTCCAGCTTCCTCCATGTCCTTGCAAAGACATGAACTCATCCTGTTTTATGGCTGCATAGTATTCCATGTTGTATATGTGCCATATTTTGTTTTTCTAGTCTATCATTGATGGGTATTTGGATTGGTTCCAAGTTTTTGCTATTGTAAATAGTGCTGCAAAAAACATGCATGTGCATGTGTCTTTATAGTAGAATGATTTATAACCCTTTGAGTATATACTCAGTAATGGGATTCCTGGGTCAAATGGTATTTCTGGTTCTAGATCCTTGACGAGTTGCTACACTGTCTTCTACAATGATTGAACTAATTTGCACTCCCACCAACAGTGTAAAAGCATTCCTATTTCTCCACATCCTTGCCAACATCTGTTGTTTCCAGACTTTTTAATGATTGCCATTCTAACTAGTGTGGGATGGTATCTCATTATGGTTTTGATATGCATTTCTCTAATGACCAGTGATGATGAGGTTTTTTTCATATGTTTATTGGTCACATAAATGTCTTGTTTTGAGAAGTGTCTGCTCATATCCTTCACTCACATTTCGATGGGGTTGTTTGGTTTCTTTCTTGTAAATTTGTTTAAGTTCCTCATAGATTCTGCATATTAGACCTTTGGCAGATAGATAGATAGATTGAAAAATTTTTCTCCCATTCTGTAGGGTGCCTGTTCACTCTGATATTTTCTTTTGCTGTGCAGAAGCTTTTTAGTTTAATTAGATTGCATTTGTCAATTTCAGCTTTTGCTGCAATTGCTTTTGGTGTTTTAGTCTTGATATCTTTGCCCATTCCTATGTCCTGTATGGTTTTGAAAGGTTTTCTTCCAGATTTTTTATTGTTTTAGGATTTACATTTAAGTCTTTAATCCATTTTGAGTTAATTTTTGTATAAGGTGTAAAAAAGGGGTTCAGTTTCTATATTCTGCATAAGGTTAGCCAGTTTTCCCAGCACCATTTATTAAATAGGGAATGATTTCCCCATTGTTTGTTTCTGTAAGGTTTTTCAAAGGTCAGATGGTTGTAGGTGTGTGGTGTTATTTCTGAGGCCTCTGTTCTATTCCATTGGTCTATATATCTGTTTTGGTACCAGTACCATGCTGTTTTGGTTACTGTAGCCTTGTAGTATAGTTTGAAGTCAGGTAGCATGATGTCTCCAGCTTTGTTCTTTTTGCTTAGGATTGTCTTGGCTATAAAGGCTCTTTTTTGGTTCCATATAAAATTGAAAGTAGTTTTTTCTAGTTCTGTGAAGAAAGTCAATGGTAGCTTCATGGGAATAGCATTGAATCTATAAATTACCTTGGGCAGTATGGCCATTTTCATGATATTGATTCTTCCTGTTCATGAGCATGGAATGTTTTTCCATTTGTTTGTGTCCTCTCTGATTTTCTTGACCAATGACTTGTAGTTCTCCTTGAAGACGTCCTTCATGTCCCTTGTAAGTTGTATTCCTAGGTATTTTATTTTCTTTGTAGCAATTGTGAATGGGAATTCACTCATGATTTGGCTCTCTGCTTGTCTATTATTGGGGTATAGGAATGCTTGTGATTTTTGCACATTAATTTTGTATCCTGAGACTTTGCTGAATTTGTTTTTCAGCTTAAGGATTTTTTGGGCTGAGATGATGGGGTTTTCTAAATATACAATCATGTCATCTGCAAACAGAGACAATTTGACTTCCTCTCTGCCTATTTGAATACCTTTTGTTTCTTTCTCTTGCCTGATTGCTTTTTTTTAAGAGAAATTAGAAACTTGAATCTTTACATGAAATCTATTATTGTTTAAATGTGGGCAACTAAATCAAATTTTAATTATTCACTGGATGAAGAGACACAATCAAAGTCACTGGACATCAAATCAATCAGATGAGGAGAGTTGCCAGTACATAAACTCTGCCTAGCATAACAGTAGTTAGTGCACAAAGAGGGGCACTGAAGAATTTCAAGCATCATTTGAATTTCTTCTTATCCGACAATCACCTGACAGCTTCGTGGGATAAACATGCATTCATGAATAAATCCTCTTCACTCCTATTTCTCCAACTCTAGAAATAGACATACCACACAACTTACTTTTAAAAATCTAACCTGAAAACCAGCCTAAGCCCAATAGCTATGTTATAAAAGGGATTCTAAGTTTTGTTTTGTTTAAAAAAAAAAAAATCCCTTCTCTCCTCTCTCTTTCCTTTCCCTCTTTTCCTTTCCCCTTCCTCTCCTTTCCATTTCCTCTTCCCCACACTCTTTGCTCTACATCTTGGGACTAATGGCACCTATATTCAAGACAGCTTGATAAAAGTAAATCCTTTAAAAAAAAAAAAAGAAGAAGAAGAAGAAGTAGCACAAACAGAAGGAACTAGGAAACCGTTTTCCCTAGCTTTGCTAGCCTTCAATTTTTAAAACTGACCCAGGTCTGATGACTCTTCTCCTGTCTTGAACAGAAAGGAAAAAATAAAATTATTCTCATGAGGGCTTTTTGGGTCTGAAGTCCTTAAACAACGCAAGATTTCACAGAAACAACAAATAATATCAATAACATAAAAATAAGTAGTTTTATAAGCACCCATTTCTGCATTAAAATAAAATTTAGCTACAGATTATGTTTGGTGGGTGAACTTTATATGGCACCTACACCTAGAATGGTGTTATTTCTTGGTTCAACCCCAGATGTCTAAGGAACTTCTTAGGTCACTCACTTGATGATGTTTCGTTTCTTTACCATTGTTCAAACCTCCACCTCATCTTGCCACAGCCTCCGTCAGCAATGCATTGGCTTCTTCAGTGGCCCGAGGCAGGCTTCCACCTTCTTTCCTGTCCAGACTGCCAGCCATGTCCCACTCTGTCTCACTCATCACACACCCATATGAGTTCCCACTCAGCCGCTTTTTTTCCTGACTGAGAAAAATCTAGTGCTCGTCTTGTTTACAAAAATACAAGAGATTGATACAGCTCCTGAGTGTTACATTGACACTCTCATTGTCCAGCCAATGTGGGTCCACCTCCTAGATGATTTTCTGATTTGCCAACACCCTCTGCATCCTAAAGGGTTGCTTAGAATTCTTTCCACACAGGTTGGCCTCATCAAACTGACTTTACAAATACAGCAACAACAAACGTTGTCTTCCGACACTAAAAGAATTGCCTACTCTCCAGAGTAAGATTGGCACCTGAGGCTCCTAAATAGAACCAAATCAGCTGGCTGAACAGAAATTGAGGCTTCACCTTAAACTTATACCAGGTTTGAATAGTACTGGTTGAAACCAGTCAAACATATTTTGTCCCCAAAAGCATAAATGGAACACGAAAAGTTCCCAAGAAGGCAAAAGGATAAAAGAACAGAAAATATGAGACTAAATATTTCCTTTATTTCATGCCCCCTACTTCCATTTCATTTCATAGGCAGGGACAAGTCAGATCTTGAGAAAGGGGTTAAAAATGTGAGCTCTAAAGTGACCCAACTTGAGTTAAAAGCAAAACTCTACCACAATTAGCTTCTGCAAGCTCAGGCGATTAATTCAAACTCTCTGTGCCTCTGTTTGCTCATTTGTAAAATGGGAATTGTGAGAGCTGCCCCCTCCTGAATTGAGCAATTGTGAAGATTAAATGAGTTAATTCTTGAAAAAAATCTTAGAACAGTGCCCCAGGTACACAAGGAAAACTCAGCAAATATTAACTATTATTATTTGCGGCAATAAACCAGAGAATGAATAGGATGATTGGTTTTTTCCTAAAATTTTCTACATTTGATTATTACGTTCTTAGTTAACAGTCATAATCACCTGTCTTTTTAGTAACACGATCATTTTATCCACGTTGAACTTTTACTAAATTTTGAAATTGAAGGAATTTATTTTAGAGGAGAATTTTTTCTTAGAAATCTTGGAATATTTTGAGCTGCACAGAGCTCCTATCTTTCCGTGTGTCTGGTGTCTTCCGCTTGATGAAACTGTCTTGGTTAATGGAAAACAGGACAAAGTTGCCTGGAGCTACTGCTTCAGAAATGTTGTCAGTTCTTTCATGACTAATGAACATTAAACAGCTGATGAGATTCAAATAGAAATCAGCCCAAGTTAATACTAAATGTCAAGTAAATACTAGAATAATAAAGAGCAATATTTCTACCTGACCAAAGATCCAAACAGGAGCATTGCAGACACCAGTCACACAAATGCTGCAGTCTGCAGAGGAGGAGATAATCAGTAACTGACCACCCAGCTCACACATCTCTAAGGAACTTATCCGGTCCTCATGAGGTTGGAATGATCTTATCAGAGTTGGGGCCTTTGTGATTTTGTTCTTACTGGAATTAAGACAGTACTCCTGAATGAAAAGAAATACCAGACCTCTAAAAAATTCAAATATGAAACGATTACAATGACATAACACTTTTTTTAAAAGGCCGATTTTCAAACTTGGGAACAATAACCTGTGATCCAAATGCGAAAGCAAAGTTCATGATAAAAGAGGCTAGAAAATGAAATTACATTAAGAAAAAAAGGTTTCTAACTTATCTGACTACTTGGGAAATACAAAAAGGAACTAGTGGGGAAGGAGGAAGGAAAGAAAAATCTAAATAGTATAGCCAATTATTTAATAGAGATGAACTTTACCACACATATGTGGTCACATATACAACTTTTAAATATTATTGGAAAATTGAGGAGGTAATCAGTGATAAAAAAGAAAAAAATCCCAAACTAACTCAGGGTAACAATAATGTTAGATGAGGGAATAGTCCTCTAGTATTTAAATTACATTTACAGTCTCATTGCAAATAAGGTGTAGCCTCACCTCAGTCAACATAGTGAGACCCTGTCTCTACAAAAAATAAAATTAAATTAAAATAAAATAAAATAATTAGCTGGGCATAGTGGAAAACGCCTGTAGTCATAGCTGCTCAGGAGGCTGAGGTGGGAGGATGGCTTGAGCCATGAGTTTGAAGTTGCAGAGAGCTATAATCATGCCACTGCACTCCAGTCTATGTGACAGAGGGAGATCCTGTCTCAAAATAAATAAATAGATACATAAATAAATAAATACATTAAAAATAAGGTATATCCTAATTATTTACATTCAAATAATGCTGCAGTGCCTTCCTAACAATATGGCATTTCTAAATTGGATGACTTACTTAACAGAAGGCTGTCAATATTGAGAAAAATATGATTTTCCTCATTAATTATTTAAAAGAAGTCTCTGCATGAAACTTGTAAATGTTTTATTTAAAACACTTAGACTAAACATTTTTTCCTTTGTTTGGGAGACAGACAAGACTTGATTCATAGTTACTTGCAACAAAGGGTCACCAAAAATCTTAAAGGTAATGTGATAATGTTTTTCAATTTACCTCTATATTCCAGATTTTCAACCATCCATCAAGATCTCCTGTGGTAAGGTATCGATTCATCTTATCAGTAGACATAATAATCGTTCCAGCTCCACTATGAGCCAAAAATTCAGCCAGAAGTTGCTTCTTATATATATCCCAAAATCTGACATAACCAGATCCTCCACATGATACCAGGTTAGCTCCTCCTAACATGTAAGGGAAAATCTAATTAGAAAACTGAACAACCCATGCCGGAAATAACTTCTTCAGTGACTTTCCCTGTGGAAAGCATATGATGTTGGAGAGGTGAGTAGCCCTGAGATCAATTCCCAGCATCACTTTAATTTTGTCAAATATAAAATGGAGGTAACACTATGATAACCTCACTGGTTTGTGTTGAGTATTAAATGACATAGGATATTGAAATGTCCCATTACATTTAGTTCCCTTTTCTTCATTCATTATTCTGATGTTTTGGGGGTTTTTATATTTATTTATTTATTTATTTATTTTGTTTGTTTGTTTGTTTGAGACTCTGTCGCCCGGGCTGGAGTGCAGTGGCCGGATCTCAGCTCACTGCAAGCTCCGCCTCCCGGGTTTACACCATTCTCTTGCCTCAGCCTCCCGAGCAGCTGGGACTACAGGCGCCCGCCACCTTGCCTGGCTAGTTTTTTGTATTTTTTAGTAGAGACGGGGGTTTCACAGTGTTAGCCAGGATGGTCTCGATCTCCTGACCTCGTGATCCGCCCGTCTTGGCCTCCCAAAGTGCTGGGATTACAGGCTTGAGCCACCGCGCCCGGCCCGGGGGTTTTTTAAAGTTAGATAGAATTAATTTGTTTCCTCAGATAAACATGAAATATTAATTCCAACATTATGATAATATTCTCATTATATAAAATTCATCTTCCCTAATAACCCATTGGATATATACAGTGAAGTAAAAGTCTGCATGCACAGATTTGGATGGAATATGTAGTGACAGCAGAATAGCTATTGACTTCTCCATTTGGCAGCATGCTTAGAATTCTATTTATGAGCTTTCTTTATATGTTTTCATCAATAATTCATTGTAAACCCTTATAAAACCCTTTTTTGGTGAATGAGTCTAGAACTAACCTTTTCATTTTCCATTTTTATGTTTTGTTGAAGCACCTTACCTAAGTTATTCTTCTGTGGCAAGGTTCCTATTATTTGATAACTCTCTGAATGACTTCCAGTTTGCCTCACAAATGTACTGCCAATTAACAATCATATTTATTTAAGGTAGAAATAATAACACGTAGCTGCTTCAGTGAAAACAATCTGGGAATACTGATAACATTAAAATTAGTATTGAGGAAATGAGAGTAATTTCAGGATAATAATTCATATTTTGAGTATAAGCAAGTTCTAGAAAATGGAAAGTTTTAGAATCTAATTGTTTCAAAGTTTATTCTAAACAACCCAGAATGTTTTTAAACTATACCTTTATTGATTCTTAATGATTAAAAATTTTATATGAAAATTATACAGATTTTTCATCTGTAAATTAAATATGGGAAACAATAAACATAATTCAGATATGTTCATTTCCTTTTCAAATCCACAATACACATGTGTCTAGATTTCAAATACACAATACATATGTGCATTATTCTCCAAGGCAGATTTTCATTTCGGAAAGATGCAGCCTGCATCAACACCATGCTAATATTGCCACTGACAACAGGGAAAAAATTAAGCAAATGGTTATTTCATTTACATAATATCAAATAACTACAGTAAATCATAAAATATCATTAATGTTAGTATACATCTCTAGAATATATAACTAATACTTCAAAAAAGAAAAAAAGATGAGAACAGAGAAGAGAGCAGGCAGCTCTTATCCTGGGATTAGCAATTCTTTCAAATTCTGTTACTGTGCTTAACATCCATGCTCCTCATTATTCTCTTCCAGCCTATTTTGATTAGGTACTCATATAGTGAGTCTCAGACTCAACTCTTCTGCTATATGTGGACTTAAGCTTTGACTCTGGCATACATCTTGCTGTGCCCCTACGGTATTAAAATCTCTTTATGCCATGTCTGGGACAACAATTCTGATTGTTGCCCGTATTCAATAATTTGTCAGAATTGTTCCCTTCCTGATCTTAACATATACAACACTGGATAAATTAGTAGTGGGGTATAGTCTGCCTCCTGCTCTTGAACCCATCCTCCTCAATTCCAACTTCCTTTGCCATGGTCTGTGACCTCACATGACACACTCCTGACTGGTTAGCTACATGCACTCAAATTCTACAAGATCTAGTAGAAATAGAGTGGATTTTCTTTATTGCTCCCTTTCCAACTACATGTAAAATGTAAATATATATTTTACCTGTCACTGCAGTGTTTTTTCTTACTTTGAGGAAGCAAAGCCTCATAACAGCATTTTTGCCCTCAGTGTCAATCTCAAAGTTGCGGACTCCCATGGTAGATTGGTCTGCCACGGGGTGGGTGGAGTGGCTTCTCCCAGCACTAAGAAGTTTTTGAGGTTTTGTATCTGTGATGGAGACAAAGCCAGGTATATTAATGAAGAAAAATATCTGCTTTGAAAACTAGTGCCTATGAAACAACAGGCCGCCATCTATCACTATCTCCAATGACTCCAAGTCTCACAATAGACTTCCAGTCAACATCTATCAAGCCTTCTGACATTTCTTAACCACAGCTGGAAGAACTGTTTGACTTTATTTTTGTTTTTCATGTTCCATACAAACTTGCTGTGTTTTCCTTGATATGAATTAAATAAGAACTTAATATTGGCATCAATGCTAACATCTTAGGGATCCTAATATGCCCAAGACAAATGTAATTCCGATATTGTGGCATTTTCAACTTATTAATCATTAAAATTAATCTTGGAAATATTATAATGAACATGAGCTCTAATGACTATGTTTAATTAAATGAGGCTTTTTAACAATACTATTTGTTAGTGAGTTACTCTGGAGAAAACATTTCTAAGCATACTTCAATTATGTAATGACATCATCTCCAGGCCACACTAGTAAAACCTGGGGATATTTATCTCAGAATCTATGAACAGTCCGCCCATAATTATGAAAAATCTATACAGACATATTTTCAAAATTCCCAAATAAGAAATCGATTGCAGTGCCTTTCATGTCTTTCAGAAATTTGACATCTATTCACTTTTCTCCTTAATTATCTCTCTATGTATTGTAAAGCCCAGTGTAGAGGAAGAGGCAGAATTCCAAACCCCTCATGGTATGAGTTCAAATGAATCCTAAAATGATTAGCTCTTAAGACATAAAGCAGGTCAGAGCTTTGTGTTTGCAGCCAAGTATCCCCTAAATCTCTTGTTTGCTTTCCTACTCTTAATAAAATAGCTTCTCAGTTTTCACCCAGAAAGAAAACTGCATCTGATGACCAGTCCATTCCTAAAGTTCAATTCAGCCTCTATGAGTTTATTCAGTTGAGACAACAGAACCTCACTGGGCCATGAGGAATGACATTTTCATTACCAAAATAAATTAGTCTAAAGAAAAACCTCTAGTATCTAAGGAAACTGAAATAAAATGTGAAAGGCAATTGTCAAGACATTTTACTTAAATATAAAATATTCATGTGCTCTGCTAAACTCCCATAAAATACAATATACTCCCATCTAATGTTCCTCATGGGCTTCTAAAGCAAGGAATAATTTAAGATTTCCAGGTGGCATAATATTTATTACAAGCTCTAGATTGAGTCTCAACAGCCTATCGAGTGAATATGAATTTCCATTTTCTTAGCAAAGGGTATCTAACGTTCACTCTTAGGTAATTTGGCAAGGTTTATTGAAAAAAATAAACTAAATAAAAATGAGAGTCTTGCTCCCTGCTATCAGTAGTTCAGAAATGTCAATGTAGCATAAAGAAAAGAAATGGCATGCCATGGAGAATTTGCTAAGCCAAGTAAATCTCAAGATTCTCTTTAGCCACTTTGACAAGACAATGATATCCCTAATCCTTCGTGCTTACAGCCAATCACCTATAATTTAGGAGCAAGTTGCAGTAGGCACGTGCATGAACAACAAGGCCTACAGTGATTTGACTAGCCATGTTATTTTAGTTTCAAACTCACGCTTACCTAATTTTGACTTTAGCAACCTCTGGTAATCAGGGTGAAGAACATGGTGAGCACTCTCTGTGCTACTGTTCCATAGAACAATTTCTCCATCATAACTCCCTGCACAAGACAGGATGGAGAATATAAATTGCCAGGAGATTAAGATAGAAAATACGAGCAACAGCAATCAGAAGAAGTTATTAGCAGTATATCTTACACAGAATATGGCACATAGTGGGCACTCTATATTTTTAGAAACATGAATAATAATAATTGGTATTTGTATTAACTTTAGAGCTTACAATCCCCACAGTATAACCTGAGCATATGTGTGTAGAAATTACTGCTGTTTCCTTTTATCTTATGGTAATAAAGCATTCAGAACAAATGCTTTGCAGATAAAAAACTGGAGCTTGAGTCTTGGTTCTCTCACTTACTGTGTGACCTTGGACATGTTATTTAATTCTACTTGATGCTGCAATTTTCTCATCTATAAAAAATAGTTAATAATTGTATTTATCTCCTAGAGTTATTGTAGAGAATGAAAGTACTTACAGTAGCACTGAGCATATTGTAAGTACTGGAGAAAATGTTAATTACCATCATACTTTTTATTATTGGGTAAGGGCAAGTAAATCAAGTCCTCCTATGTTTCTGTTTCACACATCCCTTCTTGTGTGTGTATGTGTGTGGATGGGTGTGTGTGTGTTCTCTTCATTCTTGTCTTCCACAATCCTAAAGTTTTTCCTACAGAAAGTCCTTCAGTACTCCTCTTCACAGAAAACAAAGAAAAGCCCAAATAGCCCAAAAGCCCAAAGTGAGGTGAAGTCTGAGCAACCATGTCCTGTGGAGGAACAAAGCAGCAATGTCCAGACCATTGTTCTCAGTGACTTAGTGAGGACAGCTACCCACTGAGCAGAGTGTCTATGGCAAGGAGAGCAAAAGAGTTTGGGTGGGATGTACAAATGGTGACTTTTTTGGGAATAGGGGAGAAAAGAGAGAAATGCACACTAAACTGTATTGTCCTAGAAAGAGCAGTCTCTATGGGAGGCCGAGGTGGGCGGATCAGGAGGTCAGGAGTGTGAGACCAGCCTGGCCAATATGGTGAAACCCTGTCTTTACTAAAGATACAAAAAAAAATACTTAGCTGGGCGTGGTGGCATGTGCCTGTAATCCCAGCTACTCGGGAGACTGAGGCAGGAGAAACACTTGAACCCTGGAGGCAGAGGTTGCAATGAGCCAAGATTGCACAATTGCACTCCAGCCTGGGCAACAGAGCAAGACTCCACTCCATCTCAAAAAAAAAAAAAAAAAAGAGAAAGAAAGAAAGAGCAATCTGTGCAGCTCACAAATTGAACCAGGGGGATGGAGTTCAGCTGTCCATAGAAACATCCATCTTCTCTTATGCTTTACTAGCAGTGATTGACCAAATATTTCCACATAGGATTGATGGGAGGAGAATGAGAGAAGAGACTGTCAACCCACCAATACAATGGTATTTACTAATACTTTCACAATAACAACCACACTGTTTTGCACTTCACTGCCCATCACATTTCAGGATGCGATCCTCCCTGCAGGGGTGGCCTTCCAGTGACTGTAAAGCTAATTTATCTACAGAGTTGGTCTTACTAGAAAGTAATTTGGTTAGTCCTGAAAACAGGGGAACTTTAAATGTAGATAGATCAGTAAACCTCATATTGTAACACTTCATAGATATCCTGGATCTTTTCCTGTAAGTTTTCATTCCTCTTAATTGATGACATTTTTGGTTCTATAAAAAAAAAAATTCAGCTGTCAAAATATGGACTTGAAAATTTCATGGTGCAATCTGTCTCTATAAATTGTATTCTTTGGCCAGAAATGATACAACAATTTTTCATTCTCTTTAATATGTCACATCAAAGCATGCCTATGAATCATTTTAAGAGCTTGGATTTGTAGACATTTTGTGAGGACAGACTTTTATCAACATTATCTGGGCTAAATTATGCCAAAGAGTTAATATGTTCACATTATGAAACGTCTAAGTGCCACCAATGTGTGATTCGTACCCAATAGCCCTAATGCTGCTCCTGGAAAATGGACAATACAAATAAAAGCTAATATTTATGGATGAGCTTATTGTGTGCTGAGAACTGTGTTAAACTCTTGCACAGATAATCTGAACTATAAACCAAAATATAGATATATTATTATCTTCCAGACAAAATTACGATTTAGAGTTTAAATAACTTGCTCATTATCAAGTTGTGGCAATTGGTAGAACCATGATGGGAAATCAGACAGCCAGGCATAGGAGCTGATGATCAGAACTACTAATATATTTCCCTAGAAATAAGGACTAAGAAGAGCAAGCGCTGCTTCTTCAAAAATCCATTCATGTTCAAAGGAAACAATCAACAAAGCAAAGAGACAACCTACAAAATGGGAGAAGATAGCTGCAAACTGTACATCTGATAGTATAAGGGGCTAGTATCCAAAATATATAAGAAAATCAAACAACTCTGTAACAAAGAAAACCTGATTTAAAAATGGACAAAAGACCTGAATAAACATTTCTCAAAAGAAGACATAACAAATGGCCAACAGACATACAAAAAAAAAGTCCAACATCTCTGGTTATCAGGGAAATACAAATCAAAACAACCTGAGCAAGACATCACTTCACTCCAGTCAGAATGGATCCTGTCAAAAAATCAAAAGATAAAAGTATTGGCAAAGATATCGGGCAGAGGGAACACTTACATATGGCTGGTGGGAATGTAAATTAGTATAGCCTTTATGGAAAACAATATGGAGGAATTGAAAATAGAACTACCATATGATCCAGAAATTCCACTACTGGGTAAGGAAATGAAATCAGCATGTGGAAGATATATCTGCACCCTTACGTTTATTGCAGCATTATTCACAATAGTCATGATATAAAATCAACCTAAATGTCCATCAATGAATAAATGAATAAGGAAAATGTGCTATATATACACAATGGAATAGTATTCAGTCATAAAAAGAATAAAATCTTGCCATTCGCAGCAACGCGAATGAACCTGGTGGACATTATGTTAGGTGAAATAAGCCAGGCATATAAAGACAAATATCACATGGTATCACTCAGTTGTGGAATCTAAAAAGTTATTCTCATAAAAGTAGAGGGTAGAATAGTGGATACCAGAGGATGGGGAGGGGAGAAGGGAGCAGGTGATGGTGAGAGATTGGTCAACAGGTAAAAAGTTACAGTTAGACGGGAGGAATGAGTTCTGGTGGTCTATTGCATAGTAGGATGACTAGAGTTGACAATAATGTATTGTATACTTCAAAAGAGCTAGAAAAAAGACTTTTTAATGTTCTCATCACTAAGATATGATATATGTGTAAGGTTATTAATACACTAATTACCATGATTTGATCATTGCACAATTTATACATGTATTGAAACATCATGTTGTGCCTCACAAATATGTACAATTATTAATGTTATGTGTCAATCATAAGTTAAAAAGAAATATATGGCCGGGCACAGTGGCTCACGCCGGTAATCCCAGCACTTTGGGAGGCTGATGCAGGTGAATTGCTTGAGCTTAGGAGTTTGAGATCAGCCTGGACAACACAGTAAAAACCCATCTCTACTAAAAATACAAAAAATTGGCCAGGCATGGTGGGGCGCGCCTATGGTCCCAGCTACTCAGGAGGCTGAGGCGAGAGGATCACTTGAGCCTGGCAGACGGAGATTGCAATCAGCTGAGATCTGGCCACTGCACTCTAGCCTGGGCAATAGGTAGACACCCCATCTCAAAATACATATATATATAACAACTGAGAAAAGGCTTTTTAAAAAGTGAGTGAGCCAAGACAAACCAAAACAAACCAAACTTCACCAATGATTGTCAAGTGAAAGTTCAATTTACCTGTAACAACAGTTTGTGGAGGTAAAAACGCAGCACATAAGATGTCATGATGGTGCTGTATGCCTCCTTTCCATTCTTCAGGCTGGATGAAAAATTGATTGAAGTTTTGGGGTCGAAACACAGTAATAGCCCTAGCAAAAAGGATATAGAATTTAGCTGTGGATCTAAAATTGATGTAGATATTGAGTAACCACTATCCACTTGAATGATGTGATTAGAGACTTCTAAAAGACTATGCTGCCCAAAATTTATCCCAAATTGACATCCATAATACTGAGTTTCCCACACTAAACATTTTTATTACCTCATTAAATTATCTGGTAAATTATAAATTTTTGACAATAGAAGGTTAATTATCCTTTCACAATCATTAACAACAAACCATGTAACCATTTATCAGATTAATTATCCATCACCATGACCCTAAAGCAAAGTTTCCCCACATGGGTATTATGAGATCACTGAGTTTTATAGTAATAACAATTAAAACAGAGGGCAGGCCTATGAACAAATAATGTTTTGTACTTCAAACAAAATCAATAAGGTTTTTTTTCCATCAAAATTTCTCAGGACATTTAGCACTCCTTGTGGCATTTTCAAGACTTAACTGATCACAGAATCCATTCTCTTGGAATCTACAGCATCTTGAAGAACTATAATTTGTGGAACACACTTAGAAAACGCCACCCCAAAGAAGTGGGACATAGAACAGATACATTTTGAACAGAAAGAACAGTATTAGAGAGGTCAGTATCTGGGGGCACTGCTGATAAATTTGAGAATAGGACAGGATGGGCAAAGAATGAAATGCCTTGTGCCTGGTGGGGAAGGGAGGAGTGTAAAGATTCCATTTTGGGGGCATTAACACCACCCTGTTTTCACTTGCTGATCTGAGCTCTGGCCAGCAGCCTATGCTAAGCCTCTTGTTTCTTCTAGAGCCATCTAGATCTCAAGTGAGCATTTGCAACCATAGTTATGGGGTCTTTCACCATCATTCTCTCTTCACCTTCTTGAGATCTTTTATTTCCACCACTCTAAAGGTTTCCTAGTTGTCCTACCAGTGTTACTCCTCAGCCTCAGAGTTTCCAGTGGCCTGCTTCTCTTCCTGCCTCCTCATCTTTCTTTCCCCACTCTTTATTTTCTATTCCCTTCTTTCTCTCACCCTTTTTAACATGTGGTATATATACACAATGGAACATTCCTTATCTTCATTCCTCCACTTCTGTCTATCCACTCAAACTGGCTTAGAGATCTCATATATCTCCATGAGTTCCAATGTCACTGCTATACAAATGGCTCTTAAATTATCTTCATTCATAATCTTTGCCAGAAATAGCTTCCATTTGCCAGTTGACAGTTCCATATAATGCTTCTATCAGCAAAAGATCTCAACATGTCAAAAATCCAAATTTGACATCTTCCCTCCATACCAGCCCTCTGTCTGCAATCCCAAATATGGTTAATAGACTAACATTCCAGCCTCTTTGGATGTCTTTCTCTTCCCCAGTCAAATTAAATACTTAGATTATATCTCTGCAATATGTTACATATTCATTTCTTACTATTTTACTTCAAACAGTCAATGACAGCTTCCTGGTTCTGTGCTAACTACCTCATGGTTGAATGACTGTAATAGCCTACTGATTAATTTTACTGCTTCTAGTTTACCCATCTCTGGCACATTCTTCATCTGGCTACTAGATTAATTATTCTACTCTGGGGCATTTTCATTTATTCTGTAAGAATTTCTTATTTGCCACATGGAAGTCACAGTTCATAGTGATGCAGGGTACAGAGCCATCAGCATAAAATGACTAAATTCAAGGTAAAATGTGGTAAGTGCTAAGAGAGTACTGATTAACTGCCATGAAAGGCTGGCGTAGAAATCAAAGAAGGCTGAGTTGAACACTGATATTTGAACTGGACCATAAAATATGGGTAGAATTTGCAAGATGAAAACACTCTGGATGGAGAAAACAACATGATAAACGATAAGGCTAATGCCCCATTAGAAAACATTTGTTAGTTTTTCATTTTCTACATGATAAAATTCAAATGTGTAAATCTGTTATTTAAGACCCAATAATACATAGATCTAATCTATGTTTTCAGAATTATTTCTCTCTATTCTTCTACCCTTGCTTTTCAGTTATATGTGAATGTCCAATTAAATATTTGACAGAGGCACTGGAAGCCATAGGGTAAATATGGTATACCTTAAGTGTTAATTTTACTCAAAAAGTTTGAGGAAGAATAATTTTCTAATAAAATAAAGATAGATGAATTAATGCAAGAGAATGCAAAGTTCACCTGAATTTCAAAAAAGGAATTCAAAGTTTTAAATTTATTTTTTGCTTGCAGTAGCTGTTTTGAACTGCTAGGAGCTAAGTTTCTGAAGCACAACTTCTTGTCCAACCTAAACAATATTCTTAGTCTTCTCTAGGTACCTCTGACATTTCTCTCTGTTTTGTTTTGTTTTGTTTTCATTCATGGTATGCTTTTTCATGCCCTTAGGAATTTCTTTTTACACACAGACTCACATGAACCTAACCACACACCAACTCTTTAAGGCCCATCTAATTCTGGTAGAATTCCTTAATAACTAGGATTAAAAGAAATAGTTCCTCTTCTGACCTCTTAACATCATTCACATTTAACTTACAACATCCAGTGTTATATAGTTTCAGCTCCTTGGCTAAATTATAAATTCCTAGAAACCATGCATCTTGTCTTAATCTGTAACCCTACAGTAGCAAGCATAGTGACCTATACATATTGAGTGTTCAATAAATATCTGTCACATAAATGAAGAAAAAATTATCTGCTTAAATGTCACCTCCTCAGGCAAGCCTTCCCTGACCACCCTATCTGAAGACTCTCTGAGTCTCTCATCTCTTACTCTATTTCATTTTTTATAACACTTACCATTGTATGACACTGTGTTCTATATTTATTTGCTTATGTTCTATCTCTCCTATTACAAAGTAAGTTCTAGAGGATCAAGGACTTTGTTTTTTTTCTTCTACAACAGCAGCATCTAGAATAATACCTACACATGATAGGCATTTAATAAATATATGCCAAATCAATGTACGAATTATTCTATTTTAAATAATCAGATCCTTTGAATGAAGCAACAGGCTCCTGTAAATTCCATGAGACAGGTGAAAAACTGGTGCTTTCTCAAAAACGCCACCTCCTGGCTGGAGGCCAACAAACTCAGGACATTACAGCAACTCATGACAGAACAACCCTGCTCCAAGGGAGGAGAAAACAACAGCTAATCCCACTGCCTGTAACATCCTGGCTAACCAGCAGTCCTGAGTCTGTCCATGTGACAACTTGACTGTTAGCATAATGAGCATTCAAGAAAGTCAGCACACTAAATATATCTACAAGGACTCTCACAGAGTCTACTTCACTCTCCTGACACCTCCACCAGAGCAGGTGCTGGAATCTATGGCTGAAACACCTAAAGATGGATCACATCAGAGGACTCTTTGCAGACACTCCCCAGTACCAGCCCAAAGGCTGGTAGTTCCACTGGGTGACTAGACCCAGAAGAGCAGCAACAATCACTCCAGTCTGGCTTGTAGGAAGCCCCATCCCTAGGGGAAGGGACAGTGCACCACAGCAAGGGATCGCCCCATGCCATGAAACAAAAGAATCTGAACAGCAGCCCTTGAATTCCAGATTTTTTCACTGAAATAGTCTACCTGAATGAGAAGGAATCAGAAAAGTAATTCTGGTAATATGACAAAACAAGATTCTATAACACCCCCGAGAGACCACACTAGCTCCCCAGCAATGAATCCAAACCAAGAAGAAATCTCTGAATCATCAAATAAACAATTCAGAAGGTGGATTATTAAGCTACTCCAGGATATACCAGAAACGAGTGAAAAGCAATGAAAAGAAATTTTTAAAAATACAGGATATGGATGAAAAAAAATGCTCCAGAGAAATAGATACCATAAAGAAAAAAACAATCACAACTTCTGAAAATGAAAGACACACTTAAAGATATACAAAATGCACTGGTAAGTTTCAACAATAGAATCAGACAAGTAGAAGAAAGAACTTCAGAACTCAAAGACAAGGATTTCAAATCAACCCAATCAGAAAAACAAAAAATAATTTTTTAAAAATGAACAAAGCCTCCAAAAAATTTGAGATTATGTTAAATGGACAAACCTAAGAATAATTGGTGGTCCTGAGGAAGAATAGAAATCTAAAAGTTTAGAAAACTGCTTAGAGGGAATAATTGAGGAAAACTTTCATGACCTTTCTAGAGATCTAGACATTCAAATACAAGAAGCTCAAAGAACACCTGGGAAATTCATCACAAAAAGATCACCGCCCAGGCACATAATCATCAGGTTATCTAAAGTCAAACAAAGGAAAGAATCTTGAGGCCTATGAAGCAAAAGCATGAGCTAATCTATAAAGGAAAACCTGTCAGATAAACAGTAGATTTCTCAGCAGAAACCCTACAAGCCAGAAGGGATTGGAGTCCTATCTTTAGCCTCCTCAAACAAAGTAATTGCCAGCCAAGAATTTTGTATCCAGCAAAACTAAGCTTCATAAATGAAGGAGAAAGTCTTTTTCAGACCAAAAAATACTGAGAGTTAACAACTACCAAGCCAGGACTATAAGAAATGCTAGAAGGAGTTCTAAATCTTGAAACAAAACCTCAAAATTCACCAAAGTAGAACCTCCTTAAAGCACAAATCTCACAGAGCCTGTGAAAAAAATAACACAGTGGGAAAAAAAACAATGTATTCAGGCAAAACCTAGCTCAATGAATAAAACAGTACCTCACATCTCAATACTAACCATTGAATGTAAATGGCCTAAATGCTCTGCTTAAAAGATACAGAATGCCAGAATGGATGAAAATCCACCAATCAAGTATCTGCTATCTGCAAGAGACTCACCTAACATATAAGGACTCATAAACTTAAGGTAAAGGAGTGGAAAAAGATATTCCATGCAAATGGACATGAAAAGCAAGCAGGAGTAGCTATTCTTATATCAGACAAAACAGACTTTGAAGCAACAACAGTTAGAAAAGACAAACAAGAACATTATATAATGATTAGAAAAACAATCCAACAGGAAAATATCACAATCCTAAATACATATGCATCCAACATGAGAGCCCCCAAATTTATGAAACAATTATTACTAGACATAAGAAATGAGATAGATGGCAACACAGTAACAGTGGGGGACTTCAATACTGCACTGACACTAATAAACAGGTTGTCCAAGACAGAAAGTCAACAAAGAAATATCGGATTAAACCATACCCTAGAACAAATGGGCTCAACAGATATTTACAGAGCATCCTACCCAACAACTGTAGAATATACATCCTTTTCATCAGCACATGGAACATCCTCCAAGATACAACATATGATAGGTGACAAAACAGGTTTCAATAAATTTTATAAAATGGAAATTATATCAATAAATTTTAGAAAGTTGAAATTATATCAAGTACCCTCTCAAACTACAGTGGAATAAAATTGGAAATTAGCTCCAAAAGGAACCCTGAAAACTATACAAATACATGAAAATTAAGTAATCTGCTCCTCAATGATCTTTGGGTCAACAATGAAATCAAGATGGAACTTTAAAAATTCTTTGAACTGAACAATAATAGTGACACAAATTTTTAAAACCTCTGGGATACAGCAAAAGTGGTGCTAAGAGGAAAGTTCATATAAATACCTATATCAAAAAGTCTGAAAGAACACAAATAGACAATATGAGGTCATACATCAAGGAACTAGAGAAACAAGAAAAAATCAAACCCAAACCCAGCAGAAGAAAAAATATAACAAAGATCACAGAAAAATAAATGAAAAGGAAACAACAAAAAAATGCAAAAGATAAATGAAACATAAAGCTGTTTCTTTGAAAAGGTAAACAAAATTGGTAGACCATTAGTGAGATTAACCAAGAAAAGAAGAGAGAAGATCCATATAAGCTCAATTACAAATGAAATGGGAGATATTACAACTGATACCACAGAAACATGAAAGATCATTCAAGGTTACTATGAACACCTTTACACATCTAGAGGATTTGGACGCAAATTATTTCCTGTGCAAAGCCAAGAATGCTCTCAGGCTGAGCCCCAGTTTGGGAGTTTACTTGCATTAAGACAAGTTGCAGAAACTGTAGCATGTCCTTTATTCCTGTGGTGTCTTACTAATATCAGTGTGTCAGTCTTTCCCTATTGTATGTACTGATTTTAAAATCTAGAGGATTTGGACGCATTTCTGGAAATACACAACCCTCCTTGATTAAATTGGGAAGAAATACAAACTCTGAACAGACCAATAACAAGTAGTGAGATTAAGACAGTAATAAAAACGTTGCCAACAAAAAAAAAGTCCAGGACTGGATGAATTCACAGCTGAATTCTATCAGATATTCAAAGAATAATTGGTACCAATCTTACTGAAACTATTCCAAAAGATAGAGAAAGAGGATATCCTCCCTACATCATTCTATGAAGCCAGTATCACCCTGATACCAAGAACAGGAAAGGATATAACAAAAAAAGGAAACTACAGACCAATAACCCCGATGAACATAGATGCGAAAATCCTGAACAAAATACTTGCCAACTAAATCCAACAGCATTTCATAAAGATAATCCAACATGATCAAGTGAGTTTCATACCAGGGATGCAGAAATGGTTTAACATACACAAGTTAATAAATGTAATATATCACATAAACAGAATTTAAAACAAATATCACACGATTATCTCAATAGATGCAGAAAAGACATTTGACAAAATCCAGCATCTCTTTACGATTAAAATCCTCAGCAAAACCTGCATCAAAGGAACATACTTCAAAGTAATAAAAGCCACCTATGGCAAACCCACAGCCAACATTATATTGAATGGGGAAAAGTTGAAAGCGTTAACCCTGAGAACTGAAACAAGACAAAAATGTCCTCTTTCACCATGTCTATTCAACATAGTACTGGAAGATCTACCAGAGCAATCAGACAAGAGAAAGAAATAAAGGGCATCCAAATCAGTAAAGAGGAAGTCAAACTGTTGCTGTTTGCCAATGATATGATTGTATACCTAGAGAACCCTAATGACTCCTCTAGAAAACCCTAATGACTCCTTCAAATGCTCCTAGATCAGATAAATGAATTCAGTAAAGCTTCAGGATACAAAATCAATGTATACAAATTGGTAGCACTGCTATACACCAACAACCACCAAGCTGATAATCAAATCAAGAGCTCAACCCTTTTTACAACAACTGCAAAAAAAAAAAAAGTAAATAAAGTACTTAGAAATATACCTGACCAAGGAGGTGAAAGATCTCTACAAAGAAAACTATAAAACACTGCTGAAAGAAATCATACCTGACACAAACAAATGGAAACACATCCCATGCTCATGGACAAATAGAATCAATATTACAAAAATGATCATACTACCAAAAGCAATCTACAAATTCAAGCAATTCCCATCAAAATACCATCATCATTCTTCACAGAATTAGAATAAACAATCCTAAAATTCACATGGAACCTAAAAGTAGTCCATACAGACAAATTAAGACTAAACAAAAAGAACAAATCTGGAAGCATCACGTTACTTGATTTCAACCTATACTACAAGGCTATAGCTACCAAAACAGGATGGTACATAGACCAGTGGGACATAGACTGGTGGGACATAGGCACAAAAAGGCCCATAGACCAGTGGGACAAAAATAGAGAACCCAGAAATAAAACCAAATACTTAAAGTCAACTGATCTTTGACAAAGCAAACAAAAGCATAAAGTAGATAAAGGACATCCTACTCAACAAATGGTGCTAGGATAATTGGCAAGCCACATGTAGAATGAAGCTGGATCCTTGCCTCTTTCTTACCTTACAGAAAAACCAAGGCAAGATGGATCAAAGACTTAAATCTAAGACCTGAAACCACACAAATTCTAGAAGAACATAGGAAAAACTTGTGTAGACATTGACTTAGGCAAAGAGTTGATAACCAAGAACCCAAAATCAAATGCAACAAAAGCAAAAAATAGATGGGACCCAATTAAACTAAAATGCTTCTGCACAACAAAAGACATTATCAGCAGAGTAAACAGACAATCCATAGAGTGGGAGAAAATCTTTGCAAACTATGCTTTCAACAAAGAACTAATATCCAGAATCTGCAAGAACTCAAACAAATCACCAAGAAAAAAAACAACAATTACAAATAATCCCACCAAATGTAGGCAAAGGACATAAACAGAAAATTTTTAAAAGAACATATACAGATGGCCAACGAACATGAAAAAATGCTCAACATCACTAATTATCAGGCAAATGCAAATCAAAACCGCAATGAGATACCGCCTTACTTCTGCAAGAATGGCCATAATAAAAAGCAAAATATAATACATGTTGGCATGGACGTGGTGAAAAGGCAACACTTTTAAACTGCTGGTGGGAACGTAAACTAGAACTACACTATGGAAAACAGTATGAAGACTTCTTAAAGAACTAAAACTAGATCTACAATTTGATCCAGCAACCTCACTATCAGGTATCTCCCCAGACAAAAAGAAGTCATTATATGAAAAAGACACATGCACATGCATGTTTACAGTAGCACAATTAATGACTGCAAAAATATGGAACCAGCCCAAATGTCCATCAATCAATAAGTGGATAAAGAAAATGTGGATATATATATATTCACCCTGGAATACTACTGAAATAATGACATTCATAGCAACCAGGATGGAGTTAGAGACCATTATTCTAAGTGAAGTAACTCAGGAATGCAAAAATCAAACATTGTATGTTCTCACTTATAAGTGGAAGGTAAGCTATCAGGATGCAAGGGCATAAGAACGATATAATGGACTTTGGGTACTTGCGGGGAAGGGGGGAAGGGGAGTGAGGAATAAAAGACTGCACACTGGAAACAGTGAACACTGCTTGGGTGATGGGTACGCCAAAATCTCAGAAATCACCACTGAATAAATTTTCCATGCAACCAAACACCACCTGTTCCCGTAAAACTATTGAAATAAAAATAAAAAACAAACAAATAAATAAATAAATGTAATATTAATAGCTATATTATTTTAATATTATTAATAAGGCTTCACAAGATAAGGTAACACAAGGTAACTTGAAGTTCTGAAATTGCAGTTTAATCTCATAGTAGCTTTATGTGTATGTATTTTTGATTTTCCCTTTTCCTCCTGGTAAATTTGGTTGAAGAGATTACCCTTTGAGGAGGGAGACAGTGAGGTGGCAATGGGAGATAGAAGGTCAATCTTACATATTTTGCATTATCTCTCAAGCAAAATTCAATGTCTAATGTCTTTTTGCCAAGATATTCATATCAAATTGACATACTAGGTATAGTCAGAGAATAACACCCAAAAGCACAAAATCCATAAAAAATAGTCTTTCTGATATTTGACCTTGTGTGTCAAAATGTTGAAAAACTAGTTAGCTACCACTTTCCCCTTGAAACCGAACCTGAAACTTTCATTTGAAATGACAGTTGTCCTTAAAATAATTTAAGAATCTACACTGCAGCTCTTACTTTTTCTATTTCAAAGATAACGGTTTTTAAGTTTATACTTTTGCCAAGTAAAATTAAAGTTCAGAATGAGCCAATTTTAAGGCCATTTTAGGAGTCTGAGAGACTTCTTTTTCTGGCATTGAAGGAGTTTACTAGTTCCAGTACACACTCCACATTTGCCACCCTGAGAGTATCACAAGTACTGCTACTGAATGATTGTATCATCTTGTGAAAATGAATCACGTCTCTAATTTCGAATTTTGATATGACGACCAAGTCTGTGAGAACAAAATTAGTTTACCTGTCAAGTGCAAAAAAAAAAAAAAATACAAAAAGAAAAATGTTTAAAACCATCTTTTTTCTAGGATGAATGAGCTAGGCAAATAACTTTTTAACCCAAACTTATCATGTAAAAATTGTCATGGAGAGAACACAAAAATTCAATTAACTACTTGTTCCCTCAGAAGTTAATTGTTGTTAGTCCTATTGTCATGTCTTTTTAATGCCTGTTTTTCAATTCATTGCTTTTTAGACTTAAAAAGGGTATCTCAAAGGCAGAGAATTCATTTGATATAAATCAGCTTATTTTTAGTCATTTTCCAATTTTCCTAAAATTTGTAAAGTCAAATTTTGAATACTAGAATAAGTATAAATTATATGTAAGAATTATTTGTGAATTTCAAAAATACCTGCCCCCTCTTTCCCTCCAATATGGTTATTCTAAAATAAATTACAACTTTGGAATATTCCATGCTGATTCTTATCCTAATAATGGAAACCAATTGAGTCATATAGAGTTATAGTTTCTTAGTAAGGCAATTATTAAGAATGTAATATCTTGTGATATATAAGTTTTATTTTTGAGTAACTTCAAATCTTTAGTCTCGTTTCACTTAAAAATACTTTTAAAAATCAAATTATATCAATAGCTATTTATTGAGTTCCTACTTTCTACAGTGCTCTGTGAAGGATGCTAGTATAAATAAAATCTTCAGAATCATTTAAAATTATATGAAAGGTTCTCTTTTTAGTATGTATGTCTAGACTTTTAAGGAGATAAAATCTTCATAAACAAATTTCTCACAAAAGAAAGCAATAAATATATAAGGTGACAGATATGTTAGCTTGATTTAATGATTTCAAAATGTATACAAGTATCAAGACATTACCTGTGTACTGTAAATATATACAATTTTTATTTGTCAATTATACCTGGATAAAGTTGGAGGGAAAACTACAGAGATTTCTCCTTTACAGAAAAGAGAAAATTAAAATGGGGGGAACTAAGAGGTATTTTTTTTTTTTTTAGAGAGCTTTAAATATATTATAAAATCATAGATTTTGGAGGCAGGATAAAATCTTAAATTCTTAAGAGTATTTATTTAATTTTACTAGAACTATACATATTATATGCCTACTTTGAACAAATGCAAACTTAACTGATAATCTAGCCATTTAATTTTAGCAACATAAATATGGCCACAGATTCAACCAGGTATTTTTGAATTGACTCTATGCCAACTCACAACTTAGTTCTAAGTATATTTTGCTGAAAATAATGAGAAACACATTTCTACGGTTCTAAATTTGGGACTTCTTTTTACTGACAGAAAAATTCTCTAGATATGAATGACTGTATTCCTAAATAGCTAACATGTGCTCTCTAGTTCATTTTGCTTAGGCCCAAACATTCATATTTACCATATCCTGCCTTGTATGTATTGACCTGCCATCCATAAAAAAGTGGATGCGTTTGAAACAGGAATCGTGATTCTTTACATTCAGCCTTCTGTAGTTTCTAACTCAGGGCTTTCAACCTAGTGCAATTTAAAAATATATATGGGAAGGAAAGGGAAAAAAGAGAGCAAGCTATATATCTGAGTTGTTGTTAAGTTGCTAACACGTGTTTTGTGTGTGTGTGTTTCTTCATATGTACTGATTCATTAGCTTCAATTAAAATGAAAAATGCTCAATTAATCATTTATTTTAAAATATATAATTGCTGTCTCATGGTGTGATGACTCCATTTGCAATCAGTCCTACCCAGGAGTGGTAGAAAGAGTACTGACTTTGGCACAGAATTCTAACTCAGCGACCTACTAAGTTTGTCACCTTGGCTGAGCTACCCAACCTCTTCAAGCCTCGGTAGCCTTCCTTGTAAAAAGGGGTTGCTAATACTTAGACTTCTGATTCATTGTGAAGAGAGAATATAATAGATTTTAATATCTATGCTGCTTGCCTCTCACTAGGAATGTGATTGTGAGTAATTAATCTCTCTAATCCCTAGTTTCCCTGTCTATTCAACTAACATTTATTAAGTCACTCAACGAATATCACCAAGTTTCTAGTAAGCTCCAGGAATGCACACATACACAAATATCCCTATTAAAGAAAATACAAGAAACTAGAGAGCACAAAGACAAAATGGGGACATTTTGTCTTCTATACTGAGAGTTAAGAGAAATGTCCTGGTGGAGAAGATATCTGAACGAGTCTTCAAATAGGAATAAATGTTAGCCAAATGAGCAAAGTTTGACAGGGATTTCTAGATGAGAGAATAAAGGCATAAGGGTGTAAAACAGTATGGTTTGTATGCGAACACCCTAAGGAAGCTGCTATTTGATAGAGTTTAGAATATACAGAAAATGGGAGAAAATGAAACTAGAAAATAAAAGAATAGATCCAGGTCAGAGGGAGCTTAGATTTATTTTGTAGACACTCTGAAAGGTTTTAAGCAAGGACATAACATAGAATTCATTGGAGAAAGAAATCACTGTAGCTAAAGCGAGCAGAATCTATTTAAGAAGTGAGAGGTGGGCATTAGGAAGACAAAGGACAAGTTAGAAGGCTGTGGCATTCATCAAAGTGGAAATTATGCTCGAATTATACTAATACCATAGTACAATTTATAGGAGCAGGTTTAAGAAATATTTAGGGCATAAAATAGATATGACTTAGTGATTTCTTTGTTGTGTGCAAAGAGAGAGAAGCAGAGTGGATGTCTTGGTCTCTGGCAATTAATTGAAGTTCCAAATAAAAGAGAAATAGCAAGTTTTGGAAAGGAGATAAATAATTATTTCAGTTGAGAACATGTTGAATTTGAGATTGCAGTCAGACACATACAGCAAGCAAATGGGTAACTGAGCTTAGAGAGATAAGACCTGAAGACAGACATTTGAGGTATCTATAAAATATTGCCTACCTTCCAAGATGATGCTAAGGATTAAATTAGCTAATGTGCATAAAGTGGCTAATGCTACACAGCACTGTAAATAAAATAAATCGGATGGCTTATTTAAGTACTTTACTCAAAAATGTAATTACCATTCCATCCTGCACATAATTCTTGAACCAATCTCTGAATTTGAATAAAATCTGAAGTAAAAGTTACAACTTAACCTAATAGACTCTAAAACAATGCATTGAAGAAAGCTTAATAAGACGGCTGTCAATCTTCTAGTTATTTCTTCTCTAATCACTAAACTATTAAGGAGTTGGCTTAATGGTCCATCCTCCTCTAACTACAACTGAACAGTTCCTGCCCTGTTGCCTCTTTTGTTACATGCCTCCTGGTAAAAAGAATCCTGTCTTAGATCCTGTAAAATCTATCTTAACATAAAGCCTCTGACTTAGAATATATAATTTTTAAATTCACCAATATAAAAGTGAAATAATATAACAGAATGTATTAATTCAATTTTCAATTTCAACTAAGGTATCCAAGTCCTGACAACCTTGAGGATAATGGAAAAGATGAAAGAAGATGGAAAAAGTGGTAATTTTTCCTACTCTCATCCCAGTTTTTCCAAAGCTTCTTCCACAAATTATAGAAAGTGACCACCCACCAACATAGATAGAATAATAGATGTTCCTTTAAAACACTTTTAGGTGACTCTACATCTAATCTTTCCAATTTTCCCTTGTAAGCAATCAAAAAAACTTACAGTTGATGCTAATTCCTAACTATGGATATCTAAAAATAAATTAAGGAAATGGCATTGCCAAGTTTTGACTTGATTATTTTTTAAAATTCCTTTTTGTTATGTTTAAAACTTAAATTGAATCAGCTGGACATCACACATGGTAGAGAGCTAAACTTATTCACTGCTATTTTCTAATTATAGAGATCATTAGATCATAGACTGTGGAGTGGTTGTGGGTTGATAATGGATCATGAATCCTTTCCGAGATGTGAAGAAGTCTTGTCCTTCATGGATGAGGATGATTGAATTAGTTCTTAATATCAAGTAGAATAATCTGGCTATACTTACTTTCTTATTGTCAAATTACTCCTAAAAATAAGGTAGCGTGTGGCACTATGTTTGCTGGTCTGTATTTGCACATTTGCATTAGAAAAAACTCTTCCCTGTGATTGATAAAAATCCCCATATATATATACTGCTGGTTTTCTAGGTATAAAGTCTGATGTAATCCTAGCTTCAAAGCATTAAGGTCATAATTCTATAGTGAATAACATTGGATGATTACCTATTAGAGCAATATTTTCTAAACTGATGAATTAATGGACAATATATTTTCAAAACATATCACACTTTAATTTTCCTACTGCTTATACAGTGCCACAGAACTGTTTATGATCCTTAGTTCTGTCAGAAAGAAAAGGAAACAGAAGTAATTTTCCTTGTAATGAAATGGATGTAATGCTCCTCGAGAAGAGTAAGTGCCTTTTGAAAAGCCCTTTTCTGCACTGATAGAAAGGAGGAGCTATCACAGGACTCAGTTGGCTAGTTCCTTCTTGTGTTGCAATTGAAAATAAGTCAGGAGAAAAGAAGTAATGAGTTTCCTTTACAGTTGAAGGAATGTAATTTACAAGTTAAGAATTTATTGACCATAAAATTTGGGAAACTTTTGGAACCTAGGAAGTGGTAATACATCCCCACCTGAAATGGTTAAAGAAAGAAAAATTTCCAAAGCCAGAAGAAATTTCCAAAGCCAGAAGAAAACCTTCTAACAATTCTCAAAGCCACCCAAGCTATGCAATCTTCTAATATTTTATTCACTAAGCATTCAGTCAATTCCAACTAGGGTATCACTCACCTAGGTCACCGGCAAGTTTTAATGACACACAGTCAACCAAGATTTTTATGTTCTTTCTTCTTTTAGATTTTGATTAAAATAAAACATTCTCCTTTTTACCTTCCTATAGTTTTCCATGAAGCATAATCATACCTCTCCCAGCCTGTAACCAGTATTGTCTTCTTAAGAATGAGGATTTGTGAAATATCCACAGCTCCATCTTGCCCAACATTCAGTGTATGGTGACAATATCCATGGAAGTCCCATATCTTTAAGAGAAAAATTAAAACCACCTTTGAGACAGGAAGGTAAACTTTTGTGTTTATATTCTGAACTAGGATTAATTCATTCAGGATATGTAATCATTAAAGAAAATCAACTCATCATTGAATTTTGCCACTATATTACTCTAGTAATATTGTGAAATATCTACTTGGTCTTCATCCCCATTTCTCAGCACAATAACTTTTAAAGCCCTCAGACTCTCTCTAATGATAAGATAGTATTTAGTATGCTAATGATATGATTCCAGGCTGGGGATCCCCTAAATAGCTTCAGAGTGGGGGCCGGTCTCAAGAAACACCAAGCCCCACCCCAAAACCCCTAGGGAGCAGAGAGGAGTTTAAAGTTGAGCTCATCTCCAGTGGTCAGTGATGGAATCAATCATGCCTGTGTAATGAAGCCTCCATAAAAACCCAAAAGTATGGGAGTTGAAGAGATTCTAGACAGCTGAACATATGTGGAGGTTGCTGGTGGGTGAAAAGCCCAGTATGGAAGAGCTGTGTCCACATGCCTTGCATTATGCATCTCTTCCATCTGTCTGTTCATCTGTATCCTTTGTAATATCATTTATAATTAATGAATACATGTAAGTCAAGTGTTTCCCCGAGTTCTGTAAGTCACTCTAGCAAATTAATCGGATCCAAGGAGAGAGTCACAAGAATGCTGATTTACAGCCCATCAGTCAGAATCACAAGTTACAACCTATGCTTGTGACTGGCATCTAAAGAAAGAAGCAGACTTATGGGACTGAGCCCTCAACCTATAGGATCTGACTCTATCTCCAAGTAGCTAGTGTCAGAATAGAATTGAATTGGAGGACACCCAACTGGCGTCCTCTGGAAAATCTACCACAGAATTGGTGTATGGGAAAAATCCCTACACATATATTGGTGACCAGAGGTGTGTATTGTATTCAGTGTGATGGTAGGAGAAACTGACTTTTTTTCCTATATAAAGTCATGCATCACTTAATAACAGGATACATTCTGAGAAATGCATCATTGGGTGATTTTATCATTGTGCCACTATCATACAGTGTACTTATGCAAACCTAAATGGTACAATCTACTACACACCCAGACTATATGGTATAGTCTATTGCTCCTAGGCTAAAAAGCTGTACAGCATGTTACTGTACTGAATACTGTCAACAATTGTAACACAATGGTAAGTATTACTGTACTGAATACTATCAACGATTGTACACAATGGTAAGTATTTGTGTATCTAAACACAGAAAAGGTACAGTAGAAATATGGTATTATAATCTTAAGGGACCACCATCATATATGCAGTCTGTTCTTAACTGAAATGTTGTTCGACAGTTCATGACTGTACATATTTTAGACTCTACTTGTAACTCTATCAATCTATTCCAATAATAGTTCTTCAAATACTGTAAGTTAATATGTATTCTAAATGGAGGCACAATACAAAATCATGAAGAAAACCACTGTGGAATCTGTTGACATCCTGAAGTTTTCACTATGTCTAAACTTCTGCTTCCTCATCTGTGACACAGGAACTTTACTCTTCAGGGATGCTTGGAGGATTAAACAGCTGATACAGAACCTGAAACAGTCATCATTTATTAGATTTCTCATCCTCTACCAATAAAACCTCCTGCTGATAGTGGGTGCTAGACACAGTCCTCAAGAGGACGCAAGCGGTTCCGGTTTACCTGCTGAGGCAGTGGAGTGAAAACTGAAGCCCAATAGGCATACTTTAAGGAGAGCCTCATTAGATTAGTAGCAGTTTAAACTAAGCTCTACTATGAAACCTTGTTGGCACATCATGCACAGAGGTCACATTGGCACTATCGAAATTAAAATGCAGGCCAGGCACCGTGGCTCATGCCTGTAATCGCAGCACTTTGGGAGGCGGAGGCAGGCGGATCACCTGAGGTCAGGAGTTTGAGATCAGCCTGGCCAACATGGTGAAACCCTGTCTCCATTAAAATTACAAAAATTAGGTGGGACCAGGCACAGTGGCTCACACCTGTAATCTCAACACTTTGGGAGGCTGAGGTGGGTGGATCACAAGGTCAGGAGTTTGAGACCAGCCTGGCCAATATGGTGAAACCCCTTATCTATTAAAAAAACAAAAATTTGCCAGGCATGGTGGCATGCGCCTGTAGTCCCAGCTACTCAAGAGGCTGAGGCAAGAGAATAGCTTGAACCCAGAAGGCAGAGGTTGCAGTGAGCTAAGATTGTGCCACTGCACTCCAGCCTGAGCGATAGAGTGAGACTCCATCTCAAAAAAAAAAAAAAATAGCTGGGCATGGTGGTGCACACCTGTAATCTCAGCTACTCAAGAGGCTAAGAGAGGAGAATCACTTGAACCTGAGAGGCAGCAGTTGCAGTGAGCCAGGATCGTCCCACTGCACTCCAGCCTGGGCAACAGAGCAAGACTCTGTCTCAAAAAATAATAATAATTACTAAAAGGCCTATACCCTTTAAAAATTTAGCTTCTAGAAAATCATGCCACAGATGATTAAAAATTGGCTTAAATTTTGGCTTAAAAGTTCAGCTTCTAGAAAATCATTCACAGATACATTCATATATGTAAAATGACATATTTTCAAGCCTATTCTTGCAGCATTGTTAAAAAGCAAAAGATTTGAATCAATGTAATTGCTCACTAGTAAGAAAATAGCACAATCAGAATAAGGACTGTCTATGCAGTAGCATATAATGTAGCCGTAAAGAAGAATGAGTCATTTCCATTTTTCATTTTCCTAGACTCTGCCAAAACTCAACCACCTATGGAAGCTTGAGCAAGTTGCCTTAACTCTTTGGGCTTCAGTTTCCTCGTTTGTAAAATCAAGATGATAAGAGTACCAACCTTGTAGATATACGTATATGTGTGTGTGAAGTTCTTAGAATAGTGCCTGGTTCATAGTAAGCATGGAATAAATATTAGCTAACATTATTATTATTGTATCCATTTATATGAGTCAATATCCAAGACAGAAAAATGCAAATGCAGAACAGCATGTATAGTAGGCTGCCATCAAGAAACAAATGGCCAGCCACAGCGGCACGTGTTTGTAATCCCAGCTACTCAGGAGGAGGCTGAGACACTAGGATCACTTGAACCCAGGGGTTTGAGACTTACCCAGGAAACATAGTGAGACCCTGTCTCTAAAAACAAACAAACAAGAATGACTGAATGAAAATAAACAAACATATGGTGCTTATGGCCAGAAGGATGCACAAGAAAACAGTAACAGTGGTAGCCTCAGAGAAGGAGCTGGAAACAGCGATGATATATTTTCACTATACATCCATTTTATATTTCAAAAATTTTATTATATGCACACATTAATTATTCAAAACATTAATTAATTTAAAAAGAGACCGTTCAAAGCCATGATGAATAAGTTAATAATTTTAAGTCTTTGATTACATAGGTACTGAATTTGGATTCTAAATTATAAATTAGATTGGAAAATGTCATTCATTCTTGTTTCTTCATAGAATACGGCCATAGCAACTCGAACCTGATTTATGTGTCCTACACAGAAGTTGCCAGACTTCAGAATTCTGTTGTGCTCTTGTGATAAAGATAAATGCACCTTCAGAAGCAGTTATTATACTACTAAATTCACATTAACTTCTAAGATGTCAAAGCTTCAGTTGAGACTTGAGGCACACACATACTCTTCATCCATGTCACTATGTTTTCCTCTAAACATAGCTCTTACCAAGTCCACCTTAAATAATTTCCACAAGTAGGTATTGCAAAGATCTGAATGTCCCCAGGTCCTACTAAGTCCCTTAGTTGGGATTATTTTAGCAACATCTACAAGGTAAGCCTTACCCTAGATTCTATACCCAGTTACTTTCTGAGATAGAGTTAAATAGAACCTAATCCATTCACTCCAATGTTCAATTCATTCTCACACCCCAGGACTGGTAAGTGAGATATTGGCTTTTCCTATTTGCCTGAACCACTGTCTAATACTCCAATTCCAGTTATTTCTCTTTTATTTCACCTCAATTATTGGGATTATGGTTGTCCCGGTACCTTCACACATCTTATCAGCTCTCCTGTAAACTAGATTACTTTACTTAAACCCAAATCTCCAGTCCATACCTCATTCCATTAACCTTCTCATAGGCCAACTTCTACTAATTTCCAGAGATTCCCTTTTCAACGCCCCATAGCACTTTCCTCACACTAATAATTGCCAGCCTGTAATCCCATTGAATACTGAAACTTCTAGGATGTTCTACCTACATATCTAGGTAGCTTTCCATCACCCTCCCCTACAGCTTAACTGAGTGCATCATACACTACACCATGGAAGGTAGTCTAATGCCCAGTTTTAGCAGGTTTGAGAAACATTCAAAGTTTATTCAGGAAATTACCTTCTATTGTCTCATAGTGGCACAAGCCATTTCCAATCAAAGACTCGTTACTCTTGGGGCTGAGGGGAGCAGAGAAGATTCACTGGTGGGCATGACTTCAGATATCAAGTAACTAGTTTTTCATGAAAAGTTGATAATTTTGCAAAAGAAATTAGCACCTTCCTCCCAGAAGAAACAAATGATAAATATAGAATAAGAAACTTAGAAGCATCAAATCATGTTAGTTTAGAATGGATAAGATTATGATTATTCTTTCTACTATCTGAATTTCACATAACAAAAATTAAAATTACAAAATAGTTTACTTTTAAATATTTATTTCTTGAAAAATTTGCATCTATGACATTTTTTAAAGTTTACTTAAGTAGTCCTGATTTCTCATTTAATCAACTTTAAAAAGGGAAAACTACAGACATTAGCCGAAGCACATGAAATTATCCAGGCGTCGTATTCCCCAAAGTAGTCCCCTATTCACTACGATAAAAAAGGGGCTTTCTGAAATTAGTAAGCCAAGTTATATTTTCATTCTAAATAATTTATTCAGAAAAATTATTTATTCATTTTTCCACAGAGGTTTATTTTCCTAGCAGTTTTGTTATTAGATGGTTGGAATTTTCTCACTCTTATCATGTCTCATTTCTCTTCTTGCAATGCCAAAAAGGCAAAAATGAGAATATCTATAGCCATGTCTTCTGGCATAGTATTTTAATCTCCTCATATCTGGATAGAAAAGCATCATTGTGTTCGCACCTTTACAGTTCCATCTGTGCTGCCAGTCAAAAGCCGAGTCTCATTTGCATCAAGGGCCATGGTGCTGATTTCTGCGTTGCCATGGCAACCAGTAAACTGTTTGATTTTCTGCCCAGTGTCTATCATCCAGAAGGAAACAGTAGACCCTGTATCAGAGCTGATTACCTAAGAGAAAATTACATTTTAAAGAAATTAAATATAGTCTCAGAATCAACCATTTATATTTCAATAAAGACATCCAGCCTGTGCATTTCTAGTCCGAAGATCGCCCAATAGTCAGAGACATTTTTGTAATGGACTTTCTTTCTGTTAAGCCGATAACATTTCAATTTCGACTAGACCTGAGGTAATGAAGTCGTGATCCTCTTTATCAGAGGAGATAGGAATCTGCTTTCCTTACTCACCATTCAGCTTTAGTATCTAGAGGCCATTCCAAAATCAAATTCTGAAAATAAACTTACGAACCTTTCCCACTTAGATGAGAAAGCTGATTTTACTAGTCATGGTGCTCTGACACTATTTACTATATGAAAAGAAACATTTCACAATATAGCAGCTTTCATTTAGCATTCAGAAAAGAAGCTCTATCAGCCATTATGGAAAATGTTAATTTCAACGAATTACTAGAACTATGCTTTTAATGCCATTAGTCCTTTGCTTTCTTTTTTCCCAAACTACTGTGTATATTTTTATAGCTAAATGCAATTACTGATAGGTCACTAAAACAAACAAGCACAGGTTAAATATAAATCTACATGCACACTTTGAGAGAAAGGCAACAAGACAAATGCTGGAAGGGAAAGGATTATATACAGCAGTTCAAAAATGAGAAATTTTATGGTGGCAAGTGGACTGCTAATTTCAGTTCAAGACATTTAAGAGATTCATAGGTTAAAACCACCTAGCTAATATGACTTTGAAAACCAAAATAATGAAAGAAAAATAATAAGCACATAAATGCATAGCTAGGAAGTTGTCTAAAGCAATATGTAGATTTTACCCAGCACTTTGGGAGGCCGAGATGGGCGGATCACTAGGTCAGGAGATCGAGACCATCCTGGCTAACACGGTGAAACCCCGTCTCTACTAAAAAATACAAAAAACTAGCCGGGCCAGGTGGCGGGCGCCTGTAGTCCCAGCTACTCGGGAGGCTGAGGCAGGAGAATGGCATAAACCAGGGAGGCAGAGCTTGCAGTGAGCTGAGATCCGGCCACTGCACTCCAGCCTGGGCGACAGAGCGAGACTCCGTCTCAAAAAAAAAAAAAAAAAAAGAAAGCGTAAAGCATTTCTTTTTCTGTTTGGGTATTCATTACCATTGTATAAATGTAAATGTATTAATGATATGTTAAATTTAAATGCTGCATTTTCATAATCAAACGGGTTGAAGTTTATCAAATGTATATTCAGGACTGGCCATCATGCATGCATGCATTCATTCATTCATTCTACAGCCACTTGCATAACATCCAGGCTCCATAATGGCAATGGAACTTCACTGGCAAAATCCTGCTCTCAAGGAGTCCATTGTCTATAGTTTACACCTGTACATTAAAACCACCTGGGGAACTTTAAGAAGCATCACTGCATACCAGACCAGAAACTCTGATTCAATTGGCCAAGGAAATTGATTTTTACAGAGCATCACAGGTGATTTAAATTTACAGGCTGACCTATGACCTGCTGGTCTAGATGAAGAAACAGGCAAGAAACAGATAAATGCTAAACAATGTTTCAAGTTTAGAGGTATCACCTTTGGGTGCTGTGGAAGCACAGAGTGGAAAACCTGAAGTCCACTTGCTGGAGTGGGGGATTGGGTTAGGGAGTGGAGGAGCAAGGGGCAAGTCAGGATTCACAGAGAAGGTGATAACTGATCTGGGATTGAAGATGGAGACATATATTTATTATGAGATGTACCCCAAGCCCTTTCACTTATAATCTCATTGGGTCTTTACGAAAACTCTATGAAATAATGTTAGCACCATTATTTTACCAATGATGAAATTGAGTTTGTAATTAGCTAACAATGTCCCCAAACTTACAGATTTGAATTCTAGACATAGAAAGCCACATCGTAAGGTCTTCCTCTATTCCAGCACAGTATTCCAGACAACTAACAGTTCACTTAGGAAAGCACTTGGAGAATATTCCAAGAATGAGAAACAATGCAAAGCTTCATGGAGCCCGAGTGCAGAGTATTTGAAGTGACAAATATGGTGGGATTTCAAACGAGGAGGCAAGCTGAAGATGAAACTTTAGAAATCTCTGGTAAGCAGCTCCAGAGAATACTGAGTAATGTATAAAGTCAATTTTACTGGGAGAGGGCCCACAGCTTTCATCAATTATCATTGGGGGCCAATGATTAATCTAAAAGGTTAAAAACATTATTATTGTTCTTAATAAGGGAAAGAGTAATATAGTATTTTTTGTTGGTTGACTTGTAAAAATACTTCTTGCAACAGTATGGAGAATAAACTGGAGTTTTGGGAAGACCATTTGGAGGCTGCTGTAAGAGTACAGGTAAGAGATTCTCACCTAATAGAGTAGTTCTGGGGTACAAAGGAGGGGAACAATTGAAAGAAAGGGCCATGACTTAGCAACATTTGTATCTCAACAAAGAAATGAGCCAGGTGCAGTAGCTCATGCCTGTAATCCCAGCACTTTGGGAGGCCGAGGTGGGTGGATCACAAGGTCAGGAGTTCGAGACCAGCCTAACCCACATGGTGAAACCCCATCTCTACTAAAAATACAAAAATTAGCCAGGCGTGGTGATGCACACCTGTAATCCCAGCTACTCGGGAGGCTGAGGCAGGAGAATTGCTTGAACACAGAAGGCGGAGGTTGCAGTGAGCCAAGATCGCACCACTGCACTCCATCCTGGGTGACAAAACAAAACTCCATCTCAAAAAAAAACAAAAAACAAAAAACAGAAAAAAAACAAAGAACGGATAATGAGCATATGATCCTTTTAGCCCTTCTTTTTCTGAAATTACAACTCTAATGAGACAATTTCTTAAATGAAGTAAACCTGTATTTATGCTACACATTTTCTCTCACTGAAATCAAAGGTACCTTAAATATTTAATTACCATTGTTAAACTACTGTGTAATTTCTAAGACCAAATGATCTGGATCTTTGAAATAATGTAACAACACATTAATTATCATCCCATGTCATTAACTGTTTCTATTTGATTGTGTTTGTGCACTATACACCGTGTTTAGGAGCACTGGATCTGGAGTCAGGATGCCTAAGTTTGAATGTCAGCTGCCTCACTATTTTTCTACCTTGGACATTAAGGTCAAGCACATTACTTACCTTTATGCTTCAACTTCCTTATCTGTAAAGCAGAGTTATTCATAGTAACTACTTCAAACCATTGTTATGAAGTTTAAACAAACTAATATTTTTAAAGCATTTACCACAGTGCATGGCATAGCCATAAATAAGCCATAAAAGTTAAGTAGTGTTACTATGCCATCTAAGCTTTATTTACCTAACCTCTTAGGCTTGTATCACTGTGCATATCCAAATCAATTTAAGAAAAATAGTATCTTGCTTTCCTCCAACTATGACAGTGAATGTAGACAAATTATATTTTAGAAACCAGATTTTAGATGCACATTGAAATTTTGAATTATACTTGTGAATTTCTTACGGAAGTGCTTAGGAAGTTGGATTACATTCATTAAAGATAAAATCATGAAAGTATAATTTGCCAAGCTTATGTGAAAATTTTGATAGTGGTCTTTTAAGAAAAGGTTAAAGATTGTGAAGGATTTTATTATTTCTATTAAAAAGCATTTTTTGGATTTATTTGTTTGTTTTTATTATTTTAAATTGACACATAATAACTACATACTTATGGGGTACCGTGTGGTATTTCAATACATGTACACAATGTATAATGATCAAACAGGGTAATTAGCATATCCATCACCTAAAACATTTACTATTTCTTTATGTTAAAGCATTCAAAATCCACTCGTCTAGCTGTTTGAAAATATACAATAAGTTGTTGTTAACTATAGTCACCTTATAGTGCTATAGAACACTAGAACTTATTCTTCTGATCTAGCTGTACTAAAAAGCATTTTCTGAGCAGCTATTATACGTTAGCCATTTCAGTACCAAAAGATGGTACTTTTTATTTCCCTAACAGAAATAAAAGAGCCATGTTCAAAGAAAAGACTTGATTACCTGTTTGGGGTGGGCATCACCCACATTTCAAAGCATCTAATCATTCACCATTGTTATCTAATGTAGATATTCAATGAGGAATTAGTAATGTTCACTTTTTGCCATTTTATACTCTTTCCCCTGCCCACATGACTGAGCCCCAACATACTATTCACCAGTTTTCATCACCTTTCTCTACTCATTTAACAATTTCTCATGAAATCTAAATCAGTCATGATAACAGCATATAGCCAGTCTGATTTCATTTTATGGCAGTCTGCCTCACGGCACAGTTTGCGGGAAAACAGTGTGTTGAAACTGACTATGTCTCAAACATCCAACCAGTATTAACCAGAATCTCCTCTCACTTATGACAATATTGGAATACAAGAATAACAATATGGGTGAAAAGGCGTTCGAAGTTTAGTGAAAGAGGAGTACATTTAACATTACTTGGCAGATGAAGAAAATGGATTCACTTCATGACAGTGGAAACTGTGTTTGGCAAGTTGTTTTCATCAGCAATAAAGCCTAGGAATAAGTCCTGGCGTCACATTTATATGCCACATTTTAATGATACCAAATCTCTTTAAGTTTGCAATTTATTTCTGATTATCTCTTATCAGGCTAGACCTCAGCTGATGAGGATGGGGCCCTGACACTCTGCAGAGTGAAAATGGTGCTAACAACCACACTCCAGGGCACGTGGGCCTCCTCAGTCGATCGTCGTTCTGATGGGAACAGTCTCCCTCTCATGTACTTCAGTTAGTAACTGTTTAGGAATATGTGTCTCCATTTTGTTTCTCTCATCTGAAGCTGTCACAGCTAATCAGACAATTCTAAGATATGTGAGGTTGTATTCATGTTACCTAATTGTCTTATTGCTATTCCAATAACAGTAGGCACGTTAGTTGTCTTTTATGTGGATTTCAACTCCTAGGTCTAAGAAAAAAAAAAAAAAACAGAAACCAAAAATTACAGCAGCAAATGCTACGAGCTAACAGAGGGTTGAGATATTTGATTCCATCACTGTTTATGATTTTATTTATTTTAGTTAGTGCTGTTTATGATCCTATAATATAAAATAGGTTACTTCCTTTATTTCCATTTTGTAGAAAATCTCTAGAAGTCATATTTCAGTGAATAGGGAGGTGAAGACAATGATGATGTCTCAGAGTACAGGTACAAATTTTTCAAATATTTTAGGGCAGCCATTCTTTATTTATAAATCTTGCTAATTGGATTTTGTCTCTTCTTAAATTAATTGGTAATCTGCTCTTTCAAATTCATTATTTGAATGTATTGAATACCTGTAATAGGCAAGGCCCTAGATCTAGAAACTAGTGATTCAGCAGTGAGTAAGTTCTGTTCTTACATTTTGTCTAGGGAGAGAGGCAACAAGATCAGGGAAAAAAGCATATCTATCTACACACACACACACACAAACACACACACACATATATGTAAAATGCATGTGCATATATGTAATATGTGTGTGTATATGTGTGTGTGTATATATATATATACACACACACACATGATGTTTGGTGGTAATAAAGGTTATGGAGGAAAATATGGCTGAGAAGGAAGCAGAGGGCTTTTGTTGTAGGTGCTAAATTGGGGAATCTGGGAAGGTCTCCCTGAGGAATCATTTGTGGAAAGACATAACTGAGATGAAGAAGTGAGCCAACCAGATACTTGGGTGAAAAGAGTTGCAGACAAAGGAAACAGCAGTGCAAAGGCCCTGAGGCACAGTGTCCTTGGCACATTCAAGGAATAGCAAGGAAGCCATCAAGGCTTAAGCAGTGTGAGGGAAGGGAGGAGCCATTGCCTGCAGTCGGTGCACAGAGATTCAAAACAATCCAAAACTACCAAACTCCCATAAGAACTAGGGAACAAATTTTTTAAATGGAAAAAAAAAAAAAACTTTCCTCTTTTTGGCTAATATTAATTAAGCATTTACCCTTGCTTTATTTCATGTATCTTTATATATAATATCACTTGTTCTTAATAAAAATTCTGCAAGGGATGTATTATAATTAGTATTTTATAGATAAGAAAGCTGAAACTTGAGGAGTTGAATCACCCAGTCTGTGTAAAGTATTGGGAACTCTGCCGGACTCTAAAACTCCACCAGTTCTCTTATTCTAAAAATCTTCTTCTAAAAACAGTTAAGACTGTGATGATGAGAGAGGCTGAGGAAAGGGTCCTCTCCTATACTGGTTTAGTGTAGCTTTTTGGAGAGCATTTGACAACATTTGTCAAGATTACAGATGTGAATATTCCTTGCCCCGATAATTCTAACTATAGGAATTTATCCTATAGGTATTTTCTCATCAGTGCAGAGTTCTGAGCCCAAGGTGAAAAACTGCAACATTATTTGTAACAAAAACTGCTGGAACTAACCTAAATGCTTAAACAAAGTTTGGAATATGCATGCAATGGAATACTATGCCACTGTGAAAATGGACAAGGACACTCTTTAGGTAATGAGATAAGACTATCTTTAGGATGTATTGTTACGTATAAAAGCAATGTACAAAGCAGTTTGTCTGCACACATAAAATGCTCTCATTTTTGTAAAAAAAAAACCTATAAAATAATATATATTCTTAAATATTGAGTTATTAAATATTACATATCTATTTCAAAGAATAAGTTTACCCTGCAACAACACAGGGGTTAGAGATGCCTACCCCCCACACAGTTAAAAATTCATGTATAATGTTGTTCCCCAAAAAACTTAAGTACTAATATTCCACCATTGACCAGAAGCCTTACTGATAACATAAACAGTTGATTAATACACATTTTGTATGTTACATGTACTACATACTGTATTCTTACAACAAAGGAAGCTAGAGAAAAGAAAATGTTATTAAGAAAATTATATGAAAGAGGAAATATACTTACTATTTATTGAGTGGAAGTCAATTATCATAAGGTCTTCATTTGTGTCTTCTTCACATTGAGAAGGCTGAGGAGGAGGAAGACGGAGGGTTGGACTTACTGTCTCAGGGGTGACAGAGACCAAAGAGGTGGAGGAAGTGGACGGGGAGGCAGGAGGCCAGGAGAGGCAGGCACACTTGGTGTAACTTCACAGAAACATCTTGTAATTTCTGTCTGACTTTTTTGCTTTTTCTTTTCTCTAAAAATGTTTTCAAATAGTACCAATCCCTCTTCCAATATGTTTTTTAGTTTCAGTGCCTATATTGTAGAAAAGTCTATGCCATAAAATAAGTCAAAAGCAGTCTTGAATAATCAGAATGCTTCTGCCAGATTGCCTAACGTCCATTATTGTCTAACGTCCATTTGTTTTCTGGCACTGCTTCTTCTATGTCTTCTTTCTCAGTCACTGGTTTGAAGGCACTCCTCTTCATCAAGTCATCTTCTGTTCATTCCTCTGATTTAGTGTTTATCACATCTTGAATTTCCCCAAAATCCATATCTTGAAACCCTTCACCTCACCCCCATTCCCACCGTTTTTGCCATGTTCACCATCTCTTTCATGATTTCCTTGACTGGCTCTGTGGTAGATCCTGTGAAGTCATGTGCAACAGGTGGACACAGTTTCCTTCAGCAGGAATTTATTGTTTTGGGTGTGAGGGCTCTCATGACTTTTTCTATAGCAATGATGGCATCTTCAATGGTGTGACCCTGCCAGGCTTTCATGACGTTCTCTCTATTCTGATTCTTTTCCATAGCATTGACGGTCTTTTTCATAAAATCCCAGTACCATGTGTAATGAGCCTTAAACGTCCTCATGACCCCCCTTGTCTAGAGGTTGATTTAGAGATGTTGTGTTTGGGGGCAAGTAGATCACTTTGATACCTTTAGTGTTGAAATCATGAGGTTCTGTGGGGCCAGGGGCATTGTCTAATATAAAAAGAACTTTAAAGGGCAGTCTCTTAACTGGTAAGGTGCTTCCTGACTTCAAGTGCAAAGTATTGAAGGAACCAGTTCAGAAAAAGCATTCTCATTGTCTAGGCCTTCACGTTGTACAGCCAAAAGAATAGCAGCTGATGTTTGTCTTTTCCATTCTAGGCTCAGAGGTTAGCAGCTTTGTAGACAAGTGCTGTCCTGATCAAAAACCTAGCTGCATTTGCACAAAATAGCAGAGTTGGCCTATTCCTTCCTGCCTTAAATCCTGATGCTTGCTTCTCTTCCTTATTAGTAAACATTCTTTGTGGCATTTTTCTTTCAGAATAAGGCATTTTCATCTGCTTAAAAAAATTTGTTCAGGCAGCAATCCTTTCTTCTCAATGATTTCCTTAATGGTGTCTGAAAACTCATTTGCTGCTTCTTGATTGGCAGAATCTGCTCCTCCTGTTATTTTGATATTTTTTATACCAAACTATTTTCTAAAGTTATCAAACTATCCTTTGCTGGAATTAAATTCTCCAGCTTTAGAATATTTCGCCTTTCTTTTGCTTTAAATTATTGTATAATAACTGCTCATTCTCTAATCATATTAGTCTATAGGTATGCCTTTCTTATAGCAACCTGCACCCACATAAGACCTATACTTTCAATATGAGGTAAAAAGATATTTCACAAAAAATATATATGGTTTTTGCACATGCTGGTGTAACTACAGCAATGGTTTCATTAATTTCTTTTTCTTTTATTATGGTGGTCCTAATGCTGGATTCATTTATATTGAAATGGCAAGCAACCACAACTGCAGACCTCAACCTATGGTACATATCAAGCAACTCAACTTTTCTTGCAATGTCATCAGTTTTCTCTGCTTCTTGGTAATATTTACAGCATCCCTAGTGACACTTCTTATGAGTTCCATGGTATTATTTAAAGTTTATGGTACTGCAATAAACAAGATGAAAATATGCAAGAAGTTCGAGAGATCACATTTTCCTGAGACAGGTCATTTAATGTAGAGAGCAACTGCTCATTTGGAGATGATTAGTATCACATGGCATTTTAAACAAATGCAACACTTGAGCTCACCACAACAGCAACAGGGGATAGCTATGAAATCACTGCAGTAGTGCAGTATGTACTACAGTTAATTTTTTTGTTTGTTTATTTTTGAGACAACGTCTTGCTCCGTTGCCCAGGCTGGAGTGCAGTGGTGCTATCTTGGCTCACTGCAACCTCTGGCTCCTGGGTTCAAGCAATTCTCTGACACAGCCTCCCGAGTAGCTGCGATTACAGGCACCCACCACCACACTCAGCTAATTTTTTTGTATTTTTAGTAGAGACAAGGTTTCACCATGTTGGCCAGGCTGGTCTTGAACTCCTGAACTCGTGATCCACCCGCCTCAGCCTCCCAAAGTGCTGAGATTACACGCATAAGCCACTGCACCCAGTCTGTACTACAGTTAATTTTATGCAGTTATGATTTAATACTATATCTTTTTGTTTGCATTTCTCTTGACTGCAAATGGTGCCATGTACAGTCTGTGTTTGAATATGTAAGTTTTGATAAATTTTAACTTTTTATAATAGATATTGTATATTTTATGGTACTAACTAATAAAATAGGCTAGTGTGTGTGTGTATATATATATATATCTTTTATGAGTTCATTCTATGTATAATATTTTCTTAATTTCTTTATATTTCTGGGTGATTTATCTGTATTTCTTTTAACTGTCGCAAAGATCAAAAAAAAAAGTTCCAATGCATTCATTTTTAAAAATCCATGTGAAGCTAGGCACGGTGGCTATGCCTGTAATCCCAGCTACTCAGGAAGCTGAGGCAGGAGAGTCACTTGAGGCCAGGAGTTCGAGGCTGCAGTGAGCCATGATCATGCCACACACTCCAGCCTGGACAACACAGTGAAGAAAAAAAAAAAAAAAAATCAGATACATATGACCCCTCACAGTTCAAACCAGTGAAGTTGAAGGGTCAACTGTATATATAAAGAAAAATATATATTCACTTGTTTAAGAGTAGAATAGCCCTTAAACATTGCTTGTGGAAGTCATAAAACTGGTTGCCTACAGGAAAGGAAACTGAGTAGGGGGATAAGAGAAAATATTTGCCATATTCCTTTTTGTTGTTTTGAATTTTTCAATATGTAAACATGTTATTTCTTCCAAACTAATCACGTTAAATAAATGTGTATCTGTTCGGACATGTATGTGTGTATGTACATGTATGTTTTAGTACAACCTCTAAAACTAGGAACTTCTTATCAAGTGACCACAGCACACAGCCTCAGAACTGACATATAACAAATTACAGCTTTAAGCTAGCCAAAACAACAACAACAAAAAAAAAAAACACAACTATATTAACAGAACGGATGTCGCTTGGTGCCCAGCAAAGAGGCAGGAAAGGAGAAAATTTTCATTGTGTAAATCCAGTTCTGTTCAAGAAAGAAACTCATGGATTTTGCACTAAGCGTAAGTCCTAAAAAGGTAGACTGTCTTGTACGATGGAAATAAATTTCCCTCAAGCCTGTCCTCTTTTCTCCGATTTTACAGTTACCAAAGGAACCACCAATTGAATTGTTTGGGTTCTCAAATACGTTCAATTTCCAAAAAAGTATGTGCAGAAAAGAGGACAAAAGATATGCTATCAAGAGAAAATTATACCTCATCCCTTGTTTTTTAAATAATGGAAGGCCACATGTTTATTATAAATTTTGGACATGCATATGTATACATGGAGCTGTTTGGACTGCAATAATCTAAATTAAGATAAGGTAACTATAAATTGTAAATAAGGTTAAGGGTGGAAAAGTTTACTATAAAATTTTGAATATGATGGCATAGATAATAACTTTGTACAGATGCTTTACATGTATACATAATGGAATTTTTTCACAAGAAAGATTTTTTTAGTGTTTACCTTTGATATATTTTTATATTGTGCCACAGTAAAGAAACAAAAAGCTGCAATTAAATGATGATAAAGCCAGGTGCAATGGCTCATGCCTGTAATCCTAGCATTTTGGGAAGCCAAGGCGGGTGGATCACAAGGTCAGGAGTTCGAGACCAGCCTGACCAACATGGTGAAACCCTGTCTCTACTAAAAATGCAAAAATTAGCCAGGCGTGGTGGCACACACCTGTAATCCCAGCTACTCAGGAGGCTGAGGCAGGAGCCCAGAAGGCAGAGGTTGCAGTGAGCCGAGATAGCACCACTTCACTCTAGCCTGGGCGACAGAGCAAGACTCTGTCTCAAAAAAACAAAGATGAGAAATATTTGCTTGTCAGTTAATCTTGAAGCAACCAAAGGTAAGGGCACCACCACTCTATGGTTGTGACCTGGACCAGCCCCCATTTTTAATAAATAATTTGGCAGTTTGTAGATAGTGTAATAATCAAGCCTCAAGAAACAGCATCAAGCCAGATAAAGTGAAGAGGGTCTAGTATTGAAATTTGCAAAGCCAGCATGCTTCTGGATTATGAAAACCCCACAGAGAATCTCAGGAGGTCTCTTGGAATAATCCAGGTGATCACTGTCTGACCTATCTCTTCATGTAACCAAGTATGTGATTAATATATTAGAGGTTAGAAGCGGGATAAAAAAGTAAGATTCTAGGAGGCATTTGTTTCTCAAATTATCTGATATTCATATCCTTTAGCCTAGAAATTTACTCCTAAGAATTTACCCTAAAGCGATATAGTCATAAGTATCAATGTATTTATCTACAAAAAAAAAAAATCATAATAGTAAAGTCTACATCAAGGGAAATGGATCAGTATATTACGATACATATATACAATGGGCTACTATGCTGCCTTTTAAAAATGATAAAGTAGCTCTACATTTCGCCACAAGGAAATATATTCTAATATATTATTGAATAAAAAAGTATGTTACAGAGCCTTGTTTATGTAAAATAGTCTATGCACAGAAAGATGTTTAGAATATGTTGATATCAGCAATAGTTTTGTATTTGAGTTTTACTGCATTGCTTTAATTTCTTACAATAATCATGTAACATTTTGCAGCAGTTACTAAAAAAAAAGTTATTTTGATAAGAAAAATTGTAAATACCATTTAGTCTATTAAAATTTGATGACACCTAAATGTCTAGCTTGATTATAAATGTGTTCAAGGTTCCCAACAAACTGAAACATTATCTATTTTACAAAAATACATAAACCTACATCATTAGGATGAGACTCATTGTGATAACACAAATATTTCATCTATTCTAGTTTATATATCTAGAAATACATGTTTTAAAATTTTCCAAATTCATGAGTGTTTTTTTGTTTTCTTTTGTTTTCTTGTAAAAAGCTTCATAAGAACTGAGTGCAGAGATGGTTCATTAGATCTGCTTCCAGGATATAGGATTGCTTTAATTCTTTCCAAATTGTACATTCCAGAGGACTCCTTCATCCAGTCCCAACTTGTTGTGCTGCTGGCTGTGAGAAAAAACTTTGCCAGGTGAAATAAAGTATATTATTTCTTTTAAAAGGCTTTGCATGGCTTAACACCACTTTCCTAGACTAGGATACAAGGGCCTCAAAAGACAGGAAGATAAATAAAAGTCACGGAAATGTCCCAAGTTGCTTTTATATAGGAATTATATTGGGTCCCCACTGAAGTTCAAATACAAAGAAATAATAAAGTGTAGGCAACATGTTGAAATGATAACAGAAGGGAAGGTTTTCATTAAATTCAAGCAAAGGGAAAATGTTCAAGAAAGACACCAAACCAAATAACCAAAGATCAAGAGACCATGGACTGAAAAAGCATGACTTCCTGTTACGCTTGACATGAAAAATGGCAATAATTTATCAAGTCTAGTAGTTGAGCATTCATTTTGTGATCAGAACAGTGTTGGAGCTGTGGGAAAACACACAAATGGAAGTAAAGGCTCTTCCCCTCACACCAAAAACATAGGAAGAGAGAGAAATAAGTTTAGTTAAGTGTTTAACTGGGAAAACAACTAAAAAATGTGGCCAATGCCCAGGAAGAGGAGAAGTAAGTGTGGGTTGAGATGGCTCTGGAGACTTCAGGGAGCTAAGGACCAAAGCTGAGGCTTGCAACTAAATGTTTACAAGACGAAACTGCAATGGTGAAGAAGAGAAGGAGGAGGATAAACAACTTTTCCACCTCAAGGGGCATTCCTGAGGAGAAGCAGGGGTAGGGACAAACTGCAGTTCAGGGTGTCCTCACCCTTCTAATTCTTCCTAACATTTGTTAGCACATGCCACAGTGTTAACATAAAGATTAAAGAATCTCAAGAAGTTAATAAGAAAAGGAGATGTCATAATGCAGCGACATTCGCCCTATGTGGTATGGGGGACCTGAAAGAACCTTTCAGGGCTGGCAGCATGAGAGACAAGAGGACACTTCCAAGATTTCAGTCCTAACAAGGCAATGCCAGGGAGGCACATGTTATTCCCATTACTATTCCTACACCCCCACAGACACACACATTTTAAGAAGCTGGCAAACTAAAGCTCAGACAGGCTAAGCAGTCTGTTCAGAATTTGAACCCACATATTTCCAACCCAGCAGTTCTGAAAACTTTTGGTCTTGGGATTCCTTTGCATTCTGAAAAAGTATTGAAGAATCCAAATAGCTTTATGTGAAATACACACACACACACACACACACACACACACACACACACGTACACATATATAACACAGATAGATCGATCTGTATTTTTATATATGTTTACCATATTAGACATTTATAGGGAGACAGTAATGCACAAAAATATAACAGCACACATTCCCTTAGTCATAAGAGCAATGCTGTTATCACACAACACACATCATGCAGCCTCTAGAAAACTCCACTGTACACTTTTGAGAGAATGAAAGTTTAGAAAGAAAACAATAAATTAATATTATGATGAAAATAGTGTTGACCTCCCAGATTCCCTGAGAGAATCTGAGTCTCCCAGAGGTCCAAGATCACACTGTGAAAAATGTTGTTTTAATCTCAATTCTATGCTTTACTTTTCCAAGACCAGACAGTGATGCATTCAACGAATGGCCATCAATATGCTCCTAAGATCCCTTTACTGCTTTAACTCCCACAATGTCTGCGAAGTATTCCCAAACTTGCCACCCCAAAATAAACCCTCTCTCCAAAAATGCACTGTGAGTGCTCAAGCTTCTTTGCAGGTGCTCACGTTGTATCTTCGGTCTAGAACTACCTCCTCCTCCTTTTAGAGATTTTAGCTTTCAGGGTTCTGCTGAAATGTGACCAACACTGGCCCCAGGCAGAACTGATCGCTCTCCATAAAGGGCACTTGGGTTTTACCTCCACTTCATTTTACTGCGTTCTACTGTTTCCTTGTTAGTAATATGTCTCCCTTCCCTTCCTTCATTCCACAATCCTGTAAGGAGCACCTGTCCAGCAATTATCAGCACTACGGGTAGGACCCAGATCTTCCCTTAAAGAGCAGAATCTTCCTGAGCTACTGGGGGAGTAAACTAGTTTATTAATCTCTAATTCTTCATCCTTGGCAACTGACACTTGTTCAAAACTGTGTTATTTGCTTTGTCTAATTACTCTAAAATGATAAGTTATCACTGGTTGATGGGAATGTGAGTGATATTTTCTTTGCACTTTTCTGCAATACATTTTTATAATTATAAATATAACACATACAGTGTTCATGTTTCTATAGCTTAGCAGCTAATAGGAAATGCTGAGGTATGTGATACACAGCTCTATGTGCTTTACATACATATCAATACTTATCATTATTTATGTTATTCACAGCAAGTAGAGGTGTGAATACTCAACTCAATCATATAGTGATACATCCTATATCATATACGATATGTACATTGTTCTTTGGTTGTCTATAAGTTGCATGTATGTGAGTTACCTTGGCTTTGTCTTTGTGCCCCAAATAAATCCAGATCTTCTTTGTGTCTAATTTCCTGAATTTCTTAGGGAATATTGCTCATCTTATGGCCAGGCAACAGAGGATTTTAACATCTACACACAAATTTAGCATTTTAACTTTGCAGATCTCAATTAGGAGAATGTTCTCTTGGAAACAAATACATCTTTCAGTGGCCACCAGGGAGTCAAATTAACTGGTTGCCTTCATAAAGTTCAGTAAAACATTTAGCAGGAAATGTTTTCCCGCAGATGGAATTCAAAATGAGTTGTTTTCTAAATGATTTTATTTCCTAGAATAACCAGAAAACAGTGTTTTAAATAGTGACATGACACACTACTCATTACTAACAAAGGGCTTTCCACCCCTTGCACAAAATCTCCACTAGTCATTTCTGTGTGAATGCAGAAACTTCTGCAGAAGGGAAAAGAAAGAATGGATTGAGTTACTGTTTAATTGGCTGCAAGCTGGAGACTTGCTTCTGTTTGGCTCCTGCTGTGCTGTTACCATCAGGCCTGAGGGAATCGCTGAGCAGGCTAACCTCTGATGCTGGTTGCTCCCTTCATGGCACCCACAGGCTGCCCCACACTGAGATCACTGGCTTCACTGGCTGGGCCGCGCTCTCATCCAAGAAGGGCTGTGGTCTGTGCAGCAACTCTGCTCCAGGGGAGCCCTGCTTCTTCATTGAGATGCAGGTAATGGTCCCCTAAGCCAAGGCTGCGAAGCGTCATTAAAGTGGTGGGGAGACAAACAACACTCGTGCTGCATACCAAGTGGCATCACATTTAACTGAATCATTTTATTATGAATACATTCCAGGCTGCCACTGTGAACCACTGGTGTAAAATATGCTGGCAAAATGGATCTCTGCTAATTATGTTTCATGCATATTTCAGAACTTTCCACAGGGATACAGGAAGATGGTATTCATAAAAGGGAATTTTACAAGCAGGGTCACTTGCATTCAGCTCAAGACTAGCAGATAACAAAGATTTAAGTTCGATTATCTTACAGGTTGTTTTGTTTTAGCCGGAATGCTGTAATTCCTTATAACTCTATCACTGCTCCTGGGGTCACTGGCTGAAAATGAAATCATTCTCCAAGTCCACCTGAATACGTATTATTGCAGAAAAGCATATGGCTATTAAATCATTTCTTCCCATATTTGCCTTTACTATATTTGTCTTCCATTTTACCTTAAACCGAATGAAGTAAATGAGCCTCTGGACTTGGAGATATATTAGGAGAGTGAAAGCAAAGAAAGCATCATTACCTGCTTCAGGATAGAATTGTAAAGAACACAAGTGACTGCTTTCTCATGGCTTTTCACCCTCTTGCTGGCATCACTTTTCATTGCCAACAATGCTAGCCGGTTATTAAATGAGATGAAAAGTCGTCCATGGGCTTCATCAAAGTGGAAGAGACATCTGAAGTCCTGACTTTCGGGGAAAGAACAAGCTATCCTCTGGATGGACAGCTGGTGTTGAATATCCCAGAGTCTCAAAACCTGGATGAAAGGTGATAAAATCATTTCAATATGTCAAAGATAATTCTAATTTTGTAGCCAATTTTTTTCCAGCTCACCCTCAATACCAGGCAGACAGTTGTTTCCTCCACAGTGTGATAACTGGTTCTCAATTCTGTCATAGCACCTATTATTTTGTATTTCAGTCACCTGTTTAAATATCTCCTAAATTGTAAGCTCCTCCAGGAAAGGGACTGGGTTCGCTTTCAGTCCCTGGTATAAGGCTTGGCATTTAGTATGTGTTTGTGGTGGGCAGAATAACAGTCCCCCAAAGATGTCTGTATCCTAATTGCTAGAACCTGTGAATATGTTATCTTAGGTGGCAAAAGAGATTCTGCAGATATGACTAAATTAAGGACTTTGAGATGGTGAGATTGTCCTGGATTATTTGGGTGAGTCCAATCACAAAGGTCTTTCAATGTGAAAGAGAGAGGCAGAAAAATGATTAGAGTGGTGCAATATGAGGACTCTTCCTAGTCTTGCCGGCTTTGAAGAGGGCCATGATCCAAAGAAGCTTGAAAAGACAAAGGAATGGTTTCTCCCTCAGAGCCGCCAGAAAGAATGAGACTCATGTCAAATTCTAACCTACAGAACACAAAACAAGTTTGTGCTGTTTCAAGCTACTAAGTTTGTGCTCATGTGTTATACTAGCAATAGAAAACTAATACAGTTCTCTCTCCCTCTCTCTCTGTCTATATATATATGTGTGTATACATGTATATGTATATATGTGTGTGTAGATATATGTATCTATATATGTGCATATAGCTATATACGCATATATATGTATGTATGTGTATATATGTATATATGTATTTTTGGTAAAATAAAAGAAGTGGCATTAAATGAGGTCAAGTTCATATAACCATAGATATTAAATTCTTGTTCAAACACCTTCAAGACACATAAATGACATGCATTTACCAATGGCTAGTAGAAGGCAAACACTGAATCCTTGCTCAAGAAATAGGTTGCTTTAGATTCAACAGACATTAAAAAATTGTTTTTCCTTTTCTTCTATTTTCTCATGGCTCCCTTCATTCCAAAGAAGGTGAGTCACACTAAGTGTCCCAGGAAGAAAACAGAAAGATAGCTTTGTCGTGCAAGTGTTGGTGCTATCAGTAGTGGTACAGAATTAAGAGAGGCTATTGAGGCAGTAAAAAAAAACCTCTCCAAAAGGGGATATCAAGCAAGTCATCAAGACCTTGTTTACTTTTAAAAAACATGTAGAATGTGTCTGTCGTACAAAATCTAGAAGCATCACAGGGCTTTTATTTTAACCATATCTCTGTAACCTAGGGTCAGATTTCCTGGGTTCTAATCTCAGTTCTATTCCTTACTAACAGGGGGACCTCCAGTAATTTTTTTTTCATCTGAGTTTTTAACGTAGTTTCTACCTCACCTAATGCTATGAGAATTAAATGAGAGTCTGTATCAAGCACTTAACATGATGACAAGCCTGTAATGTGTTCAGTGAATGTTCCTTATTATGTCTATTTTATTTTTTCATTGTGTAAATATTAGAACCTAAAAGCAGAAAATGTTATTTCAAATAAACTAGTCTATCCAACCTGAAAAATATTTCTAAATTATCTATAGAAGATAGTTTCTGTTTAGATGAGTCCTTATTACCCCGTAAGGCAAGCAACCTTATAGTTTTTAACCTATTTTAAATCATATATCCCTTGAAAATGATAGTTCTATCCCAACTCATCAAATGCATATACTCATATATACATAAAATTTTACATATAATTTATTTGGGTACATAGACACACCTCACAAATACACCAACAGGTCCTAGGAATCTAGAAGATAGGAATCCTTACAGTAATTATTAAATATGTTCATCCAAAGACATCTTCTTTTACCTTTTCATTCTACCTTACCCTCTTCTCACACCTGCATAAGCTTCCTCTTACCCCTTTTCTCCAGGTTAAATGATCCCAATTCCTTAACCATTTCAATATCAGTTTTCAGATCTCACTACCACTTACCATGGTGCTCGTGTATTACCATGATGGCCACTTGATTCTCTCAATGACTTTGTTTCCGCTTTCTCTCTAGGGGAGGGTCGTCATCCAGACCTTGTTTACTTTTTAAAAACCATAGTAAGATGTGTCCATTGTATAAAGTCAAATAGCACCAGAAGGCTTTTATCTCAACTCATATATTCTACTCCAGTCCCAATCCTTAGAGATGGCCTTCTTTTACTCTTTAATTCTTTCTGGGTTATGATTTTTTCCATAACACTAAATAATATAATTGTGCACACGTGTGTGTATATATGTGTGTGTAGTGTATATACTTTATATATAACTATATCTAGTGACTCAGAAAGAAGAAGAAAAATTACTTATACTCCTTTTCTCCCTTTCTCCTCTCATATCTCCCAAGTTAGCATTTTAATTTTTTTTGGCCTGTTGGGGTCATAATTTTAAATATGTTTATACGTTAATTATTGACCCATTAATTTAACACTATCTGTAAGCACCCAAAAATCTTTAAGGATCTGCTTTAAGGAAGTCACCCAGAATTGAGCCAATATTTCCACTGTGTTCTAATCATTACAGGTGCTATTATTTCTTTAAGGCAGCCTATTTTTTCGTTAGCTGATTAAGACTCTCCTTTATGCTTTTCACTTGCCTTGATGTCTTAATTGAGCAAAATTCTACATATTATTCCCATGAACAAATAACCAAGCCAGATGTCTACTCTCCTGTTTCCAAAAATACATTTTTTAATTAAGACTAAAATTTTTCCTATTTTTGATGTAGAGTTTCAAGTGATAATATCATTTGAATCCTAATTTAATTATATTGACAATTCCTCCCTGATTTCTCCACATATCCCATAGGACATTGATATGGTTAGGCTTTGTACCATTGTGTCACCACTCAAATCTCATCTTGAATTATAATTTCCAGGTGTTGAGGGAGAGACCTGGTGGGAGGTGATTGGATCATGGGGGCAGTTTTTCCCATGCTGTTCTCGTGATAGTGCATGAGTTTTTACGAGATCTGATGGTTTTGTAAGCATCTGGCATTTCCCCTGCTTGCAATTCTCTCTCCTACAGCCATGTTAAGAAGGCCCTTGATTCCCCTTCACCTTCTGCCATAATTGTATGTTCCTGAGGCCTCCTTAGCCATGTGGAACTGTAAGTCAGTTCCTCACCATTCCTTTATAAATTACCTAGTCTCAGGTAATTCTTTATAGCAGTGTGAGAATGGGCTAATACAGACATAGGCAGTGTTCGATAAATATTTTTTGAATTAAAGATTGTGGCTCACTCTGTCTATACCCAGATCATTGATGAAAAGATCAAACAGGATAGGCCCAAGAATACAACACTCCCACACAAAAAGTCTCCTTCACTTCCACATATTTATTTACCCAATTGCAGATCTCACATAATCCACAATGAAAATTTACAGGACTTTTTAAAATATCTTGCAAAATAATTATGCTTCTAGCATAGGGTAATGTCTCCATTTACTCTAACTACCAGCCCTTATAACAAACTTGAACTAGCCTAGTTAATCTCTACTTAGTAAACCACATCACCAATCCCTCTGACCCGAAAAATATGGATTCATAGAGAAAATTGGGTTTTCTTGCCAAAGATTTTTATTAAAGAACTCATTTGGGTTTTTAATCATCACTAAAAAAAAAAAAAAAGTTTAAAACATTCTGGCAGCTCTCCAGGAAATGCTTATCTTAAAAAATATATAAATTCTGTTCTAAATATAAATAGAATTGATAAGCTTTTATTTTGAATGTTAGTTATAAAATTAGACATATTTAGATCATTCTCAAATACTTACATTACTAATGATAGTCATGCCTTCATTATTCAAAATCCTGTCTTGTTCAGTACGGACCCTTCTAAGAAACAGAAACTAACTTCATGTCAGAATAATAATATAGGGTATAGTCGAGTACACATTGACAATAACTCCACAGTATTAATGAACTATAATTTCTCCAGAATCATTTTTCATTGTGTTAAGTAATTTATATTGGATTTGATATTTCACTGACATTTAGTAAAATAAATTATATGATAAATTAAAAACAGGTGAGTCATAACCTGCCTAGTCTACAACAGGTTACTTCTTGTTGTCAGGAATTAAAACTAGAAATATTTTTATCAGAATGTGCACATTCATTAATTTTTTAAATTAATGTTTACTGTTCTTCTTCCTCTGGGGAACCCTAAACTCTCTCAATTAATGATCCCACTAAGTTTACCTTCCATCTTTAATTCTCTAATTTTGCTTTCTGCTGAGAATTAAGCAACAGCATTGAAGTACAGCCATGAAAGCATAAAATGGGTGACGGTATATGACCTCCCTTATGTTCTTAATTTTTCCTACCAGTGGTTCTTAAACTTGACTTTAGAAACAACTATGATGTTCTAGAAATCTCTTATGCTTTGACCCTTTCCCAGACCGATTAAATCAGAATCTCTGAGGATGGGGCTCAGATATTAGTATTTCTTTTTAATTTTTTCCCAGGCATTTCCTTTGTATTATACCTAACTTCTCTGTTTTGTTTTAAGGTCAATAATAATCTCCTTGAAAAAGAAATCTTTCCCTCAGCTTAATTAGTAATATCGCATAGCTTGGCTTTAAACCAAATAATTGTATTCCCCTTCTTTTTTAATCAGTCTATATCCTTTTAATCATAAAAGCCCTCACATTAATTCAGTTTTATTAATCAAGTCCTTTGACAAAAATGTCATTTAAATATCTAGTCATTATTTGAGAATCCTGCGTTCTCACCTTCTTTTATATTCAAGTTGACTTCTGGAATAGAATTAAACCACAGTTCAGAAAGGAGTATGTTTAATTTCAATTTTCATTTCAGATATCCTAGAAAGGTTTTCTTTATTCTTAGTAGAAAAATAGATTCACAAACCTTTAAGCTTGAAAATTACAATGGAATACTTTTTGTAATTTGTATTATCCACAAAGTTTTATTTAAATTGATCTGTATCTATTTACATCACTATATCTGAGAACTTGTGATATCTGTCTAAACTCAGACTTACTAAATCAAGTCCATGAACGGGCATGTTTGGGAGCTCTGTATTTCATGTTCACTTTTATATTAGCAAGAATAATCACCTAAGTTTATGATTTTATATTAAGGCAAATAAATGTTGCCTTAATTAGTAATATCATATAGCTTTTCAAATAATGACATTTTCTTGCATAATCTTTATCTTCTTTTAACTGTTAACCTCTTAGCAATGCAATATTACAAGTGAATATTGTATTATTTATATACTATAGATCTAGAAATCAATGGATTGAGACTCCAGACACCCAATCCTAGTTTTCATCCGAGTCAGTTCAGGTATGTGATTTTTATCTTTCCATTTGCTCATCTTTCTGCTGAAGGGGCCTCTGCCAGCTCTGGAGTTCTGTCAAATTTGTCTACAATGTAATATCTAAATACTCTAAAATAGCAATATTTCAAACAAATTTAAAAAGGTACATTGTGAGGATTGAATCAAAGAAATGTAGGACATCACCGTGTTTTCAGTCTAGCTTTGCTGAAGAATCCCCTACTCCCACCAGAGATGGGCAGAATCACTGTTATTCACATAGGCATCACAGAGCTATAATAAATAAATAAGTAAATAAAGAAATAAAGCGTTTCTTCTGTGGTACAAATATTACGTTTATAAATGGATAACTTCATAGATATAGGTAGGGGTATAAATAGATGCGTGAATGGACAGAAAATCTATTTTCAGTGCACTTTTAAATCCAAATCAGTATTATTTACATACTAGCAACATGTTTAATTCAAAGTAGTCAGAAAATAAAACAATTTGTAATTTCCTCATAAAGGCATAAAAGTGAAGGAGAAGTAGAAAACAGACTTAGATGATTCCATTTAAAGGAGACCTGCTTGGCTTTATCAAACATTTACTAACTCCTTCATCCTGTAAGAGATAGATATAAAATAACAATAAGAAAAAAGGGAGAGTGTGTATATGCCTCCGTGTGTGTGTGTGTGTGTGTGTGTGTGTGTGTGTGTGTGTGTGTTACTAGGAGATTTTTGAGTACAGCAGTGCAGCAGCCCAGCTCACCAGGAGCAACCCACACAAATGATAGCCTACTTGCAGATAATAGGATAACAGGAATGGAGGGCATTGCTTTTCCTGAACACACATTTATGTAGTAACAATCTATTTTATTTATTTAGAGGTTAAGCCTTTCAGTAATCCACAAAAGCATAATCAGTAAATGCTTAAAGACAATTTTGTTTGACATGATGTATGCTAGCAGAACTATTCTACTGAATACCTTGGCTAACATTTTTATCTTAAAGTCATACAACAGTTCTTCCTTCAAAAAAGATTTTTGCTATTTTTTTCCCAGGACTGAAATCAAACTTAAAATACTAGTTTGAAATTAAAATCTTCTCCTCTGCCATTTATCTTTAAATTGCTACTATAACTATTGTCAGGCCTCTGAGCCCAGGCTAAGCCATCACATCCCCTGTGACCTGCATGTATACATCTGGAAGTCCTAAAGTAACTGAAGAATCACAAAAGAAGTGAAAATGGCCAGTCCCTGCCTTAACTGATGACACTCCCTTGTGAAACCCCTTCTCCTGGCTCATCCTGGCTCAAAAGCTCCCCCACTGAGCACCCCCTGCCCCTGCCTACCAGAGAAAAACCCCCTTTGACTGTAATTTTCCACTACCCACCCAAATCTTATAAAACGGTCCCACCCCTATCTCCCTTCGCTGACTGTTTTCGGACTCAGCCCGCCTGCACCCAGGTGATTAAAGATGTTTATTGTTCACACAAAGCTTGTTTGGTGGTCTCTTCACACGGACGCAAGCGAAATTTGGTGCCATGACTCGGATTGGGGGACCTCCCTTGAGAGATCAAGCCCCTGTCCTCTTGCTGTTTGCTCCATAAGAAAGATCCTCCTAAGATCTCTGGTCCTCAGACCAACCAGCCCAAGGAACATCTCACCAATTTAAAACCAGGTAAGCGGCCTCTTTACTCTCTTCTCCAACCTCTCTCACTATCTCTCAACCTCTTTCTCCTTTCAATCCTGGCACCATCCTTCAATCTCTCCCTTCTCTACATTTCAATTCCTTTCCTTTTCTGGTAGAGACAGAGGAGTAGCGTTTTATCGGTGAACTCAAAACTCCAGCGCCAGTCATGGGCTCGGGAAGACAGTCTTTCTTTGGTGTTAATCAAGGGACGCCTGCTTCATCATTCACCCACATTTCAGAGGTGTCTGATCATGCGGGAACACCTGCCTTGGTCTTTCACCCTTAGCAGCAAGCACCACTTCTCTGGGGGGCAAGCACCTCCCACCCCTTCTCTCTGTGTCTCTACTCTCTCTTTTCTCTGGGCTTGCCTCCTTCACTATGGGCAACCCTCTACCCTCCATTCCTCCCTCTTCTCCCTAAGCCTGTGTTCTCAAAAACTTAAAACCTCTTCAACTCTCACCTCACCTAAAACCTAAATGCCATTTTTTCTTCTGCAACACTGCTTGGCCCCAATACAAACTTGACAATGGCTCTAAATGGCCGGAAAATGGCACTTTCGATTTCTCCATCCTACAAGACCTAGGTAATTTTTGTCAAAAAATGGGCAACTGGTCTGAGGTGCCTTACATTCAGGCATTTCCCACACTTCGTTCCCTCCCTAGTCTCTGTTCCCAATGCGATTCCTCCCCAATCCTCCTTCTTTCCCTCCCGCCTGTCCCCTCAGTCCCAATCCCAAGCGTCGCGGAGACTTTCCAATCTTCCTTTTCTACAGACCCATCTGACCTCTACCCTCCTCCCCAGGCTGCTCCTTGCCAGGCCAAGGCAGGTCCCAATTCTTCCTCAGCCTCCGCCCCCCCACCCTATAATCTTTTTATCACCTCCCCTCCTCACACCCCCTCTGTCCGGCTTACAGTTTCCCTCCACGACTAGCCCTCCCCCACCTGCCCAGCAATTTCCTCTTAAAAAGGTGTCTGGAGCTAAAGGCATAGTCAAGGTTAATGCTCCTTTTTTCTTTATTCGACCTCTCCCAAATCAGTTAGTGTTTAGGCTCTTTTTCGTCAAATATAAAAACTCACCTGGCCAGCAATTTCCTCTTAAAGAGGTGGCTGGAGCTGAAGGCATAGCCAAAGTTAATGCTCCTTTTTCTTTATCAGACCTCTGCCAAATCAGTTAGCGTTTAGGCTCTTTTTCATCAAATATAAAAACTCAACCCAGTTCATGGCCCATTTGGCAACAACACTTAGACGCTTTACCGCCCTAGACCCAGAGAGGCCAGAAGGCCATCTAATCCTCAATATGTATTTTATCACCCAGTCAGCTCCTGACACTAGAAAAAAGCTCCAAAAATTAGATTTCGGCCCTTGAGCCCCATAACAGGACTTAATTAACCCCGCCTTCAAGGTGTACAATAATAGAGTAGAGGCAGCCAGGTAGCAACATATTTCTGAGTTGCAATTCCTTGCCTCCATTGTGAGAGAAACCCCAGGACATCTCCAGCACACAAGCACTTCAACACACCTAAGCCACAGTGGTCAGGTTTTCCTTCAGGACCTCCTCCCCTAGGATCTTACTTCAAGTGCCGGAAATCTGGCCACTAGGTCAAGGAATGCCCAGAGCCCAGGATTCCTCCTAAGCCATGTCCCATCTGTGCGGGACCCCACTGGAAATTAGACTGTCCAACTTGCCCAAGGCTCTGACTGACTCCTTCCCAGATCTTCTAGGCTTAGCAGCTGAAGACTGACTCAGCCCAAATGCCTCAGAAGCTTCCTGGACCATCACAGACGCTTTAGGTAACTCTTACGGTAGAGGGTAAGTCTGTCCCCTTCTTAATCAATATGGAGGCTACCTACACCACATTACCTTCTTTTCAAGGGCCTGTTTCCCTTGCCTCCATAACTGCTGTGGTATTGATGGCCAGGCTTCTAAACCTCTTAAAACTCCCCAGCTCTCGTGCCAACTTGGACAACATTCTTTTATACACTCCTTTTTAGTTATCCCCACCTGCCCAGCTCCCTTATTAGGTTAAGACATTTTAACATTATCTGCTTCCCTGACTATTCCTGGACTATAGCCACGTCTCATTGCATCCCTTCTTTCCAACCCAAAGTTTCCTTTGCATCTTCCTCTCGTATCCCCCGACCTTAACCTGCAAGTGTGGGACATCTCTACACCCTCCCTGGCAACCGATAACATGCCCATTACTATCCCATTAAAACCTAATCACCCTTACCCCGCTCAACGCAAATATCCCATCCCACAACAGGCTTTAAAGGGATTAAAGCCTGTTATCACTTGCCTGCTACAGCATGGGTTTCTAAAATCTATAAACTCTCCTTACAATTCCCGCATTTCACCTGTCCAAAAACTGGACAAGTCTTACAGGTTAGTTCAGGATCTGTGCCTTATCAACCAAATTGTTTTGCCTATCCACCCTGTAGTGCCCAACCCGTTCATTCTTTTGTCCTCAATACCTTCCTCCACAACTCACTATTCTGTTCTTGATCTTAAAGATGCTTTTTTCACTATTCCCCTGCACCCCTCATCCCAGCCTCTCTTTGCTTTTACCTGGACTGACCCTGACGCCCATCAGTCCCAGCAACTTACCTGGGCTGTGCTGCTGCAAGCCTTCAGGGACAGCCCTTATTACTTCAGCCAAGCTCTTTCTCATGATTTACTTTCTTTCCACTCCTCCACTTCTCATCTTATTCAATATATTGATGACCTTCTACTTCGTAGCCCCTCCTTTGAATCTTCCCAACAAGACACCCTCCTGCTCCTTCAACATTTATTCTCTAAATGATATTGGGTATCCCTCTCCAAAGCTCAAATTTATTCTCCATCCATTACCTACCTAGGCATAATTCTTCATAAAAACACACATGGTCTCCTTGCTGATCCTGTCCGATTGATCTCTCAAACCCCAACACCTTCTACAAAACGACAAATCCTTTCCTTCCTAGGCATGGTTGGGTACTTTTACCTTTGGATACCTGGTTTTGCCATCCTAACAAAACCATTATATAAACTCACAAAAGGAAATCTAGCTAACCCCATAGATCCTAAATCCTTTCCCCACTCCTCTTTTTGTTCCTTGAAGACAACTTTAGAGACTGCTCCCACACTAGTTCTCCCTGACTCATCTCAACCCTTTTCATTACACACAGCTGAAGTGCAGGGTTGCGCAATCGGAATTCTTATACAAGGACCGGGACCGTGCCCGGTAGCCTTTTCATCCAAACAACTTGACCTTACTGTTTTAGGCTGGCCATCATGTCTCCGTGCAGTGGCTGCTGCCACCCTAATACTTTTAGAGGCCCTCAAAATCACAAACTATGCTCAACTCACTCTCTACAGCTCTCATAACTTCCAAAATCTATTTTCTTCCTCACACCTGATGCATATGCTTTCTGCTCCCCAGCTCCTTCAGCTATACTCACCCTTTGTTGAGTCTCCCACAATTACCATTGTTCCTGGCCCGGACTTCAATCTGGCCTCCCACATTATTCCGGATACCACACCCGACCCCCATGACTGTGTCTCTGTGATCCACCTGACATTCACTCCATTTCCCCATATTTCCTTCTTTCCTGATCCTCACCCTGATCACATTTGGTTTATTGATGGCAGTTTCACCAGGCCTAATCACCACTCACCAGCAAAGGCAGGCTATGCTATAGTATCTTCCACACCTATCATTGAGGCTACCACTCTGCACCACTACCTCTGCCCCACTGCCTCCACCACCTCTCAGCAAGCCCAGCTCATTGCCTTAACTCAAACCCTCGCTCTCGCAAATGGACTACATGTCAATATTTAGGATCTACACTCTACATATGCCTTCCATATCCTGCACCACCATGCTGTTGTATTGGCAGAAAGAAATGTCCTCACTATGCAAGAGTCCTCCATCATTAATGCCTCTTTAATAAAAATGCTTCTCAAGGCCACTTTACTTCCAAAGGAAGCTGGAGTCATTCACGCAAGGGCAATCAAAAGGCATCAGATGCCATCACTCAGGACAACACTTATGCTGATAAGGTAGCTAAAAAAGCAGCTAGCATTCCAACTTCTATCCCTCACGGCAGTTTTTCTCCTTCTCATCTGGCCACTCCTACTTACTCCTCCACTGAAACTTCCACCTATCAGTCTCTTTCCACACAAGGCAAATGGTTCTTGGACCAACGAAAATATCTCCTTCCAGCCTCACAGGCCCATTCTTTTCTGTCATCATTTCATAACCTCTTCCATGTAGGTTACAAACCTCTAGCCCACCTCTTAGAACCTCTCATTTCCTTTCCATCGTGGAAATCTATACTTAAGGAAATCACTCTCAGTGTTCCATCTGCTATTCTACTACCCCTCAGGGATTGTTCAGGCCCCCTCCCTTCCCTACGCATCAAGTTCGGGGATTCACCCATGCCCAGGACTAGCAAATTAATTTTACTCACATGCCCCGAGTCAGGAAACTAAAATACTTCTTGGTCTAGGTAGACACTTTGACTGGATGGGTAGAGGCCTTTCCCAAAGTATCTGAGAAGGCCACCATGGTCATTTCTTCCCTTCTGTCAGACATAATTCCTTGGTTTGGCCTTCCCACCTCTATACAGTCCGATAACGGACTGGCCTTTACTAGTCAAATCACCCAAGCAGTTTCTCAGAGTCTTGGTATTCAGTAGCGCCTGGTTTTACCTCAAACTGCCACACTTAAGTCTCTCTTTAAGTGGATAGAAGATCTTAAGTGATAGAGCACACTCCAATACGTTCACCCTGATGAAGTCCTATTCTTTACTTTTATACTTACTCTTATTCTCGTTCCTGTTCTTATGCCAACCTCTACCTCTCCCCAGCTATCTCCACCACACTATCAATCTCAGTCACTCTCTCCTAGCCATTTCTAATCCTTCTTTAACAAACAATTGCTAGCTTGGTATTTCTCTTTCCTCCAAAATTGCCGAGGCCTCGACTTACTCACTGCTTAAAAAAAAAAAAAAAAAAGGACTCTGCGTATTTTTAAATGAAGAGTGTTGTTTTTACCTAAATCAATCTGGCCTGGTATATGACAACATAAAAAAACTCAAGGATACAGCCTAAACTTGCCAACCAAGCAAGTAATTATGCTGAACCCCCTTGGGCACTCTTTAATGGGATGTCCTGGGTCCTCCCAATTCTTAGTCCTTTAACATCTGTTTTACTCCTTCTCTTATTCAGACCTTGCGTCTTCTGTTTAGTTTCTCAATTCATCCAAAACCATTTCCAGGCCATCACCAATCATTCTATATGACAAATGCTCCTTTTAACAACCCCACAATATCACCTCTTACCACAAAATTCTCCTTCAACTTGACTCCTCCCACTCTAAGTTCCCATGCCACCCCTAATCCCACTTGAAGCAGCCCTGAGAAACATCGCCCATTATCTTTCCACACCACCCCCCAAAATGTTCACCTTCCCAACACTTCAACACAATTTTGTTTTATTTTTCTTATTAATATAAGAAGACAGGAATGTCAGGCCTCTGAGCCCAAGCTAAGCCATCATATCCCCTGTGACCTGCATGTATACATGTAGATGGCCTGAAGTAATTGAAGAATCACAAAAGAAGTGAAAATGGCATGTTCTTGCCTTAACTGATGACATTCCACCACAAAAGAAGTGAAAATGGCTGGTCTCTGCCTTAACTGATGACACTACCTTGTGAAATTCCTTCTCCTGGCTCATCCTGGCTCAAAAACTCCCCCACTGAACACCTTGTGACCCCTGCCCCTGCCCACCAGAGAACAACACCCTTTGACTATAATTTTCCACTACCCACCTAAATCTTATAAAACGGCCCTACCCTCATCTCCCTTCGCTGTCTCTCTTTTCGGACTCAGTCCGCCTGCACTCAGGTGATTAGAAAGCTTTATTGCTCACACAAAGGCTGTTTTGTGGTCTCTTCACAGGGACACGAGTGAAAACCATTATCTTCTATTTTTTTAGTTCTCTTCAACAGAAATGAGAGAAGACACACAGCTCTAAGACTCGAATTTCCATTATGTGTCTGTTTATTTTTTCATTGACCTTAAAAGAGGCAAAACGTTTTCTAACAACTCTGAATTGTTGGGCAGAAATCTCATTGATTTCCCAGTTCAAATTTGCAATAGGCTGGGCACAGTAGCTCACGCCTGTAATACCAGCACTGTAGGAGGCCGAGGCAGGCAGACCACTTGAGGTCAGGAGTTGACCTTCCTGGCCAACATGGTGAAATCACGTCTCTACTAAAACTACAAAAAAGTAGCTGGGCATGATGGTGCAGGCCTGTAATCCCAGCTACATGGGAGGCTGAGGCAGGAGAATTGCTTGAGCCTGAGAAGCAGAGGTTGAAGTGAGCCAAGGTCACTGCACTCCAGCCTGGGCAACAAAGCGAGACTTCGTCTCAAAACAAACACACACACACACACACACACACACACACACACACACACACACACCACAGAGAGAGAGAGAGAGAAACAAATTTACAATAAATTTAAATAATGCCAACATTTCGTTTAAGGTGTGTTCCTTTTTTAGGACAGAAGTTCATTTGGAGAATTTTTTTTTTTTTTTTTTTTTTTTTTGAAGTGGAGTCTCGCTCTGTCACCCAGGCTGGAGTGCAGTGGCCAGATCTCAGCTCACTGCAAGCTCTGCCTTCCGGGTTTATGCCATTCTCCTGCCTCAGCCTCTGGAGTAGCTGGGACTATAGACGCCCGCCACCTCGCCCGGCTAGTTTTTTGTATTTTTTAGTAGAGACGGGGTTTCACCGTGTTAGCCAGGATGGTCTCGATCTCCTGACCTCGTGATCTGCCCGTCTCGGCCTCCCAAAGTGCTGGGATTACAGGCTTGAGCCACTGTGCCCAGCCCATTTGGAGAATTTATAAATCTCAGGATTCTTTGCAATTATCATTATTCACATAAAATTAAAATCTTAACAGAATTTTTCTTTGCCTTTAAAATGTCTTTTAACTTTCAAAGATGACGGCTCCTCTTTTAATTTACAAATTAAAACACTTTAAATTTTAAAATTCTTTTTTTACTCAATACTTGTACTAACAACTTAAAAAAAATCAAAAGCAGCTACAACATGAGAATTCTGATTCAATTATCATTAAAAACTAGGTTTTTGTAAGGGGTTTTCCTGCTTCAAAGAAATACAGTTCTGAATAAAACATAATTTTTGGCTGGCTGTGGTGGCCACATCTGGAATCAGCACTTTGAGAGACTGAGGTGGGAAAAATCGTTTGATGCCAGGAATTTGAGACCAGCCTGGACAACATACAAAGACCCTGTCTCTATTTAAAACACACACACACACACACACACACACACACACACACACACATAAAACATACTTTCTGTTGCCTTGCTGGACCTTCCGGAAGTAAGAAGCATTTCCATGGGTCCAAAAACAAAACAAGGGAAAAAGAAACAAACTTAAAATGGGGACAGTAACGGTAGACATAAAGGAAAGAACTACAACCAGAAGCCTAAGCCTTGGTCCTCCAGCAAGATATAGCCATTGCAGTGAGACTCTTAAACTGGGCAACTGAGATGTAGCATGTAGTAGCCTCAAGACAGTAGTTTTGCACATTTATACCCTACAGAAACAAACACAAATCTTCTCTGGAAGAAAGCATCTTCAGTTTAGTTCCTCAGAATAACTATACATTAGTAACAGTAAAAAATGAGGGAACAAGAAAGATAACCAAACATAAAAGGAAACAAGTCACTATGAGGAAGAATCACCAGAATAGCAAATATTCAAATTAAGAACACAAAGAACTCCAGATATTCTCATTATAAGCAAGAATGTAAAATAATTAGGTGTAACATTAAAGAGTTAAAAGTCAGGATCCCCTAAATGAACAAGCAACAAGAGACTATCCAAAATTACAAGAGAGTTCAAAAAAACCTTTTAGAAAAAAGTTAGTTGAAATTAAAACCCAATGTATGAGTAATATAGAAAGTGGCCTCCTCTCCATTAGAAACAATCTCAAGAAAGTCAAGAATATGATAAGAATGCCTCCTAAAATACAGAGAAACAAATCTGAACATAGAATGGGATGTAAATTAAAGCATGCAATTTTTACGGAATTTAGTGAAGACTGAATAAACAGAGAAATACTGAGAGCTCTTTCTCAATGTTTTAAAGATGTCAAGCATTACCAAACTCAATGAAATTTCAATCCAAATACTGATAGGGCTTTTCATGGGAATGGGACATTGGTATTGATCCTAAAATTTACTTGGAAGGATAGTATGTCAGAGGATAGTTCAAATGGAAAAAGAAAAACAATAAGTAGGAATTACCCTACCTGGCATCAAAATACACAATAAAGATAGAATGGTTAAACCATGGTATAATAGTATAGGAAAAGATAAGTAAATTAATGGAAAGAATAAAGCATATACAAACAAATTCATGTATATATAGTAATTCAGATGATGATAACAATGGCATTTCAAACCAGTAGGAGAGACAGATTATTCAAAAAATAACCTTAGGCAACCATTTGTAGAAAAAAACTACACAAAAATGAACTATAAAGTTAAATGCAAAAAAAAATCAACAATAGAAAAAGTATTAGCAGAAAATAAAGAATATTTTTATAATAACTTACAAATAGGAGATGTGGAAGATATTTTGTGTCTAAGCTAGACACAAAATTTAAAGCCATAAAGAAAACCATTCCTTAGACTCATTTTTTAAAGTCTTGACTTTTTCTTGATTGAAATAGCTTAAAATTTTTTGTTGTCTTTTCTTGTTATACACATTGCAAATATTTTGCCTCTTTAAAGCATAAATTGTCAAACTTTGTTTTTTTCATTTAAAAGTTTTAAATATGTATAAAATTGAGTCTAAGAAATAGTTTCCTTAGATAAATGGCATGATCAAATATTGCATCAATAAATGCAATAATCAATAAATATAAATGGCCAATAAATATTTGTAAAAGAAATTCACCCTAGTTTTTGTTCATCAGGTTCACACACAAAAATGAACCCATTTTCACTGTTGACAAGAGTATGGGAAAACAAGCACTTTCCTATACTTCTGATGAGCATGCCTATGGGTACATTTCTTCACTGTAATAGGCAATATTTATGGAAAGCCTTTGAGATCTAATAGTAGCATAACTTCTAGAAACTTATTACAAAAAAAAAAAACCGTAAGAGGTCTTAAAGGGGTGTGTGTGTGTGCACGCGTGTGTGTGTGTGTGTGCGCGCGTGTGTGTGTGTGTATCATGGCTAACAAAGGTAAAAAACTTAGAAACAATATTTCTTTTAATCAATAAGTGATTAAGTAGTTAAATTATGGCCATCCATACCATGAATTATTATATAGCCAAAAAATGCAGATATATGTATATCTATGTGTCTATCTATAAAGATCTTCAAGCGATACCGTTTAGGAAAAAGCAAATTGTGAAAAATATGTGTCATATGATACCATTTACATAAAAACTAATAATAAATACTACCCTGTATTTGTTCACACTCATAGGATAATATATAATAACATATTAAAGTTGTATTTTATTATAATGATATTATAATACATTATTAAGTATAACATATTAAGTATATAGCAAAACAATATAAGAAGATATACATCAAGGGTGGTTAATAGCTATTCCTTGGGAAAGAAATTGATTTGAAGGTGAAATGATCATAAGGAATATTTACTTTTTGCACTACATGCTTCCTCATCATTTGTAATTTTTATAGGATGGCATTAATCCATTTACTGGTGTACTTTAAATGAAAATGCTTGGTTTCTGGATGGATAGATGGAAGTCGGGGTGGGGAACAGTGTGGAAAAAAGAAAAGAAGACAAATGGGTAAGATGTAGTCATTCCACACAAAAGTCTGATTATATTCTTACCAACCATAGGTCTACAATATAGAAGCCAGGCTCTGAGAAAAAGCAGAACCTCAAACAAAGGATAAAGTCACAGACTGATTTGCTTCCTCTGACCAAATCAGGATTAGTGGCCTAGGGGAGAATAGTTAGGAGTAATGAAAAAACTGAATTAGGCTCACAGGCTGAATGTCAATCTCCAGCAGAGAGGTTTGACATAGGCTTTGAAAATCTTTTTTACTCCGCATGGTGGTTCCTCTCCAAATGACCAAGTTACTTGCCCTCAGCAGGGCCTCAGCGCCAGTGACTGCCATCTCAAGATAATCAGTTTAGGAGTTCAAAGCAAAATACAACTGAACTCTTTAATCATCACTGGAAAGTAGCAATAGAGAAGATTTCCAAAAAAGAAATGAAGTTTCAGATCATTTTTGCAGAAAATTTTGTAGATCTAAATTGCTTTGTCTACAGATCTTCTAATTCAGCAATTCATTGACCAAAACATGTTTCAATCAAAAGCTCTTGAAAACATAAATGTGTTTTCATTTTTTCTAACTTAGCCCCAGTCCTATAAAATATCCACAAGAATTTGATGGCAGTAAAGCAGAGGTTTGCCCTGGTGGCGGAATGCATTGTTGTTTGTTGTAAGGACATAAAGACTGAGATCATGGTGCATTTATTAAAGTGAAATAGGTTTAGACTAACAGAAAGACAGCATGACAAGCTTCATTATAACATAATGCAAACAAAACAAAAATAGAAAGATAAACTGTTTTTAGAAGAGGCCAGGTAGTCTCAGCATTGATGATGGCTGTACATAATCAACTGTGACTCTAAAGACATTTTTTCACTTGCTTTTACATTATAAAACCTCTCATAGAAGTCTGTAATGATAAAATATCTGATACTTGTTTCATATATATATTTGATAAAGATTCTCTCATTTAACTACAAGTTATTGGGGACCTGGTAGATATATGGCATAATTCCAGAAAGACATTGCCCCTAACCTGATGAATCCTATCATTTAGTTGATAATTATATGATTTCATATATTGTATAAAACATGTATTTAATACATTAATATTTTCTAGGTCTTGGGAAACACAAAAATAAATTCAGCCAATAATTTTTACCTTCAAGCAATCAGAATCTAATGAAAAACAAAATATACATATACAATGCTCTGGTATCCAAGTCAGATTGTGTTAAATTCAATAATGGAAATGAAACAAAGTGCTAAAAGATCTCAAAAAGTAGGCCAGCTAAATCTAACTCAGGCATCATAAAAGGTTTCACTCAAGTTTCTTTGGTACTTTAGACTCAAAGTAATATGTCTTCACTTCAAGCTGTCAACATGTAACTATTGAATAAGCACTACAAGGTGCCAAGCACTGTGATAAATACCAAGAATACAAGCTGAAAAGACACCGAACTTTTTTGTTCATTTTTTCTTTTTTGAGACAGGGTCCCTCTCTGTCACCCAGGCTGGAGTGCAATGGTATGATCATGCCTGACTGCAGCCTCAACCTACCAGGCTCAGATGATTGTCTTACCTCAGTCTTTCTGGTAGCTGGGACTACAGGTGTGCACAGCTATGCCCACTAATTTTTGTATTTTTTGTAGAGATGGGTTTTTTCCATGTTGCCCAGGCTGATCTTGAATTCCTGGGCTTGAGTGATCCACCCACCTCGGCTTCCTACAGTGCTGGGATTACAAGCGTGAGGTACCACGGCAGCCCTCTTTTTATTTTTTCTAATTAATTTATTTTTATTTTGGTGGATACAGAGTAGGTGTATATATTTATTGATTACATGAGATATTCTGATACAGATATGCACTGCATAATAATCACATCAGGGTAAATGGAGTAGCTATCACCTCAAGCATTTATCCTGTGTGTTATAAGCAATCCAGTTATATTATTTTAAATATTGTAAATGTACAATTAAACTATTTTTGACTATAGTCACTCTGTTGTGCTAGCAAACACTAGGTCCTCTTAATTCTTTCTATTTTTTGTACTCATTAACCATACTCACTTCCTCTCCAACCTCCCCCACCACTACCTTTCCCAGCCTCTAATAACCATTCTTCTATCTCCATCAGTTCAATTGTTTTAATTTTTAGCTCCCGCAAATAAGTGAGAACACTTAAAGTTTTCCTTCTCTAACAGGCTTATTTCACTCAGCATAATGACCTCCAGTTCCAACCATGTTATTGCAAATGACAGGATCTCACTCTTTTTTATGACTGAATAGTACCCTACTGTTTATAAATACCACATTTTCTTAATCCATTTATCTTCTGATGGACATTGGGGTTGCTTCCTAATTTTGGTTATTGTTAACAGTGCTACAGTAAACATGGAAGAGCAGATATCCATACAATATACTGATTTCTTTTCTTTGGAGTATATACCTAGCAGTGGGAATGCTGGATCATATGGCATCTCAATTTTTAGGTCTATTATAGTGGTTTTACCAATTTACATTCCTACCAACAGTGCGTGAGAGTACCCTTTTATCCACATCCTCACCAGCATTTGTTATTGCCTGTCTTTTGGATATAAGCCATTTTTAACTGGGGTGACATGATATCTCATTGTAATTTTGATTTGCATTTCTCTGATAATAAATAATGTTGAGCACCTTTTCATATGCCTGTTTGCCATTTGTCTTCTTTTGAGAAATGTCTGTTCAGGTATTTAGCCCACTTTTAATCAGATGATTAGATTTTTTTTCCTAGAGTTGTTTGAGCTCCTTGTACATTCTTGTTATTAATCCCTTGTCGGATGGATAGTTTGTAAATATTTTCTCCCATTCTGTGGGTTCTCTCTTCACTTTACTGATTGTATACTTTGCTGTGCAGAAGCATTTTAACTTAATGTGATCCCACTGGTCCATTTTTTTCTTTGGTTGCCTTTGCTTTTGGGGTATTGCTCAAGAAATTTTTGCCTAGTCCAATATGCTGGAGAGTTTCCCCAATGTTTTTATTTAGCAGATTCATAGTTTGAGGTATTAGTTTTAAATATATAATCAATTTGGATTTAATTTTTGTAAATGACAAGCTTTAGGTGTCTAATTTTATCTTCTGCATATATTCAATTTACCCAGCACTATTTATTGAAGAAACTGTCTTTTCCTCAATATATGTTCTTAGCACCACTGTCTAAAATGAATTCACTGTAGATCGATGAATTTATTTCTGGGTTCTCCATTCTATTCCACTGGTCTATGTGTTTGTTTTTATGCCAATGTCATGCATTTTGGTTATTACAGCTCCACAGTATAACTTGAAGTCAGTTAGTGTGATTCCTTCACTTTTGTTCTGTTTGCTTAGGATAGCCTTGGCTATTCTGGGTTTTCTGTGATTCTACATAAATTTTAGGATTGTTTTTTCTATTTCTGTGAAGAATGTCATTGGTATTTTGATAGGGATTGCATTAAATCTGTAGATTGCTTTTGGCAATATGGATATTTTAACAATATTTATTCTTCTAAACCATGAACATGTAATATCTTTCCATTTTTGTAGCTTCTTCAATGTCTTGTATTAATGTTTTATACTTTTCATCATACAAGTCCTTCACTTTTTTGGTTAAGTTTATTCCTAGATATTTAATTTTATTTGTAGCTATTCTAAGTGGGATTACTTTATTGATTTTCAGAATGTTTGTTGTTGGCATGTAGAAATGCAACTGATTATGTTGATTTTGTATCCTGCAACTTTACTGAATTTGCTTACCATTCTAATGTTCTTTGGTGGAGTAGTTTTTCCAAACACAAGATTTTATTATCTGCAAATAAGGATAATGTGACTTCTTCTTTTCCAATTTGGATGCCCTTTTTATATTTCTCTTGTCTGATTATTCTAGCTAGGACTTACAGTACTATATTGAATAACATAGTGGGCATTCTTGTGTTCCAGATCTTAGGTGGGAGGCTTTCAGCTTTCTCCCATTTCAATATGATACTAGCTGTTGGTCTTTTATATATGGCTTTTATTATGTTGAGTTATGTTTCTTCTAAATTAAAACCTTTTGAGTCTTTTAAATCATGAAGAGATGTTGAATTTTATCAAATGCTTTTTCAGCATCAATTGAAATGATTATTTAGTTTTTGTCCTTCATTCCATTGACATCATGTATCAAATTGATTGATTTGCAAATGTTGAACCATTCTTGCATTCCTGGGATAAATCCCATTTGGCCATAATGAATGATCTTTTAAACATGTTGTTAAATGTTGATTGATAGTATTTTGTTGAGGATTTTTGCATCAATGTTCATGAGGGCTATCGACCTATAGTTTTCTTTTTTGATGTGTCTGTGTCTGGTTTTGGTATCAGGGTAATAATGGCTTTGTAGAATGAGTTTGGAAGTATTCCTTCCTCCCTTATTTAGTGGAATAGGATTGGTACTAGTTCTTCTTTTAATGTTTCGTAAAATTCAGCATCGAAGACCTTAGGTCCTAGGCTTTTCGTTGTTGAGAGGCTTTTTTCTATGGCTTCAGTCTCATTACTTGTTAGTGGTCTGTTCAGGTTTTGAAATTTTTTAGGGTTTAATCTTGGTAGTTTGCATACGTCTAGGAATTTATCTATTTCTTCCAGATTTGTCAAATTATTAACATATAGTGGCTCATAGTAGCCATTAATAATCATTTGAATGTCAGTGATGTCAGTAATAATATATCCTTTTTCATCTGTACTTTTATTTATTTTATTTGGGTTTTCTCTCTTTTTTTCTTAGTCTGGCTAAAGGTTTGTCAATTTTGTTTATCTTTTCCAAAACCAATTTTTTATTTCATTGATCTTTGTATTCTTTCTTCATATCGACTTCATTTGTTGCTGCTCTGATCTTTATTTTTTCTCCTACAGATTTGGGGTTTGGTTTGTTCTCGTTTTTTGAATTATTTAAGAGGCACCATTGGGTTGTTTATTTGAAGTTTTTTCTCTTTTTTGATGATAGCTATAAACGTCTCTTTTAGTACTCCTCTCACTGTATCCCACAGGTTTTGGTATGCCATGTTTCCATAATCATTTGTTTCAAGTAATTTTTCAATTTCCTTCTTAGTTTCTTTATTGACACACTGGTAATTCAGGAGAATATTGTTTAATTTCCATGTATTTGTAGTTTTCAAAATTACTCTTGTTATTGATTTCTAGTTTTAGTCCCTTGTGATCAGAGAAGATGCTTGATATTATTTAAATTTTTGGAATGTTTCAAGACTTGTTTCGTGACCTAACATATGGTCTATCTTTGAGAATGATTCATGTAGTCAGAAAAAGATTTTGTATTCTGCAGCAGTTGGATGAAATGTTCTATAAATATCTATTAGGCCCCTTTCTTCTATAGTGTAAAGTCTGATGTTTCTTTATTGATTTTCAGATCTTCTCAATGCTGAAAAACGGGTGTTGATGTCTCCAGCTATTGTTGTATTGTGGTCTATCTCTCCATTTAACTCTAATAAAATTTGCTTTATATATCTGGCTGCTCCCATCTTGGGTACACATATATTTACAATTGTTATATTCTCTTGCTGAACTAATTTATTTATCATTATATAATGATTTCTTTGTCCCTTATAGGTTTGGCCTGAAATCTATTTTGTCTGATATGAATATAGCAACTCCTGCTCTTCTTTGTATTCCATTGGCATGCAATATTATTTTTCCTTCCTTTATTTTCAGTCAATGTGTGTCTTTATAGGTAAAGTGTGTTTCTTGTAGGCAATAGATAATTGGGTCTTGTTTTTTTTTTATCCAATCACTCTACTAGGTCCTTTGATTGGACAGTTTAGTCCATTTACATTCAATGCTATTATTGATAAATAAGGACTTACTATTGTCATTGTGTTGTTTTCTTGTCTTGTGGTCTTCTCTTTCTTCTTTCGTTCCTTCCTGTCTTCCTTACAGTAAAGGTGACTGTCACTGGTCATATGATTTAGTTTCTTGTTTTGCATTTTTTTGTGTATTCATTGTATGATTTTTGGTTAGAGGTTACCATGAGGCTTGAAAATACTATCTTATAATCTATTATTTTAAACTGACAGCAACTTAACACTGTTCGCATAAACAAACCAACAAGCAAAAAGAAAACTAATAAAGACTCTATGCCTTAACTTCATCCTCCCACTTAACTTTCTGTTGTTTCTATTTATATCTTATTGTACTGCCTATGTCTTAAAAGTTATTATAGTTGTTTTTGATTAGTTCATCATTTAATCTTTCTATTTCAGATAAGAATAGTTTACACAGCACAGTTACAGGGTTATATTCTGTGGTTTTTTGGGTACTTACTATTACCACTGACTTTTGTACTGTTAGATGATTTCTTTTTTTTTTTTTTCTTTTTCTTTTCTTTTCTTTTTTTTTTTTTTTTTTTTTTAGATGGAGTCTCACTCTGTCGCCAGGCTGGAGTGCAGTAGCACCATCTCCGCTCACTGAAACCTCCACCTCCTGGGTTCAAGCAATTCTTCTGCCTCAGCCTCCCGAGTAGCTGGGACTACAGGTGCACACCACCATGCCCAGGTAATTTTTGTATTTTTAGTAGAGATGGGTTTTCACCATGTTGGCCAGGATGGTCTCCATCTTTTGACCTCGTGATCTGCCCATGTCGGCCTCCCAAAGTGCTCGGATTACAAGCGTGAGCAGCTGCTCCCGGCCAGATGATTTCTTATTGCTCATTAACATTCCTTTCTTTCAGATTGAAGAACTCCCCCTAGCACTTCTTGTAGGACAGGTCTGGTATTGATGAAATCCTTCAGCTTTTGTTTGTCTGGGAAGGTCTTTATTTCTTCTTCATGTTTGAAGGATATTTTTGCCAGATATGTTATTTTCCTTCAGAACTTTAAATATGTCATGCATTCTCTCCTGAAAATTTTGCTGCCAGACATATTGAAACTCCATTTTATGTTATTTGTTTCTTTTCTCTTGCTGCTCTTAGGATTATTTCTTTATCCTTGACCTTTGAGAGTTTGATTACTAAATGCCTCACATTAGTCTTCTTTGGGTTAAATCAGCTTGGTGTTCTATAACCTTCTTGTATTTGGACACTGATATGTTTTGCTAGGTTTAGGAAGTTCTCTGTTATTATCCCTTCAAATAAACTTTCTACCTTGTTTCTCTCTCAACCTCCTCTTTAAGTCCAATAACTCTTAGATTTGCCTTGTTGAGGCTATTTTCTAGATCTTGCAGGTGTGCTCCATTCATTTTTATTCTTTTTCCTTTTGCCTCCTCTGACTGCATTTCTAAATATCCTGTCTTCAAGCTCACTACCTTCTTCTGCTTGATTGATTCTGCTATTAAGAGACTGACACATTCTTCAGTTTGTCAATTCCATTTTTCGACTTTAGAATTTCTGCTTGATTTTTAAAATAATGTTAATCTCTTTGTTAAACTTATCTGATAGAATTCTGAATTCCTTCTCTGTATTATCTTGAATATCTTTGAGTTTCCTCAACACAGCAATTTTGAATTCTCCGTCTGAATGGTCACATATCTCTGTTTCTCCAGGATGTGTTATTATGCCTTATTTAGTTCATTTAGTGAGGTCATGTTTTCCTGGATGGTGTTGATGTTAGTAGCTGTTCTTTGGTGTCTGGGCATCAAAGAGTTAAGTATTTATTGTAGTCTTCACTGTCTTGGCTTATTTGTAGCTATCTGATATGGTTGGCTCTGTGTTTCTACCCAAATCTCATCTCAAATTGTAATCCCCATGTGCTGAGGGAAGGACCTAGTGTAGATGACTGGATCATGGGGGAGGTTCCCCCATGCTGTTGTCATGATAGAGAGTTGTCACAAGATCTGATGGTTTAAAAGTGTGCAGTGGTCTCCATCTCTCATTCTGCCTCTCCTGCTACCATGTAAGATGTGCCTTGCTTCCCCTTCACCTTCTTCCATGATTTTAGTTTCCTGAAGTCTCCCCAGCCATGGCAACTGTGAGCCAATGAAACCTCTTTTCTTTATAAGTTACCCAATCTCAGGTACTTCCTTGTAGCAATGTGAGAACAAACTAATACAGAAAATTGGCACTGAGATAGTGGGGTGCTGCTATAAAGATACCTGGAAGTGTGGAAGCAACATAGGAACTGGGTAACGGGCAAAGGTTGGAAAAGTTTGAAGGGCTCAGAAGAAGACAGGAAGATGTGGAAACATTTGGGACTTCTTAGAGACTTGTCAAATTGTTTTGACCAAAATGCTGATAGTGATATGGACAATGAAGTTCATGCTGAGGTGGTCTCAGATGGAGATGCAGACCTTATTGGGAACTGGAGCAAAGGTCACTCTTCCTATTCTTTACCAAAGAGACTTGTGGCATTTTGCCCCTGCTCTAGAGATGTGTAGAACTTTGAACTTCAGAGAGATGATTTAGAGTGTCTGGCAGAAGACATTTCAAAGCAGTAAAGCATTCAAGATATGACCTGGCTTTTTCTGAAAGCATACAGTTACATTCATTCCCAAAGAGATGGTCTGAAGTTGGAAATTATGTTTAAAGGGAAGCAGAGCATAAAAGTGTGGAAAATTCGCAACCTAATCATGTGGTAGAAAAGCAAAATCCATTTTTTAGGGAAAAATCAAGCTGGCTGCAGAAATTTACATAAGTAACAAGGAGCCAAATGTTAATAGCCAAGACAATGGGGAAAATGTCTTCAGGACATTTCAGAGATCTTCGTCACAGGCCCAAAGTCCTAGGAGGGAAAAATGGTTTCATGGACCTGGCCCAGGGTCCTGCTGCCTCTGTGCAGCCTCAAGGAATGGTACCCTGCATCCCAGCTGCTCTAGCTCTAGCCTTGGCTAAAAGGGGCCAAGGTACAGCTAGGGCTGTGACTTCAAAGGGTGCAAGCTCCAAGCATTGGCAGCTTCCACATGGTGTTGAGCCTGTGGGCATACAGAAGACAAGAATTGAGCTTTGGGAGCCTCTGCATAGATTTCAGAGGATGAACAAAAATGCCTGGATGTCCAGGCAAAAGTTGGGTGCAGGGAGCCCTCATAAAAAACCTCCACTAAGGCAGTTCAGAGGAGAAGTGTGGGGTTGGAGCTCCCACAGACAGTCCCTCTGGGGCACTGACTAGTAGAGCTGTGAGAAGAGGGTCACCATCCTCTAGACCCCAGAAGGGTGAATGTACCCTTTCAGGTGCGTCATGAACCTGAAAAAGCCACACACACTCAACACCAGCTTGTAAAACAGCCACAAGGACTGTACCCTGCAGAGCCACAGGAGCAAATCTGCCCAAGGTCAGGGAGCCCACCCCTTGCCTTAGCATGTCCTGTATGTGAGACATGGAGTAAAAGGAAATTTTGGAACTTTAAGGTTCAGTGACTGTCTTGTTGGGTTTTGGACTTGCATGGGGCCTGTAGCCCCTTTGTTGTGGCCCACTTCTCCCTGTTAGAATGGTAACATTTACTCAATGCCTGTATCCCCATTGTATCTTGGAAGTTGCTAAATTGCTTTAGCTTTTGCAGGTTCATAGGCAGAAAGGACTTGCCTTGTCTCAGATAAGACTTTGGACTTAGGCTTTTGGGTTAATATTGGAATGAGTTAAGACTTTGGGGGACCATTGGAAAGGCATGATTGTGTTTTGAAATGTGAGAAGGTTGGGCTGGGGACAGTGGCTGCCAGCACTTTGGGAGGTGAGGTGGGCAGATCACAAGGTCAGGAGATCGAGACCATCTTGGCTAACATGGTGAACCCCGTCTTTACTAAAAATACAAAAAATTAGCTGGGCATGGTGGCAGGTGCCTGTAGTCCCAGATACTCTGCAGACTGAGGTAGGAGAATTTCTTGAACCTGGGAGGCAGAGTTTGCAGTGAGTCAAGATCACACCACTGCACTCCTGCCTGGTGACAGAGCAAGACTCCATCACCCCCACCGAAAAAAAAAAGAAAAGAAAAGAAAAAAGAAATGTGAGGAGGACATAAGGTTTGGGAAGAGCCAGGGTGGAATGATGTGATTTGGCTCTGTGTCCCCACCCAAATCTCATCTCAAATTGTAATCCCCATGTGTCAAAGTAGGGAGGTGATTGGATCATTGGGGTAGTTTCCTCATGCTGTTCTCATGATGTAAGTGAGTTCTCATGAGATCTTATTGTTTAAAAGTGCATGGTGGTTCCCCCACCCCACTCTTTTTCTCCTGCTGCCATGGAAGATGTGGCTTGCTTCCCCTTCACCTTCCACCATGATCGTAAGCTTCCTGAGGGCTCCCCAGCCATGTGGAAACATGAATCAATTAAACTTCTTTTCTTTATAAATTACCCGGTCTCAGGTAGTTCTTTGTAGCAGTGTGAAAATGGACTAATACACCATTCTTTTTTGAGAGGCTTTCCAGATATTGAAAGGACTTGAGTGTTGTGATATATCTGTATCTTCATTAGGGAGCACCCCAAGCCCAGTAATGCTATAGTTCTTGCAGACTCATAAAGGTCCAGTTTGGAATCTTGCATAAAATCCAGAAGTGTCCAGATTACTAGACAGGCTCTTGTTCTCTCACCTTACTTTCTACCAAACAAATAGAGTCTCTCTCTCTCTCTCTCTATTCTGAGCCACTTTGGGTTGAGGGTGGAGTGACACAGGCTTATATGGCCATCACCACTGAGACTATGCTGGGTCAGATATGAAGCCAGCACAGCACTGGGTCTTGCCAAAGACCTGCTATAACCACTACCTGGCTACCACCTATGTTTTCCCAAGGCTTTGGGGCTCTATGGCCAGCAGGTGGTTAAGCAGACAGCCTTGTGTCCTTCCCTTCAGGGCAGTTAGTTCCCTCAGGTTCCAGGCAGGTCCAGAGATGCTGTCCAGGAACCAGGGCTATAGTCAAAAACCTAAGAAATCTACTTGGTGTTCTATTTTACTATGGCTGAACTGGCACTCAAACCACAAAATTAAGTTCTTCCCACTCTTCCCTCCCATTTTCACAGGCAGAGGAGCCTCACTTCATGACCATCACCACCACTGTCCCATGGGGAGAACTGCTACACTACTGCCATTGTTCACTTAAGGCTTAAGGGCTCTTCAGTCAGCTTGTGGTGAAGTCTGCCAAGCCTGAGACTCACCCTTCAGGGCAGTGGGCTCCGCTATGGCTCAGGGTCGTCCAAGGGACGACGCTAGAATCATGGACCTCCTTGGTGCTCTATCTCGCTATGATTGATCTGGTACCTAAGGTGCTAGACAATAATCACCTTTACTTCTGCTTTTCTCAAATAGAAATGGCTCACTGTAGCCACCACAGATAGTAATATTCCATGTCTTACCTGAAGTCAACACATCTCAGTCTCATCCAAGTTCCATGGTGTACTATCTGGGTATCCCTGTTGTGGTTATTTAGAGCTCAAGGACTCTTTAGTTAACAAGTGATGGGTCCTTCCAGGACTAGGTCCTTTCCTTACGGTAGCGGGTTCCCTTCTGGCCCAGGATATGTCTAGAAATGTTATCTGGGAGCTAGGGCCTGGAAGGGGGCACCTCAAAATTCTAACCAGGGACCTATCTTATTGTGGCTGTGCTGGTGTCTAAGTTGCAAGACAAAAGTCCTCTTTATGAATTACTTTCCTCTCCTCAAGTGGAAGGAAGGGGTCTCTTTTGAAGCTGTGAATTGTGCTGCCCGGGGTTGGGGGAGCGGTGGTACAAGCACTCCTTTAGCTGCCCTGGCTGGTATCTCAGTAAGTCATGTCCCCCCACCCTTCCCCCAAGTCTACTGACTTTTAGCCCTTCTCAGGCACTACAACTCACCTAGGAGTTGCAGTCCTTGTGGTCCATGTCACACAGACACTGTGGTGGGAAAAGGGAAGGGGTGGCATTGGTAATTTGAGACTGTATTTCCTAACCTCTTCAGTGATTCTTTGTTAAAACCAGGCACTGTGAGTGCTCACCTGACTTTTTTGGTTCTTATGAAGGTGTTTTTGTGTATGTGGAGATAGTTGTTAAATTCTAAGGGGGGTACCTTTGGTGGGGCTTTCTATTCCATAATCTTGCTCCATCCCTATTTTACATTTTCAATATTGATGCGTCTTAAGAAAGCAAACTAACAATATCAGTACAGCATGATACATGCTGTAATGAGAGACACACAAATGCAACAGGAGCACACAGAAAGAAACACCTATGTCTGCGTAAGAGACTTCAAAAAGTCTAAAATGTGGAGGATACATAGGCGTCTGCCAATTAATAGAAGACAGGGAATTGAAGGCAGAAGGAAGAGCACGTTGCAAAGCCATGAAACTGCATGGTGAGAAAAGATAATAATTTGATATGACTGGAGCATCAAATGAATTTGAAAGAGAAAAGTGGGAAGTGAAGTGGGACTAGTAGATGGGGAAGCTTTGTATAAAAGTTTAAGAATTTTGGAGTTCATATTTACATAGAGGGCAGAGATGAAAGACTGAAAAATTGTTCTGCAAGCTTCTTGCAAATTAGCAGAATGGAGGGCAGATTAGAGTCAGATCAGTCCAAAAATAAAGAAATATGTTAGAAAACCTTTGCAGTATTTTGGGAAAAAGAAGATAAGATTTTGCATTATAGCAGTAGCAGCTGAGATGGAGAGGTGAAACTGATCAACATATTTTGATGATAAAATCAACAGGAATTGGCAGTTGATTGTTGAAGTTCAAGAAAAAGTTTACATGCTAGGTAATACAGTAAAATAAGTAAGTTTGGTAGAATTTATGGTGGTTAATTTTGGTAGAATTTTTGGTAGAATTTATGGGGTGTGGCTAAGGAGTGGAAGATGAATTTCTATGTAATTTATGTTTGCATATATTTTCGAATACACCAAAAACTTATATTCACTCAAAGAGTCTCAAAGACTATCATCAATCACTTTATATGCACCCTCCTCTTCATAACCAACTATCTTGAAATCTATCATGTTAAATGGATCTTTAAGTTGGGCATTAAATAAGATTGAAATTTTACCAAGGAACAAAAGTCAAGACTCAGAGAAGGAGAAATTTGCCTAAGTGGATATAAGTGATAAATAGTGTTGTCAGGATTCAACCTGGACTCTATGACTCCAGTGCCATATTTTTTCCACCATATTTAAAATATCCCATCAATATCATAAAACAGAGATGAACTGATATATTTAATTAAAAGGTTCTTAATGTGTTTGATATTCTTCAGATTAACTTCAATTTCTAATTAACTGAGTCTCTTCAATACCAAAGCAATAATATCTAATTGACTATGCCTGGCCACTATCTTATCAAAGCAACATTTCATTTTCTGTTTTTTCTATTGAATTTGTGAGAACATTGGAAGCTGTCAAGGTGTGACATATTGAGAGTCCAATAAAGATTAAATCCCTGAGTATGTGATTTGAAAAAATTTAATGAAATACTTTGCCCAGTTGTCTAGGACTACTGTTAAGTAACCATCAACCAACACCTTTTCCAAATATAGATTTCCAAAAACGTAAGTAGCTAGCCAGTCTATTTTAAAAACTGACACAATCTCTCAGAGAAATTCAGATCCCAGAGTTGATTTGGGTAGGAACCAGGGAAGCAAAACTAAATTAATTAAAAGAACAATGTTACTTACTTTATCCTGGGAGAAGCTGAAAAGTTGTTTTCTTTCCACAAAGAATTGGATGGCTATTACACTGGCTGAGTGGCCCCAAAGGACACCCACTGGTTTAGAGACAACATAGGGATTCCAAAGGCAAACTTTATTGTTAATGCCAGCAGTTGCTAATCAGAATTAGAAAGAAAAAAAAGTTTAGTAGCATAAATAGCCCACAGCATTTTCTTTGTGAAATGAGTTTACCGTATAACTGTAGCTTGATAAATGTCAACTGTAGATTGACTAATGCACCCTGTTTTGCCGTTGTCTAACTAGACCAGGCTAATAGGGCATGAGTTCTGTCAATAGAAATAGTTGAAATGGAGGGAGTAGGGAAGAAAAAATTCATGAAGGGGAAAAGGCTACGTATGAGGTGAAAGAAAACATATAGTCCCATTTAGAAACCAACCAACAGCTCAACCAGGAAGGGACAGAATCCTTCTTTCTAATCCTGATATTTCCCCTCTCCAGCCAGCTTCACCTAGAAATGTAGGCAGTGTTAAAGTTATCCCAAGTGTAAGAAAGAAAGAAAACAATGTTGAAAGTTCACAAATTAATTAAAAAGTATAAAAAGACAAATTATCAAATAATCAAGTACAGTCATGCATTTCATAACATTTCAGTCAATAGCATACAGCATATACGAATATGGTCCCATGAGACTATAATATGGTATTTTTACTGTACCTTTTATATGTTTAGATACATAAATACCATTGTGTTACAATTGTCTACAGTGTTTAGTAAGTCACATGATATAGAAGTTTGTAGCCTAGGAGCAATAGGCTATAGCATATAGCTTAGCTGTGTAGTAGGCTACACCATCTCTTTGTGTAAGTACACTCTGTGATGTTCACACAATGGAAAATCACCTAATGATGCCTTTCTATCCCCATCATTAAGCAATGCACGACTGTATGTGCAAGCAAACAAGCAGCACAAATATACTTTTGACCTGCTTTATTAATGGAATAAGATATTTTTGAACATCAATCAGTTATATTTAGGGAGCTCTTCAAGAGCAGGAAATGTATCTATTCAATACAACACAATACTCTTTGTTGCTTCCTAGTTTAGGGCCAGTTGTGGAGCTGAACTTAATCATCCTTATTTTTTCCAGCACCATAGCAGGTACAAAGTAATTATTATTCTACAGAGATTGAAATGATTAACCAATCAATGTATTAAATAGTTGCTATTTGAGTCCTTGCCAAAATGAGTCACCAACTCCTCTATCCTTCTCTAATAAATCTACAGTACTCCTTGAAGATTTGATGTTGGCATATTCATGAATTCATATTCAAGGTATCTGTTACTGTGATTGTCAGGTATTATTTTGGGAATTTTATGGACACAGCTCCTTAGCTAATATTAATACTCTTTGTATGAATGACAACTATTGAATGTGAGTTAATATGACCCATTCTGTAGACCATGTGCATGCTCTGTAACTACCCTATTAATTTTTCAATAATACATCTATACTTCATTTTTATGTTTGAACTAATATCAATATGTATATCAAATTATCAGCTTTCAGAATATCTAAATTTTTAATTTAAATAGTTAATGCCTGAGAAACTTTATATTTCCTCAGCTAAAATATACTTCTTTTTTACATCGAAAGAACTCCCCTCTAGTAAACAAACCTAGGATAATCTGAACATTTTCAAAAATCATTAGAGATTGTATTCTGAAAGGTAATTGAAAAACAGTCTATATTTTGCAGTTCCCTTGTGTATGGATGTGTGTGTGTGTGTGTGTGTGTGTGTGTGTGTGTGTGTGTGTGTGCATGCGCTGGTAGTGGTAGCTGTAGTAGTAGCAATGAAAAAATGCATTTGTTTGGGTGGAGCATTTGGTGGTGTTAGGAAGATGGCAGAATGGCAGATGCTGCACAAACTGTCTTCCTTCTCTGTATCATTTTACACCCTTCACCAATTGTAATAAAAAAGACTCATTAAAGCATTGGGCACTTTCTCATATTTTTACCCCAATGTAGTTCATATACACTGCCCGTCATAATGCATCATTATCAGACATTCTCAGGCAATAAAATGTGAGCTGCTCAAGATGGTCTCTCTAGCAATAAAACAACAAGGTGGAGAAGGCTCCATGCATACAAATGCACCCCAGACTATTTATGAGGCCCTCATAGTTATCAAGATTTATTTTACCTACCAATTAAATTGAGCCGAGAGTGATAATCAAAAGCATGAATGCCCTGGGCAATGTTGAAGGATGTCATATGAAGATGCTTTTTTGATTTCTCTCTCCAAGCTAGCACCACACTCTTTGTATTGCTGGTTGTACTGGAAATGATAGCATCTAAAGATGCATTGTAAGTAACTAATAAAAAATTAAAAAGAGAAAAACAATCTTTAGTTGATTCTTCACAAGATATTAGTAAAATGGAGCTGTTTTAACATGTAAAGTTAAAAATTAAACTCAAACTATGATGATACAAACTGACACTTAAAAAACACCTCACAAACCCCTTCTCCCACCTCCCACAAAACAATTCCATTGAGAAGTTACAGGAAATTCTACATTCTGACTTTGCCCCCAATCTAGAGATATCTTGAAGTTTTAAAAATTGGAACACAGGGCACGAAACAATGTTAATCACAATAACCATATGGGGTTCTGAAGCTGTAAGATGAGTAATTGGCCAAATTCCTATGTTCCTCCTCCTGGGTCTGGGACAAGCAGGAGCTTATCAACCATCTGCTGCTCCCCAAAGGTCCAGCTCATGCCTAAACAGTGGTTTATTTAAATTTTGACTGATCTAAACTGTTGGAGAGTGAAATGGCCAGGACTCAACTCCTTGCCAAGATTCACAAACAAAGCTACAGGCTCAGGTCAAAGTGGCTCTTCTGCATTCCTGATGAGCCAGTGCCAGACATTGTGGAGCAAATTCACACTTTCCAAGCAAGGATAAAGATCCTACTACCTTTTGTTAGGAGAACCTTGCCATTACTCTCACACCTACAGGCTCCAGAAGGCCAATGAACAGCCATAGCTGCTCTTTGATCAACTTGAAACCACCATGCCCTCTGTGGTTAGGCAGAAGTTCTCTTTGGCATTGTGCTCAATTATTTGTGTCCCACAGTTGGAGGATTTCTGATTTGACCTCAAGATCAAATTCCTGCCCCACACAAAGAGGAATGCTGTTGCTTTATAAAGCTTAAGGGAAGTTTTTTTTAGTAGAATGGCTCAGAAATATTTGTGATCAATTTATTACATAGAATCAGGGGTAACGTATTCTGGGGAGTCAATTCTCAATGGATTGCTAGCATTTCTGCACTTCTTGTGAAGCTAAGAACTCACTGCCCTTTGTTCTGGATTATCTTTTCAAAGAGTTTTTATTTGCATAGCAAACGGCCATAGAATGTAAAGATAGCATCTCCCTTTGCCCAGAATAATAAAGATAATGTCTTCCTCTGGAGCAAAAGTTAGGCATGCCTTCTGTCCAACATAAAAGATTCAGATTCCTTAGGTTTGGGGTTCCTTTACTGTAATGGAATACAGTGCCTGTGCAGGGATTTGTCTGGGCCCATCTGCATTGCCTCTGTGGACTTGATGGCCAGGGGAACTGAAATAAATGTGATGATATTTATGCTGTTGCTCTCCTGAGAATAATAGTCTTTTTTCCTCTCTGACATGGAAGTCTTATGTCCTCTGTCATTGTAAGATTTTTAACGTTTCTCTCTCCAAGTAAGCATCACAATATTTGTATTGCTCATTATGCTGGAAATGGTAAGCAAACTTGTTAATAGGTAACTAGAAAATAACATAAAAGTTTAGACCCTTCACAGTTCTTAATGGGCACTGCTATGGTCTGAATGCTTGTATTTCTGGCCTTCTCCCCACCCCCCAACCACCTAATTCATATGTTGAAACCTTCACCCACAAGATGATGATACAAGGAGGTGGAAATTTTGAAAGGTAATTAGGTCAGGAGAGTAGAACATTCAAGAATGGGACGAATGCCCTTATGAAGGAGGTCCAAGGAAGCTTGTCTGCCCCTTCCGCTATGTGAGGGCACAGGTGGAAGGCACTGTCTAGGAAGCAGAAAGTAGGTCCCCACCAGACAGCAAATCTGACGGTGCCTTAATCTTTGACTCCCAGCCTCCAGAACTATGAGAATAAATTTCTGCTTCATAAAAAGAGCATCCCTTATTAAAGAGTTAAAAACAGTATCCAGTTTTACTATTTTGGTATGATAACTTAATTTGCTGTGAGTGTGTGTGTGTGTGTGTGTGTGTGTAAACATATACATATAGAGTATATATACACACATATATTTGTAATATGTGTATGTGTGTGTATATATATGTACACACACACAGGTATTTATACATTTCCAATTACTAAAGGCAAGAAAGTTCTGAGAAGCAGGAAAATAGCTCAATGCATTCCTTTTCCTCTTACATATTCAGTTGGGCTGTCTCTAAATGTAACTAGATTTATTCATTCAAGAGCTCATATTGATATGTAAACAGTTTGATTTAGAAAATTTCATAGCTATCTCCCTAGGAAATAAATGGCTTAACACAACCAATTTATAACTAAATTAATGAAGTTGAGACTATTCAATGTGTCATTTACAGATATCGTCTCTCAAAACATGGCATTCAATCCTCAAAGATGTATTGGGCATCTACAATGTGTTCTGTGCTATGATAAAGATAACAAGGAAAGAAATAGACTAGACGCAGCCTGGACTTCAATTATATGGCCCCAAACTTGGAAGAAAAAACATGTAAATCAAACAATTAGAGACAATTTTAGCACATCATAAAGTGATAAATTGAACGATACAAAATGTATAACAGAATTTCAAAGAAGAAAGAAATCAGTGTGCCTTTCAGCGTTTAAGAGACATTTGGTGAATGTTGACAAAAAGCATTTCAATAGATGAGAGGCCATTACAAATCACCTGTGTGGGAAACAAAAGGTAAACTCCAGAATTGAGAGTTGAAAAAGAGCTAATCTACTTCTATATCTCATAGGTAAAGAAATAGAGATTCATCCACACAGTTTCAATGATTTGCCAAAGTCAGCAAGTAATTGTCAAACTCAGGTCTGAAGTTCTGAGATTAACTCTTAAGTTTGGTGTTATGACATGCAATATTATAAATCGAAGCTTAGGACACTAGTATTTGGCAGAGCCAGAGTACAAATTCAGAATACAGGGCCTGATCTCTTGACTACGGGAACGCGGCTTCTCAAATTTCAACATGCACACAACTCACCATGTGAAAATGCAGATTCTCATTCAATGTAAACCTGAGACTCTGCATTTCTCATATCCCCAGGTGTTGCTCCTGATGCTCTCTGAGAACCACACAAAGTAGCAAAGCACTAGAATGCAAGTGTTGCCATTATTTTATACTCTAGAGAGTATATGAATCCATAGTTCTTAAAATTTGGGAGGTCGAACATCCCTTTGGGAATCTTATGAAAACTGTAGACCCTCTCCATCAGAAAGGTTACATGCACACAAAATTTTATATAAAATATCATGATCTTGAGAACCTCCTCACTATACTCATAAAGCCCAACCATAATAGTTCTGAGGAACTTAGGTGATAAACCTCCAGCCACAGGTAATTTTGGAGTGAGAAATTATTCTTCACCTGCTTCCTCAAGTGGTTCTTAAAATTTCTATTACTAATGATGTACGTCCTTTGTGTTAGTCAATACCCACTTTAGGCTCCTCTTTTAAGCTTCCACTTCTTTAATGTAAATGAGTGTAACTGGCCCTTGATACTGGCATACTGCTAGTAGCAGATTATTTCTAAGAGGAAAATAAAGAGAGAATGGGATACAAAGGAGACATTCAGAAAGGGGACCAGAGTAGAGCTGGCTTACAGAGCTGGCTCACAGAATAATTCACTGGGAAGGGTGTCATGAAACACAAAAGTGCTGCCAAAGGCCAAAATGGTCTGTTTCTCCCCTCTGCGTAGAATTTACCTGGATAGTGTTATAAAGGTAGAGAGGACAGTGACCCCTTTCCTCCTCATGATAAATGTCATGGCCAATACCCCTATAACCAAAGACAGGTTAACAAGAGAAAAGCACAAAAAATTCATTTGATCATAGATCTACATGACACAGGAACCTTCAGAATGAAGACCCAAAGATATACAAGACACTGTCCATTTTTATACTTAGGTTCTATGACACAGGGAGAGCCATGTAGAAATGTGACTGGGAAAAAGGAATATGCATTAATGGAAATAGACTGGGTGGAAAACCCAGCAAGTTTTGTCTGTTCAGATTCTTCTTGACTTCTCTATACGGCATTCCTTTCTCCTGGGTATGGGGTAGGACCACTCTAGAATGAGGGATGTCATTCCATTTCTTTATGGTCAGGTGTTACACTAAAAGTAGGGGAATGTTAGAATAATATTTTTAGACTTTACGGCTACCTTTGGGGAAAAGGAGTTCTAGCTTCTATGACCTGGCTCAGGAAAGAATGAGCAGGAGAGACAGACGGGCAGGAGAAGGTCAGAGAAAGACTTTGCTCTGGAGGCTGCTTCTGAGGTTTTCATTTTTGGGTATCATTTTCAGAGCCCCAACAGTACGTTTATTGCTTATCCCCCATATGGAATTTCTCTTTGACCTATGACTACTTTAAATAATTATTGGATTATTTTTGGAATCGCTCCCATGTACAAGTACCACTCTGGGTGCTCCCACCCTATAATAATCTTTAGTGGGTAAATTATTCCAAGTTTCCTAATGAGAAGATAGCAATCTGAAAGCCAACTTGCTCAAGGGCACAAAGCTAATTGGAGGTGGAGAAGAGATTGAACCCAGTCCTGTTTGGCTGTCAACTCTCCTTTCCTGTGCTATTGCCTCCATCTTTTGTACTAAGCCTCACTGCGCTGTGTATCACAGGTCCAGACCTGGGGTTCTTCTTATTACCAACTACCTTTCTGTTCCCATACCCTCAATACCAGACCAAGCTCCTAATTTGTCTTGAGTCTTCCCTTCCCTGATCACTTCACTCTGATCCCCAAGGGAACAGTATTTCTATGTCCTCCTTGGTCTCTCTCATCGTTTTCCTTCCTTTCTTCTTAATAAAAGGAAGGAAGAAAGGAAAAAAGGGAGGGAGGGAGGAAAAAAGAGAGGGAGGGAGGAAAAAAGGGAGGGAGAGAGGAAGAGAAAGAAAGGCAAGGATCTGGGAAGTAATTCATTTCTATAAAGGAGAATCCTTTAAGTTTTATTGGAGAGCAATTAATTTCAGGGACATAAAGTCCCATGATTACCTGCTGCACTACTACTACTACTGTACTAGAAGTTCCAATAGTATAAAATCTGATGGCAATGATTCTCATTCAGGAAGCAGCCTCACTGAAAATATTCTCTTTGTTTACAAAAAAGGCTTATTATAACCTGACACTCAGTCAAACAATATTATAAGACCTAAACTATACAACATAATACTACAATTATATCTTCAAGTGCATGGAAATCCCATAATATAATTACAATACAATCATAATAAAATATTCCTACCCAGAAAATTACTTCGTCATGTGTTTCCCCATTTCATCCAACTATCATCTTTAGTTTTCAGGTTATAAAGAAATACATAGAAGGAAGTGTATGCTGCTCTGGCATCCGAAGTATTGCTTTATGATTTAAATCTCCAGGTTACAAAACGACATTTATGGGCCTGAAGTGTTACATATTGGAGGCTCAACAATTCACACTTAATGTCTAAACCAAGATACAACTTGTTTCTGATTAAATTGTAGAATGCCAGAGTTCTTGAGAATGCCTGAGTAAAAGGTGAGAGAAAAGCCATTTCCTTAAAATCAAATTGTCTGATAAATAAAAATGTTTTTCTCATTTCTTGAATTGAGGTAAGGAAATGATAGGTTATGATGGAAAAGTTTTAAAAACATCAAGCTAAGGAATAGGATAAGCTGGTAAAATAAATGATTTATTGTTCATATTCTCAGTAAGTTTTGGAATTGGTAGAGGAAAATATTTTAAAATTACTTTTATATAACATCATAGAGAAAAAAACAACTTGATTATATTTGTCCGTTAAGATGCTGACTTTCAACTCTTTAATTCTCTTGCCACACAGTCATAAAAAAAGATATTAAGGAACCCTGCCATTGATCTGTGTCCTCATGTGTGCTGTCAAAATGACCCTCTGTAACAGCAATTAGTTAATGTGGGAAAGTGATTTGAAAATGAAAGGTGATACCTAAAAACTAAGTAAGTAATGCTTAGTAAGTAAGTAACGCTATTAAGTGCACTTAGAGTAAGATAAAATATGGCACTCTATAACGTTTGCCAACTGACAGACATTGTGGCAGGGTAGGAAAGAAGACTCCACCAATTCTCCCCTCTACCCAGGCAAGGACAACAAGTTAACAATCTACACAGAAAAAACATTTTTATACAAAACAAAAATTAGGTGAGCCCTCATTGTACCTGGTTTTCACTTCATATCATTGAAAGAAGCACTGAAGAGATAGAAAAAAAAAAAAAAAAAAAAAAAAAACAGTCCTGAATCACTAATGCCACCCTTCCCCACCCCTAGCAGCACTGTGTGGTGCTGAGAGCTTCTCTGGGAACTGGGGGAGAAAGAGCACAGCAATTGTGTGGCATTGAACTCTGTGCGTCCTGGTAGAGCAGAAAGGAAACCTGGACCAAACTCAACTGATGCCCACCCACAGAGGGAACCTTAGCAGAGGGGAATCACCCAGCCCAGGGGTCTGACCTTGAGCACCAGTAAACCTCACCACTGAGGGCTACAGAACACTTTGTCTCCAAATAAACTTGAAATGCCATAAAGTTCTAGGCTATGAAGACTGCAACTCATAAGTGAGTCCTTGTGAGGAACTAGGCCCAGAAACAATGGACTGAGGGGGCACGACATACTGAGACACCAGCTGGGGCGGCCAAGGGAGGGCTGGCATCACCCTCTCTTAACCCTAGGCTGCAGAGCTCACAGCTCCAAAACAGGTGCCTTCCTTTCACTTGAGGAGCGGAGAGGGAAGAGTGGGGAGGGCTTTGCCTTGCATCTAGGATATCAGCTCAGCCATAGCAGGAGAGGGCATTGGTTAGAGTTGTAAGGCCCCCAACCCAGGCCCTCATTCCTGGATGACACTTCTACACAACCTGGGCCAGAAGGGAACCCACTACCTTGAAGGAAAGGAGCCATTCCTGGCAGCATTCATCACCTGCTAACTGAAGAGCCCTCGTCCCCTGATGCAATATTCAGGTATTACATCGAGGGCTTTGGATGAGCCTCTGAGACTTGCTGGCTTCAGGTGAGACTCGGCATATTACTAGCTGTGGAGGCTATGGGGAAAAATTCCTCCTGCTTGAGAAAAGCAGAGGGAAAAGTAAAGGGGACTTTGTCTTGCACCTTAGGTACCAGCATGGCCACAGGGGTGTAGAGCACCCAAGCAGGCTCTTAGCTGACCCCAATTCCAAGACTTGACTCTTGGATGGAATTTCTGACCTGCCTTTGTCCAGAGAGGAGTCCACTGCCCTGAAGGGTAAGCCCTGGGTCAGGCAGCATTCAGACAAGCTGACTTAAGAAACAGTGGGCCATTAGGGAACATCAACAGTAGTCTGGAAGTACTCTTCTTGGCCTGGGGGAGCAGTGGCTACAGGGTGAGGCTTCTCTGCCTTTGGAAAAAGGAGTAAAGAGTGGGAAGAACTGCATCTTGTTGTTTGAGTGCCAGCTCAGCTGCAATAAGAGAACACCAGGTAAACTTCTAAAGTTTTTGACTCTAGTCCCTGACTTGCAGATGGCATTTTGGGACCCACCCAGGGGCTGGGGGACCTTGCTGCCCTAAAGGCAAAGACACAGGCCTGGCTGAATTTGCCACTGGCTTATTGCAGAGCCCCAGGGCCTTGAGTGAACATAGGCAGTAGCCAGGGAGTGGTTAAAGCAGGTCTTGAGTGAGACCTAGCGCTGGGCTGGCTTCAGGTCTGACCTAGCACAGTCACAGTAGTGGTGGCCACTGGAGTGCTTGTGTCACTCCACCCCCAGCTTTAGGTGGCTCAGAACACAGAGAGAGAGAGACTTTGTATGTTTGGGAGAAAGTAAGGGAGAGAACAAGAGTCTCTGGTAATCCAGAGAATTTTCCCAGATCAAGTCTGAGGTCTGAAATGCTAAGAATACTTTAATCAGAAAGAAAAGGACATTCATGGGCAATGAATAGTCACCTGAAGGTACAAGACTCACTGGTGACAGTAAGTGCACAGAAAACCACAGAATATCCTAACACTGTAACTGTGCTGTATAAACTACTCTTATCTGAAATAGAAAGACTAAATGATGAACCAATCAATACTAATAACTATGACTTTTCAAGGCATAGTACAATAAGATATAAATAGAAATAACAAAAAGATAAAAAGCAGAGGGACGAAGTTAAAGTGTAGAGTTTTGATTAGTTTTCTTTGTGTTTCTTTATGCAAATAGTGTTCTCAGCTTAAAATAATGGGTTATACGATAGTATTTGCAAGTCTCATGGTAGCCTCAAACCAAAAAACATATGAATATACAAAGAAAAGCAAGAAACTAAATCATATCACCAGAGACAACCACCTTCATTAGAGGAACATAAGGAGGAAAGAGAGAAGGAAGAGAAAACCAGATAACAAATCACAAAATGGCAGGAGTAAGTTTTTACTCACCATTAATAATATTGAATGTAAATGGATTAAACTCTTTAATCAAAGACACAGACTGGCTGAATAGGCAAAAAAACAACATGCATTGATATGTGATCTTCAAGAAATACACTTCACTTATAAAGGCACACATAGACTGAAACATGGAAGATAAAAGGGATGAAAGAGATATTCCATGTCAATGAAAACCAAAAAAGAGTAGGAGTCACTATACTTTTATCACACAAAATGGATTTCAAGATAAAAACTATAAGAAGATACAAAGAACATCACCATGTAATGATAAAGGGGTCAATTCAGCAAGAGGATATAAAAAACTTTAAACATAAACGCACCCACCATGGGAGCACTTTGATATATAAGGCAAATATTATTAGAGCTGAAGAGAGAGATAGGCCTCGATACAATAATATCTGGAGACCTCAACACCCCACTTTCAGCACTGGACAGAACTTCTGGAAAGAAAATCAACAAACATCACACTTAATCTACACTATGGACAAAATGGATCCAATAGATATTTACACAATATTCCATCCAAGAGCTGCAGAATACACATTCTTTTCCTCAGCACATGAATCATTCTCAAAGATATAGCGTATGTTAGGTATCAAAAAATATCTTAAGGCATTCAAAAAATTGAAATAATATTGAGTGTTTTCTCTGACCACAATGAATAAAACTAGAAACTAATAACAAGAGTAATTCTGGAAACTACACAAATATATAGAAATTCAACAATAGTCTCTTGAATGACCAGTCAATCAATGAAGAAATTAAGAAGGAAATTGAAAAATTACTGGAAACAAATGATAATAGAAAAACTACATACCTATAGGATACAGTAAAAGCAGTACTAAGAGGAAAGGTTACAGCTAAAAATGCCTTCATCAAAAAAAAAAAAGGAAAAACTTCAAATGAACAATCCAATGATGCGACTTAAAGAACTAGAAAAGCAAGAATAAAACAAATCCAAAATTAGTAGAAGAAAAGAAATAATAAAGATCAGAGCTGAAATAAATAAAATTGAAAAAAATACAGATTAATGAAACAAAAAGTTTATTTTTGGAAAAGTTAAACAAAAGTGACAAAGCTTTAGCCAGACTAAGAAAAAAAGAGAGCATATCTAAATAAATATAATCAGAAACGGAAAAGGAGACATTATGATTGATACTGCAGAAATTCAAAGGATCGTTAATGGCTACTATGAGCAACTATATGCCAATAACTTGGAAAATCTAGAAGAAATGAAAAAATTCTTAGATACATAAAACCCACCAAGACTGAATTGGGAAGAAATCTTGTTATGTTAAGCAAAATAAGCCAGGCACAAAAAGACAAACATTGCATGTTCTCACTTATTTGTAGGATCTAAATATCAAAACAATTGAACTCATGAACATAGAGAGTGGACGGATAGTTATCAGAGGCTGGGAATCGTAGTGGGGGCCTAGTGGGGAGGTGAGGATTGTTAAAAAAAAAAAAATACTTAAAAAGAGTAAGGCTATTGTTTGACAGCACAACAGGGTGACTGTAGTCAATAATAACGTAATTGTATATTTTTAAATAACTCAAAGAGTGTAACTGGATTGTTTGTAACTCAAAGTATAAATGCTTGAGGTGATGGAAACCCCAGTTCCCAGGTTGTACTTATTTCATATTTTATGCCAATATCAAAACATCTCATGTACCACATAAATATATACACCTATTCTGTACCCACAAAAAAATTTAAATTAAAAAATAAAGTATAACTGTCTATTCTATCTTTAAAATAAGAATTCAGCACTGCTAAGCATATTTAAAAATAATAATGCAATTAATTCAATTACTTTTCAAAGCGCCAAGTAGGCCCATGTCCATGATACAAATGAATCATATTCTTCTACCATGCTACAGAATAAGCTGTAGGACATAGAGCCCTTTCCTCAAACCAGGGTCACTGCTCACAGCGGATTTCAACTGCTTTAAACATAGTGACAGAACTGGCAGGAAAGGCAGTGTGGTCTAGCTACCTCGGTAGGGTCTGGAAGACTGATTTAGATGCAGGGAAGTAGAGCCATTCACAAGCAAGATATTAAATCTGGCTTCTCTGCCAACTTAGCCCCTATCAATTATAAAGACTCCCTGAGGAGTCTGTATTCTAAATTTTCTGGCACTTGTTCCACTAATTAGTGTAGCAATTAGCGACTGGGTGTGGTGGCTCATACCTGTAATCCCAGCACTTCGGGAAGCCGAGGTGGGAGGATCACCTGAGTTCAGGAGTTTGAGACCAGCCTGGCTAACATGGTGAAACCCCGTCTCTACTAAAAATAGAAAAATTAGCCAGGCGTGGTGGCACGTGCCTGTAGTCCCAGGTACTTGGGAGGCTGAGGCAAGAGCATCCCTTGAACCTGGGAGACGGAGGTTGCGGTGAGCGGAGATTGTGCCACTGCAGCCTGGGTGACAGAGCAAGACTGTCTCAAAAAAAAAAAAAAAAAAGCAAAAAAAGCAATTAGTGATTTTGTTAACAGTTCAAACTGTTTTGTGTCTTCTTCTAACCCTGGTCAAATGGGAGAAAACATTTTCAACGCAATAAAATATCAATGACTTTTGTTGCTGGCAATTTCATGTTCATTCTTTCTTTCTTCCCTCCCCAACCCCCGCTGCCCCAGAGATGGAGTCTTGATCTGTCACCCAGGCTGGAGTGCAATGGGCAATGGTGCAATCTCAGCTCACTGCAACCTCTGCCTCCCAGGTTCAAGCAATTCTCATGCCTCAGCCTCCCAAGTAGCCGGGATTACAGGCGCCCGCCATCACACCTGGCTAATTTTTGTATTTTTAGTAGAGACAGGGTTTCTCCATGTTGGCCAGGCTGGTCTCGAATTCCTGAACTCAGGTGATCTGCCCACCTCAGCCTGCCCAAATGCTGCGATTACAGGCATGAGACAATGCTCATGGCCTCATTCTTTCAATATCTGCATTCCCAGACTATGGTTTCCAAGGTTTCCAATGATACTGTCTATATGAGGAGAAAATTATTAAAAAGGAAAATTCTCTGAAATTCAAGACATTTATATCTTAGCACTATTACACAAAATCTCTACAATTACTTTACAAGCATTTCAGAATGTAGTTATTTTTCCACTAAAATATGACACAGAACCACTCAGAGAAGATGAAAACATTCACTCCTTCAAAGTTTTAAATAAGAAATTTGAACCTTATCTTAAAGCAGTATGCTAATACTCTTATGTCTGAAACTGAGTTTTTCCTGTGACATTTCATTTTTACAGATATTTTATCCTTAGCGTCAATAAAAATTATTAGCATATTTGCTCATGGGTTTCTTTCTTTTCTCAACTGTATATTCCCTCTTCACACTGAGACAAAAATCACCAAAAATATTTCATGAAGAGTTCTAAGAATATCAAATCATGTTACTGGGGTAAAGAGAATCCCAAATTAAACAGCCATTGGTTGCTCGCTCCTGATACAGCAAATCTTGCAGACAAAGGAGCAGAATCCAAAACAACTACAAATCCCATTCTATTACATTTGAATCCATCCTGCCTTTCCTCCTTCTGCCTTCCTCTTCATTTCAGTCTTCCTCTCTTTTCTCGTATTGAAATAACTGAGCTTCAAACAACAACCAAAAGTCATATTTAAGTTTCTAATCTCTATTACTAAATCTAAGAAAAGGCATTCTTTCGTTGGTTAGGACTGAAGTATATTCACCTTTCAGAGGTACTTGAGGAGTATAGTGGTGATCACGGCTCACTGCAGCCTCAATCTCCTGGGCTGGGTGATCCTTCCAGCCTTGGCCTCCTGGGTAACTAGGGCTACAGGCCCATGCCACCACACCCAGCTAATTTTTGTGGTTTTTATAGAGTACAGGGTTTTGCCTTGTTGCTCAGGCTGGTCTAAAACTCCTAGGCTCACACAATCTACCCACCTTGGCCTCCTGAAATGCTAGGATTACAGGCATAGACCACCACTCCTGGCTCTCCATTAAAAAAAAAAAAAAAAGAAAAAAAAAGAAAAAGAAAGAAAGAAATTCTACAAATATTAACATAATTTATTTTGGTATTTCTCTTTTCTTGTGAAAATTCACCCAATAATTTATCTAAGACCTTCAAAGTCAAATTGCAAAATGGCTTTTTTTGCTCAAAATCAAAACATAAAATCCCATAGTGGAAACTAATAGGAATTATTAATTAGAGACACAAGTGCAATTCTTTTAAAAAGAAAAAAGGAAGAAGAAAATTAATATAATGCTTTCACGGGACTTCAGATAGTTCATTTTGGCATACACTAATATTAAAATACAGCTCAGTTTCTCAGCATCAATAGATAAGCTTCCAGTTTTTCTCTGCCCTTAACTAATCTCAACAAGACACTCACTCCAGCATCTTTTGATAAATAAATTATCCATTGTTCCCTACAATAATTATCACAGAGCTCCTAGTACACAATACCATGTGCAGAAGGATACTTTGTTAAGTGTTACTGACTGGCTGCTTAGTTTTGAGTGCTTCAAAGTGAACATGATAATAAACAAACCTTGAAGTGATTATTTAAAAATCTTAGTTAGTCGGATGTTAGAAGTTAAGTTTCTTGGGATGGATCTAGATAACAGAATTCAGCTGAAATATGCTAGTGCTTAATATGGTGCCTATTACATAGTAATTACCTAGCAAATGTTTTTTGGGTGAATATCACATAGAAGTTCCTATCCTTGCAGCTGGTAAAGGGCGTTAAGGTGACTGAAAGATCTCAACAAAAGAAAGAGACTAACTGATTGACAAATATTTATTGTATATTCACTATTTAAAAAGCATTGTGCTGGATTTCTGCTTCCAGCCATGATGGCATAACAAGCACTGAATTTAATCTCTCACCATAAACAACTGGAAAACTGGACAAATATTAGCAACAATATTTTCAGATTTTGACAGTAGGCAAAGTAGAACTGTGAACCCTGAAGGAAGAGAAACAAATGAAGTGGGCCCTACAATTGCTCTGCCTTTCTTGGAAGAAATTTCCAAACTATCAGCACACAGAGCAGGAAACCACACAGAGCCTAGCAGTCTCCAGAGTTGGAGAAACAAAGATTAGAGTTAGAGGACCATGAGGCAGCTAGAAAATATGGGACAGTCCTAGAGAAAAAAGAGAGAGAGAGAGAGAAGAAAGAAAATTTTGAAAAAATAACAATAGAAAAATTTCCAAGTTTAATGAAAACTACAGATTCACAAATCCAAGCATTTTAATGAATTTTAACCAGTATAAACACATACACATATACACATACACCCCACGAAAAACTAAGGTATATCATAATCAAATGGCTTAAAATCAGTGATAAAGAGAAAATCTTATAAAACATTGTATTCCGTGTTATAGTAGATACTAAGGTGAATGAACAATATAGTGCTTGCCCCAAGAAGAATGTTTTAATTTCCATTTATATGTAAATGTAATTTCATGTGGGGCATTCAAATTTCCTTCTAGGCTTGGGAAGGTAAGAGGCAGGACTCAAATTCTAACGTGGGTACAGAAATTGGTAGGTTTGGTTCACAGGGTGGGCAGCATTGCAAAGCAAGATTTTGAAGAAGAATTCAGGAGCAATGCCAAAATTGAGAACCTTGCAAATAATGCAATGAAGAGTCCATCTGAATTAGACAGAGGAAGAGGCAAAATAAAGAGTTTGATGTAAGGTGAAGTGGCAAAAAATAAAGGACGTTTCAGGAAAAACGTTGGCAAGAAAGACTCTTCTGTGGTAGGCCAGACATAGTGGCTGACACCTATAATCCCAGCACTTTGGGAGGCCCAGATGGGCGGATTACTTGAGGTCAGGAGTTCGAGACCAGCCTGGTCAACACAGTGAAACCCAGTCTCTACGAAAAATATAAAAATTAGCCGGGCGTGATGGCATGTGCCTGTAATCCCAGCTACTCAGGAGGCTGAGGCATGAGAATCGCTGAACCTGGGAGGCAGAGATTGCAGTGAGCCGAGATCGGACCACTGAACTCCAGCCTGGGCGACACAGTGAGTGAGAGTCCATCTCAAACAAATAAACAAAAGAAACTTCAAAAACATTTTTTAAAAGAAATACTCGTCTTTGGTTGCAGAATCTGGGGTATCTCAGAATGAAGAATCCTCCGGAGGAGGAGAAGATGAGCTGTGAAGAGTCTGTGCATTGGGCCAGGTAGGATCTGTAATCTTCAAATAAAAAATTCCCTAGCTAGAAGTGGAAAGTTCTAGAAGACATCCTAAGATGGTTTATCATTCCACATTTTTAGACCTCCAATCCTGAAGACGGTTGCTTCAGAGAGCTGCCTGTTTCTGTCCTTTCTTTATCATTTCCATTTTCTAATGATCAAAAACCTTCTAACTAGCCAGTCTGATTGCAGTTTCTTTCTCCTCCAATCCATGCTGAACAAACTACCAAGCAAATTTTTCCTAAATGCTGTCTGCATTGGGTCTGTCCAAGTTTCCTCAAAAGCCTTCAATGTTTCACGGCCCATATCTTCCAACGTTATGTTCCCATATGACCTATTTGTTTCTTATTTCCCTAATATTCAGTGTCTGATCTATTCATGTTTACCTCTCCTTCTGTCATCATTGTGTCTGCTTGTCTACTTTTGCTCATGTTGCCCATGTTCTCTTTTTCTCTCCCTCATCCATCCTTCAAGTACCACCACTAATCCTTAAGGCTTTTTCTTATGGCTTTTCAGGCTTAAGAACTACTCTAGGAGTCAAAATCTTGTTTATAAGGTTTAGTAGTTAATTTTCAGTACCACTGAACAATGTTCTAATAAGGTGACTTGTATTAGTTTCTATTTCTTTCAGTTATTAAGTTTTCTGAGGGTTGAGTCTATAATTAATCTTTCTTCTATAGTCTCAAATGCCTAAGACCGTTTTAAGACACATAAAAGATAAATAAATAATTGTTGATTGACACTCCAGTCCATAAATCAAATAAACTGTTTAAAGTAAATGTGTTTGTGTGTATTCCTATCGTTGTCCCAAAAATTATCTACTTGATTATAATGAATTTTTAATCAAAGAACTGAGAAATATGTAATATGAATAAGATAGCAAAGATTCTTAACTATATATGTATGTATGTGTATATATATATACCTAATTTGTATTACATACATAGTTCTTTATATATACATAAAACTTCTCTGTAGCCAATTCCTACTTTGCAGTGATTTGACGCCAGACTGTGAAATTGGATTCCTTAGGTCATAAACGTGAATCTCCACTGCTAATACTAAACTAAATTCCCATGTTTGTTTGTCAGTAGAGGAGGGAATCAAAGATCAGAATGCTATGATGGACACATGATAAGTAGCAAATCAGCATTGACCTAGAGAACAATCCTTGTCCTATAACTTAAGAGACAAATGCTCACTGATAGGTTACTTCATTGGTATGGTTGATTTTTTGAGAACCTTAAATAAAATTGAGGCAGAGTCTGCAGTGAGAGCTTTCCCATTCTCTTCCTAAACATGAGAGTATATAGATATAATGCATCATCGGAAAAGACAATCACAATTTAAAAGCCTTACTTGTTATCTCTCCAACCCTTTCTAAGACAGCTTTCTATAGGCTTCTCTGTATTTACTCATATTAATTTAAGATTATTGACTCAAATAATACATTAAATTTCAGAGAACCTACTGGAAGTAAATTTCAAAAACTATCACTTTATTATTATAATCTAGTCTTTGGCATATGTATCTAATATGAATATGAATATTCATATTAATATACTAATATGAATATGAATATGAATACAAATTTAAAAATATAATGTTTTTCAGAAGAAGTTGAAATAGCTCCATTCCGGATATTTTTAAAACTCTGATTCTCATTTTCATGTTATGAAAACTTAACACGTAATTTTCTGCCTGTCACACTTAGTAGATGACCAAAAACTGTCATCTTTTGTTTTTCCTGCAATTAATATCATGCCAGAATTTAAAAATGTAAAGAAGGTACTAAAGGCATGGTATGATTTATATAAAATAAAAAAATGCAGAGCACATAGTTCCTCACATAGGAAATTATTACTGTGGTTATACATTAAAGAATTAGTTTCAACCTTCTGAAACCCAAAGAGGGTTAAATTACCATAAAAGCCAACAGTTGGATCCATGTTGACTGTCTCTTCTTCAAACTATATTAGGAATAGACCAATAACATTAATCTCACCAAATTTCATTAAAGTCAATGAGATTGTTAATTTTCATTCTTTTCAGTGAACATTCTTTAATGCAGCAATTTATTATCATACTCCTTAGTATTTAAACAAAGAAATATTAATGCAGATATTGCACATTTGAATCTTGAGCCATCAGTTAAAATTAAGATATTTTATGAAACTAATTCATTGGTGACTATGTTTTAAGAAAGTTCTGGTTTTCTATAGACACTGATTTTATAACATAGTCTTATTACACAAAGAACCGCCACTCAAGTACTCTAGATTAGAGAAATTCGGTCATTACATCAAAAAAAGAAAATTAAGACGATTCAATTTTAAAGGCAGTCAAACTAATATGCTTCCCATGAGAACATAAAGAAAACAAAGGAATGTTCTTGAGGGAACTTGTTAATTTCTTTTATTAAACAGCCCTGAATGTAACTAGATGAGATTAGCTAGGATCAGAGTTGAGTTGAAGCTAAATGAATTCTACGACAATGTTTTCCTTTCTCTTAAGATTTCTTGAGCACATTGGTCACCTGAATTAATTGTATGAGGCATAAATTCAGAAGGAAAAAAAAACAAAAAGAATCCTTGCCAGCATTCAAGGGATAGCAGAGTGCAGGCCACAACCTCCAGAGAACCAGTTATTGGTTTCTAGACTTAAACGTTTTGTGTGAAGCATTTTCATCAAATAATATAAATGTACAAGTCAGAGGTGACCATTTACTTTCATTACTGTTCAAATTCAATACCTTGCCTGACCCAGTCTCCTTGATGAAGTTTATGCTCTAATATGTGGCAACATTTGTGACATCCAGAGAGCAGCTCTGCCCAGTTAATGGTCATGGTGGCTTCTCCATCTTCACATGCACTAGCAGGCCGTTCAAACAGGGAAATCAAGGCTGCTGTGAAAGCAATCGCTTGAACCTTGATGAAGACATTGAAAGAACAACAGTCAACAGGATAATTGTTGCAAGAAGATTCTATGTTATTTTAGTTTAATAAGGAATAGCTCTTAATTTAATAAGAATTTCTTCAATACTATTTAAAGGATGCAGGCTGTTATACTAAAAAACAGAACAATTATTAGTTTGGTGACACAGTTACTAAAGGGCAGTCTTTTACTTGTTTTTAAGACACATTCGTCGTCAAAATAGTAAGAATGAAAACCTTTCACAATTACAAAAGGAAATTGTTTAAATTAGCCTACTTCAGAGGTCACAGATATATTCTAGTTTCATTCAGTAAGTAATAATTTTTCATAGGTCAGGTGAAATTTGATAGGAAGACAGAAATATTTGTATCCAATATCTAGGTTTCAGAGCTGCCATCTCTAATCCTTTTGTTATATGATACAGGCAATGGGCACTCACTAGGAAATTGGTACTGAGAAACCCAATATTCTATGTAGGAAAACAAGAACAATAAATTTGAAAGCATTTTGAGGAATAAATGTAATCATTTAATATTAAACATTTATTCATATTGGGATCTAATAAATTAAGCATCCTATGGTGAAAAAGGTTAGGAAGATCTTTTTTTCTAAATGAGAAAAGCGAGACTATAGACAGACCAAAAAACAAACAAACCCACACACACAATTAAGATTTGTTTTTGTAAGCAAGAAGACAAACTGTGACCTAATCCATCTCTTCCATGTCCAATGTGCATATAAGCCATAATGTAATTAAATTTGGAGGTCACACTCATTGCATTTTAATTTCTATTTTAAACTACAGTTTGATGATTAAATCCATAGTATTCAATCTTAATCTACCCTCACTTACCTTTCCAGTTATATCCCCAAAAGAAAGAATTGATTCATTGGCATCAAGAGGATCATACCAATAATCCATGCAAATTGGTGTTCCTTTCAGGCCTTGGAGTTTTTACTGGCAAACAAATTCTTCTTTGGACAGCAGATCATAGAAACAAATCTCTTTACTTGTAAAAGCCACTGCTATCTAAAGTAGCAGAGTAGAAAATCAGAAAGTAATTCTGATGGATTTAGCAAAATTAATATGCAAAGCAGACATGCCACTCTAATTGCCAAATCAGACTTTGTTCTCTGAGGATCCTTAACAGTATTACAGAAGCAAAGAACAGTGGCACAAATGTACTTTATCCTAACTGTGGAATCCAGCCAAGAAGAAACTTTTCCTATTAGAAGCATTTGAACATGCTTTATTTCCTATCCCTATTCCACACGCTCACCAACATCCCCATCCATGGGAGACTAGACCTCTAATCACATAGGAGAGACTAAGGCACAAAGATATGGCATTATACAGTCATACCAGAAACTTTACAAACCATGTTTTATGATGCAAATAGAGACTTTCATGGAAATCATTTGATACAGACTCTATAAGTAGCTTTATCTGAAGTCAGAGAAAACCCTAAAGGCTATACGAGAAAGGGGAAAATATTTAACAACATAAAAATAAGTCAATAGAAAATGTCCCTGTGAAGATTCACACATTGAATTTACTAGAAAAAGACTTCAATTCAACATATATATATATACACACACACATACACACACACACGCACACACACACAAATATATATATATATTTTTTTTCAAACAACTAAAGAAAACGAGGTCTAAAGAAGTAAAGGAAAGTATGTGGCTGGGTGTGATGGCTCATGTCTGTAATCTCACCACTTTGAGAGGCCGACACAGGAGGATTGCTTGAGGCCAGGAGTTCAAGAACAGCCTGGGCAACACAGCGAGACTCCCATCTTTAAAAAAGAAAGAAAGAAAGAAGAAAGAAAGAAGGAAAGAAAGAAAGAGAGAGAGAGAGAGAAAGAAAGAAATGAGAATGATGTTTCATCAAATAGAGAATTTTAAGAAACATGCATCAATTACTAAAATCACCATTCTGCCAATCTTTGCCCTTTAATTGGAGTGGTTAGTCCATTGATATGATTACTGAAAAGGTAAGATTTACATCTGCCATTTTTCTAACAGTATAGCCCCATAACACATGAAGCAAAAACTAAAATTATTGAAGACAGAGTAGGCATTTCAACAATAACAGTTGGAGATTTCAATACTCTACTTTCAATAACAGATAGAACAACTGAGCTGAAGATCGGTAAGAAAATGAAGACTTGACAAACACTATAAAACAACTAGATCTCAGGTATGTCTAAAGAACACTCCATTCCAACCTCAGCAGGATGCATTTCTTCTCAAGTGCACATGGCACATTCTCCAGGGTAAACCATATATTAGGTGATAAAGCAAATCTCAATAAATTTAAAAGATTATAAATTATATAAATTATATTCTCCAAACACAATGGAATGAAATTAGAAGTATCATTCAACCAAACAAAATTTGGGAAATTCACAGCTACATGGAAATAAAACAACACACTTCTAAGTAACCAATGGGTCAAAGAAGAAATCACAAGAGACATGAAAAAAATACACTCAGATGAATGAAAACAAAAACACAACATACAAAAAACTTATGGAATAGAGTAAAAGCAATGTCTAGAGTAAAATTTATATTTGCAAACATCAATCTAAAAAAAATCTGAAATCAATAACCTAACTTTCCATCTTAAGAAACCAGAAAAAGAAGAGCAACCTAAATCCAAAGCCAGCAGAAGGAAGAAAAAAATAAAATTAGTACAGAAATAAAGCAAATAGAGAATGAAAAAGCAGTAGAGAAAAACAACGAAATCAAATTAGTTCTTTGAAAAGATAAACAAAATTGGCAAAACTTTAGCTAGACTAACCAAAAAAAAAGAGATGATAGGCCGGGCGCGATGACTCACGCCTGTAATCTCAGCACTTTGGGAGGCCGAGACGGGTGGATCACGAGGTCAGGAGATCGAGACCATCCTGGCTAAGACGGTGAAACCCCATCTCAACTAAAAACACAAAAAATTAGCCAGGCATGGTGGCGGGTGCCTGTAGTCCCAGCTGCTCAGGAGGTTGAGGCAGGAGAAAGGCGTGAATCTGGGAGGCAGAGCTTGCAGTGAGCCAAGATCCTGCCACTGCACTCCAGCCTGGGAGATAGCGTGAGACTCCGTCTCAAAAAAAAAAAAAAAAAAAAAAGAAAGAAAGAAAAAAAGAGATGATATAAATTACTAAAATCAGAAATAAAAGAGTGGACAGTACCATCGACGTTGCAGAAATAAAAAAGTATTAGTAAGATAAAATTATTATATACCAAGAAATTAGTTAACATTTATGAACTGCATAAATTTCAGGAAACAAAAACTATGTAAACCAACTCAATAAGACAGAAAATATCAACAGAACTATGATGAATGAAAGATTAAATTAATAGTCAAAAAAAGTGTCACAAAGACAATCCTCAACTAGATGGCTTCACTGATAAATTCTACCAAACGTTTCAAGGAAAATACCACCAATACTTCTCAAACTCTTCCAAAAAATGACAGCAAAGGTAACACCTCCCAAATCATTTTATCAGGCCAGGATTACCCTAATACTGAAACCAGAGAAAGACATCACAAGAATAGAAAACTGCAGATCTATACCTCTTAATATAAATGTAAAATGTATACTGAACTAAATACTAGCAAAGAGAATTTAGCAACATACAAAAAAGTTTACACATCATAGCAAAGTAATATTTATCCCAGGAAAACAAGGTTTGTTTAACATGCAAAAATCAATCAGTGTAATACATCATATTAATAGAATAAAAGACAAAAGCTATATGGTAATCTCAGTAGATGCAAACAATGCATTTGACAAAATCCAACACATTTTCATGATAAAAACACTCAACAAACCAGAAATAGAAGAGAATTTCTTCAACCTCATAAACAGCATGTACTACAACAACAACAGCAACAACAACAACAAAAATCCTACAGCTGACATCACACATATTGGTGAAAAAATACATATATTCCCCATAAGATCAGAAATAAGACAAGGATGTTCACTCTCACCACTTCTATTTAATATGGTATGGAGTTTCTAGCCAGATAAATTAAGCAAGAAAATGAAATTTTAAAATATCGATATTGAAAAGGAGGAAGTTAAACTAGATCTCTATATCTATTTGGAGATAACATGATATTATATATAGGAAATTTTAGAAATGCTCAAAAACACTACAGAACTAACACATGACTTCAGAAAGATGCAGAATATATTATCATTTTTGAAAAATCTATTGTATTTCTATACAATGAACAATCTAAAAATGAAATTACCAAAGGCAATGTTAAGAGAATGTAAAAACTAAGATGCAGGTTTTGCAAAGTATCCATCTGATAAATCTATCTACCCAGAATATATAAAAACTCTCGAAACTCAATAATAAGATAACAACCTTAATAAAAAATTGGAAAAGATTTGGATAGACATTTTACAAAATAAGATGTACAGGTAGCAAACCAGCACGTGAAAATATGCTTAACATCATTAGTCACTAGGTAAATATGAATTAAAGCCATAATAAGATCTAAATGCAGGCCTTTTAAAATGGCTAAAATTGAGAGAGAAAATAACTGATCATACCAAATGTTTGTGAGGCCATATCCACAAAATGGAATGCTGCAGAGCAATAAAAACTAGTAGTATACCTCAAAACATGGATAATTCTCAAAATAGTTATGCCATGTTAAAAAAAAAAAAAAAGAAAGAAAAAGAAAAAAAGGAGTACACACAGTATGGTGCCAATTATACAAAACTCTAGAAAATCCAAATTAATCTATAGTGACCGAAAGCAGATCAGTGCTTGCTTAACAAAAAAGGGATGGGAGGAGTTACTAAACACTGCAAGGAAATTTCTGAGGGTGATTAATATGTTCATTGTCTTCTTCATACTGTTGATTTTTCACAGGTCATGTATGTGTTAAAATCTATCAACTTGGGACACTTTCATATGTGCAGTGTATTTTGTATAGTTATATTTCAATAAATCTGTTTCAAAAAGAATAAAAGCAACATTCTTTAAGATTCTATATTGAGTAAGCACAAAAGAAAGACTAAGATTTTAGTTCAGTGCTGAAAAGAAGAAATAGTGCAACAGAAATATCATATAATAATAACAGCACACTGCACACAGATATAAAAAAATCATCTGGACTATATCTTTTAATTCATACAAGTTAAATATTAGCACTAGATACTTAGCAAAAAGGAATTGGATCTCATGTCAGCAGTCACTATGGAGGCAGCAAAGACTGAAGCCCAGGTCTAAAGTTGGCCTACCTCAGTTTACAAGTCTTGGCAACCCTGATTACATCCTTTGTGACTGAGGGTAAATTATACAACTTCTCTTTGCTCAGTCTCTCATTTGTGAAGTGGGAATAATAACTACTCCATGGTGATTTTGAGAGGATGAATAGATAAGGGCATAGGAAGCTACTGAGGATGAGAATGATTTATGGTTCCAAACAATAGAGCATACATTTTCCCACTAAAAATAACTTGCCTTTTTGGAGAAATGCTGATTTTAGGTCTGGCATAGGAAATATACGAGATGATTCTAGAACATTTTGTCATACCAGGAAACAAAGAAGCTTTCAAGTGCTGTCAGGATTATAAAAAGACTCAGAAGCCAACCTGCATTGTTCCCACTCTCTAAAGAGGGTGCAATTTCTGGTATGGGATAACAACTCAGTAGATTAAAACAAATCAAAAATTTTAAATCCATGATTTTTCAATTATACTGATAATAATAATAATAGTACTCATTGTTTATTTTTAGACAATATTAGAAAACCAGCTCATTATTTTGAAAACTGGCAAAAAACGTGAAAAATTACGCATTTATTCTGCCTTTAATTTGTACCACATGATGACTAAACAATTAATGGGATTATTTCTTTTTTATAAGGTATTCTAGCTTAAAGGAAAAGGAAATTGTGAAATTAGAATATCATCTTCTGACCCCTAAAAAAATTCATGGATTTAGGAATAGTCAGCAATAACTGCTAACATCTCAAGAAGAGGGAGAACCAGGTATTTAATACCTACTGGCTGAAGAACACATAGTCATCTGTTCTAAACAAACTAACCACTCCAAAACTACACAAGGCTTTACACTTGACTACCAATTCACTAGAAAAATCACGGAATGGCTGGACATATTAAACAACACCATGTAGACACAGTCTGTGAAATCCAGACTGTGGAAAATTCTAAAGGACAAACCTTGGTTTCTTTAACAAAAACATCAACAGCAACAGCCAAAATTTGCAAAAAAAAAAAAAAAAAAAAAAAAAAAAAGCAGGAAAAAAGAAAAGCATGTGTATCAAAAGAGACATATTAACCATTCACAATATTTGGACCTTATTCAGATCTTCATTGAAACAAACTATTGATAAGACAATCAGGAAAATATGTACATGACTGGATATTTCATGATATTAAGAAAATATTGCTATGGATATTAAGTGTGATAGCGGTATTTTGGCTATGCTAAAATAGAGACATCTTTTAGAAATACAGAAATATTGACAGATGAAATAATATGATGTTTTGGATCTTAAAGGGGAGGTATAGATGAAACAAGATTAGCTGTGAATTGAAAATTATTGAGTGAATACTGAGTACATCAGGTTTCTAATACTATTCTCTCTGCTTGTGCATGCACTTGAAAATTTTCATAGTAAAATCTACCTTCTGCTTAATATAAAATATTAACATGTGGATTCTTCAAGATCCAACCTTCCATGTCAAAATTATTTTACTCACAGTATGTTATCTTTCTGAGAGGTATAGGTATATGAAGATGTTTAGACCCAGTAGGCCCTATTAGAATGAAGACACTGACTAGTACAGTGATCAAAATTAGATAAGCAGTTCTCTTTAATTGCACTGAATCCTGCCATGCACAGTAATAGCCTCTCAGTTCTACATATAGATCCATGATCCTGCTGTAAACTATACAGGAGTAAAGTTCTTATAAGCTAATAATGAAGCATGGCCTCATTGAAGACAGAGCCAGGAATCTGAGCCATCAGCCACAGTGTCATTACAAGGCACCCAAGAGAACAGCTTGGGAAATCATGTAGTTCTGTTGGCACTACCTGTTCCCCCTCCAGGTCAGGAGAAAGCCACCAAGAGTAATATAGCTTTCTGTTACTGCTAGCCAGGAGTCCCACCCCATAACTTTTTCCTCTTTTACAAACAGTAATTTTTTTTATAAAGAGTCTGTACCTTGTTTACATTTTCCAGAGAAACCAGGCTTGTCACCCACAGGTGTTTGAGCTTGGTGGCATCTGAAGTGATGGGGAATGTTTCTTGCAGCTTTAAATTCTCTCCCCAGATTGCTAATAAACCTTCTTTACTAATCGTCAGATAATGACTTGAACTTTTTAAGAAAATTACTTTTTGAATGTTGTCCTTGTGTTTTACTGGGAGGAATTCCAGGTCCTTCCACTGGGGCACCACAGTTGCCTTTGCTCGTTCATCTTGCTTGTTAAGCTCTAGCAGTATAAAGGAAGTCAGCTTGTCCCAATTAATGAAGCCATCTTGGGCCACATCCACTTTGTCAAAGAGCTCCCCATATTCTTCCTTCGTGCCCCAACCAACAATCTCTGTCATCTTCTGTGTAAAGTCTTCTCTGGACATACAAATGATTTTCCTTGGCTCTGGGGACTAGAAACGGGAATCCAAAAACAATAATGAGACAACAGTGAAAGCATCATATGTGTGCTACTCACAAAGGTGAATTTAATCAGCAATTCTGCCAACATGAAAAGAAAAATGTCTTTTGCTTGATAACAGTAATATACTCAAGTGAACTTAAGCTGGGGACCAAGTAACTGACAGGACTAGAAGTTGACATTCTCAGTCACAAAAAGTCAATCATGAAAGTCCTTATATCGGGAAGAGTAAGGCAGGAGAAGATATGATGATGGAAGCATGGAGTGATGTGAGGCTGTGAGCAAAGAATTCAGGTTACCTCTATTTAAGCTAGCAAAGGCAAGGAAAGGTTTCTCCCCTAGAGTCTGCAGAAGAAAGGCAATCCTGACAACTTGATTTTATCCCTGTAAAATCCCTTTGAGGTTTCTGAACTCCAGAACTGTATATTAATATATTTGTGTGTTTTAAGTCATGGTTTTTGGTAATTAGTTACAGCAGCAACAGGAAATTAATACAGACATATCTCCTTTTGTTGCACTTCGCTTTATTGTACTTTGCTGATACTGTGATTTTTACAAATTGAAGGTTTGCGGCAACCTTGCAAGTCTATCAGTGCCATTTTTTTTCAATAGCATGCCTACTTCATATCCCTGTGTCACATTTTGGTAATTCTTATAATATTTAAAATTTTATTAGTAGTAGTATTATATCTGTTACGGTGATCTGTGATCCGTAATCTTTGATGTTACTACTGTAACTGTTTTGCGGCAGCATGAACCATGCCCATACAAGACAGCAAACTTAATTCGTAAGTGTTGTGTATGTTCTGATTGCTACACCAACCAGTCATTCCGCTTTCCCTTTCCCTTTCCTTGGGCCTTCCTATTTTTTCAGACACAAAAATACTGAAATTAAGCCAATTAATAACCCTATAAGAGCCTCGAAATGTTTAAGTAAAGTCAGAGTTTTACATCTCTCACTTTAAATCAAAAGCTAAAAATGATTAGGCTTAATGGGAATGCATGCCAAAAGATGAGCGAGGTTGAAAACTAGGCCTCTTGCACGAAACAGCCAAGTTGTGAATGTAAAGGAAAAGTTCTTGAAGGAAAAGTGCTATTCCTTTGAACACGAGAATGATAAAAAAGTTAAACAGCCTTATTGCTGCTTTGAAGAAAGTTTTAGTGGTCTGGATAGAAGATCAAACCAGGCACAACATTCCTTTAAGCCAAAACCTAATACAGAGCAAGGCCCTAACTTTCCTTAATTCTATGAAGGCAGAGAGAGGTAAGGAAGTTGCAGATGAAAAGGTGAAAGCTAGCAGAGGTTGATTCATGAGGTTTGAAGGAAAGAAGTCATCTCCACAACATAAAAGTCAACATGAAGCAGAAACTGCTGATGTGGAAGCTGCAGCAAGTTATTCAGAATCTCTAGCTAAGGTAACTGATGAAGGTGGCTACACTAAACAATACATTTTCAATGTAAATGAAACAGCCTTATTCGGAAGAAGATGCCATTTAGGACTTTTCATAGCTAGAGCCATGCTTGGCTTCAAAGCTTCAAATGACAGAATGACTCTCTTGTTAGGGGTTGATGTAACTGGTGAGTTTAAGCTGAAACCAATGCTCATTTTTATTCCCAAAAATCTCTAAGGCCTTAAGATTTATGCTAAATCTGACTGGGCACAGTGACTCATGCCTATAATCCCAGAATTTTGGGAGACTGAAGGGGAGGATTGCTTGAGCCCAGGAGTTTGAGAAAAGACTGAGCAACATAGTGAGACTCCATCTCTACAAAAAATAAAAAAATGAGTTGGGCATGGTGACATGAGCCTATAGTCTTAGTTACTTGGGAGACTGAGGTAGGGGTATCACTCAAGCCTGGGAAGTAGAGGCTGCAGTGAGCCATGATTGCGCCACTGCACTCCAGCCTGGCCAACAGAGAAAGACCCTGTTTCTGTGCTCTATAAGTGAAACAACAAAGCCTGCATTATAGCACACTGTTTACAGCATGGTTTATTGAATATACATGGTTTACTGAATATACAGCACGGTTCACTGAAGCCCACTGCTAAGACATACTGCTTTGAAAAAATATTCCTTTTAAAAAGGTACTGCTCCACCATGTCCCTGGTGGCTCGAGAGCTCCAACAGAGATATACAAGGGGTTTAATATTGTTTTCATGCCTGCTAACACAATGTACATTCTGCAGCCCATAGATTAAGAAATAACTTCAACTTTCATTTCTGATGTTTTGTAGGGTATAGCTGCCATAGACAGTGATTCCTCTGGTGGATGTGAGCAAAATAAATTAAAAACCTTTTGGAAAGGATTCACTAGAATGGCATCATTTTAGATGCCATTAAGAATATTCATAATTCATGAGAGGAGGTCAAAATGTCAAAATTAACAGGAGTTTGGAAAAAAGTTGATTCCAACTCTCATGGAAGGCTTTGAGGGGTTCAAAACTTAGATGAAGAAAGTTAACTGCGGATGTGGTAGAAATGACAAGAGAACTCCAATTAGAAGTGGAACCTGACGATGTGACTGAATTGCTGCAATCTCATGATCAGACTCGAATGGATGTGGAGTTGCTTCTTACAGATGAGCAAAGAAAGTTGTTTCTTGAGATGAAATCTATTCCTGGTGAAGATTCCATAAACATTGTTGAATGACAACAAAGATGTAGACTATTAAATAAACTTAGTTGATAAAGCAGTGACAAGTTTTGAGAGTATTGACTTCAATTTTGAAAGAAATTCTATTGTGAGTGAAACACTGTGAAATAGCATCTCATGCTACAGAGAAATCTTTCATGAAAGGAAGAATCCATCGATGTGGCAAATGTCACTGTTATCTTCCTTACGAAATTGCCATAGCCATCTCAACCTTCAGTAACCACCACCCTGATCAGTCAGCAGACATCAACATTGAGGCCCTCCACTAACAAGAACATTACCTCTCGCCAAGGGCTCCGATGATTGTTAATTTTTTTATCAATAAAGTATTTTTTAATTAAGATATGTACAGTTTTTTAGATATGTGCTATTGGGCATTTAATACCCCACAGTATAGCTTAAATATATCTTTTATTGCTCTAGGAAACAAAGAAATGTGTGTGACTCACTTTATCCTGATACCCACTTTATTGAAGTGGTCTGGAACCAAATCTGCACTATCTCCAAGGTGTGCCTGTCAAGTGGTTGATGAAAATTGGGTGAATCCCTGAAGAATGCTTAGTGAAGCCAGCAAAATTACCCCATGGTGAAACTTTAATGAAAGGGCAATAAGTTAACTTCTATACATATGCCATTATAAAGAACAGTGAAGTCACATGCAATTGATTCTTGCTGTTCGTAGCTATATTCTATAAAGTCTCTGAGAACACTAAATTAGTAGATACTGAACCATTGCTCCTAGGGGAAACACAGGGTTAAGTTTCTGCAAGCCTCTGCACAACTGCTCACTACATAATTTTGTTTATGTGTGTTTCTGTTGAAAGACATGTTATTTAATATATTGTTAATTAATCACAATTAAATTCATAGCCAACAGCATCATAACTTGTGCCTGAATGAAGCTAACACATATATTTTCTCGGTGAGACATATCTCAGCCTTCTCGTGCTTAGGAACACTAGCCAGCACTCCACCACCATACTTGGGGGCCATTTTAAAGTGTGAAATCCCCAACAATAAGCACAACATGTGAAAAACGTGGCACTAAAGAGGTGTTGAAAACAAAGAGATCACTTGAACACAGGGTGAGGAACATCACATACTGGGGCCTGTCAGGGGGTGGGGGACTAGGGGAGGGATAGCATTAGGAGAATTACCTAATGTAAATGATGAGTTGATGGGTGCAGCAAACCAACATGGCACACGTATACCTACATATCAAACCTGCACAAGGTGTACATGTACCCTAGAACTTAAAGTATAATAAATAAAGAAAAACAAGAAAAAAAGAAATTGCCGTATGGTAAAAAAAAAAAAAAAAAAAAAAAAAAAAAAAGAGAGCGAGAGAGAGCGAGAGAGAGGTTAAAAAGGACGCTTGCTTACAATATGAGAACTGAACAAGAAAGCAGACTGTTGCCTTGTTTTTTTTTTTTTTGTTTTTTTTTTTTTGTTTTTTTTTTTTTTTGAGACGGAGTTCACGCTGTTGCCCAGGCTGGAGTGCAGTGGCGCGATCTCGGCTCACTGCAAGCTTCGCCTCCCGGGTTCCCGCCATTCTCCTGCCTCAGCCTCCTGAGTAGCTGGGACTACAGGCGCCCGCCACCGCGCCCGGCTAATTTTTTGTATTTTTTTAGTAGAGACGGGGTTTCACTGTGGTCTCGATCTCCTGACCTTGTGATCCGCCCGCCTCGGCCTCCCAAAGTGCTGGGATTACAGGCTTGAGCCACCGCGCCCGGCCCCACTGTTGCCTTGTTTGATCTCCGCTTGGAATGTACACATTGGGAGACTCAAATTTTTTGCCACTCTGCACATGTCTGGGAAAGACCATTAAAGTGCCACGAGTATTGATTTGGGGATTAATCAATTTTAGGAAGTAGGCAAATTTTCAAGTATAAAATTCACAAATAATGAAGATTAACTGTATTTCAAACAAGTATTTAGCTTAACATTGATGGGCTGTTTAGTTCAGTGAGATTCATTATGAGAGAATAAACTTTTCCCACCATGTCAGAGCCAGAGTCAGGCCTGGAAGAAGCACAAGAGGCAGCATACTGTGGAGCAGGTCAAACCAATGTAGGTTTAAGCCTGGTTCCACCAGAGATTGTGAGAACTACTGGCAAGGTACTTCACTGCTAATTTCCCATCTGTAAAGTAGGTAAAGCAGTATCAGTTGTAAGAAAATTGTTATGAAGCTTAGCTGAGATAATAGAGGTTAGTTTAATGGAGGTTAGTCTAGGCACTTAACTAATTAAAATAACTTTCTGAGAAATAATTGATATCAAGCCCTTTGAACCAGCCAGGAGTTAATTATTCGTATCTTTTTTCAGTTATTTTTAGTCTAAAATGTTTAGATAGCTGGACATTTTTGAGGGACCCAGATTTTAAGGGTAGAGAAAGAAACCTGGTCCTAAAAGTGCTCCATCTGTGTCAAAACTGCAAGCTATTTCTGAAAACTAAGGCAATGTTGATTTTTATTTTAAACTATTACATAATGGCATCAATCAGTCTCTTAGATTGTCTCATCAATGAAACAACATTTAAAAGCAGGATCTCAGTGTATTTTCTTCCTATAAGCTGGTAGTTTACTTTTTATTTCTGAGAATAAGAAACTACTCTGACAAATATCAAAACAATTTCTTCTTTACATTTAAGAATGTAGAATTAGAAACAAATTGTAAATGACAAATTTTCTTTCCCAAAGTAATATAAGCAATCAACTACATACTTTCTGCACATTGATAATGCCAATATCCACTGGGGAAAGAGACAAGAAATATGGCTAGGTTATGAAATTTGGCCCAGAAAGTACAATTGTATGATATCCCTGGCAGTTCTGTTATCCATTGTTCACCCATTAGCTTGTTAAGTTTGAAAATGAAACCATGTTTTAGCCATACCTTCAGTTAAAATCTAGTAGTTTATTTTTACTAAAAAATCCCAACTTTTTTGAAGAAGCATGATGCTTTGATTAATATGTTGTTTATTAATTCTATCATATGCCAACTTGAATAAATTAGTTAAATGTACAATTAAGGTAATTGATCTTTTACACAAGCTTAAAAGCACAAATGCATTAACTTTTACCACATAATTAATTCTTGTTTCATCAGTGACTCCCACCCTCTGGGACTAGAATTAATTCATTCATGTCTTCATACTATATATATCATACACTGTGGTTGGGAAATCGTGTGGTAGTGAAGAAGGTGGAGCTCTAAGTCTTAGCCCCAATTATGGCACCTCTAAATAGGAATAATAATAATGAATTCCTAGTGCTGTTATGAAGATCTATTCAAAATTTAATGTACATATAGCACATGGGATAATTTAATGTATGTATAGCACATTTATATTCAATAAATGTTAATGCCCTGCTAAAGGGTTTGGGGAATAGAAAAATTATAAATTGAGTCGTCATGTCAGCAATCATGGTTTTCTGAGAATTTAGTCAAACTCGTGTGTGTGTGTGTGTGTGTGTGTAAGGCTTTGGAGACGTTCATAATTACTAATATTAGTGATCTCTACCAGGGTGGCTAGTTGCTAACTAGATAGTTCTTAAAGATTTGTTCGGGGCCCAGAGAATAGGTGCAGGATACTGTACCAGCAGAATGGTCTGAAACTCTCTGCTTCTATGACTATTATCATCATAGCAGCAGATCTAATTTTTGTCTTAAAAAGAAACAACCATACACACTGTTTCAGTTGCTCTTCTTCAAAGGCACAAATATAAAACTGTCCTAAGTGAGCCTGGTGAAAGTAAAGTTTACCTGTTCCCAGAACCATGGCTCTTTCACATATAAAAGAGCGACATTTCATCCATGTGAGTAATCCCAGCTTCTGTCTTGTCTTTAGCCACTCATAGTGCTGCTCTGTGAGCCAAATATCCCCATCCTGGACTTACTGGCGGAAAGTAATTCCACAGAAAGAAAGCAAAGATAACCTTTCAATCTAAAAAGGAACTTGCATAGAGCATCATTTAGTTGTTACAAACTCTTAGTTTGCATTAGATTCAATACTGAGTGACGAAATAATTTACCATTGAGCTGTCTTTAGAGATATACATACACATGCATATACAGACATACATCTTCAAATTAGTGCTAATTTAGTTTATGTCTGGGCTTTATGCCTGGATTTGACACGTAACATTTGTATGCCCTTAAGGCAGTCATGACCTCTCTCCGGGTTTGCATGAAGTACCAAAAAGATAATCTGTATGAAGGCCATTTTCTTTACATTAGACAACTCTATTCAAGCATCAGTTATTGCTGACGCATCTGCAACAGGATGAATTCACAAGTATACACTTAATATAGATAGGGAAATATTAGGACTTCAGGAAATTTTACTTCATTATAAAACATAGAGCATAAAATAATTCTCATTTCCTTCAATGAAAAGTTTAATTACTATGGCTTTAATAAAATCTTTATTATTCCAATAAACAATGTGCTCCCATTCAAATGTAGGCTTTCAAATAAAAACTACTTAATAGTGTTTTAAAGATATGTCCTTTGATTTTTATTAATCTATATTATCTGTATGGTCTTTTTGAGGTAATAATAGTGCTCATGCCTCTGTTAGAACTCCTCTTCTAATAAAGGTGAAAAGTATATGAGCCATTAGAAAACATGATCTCATTCAGCTCTTCCTAGTACAATGTTTGTACATTTATTTTGCTATATCTATTTAACTACTAAGAAAATAACCAGTTATTAAATTGTCTACACTTGTTGTGGCAAGAGCCAGAAAGCTAATATACTCAGAATGTCCAGCTGATTATATCACTAGACACAACTTTAGACCTTTTGAAAATGTTCCTGTCTTCCTGAATTCTTTTCAAAGAATATTCTGAAAATCATTTCCTTTTGCCTAAAAAGCATGTTTTGCAGTTACAGTCAGTTCTAGTGAGCTGCCTGTCTATTTAGAAAAAGCATAAACTCTAAAATTTCCTTCAGTTCTGAGCTTTATAAGATTTGGATTTAACCATAATTTATATGAAAAGTGAGCTCTAACCATAAGTGCAAAACTTAAAAAAAAAAAAAAACCTTGACACTCGACAGGCATTTTTGCCATTAAGAAGAGATCATGTGCCATTGGCAACTTGAGTGTGCCAACATACTTTTACAAATGTTTATTTTTTGCACAAAAGAATCCACATGTATTATAGAAAATGAAGATAATTTAAAAATTAAAATCATTTATAATGCCATCAGCCTTTCAGATTTATTTCTAGGCAGAAACAGAAATGACCACTTATTATTTACAAAATAGCATCATGATATACATACATATCTTTCTATGTTGCTTTTTCCACTTATATCATACCATAAAGCTATGCCTCTTACAATATACATTGGTCTTTATTACTATTTTTAATGACTGCACAATATTTTATAGCGAAGACATACAATTATTTATAATCCCATTATTAAAAATTTCAATCGTTCCCAATGCTTTACAATTTTATATAAACAACCCAGCAACATATATATATTCCTACATATACATCATTGCTAAGCTGTCCAATTATTTCCTAAGGGAAATTCTCTAGAAGCATAATTACTGAATCAAAGAATTTACATGTCCTGAAAGTTTTTTAAATATATTTTGCCAAATCCTCTTCTAAAAGGTTGAATACATTTACATTCCCATCAACAAAGTAGGAGGTTGCCTGTACTCAAGACCCTCATAAAGGTGTGGTATTATTCTTCTTAAGACTTATCGATTGGTTGCTAAAGTATAGTTCTATTAAATAAACCTAAATATTACTTACTTTCTGGAGGAAAAATATATTTCTAAAGCGGACATTTTATCTTTCAAAATCTGCCAACCCTTAGAAATGTTGTTTATATTTTTGTCCCCTTTTTCCAATAGCATATTTCATAATGAAATGAGGAAAGAAATACTTTCTTTTCTCCTACTCTGCAAATAAGAACTTGGCCAAGACAAAAGTCCCAGTTCAACACTATTGAGAAAGCACAATCCAACTTGGTCTGGGTATTTTCTCTTCTGTCAAAGGTTGTCAGTGGGTTAGCATTTCACTGACCCAAGGTTTACTGCCCTTAAGTCATTGGTGAGTATGTGTTTCCAGAAACTGAAAATAAATGTCAAATGATAAGTTGTAAGCCACTGGGAGAAATACATCCATCCATCCTTCCACCTACTGATCTATTCATTAATAAATGTATATTAAAGATGTATACCATATAAAGCAGCACAGCATAGGTATACTTATTTGTTCAGTCAACAAATGTTTATTAAGTGTCGGTTCCATGCCAAACATTATTGTAAGTACTCACCACTAAATTTTTTAAAATTTTTTTATTTCCATAGGTTTTTGGAAAAGAGGTGGTATTTGGTTACATGAGTAAGTTTTTTAGTGGTGATCTGTGAGATTTTGGTGCACCCATCACCCGAGCAAAATACACTGAACCCAATTTATAGTCTTTTATTCCTCAACCCCTTCCCAATCTTTTTCCCTGAGTCCCCCAAGTCCATTGTATCATTCTTATGCCTTTGCATCCTCATAGCTTAGCTTCCACTTGTGAGTGAGAAATACGATGTTTGGTTTTCTATTCCTGAGTTACTTCACTTAGAATAATAGTCTCCAGTTAAATTCAGGTTGCTGCAAATATCATTAATTCATTCCTTTTTATGGTTCAGTAGTATTCTATTGTGTGTATGTGTGTGTATATATATATGTATATCACACACACACACATATATATGTATATCATAGTTTCTTTATCCACTTGTTGATTGCATACATATATGTATATCACAGTTTCTTTATCCATTTGTTGATTGCATATATATATATGTATATCACAGTTTCTTTATCCACTTGTTGATTGATGGGCGTTTGGGTGGCTTCCACGTTTTCACAATTTCAAATTGTGCTGCTGTAAACATGCTTGGGCAATATCTTTTTGGTAAAACAACTTCTTTTCCTCTGGGTAGATACCCAGTAGTGAGATTGCTGGATCAAATGCTAGTTCTACTTTTAGTTCTTTAAAGAATCTCCACACTGTTTTTCATAGTGGTTGTACTAGTTTGCATTCCTATCAGCAATGTAGAAGTGTCCCCTCTTCACTACATCCATGCCAGCATGTATTAGTTTTTGATTTTTTATTATGGTCATACTTTCAGGAGTAAGGTGATATCACATTGTGGTTTTGATTTGCATTTTCCTGATCATTAGTAACGCTGAGCACTTTTTCATATGTTTGTTGGCCATTTGTATATCTTCTTTTGAGAATTGTCTATTCATGTCCTTAGCCCACTTTTTGATGGGATTGTTTCTTTTTTTCTTGCTAATTTGTTTGAGTTCATTGTAGATTCTGGACATTAGCCCTTTGTCAGGTGTATAGAGTGTGAAGATTTTCTCCCACCCTGTGAGCTGTCTGTTTACTCTGCTGACTGTTCCTTTTGTTGTGCAAAAGTTCTTTAGTTTAATTATGTCCCAACTATTTATCTTTGTTTTTATTGCATTTGCTTTTGGGTTCTTGGTCATGAAATTCTTGCCTAAACCAATATCTAGAATGGTTTTTCCAATGTTATGTTCTAGAATTTTTATAGTTTCAGGTATTAGATCCATCTTGAGTTGATTTTTGTATAAGATGAGACATGAGAATCCAGTTTCATTCTCCTACATGTGACTTGCCAATTACCCTAGCACCATTTGTTGAATAGGGTGTTCTTTCCCCACTTTATGTTTTTGTTTGCTTAGTTGAAAATCAGTTGGCTGTAAGTATTTGGCTTTATTTCTGGGTTCTCTATTCTGTTCTGTTGGTCTATGTGCCTATTTTTATACCAGTACCATGCTGTTTTGGTGACTATGGCCATAAAGTATAGTTTGAAATCAGGTAACATGATGCCTCCAGGTTTGTTCTTTTTGCTCAGTCTTACTTTGGCCATGTGGGCTCTTTTTTGGTTCCATATTAATTTTAGGATTGTTTTTCCTAGTTTTGTGAAGAATGATTGTGGCATTTTGATAGGAATTGCTTCGAATTTGCAGATTGCTTTTGGTAGTATGGTCATTTTCACAATGTTACTTCTATCCATCCATGAGCATGGGATGTGTTTCTATTTGTTTGTGTCATCTATGATTTATTTCACCAGAGTTTTGTAATTTTCCTTGTAGAAGTCTTTCACCTCACCTCCTTGGTTAGGTATATTCCTAAGTATTTTATTTTTTCTTTTGCAGCTATTGTAAAAGGAGTTAAGCTCGTGATTTGATTCTCAGCTTGGTTGCTGTTGATATATAGGAGAGCTACTGATGCGTGTACATTAATTTTGTATCTGGAAACTTTGCTGAATTATTTTATCAGTACCAGGAGCTTTTTGGAGTAGTCTTTAGTGTTTTCTGGGTACAGAGTCATATCATCAGCAAACAGCAACAGTTTGACTTACTCTTTACCAATTACTTTGAACAAGACGACAAGATCAATGCTCTTTGAATACACACACTTCAGTGTAGAGACTAGGTGTGCTGGTTACTAATAACACATGTTTTTAGGTTATCAAAAGTAATAAGATTACAAGCATCACATTAACTATTGCTTTTCCTAATTTTAAATGGCATGTAGCCTTTAAGCATGCTGAAACATTCCATTAAAACGTATTTTGTATGGACTAGATACCTTTCCATAATTTTGAAGTTGTCTGATTTTATTTCAGATGATTAGAATGCCACAATGCTTTTTTTATCTACACGAAAAATTGCTCATAATAGGATCTCAAAATTTTATTTTCTTCATAAGCTGCTAGTTTTATCAACACTTCACCAAAATTAATATTTCTTTTGTCAGACATTCGGCATGATTTTTCTTTAATGTTCCATGACAGCTGAATGAGTATACGCTATCAATATGCAGCCTTTTCCCCTATAACTATAATTACATTTAAAATTAACATGCTGGTTTCTCATGCTTCATTCTGTTGTACTTGCCTCAATTTCCCTTGGTTACAAAGCATATTGGTTATGAATATGTATTAGGGTTTGCTGTCAAATTCTGTGAACGTCTCCTGGAGCAGAAGATTAGATATGTTATTGCAAAACAGATGCATCAGTTTATATCATCCCCTGCAATTTTTACCTACTGATGAACATTTATGAGAAAATGAACAACAGAACAGGGGAACTTAGTCTGCTAGTCAAGGTCCATAGCACTCTTTTTTTCTTGCTTCAATAGATTTTAGTAGAATTTAATTTTCATTTTTGCTATACTATCAATTATTCAAGAGCCCATCAGTTTGAATAAAGTTAAAGTTTCGTAACTAACAAAGACACAAACCTTGACTGAATTTAAGGTTTGGAACCAAACTCTCACAAGTCAATAATTCAACATTTCGATTTCCTATCTAGCTGGTGAATTAGAAGTGAATCAAAGCTGAAGGAGGAAAAACTCAATAAATCTTTCTCTTTTAAATGAAGATGATCATCACCCCTGAGAAATATAATTGTTCTTAATAATTTTCTCTAAGTCTGTGAAATTCTTCAATATCTGCTATGGATCTAAAGTGTAGTTTATCACTATCATCTTTTGCGCCTAGGGTAGAAACTTGGGGGAATAAGAGTGACCAGTGAAATGGTGCAGCCAACAGAGAGCTGAGCTACATTGATTTTCATTTGGAAATCTCACTGTAGCAATACAAAGATATATTTTTTTAAATTGCTATTCCTTTGTTGGAGACCATGATTATGGCAAAGAAGTTTATGCATCCATAGGATCATAGATTCATACCATGTTGGAGCTAGAAGAAAGTTTAGAGAATCTACACCAAACCCTTCCTTTAAAGGGAAGAAACCGATGTTCAGGCTTATTAAGAAAAGATTTCTCTGAGGTCACATAGTTCACTATTGGCAGAAACAGACCTAGAACCAAGAATTTCCAATTCTTAACCACTTTTACCACACTTCAAATACACTGGCTTCAACAAAATCTGATTTTCTTTAGGATAACACAGTCATGAACAAACCAGAAAAATATGAGGTTGGAATGTATACTCCCAAATAATCTCATACTATTTTGATAAAAGCTATCTATTTAGAAGCCTAAAGCTTTATAATGATATACTTACATTTCACATATAAACTTTGAATCGATAAGCTAAGCATAAAAAGTCAGAAAGATTCTAATCCACGTTCTGAGGGGAATCTTTTCACCAAACTATCAGCTCTTTCTTACTGTCACATCCTTCTCAAACCAAAGATCACACTTCAACCAATCTCTGGTAATTATCTTCGTTCTTTGGTTCTGCCATCCTTTCACCCCAGATATCTGGCAAAACACAGCACTGGAAAAGTATCCTCTCTGTGCCTATACCCAGGCTGCTGAACACTAATGGATAGGGCAGAATGATGTCACCACAACAAAATAATGATCTCCAACCTCAAATGTCCCTCTATAATAGTAGGAATGCTTCCACGTTTTCTTGCTGAACTCTCACTCTTATTCTCTACTTCTTTTAAACTCCTACTTTATCATTTCCCTTCTCTTCCTAATAAAGAAATTTGACTCCTAACCCACAAGGAAAAGGAGCGAAAGATAGAGAATGAAAAGGGGGAGAAAGAAATGGAGGAATCAATTAGGTCGAAATATCCTCAATGTTTTTACACCCAAATATATAATGACCTGTATCTGCAGCCATCTCCTTCTCCCCTGTGACAGCAGAACTTCTGTGTTCTGGATACATCCTTCTCCCACCACCTAGAGAATCTCTTCTATTGTTATTCTCTCTTGATCTCTATTGACTCCTTTTCATCAGCATTTAAACATGATCAAGTCATTCGATTAACCATCTTCCCTTGACATTGCCATCTGCTTTTTGCTAGTGTCTCATCCTTCTTTCACCCAACTTGAAATAATCATGTTCTCACATTGTCTCAATTTCTTCACCTCCAGCTTACTCAACCTATTGCAATCTAGCAGCTCCACTGAAGCTGCTCTTAACAAGAAGACCAAAAATCCTGTGGCTAAACATTTCAATACATTTTTTTTCTGGTTTGGTTCTCATCTGATAAAAGTAAAAATGTACCAAGTTAATGTTTAGTGCCAAAATATCTTTGTTTGGGAAAATAACTTGAGGTCCCCATTTAGTTGGAAAATGAAACCTGAGTTAAGTGCAAGACCCCAATCAAGAAAGAACAGGGATCAAGCTGCTGTAAAAAAAGAGGAAACTAATTTAGTGTTTGTTTTTCTTGATTTTTTTATTCGATTAGACAGAGGGAGAGAGAAGGAAACGGTGGCTGAAATGGGAGGTGGAAAGGATGGGAGACTCCAAGATGGCAGAGGGTTGCATAGTAATAAAGTGCCATTGAGAAAACCCCACAGGCAATATGGCTAAAATTATTTTAATAATGGGAGTATCTGTGTGTTTCTGACATATTTCCCACTCCAACCCACACACCTACTTCCCAAAAACCTTCAGTTGCATCTACTTGATTTGTAAATGCTTTCTGAATGGAAAGTCTTGAATAACTACATAAGGAGCTGAGTCTCAGGCATGTGTTAATCTGATAGAGAAGAGAGATCGCAGCTGCAACGGAGGGCAGGCAGAGGTGATTTTACATTTGCAGAAATTTGGAAAGGGCTTTGGATTTCCAATATTATGGCATAAGGGTTCGAGCCAATGATTCCATCTCTCTAAGTTTGGAAGACTCTCACCCATGAGTTATGTGTTTTTAATATGTATCTCTGCAGAATTTGCCTCTGTTGACTCTTCCCTACTTCTAAGAACATTTGCTTTCCTTGGTTTACATTACACTGTGTTTCTCAGCAACACTTCTGATCACTCCTTCTCAGTATCTCTTGTAAGTACCACTTTTTCTGTGGTACTTACAGAAAGATAAAACAAAGATAAGACAGGATGAGGTATTAGCTTTTGGCCCTATGACCTGTTCCCTTCTCCCATCATATACCCTAGCTGATTTATATGACCCAATTTCTTAGGCTTCAAACATGGTCTAATTGCTGAGAATGCCCAAAGAAATATCTTTATCTAGACCTCTCTTCTGAGCACTAAATCTTTATATCCTATTTCCCTTCTGGATATATTAACTTGGAAGTCCTGTATAGATAATTCAAATCAACATGTCTAAATAACAATTCATTCTCCCTCAGAAATAATCTGTTTTTCCTCTTTTCTTTAGATTTAAATATTTTCAGAATTAAACACTGGGGGAAAACACAGCCTACAGGTCCATGAATATGACAGAGGTTGAATGAACCAAACTACATTTAACAAAACAGTATAATACAGCTGTTAAACAAATGAAAATACTCTCTATCAACTTATATGGAGATACATTGTTAATCAAATACAATTAAAATGCCACAGAGAATAAATGTATGCTATGTTTTATGTGAGAGAGAAGGTAAAAAAAAAAATGCACATAGAGAAACATGTATTTAAAACAACAGAACCACAGAAAAAATTTTCAGAAGTTAATGAAAATTATTATCAATGCAGAATGAGAGGATGGGAAGAAAAGGATAGGGAAGATAATAACATTTTTCTAAATATGCATTTTTATACTGTTTTGTCTTGAGAACCATAAAAATGTTTCATATAGTCAACAAAATAAAATCAAAACAAAGAATTTTTAAATTCTAAAATTTACTATGTATATATACTCACCTAACCATGTAACAAGCTTATACAACCACACAATAAGATAAATTAATTTTAGTATCATCTATAAGCCCAGTTCTCTAACCCATGTGCCCTTAATGCAATATAATGCAAAAAAAAAAACCCTGCAAATAAGTCTTGAATTTTACTTTCATCTTTAGAGTAGTATTGATGTAATAGTTCAATACTATTTCATGTACATTATAGAATAAAGCATATGAATAAACATTTTAATGCTGCTAGAACAAAGGTTCAAAATGTGAGAGCATGGAAATACAAATGATACAAGTATGGAGTGACAGAGGGAGGGGAAGAACCCTGTGGTGTTTGAATTGAATTGGAAGTATTAGTATACGTTCATTAGTTTTAAAAATATGTATAGATCAATAAATATAAAGATTGATTTAGATAGGTATACATATATCCTAGCTATGTCAACTGAAAGGACCTGGAAGCAATGACACCCCTAATAGCAATGAACACACTACTACCCAGATCCTGTGACTCTAAATACCATTCTCCAATAAATGGAACTGGGGATCCTTTGAGAAATAGCTGGTTCCAGGTCTTGGGCAGTAACATCATCTTGTGCCGGAAAGCAAAGCAGTAATAAGAGATTGATGAAAATATGTTAAAAGGAAATAAGAGATGGTTTGAAGGGGTCTCACACTAGCCAAATTTGGGGCATTTTGAGTATCATAAAATAATGACCATAATAGAAAACAGCACATTGAATAGAATAAACGAATCCATAAATCTGTGGTCAGACTCAAGGCAGAGAGAGAGAATGAGAGCGTGAAAGAGAAGAGGGACAGAAGACTTTCTCTTACAGAAAGAAAAATGACACACTGAAAATGAGGAAGAATCAATAGCATTTAAAAATCACCATTTTTCAACCTTTGGTACAGTCATTGTTTTCAGCAAAGATAATCAATCAGTAGTGAAACCAATGGATGAAATATTGTTGAAGAATACTCACAATATACTATAAAAGTATCAGCCTACAAGTTCCTTTACAATGGATAACTCTGGTGGATCCACTTTAATCAAGGGATCCAACTTATAACATCACCAGTAATGGGAAAAAGTGACATAATGGGACTCTCCATGCCATACAAGAAGTGGAGATAACTACGCAATATTCTCTCCAAAAATGATGAAGGTGAATCTAACAGTAAAGAATCAATAAGAAAATCCAGATTATGGGATGTTCTAAACAACTGGCATGAATTCTTCAAAAATGTTTATGTCATGAAAGACAAGAAAAAATGGGGGACTCCTCAAGATTAAAGGAAACTACAGAGATGTGTCAACTAAAGCAAATGTATAATTCTGGATTGGATCTGTGATTTTAAAAAGAACTATATAAAAGACATTACTGGGACAAGAAGGGACATTTTAATATCAACTTTTGCATTATGTAATGTATAAAGTTGAATTTCCTGAGTATAAAAAAATGGCATTATGGTTATCCAGAAGAATGCCTTTGTTCCTAGGGAAGTTTACTTAAAATATAGCCCTCCATAAAGGAAGGCCTGGGTCTAAGCAGCTTTTAACTGCCACAGGGTAGACATTCAATAAATATCTGTTGTAAGAATGAGTAAATGATAAATATATTGTAAACATTCTTTTCTATATTGAGAAAGAGATATTCATCTGTTTTACTGATAATAGCAAGTTTGGGGAGGGTGTCATAATAGTGAATGGTGGCCAAGATTATAGAATAATAATGTATAAAATAACTTTGGGAAATTATAAACAAGTTAAAATAGAATTAAATTGTTCACTAGAGAAAAGAAACAAAAACTGGCTACCAGACCATGTTGGACAATGTTCTGGCTCTGCAAATCACCCAATAGAAAAGGAGAAATCCCACCCCTACCACCTTTGTTTGTTTGTTTTGGATTTCTGTTCATCATCCGTAAAATAAAGACAGCATAGTGGTGGTTCTCTATGTTCTCTCTCTTAATGCTAAAATTCAATGGAAGGAAGTTAATGCTCTGAGTAGAAGGACATAGTATCTATAAAAGGCACTACTTTTAAATTCAGTACTCTTAATTTCAGCATTGCTAGACATACATTTAGAAATAGTACCACGGAGTCTTTAGGTTATGAAGATATACCAGCATTTTAAGAATGTTTATGTTTGCATTGAATTATGGTATGGATAAGGTGCCCACAAACCCATTTGCTATAACTTACCCCACTACAATCACAGTTCTCTTTTTCTATAACCTCTACACCACACAAATGCGTACTTTTTTATTTTAGAACATGATTATGCACTATTAAGTGATTTTCTTGTTTTCACTCAACATCAAATCTTGGCAATCTTATGTAAGTCTCCCTTATTCTTTTTAATAGCTGAGTAATAGGAGTATACCATAATTTATCTATTCATCCAATTGATGAATATTTGGATTGTAAATACTCTAGTTTATAAGTGATATTACAATCATACTTTTGCATGTATTTTCTTCTGTACTTCAGAATGTATTTGGGGTAGCTGGGAGGATTAGAATTGCTGATTAAAAAGTATACATGTGGTACATTTTATATTTGATATGTAATGGCAAATTGCCTTCCAGAAAAGTTTTGTCAATTTACAATCTTAGTAAGAGTGCCTATTCCCCTGGTTCTTTGCCATCAGTGAATGTTATTGATCTTTTTAATATTTGCCAATCTGATGATTGTAAAAAGAATGTCTTCTTTCTTGATTAGAGTATCAAATCAAATTCTTAATGGGTTTGGGTGCCTTTTCACATGATTAGCTGCTATTTGTATAGCACTGTTTCTTGAATATATAAAATATGATAATGTATGTAAATATATTCTACATAAAACAAAGCTACATGTGATATGTATATGTGTATATATTTGTAAAAATGCATTTAAAATATATCAGAAATTATTAAAAGTAGTTACCCAGGGGAGTATAATGACAGAGGGTGGGCCATGCTAAGGGGGAAATTTCATGTTTAACTTGGATTTTTTACCATGAGAATAATGTGTTACTTATATTTATTTTATTTTATTTTATTTATGTATTTAATTTAATTTTTTTATTTTTATTTTTAGTTTTCAGATTGAGTCTCGCTCAGTCACCCATGCTGGAGTGCAATGGCGCAATCTCTGCTCACTACAACCTTCGCTTTCCAGGTTCAAGCGATTCTCCCGCCTCAGCCTCCCAAGTAATTGGGATTACAGACACCTGCCATCATACCTGGCTAGTTTTCATATTTTTGTAGAGATGAAGTTTTACCATGCTGGCCAAGGTGGTCTTGGCCTCTTAAAGTTCTGCGATTACAGACATGAGCCACCATGCCCAGCTTTATTTATTTTAATAATACAAGGATTGCTAAATAGGAATCATAAAAATAAATGAAATTTTATATGGCTAACTATACCCTCCTTTTTTGTTTGTTTACTTCTTCTCCTTCTACTTCTGGAAAATAACTCAGCTGCTTTATTTCTTGTATCTATCAACTCCAGCTATTTCTCCACAGCCTTGAAGAATTTTGTCAAGTCCAGTCTTAAACAGTCTGTTCTCTTCTCCAGATATCTCATCTCATGGTCTGTCTCCTCCAGAATCTATGTTGCGATTTTCTCACACTCAGTTGTCTCTCATAGCCTGCCTGGGACTTCTATTTGACTTTAAACAAATAATGGCATTGCACTAATCAGAGCATCTAAGATGAAAGCAACCAAAGGAACATATAGGAAGTTATAAGACGAGAAAGCAGGGTCAAGGTAGGGTGCTAATCTCGCCTTCATGGTAAGAGAAGGCTTTCCTAAGGCAGTGGTATTTACAAGCATGTGAGTAGGAGTTAGCCAGGAAATTGTTGGGGATGGGAGAGAAATATTCCAGACTGAGGCACCAGCATCTGGTAAGCCCTAAAACAAAAGTAAGTAAAATACGATCAGCATGACTGAAACGCTTTGGGTAATGGTCCAGGTCAGATAATTTTGTGGTGGACTTGTTGGAACCATAAGTCCAGACTAAACACCTGTGTGTGTGTGTTGGGAGTTGAGAGGAGGGGAGTTGCACCAGAAGGAAGAAGGAAAATATTCCCCTGAAAGGAATAGATCTTCCCATTCTTTACAGTCCTACGAAGGGAACATGGAAAAACAGGTCTTAGACTAGAGTGAAGAAAATATTTTCTGCTATCTCTGGGACAAAGAATCAGTTTGGTCTCTGGGTTCTAAGACATGGGCAGTCTGATGTGTTTACAGGGGGCTTGAGGTGCTGAGAGCAGCTCCTTGGTCACAAATATATGTCCAGAAGTGAGGAAGCAGAACGAGTTAGTACGAAGTCATGAGAAAGGGTTGGAAGTAGCATTGTCCAGTGGAACTTTCTGCAATGATGAAAATGTTCTATATTCTTTGCAGTCCAGTATAGTAGCCACTAGCCACATGTGGCTACTGAGTACCTGAAATGGCTGGTGCTTGTGAGGAACTGAACTTTATTTTATGAAATTCTTATTTTATTTAAATAACCAAGTGTAGCACATATTGAAGAGTACACATCTGTAGCAAAACTAGTGTGATAATTTGGCCTTGGGTGTATTGAGAAGATTAGAGAAAGGTGTATGCATGCACACATGGAAAGTGAAGCAGTAGAGGAAAATAATGTCTTTGGTAATGCCTCGACAGAGATGTCGGTGCCTAGAGAACCAGGATTTCATGATAGTCACATCCATAGAATGTTGGTGAGACATGATGAAGGGAAAAAGACCCCAAGGGACTTTTTCCTGCACAAGTATGAGGCAGAGCCTTGGGAAAAGGTCAGAAATCACTAAAGGACAGTTTAGAGGCTTCCTGTTTCTAGCAGTAGAGCTGGGGGTGTCTTGTGTCATCATTAATATGTTATACTTGGCAAAATATGATAAAAACGATGCCAAAATGCCACAAATAATGGTTCTTTCATTCTTTTATTCATTTTCCTTGTTTAACTCTCGGGAAAATTTCAAAAGTAGCAGTGCCCTTAGTTCACAGGTCTGGCTAAGCTGATGCACTACACATGAACAGCAATAGACATCTTTGCTTTCTTTCTCCCTCCCTCCTGTGTAATAAGTTTTTCTTGGTTGTCCTTACTTCTTCAGTTTTGGCCAAAACTCAAGGTTAAAACACTTGTTTACTAAAAGCACTCTTCATCACACACTGATCCAGATTAATTTTTATAAGTGCCTGTTATAAAAGTACACAGAGAGGGTTGAAAAGGCAGGAAACTGTTAGAACTTGTCACAAAATTCAGCACAAAGGCAGCAGGATTCAGAAAGGCAAATTTTTTGTTTGTAGTGAGATACAACTTCACTTCCTTGGGTTTTGGTGATGACGCCATTTGCTATCATTTTTCGTGAATTTTAAGAAATCAGATAAAACCACCACAGAATTCCTCTGCCATTTTTAACTGTGCCAACTGCAGTGGTATTGGATTTGTCTTCATGCTATCACCTTAATATTTTCTGCTGCCATTAAAAATAGGTATTTTGATTACACTAAAAGCGATGGGTGAGAAATGCTATGACCTGCTGTCTTTGTTGAACAGATGATGAATTGACTGAGGCAGCAAAATGCACTATTTACTATATACAGGTGAGACTAAGCGTCACCTGTTTACCTTCTCACAAGTCTCCATTCAGATGCCTTTAGAAAGAAAAAAAGTATTTTTAAAAAAAGGAATTGGTTATTATTTTCTTTTCATTCTTCCACCCTTTCTCTACATTGATTTCATTGTAGCTGTTGTTGACTATTTGCTGATTATACATTAGCTCCAAGTTAGCAAAGCACAGGGCCTGTGCACTATTAATTTAACATGCATTTTGTTTAGGAAATCTTTATCCTATTGGATTCATGCTCTTTAGAGCAACGTGCCAAAGGAAGGTTACCTTGTGGCCAGTGGAAGTCATGCCATATATGGACTCCAAAGTTGACAATCTGCCTCTGAGTTCTGGCTCTGCCCATGGGGGAATTCAGTTGAATATTTTTAGTCCTTCATCTCCTTATTTGTAAATGGGAAGTAAAAATGTATGCCATGCCTATATTTCAGCCTGGTAAAGGAACAAATAACATGATGCCAACATAAGTGCTTTATAAAATCTTACTATACTTGAAAGGTATTAAATTTTTATTCATCATTTTTACCTACACTGATTTTCAGAAAGAATTTTAGTTCAGTTACAACAGAAGATACATAGGCAATAGGACTGACTATTAAAGATAAAAGAACAAGAATCATATAATAAAAATAGCGGATAATTGTCCCAGAAAACCTAAGTTAAGCATGGTTGTAACAGTTGAACACTAAATTTAGCTTTGAACTTCCTGGCAGCTAAGACAGAACACAAAATACAGTTAGACACAAAAGTCTCCATAATTTACAAACTGAAGCATGCTGGTTCATTAGGAGAGAAGAAAGTTTTCTTTCCACAAAATTCTAAGAGGATCACGGGTGAGATCATTATCTGAGCGCACAGCTGTCCCTATTTGCCATACAACTTGAAGTAACTTGAAGTTACATGTAGACATATGACTGAGTGCTAGCCAATGGGATATGAGCTGGACTGCAAAAATTCCCCAGTGCTCCCCACTGCTACCAGCTGATGCATGGCTTGTGTAGAAGGCAGAAGGTGGGAACAACCTGAGACCTGAATCCCTGCTTGCAATTGCTTGCCCATTAGAAATAGCTGCTTTTTACTTTATGTGAACAGGAAATAATACCTCTGTCATGTTGCAGATGTTATATATTTTACACAGTTTGCATACACTATAAAAAAGATTTTCTAATTCTCAACATTGTTGGATAGTATAATATCCAGCTTTACACCTTAACAGTTTTATCTAAGAAAAAATTTTAAATGAACTTTGTGAACCATCTCATTTTATCAGAGACAAGAACATCTAAAGGTTCTGGGGAAAGGGAATGAAACAAAAATGGGTAATTTTATTTATGTGTTTGGGATGGTGGTGCCTGGGTGGAAAGGAAAGAAGCAAGAGATGAGGATAGTTTTTGAGTATGAGACATGTCTAGGAAGACCTGTTCATTTGGGTACCTTAGTAGTGAAGGTACAATGGACAACGTGAAGGCCTACAGAAGGATGAGTCCTCCATAAATTTGGAGGAAGCTTGACAGTTCAGAAAGAAGGACAAGTAAAAGAAGATAAGAAAGGGCCCGATCTGACTTTCTATATTCCTATAGAGCCTAACTTTCCTGGCAGGACATCAACATTCTCAGCTTTGTCTTGAAGCAAACAAGCACACTTCATAGACCCTGCTGTAGAATGCTTTCTAAAATTCCCAAGATACTGTTCAGGTGTTTTGGGAATTTTATAAAGATAATCAAGGATGAGAATATCAAAATTCTTTAAATGTAATTGTATTACCCATTAAGCACAATTCTAGAACTTGCAGAATTGACTACTGAACTTCTCTGGTCTTTTGAGATTCAGTTTGAATAAGTGCATTGTGTTTAGATCTCATTCACCTCCAAAACACATTTATTTTAAGAATTCTCACCGAATAGTCTCTGGGGCATTCTTTCTAGGATTTTTACTATGCCTTTCTTACACTAAACTATTTGGCCCTTCCTACTTTAAGGATAAATACCTCACATTTTACGTGTGGCTCAGGAGGTTTCACTTCTAGCTATAGTTAAAGCTAAAGATTTAGCAGGACTTGGCCAAATGATAGCACGGAGCTGACAGGGTAGGGCCAGCCCCCAGCTCTCAGCTTACAATCAGGCCAGAACAGATATGCCAGGAGAAGATATAGACACAGTTGCTGATAAAGGCAGTTCAGGACCTAACCCGGAGAGCCCAGGAGCACAGGGCAAACAGGAGCAATTAATCTAGGATCAAGGCCTAATGTTAAACCATTGTTGATATACAGAGATCAACAATGGAAAATGTAAAAAAAAGAAATACTCAGATACCTACATAGCCAGACTCTCTTTACTCTCAGTAAATATTAGGACCCATGGCTTTCCCAAAATTCCATTTTCCTTAGACCAAAATTTCTACTTCTCCCCACTCCTACAAAATCAGCAAACCACAACTACTCTTCCTCAAATAATAGTTGGCTTTTGTAGTTTCAAAGAAAATGTAAGATACGGATGACATCAAAATCACATGAGCATCCAGAGACCATGTCATTTCTCTAAGTATTGCAAATGCTACGGGAAAGTTTGAGTAACAACCATTTTACGATTCCATGAATAATGCAAGTTTCTCTCCCTTCAGGCTGATATATGCCTTTTTTGACACCATCACTTAAAGGAAAATGAAATCCACAAGTTACTTTTCTGTCCTTCTACCTGAGTAACTTATTTGTTCCAAAGAAAAGAATTAAGACATCAATTAGACTTTTTGCCTGCTAAGAAAATATGAAATGAGAGATAGAACAATTGTGTTTTTTACTCTTCTATGTGAATTTATGTCTTTGCAACTCTTACTACTTCTTTCCACCACTAATAGGAATGAAGACACATAGCAGCAAGTGTCACTTGAAGTTTAATTTCCTTTAAGAAATGTATGAATTAGAATCAGGGTACTGTCAGAGGTCATATGGTTTAACTTCTACTTACTAAATAAGTAATATCTAATGTTAATTGAGCACTTAATCTCTGTGGCATGCACTTTTTAAAGTGCTTTCCATATAGTACCTCTTTTAATCCTCATGAAAACTCTGTTATCCTCATGTTAGAAATAAAAGAAACTGAGGCCCAGAGAGATTAAGTATTTGCACAGAGTCACATTGTAAGTGTCAAAGCTGGGATTTAAGCTCAGGAAATCTGACTCCCGGATCTGAAACACTGCATGATTCTGATCCATTTATACCATTGCACAATGAACATGAGCACTACTTGCTTTATTCCTAAATGTTACTACTACAATTCGTATGGTACGTGATATTTTATTTGGAAAGATATGTAAAACATTTACTGCGTAATTCAAAGGCCCAACTTCCTGTTTTTTCACTTAAGAATTGCCACTGCTATTTAAGGAGATGGACTTCACCTAATATCTAACAACTCTTCAACCCCAAACAAGCAGTCTGTGTAAGAAAAAAAAAATGAAGATAAAGGGAATCTGGTGCCAGAATCTTGACATTTCTGAGAGCATGTCCTTAGTAATTGGACCACAAATAACTGCCTTTAGAGTTTGAAGTTGCAGGAATGCTGTTGAGGGCATTTTATCCTTTTACAAAAATCTATACCTGTGGCCTCTGGGCCTAAAACTCATGACAGATGGACTGAATACCATTAAAATTGTCTAGTGCATCATTCTTCTTTAGGTGTCCATGCTGTGTTTGGAAATCATGTTGGCTCAAAGGTCTAACTTTTAGTACTGGCTGCACACTTGCCATGGGATTATTCCATTCACTGGCTGTTGAGTCTGCTAAAATGGATGAACTTCAGTTTGTTTGTTTGTTTGTTTGTTTTGAAGGTACACCTGCAAAGCTCAACTTCTGTTTTTAAAAAAACTATCTATGTTCATACAAGCTCTAAATTACCTTCTCTTCTCTCCTTGGGTCCATTAGTTCCTGCTTTTCCAACTGGTAATGAAAAACTAAGTGGTCTGGCCTTTGAAATGTTTAACATAAAATAAAATTAAATTAAAACTTGAGGTTGAATTTTCCAGTTTCACTTGGGTTCACTCAAGACTAATCTTTAGTTTGGAAAGAACACCCACCTCTAACCTTCTGTAGCAGTTTCACTAACACATCAACTTTATAATGTAGACTCTCCTAATAGGCCCTAACATTCAAATTCTTTATGTTCTTAGCACCAGAACAAAACTGCCACATTTCTGTTCACTACAGAGTCAAAGCTGTCATAATCTGCTGTTACATTTTACTGAATGTCCTCAAGCTGTCAAAATGTTTGCTATGTCTATCAAAATATGCCAAATTTACTTGGGGCACTGGGCATGAGCAGCAGCAGTGAAATCTTTCAGATAAATGAGGTTGGGTGAATAGCAAATATATGAAGGTTAAAATGAGAAAAGTGTAGGACAGAGCATGTCTTGCTACTAAATATGGTAAGTTCTATTATAAAGAAATAATTGACACTATTGGGACATTAATTTATCAATACAGGTGGAACCCAACTTGTTATATTCTTTCGTGGATATCTAAAGATAAAAATGTGTGCCTATTACAGGCCAATATATTGTGAGCTTTTATTATGTTTTATTAATTCCCAGGTGGTATTCCAAAATATTTTCTATTTCAAATTAATATGGATACTCCTAGCACCCACAGACAATCTTAAGAAGCCCCTAGATCATATTTTAGCAAACATAATATAGTAGAAACATTGGAGGCTCATGACTACCTAAATTCTACATCATGGAAGAGCACTTCTTTCTATCCATATTTGAAACTAAAAATCACTTTGATGTATGCTGTTCATTATGCGTAGCTGCAGAATTCAAAATTAATTGACTAACAGAGAAAGAAGAAAATTATTCATGTTAGTTAAATTCCTACAGTTTATTTTTTATGTAGAGTTAAAATGAAAAATTCTAATTTTGTTTTTATTGGCATTGTTCCAGGATTTACAAAATAAATGGGAGACTCATCCCTCATAAGGGATCTTGAGACAACAAAGCGCCGAAATCAGCTTAGAAAAGGAGCTGTGCCACTTAGGGTGAGTGAGACAGGAGGAAATTTTTGCAAACTGTGTATGCATATTTGCATTTGTTGAGTTCTATGTCCGTATTAAATGCAAGAACAATTATTCCTGGAGGTCACCTTAGAGATCTGGCTTTCCTCACTTACAACCGTAATTTTTTGTTTCCCCAAAATATGTTGAACTCTGAGAAAAAATTTTTTTCCAAGAGTAGATAGTTCTTTCTTGATAGTAATGAAATTCAGTGAAGCAATTTCAAACTAAAGAATATTATTTGGCCCAAAGAACTGGGGGGCAAAGTTACCAAGCATGTTGTGTTAAATCTAGGTCTAACCAATTATGTTTAATTCTCTGCTATAACCATTAAGTATATTTTTTTAATGCTGAAAGAAAAATATCTCTGTGTTTCATTCTAGGCTCCTTCATGAACAACTCAAACTATCTAGTCAATAAGCTTCACACTTACCTCAAAGGCCTTCTGTATTTTTACAAAGTCACACACGCTGAGTTGGTTTTCAAGCAGGCCTGTGCCATAGTCTTCAAATGCAGTTACATCTTCTGTTCTCTCAGGGCTCTTTGGCCCAGGCTGTGACCCTGTGTTTAACTCAAGTGCAGCTTTCTGGCAACTCATAATGGCTTCACGTTTTCTCAGCTGCCTTCAACTATTTCTAGATGGTTGGATCTTTTTTCCCTTCAACAGGTGCCTTTGAAAAGAAACTCAACTTAGCAATAAAATTCCAAAATGAAAGTACAAACCTTTCAAGGCGTACGATTAGGAGGCAAGCGGAGCTGGGAAATGAAAGCCCTCAACCCCCTCACTTACTTGATTCCAGAGTTTATTTTCAAAATTTAGTTGAATGGTTTTAAAATGGCATTTTTTACCCCTTCGTTATACTCTGTTTAACCTGGCTTGATTAAAAATGTGTAAAGCTTTCCCCACATTTATAGTAACTGACACAGAAAACAACTTCCAATCTTCATTTTAAATGCACTAGAAAATCACCTTCCCAAAACTCTCTTTGGCTAACCTTGCTTCCATTAACATGTTGTAGTTGTCAACTCCACTTTCTTGTCTGGCAGAGTTAGATGACAAAGCTGCAAAGTTTCCCTACCAATGAAGTACTTGACTCTGAAGGCCACATTCCCAGCAATGTGGAGTTGTTTGTTTCATCTGTTCTGATCCCTTTGTATGTTTCCTGGCAACCAACACAAAGCCAACTAAAACTTTCCCTTTCACTGCCCCCTCTCCAGCTAATGACTGAACTGAAAGTTTGAATATATAATGTAAATGTTGAAATTTTTTTAATAAAAGGATAGTTCATTTCACTCATTTTTTATTAATTTTTTGTATTTAATTGATTTGTATTATTTAAGGACTTTTAACATTATATAGGACATATTTTATGAAACAATATGATTAGTCAAAGAAAAAAGCATGACATCCTGGAATTTTATGTTTTATACACAGCAAATGTTTTATTCTTATATAATAGGAATCTGTTTCTTATATTCTTTTTGTTTTAGTTTCTATGTACATAAAATAGAGATAGTTCAAAAAAGCTCCCAACTTGTTGAAAATGTTATAAAAAACACAGCATAACATAATATGATAAATCTAATGATAAAATTGCTTGCAGTGTCATTACTGGTTCAGCTAATAATAATGAAAAGGAGGAGAAAAAGAAGAAAAATTAACATTTTTTGAGTATTCACCATGTGCCAGGCACTAAAACTTTACGTTCATTGTCTTGTTTAAGCTTCACAACAATCCTACAAGGCAGATATGATCATTATCCCCATTTTACTGATAAAGAAGTAAAAAGCCGGGCACACGGGCTCACGCCTGTAATCCCTGCACTTTGGGAGGCTGAGGCGGGTGGATGGCTTCAGTTCAGGAGTTTGAGACCAGCCTGGGCAACATGATGAGACACTGTGTCTTAGTAAAAATACAAAAATAATCAGCCGAGCATGGTGGTGCACACCTGTGATCCCAGCTACTCAGGAGGCTGAGGTAGGAGGATTCCTTGAACCTGGGGGGCAGAGGTTGCAGTAAGCCAAGATTGTGCCACTGCACTCCAGGCTGGGCAACAGAATAAGACCCCGTCTCAAAAAAGGAAAAAAAAAAAAGAAAAAAAAAAAAAGCAAAGAAAATGCCAAAGCTCACACAATTAGTAACACATGGAAGAGAACAGAATGGCTCCCAAACTTCAAAGACTGCATGTATTAGTCTGTTCTCTCACTGCTAATGAAGACATACCTGAGACTGGCTAATTTTTAAAGGAAAGAAGTTTAATTGACTCATAGTTTCCCTTGGCTGGGGAGGCCTCAAAATCATGACAGAAAGCAAATGAGGGCAAAGTCACGTCTTACATGGCAGAAGGCAAGACAGCATGTGCAGGGTAACTCCCATTTATAAAACCATCAGATTCCATGAGACTTATTGACTACCAGGAGAACAGTATGGGGAAACTGCCCCATGAGTCAATTATCTCCACCTGGCCACGCCCTTGACACATGGGGATTATTACAATTTAAGGTGAGATTTGGGTGGGGACACTGACAAACCGTATCACTGTACTTTAGATGGATGTGCCTGTCACACTTTATTTTTATTTCTGTAAACTAAAAAGTTGGCATTACATCTTCTCTAGGGTCTCTTCCAGCTCTAACATTCTCTGAGCTGGTATTCACTAGAGGCATCATACAGAACAGAGAGAAGAGCATCCTGTGGGAGTTCCTGTACCCATTATGGAAAAGTTCATTTATGCTTTCATTCATGCTTTCATTTATTCATCCATCTATCTATCATTATTCTTTCAAAAAACCATTTATTAATAGCCTAATAGGGAGGGCATGGTGGCTCACGCCTGTAATCCCATACTTCGGGAGGCTGAGACGGGCAGATCACTTGAGGTCAGTAGTTCAAGACCAGCCTGGCCAACATGGAGGAACCCCATCTCTACTAAAAATATAAAAATTAGCTGGATGTGGTCGGGTGCCTGTAATCCCAACTACTGGGGAGGCTGATGCAGGAGAATCGCTTGAACTTGGGAGGTGGAGGTTGCAGTGAGCCGAGATCTCACCACTGCACTCCAGCCTGGGTGACAGAGATAGACACTGTCTCTCTCTCTCTCTCTCTCTCTCTCTCTCTCTATCTCTCTCTTTCTCCCTCCCTCCATATATATATATGTGTGTGTGTGTGTGTGTGTGTGTGTGTGTGTGTGTATACACCTAATATATGTCAAGTTCTGAATTGTGACCTGTTGCCTGCCATGAGGGCTTTACAGTCTAGTCAGAGCAATTATCCGTCTAGCTCATCTTTAATGCCAATTCCAACCTCTTGCTCTTTATAGTGCTATGTTCAGAGGATTCTGAAGCCATAGCTAGGCTCGAAGGAAAAGAGTGGAATTCTATAGATAGATAGATAGATAGATAGATAGATAGATAGATAGATAGATAGAGATAGAGATAGAGATAGAGATAGATATGTATCACACACACAGAACAGAGGGTATATTTACCAGATTTGCTTTTCTTAGATAAGCCCTTCTTATAAGTTAGGAAAACAGTTTTAACCCCAATATTATGAGTTCCCCTAAGTTATCTTACATGGGAACACAATTTGTCTACCTACCACCCTAATTAGTAAGTTAATAATAGTTTAAATCTGTTGGATCAGCCCCATAAATGTTTGTAAAATGTTTTATAGTGATATTCTAGAGAGTTGGGCTTAGTTCAGTAACAGACACTAATGAGGGAAGGAAGAGGAAATACGAAAAACATTCTGTAAAGATGCACCATGAGAGGTAGGTATCCCACTGGCCGACAATGCAAAATTCTCTAATTATTCTAAGACAGACAAGCTGCCTGGCCTACTTAGCTGCCATAAAGTTGCAGCTCTAAGTGTTTTCATTAGTCAAAACAGGAAAGTATAATGAGCAGCTAACAAATTACAGTAGAAGTTAATCAATTGACACAGTTTTCTTGCTATAAAATTATGGCATTAGAAATAATTCTTCATCATAAAGTCTTAAGAGGCTCTAACCTTCTCTGTAACTGTGTGGTTAATTTTCAGCTTAATTTCTGCAGCACTGTAAAATCCATAACTAGTCTCTTGACTGATGAAATTTACCCTCTTGCTTGTCATGCATCTATTATGATATTGTGAAAATCAAGATGGTGACAGTTTAATCACCTTTAGAAGGCCAAAAAGCAGATTGACACTTGCTCCCTTCTCCTATAGGGATCAGCCAACACCTGCCAGCATAGTGGAACCCTAATACCAAGAGGGCAGAGTAAGCTAATACATCCACTGGTCTTCGACACTTTGGGACTGAATAATTCTCCCCACTAAATAGACACACCAATCTCTGTCTTTATCACAATTCACAGTCCATACCCAGATCCCTGCTCTCTCCTTCCCCCACAATTTATTGCCACCAACATAAATATAGACCTCCCTTTTATATTATTTAAGGACAATTTTTTACTATTATATTTTCTACAAAGTAGGATACATATTATGAAACAATATGATTAGCCAAAGAAAAGAGCATGAAATTCTGGAATTGTATGTTTTACACACAGAAAATGTTTTATTCTTATAGGATAGGAATCCATTCCTTATATTCTTTTTGTCTTAGTTTCTATGTATATAAAATAGAGATGGTCCAAAAAAGCTTCCAACTCATTGAAAATGTGAGAAAAACACAGTATACCATAATATAATAAATCTAATGATAAAACTGCTTGCAGTGTCATTACTGGTTCAGCTAATAATAATAAAAAGGGCAAGTAAAAGAAGAAAAATTAACTTTTTTTGAGTAGTCGCCATGTGCTAGGCACTAAAACTTTACATTCATTGTCTTGTTTAAGCTTCAAAACAACCCTACAAGGCAGTTATGATCATTATCCTCATTCTCCTTCCCCCCCACAATTTATCCCCACCAACATATAGATCTCCGTTTTCCTTTTCTTCTAACTCCTCTTTCTTTCTTTGCCCGCCGTTCACACTGAAGCCTGTTCTTACTCATTAATCTTTGCCTAAATTCTCCCTCCACCTCCTCGCTTCAATTGAAATCAGTTTTACTTTACCAACCTCATTTCCATCCAAGCCTTCTCAAGTCCTCACTGCTCCTTGTTCCAGCCCTCATCTCTCCAGGAAGAGAAAGAAAGGATGTTTCTCCCATCAGCTTCTTGCCTCTTGACCTCAGGCCTTCTCAGGATAGCCCCAAACACCCGCTGGCTCTGTGTAAAGGGAACTTCCTCTCAAAGCCTCGGGAAAGCTCTGGCCCTGCCCTTGGCACCTTTTAAGCTCTCAACAGATATTAGTTTCTTTCCCTCTTTGTTCCTTATCCTCTCAGTTAGAATTAATTATTCCTTTCACTCTGCAACCACAGCATTTTTTTCAGACTTTAACCACAGCACTTTTTCTTCCTTCTTTGTAATGTAATTAGTTGTCTGTGTAGCTCTCTCTCCCACTAGATTAACTCCTAAGAACAGGGATGATACCTCACTAATGCTGTAGCCTTACATTTCCCAACACAGCATGTTGCATAAATTTCTTGACACTACAGTAATGTATGCTCGTTTGTAAACAGGATGGGTAAAGGAGACATTCACCTATAACCTTGAGTTACCAAGCAAGGGGCCTGGGAATAGGTGGCATTGAATCAGAAAGAGCAGCAGAATTCTGGGAAAAAAGAAAATCATATGACTCAAAGTTCATTAAGAAAAAGAGAGAAAGAAAATTAGTGACAGAAATAAAATTTGAGACAGCATCTTGAAGCCACTTAACAAAATTATCAAGTGCTTTTTGAAAAAATTCATTTCTTTTTTTTTTTCCATACAATTTCTATGTAATGTGCAAATACATTTTGAGGCTTTACTCTGTCCCAGGTACTGCTTCTAAACACTGGAAAAGCAAAGATAAATGAGATAGGTCTCTGTGCCCATCATTGCTCAGAGACACGTATCACAGTAAATGTTGGCTTTGAATTCATCCTATCTTTTGAGAAAGCAGTTTCCATTGTTAATCTTGAGCAACATAACGTTAGCCTTTTCTTTTTTTTGATATGCTGAACAATATTCAAAGTAACAACACTGTAATTTTTTTATTATTTTCTTTCTTTCTTTTTTTTTTTTTTTTTTTTGAGACAGAGTTTTGCCTTGTCACCCAGGCTGGCATGCAGTGCTGTGATCACAGCTCACTTCACCGTCAACTTCACAGGCCCTTCCACCTCAGCCTCCCAAGTAGCTGGGACTATAGGAATGTGCCACCATGCCTGGCTAATTTTAAAACTTTTGTGCAAAAACAGGATCTTCCTATATTGCCCAGGCTAATCTTGAATTACTGGGCTTAAACCATCCCCCTGCCTCAGCCTACCAAAGTGCTGGATTATAGGAATAAGCCACTGTACCCAGACAAAACTGGATTTTCATGACAGCATTTCTCAAACTTTTCAAGTATTTGAACACAGAATTATTAAAATAATGATATCCTAAAACAACTAAATATATAATTTTGTAGTAAATTACACATCATAAAGAAGCAAGCAGCGGTAGCCAAATTTAAAAATAGATGTGGAAGTAGCTTGTAAAATTGAGAAAATTTTTCACTTAAATGTTCTAACTTACTTGAAAAAAGTGCACTAAGACTTTATCAGTAGACACTTAGAATCCGCCAAATTTAATATTGAGATCAGTACTTGAAAGTATTCATGGCTGGGCACAGTGACTCACACCTGTAATCCCAGCACTTTGGGAGGCCGAGGCAGGAGGATCATTTGAGGTCAGGAGTTCAAGACCAGCCTGGCCATCATGGTGAAACCCCATCTGTACAAAAATACAAAAACTAGCTGTGCGTTGTGGCACATGCCTGTAATCCCAGCTACTCAGGAGGCTGAGGCAGGAGAATTGATTGAACCCGGGAGGCGGAAGTTGCAGTGAGCCAAGATTGCACCACTGCACTCCAGTCTGGCAACAGAGTGAGACTGTCTCAAAAAAAAAAAAAAAAAAAAGTATTCAGAAGGCCAGTCTATGTATGCAAATTCTGATGAGTGTTTCCAACAACAAATCACTTTTGTCCCTCTTTGCTTTAACGTATCTTCCCTTTGAAATCCAGCATCCTTGTTTTCAGTCATATGTGGGTCTCTCAGACACCAGTGGGGCTTTCATAAGGGAGCCACTTACTTGGCAATTGCTCTGAACTACCTAACTACATTTCTTTACATTGCTTCTCTGAGAGAACTGTCTGCTATTCTACTTGGGGCTTTAGAACAGTTTGTCAAAGTCACCTAAATATCGAACACTTGCAACCATGTTTAGAGCCACTAGAAAACAGTCATAAAATCATTGCATGAAAGAAGTCACTCATAATCCAGTAAGCATTTACTGATTGCCTCCTTGAAGAAAGACAGAAAACAGGTGGGAAATGAACAATTATTGAGTTCCTAGTATACGCCAAACATTGTGTTAAGCACTTTCACAAATGTTATTTTGTTTAATCCTTGTGATATCTCTGCAAGGTACCTAATGTTTCCTCTTTTTTTTTTGACAGATGAGGAAACTAAAACAAAAAATATCTCATCCAACTACTTACAACTTGCAAGTTGTATAATGTAGCAGTGGCCAATAGAATGACGCTATGCACTTTAAGAACATTACATACATTAGTTCCTTTAATTTTCCTAGAAATCCGATGATATGGGTGCTATTATTGTCACCATTTTTAGATGAAGAAACTGAGGCTTAGGCAGGGCAAATGACGTGTTAGGATCATCCAGCAAGAAGTAGAAAAGCTGGAGTTGAAACCCCAAGTTTCTCCATAGTATAAAGCCCTGTGCAGGGTAGACTGCTAACCACCACAATAAATTCTAACCCAGTTCAGGAGCTAAAATGTGCAAAAAGTAAAGAAATAAGAAAGCTCATACTAGGAAATAAAGTCAAATGGGCTTAAAATTTGGAGTCAAAATACCAGGTTCAAGTCTTGTTTCTCTCATTTTCAGCCCTATCATCTCGGGCAGGTTGAGTCATTTCTCAAAATGAGATAGCAGAATTGTTTATCTCACAGAATAGTCTTAAGGTTAAAAAGAGAAAATACAGTGAAAACTCTATGTAAATTTTAAAACATTATGCACATGAATTAACATTAATATTATTACACAGTTGGAAGAAGGTGTATTTCGTGCAACCTTGGGAAAATAAGGTAGGAGTTCACAGAGAGATGGGAATATTAGAATTGTAAAACAGAATGAAGCAAAATTATCTATATCATGACATTTCACGTTAAAGCTGAGATTCTGTAATCATTTTCATTGTGTTTAGGAAGGTCTTATGTCTAAATCTATCCCAGAGAGCAATGCTATATCAATATTTCAATGTTAGTTATTAAATGCAATGATTGTGTGTGCACACACATTTGTATGAGTTAGTAGATGTGTGGTTTTATCATTTTGAAAAAATACTTCCTTCCTTATGATTAGTCAGAGTTAATGTCAACTATAGACATTGTCCCTAAGAGGGCTTAGTCTGTTCGGCACTGTCTGAATCTGTTTTTAACAACAACAGAAATGATATTCAAAGCAGTGTAACTACTGTCTACCATAATGTGACCCTCTTAGACTGTCTGAGTGCCCGAATCCCCAGAATCAGACGTTTTTTTTCCCTAAAACATTAAACGCTCTATTCTAGAAAGAAAGTCGATTTTAATTTGGTCTCACTGAATGACTTAACCCCAAAGGAAGAGATATATACGTATAAACACATGCGCGCACCCGGAGACAGAGACACAGAGGAGACAGAGAGAAGAAGAGAGATAGAGAGAAGGGGAGACATGTCACTGTATAAGACTGGAAGTTTCTTAGATAAGTTGCCTCATAAGGGGAAACTGTGGGAAGTTATAGTACTTTGGGTACACTGACCACTAACTGGGGTGGCAGAAGTATAACATAGCGATAAGAGTATCTCTGAAGGGAATAAAATACAATGAAACAGTAATTCTAAATTTAGAGTCAGGAGACCTGGATTTTGGTGCAGCCTCCACCATGTCCATATGACTCGAAAATTTACACTCATTGGGTGTCAGTTTCCACAGTCCTAAGTGACGATAATGATTCCTACATGCACAGTGCAAATAATTACTTTGAGACTCAAATGAAATCATGTATAGAAAAACATTTTCTAGCCAGAAATGGCTATGTAAATATTTATTTTTTGGTTGGATCATTCATTCATTTTTTATGTTTATGTGACTTAACGTGTGTAGAGCATTACCCTAGTGATACCCAATAGCTATCAGTTATGAGTCTTAATATTAAGGAGCATAAAGTCCAGAAAATGACATAAGCCATCTATATGAATCAGATAGGTAAAAAAGGGTATAGGTGAAATGGTACGGATGTTAAGGAAAATATTGCTTAATTATATATGGTTGAGGAGGCATGGTAGATTGAGTAAAAATGGCTTTGGAATTGGTGACATTTGAATGGGTGTTATGGCTTGAACTGTGTGCCCCAGAATTAATATGTTGAAGTCTCAACTGGGGCTACCCAAGTACCACAGAATGTGACCTTATTTGGAATAGGGTCATTGGAGATGTAATTAGTTAAGATTAGGTTATACCAGAGTAGTGTGGGCTCCAATCCAATATGACTGGTGTCCTTATAAAAATAGAAAATTGTCTATAAACACACACACATACACAAACACACAGGGAAAGCCATGTGAAGACTGGAGTTTGCTGTCACAAGACAAGGAACTATCAGAAGCTGTAAGTGAAGCCTGGAATAGATCCTTTCCTAGTGCCTTCATAGGGAATATGGCCCTGCCAATGCCTTTATGTCAGCTTCTTGTCTCTAGAAACAAGACAGTAAATTTCTGTAATTTAAGCCACTGAGTTAGTGGTATTTTGTTATGGAAGCCCTTGGAAACGAATACATTTGGTTATATGGGAACACAGCAAAGCAAGTTTATGGGTAGAAATGTATGTTGTTGAAGTTTGTTATTATTAGACTAATATAAGATACAAATAAATAGAATCATTATATTATAATAATATACCTACAATATTAAGCACCCAGCACAGTGCTTGACACATAGTAGGCACCAAATAAATATTGAATGAATGTTTTAACCAACAAAAAGGAGATCACAGAAAGAGGAATGGACTGGCATCAAATACATGTTTTAATCTGTTTCATCCTCTTTTTTTTTTTTTTTTTCCTGGGCAAAGCCTCTACTTACCACAAAAAAATCAGAAACATCCACATTTCTATGAAAAATGCTACCACTTCACCTTTGTTTACTTTAAGAAATTATGTCTAGGAAAACAAATAAAAGGGAAAAAGGGCAATAGAAAGGAATTTTACACTTGTAAAAATCAAAGTTCTGAAACAAAATGCACTTTGAAAGATTGAAAGCTATAGTCCCAAGAGAGAATACTGGCACAATAAATTTTTCTCACGGAACATAGTGTACCTCCTGAGCATGGTGCCTTTGACTGAAAGCTATGAAGACCAAAGGCCTCTATTTCTCCACAGCAGGAGCAGCAATCATCAAATTAATATCGGAAGTGCACTCCTAAATCAAGTTGTTGCAAGTGTACTCATAAAGAAGACATCTTACAAAAATGCAGATGGAGCTTTTGCAATCATTGCCTAGGCCAAATGCTGTCAGAGAAAATGGATCTCAATTTACTCAACACATTTTGGTTTTGCAATTTTCAAGATTAACTCTTGCCATTGTCTGAACAATATGAGGTTCTTAGGAGAACTTTAAAAACGTATTCTTGTATGTTCAGAGCAAATGGTACAAGTGATAATTGTTGTGTTCAAGTCCACTACACGGGGGGGGTTGGGTGGTGATTAGCTCAGGAAACAGAGCTCATGTACCTATTGGGAAAATACAGTGGAGGAAATCATGGGGCTTACAACTTTACCAAGTGGGACATTAATTTAGGGAAATGAGTTAAGTTTTCAATTAGGAGGAAAATGATACAGATATATGACAATAAACAGCTGCATGACCTTGGGTAAGTTACTTAACTTCTCTGGTTTCAGAATCTTCATCTGTAAAATTAAAAGATTAAATTACATTTTCTTTAAAGTCTCTTCTGGTACTTAATTTAAGAAGGATGGGGAAGGGAAAGTACAAGAATACTGACAGCTCTACAGAAAAATAAAAGACACTATGTCTCAGGTAATATTATTGCATTTATACTGGAAGTACTCAGAACATGACTGTGGACATTGTAAATACTTTTTTGATAATTATAAATGAAATCATCATATGGATAAATAAGTCGACCTGTCAGTCAAGCATCTGTACAACCTGTCACACACTTAGCCCTGCACTACCTGTTTCTCTTACTGGATTACCAGTGAGGATTTTGGAACTTGGTTATGGCAAGTGGGTTCTATCAAAAGAATGCAATTTATTTATTTGTTTATCCACACAGCTATTTATTTCCCCACTCGTTCATTGAGCAGCCACGATGGCCAAGCATGGTGATAGGCACTGATGATGACAGAGACAGGCTGGCCCTTCTCCCATGAAGTTTGTAATCTAGTAGGGTGAGATAAGCAAAAAGCAGAAGGTTACTACACATTTTTATTAAAAGAGTAATAAGGGGGTCCAAGGAAGAACATACGCAGGCTCCTAAACCAGATATGGAAGATCAGGTAAGAAAGATGTGATTAAAATAAGTCTTATCTATGATGGCACCCAAATGATTAGATATTAGCCAGATAAAGAATAGGAAAAAGAGGGTTTAAGCAGAAGATACAGTGTGTGCTAAGGTCTGGAGGTGGCCAGGCCCTTGGTATCCCCTTGGATACCTGGGGATAAAAGTAGTTACTCTGGATGGCTCTTATAGCATAGGTAAGGAAGGTTAGGGAGAAGGGGCACAAGTCTGACTGGAGAAGTAAGCCTAGATCATGGAGCCATAGGGAGGAGTTAGGTGTTCATGCTGAGGACACTGGAAAGCTATCGCAATTTTAGGCTGGGAATGTAATATAATGACATGTTCATTGATGAAAGATCATTGAATTGCCCAGTGGTTTTCATCTAGGTATTTTCATAAATGATCTAGGCAGTTTTTGTTTATTGGTTTTGTTTTTAAATCCAATAACAGCCCCCTACAGAAGAATTACTTGAAATCCCTGGAGGTGGAATCTAGGCACCAATATATTTTAAAATTCCTTAAAATATTTTATTGTGCAGCCCAGGTTCAAATCACTGGATTGAAAGGGGACAAAACCAGCTAGGAGACAACAGAGATAATCAAGTTGACAGGTGATGATGGCTTATTTACACCCTAGAAAAAGATCAGAAATACAAGAAAGAGTATTCAGTGAGTATAGAGGAGAAGAATCAAGAATGGATCAGCATAATTCTGAAATATCTTTTTGCAAAGTTTTGAATTCAGAAAATGTGTAAATATTTTAAACATTAAAAAATAAAAATAAGTCAACAAAATTGGGGAACAAACTAAAATTGAATACAAATAGAAACAAATGAACCTAACCAAGTGCATGACATAACCACAAGGGGCGGAGGGAAATCCAGAGGAACTTTAGAGCATGTGCAAAGAAATTTTGACCTCTAACAGATTTCTAGATTGTGGTGGCATGGGAGTAGCAATTTTGTGACTATTATAGAATTGTACAAATAAGTAAACATTGTTTTATTTTAGGAATCAGGGTTTCCATTATAGCAGAAGAGAGATACAAATATGGAAAGGAGAAAGGCAAGGAAGAACTCTGTGCTATTGGATGGGAATGAGTATTATCAGTATAAATTTACACACACACAAACACATTTATTTCCTATCACTGACTGTTGAGACATCTCAGTTACAAAGTGACACCTGCAGTCCAAGTCTTCATTTCTAAATACGATTCTACTTGTAGAAATGAATGATTCTTGGGTTAGTGTAAGAAATCTGGAATGTTTTCTTGCCTAGGAAGTAATAAAGTGCTTTTAAAATAAGAAAATAAGAGAAACCAAAAAGGAGCTCCCACTGACCAAATCAGGATCATTAAAAAAATACATTTTTCAACTTTTAAATTTTTAAAAAATTTTTATGGGTACATAGTAGGTGCATATATTTATGGGGTACATGAGATATTTTGATACAGGCATGCAATGTAAAATAAGCACATCATGGAGAATGGGGTATCCATCCCCACAAGCATTTATCCTTTGAGTTACAAACAACCCAATTACCTTTCAGTTATTTAAAAATATACATTATCGTTGACTACAGTCATCCTATTATGATATCAAAAAGTAGATCTTATTAATTCTATTTTTATTTGTTTTTACCCACTAACCACCCCTACCTCCTTCCAAACCCCCTCTACACTACCCAGCCTCTGGTAACCATCCTTTTACTCTCTAGTTCACGAGTTCAATTGATTTGACTTTTAGATCCCACAAATAAGTGAAAACATGCAATGTTTGTCTTTCTGTGCCTGGCTTATTTCACTTAACATAATAATCTCCAGTTCCATTCATGTTGTTGCAAATGACTGGATCTCATTCTTTTTACAGCTGGCTGAGTAGTACTCCATTGTGTATAAATACCACATTTTGTTTATACATTCATCTGTTGATGGACACTAAGGTTGTTTCCATATCTCAGCTTAGTAAACTGTGCTGTTACAAAATCTTAGCTTAGTAAACAGTGCTACAAGAAACATAAGAGTGCAGATATCTCTTTGATATACTGATTTTTTTTTCCGGTGGGAGATGGGGGTATCTATCCAGCACTGGGATTACTGGATCATATGGAAGCTCAATTTTAGCTTTTTGAGGAATGTCCAAACTGTTCTCCATAGTGGTTGTGCCAATTTACGTTCCCACCAACAGTGTACAAGAGTTCCTTTTTCTCCACATCCTTGCCAGTCTTTGCTATTTCCTGTTATTTGGGTAAAAGCCATTTGAATTAGAGTGAGACAATCATCTCATTATAGTCTTGATTTGCATTTCTCTGATGATCAGTGATGTTGAGTACCTTTTCAAATCCTTGTTTGCCATTTGTATGTCTTCTTTTGAGAAATGTCTATTTAAATCTCTTACCCATGTTTTGATCTGATTACTAGAATTTTTTCCTATACAGTTGTTTCAGCTCCTTATATATTCTACTGATTAATCTGTCGTCAGAGGGGTAGCTTGGAAATATTTTCTCCCATTTTGTGGGTTGTCTCTTTACTTAGTTTATTGCATCTTTTGCTCTGTGGAATCATTTTAACTTGATGTAGTCCCATTTGTCCATGTTTGCTTTGGTTGCCTGTGCTTATGGGGTATTGCTCAAGAAGTCTTTGCCCAGACCAATGTCCTGGGGATTTTCCCCAATGTTTCCTTGTAGCAGTTTTGTAGGGAGGGAGGGAGAGAGGGAAGGAAGGAAGGGAGGGAGGGAGGAAGGAATGGGAGAGGGAGGGAGGTAGGGAGGGAGGGAAGGAGAAAGGCAGGGAGGGAGGGAGGGAGAGAGGGAAGGAAGGAAGGAAGGAAGGAAGGAAGGAAGGAAGGAAGGAAGGAAGGAAGGAAGGAAGGAAGGAAGGAAGGACGGACGGAAGAGAGGGAAGGAGGGAGGGACGGGAGAGGGAGGGAGAGAGGGAAGGAAGGAAGGAAGGAAGGATGGAAGGAAGGAAGGGGAGAGGGAAGGAGGGAGGGAGGGGAGAGGGAGGAAGGGAAGGAAGCAAGGGAAGAAGGAGGGGAAGAAGCAAGGGAGTAAAGAAATTTTGATAGAGATAGAAATTCATTATTTTACAACAAACTTTAATAATAATTGATTCAGGAAAGGATTATCTATAGATGAAAGTTTCTTAGGAAATAAAATATGTATACAATTTCAAAGCATCTTCTCCATAGATTACTTACAATTACAGAAAGAAAGGGGGTACTCTGGAGCAAGTTACGGAAGTTAACATCACCAATAATGGGACAAACAGACATCATGTGTATGCTGGTAAGATCCACTAAGAGGAACCTACCATAACTTCTGCAATATCCTTGCCAAAATTCATAACTAAATATAATCATAAGTCAATAATCTGACAAACCCAAATTGATGGAATTCTATAAAATGACCAGCTGTTCTCTTAAAAAAAAGTCAATGTTACGAAAAGACAAAGAAAAATTGAAACTGAAGATAGATGGTAACTGAATGCATGTCATAATCCTAGATTGGCTCCTGAATTGGGGTGGGAGGGTGGGGAGCGAACAGTATTGGAAGGATAGACAAAATTGAAATATGACACTATATTAGATAACAGTATTAAATCAATATCAGATTTTCTGAATTTGATTATTGCCCTAAGTTATGTAAAAGTATATACCTGTTCTTAAGAGATATATGGTCAAGTATTTAGGACAAGGTCATCATGTCTGCAACATTTAAAACGGGTTCAACAATGATGATAATATATATTATATAACAATGATACATACATACATATAGACATATTATTGTACAATTCTTGCAATTCTTCTGTAGCTTTAAATTTTTTTCAAGCTAAAAGAAAAGTGCGAATTTCAGGATTTAGGCTTGAGCTGTTGTAGCACCAACAGATGGCTAGTTGAGTATGAGGACAACCTTACCCAGGTAAGTCCCTGGTTCTGGGCTATGCCCAGGTGTCCATGACTAGTGTTCATTCTCCAGTGCTGTCTGTCTGCATCTCATTCATCTCAAGGTTCACAAATTTCAAGAGAACTTTATTTCTTATAAAGTGTTGCAGCCTGTAGGGAAGTATAGATAGCCTCCAGCAGAGGCCAAAAACAGTCACTTTGGAGGAAAGGTGAGACAGGAATTTATGCTAAGCAGGTTAGCTAGGTATATATATTCAACAGGTTATAGGAGGAACTATGAATATTGACAAAGTGGGGGACATCTGCATGTGTATTAAGCAAACGTGCATGCATGCATCTTTGGCATAGAGACTTAACATTTAAACGTATTTAGGCCCAATATGTCAAAAGGTGAAGCTCAATATGTCAAAAGGTGAAGCAGCAGAGGCAAAGGCACTCAGTGTGCAGCCTCTGTAAACTGGCCAGAACAAGTCCATGGCCAGTAGTCTCTCATCGGCCCAAAGTTACTGAAATCAGTCTCTTGTCAAATCGAAGCTGTACTTACGGCTTGTGGAATAGGGGTGGGAGAGTATCAGTCAGCTTCTGGCAGTCAGTGAGCTGCAAATGTTTTAATATTGCTTATCTCAAGGCATGGCCTTAGGGGGCTTGTTTATAATTTGGTGTCATAGTGTCACAGAGTCCATTCCATCAGTATTATCATCTCTATTATAACATCTATTACTTGCTAATAGAAACTCCTTTTCCTGCAGAAGAACATGGTGCCCAACACCAGTTATTACCCAGTACTTTCCGAGATTCCCTAATAAGCAGAAATGACCATGTGACACAATTCTTAACAATGAAAGCATACATGGAAGACTGTTGGGGACCCTGGAAAGACTTTCACTTTATCTAGTAAGACAAGAGAATCCCTCCTCCCTTTACCCTGCCTGAAATGTGGACATGAATGAGCAACTGAGGAAAAGCCTATGAAAGTCTCCCAAAGTCTATATTTAAGACACTATCAATATCTGCAACTGCATTTTTCTAAATTTCTTTCTACGTTAAAAAAATTATTTAAACATTACTTAGTTTTGTTGCACGTAACCTAATACATTCCTAACAAATACAGCAATTAGGAACATGATAGTAGTATTAGGCTTCTGAGAACCAGCTCAATGGGATGTCCAATCAAAAATTGGCTATGTGTGTCAGAGTGTGTTTTCTTAGGTGTTTTGTATTTTGGGAGGATGGAGGGAGGAGGGAGTAGAAGGGAGGACAATATAAGATCAGTATTAAACATTTCAGTTTAAACATTTCGGTACATTTAATAAGTAATTTTTTTTAGAATTATCATCCAGGACATTTTCCTTCTCCCAATTTCTTCTTTTTATAAAGTGCAGATCAGCATTTTGCTCACTATTCACTGCAGTTATACCTGAAATCATTTGCCTATATTTCTCTGTTTTTTTGTTTTGTTTTGTTTTATTGTATTTTTGAACACACAAGGAGGCAAAAGAACAGGTAAGTAAGGAATTATGGAACAGCCAAGTTTGATTCTGTTTGGAACTGGGAGGTCATTCTGGAAACAAATCAGGACTGGGGATTGGATTATTTTATCTCAACAGCAGCCAGGTGAACTTTCATCTCCTTGTAACTTAAACAACTCTCCAGCTGTTTCTCTCTTCTATACTCTGCTCTTTCTCTATCAACAGACAACTTAACATTTGATCAATTCTCTCCTCATTCTTACTCATGCTTTCTGCTTTCTCCGAATATTGGCTCTTGTGTGCTTCCTTCTGCTATGAGCCTGTTCGTATCCTTTCAGCTTCCTTTCTCACTGCCAACCAGTACTTCTTAGAATTACCTGGTTTAGAATCTGGAGCAAGAATGTGAAGTGACCCAGCTCATCATGGTTGAGGAAAGCTATCTCCAAGGCCAGAAGTCAGCATTCTTTTTCATTTGGATAAGGATTCTGCTGCTGGTCTAGTTAATCACTGTACCTGGGAACGGTCACATAGGAATAGGCCAGATCTCTTTCTGCATAGGTGAGGCAGCTTCCTTCAGAAGGGGACTTTAGAGAAAACTAAGGTAACTAACTCATTTAGCACTTGTATCATCAAAAAAACAAAAAGCTGGCTGGGAGCAGTGGCTCATGCTTGTAATCCCAGCATTTTGGGAGCCTGAGGCGGGTGGATTGCTTGAGTTCAGGAGTTCAAGACCAGCCTGACCAACATGGTGAAACCCCGTTTCTACTAAAAATAAAAAAAAATTAGCCACGTGTGGTGGCCTGGGCCTGTAATCCCAGCTACTCAGGAGGCTGAGGCAGGAGTCACTTGAACCCGGGAGGCAGAGGTTGCAGTGAGCTGAGATTATGCCACTGCACTCCAATCCAGCCTGGGGGACACAGTGAGACTCTGTCTTAAAAACAAAAGAAAGAGCTAAGAAATAGTGAGTATACTGGCATGCACAGAATAGCTTCCTATGCGCACTTGAAAAACCAGGTATGTAGGATAATTGTAGAATAAAATGAGATAATAAATAGGTGTATGAATAGCTGGTTTGATTTAGAAAGATGACTCCTATTTCCCTGCTGTTGTATCAAATGACTGGGTTTATTTTCTCTAAGACCTTAGGAACACATGCCTGAAAAAGCTTATCACTTTTGCTTGGAATATAAACACTGAACTGTCAAAATCATAAAAACTCTATAAAACAAATTTTGGAGAAGCCTAATAGAAAATAGAAATGTATAAATATGATAAAGAGGTCAAATACAAATGCTAATCAAGAAAGTAGGTGAAATAGAACAGTATGCAGCAGTTTTCTCCCACAGTAATCTTAATTTCATTTGGAATTTAATCCACAAAATTTCTTCTCTTCCATATCCCATTTAGAATAGTATCTGCTGATAATTTTCAGCTTTTTAGGCTGTGCCTAGATGAAGAGACATCTTCTCTGAAGTGCTGTTTGCCCTCTTATTTAGCATCTTTACAAAACAATAACAAATATCTCAATTATTTCATGCTGAGTTAACATTTCAGTACATTTATAAGGTAATGTTATTTAGAATAGTTGTTCAGGACATTTTCCTTCTTCTCCCAACTTCTTTTTATAAATCTTATAGCTGAAAGGCATGGTAAACAAATTCACTTTTGCATTCTTGTGTGGTTTCCTACCCCCACCCAGCCCACCCTGCTCTGCGCCATGGGCCTCCTCTCCTTTCTTTAGTATTAATTTTAGCAAGAGGGACCATCTATCTTAGGTTTCCCTTAAGATGTCGGAAGGTTCATTAGTTTTTATAGCATTCTCTTCCCTGATTATTCTTTTGTTTCTCTACAAGAAAAAACTCTGTTTTAACACCTTTAATCTCTTAACTTTATCTTTCCTACAGATTTTCTGTAAGTAATACATACTTGATATTATTGAAGCAAAAGAAGTCTAAAGGGTCATTCCTTCAATATTTATAAAGTACCTACTAAGTGTTAAGCACTGTGCTGGATGCTCGGCTAGATAATATACTGCCCTTCTTCTGGTCTCTGTATTCTTTTGTGTGTATGTTTTAGGAAGATGACATTCTTCAATATTGAAAGGTCAGTAATCTGACAATTTAGTAGTATTGGGGCTCAGAAAATGACACCCCAAACATGCTGAGTGCTTTGAACAAAGGAGATTAAAATGCTCCAGAAAGAACCAATGTTTTTCTCTGACCTTCTGCTCCTCCCACAACTTCTCTTCTGAAGTGCAGGGAGGGCCTTTCTCTGAAGTTCCCTTATCTGACTGAGTGAAGGAAGTTCTTCCAAAAGGAACAGAATGGTCTGGAATCCTTTTCCAAGGAAACTTATCAAGCAACCAGGAAAGATTAATCACCACAGAGGAGATTACTTCATCACTGCAGGCAGACAGGCTATCACCTATTCTTTCGGATGCAGCTCTAAAACAACTTTTATCTAAATAATAAGACAGCCTTTGCTCATCATTTGGTTCCTCCCCTTTCCCTCCCCTAACTTGTTGCTACCTCCCCCCCAATGTATCAAGCTCCTATTCCTTTATGCTATTTATGTTTCAGCTATGTGGCCCTTCTCAGAGTCTCACATTTTATTCAGCTCGTGTGCATATTAATAAATCTGTATGCCTTTTCTCCAATTAATCTGTTCATTATCAGTTTATTTCAACAGCCTCAATTGACTTTTCAGGTTAAACTTTTGTAGGCTATTTTCCCCTTAAAATGAACTATATTTCCTCTTTCTTTAGGCCTACTTGTTGGTAAGCTATAGAACAAGCTTGTCCAACTTGTGGCTCATGGACCACATGTAGCCCAAGATGGTTTTGAATGGGGCCCAACACAAATTTGTGAACTTTCTTAAAATATTTTTTTTTTGCAATATATATATATATATTTAAAGCTCATCTGCTATTGTCATGGCCCAAGAAAATTCTTCTTCCAATGAGGCCCAGGGAAGCCAAAAGACTGGACTCCGCTGCTATAAAGTTTGGCTTTCATGGAGGTAGTGGGGGAGGTGGTCCCAAAATAGACCATTGATTTGCCAATTTTAAAAATTAAGGATTTTCATATTCAGAACCAAAATTACTGTAAAGACTGGCCTCACTGGTGATGTCACAATCACATTTCAAAAACAATAGAATATTTCCTGTGATTTAAATTCTAAATCAAAATTATTTATAATTTTGATTCTAGGTTGTTTTGCTGTTTCCTTTCCCTCTACGGCAAGTCTTGCCAACAGGACGAGACTCCCTTCTTGTCAACTATGACAATTGATTTTACATGCCAATTTGATTAGGCCACAGAGTGCCAAGATACTTAGTCAAACATTATTCTGGGTATTTCTGTGAAAGTGTTTTAAGGTGAGATTAACATTTAAATCAGCGGCATGGATAGACAGGATTGTTTCCATCATGTGGGTGGGCCTCATTCAGTCAGTTCAAGGCTTGATTAGAACAAAAGGGCTGACCTTCCCTTGACTAAGAGAAAATTCTTTTTACCTTCAAACTGAGACATTGCTTTTTTCTTGCCTTCAGACTTGAACTGAAACATTGGCTCTTCCTGGGTCTTGAGCCTACTGGTCTTTGAACTGGAGTTGCAACATTGGCTCTCCTGGTTCTCAGACCTTTGGACTCAGACTGCAACTAAACCATCAGCTTTCTTGGGTCTCCAGCTTGCCAGCTTACCTTGAAGCAGATCTTGGAACTTTATCAGCTTCTGTAATCATGAGCTAATTTCACACATATATTTATATCCTAGTCTCTGGAGAACCCTCATACACAGTTCTACTGCCTATTCTCTATCCCATCTTCTACTAGGAGAATGCAGAGAGGGAACCAAAAACAAAATATAATGAGGATAGTCTCCTTAAAAGAAAGCAAATATTGAGTGGGCTAATATTTTGGGAAGAAAGTCTCATGTGTCCCAAAATTTTATGTGAGGAAATTAAAGCTCAGAAAGTTACGATTTATATAAGAGCACACAGCTAATAAGACTCTGCTTAGTTATCCCACCCACAGACAGGTTTTAGGGAAATAAAATTTACAACATAATTTCCATTTATGTATAGCCCTCTGGAAAAGTAGAACATCCCAAAAAGAAGAACTTTCTATGTCTTTATATCTGAGTTGCTGTTTTATCTTCTGGGGTCTTTTCAGGAATATCTAATATATTAATATATGATCTTCATTTCTCACTGATTTCTTTTGCGTTATCCCTGCTATGTTGCAGTTCATTAATAAGCATTCACCATTTCTTTTGGCTGCCATCTCTCGTGTTCTTTCTCAATTCTTTGTGGAACTCATCTCCATTTGATTACGATACTTAGCTAACACTATCAACAATACACTTATTTCTGTTCTTTTCAAGAATACTATTCTTTTCAACCACCAGTGTCAGACTTTCCTTGCCCTGCTAGAATCCTGAATTCTATACTCCAAGCAGGTACTATCTTGAGGGGTGCTATGGACTGAATTGCATTCCCCCAAAATTCATATGTTGAAACCCTAACTCCATATGTGATGGTATTCGAAGATTGGACTTTTGGGAGATACTTAGGTTTAGATGAGATCTTAAGGGTGGGGCCTTCGTAACAGGATTGATACCCTTATAAAAGATATCAGAGAGCTAGCTTTCTCTCTGTCCCTCTCTCTGCCATGTGAGGGCACAGTGAGAAAGCTGTGTGGAAGTCAGAACCCTCACCAGAACTCAACCATACTGGCACCTTGATCTCAGAGAGAAGGAAAAAGGAAAAACTGAGAAGAGCCAATAACTTTCTGCTGAATCTGTCCTCCCAAGAGACAGCACAGGATAGTTTATCTCTAAGGGTCAGTCTTCTAATCCATAGATTTCAGGAATAATAAATTTCACAAACAAAATTACTTTAAAAACTGGAAAAGAATCTTATAGCTCCAAAGAACAATGGTAGCTATGAATGTTCCCCATATCCTACTAAATGAAATGATATATTAACAAAGAGAATAAATTAAACCTTAGATGACCTATGTATTCAGAAAGTACTGCAGCCTTCAAGTCACCTCTAAGCAGAGAAGAAAAATTCCAACAGAGAGCTCCTACTGCTCCCCTGATGCTGTAAGCCTCTAAGTGTGGAGAGTAGGCAAGGGGAGTCTTAAGGGATTCTGTGAAAAGGAGTACAGGGGACAGAAGACTTAGACAAAGCAAAGGAAAACTTCTGCCTAGAAAGGGAAAGTGCAATATTAAAGTCTAAAATTCTGAACACAGGTAAGTACTTGATAGTTTACAACACTACTTACATATTAAGAAGCAAGACTGGAAGTGGAAGCTTTAGTGAAGCACTGCTTCCAGAGGATAATGAGGCAGTGAAAGGGAAGAATAAAATAAGAAGGAAAGATTAAATCTCTGATGGTATAAAAAGAGCAAGGTATGCTGAAGTCCTTCTTTTCTCAACATCAACACAATTCACTTCTGCTGATGAAAATCTCCCTTTATCTAAAAGAAATTAAACAAAAACAAAAATACAAGCCAATGAAAACTGCACCAGCACATTCCAACTAAATATTCTCAAGCATATTTAAAAAACTGGACTGAATCAGAAGCACAAGCATTACAAACACAGAACAGAATGCACAAAAATAATAAGAAATAAAATGAGTTGATTAAATGCAAGAAAGAAATAGAAAAATATATGTAACAAAAACACAAATTAAATTAAAAGGTGCTCAGAGAAGATATTTGGATACAAAAGTTATAGAGTCTTAAAGAAAAGTAGAAAAACAACCGTGAACTGTGATCACAAAAATGAGGTAGGCAAGGAGTAAAAGTGGCCAGAGATAAAGTGGTTGAAATGGATGACAGGCAAAGAGGGTCCAACATATATTTAATTGATGACCCAGAAAGACAAAAACAATGGGAAAAAACTAATATTTTAAACTATTAATTTAACAAAACTTTCCAGAAATAAAAAAAGACCTTGGGCCAGGTGCATTGGCTCATGCCTGTAATCTCAGTACCTGGGAGGCTGAGGTAGGCAGATTACTTGAGCTCAGTTCAAGATCACCCTGGGAAACACGGCAAAACCCTGTCTCTACAACAAATTCAAAAATTAGCCAGGCATGGGGGCATGCACCTGTAGTCCCAGCTACTTGGAGGACTGAGGCAGGAGGACTGCTTGAGCCTGGGAGGTCAAGGCTGCAGTAGGCCATGTTTGTGCCACTGCACTGCAGCTTGGACAATAAAGACCCTGTCTCAAAAAAAAAAAAAAAATAGGAGGAGGAGCAAAAAGAAGAGAAAGAAGGAGGAGGAGAAGGAGGAAGAGAAAGGGAAGAAGAAAGGAGAAGAAAAAAGAAAGAAGACAGAAGACAGAAGACAGAAGAAAGTAGGCCACCTCTATTTACACACAGAAAATGTCCATCAAGTAGAGGGAAAACTGACCTGCATTAATCCACAGTGATACATATCCTAACTATTAGACTCTGAAATTAAAGAAAAAGTCTGAATGGCTTCTAGGCAAAAGATGAAACAATTTAAAAGCAAGAGAATTAGACTGACAGCAGACTTACCAAATAACATACAAAGCAGGAAACAGCAGAGCCATGTTTTCAAGAAACTTAAGGAAAGAAGATGTGAAACAAGGATATTATAAACAACCGCAGTATTCTTTAAGTATCAAGACCATAGGAAAATAATGTTGAACACAAAATAACTCAAAGAATACTATATAGATGTGCCTTTCCTGAGGAATCTGCTAAAAGATGAACTTCATCTAACCAATAAATGACTAAGAAAACTTTGGCAAAAGGACTGACAGTGAGCACTGCATATATTTAATTGAAAAGTTTAGACTGAAATAACGATGGGAACACGGGTAAAATAGTAATATATAACATTCGATGTTCTGATGAAGTAGAAAAATGCAATTTAAAATGTAAAGAAAAAGGAGAGAAAAAGAGAAAAGTATGAATGAGCACACTGACTATTACTTAGGTAACAGGTGAGAGTTAAAGGATATGTTCTAAAGACAACATATCTGATAGTAAAAGTTGAAGTAAAAAAAGACTATAAAATATTAAAGACTATAAAATATTAATACATTTAAAAGACTATAAAATATTAATACAAAGCAACCACTGGAACAAAAATGTAAATCTTCCTGTAAAAGCAGAAACATACCAAACCTTGAAAGACACAGTAAGTATGGCGTAATACACATGAAAATTATTTAAAAAAAAAATAGAATTAAGCCTAAACATGACAGACATATCAATAAATGTGAATGGGTTTAACTCAAGGTCAAAAGACACATTTCAAAAGTCATTAAATAAAACAAAGAAGGACACTTTTATAATTTTAAAATCCACATTTCACATTTAGGATGTAACACGTATCTAGACAACAATACAGCAACACCTACCTAAAACAGAAACTACAACAGATGCAAAAAGACAAACATACTACTAAAAGGAGACTTTAACACACAGTACAAGAAGACAGGTCAAGCAAACAAAAAACAAAGATACATAAGAACTAAGTAACAATCAACAAGGTAGATGTTTAAATATATACTGAATACTACATCCTAATAATAAAAGAATATACAATCTATACATACATTCACATGTATATTTAAAAGTTTTGAACATATATTAGGGCACAAAGAAAATATCAGCAGGTAGTAGAAGGTAAAATTATTACAAACAATACCAATGATCACAGTGCAATAAAAATAGAAATTAAAAATGAAACCAAAAAGGCCCTTCTACTTGTAAATTAAAGATATTCTGTTAAACTTAGTGCTTGGACAAAATAGGAAATACAAACAAAAATTACAAAATTTCTGAAAAATAATGGTAATAAACATATCTATGAGATACATTCTAAGCAGTAATCAGAAAAAAAAATCATAGCCCTAAATACCTGTATCCATAAGAGCTAAATTTTTAACTTGAAAGAACTAGAACAAAGTAAAATACAAAAAAGTCCAAAGAAGAAAATATTATTAGAACAGAAATTGAGATAGAAAATAGAAAAGCAGGATATCAAATTAATGAGTAAAGTCCTGAAAAAAAATAAAAAAAAAATAAAACAAATGACTTGCTAGTTTAATTTTTTTAAAAAGGGAGAAAGTGCAGATAGAAGAAAAAATAACAAGGGAGAAATAACTATTGATATAGGGAATTTTTTAAAAAGACATAAAAGATTACTTCAGTGGAAATACATTTGTAAACTAAGAGGAAATGGATAATTTCTTAAAAATATACAGTTTAGCAAACTGACCGCTTTAAGCCAAAAATGTAAAGAAATCAATTTAAATATAAGAAATAATCAAGAAACTAGTTCCCAAAAAACACCAAACTCAGATGGTTTCACAGGAGAGTTAATCAATTTGACTACCAAAACATAAATCAAAAGTTTGCATGGCAATGTAACACCATAAACACAGTCACACAATCACAAACTAGAAAAATAGTCCTTGAAGATGTTAACTTCATTTGTAATATGCAAATTAAAGCTATAATGAGATATTACTTTCCACTTAGCAGATTGGCAGAACTTCAAAAGCTTTACAGCATATCATTATTAGTGAAGTTGTGGGAAAACAGTCTCACGCATTGCTGGTAGAATCTGAAATGCCACACCCTTTATGGAAAGGCAATATCCAACAAAACTACACATGCATATATATATCCTTTGACTTAGTATTCAATGAATGTAGCCTGAAGAAATACCTTAAACAGAAATACACATGTAAGGCGATTCATTGTAGCATTATTTGTATTTTGGTAAAATATTAAAAACTACCTAAATGCCCATAGATAGCAGACTGATTAGAAAAAACTTTGGCATCTATATGTCATGGAATACTACAAAAGAGAAAGTGAGAGAGCGAGAGATCTCTGAATTTACATGGAGTGATTTATGGAAACAGTAAGTGAAAAATGGAATATGTATAAGAGCATGTATGTGAAACAGCTAATAAGCACACACAAAAAAGTTCAGTTATTACGAAAATGCAAATTAAAACTACAGTGAGACACCACTTCACACCTACAAGAATGTCTATAATTTTTAAAAGCCATTAACAAATAGTAAGGATGTGGAGAAACAGGAAACCCTAATCCATTGTTGATGTGGATGTAAAACGATACAGCTATTTAGGAAACAGTTTGGTCGTTTCTTAAATAAATATAAATTTACCACACAACCCAGCAACTACAATCCTACATATCTACCCCTAAATGAAAAGCCACTTTCAGAGACTTGCACTTTTATGTTCATAGCAGCATTATGCATCACTGCAAAAAAAAAAAAAAAAAAAAGAAGCAGTCCGAAGGTCCATCAACATGTAAATGGATAAAATATGGTATATAATAAAATACCATTCAGCAATAATGACAGAAATGCCTATATATGCTATGACATGGATGAACCTCAAAACAACATATTATGCAAATGAAGCCAGATTCAAAAGGTATTATTAGATGATTCTGTTTATACGAAATGTCCCGGTAAGAAAAATCTATAGGGACTGAAACTAGATAGAAGTTCCCTGGAGCTGGAAGAGGAAACAAGGATGAACTGTAACTGAGCATATTTTGTAGCAATGATGTCAATCTAGTAAGACCATGGTCAAGTTATACAACTCCGTAAATTTGTCAAATATCACGAAATAGCACAGTCTTAAAATGAGTAAATTTTATGGCATTAAATTATACCTCAATATTTAAAGAGACATATATGTGAATTTTATGGTATGCAAATTATGCATCAACAAAACTGTTTTAACGAAGAATGTGTATGTAAGGTGACCTGCCATCCGTTTGCCTGACTGTCCCAGTTTTAGCACTAAAAGTTCTTTGTCCCAAGAAACCTCTCAGTACTAAGCAAACTAAGATGGCTGGTCTGGTCTCCCTTTAGGTATGCTACCTTCTGTATAAGAAAGAATGGAAAGAAAATATACATTTTTTGTTTTCCTCCATAAAAAAGAAGCTTCAAAAACCAAAACCAACGAAGCTGGATACTTACAACAGATGGGAATGGGTCAGAACAGATAGAAGAGAAAGTTACGCTTCTGGGTATATGTTTTGGTAAGGTTCTAACTTCTAGAAGCGTGTTATGGCTCCATAAAATTTATTATTATATTATTATTTTTGAGACGGAGTCTTGCTCTGTCGCCCAGGCTGGAGTGCAGTGGCCGGATCTCAGCTCACTGCAAGCTCCGCCTCCCGGGTTTACGCCATTCTCCTGCCTCAGCCTCCTGAGTAGCTGGGACTACAGGCGCCCGCCACCTCGCCCGGGTAGTTTTTTATATATTTTTTTAGTACAGACGGGGTTTCACCATGTTAGCCAGGATAGTCTCGATCTCCTGACCTTGTGATCTGCCCGTCTCGGCCTTCCAAAGTGCTGGCATTACAGGCTTGAGCCACCATGCCCGGCCCATAAAATTTTTAAATAAAATTAGATCAACAAGAATGGGAGGAGTTTGGGAGAAAAATTTCAAACCTGAAGGCAAATATGTTATCTTTCAAATAACATAACTACAGTGAAGGAGAAAAAAAAATACAACTAATTTATAAATGCACAATGTAGCCATTATCCTTAACCTTGAGCAGGATATGAGTAAAGAACTGAAAATAAATCTTGTTTTTACAGTGATATAGGCAAAAGCAATTCTAAAATTATTTCAGATATATTATAGAGTGAATAATTGATTTTTGGGGGAATCCAGGACTTCTGAGGAAGGAGTGACATAGAAATATGGAATAGTGACGGTGAGAAAGAATCCTGCAATAATGGATTGAAATTGGAGGCACTAGTATAAATTCATTTCGGAAATCAAACATAACATGTATATAAGCACATGTAAATGCTATCTGGACATGCACATCTGAGTGTTAATGTAGTCATGTCTTGATATCTATGGGGGATTGGTTCTAGGAACCCCGAGGATACCAAAATCTGAGGATGCTCAAATCTGAGGATGCTCGTGGCCCTTAAAATGGCATAGTATGTGCATATAACCTACACACATTCTCCCATATCCTTTAAATCACCTCTAGATTACTTATACCTGATACAAGGTAAATGCTATGTAAGAGCTGTTATACCATATTTTTAAAATTATCATTGTATTATCTTCTACTTTGTGGAATATTTTCGATTCCCAGTTGGTTGAATCCAGGGATGTGGAATCCATATAGGCACAACTCATGGATACAGAGGGTCAAGTGTACATACACTTTTCTAGTTCTGTCTGCTGAATAGCCTAGAAACAGACACCCAGTAGCAATGAGTACATCCAGCATCCAGATCTAGGTATCTAATATTCCCTAGGGTTCTATGGAGAAATTGCTGACTCTAAATCCCGGAATTTCTTTTATATAACCTATGAAGTCCTTTAAACAAACGACGGGATATCCCAAGGACATGGGAGCCAGCTCAATAGTTTCTTCTGGCCAAATCTGAGGCTACTTGAGCATCAAAGTTGTATGGTAAAACATACAAAGTAAGTATGGTAAAATTAATTAAAAAGCACTGGAAAAACATTAAAAAGCATGAGTTTATAACAATAACAGATGTAAAAATGAGACGGATATAGATGGATGAATGAATGAATGGATCAGGGGAGAAAGGAGGGCTCCTGCTTACAATAAAATATTAATTGCCAACTAGTACATGTGGAAAGAATGCTGAAGTTGGAGACTGAATATCAAGAATCATCAATGCATGCTAAACCCTGGATAAAAACGTTAGCATGGAATTAAAGCATGGAATTAAAAGAGTCTCCCACAGGTTATTAATTGCAAGGTAAAACACAGTAACTATACATTGGAGAAACTGAACACTACCTTGATCAGGTGATCAAAATTAGCATCACCAATAAGATGGACATTGTGTGCCCCCAATATCATACCATGATGACACAGTACCATCAACAGAGTATTCTCACCAAGAATGCATAACTTAAATCTGATTCAATGCTATAAAAGACCAAGGTGGCCATGGAAATGATCCAGAGTAAAGGAAACTTAAGGGAGGATAAATGAACAAGCAAACAATAAAATGAAGAGCGTAAATTCTGAACAATAGTTGAGTCTGGGTAAAGGACATATGGATGTTCCTTGCACTATTTTTATGCTTGCCAATTTTCTGTAAATTTGAAATTATTTCCATATAAAACGTTTAATCAATTAAGACAGCTCAATAATGAGATGTCAATCTGTTTTGCCTAATAAGGTTTTTAAAAGTCATTTTTAAAAAAATTTACTGTATCTTTTTTTTTAAAGTGTGGACAGTATTTCAAACATCAAAAACAGCAATAATCTCCATGATCCTTTAAAATGAGTACAGTTAGATCTATGAAAAAACAATCACATTGCTCTAATTTTTCTCATTTTCCTGTGGACCAGGGAGAGGTTTCTCAAAATGGTGTTTGGGAACTAATACCCTAAACAAGACTTATTTTCAGTAATAGAGGGAGTACAGTTCAGTGGAAAGAACATGGAATCTGGACACAAATTTAAACTCTGGCCCTAGCAGTTACCAGCTGTGTACCCTAAGCTCTGTTTCCTCAATTGTAAAATAGCTAAATCATAGGACTGTTAAGAGAATTATGTAAATGTAACTAGTGCTTGACACAGAGAAGGTGCTCAACAAATTTGTGTTTTCCTCCTCTTCCTTTCCTCTGAAGCCACTTTTCTGTTCTCTGGAAATGAATCTAACTGGGGCCACCCTGGCCTCCTTTTAATGCAAACTCAGCCCTGTTGGAAGGATCACGTAAGAAACTAAAGTACTCTAAGAATAAGCCTCCCTTGTGGAGGAATATTTCATGAAAGCAGAAGCCAGATGTAATGGACGGTGGAATGAAAATATGGAAAGCTTATAAAAACAGGTGATTTGAGGCATGTCTGGTAACTGGTTATTTTAAGGAGGGTAAAGACAGCAGAAGGAACGATGTTAGATGATGTTAGAAATGATGTTTAAAAAGTCTGCTGCAAATAAAACAGTGTCTTTTTTCTTCACATATACACAAGTCTATTCAGCAAATGATCAACCATCTACTTCAAAGAGTGAATGACAGTTTATGTCAAAAATAAATAAAGATCAACATTCTATTTGTTTTACTGGCTACATATCTTTGAAGAAAAATCAAGTCAGTAAAATGTTCATTAATTAAGAGATTTCATCCAATTGCTTTTTTTTTTTTTTTTTTTTTTGCTCCTTTCAATATATTTTCCATTTACATTTAACAGGATATTTTACTTTTATGGTGCCAATGATAATAATTCTTTAAAAATCTGTTTTTGGCCAGGTGCGGTGGCTCAAGCCTGTAATCCCAGCGCTTTGGGAGGCTGAGACGGGCGGATCACGAGGTCAGGCGATCAAGACCATCCTGGCTAACACGGTGAAACCCTGTCTCTACTAACGGGCGCCTGTAGTCCCAGCTACTGGGGAGGCTGAGGCGGGAGAATGGCGTAAACCCGGGAGGCGGAGCTTGCAGTGAGCTGAGATCCGGCCACTGCACTCCAGCCTGGGCGACAGAGCGAGCCTCCATCTCAAAAAAAAAAAATCTGTTTTTTAAAATGGAGAAAAAATAAAATAACTGAGTTGCATAACAGCAAAAAAAATATACTGCCCACAGAAACTTAGTTTAACATCTAAAATCTTTATAAAAGATAAAGAAATTCTGATTTTTCCCTTTATTTTATAATTGAAAAATGAAACCACTTAACATGAACACTTGATACATTATTTCCTTAAAACTTCTCTATGGTGAAATAAAACTGTACCTAGTTGAAGAGTGTATAGAATGTTAACACTCATGACAATTTCAATCCAACCACTGATATAGCTTCAAATTACTATTAATTGTGGCTATTTTTTTGGGGGAAAAATGTGCAAAGCTTATGAGGGCCCAGTGTACGAAAGGCTTAATTTTTAAGAGTCAAATCTACATTTGTAACAAGAGTTCAAAAAGTGGCATTATAGTGCAGAAACACTAGAAAATGCCATCTCTTACACATAAGTCTTTTAAAACAGGTTGGAAATCATATAAAAATACTCAGTACCTTATAAGTAATAATTAACAAAAATATTTCCATTGACTACTCTGTGTCCAAAGTGATTAAGGACAAAAATAGAAATTCTTGTTTCTTTATTATTTGATAAACTGCTGATAAGCTCCCGTTAGAAGTTTTTTAGACATTACACCAAGTTGTCTTGGTCTTCTGATCATATATATATATACACACACATATATATATATATGTACACACACATATATATATGCATTTTTTTCAAGTAAAGAAATGTTTAACAGATGTAAACTATTTATTGAATATTTGCCACCAAATATTGTTAAATACATTATCTTGCAGCATATCGCTTTCAAGTTAAAATGTCAGAAACAAACACCAATATTTACAATTCTTTTAAGGAATGTTATATAATGACACATTAAGGCGTAAATTCTTTTGGCTTATAATTCTTAAAAGAATGATAATAGCAAAAGTGATGCAAAATCTTCAGTGTGAGATTATGATTAAGCTACATTTTACAAAAATATGGTGTAAGATGGCAATAATCCCATTCAACATCCTGGATTAGATCCCTTCAGGAGGGACTGATAATTTATACAGTCAAACTTTAAAATTTACAGATAAAGGCAGTTCAATACTGCCACTGAGAAGTACATCTCTTAACATATACAACTTTCAGGCCACAGTTTTGAAGGTCTGAAGTATTAAGTTGGTTTGATGAATTAGTCGGTTGGCACTTATGAACACATTTATTGCCCTGTTTAAAAAGAAAAGAATAAGCATTAATTTCATCCAAAAAATTCACCCTTTTAAGATTTATACTATTAAAAGTAGCAATGAAATCAATTTAAGAAAAAAAAAAAAAGACAAGTTAGTATTGAGTATTAAAACTTTTATTCCAATTTAGGATTTAATAGTCTTGCATCATTTTAAACTATCTAGTAATTACTGCCCCCTGGTGGTTCTGACTGGCAATAAAATGTTGGAGGGCTGGTAATGATAGGTGGTGCCTCAACAACCCAGTTCATTTATAGGTGGAACAAGTTAACTGGCCAAAAGGAGGATTCAGATGTGGTCTCCAGCTGTGGTTTCATAGAAGTTAACAAGTAAAATCTAGCAAAGTATCATAATCTCAAAATCTGTAATTAATGGGCATAATTAATTAATGGGCATAATACTCAAGAAAAAGTTAGTTACTTCTAATCTGATTCATCCCACTTATCTCCTTAAAAAAGAGGTAGAAATTCTAAACGACAAACTACTACAAACTACTTTTACTATAAACATATTTTTACAACAAAATAATCATGCAGTTTCAAAATCTGGGAGCTGACAACATATAAAAACATATTCTTTAAAATTGGCTTTGAGCTCCATCCTATTCTCCTAATGGCTCATCTTCATGTGGCTGGAACACAGAGCTGACGCCCTAGTCCCATTGTGTGGCCTTAATAGTTTCCTAGTATCATATCTAGCATGTACCTGCATCCTAGACATTTCTCAAAAGAGAATGTCCAGGGACTGGACCCGGTGGCTCACACCTGTAATCCCACCACTTTGGGAGGCCAAGGTGGGTGGATCATGAGGTATCTCAGAGTTTGAGACCAGCCTGGCAAACATGGTGAAACCCTGTCTCTACTAAAAATACAAAAATTAGCCGGGCATAGTGGCATGTGTCTATAATCCCAGCTCCGGAGGCTGAGGCAGGAGAATTGCTTGAATCTGGGAGTCGGAAGTTGCAGTGAGGCCAGATCGTGCCACTGCACTCCAGTCTGGGCAACAGAGCAAGACTCTGTCTCAAAAAAAAAAAAAAAAAAAAAAAAGAGAGAGAGAAGGGCCAGAAAGAAATGGATGCAAATTCATTTCTGCAAATCCATCCCCCTACTGAAAGATGGCCTAAAGATCAGGCTCTATCAATAATTTTCTGTTTTGAGGAAACAGGTATAAAACTCACAGCACATTACTGATACACAAATAACTGGAATTTTAAAAAGCTGCTGAATGGAGAGAAAGTATTAGCAAGGAGACTGCATCCATATGCAGAGTAAATAATTTCAATTAATTAATGAAAATTAGGCTTTAAATTAATGTCTACCTTTCATTGTGCTTATTCCGTAACAGTAATTTAAAATCAGAAACAATAATCCCATCATGTAAATTATTATTTTAATGTGTTTTTGGTTATTTGAGCTTAGCATAAATCAAGAAAAAAACAAGTTTATTTTCAAAACACAAATGCCAGCTTATTAAACTAAGTCATCAAGGAGCATTTCCCTTAGACAACCTGTGTACGGAACACCACCACAAAACAAATCATAAAATTTAGCTCAGTAATCTCTAATTTGTAATATAAATGTAAATACTTCAACCTGGGTGAACGGTTAAAAATGACTCTGAAAATTAACAGAATTCTATCTAATGTATTTTTATCATTTTAAATATTACTACAATAATACTGTAACGATGTGACATGAATATAGAGATCTTAAAACCTGTATAGTAGGATGGGATGATTGAGGTCTCTATTTAGATTACTTTTCTGACTTTAAGCACTGTTAAAAAATAATCTTGTTGAAAAAATTCTCACATTTGACATGAAGTGCAAAAAACTACCTATATGGCCAGACTTTGCATCAGCTTATACATTATACGTATGCATGTATGTATGTTAAAATATATAAAATCTCTTGGTTTTCTATAGTGCATTACAACCAATTATATGTAAATTAAAAACTAATGTATAATTTACATTTTAGTATATTTCCTATTTTATAGAATGATGCTGTGAAAGCCTCTTTCCAGGACAGTGGGTCAAAACCCTTACAGCCCTTTAAAAACATCTGGGGCACTTTTACAAAACATCTAAACCCTGGCTCCACTCCCAGCAACTGAATCAGAATCTCTGCAGGTGGGGCCTAGGCTATGGGAATTTTTTAAAAACTGTCCTCAAGTGACTCTATTGCACAGAAAGGATTGACAACATTGCTTTAACTTTAGTGCAGTAGTTCTCAATACTGCAGTCAGTATTATCTGAAAATTTCTAAGAAATGCAAATACCTGCTCCATCCTAGACCTGCGAAATCAGAAATTCTAGAAGTGGGACTCTCGAGCAATCTGCAATTTGAGCTGTAACACGTCCTCCAGATGACTCTGATGCTACTAATGTTTGAGAACCACTGTTTCAGGAGTGTATAAAGTAGGCCAATGAACTAAAATTGCTTTTACATTTTTAAATGGTAAAAAAAAAAAAAAAATCAAAAGAAGAATATATGACAGGTAAAAATTATTTCAAGATACTGAAATTTGAATCTTGTATAAAGTTTTAGTAAAAAACAGTCACACCCTCTTGTCTGTATATTGTCTATGGCTTGTTTCTGTACTACAACGGCAGAGATGAGGTGGATAACGGCCAACAGGCCCACCAAATCTAACATATTTACTATCTGGCTCTTTTCAGAAAGCATCTGGTAACTCCTGCTGTAGAAAGGAGTTATAGCCAGATTAGCAACCACATTCATTTCCTATTGTTAGTGGAATGCCTTGAATATCAGTTGCCTGGAGTACTAATAAAGTAAAAGGGCTTAATTTATATGGTTTTCATACCATATAAAACCACATAATCTATTTAATTTTAAAAGTAAAGGATAAATTACAGTACTTACTTGCCATCTTTAAAATACGTTTTCAGAGTATCACTGAAACTTTTGGAGTACTTTACAAATTCTTTCTTTTGGTGTTCAAGTGCCTACAGCCACAAAATACAGTAAGAAAAAAAAAGTACTGAATAAGAGAAATAATCACAACAGCCAAAGGCAAGGACAGGAGATTACACAGGATATAGGATGCACTTTATATGAATATTACTAATAAGCAATTGTGGAATTATTTACTTTTAAATAAAAAGGCATATTTAAATCCAAGAATAACTCAATGGTTAATGACACAAAACTATTTCCAACAATCAATCCTATTTTCAAGTCAATAAAACAACTAGGCATAAACCAACATCTAGGGTGTCAGCTAGCAAGGCTTCTACTAAACGTACCCTGCGGTTCTGGTATTGATATTTCTTGAAGACGTTATTCACTGTATCAAGAAGTTCTTTTATTGCACTAGCTATATCCCTGTTGGGAAAAGAATAAAGAGTATCAGCTGCATTTGAAAGAAATTTGTGAGAGAAAACATCAGTTACATTTGAAAGAAATTAAGTACACTCTTAATCTAATCACAGTACACTCTTAATTATGGTAAGTGCACTCACTTCATGAATAGCCAGCCTTTTTGGCTAGCTGGTTGGAGTTGGGGTTTTAGCCTGTACCCCTCTGTAATCCTGATTCTCTTGCACTGCTGACCAAAGGTTGCCAACCAAAACCAACTTTCTCAAATCAATCACATTTCATTAAGCATTCCTTACTCAAATTTAGAAAAGGATAAACATTACCTATGTCTGTCTTTCCCCATTTTAAATTTTTCCTCTGCTCTAATGTAGCTAAATTCAAGCTACCACGTTCTCCACTTTTGTTATTTGAACAATGAACAATTTTATGATATTCTGCATGACATATAACTCAATTCTGTATTTAACGACGCTGTATGCTAGATACCTATTAGTTTTGATGTTTAACATAAAATATTTCCTCCTCAGAAAATACTCCTCTCCCCTGAGGAAATACTCCTCCTCCTTTACTCTTTTATAGACACTTTTAGCTTCTATCTAGCAACCAAATATCCTCCTCTTTCAAACACTTGCTGTCAGCCACTATTCCCTTTGGAAAATATAATATTTAAATTACTGGGGGAGACATCACCACAATATTCTTCCACTTTAACCTTTCTGGCAATCATCCTTTGACTATATATGCATCATCACCTCCCTCCCCTTTCAAAAGAAACAAAAGGAAGAAATCAATAATTCTCATTTGAGTGTTCTTCCTATCCACGCACCATTTTTTTCTGAATTTGTTTTATTTTTGCCTTTCTGTCTAGCCCCTTTTGATTTCCACATTTTAACCTCATAGCAATTTTTTTCTATCAAATTGAACTTTATGTAATTCTGCATTCTCAAACAGTCTCATTCTCTACGACAAACCTTTTTCAAAACCATTCTCTTAGCTGTTAGTCACAACAAAAACTTCAAATGCAATGCAACTGTGAAGAAATGAATAAGATAGAAATCTGCACCATCCTAAACATAACATTTTATTACTAATACTAATTATAAATGCCAGATTTCAGTTATTTCCTATCTAAAACATTTCAACATTCCTATTTCAAGGGGAAAAAATCCTCAGTGTCCAGGTTTCTGTGTGCATGTGGGTGTTTCCCAGCATGTTTTTCAGTAAATAACCATGTAGAAATTTTAAGAATTAAAAGCATACAGAATTTTGATATTTTAAAAAAAGTATTTTAGAGTACTCCGAAGTAGTAATTACATTTTCATTAATTATTTCAATAATACTTTACTTATTACCTCTCTCAGGTCAAACACTGGTATTAGGCTGAAACACTGAAATATTACATATTCAAGTAGGACAATAAGTCTTACATAAATGCTATCTAATTTTTTTTTTTTGCCTCTGGTTTAGTAATAGCAGTTTTTAATTACATAACTATTCCTTTCATTTATGGCTTAAGCAAGTTGAATCTTTGTATACTGGTGTGATGGACATAAACCCACCATTGTTTAATAAAATGCTGTCATAGGACTATTCTGTGAGAAAAATTACAATTTCAATAAACAAAAAATGTCAAATCTCCAAATATGCAAGCTTCTCCAAATCCACAATGGAGTTACTTAAAATGGAATATAATGGAGCAAATTACATAGTGATCAGACAGAAGTTTATACAGTCTCACTTTGTAGTGTATTTCAATATTCCACTGAAGAGGAATAAAACGTGTTTCCAGGGCTAGTCATCAAGATGAACATAAGTTTGATATGCAACGACAATGCCTGGATTCTACAAGTCAAAAGAGTGGGTCTGAAAAATGCTGCCTCATGCACCTAGGGAGACAGAAAGACGAGAGGAGAAGGGAGGGTTTTGCTGGACAAAAAAAGACAGACATGCTGATAAATACTGGAAATCTCTACTTTAAAAGGGGGTGTGAGGAGGCGCAACTCCTCAGGTGACTGCTGATGAGGCAGGTTTGAAAACTTGCAGCTAAGGTTTAACGCCTTATTGGAACACAGCTCTCTGTCAGCCAAGGCTGTTTATTCCTAAGCCTGGCCTTCTGTTTGGACATGAGGCAAAAGACTGTTAAATGCCTACCAAATTGTAGAAAAAATGTTCTCTAGAAACAATCTGCAGAATGTATGTCAAATATTATGTTATCCATATGTACACAGAAAAGTATTTTCATTTATGGCACCAAGGTGTGCACATAAGGAAGCTAAATTATCTTAGTAATTACCAGAGAGTTTGTTTCCTATAAGAGAAAATACTGTCACAAAAAAACCACTACAGACAATTAACCAGATAAAGAACTGAGAAAAAACTTGAGGGTAAAATAAATATCACATAACTAATGAATGCGGCTTGGTGCAGATGAATTCTGTGATAAGAGGCAGATAGTATGAGCAGGAGGAACTCAGCACCAACCTAATAGTTAGGGCAGCTGTGCAAAACATACACTGAAAGACAAAGCCTTCAGATGAAACGTAAACAGACATCTTATCAAAAAACTGCATGGAAAAGTAGTTTCTAATCATGCCACCCAAATGTGCATGATACGTGTTTATGCAAATCCGCTAATGAAAGGGATCCCTGTGCTATGAGTTGAGTTTGGTTTAGACTGGAAAACTCTGAAAAAATCTATTCTGGACCCTTCATGAAAATCCTAACTTAAAACAAATAAACCTTACTGAATTTTCACCTAAGAATATGCAAATGTAGATTACAAACAGTAAATAAATGCCTGGCTTTTTTATTTTGGTCTGTTAAATTACAAGTCTCCACTAGTTTTCCATTAGTTCAGATGTACTGGATTTCAAATTAATTTTACAAAACATTTGCATAGCTCAAATGTACTCAGGCACACACATTCACTGATCAAAAGGCCTTTTAAAATCCCAGCACTTTGGGATGCCGAGATGGGCAGATCACGAGGTCAGGAGATCGAGACCATCCTGGCTAACACGGTGAAACCCCGTCTGTACTAAAAAATACAAAAAACTAGCCGGGCGAGGTGGCGGGCGCCTGTAGTCCCAGCTACTCAGGAGGCTGAGGCAGGAGAATGGCGTAAACCCGGGAGGCGGAGCTTGCAGTGAGCTGAGATCTGGCCACTGCACTCCAGCCTGGGCGACAGAGCGAGACTCCGTCTCAAAAAAAAAAAAAAAAAAAAAAAAGGCCTTTTAAAATATTTGCTGGATCATTTTTCCTAATCAACTCCGTTGAGAAAAGGGAGGAAAATTCTCATTTCACAACGCTATTATAGCATGTACTGTTGAATGTATGCTAGGTTCTGTGCTAGGCACTTCATGTACATCATTTCTTTCAATTCTCCCAAGTCATTATCCTTACTTTCAGAGGCACAAACTAAAATGACAGAAGTTAAGCAACTTATATCCAAGGTTACATAGCTAAATGTTGGAATGGAGATTCAAATCTAGGTCTGCTAATATATTCAAAACTGCCTGAATATTTATTAGGTGTCAGGAATCTTTTTTACTTGTACTTTGATACAATCTACAGCATCACCTATAGTACTTGGTGTAATATGTGTATGACATATGCTTACTGAAAAATGTTGCTAAAGTGAATAAAGGGGATAACTACCTTAGATACAAGAAAGTAAAATATTTGAGAAATGCCTGAAGGAGAAATAATTTTCTATCTTGGTGCAATTTTATCCACTAATTTGTCAATTAATAGTGGTAAGAACATATATGAAAATATACCAATATATGACAGTATACAAATAATTATACCTTAGCCTATCTATGCTATTCATATGTGGTTGAATTTTAGTCTCAGAAATAACATACATATCAACAAACTTGCCAGGGTAAATTATCCCTCCTCAAATGGTTAGGAAGTAAATTTTCATTGCCACCATTACCCTTAATTCAATCATGCTAAATGAGTACACTCTAGACAACAGAACTGAAGTATTATTACTCCCTCATAAATGAAACAACATCCTACAGAAAGTCTCTGTCAATGATTATGGACAAGACTCTTAAGCTCAATTTCCTTATGACTAAAATGTGCTGTTAATAATGTGGTTTTCAAACGGTAGCTCCCTAGAGTCACAGTTTAGCAGAGATGTCTCAGGGACTCTGTAGGGGGAAAGAGGATGTCAAAGTGACAGGATGAGGGCTCTGGGCCTACATTTCTATCTCAGCTTCAACCACAACACCGTTATCTCTCTCATGTACTGGCATCCTATGTTAAAATATCCTTTATCACATTTCTTTCAAATGGCAGAAACTTTATTTTTCAATCTCCAAATTAGATCAACATTGTAAATCGATGATTGGGAAACAGCAGTGAACCTGGCGTTAGGTTGCCTGGGTTCAAATCCAGCTCTACCACTTAATAGGTAAGGTCTGTGGCCTTACCTAATTTTCTGTGCCTGCTTCAATTTCCTCACTTGTTACTGGGTTGTTGTGATAAGTAAATATATGTAAAATGATTAAAATAGTGCTTAGCATATAATAAGTACTATATAAGTGATTGCTATTAAGATGACATTGATTATATAAATGTACTTTGATGATGTGAAGCAAAATCTGCTGCAAATATTATTTTAAATGTCAAATCTTCATAGAAATGTATCATGGCTCATCAACAAGTCCATGATTATCAAAGCAAATGAAAACTTACCAAATTATTTGAAAACTTTAGAAATAAATAGTCTAAACAATCAAGTTTGGGATCATTGACTTTATCCTTTTACAGGCCAAACATATTTACTTTATACAGAGCGAGTACCCCTTAAATGAAATGCTTGAGACCAGAAGTCTTTAGACTTGGGGATGAGGCCCAAGTATAAACATGAAATTCATTTATGTTTTATAAAGTGCATCCATATATGCATATATGTTGTGCATAAAATAAAGTTTTGATTGTGTTTTGCCTACAATCCATCCATCACATGAGGTCAGACGTGGAATTTTCCACTTATGGTGTCATGTCACGGTGCTCAGAAAGTTTCGGATTTTGGAGCATTTAGAATTTCTGATATTCAAATTAGGGATGCTCAACTTGTACCAGATTAAAAATAAAACTCCATAAACAGTGGATTACCTTCCCCCTTCACATATTAAAAGCAGAAAAGGAAGCTGGGGCTTTCCTATAGGAAAGGTAGAATACAAAAAAAACCCCATAGGCTGGGTGCGGTGGTTCATGCCTGTAATCCCAGCACTTTAGGAGGCCGAGGTGGGTGGCTCACAAAGTCAGGAGATTGAGACCATCCTGGCTAACACGGTGAAACCCCGTCTCTACTAAAAATACAAAATATTAGCCGAGCATGGTGGCGGGCACCTGTAGTCCCAGCTACTTGGGAGGCTGAAGTAGGAGAATGGTGTGAACCTAGCAGGTGGAGCTTGCAGTGAGCCAAGATAGCACCACTGCACTCCAGCCTGGGCGACACAGCAAGACTCGGTCTCGAAAAAACAAAAACAAAAACCCAACAAACAAATAAAAAAATCCTTAGGGTTTGTCCCTTGTGACACAGATTTTGGCTATTCAATTAAAAGCCTTTTTCACATTCCTGGTACTTAATTATTGTCAAAGAGTAGGGTCATTCCTTGATAGCTGGGTGGCATACCTATCACACACCATTATTTTCTAGGGGACATATTCCTCTCTTTATGTGACTCAAAAGATAGTATCCAAACTAGCTAGGTATCCAAACAAGCTAAAATAGCATTTCTCAATGTGAACGACAAAGAATACTATTTTCAAAAGATGAATGTTTTCTTTTTCTTTCATAATTGAGATTTTATCTGTTGTGTTGAGGATCAGTACACAGACATTTCAACTTGTACACAATTCTGAACATACGTACTGCAAAATCTAAAAAGCCACGTATCCTTATTATTCTTTAAAGTTATTCCAGTGACTTTCCAGCTTACAAGTGAGGCAAAATTTCCTTCAGAGGCTATCAAGTACCAGTACCTTCAAATGTTGATAAGCTGTCACATACATCCCACCAATTCACAATTTAATAGCATATACACTATATACTTTAATCTTTCACAGCACATTAACAAAATTATTAGAAAAACAGGACTACCATGACCAAAGATGTTACAGAGTGCACACAATTCTGAAAGGGAGAGCCAGGCTCAAGGAGTGGTTTGCCCAAGGAAATAATTCCACTAAAAAACAACAGGAAGAAGTAATTTAAGGTCAGGTGTGGTGGCTCTCTCCTGTAATCCCAACACTTTAGGAGGCCAAGGCAGGAGGATCACTTGAGCTTTGAAGCTAGAGACCAGCTAGGGAAATGTAGGGAGACGTGGTATCTATTAAATATCAAAAAAAAAAAAAAAAAAAAATTAGCCTAGTGTGGTGGTGTACACTAGTAGTCCTAGCTACTCAGGAGGCTGAGGTGGAAGGATTGCTTGAGCCCAGGAGGTTGAGGGTGCAGTAGGTTATGATCACGCCACTGCAGTTCAGCCTGGGTGACAGAGTGAGTAATTAAAAATGTTCAAGACATTAAACGCAGCACTGCAACTCCACTTTGCCATTTAGTATGCTTTGTATTATGGGATATAAAAACTAACCACCCATTTATGGAATGTTAAGCTGACACCCATAACAATCAAGGCTTCCCATAATTCAATATCCAACATTATTTTCTACCAAAAAATAACCACAAATTACATTATTTCACCTCTTAAAAAAAAAAAAGCATTTACACCGAAAAAATGGGATGAGGTGGAATTTACTCCTTAAATGTTTCTAGAGTTACTAAAAAACTTGCATTTACAACATAGTTGATAAAAATATTCCTCTGGATTATGTAAGAAGAGAGACGGGGAACCACTGATAAGACATGGTATGCGATATTAATCAGACTGGGCTTCTTTCTCTCCTGCTTCAGAGGCTGGACTCTCTTCAGTTTTAGTTTTTCTGTTTTCCGCAGGTAAATATTCTTGCTTAGCCACTTTGGCCTGTTTTCACTTTGCTATTCTTTTCTTTTGTTTGCGCTTTTTTACCTGAAGATTTATCCTATCCTGCTACCCTTTGGGGATTCATTTCCACTACTGAAAGAGCAGGTTTAGCTGACAACCATATCCATCTCCTTCTGGGCTTTTCCTTCACTGTCCTGTCAGCTGAGCTGACAGTCCTCTTGGGCATCCTGGAAGTGGGGAAGGCACATATCGGATGCATGTGGGCCAAGGCATACTGAGGGCCTTCATGAAGCTGGGCTGCCTGGCTGCTGCCACTCCTCCCACTGCCCAATCTCCAAAAGATGAATGTTACTATTTATTCCAATTGAGTCTCCTTAGGTTCTTCAAAGTTACCAAATATGTCAGAGCCTCTTCCAGAAAAAGACCTGTGCTAAATCTCCTTCCCAGTAATATCCACCTATGGTTTCACCAAAACCATGCACTGATAGTGACACTGCAAGTATTTCCAGCTTTGTTTTCTATTCACTGAGGCTGAAGAAAATTATCATACTCTCTAGTTTAAAGATACTTATGTAGGGATTATGTTTTCACCCAATCCCCTACCCTCTCACTCCTCACTGTACTCCAGGAGGGTGTCCCGGGTCTGAGAACTACTTCTCTAGGATGACCCTTCTGCCTGCTGCTCACCAGCCAGCCTCCTGGCCCCTGCATATTCTTGGTCTTATTTAACCTATATCCCCCAAAGGCAAGGATTTAGAGGCTACTTGGTCAGTCTTAGAAAATGCTACTCATGCCTAAGAGTACATTACTTACGTTAATGACTGCTGCCATTTCTGAAATAAAAACAATTTTGGTATCTCTTACTACCAATCTCTAGGATATATCCAGTTTCTCCATTTATCTGACATTTATATTTTCCCATCATTTATGTAGTTCAAACTACATTCCAGTTTACGCACATTTCATTATTGTTTTAAAATTAAACATTCCAAAAAATGTTGTACTCTGAAACCAAATGCCATAAAGTTAATAAAATGCAGTATTTAACAATTCGAGATTTTATTTCAAATTAGCATTTCAAGTTAATGTCATACCAAAATTAAAAAATGTAGATGAATAGTTCCTTGGAAGTACTTTTAAGAAAAGAAACAAAACAAAAAATTGCTTACTTGATTGTCTGCAGAAACCTCACTCTGTCATTGATCTCATCTGGGATCTTACTGAGAATTTGTTTAAGTGCTCGTGCCTTTTCGTTTAGGTCTTGGAATTCTGGCTCTGGTCGCTCAATCATATACTCTGAAAAAATAAATACATAATAAAAAACATCCTGCGACTCTGCCAAATTCACTTCTAAGAATTCTCAATGTTGATCAAAGGCAGGTGGGGGAGGTGAAAGGCCAGATAAATAGGAAAGACAAGGTTGCAAAGTAGAATTCATTAACATTCGACTTAGTCCAGTAATAACAGCAGGGCTCCCTTCAAGTAAAGTATCAGAAAAAGAAAATACAAATATTTTCAATTTGGGATAAAAGGAAATCCCATGAAATCTTAAAAAAAAAAAAAAAAAAGCAAACAAACAAACAAAAAAACAGATTGAAAAGGCAGGCTTTACATTTCCCAAGGAAACCTTAAATTAAATAATGAGTGTCATAACTAGCGCAAAGGTAATATCTACTTTCCAATTAGAAAGATTAAAAATTTTAAACCCCTATATTGAATATACATTGCTTCATTATATTAAAACCCCAAATAATCTAATAAAATCTTCTACATATTCTTGAAATCTCACTTAAAAACAAAAACATTAGCACAAATCCAACACACGGGCTGGGATCACAGAACAGCAGTTTTGGAAAGGAGGTTCAATCAGACTTTACCAGATTCATTGCAGACTTGGAAGCATTACAAATCTACCAATTCATCAATATAGAATGGCCTAATGGGCTGCAAATGCTCAACTCTAAATAATGATAAGGGCTTTTTTATAATCATGGAATCAGTTAAAATATCTGCTTTTTGTTCTCCCTTAATAATTATGGGAAATCGTGTGTCCACGTTTTTCTAAATTAGTGGGAAAACTTCTACTAAAGTAAAACCAATGTCTAAATAATTTGAAGTAAAAAAATAAGAAAAGCATGGTTATATTGTTCCCTTAAATCTGTGCTTAAAAAAAGATGCTGTACTAAAGTTAAAAAAACAAGCAAACAAAAACCTCATTACTTCCAAACTATTGTTTGCTTAAAGTCAACACATTCCAAATAGCTTTACTAAAAGGTTTTTAGTAAAACTGAAACTCATCAAACATAAAGGGGGGAAAAATTAAAGAATGAGGTATAAACAAAGTTCAAGTAATTAAATCTCACAAATATAAAAAGCAAGAAAAACAATTTTTCTATTTTATCTAGATTAGCTTCTACTTCTACTTCTACTATTACCACCACCACCACCACCAGCATCATCATAAGTAAAGGCAGGCGGTGGGTGGGGGGGGGAACAGTAGGGAAGGAAGTTCCTTTAGTCAAATAATAATGATTTAGAGGAAGTGCTATTCAACAATTGTATAATTTAAGCAAGGTTCTTCTTTCTGATACCTTCTACATCATCAGCTGCCATACGAAGAAGGGATTCCGTGAAGTTAACTTCTACACTTTTTTTCTCTAAAATTTTCATAATGATGTCTTGTGTGAGACCTGGATTTTCCTTTTCAGCCTATAATAAAGAGAAAACTAGTTTTGAAATACAGATAAGGAATCAACATTTTAAAGCCAAAGTTTAACTGTTTAGAATCTTTTGGGAACGTCTTACACTGATAAGTTTTAAGGGCAGAAATCTTTGTAAAGCAGGTGTCATGATGGCATTCACTAAGGCTTTGTTAGAGCTTGTGCACCCAACTCTTTATTATGACTAAGGTTCCATTTTCCATTTGAATAGAAAGAACTTAGTATTTTCTATACCTTCTTTACACTCTCTTGCAATTGAATTAATAAAGATATATGGATTAGATATGTTTTAGTAATCTATCAATTACTATTCTCATTACTTGAAATATCTTGAGAATTTTTTAAGCTTTTTTTTTTTTTGAGACGGAGTCTCGCTCTGTCGCCCAGGCTGCAGTGCAGTGGCCGGATCTCAGCTCACTGCAAGCTCCGCCTCCCGGGTTTACACCATTCTCCCGCCTCAGCCTCCCGAGTAGCTGGGACTACAGGCGCCCGCCACCTCGCCTGGCTAATTTTTTGTATTTTTTAGTAGAGATGGGGTTTCACCGTGTTAGCCAGGATGGTCTTGATCTCCTGACCTCGTGGTCCGCCCGTCTTGGCCTAATGCACTAATATTGCAATTCAAGGATCAAGCAATAACCCATCTGACTAGCATTTTGCATATTCTTTTCATTTATATTAAGAGAATGCCAGGAAAAATAAAAAAGGATTTACTTCAAAGGTTTTACTGAACCTATATAATAATATCTTAACTATTTTCCCACACAATGATTTTCATTTCCTAGTTTATTTTTGTAGCAAGAATATTTCCTTCACTGGTTTCTAGAACATCATTAAACTTTTACTACCTTTTGAGCTTGTTTCATTGAGTTTGCATTGGTTCTATGTTACTTAGACTTAGACTCCCCAAGACACTAAAATTTTGTAGCCATTTCAAGACTCTGCATAGAGTTCTCAGTTTACCAAAGCCAGAGTTAATTTTCAGATTTCAGTTTTTCCCAGTAAATTCTGTAATCACATTTGATGTTTGTTTCCTTTAGGAAGCCTGCCAATTTTAATCATTATGCTGATGAATTTCCTTTTTGCCCTAATATTAAACAACAAAATAGAAACACAATTTACGATCTTAATCAGAAGACAATCTTTTTGTTTCCTTATGTGTCAAGCACACTTAACCTCTGCCTCTTCAATTCCACTGATTATCACTGCAGATACAGTTTTCTTCTCTTCCTACTGCTCTTTCCATTATAACATCTTGCTTCTCATTAGATCTCAAGTATCAAAAACTGAAGGGTCGTGGGATGAAATGAGAAAAGACAATACAAGCATTTATCTCAATCTCAATCCTGGGATCATTTTAAATGCTGTCAAATACTATTCAGGAAAATCATTTTGATTTTGATAAATGATTAATAACAATAAACTGTGTCTGACTGAACCCTGTTTCTTTTATAGCCTATAATGACTTTTCCTTCCACGTATATTTCAAAAAGAATCTATTTTTTAGCCAGGCATGGTGGGGTGTGGCTGTGGTCCCAGCTACTTGGGAGGTTGAGCCCACGAGTTCGTGGCTCCAGCGAGCTATGATCATGCCACTGCACTCCAGCCTGTGATACAAAAATGACCTGGTCTTAAAAAACAAACAAACAAACAAAAACTATGTTTTTTTTTTAAAAAAGGAGTTTCCTTTACAAGATGTCCAAATATGGCTTAAGATGTGTTGTTATAGCATTAATGTGGTGAACTGCCACAAAATTACATCTAATGTAGCATTCGGTAACAATATTTTATCTTATCTAGCAATAAATCTACCTACATAATGAATTACCTTGGGGAGAGGAGGACCATTCTCTATGTGCTTGTAGAACGAAAAAAGAAAAGCATTATTTCTGATTAAGTTATAATGAAGTACTGAAAGGTTTAAATGCTGAAAGTCTGAGAATAAAGTTTTCAATACCAAGTTGCTCTGGAACCCCAAAATGCTAAAGCTAGATCATTACCAAAGTCTCGCAGAGGTCCCTAACTTTCTCAGTTTTCAGCAGCCTTAGTGCCAAAAGATATACCTCACAGTGCTGTTTATTAAATACTTAGCTCCAAACAACTTAATAAGTATAATGTCCTAACTACTTGGCCTTTAAAAAAATAATACACATGAATTGAAAAAAAACTTTTTACTTCGTTCTTAAATAACTACCATCACTTATTACTGGGATGTGTGTGCCTACTGGGCACTTCACAATTTCTCAAACACTGGTCTTAGATAGGACCTTGCCACTCTCATTTCCTCTTGCAGATGTATTTTTTTTCTGGTACTTCTGTTAGATCATAGCACAGGCCAAAAAAACTCCAGCTTCTCAACGATCGAACACCAAGGAAAGCAGGGTAGGACAATCCAATATGCTGAACTGCAAACTATCTCAAGCTAGGAGTCCATACAATGTCAAACAGATGTTGAATACCACCGCACACCTTCAAAATTTTAAAATAACTTCGTGGCACCCCTCTGAATTTGCTATGCGCCACCAGGTACCTCAGTACATAGTTTGGAAGGAGTAGTCTTAGTACCTCCTGGCTAAAAACCTGGTTAAGCTAATTCTTATTTTAAAAGCTTGAATTTACCAAATGCCTCTGATTGACAAAATGAGTAAATATGCTCTCATATCAGAGAGACAATCTATGCCTCTAGGTTTTCCCTTAGAATACAATATGAACCCTGTAGGGTGTCTAATCTTTGTAAAGAATCCAGCTGTAAGAAAAAAATAAACCATAGGGCAGTAACATACACTCTTTTGGATCAGTGATTCTCAACCTGGAAGATGGACAACCTATCGGAACCTCTCAGAGAGGATAAGGGGGAGAGGGAATCAAGTAGAATATAGCTGACCCTTGAAGAACTGGTTTTAACTGCTCAGGTCCACTTACATGTAGATACTTTTCAATAAATATACAGGAAAAATTTTTGGAGATCAGCAACAATTTGAAAAAACTTACAAACTGAGTAGCCTATAGTGAAAAAAATAATAAAAACAGGTTATGAATGTATAAAATATAGGTATGTACTAGTCTATTTGAGTGTTTACTATCATAAAATAGATACAAATTATTAAAAAGTTAAAACATCAAAACTCATATGCAAACCCAGACTATATGGTGTTATTTGCAGTTAAAAGAAATATAAATATACAGACAAAATATTAAATCATAACTGCACAAAATTAACTGTAGTACATATGTATATGTAGTAATTTAGAAGCTACCTCCTGTTGCTATTGCAGTGAGTTCAAGTATTAGTAAGTATATGATTAAAACGCTGTGTGACTCTAATCATCTCCATGTGAACAGTTGATCTCTTCAGCAAACTGCACATCCCAGTACAAAGTAATACCTCCCAGGCCTCACAAATTTTTTTCATCGTGTTTGCTGCAATACTCTAAACATGGAATAATACCATGGGACCCAACAAAGTGCCAGTAGTGATGCTGGAAGTGTGCTCAAGAAACAAAGTCACAACATTACAAGAAGGTGAAATGCATAATACTGAATTGCTTGAATCCAGCCTAAGACTCACTGTAAGAAAAAAAAAAAAAAAAAGGAAATTCATGAAACAAAGTCATTGCTGCAGCTTCATCAGCAGGTTCAAAAACCTTGCATGTTTTGTGAAATACCTTTTTGTCTCCTGTTGAAAATGCAGCTTTTATGTGGGTGCAGGATATCTATAAGAAAGGCATACCTATAGACCTTAAAATGACTCAAGAAAAAGCAAACTCATTCTATGACAACTTAAAGCAAAAGTAAAGTCTAAAGCTGAAAAATTTAATGCCAGCCAAGGATAGTTTGATAATTTTAGAAAGAGGTTTTGCTTAAAAAATGTCAAGATAACAGGACACACAGATTCTACTGACCAAGAGGCAGAAAGTAAGTGGCCACACACCAGTAAGAATATCTTTGAGGAAAAAAAATACCTGCCTGAAAAGGTTTTTAATACAGATCAAAGCGCCCCATTCTGAAGGAAAAGACAGCCACAAAGAATATTTATTAGTAAAGCAGAGAAGTGAGCACCAGAATTTAAGGCAGGAAGGGACAGGACAACGCTACTGTTCTGTGCAAATGAAGTTCAGTTTATCATCAGGACTGCCCTTATTTATAATGCTGCTAGACCCTCGAGCCTTGAAGGGAAAAGAAAAACACCAGCTTGCAGTCTTGTGGTCGTACAAGAAGACCTAGACAAAGAGAACTCTTGTTCTAGGCTGGTGCCATCAATGCTTTGTTCCTGAAGTTAGAAAGCATTTTGGCAGTAAGGGATGGTCTTTTAAAGTTCTTCTGATTGTGTATATATATCTATAGGGATACTTACATATCTCTAGATAGACTGATATCAGATATATATTAGAGCTATCATATAGCTATCAGAGATATCTACATATGCATACACATATATATGTGTATGCATATGTATATGAATATGTATATTTAATTAGAGACAAGGTCTTTCTATGTTGCCTAGGCTGGTCTTGAACTTCTGGCCTCTAACCTCACACTTTGGCCTACCAAAGTGCTAGGATTACAATGCACGGGCCTCGGCGCCTAACCTTTCTTTTACTATTATTGTTGTTTAAAAAATTTCTTCTGATACTGGACAATGTCCCTTGCCTCGCGGAACCCCACAAGTTCAACACTGAAAGGTGTCAAAGTGGCCTATTTGTCCCAAAACACCACACCTCTAAATCAGCCTCTACATCAGGGGATCAAGAACCTTTAAGGCTCATTATACATGGAACCATAAGGCCTCTATGGAAAGGGCTGTCAACAATCCTTGGTAGAAAGAACATCATGAAAGTCTGGAAGAATTACACCATTGATGCTATCGCTGTTATAGAAAAACCCATCGAGCCTAAAACAATAAATTTCTGCTGGAGAAAACTGTGTCCACACGTTCTCCACGACTCCATAGGGCTTACAACAGGGACATGGAAATCATGAAAGAGATTGTAGATACGGTAAAAATGGTAGAGGATGAAGGGTTTCAAGATACGGATATCAGAGAAATTTAAGAACTAACAGACGATGAGGAAGAAGACAAAGAAGGAGTGCCAGAAAACGAATGGACATTAGACAATCCAGCAGAAAAGTTCTATTTATTCAAGGCTGCTTTATGACATGGACCATTCTATGATATGAGCACTGAAACCAAAGCAAATGTTGGAAGATTGGTACTGTACAGAAACATTTTTAGAGAAATGACATAGCATATAAGTCAGAAATTAAACATATTTCTGTAAAGTTACACTAAGCGTGCCTGTCTCTCTTGCCTCCCCATCCACCTTCTCTACTTCTGCCATCCCTGAACTAGCAAGACCAACCCCTTCTCTTCTTCCTCCTCCTCAGCCTATTCAATGCGAAAATGACAAGGATGCAGACTTTATAATGATCCACTTCGCTTATAAATAATAAACATATTTTCTCTTCCTTACAATTTTCTTAATAACATTTTCTTTTCTGTAGCTTAAGAATACAGTATGTAATATATAGGATACACAAAATATATGTTAACTGTTTTTGCTACCAGTAAGATGTTCTGGTCAACAGTAGGCTTTTAGTAGTTAAGATTTTTGGAAGTCAAAACTTATACTCAAATCTTCAACTCTGCAGAGGGTGGGCACCTCTAACCTCCACGTTGTTCAAAGGTTAACTGTATATATATTAAAATATTCAACAGTATTATCTTGGGGAAAAAAACTATTTTAATCCTCTTTTTCCTCCAAATAACAAAAAGTATGATGAAAATTATTGTTGTTGTGGACCAAAAATTGGAAGTATGAATATAACAGATTTCATGACTGGTGAAGTTTCTTTCATCTTTTTCAAAAGTTGTAATTTAAAAAATACAAACATCTTTACATTTTTAACACATGTCCTCCTTCAATTTCACTTGAAATGTAATAAACTAAATGTGATAATTAAAAACACATCAGTGCAAAATTAGTTAATTTGTTTTCTTCCAAAATAAATAATCTATGCCACGGACAATAAACTTTATCCATGGATCAAACCACATCTATCACGGTCACATAATTGTACTTAAGTGTTAAATCATTAGCTTATATGTTAGGATGTTACAAGAAAAACCCTCATGAAATTTATTATTTTATAAATGTCACTGAAGATACTATCTACTCCTTCGAACAGGGTCGTCTTCTCTCTATTCTTGGTATTAGAAAAGCTGAAATACTGACTTTTGTCTTAGCAAAACTACTGTACAGATTACTTTTCCTTCTTCTTTTGGCCACAAAGATGCTTAAGATAGCATCATGCCCCCCTAATGATCAAATATGCCATTCCAAAGTCAAACTGAAACTCAAAGAAGAAAACAACAACAACTAAAAAAAAGAAAATGATTATGGTGTTGCTTCATTTACCCAATGATTTGGCAGGATGCAATTTAATGAAGCTACTAAATATATATGTACTCACCTTGAATCACAGGGTATAGAATCAAAAAAGCTCTATTGTAACATAGATTATTGTGGTATATGAGATTCCTAGTGACATGAGCTGTGCTATCAGAAAAGAATGTTATCAATAAACTTGTGTGACATAAAATAAATCAAGCTGAATGGACTTATAGTTTCAATTCCAATTAAAATACAAACGTATTCCACATTTAAACATTAAAATACCTAAAACACAGGTTATTTAAGCTACTGATGGGAAGAAATACGAAAATAAAAATTAAAGTTTTGGGCACCATGATATATATTTGGGATGGAGGACCAGATGAAAGTTTTATATTAAAGAATGCATTCAACATGTATAGTAAGTCTCTAGAGTAGGGCTTTACAACAGAAATGTAATTATCAGCAACAACGATGAGCTACCTATGTAATATTAAGCAGCCACATTTTAAAAAAAGTAAAAAGACACAAGTAAAATTATTTTAATAGTACATCCAAAATATTATCATTTCAACAAGTATTATAAAATACTTATTACTAAGCTAGTTTACTTTCTTTTTCTTACATGAAGTCTTCAAAATCTGTGTGTATTTTAACTTGGAACATATCTTGATCTGACCTAGTCTTATTTTAAATGGTCAAAAGCAACATGTGGCTAGTGATAACCCACTGAACAGCTCAGGTCCAAAGACAAGGAAATAATTTATTTTGAGTGACTTAACTGTATATCCTCAAAGTATATTTAATTCACCATATTTGAAGGTACACATTTTTTAGACTCATGTTCTATAATTAAACAATAGAAAGAATACCTTTTCAAGTTACACTTTTACAAATACTTTTAAATTTTTACTTTATTTTGAGACAGGGTCTTGCTGTGTTACCCAGGCTGGATCACAGTGGCACGATCATGGCTCACTGTAACCTCAAACTCCTGGGTTCTAGCAATCCTCCGGCCTCAGCCTCCTGAGTAGCAAGAACGACAGGCATGCGCCACCATGCCTGGCTAATATTTTTATTTTCTGTAGATAGATACAGGGTCTCGCTATACTGCCCAGGCTGGTCTTGCTCCAGGTCTCAAGTGATCCTCCCACCTCGACCTCTCAAAGTGTTGGGATGACAAGCACGAGTCACCACGCCCAGCCATGTAAGTTTTCAAAAGGTCAAATAATAGAAAAAAAAAAAACCCTCAAAAATATAATCTACAGCTAAGAAGAAAATGCTCTGAAAAAGTCAGTTTCAAAAGCACAAAGTGATGAAAAGATGCATGTTAACGAAATAACATTTGTTCTAGTTTATCTTTTGGAAGTGTTTTAAGCTTTATGGAATATAGTAAAACAGGCATAAGATGGCTAAAAAGGCTTTCACTAAAAGAAAAATAAACTGGCAACCATCACATGTACTTATATTTACAAAGAACATACACTTTAATAATCATAATAAATTATTTGCACTTCACCTTAATGAAAGCGGCTCTCAGTGTCTGGGCTGCAGACAGATTTACTCGTTCTAGCTGCAATAAAAATTTAAAATTATTAAGAATATCAACTGTCTTGGAAAAAGCACATTTCTGAGATTCCATTCTGTAACAATCACATGAACACATTAAACATTTAATCAACATTCTTGTTAATAATTGCACATCACCATAATTCTTCAATTAGGCTATCAAAATTTTTAATGAAAAAATACATGTCCTTAAGTTTTTATAAAAAACTAAAAGCAACCCATATGCTTTTAATTTTTATATCAAATATGTGAGGTTTATAATTTCAAAAGATTAACATCCTTACTAAACACATTAATTCAATTTTCAGCAAACCACAGGCACAGAATTTCATAATTTCATAAAAATAATTCCATTTGTAAACAGTTAACTGCCAGGCTCAAAAAACCTAGCTTCTGTTAAATTCTGATTTTTTCAATCCTTAAGGATTGAGTTAGTTAACTCAATAAAACTCAATTGTATATATTTTTTACTTGGGACAATATTAAATTGGAAACTAACCTATATAGATTTTTACAAAGTAGAGTATTTCTACACAAACCTTATAAACATGTATCATATTATGCAATAAAGCCTTCCCTTGAGGCAACAAAAGTGTAAGTTTTGCTTCAGAAATCTCCTGTATGGGATCTCTAACACGTTAAGTCAATTTACTTTCTAAACTAGACAGTTACAAATGCCAAGAACCTTATCTCCCTACAAATTATTCACCTTAAGCACAAAGCAAAAGCAACAGAATCTGACAAGGTAATTTATCTGCCAAAAAACAATGAATCATTTAGCTTAACATTTAACATGACTACTAACAAATCTTGTAAAATCTAATATTGCCTCAGTGGATAAAAAAGAAGGCATAAAGAGCCCAGTAAACAAATGTAGAAAGAAACAACTATATAAGTAGTTTATAATTAACAAAGACATGTTTCCAAAAAATGAAAAAAGTTTCCTACTTCCAAGTAATTAATATAATTATATAGTGACTATTACTAAGATTAAAATAACAATATAGCTCATTAGATCTCAAGTTCTTGTTATGCAAGAGAGGCAGGGACAGATATAAAGAAATGAATGTTTCCGTTTTGATAGGAACCCATTTCCTTTGTTAGGTTTACACCACACTCTGACCTCTTTTAAAAAGGTCTGAGTCAGCTGTGTGCCTTCAAATATCAGTGTTATTAGTTCATTCTGCATAGCGCTGAATGGTATGTGAAAGGATCCAGAGAAGTAAAAGTGCCCAGAAAAGTTCATCAAGAGCTAACAGGATTACCTGAGATAGATATCAGCATCTCTAGATTTCTAGACTCATTTTACTTATGTGAACCTTACAAAAAAGTAAGTCACAGGAAGGCCAGACATATACTAAATCAAAAATGTGTGAGCTGAGAAGCACTTCAACAAAATTCTGTTGGAGTCACTTGGAGATACACTGCAGTCATGCATCACTTAATGATGGGGATGGATAGGTTTTGAGAAACATGTCATTAGGTGATTTCATCATTATGTGGACATCACAGATTGTACTGACATAAACCTATAGGGATAGCCTACCACACACCTAGGCTATATGATGTAGCCTACTGTGTCTAGGCTACAAACCTGATATTTACTGAACTGACTACTATAGGCAACTGTAATAATGTATTTGTGTACGTAAAAATGAAAGAGGTAATGTATTGTGCTACAATGAACAATGGCTTTAACATCACTTGGTGAGAATAATTTTTCTGCTCAATTATAATCTTATGGGACAACCACCATATATGCCATCCATCTACCACTGACTGAAATGTTGTTATGTGCCACGTGACTGCATATACCCATAGGCCTTACAATAAAGTCAAAAGGCTTTCTTACTCATATGGTATTGATATATCCATGGTGTCCAGGACAGTACCAGGCATATCTATTGTTTGAACTGAATTTAATCTCTCATCCATAAATTTATCTAACTGTTCTTAAATCTATTTATAATTTCAGCCTGTACTAGTTAGGTAGAAAGATATGTTATCTTCTTCTCCATTTTACAAAGGAAGAAACTCAGTTTGACTCTGAATCCTGTATACAAGCCACTAACTCTACCCTGACTCCCCCTGTACTCACTCTTCCAGACTGGAGTCCACCCTGTCATTGAATCTCTTCAACCTGTTTCTTTAAGGACCAACACATTCTTGAATTCCTACCATGTACTTGAGTTCCTACATGTACAACATGAAGCAGCTATATGAAAAGTGGAGTAACTGCTATCAGTTGAAGCAGAAAGAAGTCTTTATAAATATGGGATTTGAACTGATCTTTAAAAAGTATGTTCTTGGCCTCTTAAAATCATCCTCCTGGTGAGTTCTCCCACTTAGAAGTTTCTTCAGAGTTGGTAACACATGGAATGTAATGACTTCATGTAAATTTAGAAAAGAAAAGAATTTCCATTTTGTTCAGTCACTTCAGAGTCCAGCACTTTCTGAGCTTTAGGGATAATGTCTTTGACTAGGATACCTTTAAAGAATAAACACAATAACCTTCTCAGTAACTGATAGTTCATACACTGTATTTTGGGTCCACTGAAGGAGGAATATATGACTGCACCTTGCATTAATGGATACTGGGACAGAGAGAGGCACTACTTGGCCCTCAGTTACACAGTATGTCCATGTAACCAGTAAATGAGAGAGAGAAAATAAGAGAATCAGAGTGAGAGAAAAGGTATGTAACACACTTCACCTCTCCTAAAAGAGAAGGAAAAGTGCCTCCTGAAGCACATTTGGAAACAATGCATAGGCTGGGTGAGCCTAACAGGAGGTCTTACCTCAACCCCCATTCTGCCTACTCTGTTTTGTGAGATCCTTCTGTAACTTATTGTTGATAGCCTTTAAGAACACTTACACTTACTATCAACCATAAACCAGGCAAATTTACTCTGGTCCACTTATAAAAATACTTTAAAAGCGTCCACAGAATTCTGATTCCATGCAGAGGACATTTGTTGTTTTGCTCTCTCCAAAAGTATCAGTTTTTTCCACACTTTTCTAGCACCAAGTTTCCTAAAACCATAATTTAAAAAAAAAAAAAAAAAAAGAGAGTCATTTAGCCCTTCAGTTACTCAAGTCTTAAAATACTTTCTTTCACACTTTTGTGAAAGCTGTGTGTTTTGCTGCTGTTGTTTGTTTTAAAGGTCAAAATAATTAGGTTAACTGGTTCTGAATTGTGTACAAATCTACTTGCTTCCTCAAAATCAGGCAAGATTTGATTTTTCCATGTTCACGCCCCTCTCCCTACCCACAGTGAACAAAGATTGTTGATCTTATTTCTTAAAAAGAACTAAACTGGGCCAACCTACAAGAATAAAAACTTCAAATACATCTCCTGTGATTCAGATAAAAATGAGGTGAGTCAGGTAAAAGTAAATAAGCATGCTAGAAAGAAGTAATGGAATCAAGAGGTCACTTATTAGTTTTTGAACTATCATAGAGAAAGAAAATGCAATCAGTTGTATTTTGTACATGTGAAGTTCAACACATGCTTCTAAAAGAATCAGTGGGCTGCCAAGCTGTCTGGCAAAAAAGGTAAGCAGAACCAACTATTGTAAAAATATTCCATTAAAACACTGCCTACAAATATACACAACTGTGAAATATATGTGAAAGATTCCTTAACAACAATAACACTATATAACTAGTACTATTTTAAACACTAAGTCAACTTATTTATTTCACAGAGTTGTTGAGATGATGAAGTACACCACTGCTTATCCCCATCTTACAAATAAGGAAACAGGTAAGATTAAATACTCTACTAAGAAAAAGAGCAGTAATTCAAACCCAAAATGCTAATTATGATCACTTCCAGACAGTAGGATTGTAGATAAAATCCCTACCTGCATTGTGAAGAATGTTTACAATGCTCAAAGTTTGAGGTCTGGTTTATTTTATCTTAACAGGAAAAAAAAAAAAAAAAAAAAAAAAGAGGGGAGGCAAAGCAAGATGGCTGAATCAAAGCCTCCACTGATGGTCCACTCTGCAGGAATACCAATTTTACCAACTACACACAAAAAAGCACTGCCAAAGAACCAAAAATCATAGTGAACAATCATAGCACCTGGTTTTAATTTCACATTGCTGACAGAGGCAATAAAGAGGGTGGGAAGACTATCTTGAATCGCTGATGCCACCCCTCCCCCATCCCACAATAGCAGCTGTGCGGCATAGACAAAGAATATGTGCACTTGGGTGGAGAGAGCACAGCAAATGGGAGACTTTGCATTAAACTCAGTGCTGACCAGTCACGGTGGAGAGCAAAAGTGTGCTGGGTTCAGCTAGCAGCCACCCACAAAAGGGAGCATTTGGATGTGACATGGTCAGAATGGTCAGAGGAGAATCGCCCATCCAAGAGGTTGGAAATTGAGTAAGCCCTGCCACCAAGGGTTAAAGTGCTCTAGAGTCTCAGGTAAACTTGAAAAGGCAGTCTAGAACACAAGGACTACAATTCCTGGGCACATCTTAGTGTTGTGCTTAGAGCCAGTGGACTAGGGCAGCACACAACCAAGTGACCCACCAGATAGGGCGACCAAGGGAGCGAATGTGTCACTCTTCCCCCAGTCCCAGGCAGCAGAGCTCATAGCAGTAAGTGACTCCTTCCTTCTGCTTCAGGATAGGAAGGCAACAAGTAAAGGCAACAGGAGCGTGTCTTTTATCTTGTATACCAGCTCATTCACAATAGGATAAGGCAACAGGCAGAGTCCTGAGACCTCATTCCAGGCCCTACCTCCTGGACGACATTTCTAGACATACCCAGGGCCAAAAGGGAGCCCACTGCCCTGAAGGGAAGGACCCAATCCGGGCAGGATTCATTGTCTGCTGACTAAAGAGCACTCGGGCCCTGAATAACCAACAGCGATACCCAGGTAGTACGCTGTAGGCCTTGGTTGAGACTCAGACATACTGATTTCAGGTGAAACCCAGCAAATTCCTGGCTCACTGTGGTGGCTATGATGAGAGACTCCTGCTTGAGAAAAGCAAAAGGAAACATAAAAGGGATGTTGTCTTATATCTTAGGTACCAGTTTGGATCTTGAGGTCCCCAAGTCCAGGACTAGGCTTTTGGACAACATTTCTAGACCTGTCCTGGCCCAGAGAGGAGCCCATTGCCCTGAAGAGAGAAGCTCAGGCTCGGCAGCAATCACCACAGGCTGACTGAAGAGCCCTTGGGTTTTAAGTGAACATCAACAGTGGCCTAGCAGAACTCCCCATGTGCCAGTGACCACAGAGAGAGGCTTCTCTGCCTGTAGAAAGGAGAGAGAAGAGTGGGAAGGACTTTGTCTTGTGCCTTCAGTGCCAGCTTAGCCACAGTAGGAAAGAACACCAGGTAGATTTCTAAGGTTTTTGACTCTTAATTCCTGGCCCCCAGACCACATCTCCAGACCATTTGGGGCCTGGGGAACTCACCACACTGAACGGAAGGACATAAATCTGGCTGGCTTCACTACCTGCTGATTGTAGAGGCACAGGACCTTGAGTGAACACAGGCGTTAGCCAGGCTGCGGTTACAGCAGACCTTGGGTCATACCCAGTGCTGTGTTAGCTTTAGGTCTGACCCAGTGCAATTCCAGAGGTGGTGGCAACACGGATGTCACCCCTCCCCCCAGCTTCAGGAAGTTCAGCAAAGAGAGACCGAAAGAAACTGCATTTGTTCGGGAGAAAGCAAGGAAAGAGAACAAGACCCTCTGCCTGGAAATCCAGAGAATTCTTCCAGATCTTAGTCAACCCCACCAAGGCGGTGGTATCTCTACGATACTGGAAGAACCACAGCATTATTGAGCTTGGGGCCCAAGTCCCTTCGAACACTTAGAAAGTCTTCCCAAGAAAGATGGGCAAAAACAAGCCCAGAGAGCAATGACTACAATAAATACCTAACTCTTCAATGACCAGACACCAACAAACATCCAGAAGCATCAAGACCATCCAGAAAAACATGACCTCACCAAATAGACTAAATAAGGCACCAGGGACCAATCATGGAGAAATACAGATATGTGACTTTTCAGACAGAGAATTCAAAATGACTGTGCTGAGGAAACACAATGAAATTCAAGATAACACAGAGAAAGAATTCAGAATCCTATCAGACAAATTTAACAAAGAGACTGAAATTATTTTGTAAAATCAAGCAGAAATTCTAGAACTGGAAAATGCAACTGACATACTGAAGAATGCATCAGCCTCTTAATAGCAGAATGTATCAAGTGAAAGAAACAATTAGTGAGCTTGAAGACAGGCTATTGAAAATGCACAGAGGAGACAAAAGTAAAAATAAGAAACACTCTTACAAGATCTAGAAAACAGTCTCAAAACGGTGAACTTAAGAGTTACTGGCATTAAAGAGAAGGTAGAAAAAGAGATAAGGGTAGAAAGTTTATTCAAAGTGATAATAACAGAGAACTTCCCAAACCTAGAGAAAGATATCAATATCTAAGTACAAGAAGGTTACAGAACACCAAGAAGATTTAACCTAAAGAACACTGTGTCAAGGCATTTAATAATCAAACCCCCAAAGGTCAAGGATAAAGGATCCGAAAAGCAGCAAGAGAAAATAAACAAATAACATACGATGGAGCTCCAATTTGTCTGGCGGAAGACTTTTCAGTGGAAACCCTACAGGCCATGAGCGAGTAGTATGATATATTTAAAATGCTGAAGGAAAAAATTTTTATCCTAGAATACTCAACAAAAATATCCTTCAAACATGAAGAAGAAATAAAGACTTTCCCAAACAAATGAAAGCTGAAAGATTTCATCAACACCAGCCTGTCCTAGAAGAAATTACAAAGGGAGTTCTTCGATCTGAAAGAAAAGGACATTCATGAGCAATAAAAAATCTTCTGAAAGTACAAAACTCACTGGTAACAGTAAGCACACAAACACAGAATACTATAATACTGTAATTGTGGTATGCATACTACTCTTAAGTAGAAAGACTAGTGATGAACCAATCAAAAATAATAACTATAACAACTTTTCAAGACAAACAGTAAAATAAGACATAAAGAGAAACAAAAGTTAAAAAACGAGAGGGATGATGTATAAAGATTTTATTAGTTTTCTTTTTGTTTATTTATGTAATCAGTGATAAGCTGACATCAGTTTGAAATAATAGGTAATAAGACAGTGTTTGCAAGCCTTACGATAACCTCAAAAAAAATACAATGTATACACCAAAAATAAAAAGCAAAAAATTAAAACATACCACCAGAGAAAACCACCTTCACTAAAAGAAAGACAGAAAGGAAGGAAAGAAGGAAGAAAAGACCACAAAACAACCAGAAAACAAATAACAAAATGGCAGGGGTAAGTCCTTACTTATCAATAATAGCATTGAATGTGAATGCACTAAACTAATCAAAAGAAAAAGATTGGTAAATGGATTAAAAAATAGGAACAACCTGGTTGCCTACGAGAAACACATTCCACCTATAAAAACACCTGAACTAAAAATAAAGAGACGAAAAAAGATATTCCATGCAAATGGAAACAAAAAGAAGAGTAGGAGGAGCTGTATTTGTATCAGACAAAACAGATTTCAAGACAAATATTATAAGGAGACAAGGTCATTATATAACGATAAAGGAGTCAATTCAGTTAAGAGGATACGATAATTGTAAATATATATGCACCCAATGCTGGTGTACCCATAAATATAAGGCAAATATAATTAGAGCTAAATGGAGAGACTGAGCAAAATACAATAACAACTGGAGACGTCACCATGCAACTTTCAGCATTGGACAGATCTTTCAGACAGAAAATCAACAAAGAAACATCAGACTGAATCTGCACTATAGAACAAATGAACCTAAACAGAATATTCCATATAATAGCTGTAGAATACACATTCTTTTCCCCAGCATAAGGATCATTCTCAAGGACAGACCATATGTTAGGTCACAATACAAGTCTTAAAACATTCGACTAATATCAAACATCTTCTCTAAACGCAATCAAATAAAACTAGAAACCAATAACAAGAGAAAATTTTGAAACTATACAAACACAAGGAAATCAAACAATAGGCTTCTGAATTAACCGTGGATAAATCAAAAACTTAAGAAAGAAAACGAAAAATTTCTTGAAACAAATAACAGAAACACAACATACCGAAACCTATGGGATACAGTGAAAGCAGTACTAAGAGGGAAGTTTATAGCTGTAAGTGCCTACATCAAAAAAGAACAAACACTTCAAATAACACGCATCTTAAACAACTAGAAAAGAGCAAACCAAACCCAAAATTAGTAGAGGAAAAGAAATAATAAAGATCAGAGATAAATGAAATTGAAACAAAGAAAATACAAAGTATCAATGAAACAAAAACTTGGTTTTTTGAAAAGATAATCAAAATTGACACAACTTTAAACCAACTAAGAAAAAAAGAAGACCCAAATAAATAAAATCAGAGATGAAAAGGCAGACATTACAACTGATACCACAGAAACTCAAAGGATCATCAGTGGCTACTATGAGCCACAGTATGGCAATAAATTGAAAAATTTAGAGGAAATGGATAAATTCCCAGACATATACCACCTATCAAGACTGAACCAGGAAGAAATCCATAACCTAAACAGGCCAATAACCAGAAACAAAATCAAAGCTGTAATAAAAACATCACCCAGAAAAGAAAAGCCCAGGATTCAATGGCTTCACTGCTGAATTCTGCCAAACACTTGAGGAACCAATACCAATCCTACTCAAACTATTCCAAAAAAAAGAGAGGAGGGAATACTTCCAAACTCATTTTACAAAGCCAGTATTACCCTGATACCAAATCCAGGCAAAGACACATCGAAAAAGGAAAACTACAGGCCAATATCTCTGATAAATAAATCCTCAACAAAATACTAACAAACCAAATTCAACAATACATTAGAAAGATAATTAATCATAACCAAGGAGATTTATTCCAGGATGCAAGGATGGTTCAATATATGCAAATCAATCAGTGTGATACATCTTATCAATAGAATGAAGGATAAAAATCATATGATCATTTCAGCTGATGCTGAAAAAGCATATGATACAATTCAACATCCTTCATGATAAAAACTCTCAAAAAAGCCTTTCCTCTAAGATCTGGTAAACGACAAGGATGCCTACTGTCACCATTGTTATTCAACACAGTACTGGAAGTCCCAGCTAGAGCAGCTGTACAAGATAAAGAAATAAAGGGTATCCAAATTGGAAAGCGAAGAAGTCAAATTATCCTTGTTTGTAGATGATATGATCTTATATTTGGAGAAACCTAAAGACTCACCAGGAAATTATTAGAACTGATAAATTAAGTAAAGTTGCAGAATACAAAATCAACATATAAAAACCAGCAGCATTTCTATATGCCAACAGTGAACAATCTGAAAAAGAAATTTAAAAAAATAATCCCATTTACATTAGCCACAAATAAAATTAAATACCAAGGAATTAACTTAACCAAGGAACTAAAAGACCTTTACAATGAAAACTATAAAACATTGATGAAGGCAATTGGATACAAAAGCTATGTTAATGGATTGGAAGAATCAATATTGTTAAAATGCCCATAGTACTCAAAGCAATCTACAGATTCAGTGTAATCCTTAGCAAAATACCAATGACATTCTTCACAGAAATAGAAAAAACAATCCTAAAATTTATATAGAACCACAAGAGACCCAGAATAGCCAAAAAGAATGAAACTGGAAGAGTCACATTACCTGACTTCAAATTATACTACAGAGCTATAGTAGCCAAAACACCATCTACTGGCAAAAAAAAAAAAAAAAAAACAGACCAATGGAACAGAATAGTGAACCTGGACACAAATGCACATGCCTACAATGAACTCAGTAACAACAAAGGTTCCAAGAACATACACTGGAGAAAAGAGTCTCTTTAATAAACGGTGCACAGAAAACTGGATATTCCTATGTAGAAGAACGAAAAGTAGATCCTCATCTCTTGCCATGTATAAAAATCAAATCAAAATGGATTAAAGATTCAAAACTAAATCATCGAACTATGAAACAACTGCAAGAAAACATTCACAAAACTCTCCAGAACAGTGTTGGTAAAAATTTCTTACATAATACCCCACACGCACAGGCAACCAAAGGAAACATGGACAAACAGGACCACATCAAGTTAAAAAGCTTTGCAGAGCAAAGGAAACAATCAGCAAAGCGAAGAGACAACCCACAGAATGGGAGAAAATTGCAAACTGTCATTCTAACAAGGGATTAATAACCTCCATCTATAAAGAACTCAAACAACTGTAGAGGAAAAAAAAAAATCTAATAATGCAATTTTAAAAATGGGTTAAAGATCTGAATAGACATTCCTCAAAAGAAGACATACAAATGACAAACATGCATATGAAAAGGTGCTCAAGATCACAGACCATCAGAGAAATGAAAAATCAAACCTATAATGAGATATCACCTCATCCCAATTAAAATGGCTTTTAACCAAAAGACAAGGAATAACAAATTGCTGGTAAGGATGTGGAGAAAGGAAAATCCTGTTATAGTGTTGGCCGGAATGTAAATTAGTATAACCACTATGGAGAACAGCTTGGAGATTCCTCAAAAAACTAAAAACAGAGGTACCATATGATCCTCTGGTACCAGCAATCCCAATGCTGGGGATTTTCCGTCTTTCCAAAAGAAGGAAAATCAGTATGTAGAAGAGATTTATACACTTCCATGTTTGCTGCAGCACTGTTCACAGCAGCCAAGATTTTGAAGCAACCTAAGTGTCCATAGAGATAAAATGTGGTACACATACACAATGGAGAACTAACTATTCAGCCATAAAAAAGAATGAGATCCTGTCATCTGTAACAACATGGATGGAACCAAGGCCCTTTTGTCAAGTGAAATAAGCCAGGTACAGATAGACAAACTTCACAGGTTCTCATTTACTTGTGGAAGCTAAAAAATAAAATAATTAAACTCATGGAGAGAGAGAGATGGATGGTTACCAGTGGCTGAGGAGGATAGTGGGGGTGGAGCGGAAGTGAGGATGGTTAATAGGCACTAAAAAATAGGAATAATGAATAAGATCTACTACTGATAGCACAACAGGGTTACAATAGTCAACATTAACTTAATTGTACATTGTAAAATAACTAAAAGAGTATAATTGGATGGCTTGTTATATAAAAAATAAATACTTGAGGGGATGGATAACCCATTTACCATGATGTGATTATTACGCATTGTATGCCTGTTTCAAAGTATCTCACGTACTCCATAAATACATACACCTACTATGTACCCAAAAAATGTTAAAAATTTTAAAAATAATAAAAATAAAATTTTATCTTCTAAAAAAAAGTAGGTAGGTAAGGTTGGAGAGGTATTCCCAGGTTTCACTTGATAACTAGGAAAAATTAAGAGTTCCATATCTGCCAAGAAATGGCAGAAACAGCTGATTCAGATGCTTCTGAATGGAAACATATTACTTACAAAGAAGCATACTTTTGTGTAATTTATTAGTAAACAGACATATAAACCTTTGGTGACCTAAAGTTCATATTTAGTTGCAAAATTGTTTATTTTTCAAAACATAACATATATTGCTTGAGAAAACAATTCCTCTAAATGGTCTTAGGAAAAGAAAACACAAGCCTTATTTTTTCGTGGAATCAAAAACTGAACCACCATTCTCTCCTTCCCGATATACAAAGAATCACTACAAAACAATAGTTACATGAGAACCTGATATGACATGAAATGAGGTTTCCAGAAATCCATTATTCCATAATGCAATCAGGGGACCTATTTCACAGTATATTTACAACACATGCAATAAACTTGGACTCTGAACTCCGCAGCAGCTGATTAAACAAGAAGCCTACTTCTTTTCAGCTGTCCTGGCATAGCTTTATTAAGTCTAACAAACATCAAGCTTCCAGAATGCCATAAATAACTGGCTTACAAGCTGTAGTAACAGTACTAAAATTTCCCCAGGTGTAAACATGTCCTACTAGCTAGAAATCCTTTAAAAGATGACTTCTAGACTGCCATTGTAGCTATCATGGACCTAAAGTTAAGGTGAGAAGGAGTAATCATTTTAACTCTTACAATACACTGTAGACAAGATTTAGTGAATCATTTAGCTTCAGAGTAAAACAGTCATCCTTACTATGGTACAATTTTGCAGATTAATTTGACAACTACTTTCACTTTTAAATCTGCACAGCACAGAAAAAGCCAAACTAAAATATAATTTCCCTATTAAATATATAGAGAAATTCATGGGTAAACTACAGTTAAACACTAATGTTTAACTGATTAGGTATCTTATTTATATGTTAACAAACTAAAACACCAAATAATAATGCCAGTATTTCATTCTTTTTTAACCAAACACTTCATATTTGAAGGAACAATAAATATTTTACTCCACTCCCAATTCAAGCCCTAGTTTTCATCTCTATATCAAAGAGGAAACCCTAATAAGCACCATCCGTATTTCTAAAACCCTGTATTTCTGAACATGCTTTTGAATACGACATAAATAATTTTTTTAAAAGCTTGACACCATGATGTCAATGTTAGGTCAGTAAATTCAATTTGAGAATTATGCACGAAAAATACCACTCAAATTGTTAGAACAAAAAGTTTTTCTAATTTATCTTCATTCACTAGAGGATTAAACTGAAGATATGCAACGTAAATTTCCCTCCATTCAAGCAAAGTCTCAAAATACCAGATAAATACAGAAAATTCTTCCACACAACTTTGCCCAATAACTTATCAACTCAGACACACAGACATGAAAACAGAGTATCTCTGAATGGAACTGTGATAATGGTTCCTGGAGTAACTGAGAAGGTCAAATTACAGTGTTACCAAGATAGGTTACTCGCTAGCTTATAGGATCTGTCTCCTTATCAAATTTCTAGAGCAAGAATAATTTAAAAATTTACTTGCTTAAATATCTGTGTTTCCAAATAGATTCTTGAGAACATGCACGCAGCCTTTTTCACACCTCTAGACCCTAACAGAAGTATTCAGCAAACAAATGGCTGGCATTCAGTAAGTATTTACTAAACAGAACTAAAGCCACTTGCTTCTAACAATAGCTCCTTGAAATGAATGGGTAAGTATCATAACAAAAATGGTGAAATTAATTACTGGTGTTGGCTACAGCTGCCAAAGATGGACATAACCACACCTAAAAAGTCTCCAATGCTACCATGGTGGCAGTATAACAGGAGGTTTTTCAAAAAATGCTTTTTTTTTTTTTTTTTTCCTGAGATGGAGTTTAGCTTTTGTTGCCTAGGCTGGAGTGCAATGGCGCGATCTCGGCTCACCACAACCTCCACCGCCCAAGTTCAAGCGATTCGATTCTTCTGCCTCAGCCTCCCGAGTAGCTGGGATTACAGGCATGCACTACCACACCCGGCTAATTTTGTATTTTTGGTAGAGACGGGGTTTCTCCATGTTCAAGCTGGTCTCAAACTCCTGAGCTCAGGTGATCCACACGCCTCAGCCTCCCAAAGTGCTGGGATTACAGGCATGAGCCACCGTGCTAGGCCTAAAAGATGTGTCTTCCTTGATAACAACACTCCTAAATTTCTCAACCCCTTTGTGGCTAGGTTTGGCCATTAGACTTAAGTTCTTGACAAAAAAATTAAGTGGAAGTCTTGTGTAGGCTTTTCAAACGGCTACTTGAAGGAAGCAAACTCAGCTAAAAGCAGGACCCCACTCTCTGCCCCACTTTTTCCCCTTCCAGGCAACAACTTAGGATGTGATGGGTGGCTCTTCAGCAGCTATCTTGTATGCTGAGGTGACCTTGATTGACAATGGAAGCCAAACACTAGGATGGTAGAGCAGAAGATAAGAACTTGAGTTTCTTATACTGAGTCATAATAATACTAGCCCTGGACCACTTGCTTTCAGAATCTTTTATGTGACAGAAATAAATTTTTACCCAAGTCACCATTTTGTCCATTCTTCTACGGTTGTCAAACCTAACATTACTTGAGAGACAGTGTTTAAAAATTTAAAATGTTGACTGAATTGGCAACTAAGTCTGTGGCTTTCATGGCAACGAATGTAAATGGATCACTCTCTACTGCCCCTAAGACTTAAGATTATAGAATACAACAACTGTAATCAAATCCAATAATGTGGAAAAAAATGGTTTTGAAATGCAGAATCTTACTATAATGAAAGTATTTTACAAAGAGAGATGAAAATTCATTGGAAATGGGTGAGAGCATATAGACTACAACAGTAACAATAAGCTTAATGGTACTAAAGGCAAATTAGATTAATAAAATAGCAAAAAATTATTAAAATTTTAAAAGGCTGAAGCCACTGAATTTGAAGTCTGGAAATATTGATTTCAGTTACAGGTAATTTTAGGAAAATAATTTCATATATCAAGGCCTTAGTTCCCCATTATAGAAAAGGAATTAAATAATCTCTAAGAAAATTTCAGTTCCAGAATTCTCTACATACCTTAGCATGTTAATATTAATTTAAAAGAAAACACCAAAATACATCGATATTAAGTCTAAGACAATTCTTCAAATTAAAAAGCAACTACATCTTTTCCAGATACAAAGCAATGATATCTTCCAAACACCGGTTTAAAAAGTTTTGTCACCACTGACGATATCTTATTCAGATCTTTGTGCCTGCTATTCTGGCTACCGAGAATGGACTTACCTCCAACTCTTCAACTAACTACATTTATCTCTTTTAGATATCTTTCAGATCTTAGGATATATGTTTCTTCTTGAGTGAGGCCTGTCCTGACCCCTAGAGTAGGTCCCATCTATTTTCTTTCTTAACATACTCTCCTTTTAAACTTCATAGTACTTCATCACCACTGTTCATTCATATAATTATTTGTGTTCTTTTATTAAATGTTTCTTTCCCATTATAGCATAATATCCAGAGGGAAGAGGCATTTCTGTTTGGCTTTGTTTTCACTACTTTTTTGCCCTGATACAATGCCTAACACACAGATAAGAGTTAATTCATGCTAGTATTTCTTATACAAAAGAACAAGCAAATGAATAAATAAAGCGGGCATTAAAGAATTGCAGAGTTCATGCAAGAAAATGTTTACCCAACTCACCTCATTAAACACAGGATACATGACTGCATAGAGGGGCATAGAAACCATGGATGTGGTCTCAGCTTCATTCTTCATCTCTTCCATTGTCATCCTCATTCAAAAGCCAACTACAGTTGAAAAAGCAGTGCTAAAATGCAGAGGAATCTTCATTCACTGCAATATTTCTTCTCTTTTTTGGTGATAAAAGAATTGGACACAAAACACACTGATCTGGTGAAAGGGAAGAAAGAACAGAGATTTACTATATTAAGGGGAAACAACAAATATCAATAATTTTCCTTTCCAAATTACAGAGTTCCTTCCTACCTTACAAAAAGCTATTTTTTAATATATTCTACTTGTGAAAGCAAACCTAGTTGGCAAGAAATTTATCTTTTCCTCCAAAGACTCAACAACTGCCCTTTCCTAGTGATTTAAGACACTGCTTAACTTGAACTCAAGAGAGTTCTCTATGAAGCGCCATGGAATAATTATGCATGTCATGCCACCATATACAATCTAAGAGACCATATCAATAAGATACATATTTATAACATTTATACACAATATAAAATTATAATCAGGAAATGCATGATGTGTAAGTGTGTGCAGAAAAACAAATTAAAGAATCAATAAAGAAGAAAGAACTAGGGTGTTTTAACATTTGTATTAAAACCTTTTTGCTATGTGTTTATTGATTCTGTCACCTGAAAATAACACAAATATAACAAGCATCAAATATTTCAGACAAACATAAAATTGAAAAAAATTTTACCAAATGTGATCCACTTGGTAAAATACCTACTACTTAACTGTGCCAGTGATACCTTTTGGTATTTAGAAGAACTATGGAAATTGCTGTCCAAATCTGGCACGAAAACTGAGAAAGAAGAAAAACCCAGAGAGGTTGGTAGTTTGGGATTAAAATCAAGAATTCAACAATAAAAGATATTTTGCCTTGAGATGTTAAGGAAATATGTTAGTTTTTAAAGAGAATAAAACTATTTATTTCCTTTGCTATGGTTAAAAAAAAAAAAAAAAAAAAGATCCTAATCGTAAAGTGAATGAGTGACAGCAGTGACACACCTATATTAAACAAAAAGCATTTTTTTTTATTAATTTCTACTACTTGTAAAGCATTTTCACAGCATAAAACATTCTGCACATGCATTTAGTCCTATAATAACCTGCTTTAAAAAAGACTGCAATTCTAATTTTACAAGTGTAAAAGCAGGCTCAAAGATAATAAATAACTTGCCCAAGATCACCCAAGTAGAGACCCAAGACTTGATCCCAGGACTCTGAATATAGATCTGATACTGTCATATACCAAAACCAAATTTGAAGTGGAAATAAAGAACCCCACGTCATCTATTCAAGAAAAGTACCCAGAAGTTATAATTCACTAAACATATTTAGAGTATGTTTAGCACCACTAGGTATGAAATGTAGTTCCTAATCATTAAAAATTGATCTGTGCCAGAATGTGTAAGACCTAACGAGACTGAAAGATACAATCAAAGGCCTGCAGTGACGCTTCAAAAAGCTCCAATAACCTGTTCCATTTGAAAGCTGCTTAGTGTTCTACCATATCACTACCAGTGAAACGGAACTCAACACCTACGGAAACTGTTTAGTCCCATTTCTGACAGTTCTAAACATCAAAGTTTTCCTGTTTCTCACCTGAAACCTACTCCATGATTTCACAGAACAAAAAGAGCAAAAGGCGAATTCCTAAATTTCATTCCATGGGGAAAGAGAATACCATTACCTGATTATATAACTCATTTAAGTAGATGGCTTTGGTCATAGCAAGACGAAGAGAATGGAGGAAGAATAACAACAAGGAAAACTAAGAGACTTAGTGTACCTATGTCAGAAATAAACAAGACCAAAATCATAAGCAAAAAGAAGTAGATAAATACCAATTGTGGCCCTACTGTTCCTATTTAACTACTTAATGTCACTTGGTAATCTGCTCCACTTCAAAATAAATTGGGAAAACTTCATAATAAAAAAAACCTGGAGAAAAGGAGGACGGCTAAAATGCAGTGATATCAGTCAAAATGAAAAGGACAGAATGAATGCAGAATATAGACAGCAGCAAAGGCATGGTATCATCAATGAAAAATGAAGAAATGGCAAAACAAAACCAAGAACAGACCTTGAGGAGCTCTCTCATTGTGTGACAGAAAAAAAAATTATTTATTTAATAAATATTTCATTGGTTACAGAGGTATGATATCAAATATAGAGCAGCGAACAAGACAAGACAGTCTCTGGCCCCATAAAACATGTTTTATAAAAGGCAAGTCAGAAAACATACAATCGTGATGCACACACAAGGGAGAAGTCAAGCTGCTATATCGCTATGAGAGAACTGGAGAAAACCAGCATCACAAAAAAAGTTTCAAGGAGAAGAAGGTAGCCAAAAGTTTTAAATGCTACTGAGTACGGAAAGTAACTTTTAAAAAAGCATTTGATTTCTTGATGAGGTTAAAGACATAACCTTCAAAGAGCAGAGTACTTACATACTGGGGTGAGAACTCCCTGCAGGGGCTAAGAGAGTGAGCTGGTAAGAAAGGAGTCTAAGCTTTCAAGAATCTCGGTATAAAGGAGGTGAAATACTTATAAGAAAAGTAAGCACAATGGAATTACTTTTGTGTTTTACTCTTTTGAACACATACGCATATAACTGCAGATGTAGAGGCTGCCAGAGGTAAAGGGATAAGGTAAGTGGCTAGAGTCACTTTCAGAATTACTGGTGACATCTCTACCTACCTATCCCCAATAAACCTACTCAAATATTTAATTTTTACCTTTTGTAAATACTGGCATTTAATTTTTTTTTTTTTTGAGACGGAGTCTCCCTCTGTCGCCCAGGCTGGAGTGCAGTGGCCAGATCTCAGCTCACTGCAAGCTCCTCCTCCCGAGTTTACGCCATTCTCCTGCCTCAGCCTCCCAAGTAGCTGGGACTACAGGCGCCCACCACCTCGCCCAGCTAGTTTTTTGTATTTTTTAGTAGAGAAGGGGTTTCACCGTGTTAGCCAGGATGGTCTCGATCTCCTGATCTCGTGATCCGCCCGTCTAATATTTTTAAAACTCGTGTTTAATAATTAGTCTCTTCTCTAAAACTAACTTTACATTACTAGCAGTGCTTATTTGTCAACAAAAAGAACAGTATTTTGGCAACATCATGGGCTACATAAGTGGCTGGCCTACGGCATACATGCCATCTTTTAATACTGTTCTTATGAAAAATGCTCCAAAGAACCAATTTAAAACTTAACTTTTCAGAACACACATTAACAATGGGGGCTACTCACAGTTTCAGTAGCATTTACATGAGATTAAAAATCATCAATTCCAATACGACTTTTTAAATATTGAATTACTGTCAATTTCAACTTCAAGTTAAAATATGCCTTTGTCATTCCTTCCACATGCTTCTTCATTTGAAATAGTTCAAAGGACAACGTGCAATTACTCCACGCAACAAAGAGCCTGCTATGGAAACAGCAAAGGTCAGCTGAGCTGAGTGAGGTCTGAGGCCCCCTTTGACAAGGTGCCTTCCTTTTAGTATGAGTGTGAGCACGTCCCAGCAGCTGGGTAGCACATTAACAGAATTTCAGCCCTCTAAGGTATATTATTTTCTGAAGTAGGTGCTGTTTATTAACATACAGAAAACTGAAGATCACTGACTACAAATCCCACATCTGAAAACGCCTTAAAAAGTTATTTCATCCATTCCACTATCTACAGTAGAAACCAAAGTCCAAAAAGGGTGTAGTGACTTGCTCCTGGTCACAACTTCTAGCTCATAATTAAATAAATAATAAAAATTTAATGTTGGTATGACAGCATCATAGCAAGAACTTTATGACTGACATTTCAAATGTACTGCTTTGAGGGGAAATTTCAGTTCAAAGTAAGCTTTGTGTACTGTTAGCATCCACAGAATAAAAACCAAGAACCAGAAATGTTGATAAGAACTTAGACAAAAGGCATACTTTAAAACACATTTTTCTCCAAAAACACCCATTGTGATATCGGGATATCAACATAGAGTATAAGCAATCTTCTCATTTATAATTTCCCACTCATTTTCTTAAATATTCAAACTAGCACTGATAGTTTTCAACAGAAGATAATCAGCTTTAAATATCTTCCTGAGCTAAAGATAATTATCACTTGCTTAGAGTAAGAAGCCCAAAAACATAGGTATTTGCCATTCCACTGCCAAACTCTTAAATTTCTGGTGTTTCTGCCCTCCCTAACCAACTCGAGTCTGCTCATTTAAAGAGCTACACACGGGTGTATCTCAGGGCTCAGAATCAGTATTTCCTGAAACTGCCTTACTTAACTCCATCTGGGACTTGAGATAAGTCTAGAGCCAAAGCTATTTACTACCAAATGAAAGGAGTGGACCAACAGAAGCTCTTGGTACTGGTATAGGCACTTCTTGGTTAGAAAAACAGCTTTTTAAGTAATTCTACACTTAAAACGTTTGTAGGCAGGCAGGTCTTATTGTCTTGTTTTTCTCTCTAGTAAAATCCAGTACTCAGTCCTCTCAGTTGGCCCTAAATTTTTACAATTCCTGTAATTTCTCTCTCTAAAAAGGGAAAGACTGATTGACATGTATGCTGGATCTCCAACAAAATGTGCATGAACATTCAGTTAAGAGAAGTGTGTTCATTCTAGCAGTGAGCAGAATCCTGTATTTATGTTCTCAAAGTGTGTTTCTTCTTCCCAATAGAGACATTAGAGTCAGCAAAGCAGGCACATAACAGACACTTAATGTTTGCTGAGTGACCAAATTCATGAGTTAAGAGATGGACAATTTATAAATTGAATCAGTCTTGCTAATACTTTTCAAATAGCATGCCTAGCAAAATAAAAACAAACACAAAAATCAAATTAATTCTATTAACAAAGCTTGGACCCAGCCACATTATCACTGGACCCAAAATTCAGTGATAATAAGATTTCATTGTTGTTATCAGCTATACTTTCCAAAGTAATTTCATGGGAATTTTTTTAAGACAAATTTTTTTTAAGCATCAGATCATTAAAAATTATTTACAAATTCTAGTAAGGAGGTCCTCCCCAAGAGTTGGTTGACCCAGGGTTTCAAATAACTGACAATTCCTTGCTTTCTTTCAGTAACTTAACATACATACTCATCAGCTGGGCATGGTGACTCATGCCTGTAATCCTAGTACTTTGGGATGCCGAGGCGGGTGAATCACCTGAGGTCAGGAGTTCAAGACCAGCCTGTCCAATATGGTGAAACCCCATCTCCACTAAAAATACAGAAATTAGCTGGGCTTGTTGGTGGGCTTCTGTCGTCCCAGCTACTCGGGAGGCTGAGGCAAGGGAATTGCTTGAACCTGGGAGGCGGAGGTTGCAGTGAGCCGAGATCGTGCCACTGCACTCCAGCCTAGGCAACAGAGCAAGATGCCGTCTCAAAACAAACAAACAAAAGTAACATACTCATCAAGCTCTTACAGAAAATGGAAATATACAAAGACTGTATAGATCACAGGCTGGCCATTTAACACAGTTGGGAGGGGTTAACATTTGCTGACACAGTTCACATACCTTTTTAGGATTTTCTCACGCCAAAACGTTGTTAGTCACTTCCAAACAAGAGACCAAGATTTAGAGGAGAAAGCTAGGAAAAAGGGAGGCAGAGGAATAGGGTAAGTCAGTGATCCTACTATAGAGTAAAATGAGCTTGATATCTTAAGGATATACCTACATTTCTCTTCTTGACCTGCAAATTACATCTTCTATAATTCAATGTCTTCCATTTCCAGTTTTCTTAATAAAGTTAAGTGGAACTTAACCTCCTTGAACATACACTACTGTCAGTTTAGTAGTTATATAATTTTACACTTAGGGACATCTAGAAGCAATCTCTTGTTAATGATAAGTGTATATAGCACTTTACCACTGTATTGTTTATATATATGCTTTAAAAATATCAAATGGACAATTTGTGAGGAAAAATACAAGGAAAAAGCATAAGCATTTAAAGACTCAAAGCATGGACTCAAATTCTGGTCCTGTCATTTATAAACTATCTTTGTCTCTGAACAATTCATTTCACCTCTCTATGCTTTAGTTTCTTCTTTAATATGTTTGACAGCTCTAGGGTACTTAGCAGCACAAGCTTGTGGATCTTCAACTTGGTGCTGCTGAGACTTCTAACTCACCTTAAAAGTTAACTTTAAAAGTTAACTTTATCATGTCAAGTGTATGCACTTACATATTTTGTAGAATACTGTTTCTTTTTTTTGGGGGGGGGACAGAGTTTCACTCTGTCGCCCAGGCTGTAGTGAAGTGGTGTACCTCCACCCACATTCAAGCGATTCTCCTTCCTCAGCCTCCCGAGTAGTTGGGTAAATTATAGGCACCTGTCACCATGCCTGGCTATTTTGTATTTTTAGTAGAGACGTGGGTTTCACCATGTTGGTCAGTTTGGTTTCAAATTCCTGACCTCAGGTGATCCACCCACCTCAGTCTCCCAAAGTGCTGGGATTACAGGCATGAGCTACCGTGCCTGGCCAGAGTACTGTTTAATACAGAAATTTATAAAATGGGTAAGAAGTAACTTTTTCTACACATAGACAGTATACAGCAGGAGATAGTGCTCAAACTGGAAGAAAAAAACCTCAGTTTGAATTTTTGCTCAGCTGGATGCTATCATTTCAGTTTCGTAAATCTCTATTTCTAAACTAGTGAGAATCAGAAATATTGAAGTACTCACTTCCCCAGGTTAAGAGTAATAAATGCATATTAGACACTTAATACAGTAGCTAACACACAATAACCATTCTATTCATATTGTTATTAATATTTTAGCCAAAATTATAGGGACCTGACATGGAATCGACTGCAACTAGGGTGAGGCAAACCAGATGCCTAGAACACAAAATTTTGCTCTGATTTGCACGACTTGGAGAGTTACTGCTTCTTCAAAGTTTGTACCCTAGGCACATTTCTTGCCTCACCCTAGTCCTCCCCCTGCATAACATACACAATAAGACTCAAACACTGATATCACAATGTCATAAAGGCCACCTACATAGCATATTTTCAAAATCTTTTTTCTCCCATTTGCCAAAATGGGTGCATAAATAAACTTAGTTTTGGCTTACATAAAATAATTTGGTCATCGGGGCATTTTAAAACTATTTGCCAAGTCAATGTTAAAATTACTTTTTCTAAATGTACATAGGTAAACTTAACAAAGGAAACCATGGTCCAGAAGCAGGTTGGGTAGCAGGCTGGGTTGCAGACTGAAATCAAGATTTGATCAAAGCCCTTGAGATAATTCGTAAAAGGTGATAATCTATACAAGATAATCAAAAGTTGACAACAAAATCAAAGAGCTCATTACCTCTGAATTAGCTGATGGGAAATGGAAACAATAACAAAATAGTAACAACTGGCTCCTTACGATACTTCAAAGCAACTTGTTCAGGAGGAAAAATATACATCTTTTTAGTTTTGACTATCCTCATTTTTTTTCCCTATGTCTAAATTTTTGGTAAATTCTGATCTGAGTAAAATTTAAATGAAAATACTTGTTGGGAGACAGGAAACAAATTTGTCGCCTTGAATATGTTTATCTTTTGCCCATAAAGTTCTCAATCTAGTGGTTCATGAATGATGCCTAGTTGAATAGTTGTTCGGTGTTTAATTGAGATACATGTCTATTTTCCTTTCTGCTAATATTATTCCTTGTCTTAATTTCTCCAATATGATGTTAATTAAAGCTTTCCTTTAAAATCCCTTAGAAATCAAACTAAACTTAAATCCTCAGACTGTTCTTATGCCCTCTCTGCTTAAAGGTACAATTAAAGGAATCTGTACCACCCTGGGTCAGAGCTACTTGCTTTGTATCACTTATAATCTTAGATACCTAGAATTTAACTTAATGACTCCTAATGGCTTAAGATCTTCTAAAACATGCAACAGGTACTTTCATTACCTTTGCACCAAAAACACTGCTACAGGCCACTCAAATGTTGATAAAAAGTATTAGCCCCAGACAATAAATAGCCTCTGCCTTATTTAACATTAGGTGCGGCCGGGCGCGGTGGCTCAAGCCTGTAATCCCAGCACTTTGGGAGGCCGAGGCGGGCGGATCACAAGGTCAGGAGATCGAGACCACAGTGAAACCCCGTCTCTACTAAAAATACAAAAAATTAGCCGGGCGCGGTGGTGGGCGCCTGTAGTCCCAGCTACTCAGGAGGCTGAGGCAGGAGAATGGCGGGAACCCGGGAGGCGGAGCTTGCAGTGAGCCGAGATCGCACCACTGCACTCCAGCCTGGGCAACAGCGTGAGACTCCGTCTCAAAAAAAAAAAAAAAAAAAAAAACATTAGGTGCTAATGAGGCCAAGATTCTACCTTGATGATGCCATTTAACTTTACCTTTAGCTCCCAATTGATCTCAAATATAAATACTATTGCTTACAAGAAGAAATTAGGGTCAGAATAGTATCTGTTTTTACTGCATTTACAGTTCCTCCTGTAACCTTCACTTTGCAAAAGTGTGATTTATTTTTTAAGGAAGCATACCAAAAATAAGGTAGAACCTTGGAAATCTCTCAAATTTTGACAGTATTGCATAAATGCCAATTTTAATATGGATAAAGACAAAGAGAAAGATGTGCATTTCTCAAGTAAAAAAAAAAAAACCAAAGGATTCCAAACGCTTTGGAATTAAATGCAAAAAAAAAAAAAAAACAACAACAAAAAACCTTGCAACAATCTAAACTCGTATAGGGAGCAGTTGCTGTCTAGAGGCCAAGTCTGATTCATTTAACATTCCCAACAGGCTTTTGTTGTAGTAACCTTATGTAAGTCTTAGGAGGCAGCCAGTGTGTAACATCTTAGGGTTTTGTCATTCCATAACTTCAATCTCAGTTGAATTCCAGTCTATCTTGAAGTAAGAGAGAATGACTGAATAAGACAGGGAGACCCATTTCAGTGCCAGGGACCAGATGGCAGTTAGACACACTATCATTTATTTTTCTATCAGCTGTAATCTAAAATTATAAAATGAACTGATGCACATGGAAGTACTTACTATATTAGAAAGACTAAATGTCCATACAATGGTCTTTCAACCCTTTCCCCTTGTATCTACTAAAGTATAAACTCCCTAAAGAGAAATTGTATCCATTTCTCTATTTCCTAGTATCCAACACACTATTCTGCATAGTCAGTCTAAGTCAGCAACAGTGTTAGTTGGAGATATGGTGATGAAAAGCTGAATAGCACATACCCTTGAGGGTATGGAGTTTTGCAGGGAAGACAGACAGTAAAGAAACACAGTGACATGTCACACTGCCACTTGGCATTAACACTCCAGGGAGCATACCCGCTTCACACGATACTCCTACCCTATGCAAGTTCAACAGACATGGTGAACATTTGTTTGAAGAAAACAAACAAAAAATAACTTTATTAAAAATAACTACTGGAGTATATGGTAATTCCATTCCATATGCAAAAGTCCCAGAATGAGAGAGATAAGAAACATGGATCTGCCTCTCCCCCCACCAGACTGAGAGCCACAGTGAGCTCTCACAAAGAGCAGCTTGCCACACTGATTGTGACTCTTGTACTGTAATATATGTATTTCTTTTTTCAATATGGTCTCTGAATAACAAGTCAAACACTTCACCTGGTACTCAAAAGAAATCTACTCCAATGCTAGAAAAAAACTGGCTGTGTTGAAGTTGTGTGCTACAACGTGTACTTCCTAATAGGTTTTTCAAAAGTTTGAATATTAAGTAATTTCTGCCTGCCACGCTGACCTTAGCATTTAAGACTTAACTTCTCTGTAACTACAACTCTTAATGCTAATTTCTCTCCAACACAGTTCAATCACTAACATCATTTTTACTTTAATGATGAAAAACATGGTCTCTTGAGTCAGCCAGCCTGGATTCAAATCCGAATTCCAAGCATTTTTTCCTGCAACCTTAGGCAAGTTCCCTAACCTCTCTGTACTTTAACTTCCTCATTTAAAAATTGGAGGTAATAGTGCCTCTACCTCCAAGGGTTGTTGTAAGGATTATAAGAGATCTTGCAAAATGCTTAGCATGAGACCTGACAGTTACTTACTACTCAATAAAAGCTAGCTATTATACTAGGTTCCAGCTCATTCCAAAGAAGGTTTAAGGCAATTTCACAGGTAATATGCATTCAATAAGTAAATGAATCAAAAAGTCATTATTTAGACTAACCTCTGCTAAACTTATTCCCAAGGGACTGGCCTGACTATGTTAGTGACTACCACTTAACATGTTCCACTGCTGTTACCCAATAGTTCATAAGCTTGTTAATAAAATTCTTTTCTTTTTCTTTTAACCCTATAGGCAACCTTGATTCTGTCAACTGTATAAGAATGAAACTGAATAGTGTAAAATCACCTCTGGGTGATTTTAAAAATGGTTATACATAGCCAAAAACGTAAGGGTGAGCTTGAAAAATAAGTGTAATATAATACATTTAAGACACATTTAAATTTTGTAGCTTAAATGACAAAATTGAAATTTCCATCTTCATACAGACAAAAATGAACCACCAAACCACAATGTTTATCTTTCAGCACATAAATTATTTCTAATTGCTATAATAAATGTGCTTTAATTTTTGCATTGTGTTTGTGTGTGTGTGTCCCTAAAGCATAACCCTCTAACACCGCAGCTTACTAAAATATTTCAAATGCAATAACATAAATAACAACGACATTTAACTTCTAAACCACTTTTATAGTTTATATTATGGAAAAAAATTATTTATCGTGCAAGTGGCTTAAAATTCTTAGTAACCCCTACGATAATGACCTTAATTGTCCAACAACATATAAAAAGCAGTACTTCAGCTTCAACCTCCACATACTGGTTATGCTAGGTAAATATGAATATTTCATCCAAGATTCAAGTAACATCAACACTGACTTTCTAAAAAGTTTCGGATTTAGCAAAGACTTGTTTTTAATAATAAAATGGATAGTATTACTAAATTTTAAAGCCAAATATCAGCAATCTCTTTTTGACAATATCTTGTGGAAAAGTAAACTGGTAAATCCAAGAAGGCATATAAGGCTATAATAACTCAGGACTATTGACCTTACTCTATGCCATACTGTGGTACAACAAATGACTGCGGAATTTGTTTTCAAGACCAAAACCTAACACGATTTATCACTAAAATTCAGTTTGCATGTTTTAAAAAATGATCTTTTTATGCTTAAGTCTCCAGGTTTAAAGCAAATAAGATTCACTTAAGTATTAGAAAAATTTTTAGGAATCCCAAAATATAAGTTCCTTTGAAACAAAAACTACTCAATTTTACAAAGCCACCTTGTCTAAATTAAGTGATATTAAAGGTATAATTCATAGGAAGATAGCAAAGTTAAAAAGCAAGAAACAAAACAAAAAAGCAAAGAAAAAGGAAGAATTATGGATTTTAGAATATGGAGACAGATGTGGATTCTAACCATGGTTCCAGTACCTACATTTTGGAAACTCTAGCAATTTAAACTTTTTTTAGTTTAATAAGTAAATTTACTTATTTTCTTGATGTCTTCAGCTATAAAACAGTGTTAATAATACTACCTAGAGGAAATAAAGGTTTTTAGGGCAAAATGAGGTAACATTAGGGAAGAAGAGTCCATTAGAAGTTTCTTCCATGTCTGTATTTTGTCATAATGAACATCGCTTGCAAAAAGCAGGACAGTGATCTCTAAAATGCTGCGTTACACAGCAATTTTGCTGTAAATGAAAGTGATTCCTTTGTCATTTCCATCTAGAAAATTAAACCTGATTTCAGAGACCTCCAAAAAGAACAAACATTTTTCTACAATTTATATTAAAATTCTGTCAATGACTCCTTTGCATATAACCTAAATTGCCTAAGCATTATGGCTCATTTGAAAGTTCTTATATACTTCAATCCAGAAAGCATATCTGGTTTATTCATTTCTCTATTTCTGTCCCCAGAGAAGTGCCGGAAGCATTGTGCATGAATACACTCCTTCATTCATTCAGCAAATATTTACTGAACCCTTATATTGTGCCAGGTACTACGTAAGTAGTGGGGTAGGGTAACACATGACAAATGAGAGGGCCCTGCTCAGGAAGCTCATAGTCCAGTGAGGAGACAATATTTGTCAAATAAATACAGAAATAATTAAGTTTCTATTATCATAATGCCACAAAGGAGTACAGAGTATGGTGAATACATGGCGGGAACCTATTCTGGTTTTGGGAAGGAGGGCAAGGCTCCCCCAAGAAAGAATATTTAAATTGAGATATGAAAACTGACTATCAGGTAGCCACATTTAGGTAGGCCAAGGAGTGAGATGGAATATGCAATGGCCACCAAGTCAGGAAGGAGCTTATGTATGTAGTAACCAAAAGGCATGGTAAATGAGAAAGGCTGGGGATAAGGACGGAGAGTTGGATAGGAGAAGAGATAAATTTTTAGTGTTAAACAGAGTAAGAAAGTAATAGTATTTGAATATTTAAGTCACATTGTCTTTTTCTCATGTAAATCTAAGGGAACTAAGTCTTTACTCCACAATATTAAAGATCTGTAGTCAGAAGATCTCGATTTTTATCTTACTCCCACCAGTTACAAGTCACTTAACCAACCTGAGCTTCTTCATTCTCTTCGTAAATATTACCTTACCTACTGAGACTACAATAATAAACAGCCCCTATTCTTACAGACCTTACATCCTTAAGAGAAAGAGACAGATGTATAATATATGGAAGACATCCCAAGTCCTATAAGAAATTACATCCAAAAGCTGATATAAGGCTCCTGCAAAGCCCAGCATGAGAATAAATGAAGACACTGGTGAGCTGCAAACTACATGTATACACATAACTCCGTGAACTCTTAACTATCCAACGTGCAGAGATCTAAAGTGACAACAATACTGCAGCATGTGATTGAAAGATGATTAAAAACAATACAAACATTAATCCACCATCCCAATAGAAGAAATATCAAAACTATAATTGGCCTCAGACATAGAGTAGTGGCAGAAATGAACCAAGAACAAAATCTAAAATACACTGAACAAATGCATTATATTATTTCCAAAATTTCCTCATAGTTCAAAACCTCTTTCGATAATGACAGAGTTATGTGCCAAAGGTTAGAATTTATTTCATACCTCCTTCAACAAAAGGCAAATACTTACATTGTCATCTAGAAAATACATTAATATTCTTCCTTTACCATCACTGACTCATGTTCAGTTTATGGTCTATTTACACCACCGCACCCTTCTTAATCCAGCACAAAGTCAGTTATCCTCACATAATTTTCCATTTGTTTAACTGGGTCTTCCTTGTCTGTGTACTACATTACTCATGGTACATTATTCCTGATTTTACTTCATTCTATAATAGCATACTTTTTCTATTTTAAAAATCGTATTAATTTCCAGACCATCTTAATTTCAACCATCAGGTAAGAGAATACCTCTACTCCAAAAAAATATTTTTGCATTAAAAAGTTACTATATTGTTGATAATATAGTAACTGCAGAGTACATTCAAAATTCAGCATAGTCTGATGATCAACTTATACATAATACAGTAAGCTATGATTTATTACATGTTAAGAGTAAGCCATGATTTATTACATGCTAACCTTTATGGATATAAAGTTATCACAAAGAAATTCTGGCATCAATGAACATACTCTTACAATTCTATTAAAAACCTATCCAATAATAATAGTCATGAGCTATAACTGGTCATAATAGAGGATAAAATTTGCATAAGGGCACTATTTTCTGCAAGAGATAAAATGTAAGTGTACTGTTTTTTCATTCTTTAATGTAAAGTAAGAATGAATTGAAAGTCACAGATGATTCTAAGAAAAATAAAAATATGTAACAGCCTAATTCTATTATTTGCAGACACACACACAAATACAGCCTAAAGTCAAGAAAATGGGGGAGAAGTAAAATCTCAAACAAAAAAGACGATGTTACCTCCAAGAAATGCAAAGTACTTTCTTTTCTAGTAACGGGCACACTAAACTCTCCTAACATTATTTGAAAAAAGTTTAAAGTTTTGTGAAAGAATTCCAATCCAACTAGTATCAGTTTTACAAAATGAGAGTAAAAATAGTCCTAAAGTAGAAAAAGAAAAGAATGTTCTTCTAAGGATGGATATTAACTGTTGTTCTCCCATCCTATTACCTACCCTTAAAAATGAACTGTGAGAGTAGAGTCTATCATTTAATACATCCCTAAAAAAGAGGGGGAAATCTGTAAAAGTTAACACTGACCCTTTTTTTCCCAAAAGGTTCTTTCCTTTATTGAGGAATTTCACTCCAGTTCAAGAAACAACTTTTCATCTCACAATGGCTTCTTAGATGTACTACATAAAATACATTTACTTTGCAACTTCCTCCACTCTTTTCAAAAAGCACAACCAACGTCCCTACTCCAGAAGCTGAACTCGAACAGGACTAGATTCAGAAAGTCTGTCCCTACGTGTGTGACCTTGGGCACGTCATATAATCCCTCGGTTTCCTCATCAGCATCCCAAAATGAAAGCGCTCTGAAAGCAGTAAAGGAGTAAAAACATACTTGGGTATGACACCTACGAGGGTCAAGCCTTTCTGTTTAAGGCAAAATTACCTCCTTAGAGGGCCACATCATTAAACTGGAACTGAATCCGTAGACCTCAACATTTGTCTCTTCCTTCTTCCAGTGCTCCCCTTCCCTCAAAGGGCATAACCCGAGTCACCCCCGACAGCAGACTGCCCAGCACCCTTTCCTTCCTCCTCCCTTTCTCTTATTTACAAAGCAGGGGGAAAAGAGCAGCCTCACCTCTCCGTGCGAAGCCACACCTTCAAAGGACCCCACCCCAGGCACATCCGCCCTCTCCCCTCTCCCGGGGCACCAGGGGCCAACCTCGCCCTTCCCCTCCCGCCCCCACCTAGAGGAGACTTCCTGGAGGCGTTCGGGCCCAAGCCGGCAGGCGGCATTTACAAACCCGCTTTACGCCACTCGCGTAGGGTAACCTCGCTTACGCCCGTAGGGCCCCGCTCTCAGCCCCGTCCGCTCCGCCTGCCAGAATCAAGCCCGAGTGCCTCAGCCATGGCCCCTGCGTGACCCTAGACCTCTTCTGCTCGGTGCAGAGCTATGGGGACTGGGACAGAACAGCTACACCTTACCAGCAACTGAGGCACTGACTTCACTTCCCACCTTTGCAGCCCTCTTCAACTCCCGGATCAATTCACTCCGGCGACGCCGGAAGGACCCGAGAGGAACCAGGCGTTGTCCGGAATCCTGCCCAGCCGGAGTCGCGCAGAGGCCTATGGGGACTCGTAGTCCCGCTCGCCAACGTTGTCCGGAATTCCTGCACTCGGAAGACTACACTTCCCGGCAGGCCGTGCGGGAGATCCTGAGGCGATGGGTGGGGACACTTCTAGCCAATACTAGGAGAGTTCCCTGCCTTTGCGGGAGGAGGTGAGATGAAGAGAGATGGTGCACGGAAGGGAGAGGAAGGGCGGGGCAAGCCCTCACCTGCGCCAATCAGGGTGCCGGGTAGGCCCCGCAGGCGCCTCACCCATTGAGGGGGCGGGCTGACAGAGCAGAGGAAGGAAGGGGGTGAGGGGCCCGTGGTGGGGATCGTGGGGTTGTCGGGCTGAGTATGCCGTACGGGTGGAGAGGAAGCCTCGGGGAAATCACCCGGGTGAAGGGAGGGCTTGGTGTGGGGACTTGCACAGGGCGGAGGAGCAGCTAAGCCCCGGGCACATCGGGCAACCAGACCCACGCGTCGGGGAGAGATAGGCTGAGCCGGGGCTCCCAGCAGAGACGCCTGGGTGGGGCAGGAGACCGCTCCAGGTGTGAGCCACAGAGGAGGGGAGAGGGACCCCCAGGGGAGGGGAAGTGGCAGAGCAGCTGCAGAAGTGCGGGGAGCGGGAAGGTACACCGGCAGCTGCTTTCCGCTGCCTCCGGCCCGGGCAGCTGCAAAAACAGCAGGGGGAGGAGCAACAGCTGCCAAATTCGCCAACTAGAGGAGGGAGAGGCGGAGCTTGGGTCCCTGTAGAAGCCAGAGGCGCAGTCTGGACTGTAGTTTCCCGGGAGAGACGAAAGCAGGAACGAGAGCGGAGCGGAGCACAGTCCTCCGAGCACCAGCTCCAGCATCCCGTCAGGGGTTGCAGGTGTGTGGGAGGTAAGCGTGGGTCCTTCTTCGGGGCGTCTGCATTGCCCTGGAGAAAACGTGTTCCAATAGGAATTACATCAAGATACAGCTAAAAGAGTCCGCCTTGGGTTAGGAAACCGGTGTAAACCCTCTCGGGTGAAAGATTTACATTTTTGGACTGTAAGGGCAAAAAAGCAAAAAGAAGCTTGACTCTGGGTATAAAGGGCGTGGTTAGTGTTTTTGGTTCGAGTTACACCAGTAAAACTGTTCTGGGGGGATCTCAAGATTGAGAAAAACCCTGCTAATTGAGGACGAGGTGGATGTTATCTGGTGGATGTTATAGGTGCGTAGCGTATAAAAAGCAAAAATTTTGCTATTGATATAGAATGACTTCTGAACTATTTCACTAGGAAGATAACTTTGCGTTCTTCTTCAGTGTCTACCTTTATGTTGGTTTATCAGATTGTTCTGCTACCGACCTGTTATCCAGGGTGGTTATTCTGCAGTTTCATAGAATTGCAAGAAATCCGTATTAAAGAAGCAAATGCAGGCAGGAATAGTCAGGATAGGATGGGCTCTGACTTAATCTATCAAAAGTATAACTTTTGCCAGCAATAATGTAAAAATGAATTTTAATGAATGGATAGTTAGCTTTCTTTCCAGTGGCTCTGGAATATTGGAACAAAGACCTGGATTCAGCCTACAGTGGGAACATATGGTGTACCTCACTGCTGCTCCTTATTCTCTCATTTGTGTCCGATAATATGTGTACATTTTAAAATCAAGAGTACATGGAAAGCTGTGTGGGAATCTTTTCTCTGGGTAGAAAGTATGTGCTGAAGGACTATCCTTAATATGTGTTATGATGGTGGGTTCAGATTTAAAACACATGTAGTGTCACAAAATAATAGTTTATTCTCGGTATTAAACCATATGTGTATTCAAAGCAACGTAATTGTAATACCTATGGATGGAAATATGTTGTAATGCTGGGTAAAGATGAAAGTCTCACCTACCTTTGTGTAATTATGACAAAATTACAGCCTTTTATTTTTAGAGAAGTAGTAAGAAGCTATTTTCCTAGTTCATTTTCATTTTGTTACAGAGGTTCCCAGATTACATGGCTTTTAATCATAGTAGCATATTGCAGCAAATTTTGCTCTGAAATGCTTTCATTGTGACAGTTGTATATTTCAGAGTCTGTCTCAATACTTTAATCTATGTTTTTTTAATAACCAGGGTCAATAAAATGGAGTAATTGCCTTGTTTTCTCCTATTTCTGTGCTCTCCTGAGTTCTCGGGATTTTACATTTTATTTTTGTAATGCATGCCAGATTTCTCTTTGAAAAGAAATGGCTCAAATGAATTCTCTTCCCAGCTTAAAGTTCAGTCCTACTGCGTGCTACTACCGGTAAGCCTAAGTGACTTATCAGTGTATATACTCTTCCCTCCCACACTCTCACATACCATAGAAATATATAGACAGATAGCTCTTAGAAAAACAGCTGCTTTTTGATTATCCCTAGCAGATCAGCTAAGTATCAAAAACAGCAAAGAGCTTAGAAGAAAGAAAAAGCAACAGTAGCTGCTAAACTTAAGCACTGTAAGGATCAGATTTTATCTTTGCTACAGCACTGGAGAATCTATTAATTCACATAGCTGATATGGCCCTGTGAAAATGATGTTGGGGTTAAAAAAAATAAAAGTGGGTATTAGGGTGACACCTGGAAAAGATTGTTTGCCCTTGTTATTTGTGATTAAGTGAATTGTCTTGAATCAGTCTTAGATCCTTTCTCAGACTCTACTACTAATTCGTTTTGTAAAACTGAATAATTGCTGTCTCTGGGTTATTTCCCCCATGTAATAATTATAATACTAGCAATGAAATTCTTTCCGAGCCTTTATTAAAATATCTGTTTGAAAGAGTTTTATTGGGAAACAGTTAATAAGCAAGCAAATGGATAGAAGATAAATATCGAAACAGTTGAAATTAAGATGTACTTTGAATCTCAGCTTTTGATAGGTCTTCTGCTCTGAGGCATGGTAAAGGCTAGAATCTCATTAGGAATGAATGAGTTTGTGGTATTAAAGTACTGATTTTTTTCACCTATTTCCAAGATTTGGATCCTTTTTACTGTGTCAGTAAAAGAGATTGGTTTTCAATATCATTTGAAAAAAGACCATATTTTTACATGAGAGAATATCATTGGCGGTATATGGCATTTATTTTTTACTTTGAACTCTTGATTCATGTTAGTTAATATTCACATTCAATCTCAGGTAATCTGAAGATTTTTCTTGATTGGTGTTGAAAACGTTCGTTTTATGGCAGTTTATAATTCTGTGTAAAATGCTACCTATGTTATAAGCATATTACTTATTCTGCTCTCTAATTTTACTATTGGTATATGGCTATATCAGTGAATATATATGATGAGAAAGGAAAAGCAACAGAGTGCAGAATGTCTCTCTTGAATGGAAATTGCTCAGGGGATGATTGTTCTTTAGCCAAAAACCTTGGTTAATTTCCAATTACCATATCCTTTGGTCCTTTCTTTAGAATTCTGATTCTAAGCCTTTTGAGTAAAAATAAGTTAGTATGGATTTCTCTTTAACAGGAGGATTCACTGATGCATGCAGCACAAAAGAGCAAGACTTAAAGGTCCAAGATCAAATGGTTTTGGTAAAGAAGGAGACAGGGGAATAGATATAAAGAAAACACTTGAGAAACACACCTTTAGCAAAAGAGAAAAAAAATTTCTGTTTTTTGTTAAGTTCCCATAATCCATGATTCCATGGCCTTTTCTCCCCCAGTCATTCATTAATTTGTACAGGCCTGTATTCATACTGGAATACATTACTTTTCTAAGTAAAATTGAATATTCAAAATCTAATGAATACCAGTCTGATTCCAGTTAAAATGGCAGTTTTTACTGGAATACATTTTGGATGATTAACCTTCCTTTTTTATGCTTTTATAACCCATGAATATTCAAAATCTAATGAATACCAGTCTGATTCCAGTCAATGGCCATTTTAACTGGAATCAAACTGGTATTCATTAGATTTTGAATATTCATGGGTTATTAAAGCATAAAAATCCTCCCTGTGTACACTCACTTCTAAGTGAAACATTATTTGGACAAAATATCAAGAAGTAAATACCTAAAATGATGTTTTGCCCCTTTAAAATAATAAAGGTACTTGAACCAGACACTAAGATGAGCAAGATACCATTTATTTAATTAAGCAAATTCCAAAGGTTAAACACTGCTTTTGGGATCAGAATTAACATACACAAATAAGGGAGAGTTTTTTTGTTGTTTCTTTTTTTTTTAATCTTCTAAGAATTTAGTCTTTAAAATTTGGAAACTGTGTTTTAAGTAACTACATTATTAACTCTTAAGAGACCATGTACTTCTTTTCTATCTCCTTTTAGTCCTGAGCACCTTATGTCATATTCAGCGTAAAGAAACTGAGTAACCAATTACTGAATTAGAATCATTGGACATTGGACAATACTTCTATAATGCTCACATTAAGACAATTTGCCCTTTGATAGATAGAGTCAGCTGACCTCACAGAATGATTGCTTATACATTAGTCCTTCTGAGAATGTCTTTATGCTAGTTTGCCTTTGCGAAAGTGTTGATTGAGGACAATTGGATTCACACTGTGTGGGCTGCAAATACGTTACAAATTTAGGCGCCAGCGTTTCTAAATTCATCTCAGAAATAGGATATATAGGCAAGGGTAAAGGAATCTCCAAATGGTGGCACTTAAGGTCTGAATTTCACAGACAGGAAAATCCAGGGCACACCACCATTTAACCTCAAGGCCCTGGAGTTATACCTTTGTTGAAGCTTATCTGTAGAAACCATATTTCATTCTATAAAAACTTAATTTGCTCTTCTGTTTTTCTAATTATTTCTTCCAAAAAAAGAAAGAAGTAGACTGATTTTGTTTAAGCATATGTAGAGTTGGTCATTAATTGTTTTTTGCATTTGACCTTCTCGAAACAAATTAATCTGATTGGTGTTAGAATTAAGAATCTAACGTAATTTTTCCTAAATTTTAAGACCTATACAATTCTCGTTAATTGTATATAGTTTTTTAGTAGTAAAATTAATTATAGCAAATATTTAACTACCTTCTGTTTACTTTTACCTTCATGTTGATAGATATAAATTGGCTTGCTTAGAACTGATAATTAACCTGCCTTTTTCTTTTTTTTTTTTGCCTTCTTCTTCTTTTTTTTTTTTTTTTTTTTTTTTTTTTTTTTTGAGACACAGTCTGACTCTGTCACCCAGGCTGGAATGCAGTGTCCTGGTCTTAGTTCACTGTAACCTTGAACTCCTGGGCTCAAGCTCTCCTCACACCTCAGACTCTCCAGTAGCTAGAACTATAGGCAAGAACTACCATGCTCAGCTAATTTTAACTTTTTATAGAGATGAGGGTCTCACTGTGTTGCCCAGGTTGGTCTCAAACTCCTGACCTCAAATAATTCTCTTACCTTGGTCTCCCAAAGAATTGGGATTACAGGTGTGAACCACCATGCCCTGCTGATATTATTCTTAATGATTAGCACTGTGCCTTGTGTAGGGTAAACTTAGTTCATACCATCTTTCTCACCAGATACTTAGTATCTTTAGAGCTAACACCGAGTTTCATTGACCTTTGTATTCATTTTGAGAATTCTTTTACATAGTTCATACTTGGTAAGTAGTAACAATTTGGATAACTATTTGGCAATCTATAATGAAACATCATTTTGCAAACAAATACAACTAGTAAAATAAATTTTTCTTAGATATCTGTGTTAGTCCTAAATTCAGCCCTCTGCCAACAATGGTTGCTTATATTACGGCTAAATATAAATATTGCTATCTTTTGTTGGATTTCTAAATGAGTAGAACAAATTTTGTTACTAACTGCAACCTTGTGTGTGTGTGTGTGTGTGTGTGTGTGTTTGCACGCATGGGCGCATGCTTCAGACATCAATTTATTCATTAGATGCTGTTTAGGGTTTGTGTGGTCCTTTTCTCTCCTTGCCTCTAGAACTCTGCTGATTTAAAGATGTGCTTTTCCTTACATAAAGGTATTTTATGTAATACCTCCCCTCCACTACACATCATTTCCATTACTTTTTTTCTTAACAAATAGAGAAAAATAAATAGATGAATGTAGTATGAGGCCTCATCTTAACTAAAGTTTAACTGGTCATAAATTCTATTTTCAGTGAAAAGGTTGCATTGGGAGGCCTTAGTAAAGCTTATATTGTACCTGAATTATATAGGTATTTGTCATATCTGAGCCATCATTGGAAACGAATGAGTTTTGAGACGTGGCATTGTCAGTGCTCAGTGTCGGCCTTCTGTATATAGCTTGGTGGCGAAAACTTACAGGTTGCCTTCAGTTTCAGCCACTGCTTGGAGGCCCCCTTCTGATTCTGCCTAGGAAGGGAGACTTCGGAGCTCCTCGCAGCTCTTACTTAATGTGGGAAGGAAAACAGATGAAATGTTTTTCATTTAATAACCTTATTTTGTCAAACTATATTGTTTTTCCCAGGTGTATCTCACACCAGCGTTCCCAGTAAGAGTAGCTCAAATGTCACAGTGCTTTCTATAGCACAGCCAGGCAATTCAGTGAGTACCTATCAACTTGTAGTCCACTCCTAGCATCTTTGCTTTTCTTGAACAGACCCCAAAGAGGCCACCGAAACATTTCTGATATTTTACCCACATTGGATTGCTTCTGTCATTTTCTTGATAAACTAAATTTTGTTGCTTTGAGGTCATTTAAACAGATCTAACTTGAAGAGCTGATTTTATTGTTTTTATATCTGTTAGTAGTATGCTAGAGATACCACATTGTGATGTATAATTTTTGCCTTTACTTGAATTAAATCAGTTATTGGAGCATTTAATTGTTGTGTACTTCACGAAGCAATTTAGAATCATTGAAGCAATTAGTGTTTTTGAGATATATTCATCCTTCCATTTAAGAAACCTGTACCTAGTCTCCTAAATTGCTTACAGATGTTAAATCCCTTATTCGATGTCTGTGGCAGGTTAAATAGTATCTTACATCTTATGTCCTTTGACATACAATACCAGATGAAATTATATAATACCAATAATGTCATAGCTATATAAAAATAGAATAATTTTTGGCTTTGGTAAATTAGGAAACTTTTTTAAAAATTATGAGACTTTGAGCGCAAGGTATATCAACTAAATCTAAGGCAACAAAGTTTTTGTATTTCAAAGTTTCTGAAATATTCTTTTAAAAATGCAAATAACTAGTTATCTAGATAAGAAGAAAAAGTCTTAAAATTTAAAAAATAAATAAGGAATAAAAATGAAAAATGCTAATAACTTTAAAGGTGTAAATAATAGTTATTTGTTAATATAATAGCAGATTTAATTAATAATTAGTAATATAAAATTGAACATTTTGAAAGGGAGAGAAAGAAATCTTATCCAGGATTATCTTAAAAGCAAATTTTTCCTCACATTGCGTGCCCCAAAAGTGATTAACAATTAAAAAATAATTGTAAAGTATGTATCAACTAGAAACGCGTTCAGCTGCAAGTTTTATGCACAATGAGATAAAACAATAGGGATTTATTTTTCCAGAACAAGAAGTCTGAGGAGAGTCGTTGTTTGCTTTTTGTTTACAGGCTCGATGTTGTCAGGGTTTTGTCTTTGTGATTTCTGTTGTGCTTGCTGTAAGACAGATGCCTCTGTTGATCCAGATATCACACTCCCTTTCAAAGAAGGAAGAATGAGGAACAGTTGTTCCTGTTGAGTCTTTCTCTTTTAATCAGGAAATAAAAGCTTTCCCAAAGATCCCCAGCAAATGTCCACTGTGCACTAACTGTCTCATGTCATATGGCTGTCCTAGCTTTAATGGAAGTTGAGATATCAAAGACTTTTGGCTTCTGTGGTAGATGGAGCAGGGGAACAAAGGTTTGAGAATGACTTTTGAGTAACTGTCAGTAGTTTCAGCCATAGTCTGATGACTAAAACCATGTTTATTTTAAATTTTATTTCTTCTCATTCTTATCAATTTTGTGTGTGTGTATGTGCGTGTGTGTGTAGTAGTTTAGCAACTCTCACCTTCCCACACCAAGTGTTCACTTCAGTGATTTCTAAATTTTAAGTCCCTGAGCAAAGGCATTCCTCAGAAACTGATGTCTCTCCAGTTAAAAGGACATCTAGCTACTATTGCATCTAATATTTTTCCTGTACTTTGCATTACAAACACTTTTAAAACTTGATAGTTCTATAATAAATCTGCTTTAAATCTAAAAGTATTCAGTAATCTCTTCATATAGACCGCATTAAAAGATATGGGTATAATGCAAATAAAAGAAAAATTGAGTATTAGGATTTCTTTTATGAAGATTTTCTTAGCTGCCTGAAAAAGCAAAATAAGTCGTTATTCCCTAGAGGAGAGCCTACTCTAAAAATTTGTTACCCTAGAAAATGATATTATTATCCATTTCAAAAATGTGAAAAATATGAACATCTATAGAGTGATTATTACCTAAATTATGTCTCTTTCATACAGTGACACTTTGATACTCACGGTTTTGGTGAATTATGATTCCTTGAGGTAGGAAAGTGTAAGAAGAAAATTGAAATAGAGAAAATGTAAATAAGTACATTAATTTTTTTCTCTGCCTATAAAACTCTCATAATCTACTCTCATATTGACTGTAGAACCTTGGCAAAATTGTAGTTGTCTTTACATTTCTGTATCAACATTTTTACTGCCTGATTTTTACATTTCTATCATGTTACCCTAGGTGAATGGCTTTATTGGGATAAAGCTTTCCAGATTACAGTCACGTGTAAATTTCTAAACTTTTCTACAGACAATCTCTAGTGTTAGTTTGGATGCTGTAGGGGGATAAAACAAATTACTGTTTGGCATAATCTTTTGTCAATATAGTTACTAAAAGAAGGCATTGGAAGACACATTTACATTACAACAAGGATATATGACTTAAGGATATGATATTACAACAGTTACTATGGTAGAAAGCCAGAAGGAGAAGAAATTGATCTATGTGGTAATCAGGAAAGGCTTTGAGGAAGAATTAGGGCAGTTGGTATGTTGCTTAATTGCAGGGGATGGCAAGCTAGGCCCTGTAATCACAGTACCTTGTTTTATAAATAAAGTTTTATTGGAACACAGCCATGCCCATTCATTTACATCTTGTTAAGGCTACTTTCTTGGTACAACAGCAGAGTTGACTCATTGCAATGAAGACGTGACCCACAAGACTAAAATATTTCCTATCTGGCCCTGTTAAAAAAGTTTGTCAACCACTGGTTAAGAATGTCAGCTCTACAGTCAGAAAAAACTGGGTTCAAATTTTTGTTCCATAGTCATTAGCTATATGATATTCAGTATGTTACTTAATCTCTCTAAACCTTAGTTTTGTGATATGTAACTTTACTCAAAGGTTGTTTATGTTGATATAATGAGATTTTACATAGAGTGCATTGCACAGTACCTGGCATGTAGGAAATGCTCATTAAATGTTATTTTATCAAATGTTAGGTTTTATTTTATTATAATTTATGTTGTAAGTTAACTATAACTTTTTTTACTCAAATAAGGATTTGAAGCTCTCATTTTAACTCCCCTTCAACCCCTAAAATAATGTTCAGGACACCAAGAAGGGTATCGTCTAATTGTGAGAAATTTAGAAGAGTTGCACAGAATATTGTACTAGGACGGTAAGATTAATGTAAGAGCCAAACAACCTAAGTGTATGGAAAAAGTAATGCTATACTTTAAAATATAGTTAATTAAGACTGAATAGCTTATTGAGTATTGAAGGATGCCAAACCAGTCAGTTTTTTATAAGTTAAGATACTTTCTCAGAATTTAGACAAAAGTAATATTTAAAGGTGAATATAATAAAGAGGAGCCATCACTACCAATCTTACAGAAATAAAAGTATTATTGGGGAACACTATGAACAATTATATGGCAAAAGATTAGATAACCTAGATGAAATGAACAAATTGCTAGAAAGACACGAACTACTGAGACCAACTTAAAAAATAGAAAATTCAAGTATAGACTCAAAAATGCTCAACGAAATACTAGCAACCCAGTCTGGCAACAAAAGCATTAAATACCACGATCCAGTAGGATTTATTCTAAGAATAAAAGTTGGTTTAACATGAAAATCAATTAGCGTAATACACTATATTAATGAAATAAAAGACTTGTAATTATCTCAACTGAAGAAGAAAAATATTTGACAAAAAACAACACACTTTCATGATAAAAACATTTTACAAACTAAGAATAAGAGAATTTCTTCAATGGGGTAAGTACGTCTACAAAAAAACATAATTTTAAAAAAAGAAAAACATAGCTAACATATTTAATAGTGAAAGTCTGAATATTTTCCTTTAAGATCAGGAATAAGTCAAGGATGTCAGCTCTCACACTTACTCAACACTGTACTGGAATAAGTTGTTGTACTTATTCAACAACATTGTCAGCTCTCACACTTATTCAACACTGTACTGGAGGTTCTAGCCAGGGCAATTAGGCAAGAAAAAGAAATAAAAAGCTCCCATATTGGAAAGGAAGAAATAAGTTTCTTTTCACATATGAAATAGTCTTGTATATAGAAAATCCTACGAAATCCACATGAAAAACTATTAGAACTAATAAACAGTTCAGCAAGGTTGCAGGATACAAGATTGATATAAAGAAATTAATTGTATTTTTATACACTAACTGCGAACATCCAAAATCAAAATTTTAAGATTCACTTAAAACAGCATAAAAAAGAAATAAAATACTAAGGAATAAGTTTAAGAAAAGTGCAAGACTTTTACAACAAAAACACTAAATGATGTACAAAACATCACTGAAAGAAATTAAAGAAGACCGAAATAAATTGAAAAGTATCTCATGTTCATGAGTTGAAAGACTTAATATTATTGAGATGGCAGTATTCTCCAAATATGCAGATTTAATTAAAATGTCAGCCACCTTTTTTGCAGCAATTGACAAGTTGATCTTAGGACTCAACATGGAAATGCAAGGAACCCAGACATATATGTGTCAGTAGAACAGAATTCAGAGTCAAAAAATAATTCTTTACTTTCAGTCAATTGATTTTCAACAGAGTGCTGAGACAATTTAATGGGGAAGGATATTCCTGAACACATGATACCGAGACAACTGCATATCCACATGGAAAAAAAATAAAATTGGACTCTACCTCAAACCATAGACAGAAATGTTACTTAAAATGGATTACAGGCCTAAATGTAAGAGCTGTAACTATAAAACTCTTAAAACATAGGAGTAAATTATTACCATAAATGACACAGTAGTTTCTTAGATATGACACCAAAAGCACAAGAGACATAATAAAAACAAATTGGACTTCCTCAAACTTAAAACTTTTGTGTTTCAAAGGACACAAGAATTGAAAACATAAGCCATATAATGGGAGAAAATATTTGCAAATCAGATATTTGAGAAGAACCTTATATGCAAAGCTCATAAATAACTTATAATTCAACAATAAAAAGACAACCCCAATTAAAAGTAGGCAAAGGATATGAGTAAACATTTCTTCCTCCAAACAAGATATAAAAATCCAGTAAGCACATGAAAAAAAAATACAAAGCATTATTAGATACTAGGGAAATGCAAATCAGAACCACAGTGAAATACTACTTCACACAAACTAGGATGGCTACAGTCAAAGAGACAGACACCTGTAACAATACAAAGTAGTGGTAAGGACGTGGGGATATTTGAACCCTCATAAGGTTTTGGTGCGATTGTAAAATGATGCTGCCACTTTGGAAAACAGTTTGGCCATTCTTCAAAATATTAGCCACAGGGTTAGCCTATCACCCAGCAATTCCACTGTAGGTATATGCCGAAAAGAGTTAAAAAAATATTTTATCTACACAAAAACATCTACAGGCGTTTATACCAGCATTATTCATAAAAGTGGAAACAACCCAGTGTTCATAGTTGATGAATGGATGAACATAATGTTGTATAGCCATACAGTGGAATAGTATTTGACCATTAAAAGGAATGAGGTACTGATACAACATGAATGACCCTTGAAAGCATGCTAAGCAAAAACACCACAGAGGCCACATTTTATATGAAAGATAATCTAGAATAGGCAAATCCATGAAGACACAAAGTAGATTACTAGTAAGGGACAAAGGGGAACAGGAAGTGACTGCAGATAGTTGAGGGGTTTCTTTCTGGGGTGACAAAATGGTCTAAAATTAGATCATGTGATGGCTGTACAGCTTGATGAACCTATTAAAAACCACTAGATTATACACTTTAAAAGGGTAAATTTTATGGTATGTGAACTATATTTCAATAAACCTGTTTTTTAAGTGAATATATAAAAAATTTTTAAACATAGGGAAGAGTTACAGAAGATTGAATTATGAGGAGCCCAGACTAGCAGATAAAAAGTAATGTAGAACAAGAATTCATTTTACGTCACTTGGCCTCAGAACACCATGAAAAATTAGCGAAGAGAAACTAAGACCTAGCCACACTTTGTTAAAGTTTTTTTGTGTTTTGTTGTTTTGTTTTGTTTTTTTAATTTCAAAAGGCAAAGAAAAAGCATAAGCAACTTTAAGCAGATAGAAATAAAGGAGGTGGAAATATCAGCTTATTGTAAGACTTCTTTTTATTTTATTTTTCGTTCATAGAAAATGTAGGAACAAAAAAATGTGATCAAAACAAAAAGAAAAACCAGAATTTTAGAATGACAAATACTAAAAAAAAAAATTACAATTATCAACAGCTTTAGTTCATTAATGAAACACAAAATCCATCATACTAGATAGAAAGAAAGTCAAACTATTTAATATTTAAAAGAGACAAAGTTAAGCAAAATAATACTAGTTTAAAGTAAAAGGATAATGTAGCAATAATAGACAAAAATAAGTTTTAAAATGTAAGCCAGCTGTATTTGTGTAAGACAAAACAGAATTCGAGGCAAAAGCCTTTAAGGTCAAGGAGGGTAATTTATGTTACCTCCTTTATTTATAAATAAAGGTGTAATGCATAGTGAAGACTGAATAGCCATGAGTCTGTTTGTGTCGGTCACATAGAACTAACATAGATAAACCAGTCTGAAAAAGAACTGTAAACATGGCCCTTGGTGCCAGATCTTGATTCAAGAGGGAAAAAGTAAGTAGTCATACAACATTAAGAATCATGAAGGGATAAAAATGGACTTTGGAAGAAGTGGAGATGACAGTGTCTTAGAGGTGGTAGCACTGATGATGCAGATTTGAGGGAATTTGAGTACAAGATCAACTAGTTTTGTCCGTGAATTAGCTCAGGGATTACAAAATAGGTCAGCAGTCAGCTCACAGGTAAGAGAGCGTGTGTGTGTGTCTGTGTGTTTACTGTATCTAAATACCCATTCTCTACAATGACTACCATGCTCTCTTGTCTTACAGTGAGCTCTTTTTGGTCATTTTCCCAGCCTCACTGGTCTCTAGGCATTTGGTTTGTTACTACTAGTTTGGGATAACAGAGAAACTCATAAAGAGGACTAAGAAAGTTTTGAGTCCAGGCCGGGCGCGGTGGCTCACGCCGGAAATCCCGCACTTTGGGAGGCCAAGCGGGTGGATCACGAGGTCGGGAGATCCAGACCATCCTGGCTAACATGGTGAAACCCCATCTCTACTAAAAATAAAAAAAAAAAGTATCCAGGCATGGTGGCGGACGCCTGTAGTCCCAGCTGCTGGAGAGGTTGAGGCAGAAGAATGGCGTGAACCCGGGAGGCGGAGCTTGCAGTGAGCCAAGATCCCACAACTGCCTGGGCGACGGTGCGAGACTCCGTCTCAAAAAAAAAGAAAAAAAAAAGTTTTGAGTGGAGCAGCAAGAAAAGAAAGAATAATTGTAGTAATTCAAAAAGAAACGATTTTAAATCAGCTGAAAACATAAAGCATTTAAATCTTTACAAGGATTGCATTTATCTACATTCAGTTTGCTTCATGTTATTAAAAATGACTCACTGAGATACTGATATATCACTATTTTGAAATTATTCCCTTGCTTTTATGATTAAGGAAGTCAACTTTCATTAAAATACTGAATGTCATTTCGTCTCTTCTGTGTCTTAAATTTCTGTTTGTTTTTGTTGCTCTAATTTACTCTCATACAATGTTCCTTTTATGCCTTACCTTAGCCTAATGGGAACATTTTATTTTTTGGTTTGACTCCTTCTCAACATCCACAAAACATATTAAGGCACCTATGCTTTTTACCATCATAAAAACATAATGTTCAGCTAGCTCCCTGGCATGAATAAAACATCACTGAAGACCATTAACTATACATGACAAGCTACAGTACAGTAATTGCTATCTTTATACAGGACAATCGTGACTATAAGGCTGATGACTTAAAGCCATAAACCCAGTCTCACTTTAATAGTGCACCAACTGATATTTTAAGTAGTGTTTTCTTTTCTTCTTTTTAGAATGACTTATAAATGAAAAATTTTAACAGGAAGATCTCATTTATCAAATGGATCCAGAATTTCCATTGTAACACACCTTAGAATGCAGGAAATAAGCTTACAAACCCAGCCAAATTCCTTGCTGTGAAATTCACCTCACTCATTCATTAACCTTTATGCAGAATCTGTTTACTGTTAATAAACTGTTTAATTTACTATTGAATGCTATTTATATGTTTAGACAAATTAACAATGACTCAGTATAAACAAAAGATGAGAGAGAAAAAAAGGTAAGAAACTAAGAAAGCATAGTTGCCTGAAGGGTTCATGTCTTGACCTCAGAGAAGTGCAGAGACATAAGCTGTGGGGCGGTATGCGATGCTCAGTAGATACTGGCTGGGTGAATGAAGGACAGAGCCAGTAAGTTTTAAAAAATGATCTTAAGGCATAAGAAAGAGGATTAATTGTTACATTTCCACTTTTCTGGAAAAGCTAAGTGAATTATACATTTTCTTAAAGTTGCATGCAAATGGGTAAAATAAAAATAAATTTTGGTGCTTAAAAAGTAAATTCACAGCTATTGGTAAGACACCCAGCCAGGATGACTTATTTTCAGAGAAATTAAACCAAAGCTTTGCTTTTTTTCTGGATGTCACTACATGTATATGTTACCCAAATATCTAAAATGACAGCATTGAAATGTCTGTTTTAGAAATGTCCATATGAAATGATTAATTACACATTACGTAACATATCTTCTTTCCAGGTTGAATTTAGCAAGCTCTGCGAGAAATATTTTTCAGCCATGCAGTGTAGCATGGGAAAGTAAGAACAAGATAACTGCACACAGAAATTAATGAAATAGAAAAGGCAACATGGAGCAACGGGTTTACCATCATGTGTTCATGATACTTATTTGTGTATCATGTGAAGACTATTATTAGTATGTGAAGAGAAAGTGAAAGGTTTACGGGAGGCAGTGGGTGTTGTCTAGAAGGAAGTGCAGACCTACTTCACTGTTTTTGAGACTGAACTTTTTACTGTGACCTAAGCACTAATATCTTTACATGCATACATTATCACCCTTAGTTTTTATGACAATCCTATGAGACAAGTACTGTCATAATTCTCATTTCATAGATGAGGAAAGTGAGGCATAGAAAATTATATGGGTTATTTCAGGTATCACCACACAGTAGCTAGTTTGCATTTGTTTTCAGCCAAAACATAGTTCTGCAATATAATTATGACCTCAGAAGTAACCAGAATACTTTGTATATTTCTATAGAATTGTCCATAGTTGCTTCACAGTATTTGTATACTGTACCTTGCATTCTGCAACTATGAATTCTCTTGTGTTCTTAAAAAATTAGACAGTTGCAATTATATATCTAAACCCTATAGAAATAATAAAGTCAGTATGTAAAAACTCTAATTTCAGACAAAAACTAGAGAATGTTTCATTATAATGTAAAGAAAAAGAATAGAAAATCCACTGCAAGCTTACTTTAAATTAGGCATTTCAAACTGGCAGCTTGACATACTGAAATCTTTCTGTCTCACCTCCTGCCAGCGAAATTATGTCTTGCAGAGTTTATTATATTAGGAAAAAAAAAGATTTTCTTTGGGTGAGGAATATCCTCTTCAGTTGCCACAGACTCCACTATTCTCCATTATACTGGACCAATTCACACATTTATATTATCTGCTAAGAAACTGCAGGCTTCTGAGTTTGTCAGAATTTTCAATCATGAGCCCCTTGGTAAATTTAAAATATGCTATTGAATTATTAACATAATTTTTAGAATATGTCTACTTGATAAAATGAGGTAGACCTATAATTACACAAAGTAAGTCAAACTGTATCAGAATAGTTTTTCAAAGCTTAGTCTCTACAAGCAAAGATTAAATTATTAAGCAGTCAACCATATCTGTTAACTTCTTTAAACGTTTTCTCCACATGGAAAGGAATAGGAAATGAGATATTTTTCTTAAGCCAGATGAAAAATTTGAGATGTGTTAAATTGCAAGATGTGTTAAATTACTCTGCTAAATATATAGATCTATCAGAGAATAGTGTTGAGGTTATCGACAGAACATGGTGATGGGTTGTCAATGGCATTTTCAGGCTGTCAACTGTCAGGATGAAACTAATTGGTACATTGTATGCAGCATTATCATGTATGATTTGTTCTAATATCTTTTCTAGTACAATATCTAATATCTTTTCCATGTACGGTAATAAAGCCTACAGTATTAGTGATTCTCCTTCATGTGTGAAATGACATTTTAAAACTGTATATTGTCCCACAATATAAATGGATTTTGTTTCAAATTGTGTTGTATGAAGTTGAACTTTGTGAAATTGCCAATATTTGACTATTTTTGACCTACCAAAAAAAGGTAATTTATATGGTTCAACCTAATACAATAGTTATGCCAACCTAGATAGTATTATGCCAAACTGGGAAAATGTTTTTCAACAGAAACTGAAATACAGGTTTGTTTTGAGATTAGTAATAAACATGCATTGTGTCTCTGCTTCCTGCCAGACCCTGAGCTCTCAAGGAAGGTCATTTTCTCTCTTCATCCTCCTAAGTCTTGCATGTATTTGGGTTTCCCAGAGCTTGGCCATAGGGTGCCTCTTCTCCACACTCCCCAAAAAATCTCATGCAAATGTGCTCATGGATCCTAAATGTATCTCTAACCCAGACCTACACTCTGAACTCTGACCTCATTTATTTAACTACTTTCTTAACTCTCGAAGTGGATGTCTCATGGGCACCTCAGATTTACCTATCCAAAGCAAAGTTCATGATCCCCTATCTCACCCCTCTCTGCTTTTGTTCCATCCTTCTCCATCTTAATGAAGGACAGCTCCACCTACCCAGCTGGTTGAGTTTAAACCTGGGAGTAATCCCAACTCACCCTTCCTTTCTGTTACCTCTGTCTTGTCCAATTTTTTTTTTAAATAAGTCTATCCATAATCTACCCCTTTTCTATCTCCATTGCAACCCCCATAGTCAACTATCTTCTCTCACCTGTTACAATAACCACCCAATTTCTTCTTGAGCTTCTACTTTAGACTCCCCATAGTCTCTCCTGTATAACTTTATAAATTATACTGTGTTTAGGAGAAAATGCAATATCCTTGCTGCTTACAAGGGCCTAGATAACCTAGCCCCTACCTCATAAGCCAGCCTCTTCTTGGTATTATTTCGTTCATTGTATTATTTCAGTTCTTTAATCACAGAACTCTTTTCTGCCATCAGGCTATCATTTTATTCCCTCTCTGGAATACTGCTTTCCTCCTTAACTCTTACTTATCCTCAACTCTCAAATAACACTTTCTTAGAGAGGCTTTCCCTGATTCTGTCCTTAATCTAAAATAGGTCCCACTTATTCTTTTATATGACATACTATTGCTTTTTCTTCGTTGCACTTAACACCGTTTTCAACTAGGTACTTTAATGCATGTGTGTTTGTTTAAGCTCTGTAAAGGTAGAGCTCTTGTCTGCTGCTTTCACCTCCATGTCCAGGGCCCAGTCCACAGTGGATGCTATCTGCTTGAAATGAAAAGTATAGTCTATATTGGATGTTGATACTTGAGGAAAGCCAGATGTTCAGAGGAGGATGTGAGGGGCTTTTGGAAATGTGGTATGGTTTCAAATCCCATCTTTGTTTTGGGTGACTTTTCTGAGCCCCTAGATTGTAAGTTTTCTCAAAACAGTTACTTTGTCTATTTTGTGTAGAGGGCACTGCTCTATTCCCAGTGCCCAGAAAAGTGCTTGATAATTAGGGATGTTCAATAAATATTTGTTGAGTAAATGAACTGTTTACTCTTTCACAAAGTTCCTTCCTCATGAAACTATGAGGGTGGTAAATAAAGAAAATATAGGAAGCATCTAATATATAGCAGGTACTCAATAATGCCAGAAACCCTAGTGGGCTTTTCAAAACATAATTCCCATATTTTTTACAAGAGTGATTCTCAGAGGCCTTAGAACCCCATGAAGATTGGGGGTGGGGAGCAGTGAGGTGAGTATCTTAAACTTACCCCTGTGACCTTTTTCAGACTACCTAAACTTATACTTCATGTCCAGTGCCTACTACAGACTTGCTATTTTGATGAAGAATATATCATATTCTTCAGGTGTGCTAAGGCAAAGATTAAGAAAAATATGTCTAAATCTTGCCTAGAACCAATGTCACAAGAATAATAGCTAATAAAGGAGAACTGTAGATCAGAAGACTATCAGTGTTGTTAGGCTAAAGTATGTCTGTTAAGAAAGGAACTGTGAAATAATTATATAGTGATGCTACTGTCTCTCTTCTGGTAAGAAATATCAGAATGTGTGCTTGATAGAGTGTCTCTCTGGGTATATTACCTTGGATTCAATTTTAAAGGCATTTGCTAGCCCTTAATGTTTTTTAAAAGGGAGAGAGGAATATATTTCTTGTTCTCCAAAATCATGTATTAACCTTACTTCAAGTTTCTTTTTCAAGGGAAATATTTATACTCCCAGTGACTGGTTGGAAGAGATGCAGTTATGCCACATTTACCTTTGTTTTATCCAGTTTAAGAATTTGTGAGCTCTGTATTCATTTTTATACTGGTTAATTAGGCGTGAAATCCAGGAGGGATAAAGGAATGAAGGTTAGAGTCACCACAGGCTGTCACAAATCCCAGAAATAGGGGAAGTGAAAATTCACCAACCGATTGAACCACACATTACATACAGCCAGACCCTGGGCTACAGAGGTGCATCTTCAGCAATTGGAGTAGATGAAAGTATCTCTTAAAGCCCTCTATTGATCTATAATTGTAAAATGTTTACAAGCATTTTGATTGTGTATACAACAAAAATAAGCAACTTTAAGTGCCCTACTTCTGTGGCACATACATTTTCATAAGTTACAGATTCTGTTATCTGTGCTTTCTTTAGTATATGGACACTGTTCAAATTTGAAGATTCTAAATGTCAACAAAGAACAACAATGTTTATGACTTGACCATAAGGAAATCCACAGTGCAAAATCTGAATTTTCACGTCCTTGGAACATACTGGAAGTGTCACTAATCAGATAAATCCATTAGAAGGAAAACTTCTGGTAGAGGTATAATCCAGAAGGGAAGTTGATTGAACACAACTGCATTATTTGGTTATAGCTGAACTGCCTCACTGTATTCAGATTCATCCAGGTAAATCCTTCATTTTCTTCCACTTCAGGAGTTCTCAGTCTTTGCTGGTCTGCATGTCCACCATGGAGTTCAGGTTCAAACTATTTTTGTCCATGTCCTTACCCAACCCTGATTAGGTGCTTGCTTCTTGGATCCCTGCTAGCACTTTTTCATTCCCTATTAACCAACCACCTAGTTGGCCTCCTCTTGCTTCTTTCTTTCTTTCCTGCTATTCACAGATATTTTTGATAGCTCCTTCCTGCAGCCTCAGGCAGCTCAATGAGCTGTTTTGCTGTCTGATCAAAACATTGGTTCAACAGATCCCATTCCTTCTTGACTTTTATTCCAGTCTTTCAACAATCCTACCAGGTTACTGGGTCATAGCTCTCATTGTAAGCATTAACATATAACTCCACAACTACATTTTTTTAAGTTTAGCTGTATGGAAAAGAATCATGCATATTAATCCATGACCTATTTCAGTATGGTAGTTTGGAAGCACTTCCTAATTAAGAAACTCTTAAAGAAAGCACATTGCATTATCATGATCACTCCAAATGGACCTCCTTTTAAAGTCATTTCAGATTTCACCAGCAGTACACATTCACTCCTGATTTGGAGTAGGCAAGTGACCAAGGATACTGGTATATTCAATATTTTAAAACAAACACTGGTAAAAATCAGTTCTTGTTTCAAGGAAATAGATGATGGTCTTATAGTACTTCAAAAGGGCCCATTATGATACAGCTATGCTTTGTAAAAAGATTTGTTATTTTAGGTTAAGCAATTTGGAGAGAGGAAACCATAAGAAGGCTGTGGTTGGAACTGGAACCTTGTAAAATGCAGATCAAAATCACTGACTGTTCATACTTGAAATTATAATAAATGTAAATTGTGACCTTGGTATTATGGCATAGTCTTTTAAAAATATCTTTGTTTTCATTTGTTTTTCACTTTCTTCTCTGTAATCTCTCATATTCTAGTACTACTGAAATAGTTTAGCTTTATAAACCTTAAGCCTATGTTATTAGCTATTAAAACAAGTAGGTGTTGCTGGGTTTTTTTTGGGTTTTTTTGTTTTGTTTTTTCTTTTTGGCTGGGTTCCATCCCGCAGACCCCAGCTGCATGATGGATGAATAACGTACTCAGGCACTGATACTCAGTGAAAGAGTGGGCTACAGGACCAGGCCACTGACTGAAAGAGATACAGCACCTGTGGCCCTGACTAGCTGACTCCTCTGACATTTGTTCAGCACACATTAATTGACAAAGGCTTTGAGTCAGCACCACTAGAGGCTAATTAACCTGGTCACCCTCCCCGCCCCATGCCCCCAACCCCAGAGAGCCATCCTGCCCGCGAATGATCAAAGGTTAGTTTTAGGACCACATGAGTAAACAAGTTATTTAGATAAACTCCTCTACATTCCTAGGTATCCACGCCCTATGCTTTTAAGATAGTTCAGCTGCTTTCAGCCAAGCATTTTACTGAGCTATGTAAACCCCCAGGCCTTCCAAGAAGGTTTGTGTTTATTTCCTATAATTTTATAATTTCTCCCACCATCCTGACCCAACCCCCACATTTTTTGAGACAATGTCTCACTCTGGTTGCCCAGGCTAGAGTACAGTGGTGTGATCTCAGCTCATTGCAGCCTTGACCTCCTAAGCTCAGGTCATCCTCCCACCTCAGCCTCCCAAGTAGCTGGGACTACAGTCATGCACCACCACACTCGTCTAGTATATTATTGTTTTTGTTTTTTAGTAGAGATAGGGTTTCCCCATGTTACTCAGGCTCGTCTTGAGCTCCTCTACTCAAGTGATCCACCCGTCTCAGCCTCCCAAAGTGCTGGAATTACAGGCATAAGCTGCCATGCCCAGCCCTAAAATTGCTTTTGTAATTAAACTTGCAAATAAACATGTCTGGCCATTAGTCAAAAGATAAGTCATCTTTATTTTTTTAAAAAAAATATATATAAGCATATGCCCCTTGTAATGACTATGGCAGTCATGCCATAAAAGCAATTTCTAGTCCACCACTGCAGTTATTTAGATTAGTTATTTGATTTCCATTAATCCAAAGAAGACCAGAACATCTAAGTATCTACAATATGCAACCAACTTTCTGCTTCAGACTTTATAAATAATGTATTCTGAGTCTCAGCTGACTCTTCATTATGTCACAAGTCTAAGCCACCATGTAAAAAATAGACTTAGTGACTCTATGTAAATAAGATTTTCTGCCTGTAGGGAATCAGTTCTGTGAAATTCAGTGAGTATTAAAACAGCTACAAAGGATTTATTAAGGAGAGAAAAGTGCATCTATTACTGATTAGGATATTCTTAGAGAAAGGCACGTTGAACAGCAACCTTTAAGTAATCAAGTTAGTTAATCACAGTATCAAATGACTTTAGTGCTGCAAGGAATCTGAAAGATCAAAGACCAACCCTCCTGTTTTACTGATGAAGCCTAGAGCTTTTTCTAAGACCAGCTTTTGAAAGGACCTCACACTAAACTGCAAGGTCACTGAAGGCAGTGTATAATGGTTGCTTATATACAAGGTGTTTGTGCAGTGCTTGAGATGTATTAAGCATAGAAAATATGAATTTACATGATGAATTAATAAATGATTTTAAAAATAAACATGAGTAAAGGAATTAATATGATCTCCTTGGTGTTACATAGGAATTTCTGTTATGCAAATCATAATGAAGGTTAATGTTACCTGTTTTCAAAAAGTACTGTCATTTTTAAAGGAATCTCAATTAGTGAAATCTCTCTCTCTCTCTTTCACACACACACACTAAATATATTACACTATTAGATATAGTCATTGAACTTGTAATCATACTCTTTTCATCCTCTGTATATTCAAATGAACCAGGGATATAAATGTTCCTAAATGTGGCTGAGTGTGGTGGCTCATGCCTATAATCCTAGCACTTTGAGAGGTCGAGGCAGGCAGATCACTTGAGTTCAGGGGTTTGAGACCAGCCTGACTGACATGGTAAAATCCCGTCTCTACTAAAAATACAAAAATTAGCTGGGCTTGGTGGCATGTGCCTGTAATCCCAGCTACTCAGGAGGCTGAGGCAGAAGAATCACTTGAACCCAGGAGGCAGAGGTTGCAGTGAGCCGAGATTGCGGCCTGCGCTCCACCTGGGGCAACAAAGTGAGACTCCATCTCAAAAAACAAAAAAATAAATAAATGTTCCTAAATGTTCTTCTTGTCAATTGTCAGAAAACCAAATCTCCAGACAGAGTATAAATGTCAGGGGTATTCAGCATTCTGATTTATGTAACACAAATCCCTATGCAACAGACAGGAAGTAATATTAATTCCTTTACATGGATTCATATTTTGAATGTCTCCTGTATCTTTATAAGTCCTTTGTCTTCATTCTGGACCTACAGGTGTGTGGATCCGGTGCTCTGTGTCCCCTGATACCCCACACATGTTTTCTTGTCTAAGCTTACATTTTAATCAAGCTACATTTTTAAACAGGCATTTCTTTGGATGGATTGATTTTTAACAAGACATTGATCTATGTGAGTTGGACCATCTAAAAAGTCCATAACAAATCTGGGGCAATTTGAAAAATAAGTAATGATAGCAATGTAATATAGCCTTTAGAATAAAATAAATACCTATGAGTCTCTACTGACACAAAAATAATTTCAATACATAAGTAAATGGGAGTAAAGGGACAGCTGTTTCTTATAGCAGAATTCCAATTGATGAATGTAGAAAAAATGATGGAAATAGAAAAATGACAGTGTGTCAAATACAGCATTAATCGTTGCAGATAATCATTAACATTAAAATTAGCGTTCAAAGGTATGATGAGAAACAGGATATTTGTATAGCCTTAAAGTATCCAACCACATGACACTTTTTCACAGATTGGAGGAGACTAAGGACACGTGACAACTCAATGCAATATGGAATCCTAGATAAAATCCAGGGTCAGAAAAAGATTATTGTTGAAAAAATTTAAACAAGGTCTATAGATTACTCAATAACATTGTATCAGTGTTAATTTCCTGGTTTTGATGATTATGCATTAGTTATAAGTGAGATATTAACATTTGGAGAAACTGGATTAAGGATATATGGGAACTCTACTTTTTTCAACTTCTTTGTAAGTCTAAAATTATTTCAAAATTAAAATTTAAAATGTTTTAAAAATAAATACAAAGGTTATAACACTCTTATATTTGAGTGGCTCTTTATAAAAGAAGCTTAAGAGATAGAGATGTTTTTATGATCTACACTTGACATGGGAAGTAGATTCCAGTCGTTTCAGTGACTTGCCCAAGGCCACCCATTATAGAGCCAGGTGTTCTGTTAGATTCCATTTTCCTCTCTATAGAAACTACTGGGCTTGACTATTTCATTCTCATAACTACTTTACAAAGACAGAGAAGGCATATTGTTCCCATTTTGTAATCTTTGAGTTCCAGAGATTTCTCAAAGACCTAAAAATAGAACTATCATTTTACCCACAATCTGACTACAGATTTTTTTTACTACTCAAAGTAAAATAAATCATTTTATCAAAAACACACCTGTACTCATATGTTTATTACAGCACTATTCATAATAGCAAAGTCATGGAATGAACCTAAGTGTGCATCAACATTGGATAAAGAAAATGTGGTGTGTATATATATGCCATGCAATACTATGCAGCCATAAAAAAGAATGAAATCATATACTTTGCAGCAACATGGATGGAGCCAGAGGCCTAATATTATCCTAAGTAAAATAACTCAAAAAATCAGATACTAAATATTCTCACTTATAAGTCGGAGCTAAACACTGGGTGCACATGGACATAAAGATGGAAATAATAGACACTGGGGACTCCAAAACTGGGGAGGGTGAAAGGGGGTGAGTGTTGAAAAGCTACCTGTTGGATACAATGTTCACTATTTGGGTGATATTTTCACTAGAAGCCAAAAACTCAGCATCACACAATATATCCATGTAACCCTCCACATGTACTCCCTGAATCTAAAATAAAAATAAATGAAGTAATGAATGAGACTGAGTTCCAGCAAAAGTAAAAAAACGCCATAAATAACACAGATTAGTGAGTAGATAGTTGGAAGTTAAGTCCAAGTTTTCTCACTGTTAACCCAGTTTTGTTTTTATTCATATTCTGACAGGTATTTCTGTAGAATTCCAAGAGACAGACATTTCTGTAGTCAAGACACTGCACTGGGCACTAGATATGTGTGTGTGTGTGTGTGTGTATGTATATGTGTGTGTGTGTGTGTGTGTGTGTGTGTGTATATATATATATATATATATGCCACGTGTCCTTAGTCTCCTCCAATCTTTGAAAAAGTGTCATGTGGTTGGATACTTTAAGGTTATACAAATATCCTGTTTCTCATCATACCTTTGAACACATGTATATATATATGCAAAGGGATATGACTTGTTGGGGGTCATATTCAATTAGATGAGCTTTGAAAGAGGATTAGAAGTTGGCCAGGTGAAAGGAATTAGGAATATCATTCTAAGTAGGAATGGTGCTTAAAATTCTGCTTCTGGCAAGCTTAAATTAGTTATGCTGTCTCATCAATTCCTCTGAGTTATCAACTAGATCTTACCATAGTTGCAATGGTTCTGGTAAAAGAAGTGCCTGCTGCCAGCTGTATAACTAATTTCAAATTTTACATATATATATATATCTGGCTGGCTTGGGAACTGTGAGATCACATACTGCTCTCACAGAGAGCATGAGGGCAGCAGCATAAAGCATCTGGTCAGAGAATACATATAACCTCCAATCCTCTGATACTATGTCTCTGGGTTGGACATGCTACCTCAGCTTTAATTGGTGAGTTGGTGACAAGAATTTCCTCAATTCTGGAAGCCCGGCTCCAAATTGTGGGGTGTGTGTTTGTGTGTGTGTGTGTGTCTTAACTGTGTTACAACACTTAATCTGTTTAAACACCATGGGTTGTTTAAGTGGAACATCTCTCTGGATTTATCTAATCTGGCCAAGGTTGCACAATTCAGATTATCTGAATTTGTCCTTTCCTTCACTGGTTTCAAACATGTTCAGATTAGCCTACAAAGAGGATAAGTTCAACAAGGGAGATGTAAGGCATTAACATTTAAGCTCAATTCATCACCACAATTCTGCAAATAACAGTGTAAGGCAAGTTCAGGCAGAGTAAAACCAAATGATTATTTTCTTCAGGGTGGATAGTTTCAGATCTTGAGCTTGTGCCATTGTTTTGGTGGCATGCAGAATTTATGCATCTATATTTGAACAACATTTAACACTAGTACAACAGCTGTTCCTTAGAACAAATGAACTCTTTGCTTGTATAAGAACCTTTAACCTAACCTAGAGAGGGAGAAAACAGTGCCTCATAGTTTACTCACATGTGATCTTTTGCCCCAAGCCTGCCTTCAGACTTTCAGACAATAGACTTACACATTTGGGATTGCAGATGTTTTTATAAGTGTATCCATTGCAAGACTAGCCACTGGGTTGCAACAGCTTTGAAGCTTGAAAAGCCCAAATAAAAAGATGAAAAGTTTGGTGATAGAAATATTAGTTTGTTAAACTATCCATTGTCCCCAGGTTAAAAAATTTATGAGCCTCTATTTAATGGCTGATGCCTTTGCCGAGATTCTCTGTTAATAAAACTAAAGTCCCAATTGTAACAATTTCTAATTGCATCATCAAATGTAGTAGCATAAAAACTTTAAGCCATGTTAGCCTTAAAGATTTGATTGATGTGGTGGGGTAGAGGACTAGCTAGTAATACCTTTATTATCTGACATATGTAGGCTCATTTTACCTTAACCCTCCAACCATTGTATAGTCTACTGATGTCCTAATTTCATAAGACATTAGAGTAATTTCTGTTGCATAAATGATAGCTTTAATTGCTTATAAAATGTGCTTCAACACACTCAATAATGTCTTCTTCAAACTTATATTGCATTGATTACATCTGGCAGCCCCATATGGTAAAATGTAGTTATGACCCTTCTAATTAAATTATAGTTGGAAACTCACTTCTGGGGTGCAGCTTAGCAATCTACCAAATTTCTCAGTGACATTCAGAACATGAAATAACTTGGGGAGAATAAATTTGCAATACAAATGGGAACAGAGGAGAAGGTTTTCAATCTCTATTAATTTATTTTTCAAAATTCATTACTTGTACAATTTATTTCCCAAGCTAATTCTAAGCAAAGATGAGTAATACTACCTTGCCAGGAGTCTGTGCTTAAACATATTTCCGTATGTTTAAGCAGAAATACCTAGTACAGTACTTTCCCTGTAAGTAGAATGCCGTGAAAAATGTTCTTAAGACAGGTTCTCCAGCACCTCCTTCCACCCTTGGTCTCGATAAAGGACCTCATGTCCTATTTCACAGAGAAAAGAGAAACCTTCAGAAAATGTCCACGCTCACTACCACGTGTTTCCACCCAAAAGCATACGTACTCATGTACATTACCTTTTCTCCTGTTTCTATAGATGCATTGTCGGTGCTTCTGTATAAGCTCAATTCCTCTACTTGTGTTCTAGACTTCATTCCCTCTCCTCTCCTCATGAAACCACTCCTGCAGTGCCCTTCTCCTCCAAATGATCAACTTCCCCCTCCCCTAGATCATTACCCCCAGGAAACAAATGTGCTGTTTTTTCTTCTATCTTAAACTAGGAAACGAAGAAAATTCTTTCTTGTCTACTCCCTTCTCCACCCAGCTACTGTTCTTCAAGAGTTTTCTTTGCTCAGTTTCTACATTTTTGTTCCCCATTCTTCCTTAACTCAGTCTAATTAGACTTTCAGTTTCACTCTCCACCTCAGCCTCCCCATTCCACCTGTATTGGCTTCTTGCTGATCTCTGGATTAACCAGACATACTCATTCCTCAGCATTTGCACTTGCTAACCCCTGGCCTCTGACCCTAGATATCCAGAGTTTAGCTTCTTCACCTTCCTCCTTGAAACCTTTGTTCAAAAATCACCTATTCAGTGAAGCTTCCTAATCTTTTTATTTAAAATTGAGATACTCCCTCTCACCTCCTTACTTTGTTATCCCCTTTCACTGATTTTTTTTTTCCAGGATATTTATCACATTCTAATATTCTACGTGACTTATTTTCTAAATAAAATTCCTTGCAGAGGTTTTTGAAGGCTTGAATGTTTAACAGACAAAGTAGATAGAAGTCTCCTTTTCAAACAAATTGAATACCCGGTGACATTCAATTTAAGGAGGGGATGTTGAGAGGGAAGGGGTCTGGACTTTGGAGCCAGACTTGATTGATTCTCTGCTCACTATTTTTCAGCTGTGCCATTTTAGGTAATCTGCCCAATGTCTCCAGGTTTCAGCTGGCTCATGTTTAAGTAGGGATAATATACCTAAATCATTCATTCAGCAAACATTGAGTGCAGACTTGGGCCAAGCAGTGGGCTAGGTCCAGGTAGTCCTAAGTGGGTCAGATGTGGTTTCTGTTCCTCGTGGAGCTTGCAGTCTAGGGAGCAAATTAATATTAGGCAATAATGCAAAAAAAAAAAAAAAAAAAGTAAAAATAGCAGCTAGTAGATTGCAAAGGAATAAGTGATCTGGCTTATAATTAGTGCTTAGTGCTCAATTATTTCCTCCTTTCCCGTTCCTCTCATGCCACCACTGTCATATTTCAACCACAGTGTGTGTGTGTGTGTGTGTGTGTGTGTGTGTGTGTGTGTGTGTGTGTGTGTGTGTGTGTGTGTGTGTGTGTGTGTGTGTTGAGACAGGATCTTACTCTGTCACCCAGGCTGGAGTGTAGTGGTGTGATCTTGGCTCACTGCAACCACCACCTCCTAGGCTCAAGCAATCCCCTCACCTCAGCCTCCCAAGTAGCTGGAAACACAGGTGTGCTCCACCACGCCCAGCTAATTTATTTTGTATTTTTGGTAGACGCAGTTTCAACATGTTGCTCAGGCTGGTATACCACAATTTTACTGACAGGCATGTCCTAGTTGGTATTCTACCAGCTTGTTTTCCACACTTGAGTGTGTCTAACAATCACCTGAAATATGCATTAAAAATACAGGCAACTAGGTCAATGTGTAGAATTTCTTTTTCAAGAGTTTGGTGATGTAGCCCCCAAACTGGATTTTAACCATCTCCTAGGAAATTCTGATATAGAAATCATAAGACCACACACTCAGAAGTGCCAGGTTTGAGAAATAGTTGTATTGTCTCTCTTTTTAATAATAGGTTATGAAAACACTTTAAAGTTATGTCATTCTCAATAAATTATATTCTCCCAGAAGCTATTTAATCTAGAACTTTTGCCTCACATTAATAATATTAATGATCTTTAGAGAGCACACACTATTGAATTATACTAGGATCTAAATCTCAACGTAACTCACCCCCCGCCCAAGGACACGTTTTGTTTCCTGGTATCTTTATTGCAAAAAACACTTAAATAATTTTTAAAATGCATCAATTATAATGGCTAAAAAGTAAGGAACAGCAAGAGAGCCACAGCCAAAAAGAAAACTGACCACAGAGAGCCTTCCTGCCACAGGCACTGAAGACAGCAATCAACAGATGGTGCTGACTGCTGTGATTATCAAGCCAAGCACATTTGTATCAGTTTGTTTTCATGCTGCTGATCAATTTATACCCAAATTTATACAGGCAAAGGGTTTAATGGACTTACAGTTCCACATGGCTGGGGAGGCCTCACAATCATGGTGGAAGGTAAGGAGGAGCAAGTCATATCTTACATGGATGGCAGCAGGCAGACAGAGAGAGTTTGTGCAGGGGAACTCCTCTTTTTAAAACCATCAGATCTCATGACACATATTCACGAGAACAGCATTGGAAAGACTTGCCACCATGGTTCAATTACCTCCTACCGGGTCCCTCATACAACACATGGGAAATCAAGATGAAATTTAGATAGGGACACAGCCATACCATGTTATTCCTCTTCTGGCTCCTCCCAAATCTGACATCCTAACATTTCAAAACTAATCGTGTCTTCCCAACAGTCCTTCAAAGTCTTAACTCATTTCAGCATTAACTCAAAAGTCCACAGTCCAAAGTCTCATCTGAGACAAGGCAAGTCCCTTCTACCTATGAGCTTGTAAAATCAAAAGCAGGTTAGTTACTTCCTAGATACAGTGGGGGTAGAGGCATTTAGTAAATACAGCCGTTGCAAATAGAAGAGATTGGCCAAAACAAAGGGGCTACAGGAACCATGCAAGTCTGAAATCCAGCAGGGCAGTCAAATCTTAAAGCTCCAAAATGATCTCCTTTGATTTCATGTCTCACATCCAGGTCACACTGATACAAGAGGTAGGTTCTCATAGTCTTGGGCAGCTCCACCCCTGTGGCTTTGCAGGGTACAGCCTCCCTCCTAGCTGCCTTCACAGGCTAACTTTGATTGTCTGTGGCTTTTCCAGGCACATGGTACAAGCTATCAGAGCATCTATCATTCTGGGGTCTGGTGGACAGTGGCCCTCTCCTCACATATCTACTAGACAATGCTCCAGTAGGGACTCTGTGTGGGGGCTCTGACCCCACATTTCCCTTGCACATTACCCTAGCAGAGGTGCTGCATGAGAGTCCACCCCTGCAGCAAACTTCTGCCTGGGCAATCAGGCATTTGCATACATCTACTGAAATCTAGGTGGAGGTTCCCAAGTCTCAATTACTGACTTCTGTGGACTCACAGTCTCAACACCACATGGTAGTTACCAAGGCTTGAAGCTTGCACCCTCTGAAGCCACAGCCCAAGCTCTACATTGGCCCCTTTCAGCCACAGCTGGAGCAACTGGGACACAGGGCACCAAGACCCTAGGCTGCACACAGCACGGAGTCCTGGGCCCAGCCCATGAAACCACTTTTTCCTCCTAGGCCTCTGGGCCTGTAATGGGAGGGGCTGCCACAAAAGTCTCTGACATGTCCTGGAGACATTTTCCTTGTTGTCTGTGGGATAACATTCAGCTCCTTGTTACTTATGCATATTTCTTCAGCTGGCTTTAATTTCTTCTCAGAAAATGATTTTCTTTTCTATAGCATTGTCAGGCTGCAAATTTTCTGAACTTTTATGCTCTGCTTCTCTTATAAAAGTGAATGCCTTTAACAGCACCCAAGTCAATTTTTGAATGCTTTGCTGCTTAGAAATTTCCTCTGTCAGATACCCTAAATCATATCTCTCAAGTTCAAATTTCCACAGATCTCTAGGGCAGGGGCAAAATGCCACCAGTCTCTTTGCTAAAACATAATAAGAGTCACTTTTGCTCCAGTTCCCAATAAGCTCCTCATCTCCATCTAAGACCACGTCAGCCTGGATCTTATTGTTCACATCACTATCAGCATTTTTGTCAAAGCCATTCAACAAGTCTCTAGGAAGTTCCAAACTTTCCCGTGCTTTCCTGTCTTCTTTTGAGCCCTCCAAACTCTTCCAACCTCTGCCTGTTACCCAGTTGCAAAGTTGCTTCCACATTTTTGGGTATCTTTTCAGCAATGCCCCACTCTACTGGTACCAATTTACTGTATTAGTTCGTTTTCATGCTGCTGGTAAATACATACCCAAGACTGGGCACTTTACAAAAAAAAAAAAAAAGGATTTAATGGACTTACAGTCCTACATGACTGGAGAGGCTTCACAATCATGGCAGAAGACAAGGCGAGGAAGTCGCATCTTATGTGGATGGCAGCAGGCAAAGAGAGAGAGAGCTTGTGCAGGGGAACACCCATTTTTAAAACCATCAGATCACTTGTGATTTATTCACTATCATGAGAACAGCATCAGAAAGACCCACCCCCATGATTCAATTATCTCCCACTGGGTCTCTCCCACAGCACGTAGGAATTACAGGAGCTTGAGATTTGGGTGGGGACACAGAGCCAAACCAAATCAGTGAGGAAGGCATGTTAAAAGCTGAGATAGGGCAAAAGCTAGGCCTCCTGTGCCAAGGAGCAAGCCAAGTTGTGAATGCAAAGAAAAAAATCCTGAAGTCAATCAACTAAAAATGCCACTCCAGTGAACACAGTGAACACATGGATGATAAGAAGGTTAAACAGGCCTATTGCTGATATGGAGAAAGTTTTAGTGGTCTAGATAGATCAAGCAAGCCATAAAATTCCTTTAAATCAAAGCCTAATCCAGAGCAATAGCCTAACTCCTAAATTCTATGAAGGCTGAGAGAAGTGAAGAGGTTTCAGAAGAAAAGACTGAAGCTAACAGAGGTTGGTTCATGAGGTTTAAGAAAGGAAGCCATCTCTATAACGTAAAAGTGTATGAAGAAGCAGCAAGTGCTGATGGAGAAGCTGCAGCAAGTTGTCCAGAAGATTTAGCTAAGATGACTGATGAAGGTGGCTACACTAAACAACATATTTTCACTGTCAATGAAACACCCTTATACTGTAAGACAATGCCATCTAGGACTTTCATAGCTGGAGAGATAAAGTCAGTGTCTGGCTTTAAAGCTTCAAAGGACAGGCTGACTCTCTCATGGGCTAAATGCAGCTGGTGACTTTAAGTTGGAGCCAATGCTCATTTACCATTTGGAGAATCATAGGGCACTTAAGAATTATGCTAAATCTACTCTGCCTATGCTCTATAAATGGAACAACACAACCTGAATGACAGCACATCTGTTTTGCAGCATGACTTAGTGATTATTTTAAGCTCACTGTTGAGACCTACTGCTTGGAAAAAGAAGTTCCTTTCAAAATATTACTGCTTGTTGACAATGTACCTGATCACCCAAGAGCTCTGATGGAAATGTACATGGAGATTAATGTTGTCTTCATGCCTACTAACCTGGCATCCACTCTGCAAACCATGGATCAAGCAGTAATTTTGATTTTCAATTCTTATTGTTTAAGAATATATTTTGTAAAGTTATAACTGCCATAGATAGTGATTCCTCTCTTAGATCTGGGGAAAGTAAATTGAAATTTTTCTGGAAAGGATTCACTAGAATGGCATCATTTAGTGATGCCATTTGAAAAAAAAATGTTATCGTTTTTGTAAAGAATATTTGTGATTCATGGGAGAAAGTTAAAGTGTCAACATTAATGAGAGTTTGGAATAAATTGATTGCAACCCTCATGGATGAATTTGAGGGGTTCATTGAAGTCTTCAGTGGAGGAAGTAACTGTGGATATTAAAGAAATAACAAGAGAACTTGAACTGGAGCCTGAAGATATAACTGAATTTCTGCAATCTGATGATCAAATTTGAATGCATGAGGCATTGCTTCTTATGGATGAGCAAAGGAAGTGGTTTTTTGGAGGTGGAATCTGCTCCTGGTGAAGATGCTGTGAACAATGTTGAGCAATGTTTACAATGCTATAAGCAAGAATTTAGACTATTACAAAAACTCAGTTGATAAAGCAATGGTAGGGTTTGAGAGGACTGACTCCAATTTTGAAAGAAGTTCTACTGTGGGTAAAATGCTATCAAACAGCATTGCATGAAGTATTTTGTGAGAGTCCATAGGTGTGGCAAACTTCACTGTTGTCTTAAGAAATTGCCAAAACCACCCAAACCTTCAGCAACCACCAGCCTTATCAGTGAGCAGCCATCAACATCAAGGTAAGACCCTCCACCAACAAAAAGCTTATGACTTGCTGATGGTTCAAATGATCATTAGCATTTTTCAGCAATAAAATATTTTTACATTAAGGTATGTGCCTTTTTGGTTTTAGACATAATGCTATTGCACACTTAATGTACTACAGTGGAGTGTAAGCATAGCTTTTATATGCACTGGAAAACCAAAAAGTTCACATAACTCACTTTATTGTGTTAGTAACTTTATTGTGGCGACCTGGATCCAAACCAGCAATATCTCTGAGGTATTGCTGTTCTCAATTCAAAATTGATGAAGGCTGAAAAATCTGACTTGTGGGTTAAAAACAAAAGCACATCAGTGATCATGCATTTATTTGTCTTTTACACTATAGTAATATCATAGCTACAGCCACAAAGAAATTTGTTTCTCTGTGTATTTGAGTTTTCTGGAAAACTGAAATGTATCCTGTTGAATATTCCAATTTTGTGTTTCAGATGGCTTATGGAATTTAACACATATTATGCACATCCCTGAATATCCTACTGAATAGAATAGGTTACTCTTTTTGAGATGGTTGAAGGGCATCATCATGAGTATCCAGCACTGGCTGCTGCAGTAATACCATGATCCATGTAGGAAATATGCTTATGGTAAAAATCCTAGACTTTTAAGGCTTATTTGAGGTCTGCTGAGCTTTTCATTTGCTGCAGACCAGCTTTTTTTATGGCTTCTTCCTAAAGGCAGTATGCCTGATTCCAGGAGCCCCTCCCTCTAATTTTGTTCTTTTGTTTGTTTGTTTTGAGATGGAGTGTGGCTCTGTCACCAGGCTGGAGTGTAGTGGCGTGATCTCGTATCACTGCAACCTCTACTTCCCAGATTCAAGCAATTCTCCTGCCTCAGCCTCCCGAGTAGCTGGGACTACAGGTGCGCGCCACCACGCTCAGCTAATTTTTGTATTTTTAGTAGAGACAGGGTTTCACCATGTTGGACAGGATGGTCTCGATCTCTTGACCTTGTGATCTGCCCACCTCGACCTCTCAAAGTGGTGGGATTATAGTCATGAGCCACAGTGCCTGGCCCTAATTTTGTTCTTTTCATTGCCAAAGATAGGAAACCAAAACAAAATGTTCATGTATATTAAGATCATACATAAAATAAAATTAAACATTCTAGGGTAGGGATTACATACCCCTGCCCCTTTGAGTTAACTATACAGACTTTGATACAAAATATGTATCTTTCTGGATTTTTATTTTTGTCTATTTAAATATCTTAAAGTTTTTGCTTATTCTAGTTTATCAGTTGCATTCTGGATAAGAGAAATCATCTAATATTGTGACCTTTGTATAAGTGAGATAGAACCAAAAACCCCAACCCTAAAGATTATAGACATATTCTACAACTTTAAAGAGGTGACAGCTTTTCTGTCCCAGTTCATTTTTTTATAAGTCATGCCTTAGAGTCATTCTCTAATATTAAGAGTGTGACCCTTAATATTATTATCAGTCTATTAAGTGACTAATGGTACCTCAGTGTAGTTTATTTTAATTAATAATTATTGAAAAGTTTGACCATGTTTTCACATGCTTAAAAGCCATTTGTAATATCTTTTTGATGAAGTATTTATTCATATCCTTTGCCCATTTTTCCACAGAATTTTTGTTGATTTTTTTTATTTTCTAAAAGTTCTTTGTAGACTAGGGAAATTATTCTTTTGTCTGTGATTTAAGATTTTTTAGTTTTTCATTTGTCTCTTGACTGTAGTTATATGGTTTTTTTTGGCTGTGGATTATTTTTATTTTAACATAGGCATGTTTACTTTCTTTTTTTAATGGTGCCTAGGTCTTTGTCACACTTAGGCCTTCTCTAATTCAACATTATATATTTAGATAAAACATATGCATATATATGCACACATATATGTATGTTTGTGTAGATATGGAAAAGATATGTACAAATATGTGTATGTGTATATTTACATATGAATATATGTTTTAAAAGTATATGTTTAAAAAAGGTTCGTGACTTTTTCCTGGAACTTTTAAGTTTCATTGTTTACTTTTACAGTCGGATCTCTGTGGAATTTATTTTGATTTGAAGTACAAAGTAATCTTCTTTATTGATTTAACACAAAAATATCCTGTTCTCCCAACACCAGTTATTATTTACTGAATAATCTCTTTTAACACTGATTTGAAGTGCCAAGTCTTATCATATAGTAAGTTATATTTTGAACCACCCTATTTTAATTATTGTAGCTTTTTAATGCATTTTAGTATCTTATCACTGTTTTTATTCCTCAAAATTTTTTTTGGTATTCTTAATTTTTTCTACATAAACTTTCAAATTACCTAGTCTAATTTTTTAAAAGCTGCTATTTTTACTGAAATTTTGTTAAATGTATAGTATAATATAGGGAGAACCAACATCTTTTAAATATTGCATATTCCTATTGAAGAATAAGGTATCGATTTCCACTTATTCTAGTCTTTTCCCTCAATTGTCTCATAATTACTATAAATGACTTTTACAATTTTTTTCAACTGTAAAATAAAGCCCAGGCATTGTAATTTGTTGATGTGCATCTCAAATCTCTTAAGCCATCTGTCTCCCTGTTTCTCCAGCTCTCACTGACCTTTATTTCTATATTATGTTTGTTGAAACTGATCAACTGTCCTGTACATTTTCTCACCATCTGGACCTTGCTGATGTACCCTCATTGTGTTGTTTAACATATTAATCTATCCTTGTTTTGCTAAGAATACTATTTAAAAGATGAAGGATTCTAGTATTTTTCGTGTTTATTCCTCAAAAGCATTTTATCTGTTCTTTTGTATAGATCCTTCTTATTTCTGTTTGAGTATATTTTTAGGGTTTTAAATAATATAACCTCCATAGAGGGTAATTTGACAGTATTTATTAAAGTTTTAAGTACTTGTATTTTTTGACCCAACAATTTAACTTCTCAGAATTTATCCTGTGGACATAATTGCCCACCTGCGAAATGCTATACATCTGAAATTACTTGTTGTGGCATTATTTATTATAGTAAGATTGCAATAATCTAAATTCCCATTGGTAGAAGACTAATTAACTAAATACAGGGAAATGTTATAAAGCTGATTTTTTAAAATGAGAAAATTCTTTATGTAATGCTAGGAAATAGTATCCAGCATATGCTGTTAAATGAAAAGTAAAAATGTAAGTGTATATGAATATACATTATGTTATTATTTCTGTAAGAAAAGGGGCAATACATATACTGTATATACATAAGATATCTCTGGAATATCTGGTTGGTTCCACTGAGGGAAACTGGCTAAGGGACAAGGGAGTGTGGGGAAGAGAATCTTCACTATATACCTTTTTATAACTTTTGCATTTGTGCTCTGTGAATGTTTCACCTGTTTAACTTTTTTTTAGTTAAAAACATTTAAGTACTGTAATGAAATAAATGGTGGATTAACCTCCCAATAAATGTATTTGATGTTTGAGACCTGTTGTAGAATTGTTTGGCACAAGTAGAACCGATATGTTAAATGTCATCCACACTTAAGGAATACCTTGCCAGCAAGTAAGCCAGTTTAAAACTAGATGGACAGCTGTGTGTGTGTGTGCATATGCACACATGGAATTTAGCAGAGTCGGTCTTTTACAGTGAATTCCTGCATTACATTAACAGAAGTGAACCTGATAACCTCTAAATGCCATCCAACATGGGCAGCATGGCATAATGAAATAGTACGAGACTTGAAGCCTTCAGATGAAAGTTCAGATCCCCTCTTCACTCTTTAATAAACTGTGTGAACATGATAAAGTATCTTCAACTTAATAGGTTTCAGTTTCTTAATCTACAAATAGGGTTGCCTCCATTACCTATAGGCTTGTTATGAGGATTAGCAATAATTTATATTATGTCTAGATATTTGGTTCATTATATTATTATTCCATCTCCACAGATCTATGAATCAATGATCTTTGGGGAGAAAATTGAGGTCAAAGGATATACTTTAGGGGAGGAACTTCTCTTTTCATTTTGAAACTTAGATATTTCTATCAGATTCCTGAATGTTATTAACAATTCTCTAGATCTTTTACCTGCCAGCCACTCACCTATAAAATTCTTTTTTTTTTTTTTTTTTTTTTTTTTTGAGACGGAGTCTTGCTCTGTCGCCCAGGCTGGAGTGCAGTGGCGCGATCTCGGCTCACTGCAAGCTCCGCCTCCCGGGTTCACGCCATTCTCCTGCCTCAGCCTCCCGAGTAGCTGGGACTACAGGCGCCCACAACCGCGCCCGGCTAATTTTTTGTATTTTTAGTAGAGACGGGGTTTCACCGTGATCTCGATCTCCTGACCTTGTGATCCGCCCGCCTCGGCCTCCCAAAGTGCTGGGATTACAGGCGTGAGCCACCGCGCCCGGCCTCACCTATAAAATTCTACAAGCAATACTAGAAGTGAAGAAATATGACAGTATATCCCATCTTATTTGGGTAGCCTGTCTTGCACTTATCTCAAGTTGAGCTTTGCCTCGTATTGCTTTTCTTATTGGGATTTTAAAATTGTGTATTCAAATATAGCTATATAGATCTGTTGCAGAGTAAAATCTATGATGCTCATGGCAACGCGATGTCCATCATGTAGTCATTCTCTGCAGAGCTAATTGTCTGAATTTTTAAAAAGTTAAGTAAAGAGAATTGTTTTATTTTATTCTAATACATTTATGGACACATCTTATCTCCATGACAGTCTCTGACACATACCTTGCAGTTAGTAAAATATTCTCTGAAATTCAAGTGCAGTGGAGTGTACCTATTGTATCAGCTGCTCAGGAAGATGAGGCAGGAAAAGTGCTTGAATAGCCATTGTATTCCAGCCTGGGCAGCATCTTGAGACTCTCTCTCTCTCTCTCTCTCTCTCTCTCTCTCTCTCTCTCACTTTATATATATATATATTTCTCTGAAGTTTATCTGACACAACTAACTTTAACTTTTGGTAGTGGTTAAGACAAGAAGCAAATCAAAAGTTAAAAAACAAGAAGACTCCAACATATTTGCCTGCATTTATTTCATCATGACTGTTCTTAGAACTTTCAGTGGTTACCTAAGGAGAGGGAACATCCTAACTGTACCAGGGCAGTGAATGCCATTGCTCACAATGTAAGATCCATTAATTACCCTTCCCATTCTACCTGTCCAATGATGGGAAAAACTTTAAGCTGCTATGTAAGGAGCTTGATAAGAGACAGTTTCTTGTTAGTGAGGACTGTTAAACTTGGATTTGATTCAGAAAAATAAATTAAATCCATTTCTCTGGAGATCTCTGAAAATAAGAGTGGTCAATTTACTATTTTAAGTGCCTTGTGAAGAAGTACAATATTCCCGCTACGTTTTTTTTCACCTACACCAACATTAACATTGGCTGATTTCCTTGAACATCTTTCTACATGCTTCCTAAAGATGTTACTATATTATAAATGTTCCAAAAATTACAAGCAAATGAAACTAGAATAATTTGATAGAGCCTTTTTAAAATCTACTTATGTTTTAGTTGTTTGCCCACACTCTGCAATAAAAATTACAAGTTGTCTTTTCAGTCATTCACACTGATGAACAGGAACAGGAAACCAAAGTTTCTTTTAGAAACACCCCTATTACAATGTGTGTGGCAGGTTTATAAACAGAATTAACAGGCAGGTATTTTCAGATAGCATTAGCACAGTGTTAGTCAATGTCAGGAAAATTTTTTTAAGTTTATGGGAGTTTTAAAAAACAAAACAGTAAAATTAGTTTTGATACATTCTTTGTTACTTTGACTTTCACCACAGTCTATAGTCCTGAAAAAGACTGTTTATAAAGTAAGGTATGTAACTTAATTTCCCCAGGGTAAAATAAGTGTGAGCCACAAGTATTTTTGTCATTAAGAAAGAGCCACTTACCTTAGGTTGGTGTTGCGTATCAGTTAGATATTTCTTCTGTCAATTTTTACCACAAGTTTTTTTTTAAAAGTTCTTAGAGGAAATAATAAAGATTTTTTCCAGATATCTAAATTAGTATACATTTTTTAAAACATGATAACTCTATGAAATATAAAGTAGCAAAACAACATATGAAAGTTCTCATCTTCAGCTTGGCACACAGTTAATGCTCAGTAACTAGCAGATTGAGGCATATAAGGTTGCCAATATTTGACCACTTTGACTTATAAAAATGACAGTTTCCTGAGATTCAAGTTAATAGTAGTATTCTTACTTGTTTGCATTGGTGTCAGAATCCCATTAGCCTAATTCACCTTACTAAAAGGGCCCTCAGATCTCGAGAAAATTATGGTTATTAGCCAAGATAAAAGTATATCTGCATGACTTCAGTAGCTACTGCAGCAAAGTGAACCTATACATTTCACCTCAAGAGAGTTTAGGGATGTTCTGATCTTATAAAGCAGAGGTCCCCAATCCCTGGGCCATGGACCTGTACTGGTCAGTGACCTGTTAGGAACCAGGCTGCACAGCAGGAGGTGAATGGTGGGCGAGTGAGCATTACCACCTGAGTTCCACCCCCTGTCAGATCAGCAGCAGCATTAGATTCTCATAGGAGCCTGAACCCTATTGTCGACTGTGCATGTGAGGGATATAGGTTGTGCACTCCTTATGAGAATCTAACTAATGCTTGATGATCTGAGGTGGAGCAGTTTCATCCCCAAACCATCCCCTCACCCCTGTCCATTGAAAAATTATCTTCCACAAAACCTGTGCCTTGTGCCCAAAAGGTTGGGGGCCACTGTTATAAAGTACAGCAAGAGGTTAAAGCTAAAGGAATAAAATAACAGTTGTGAGGCTGACATTGTAGTGGAGAGAGACACAGAATCCAAAAAAGCAAAAAGGGACAAAAACAATCTACAAATGTAACACAAATACCATTTGATATGGGAGGCTTTGATGTGTACATATGACTAAAAGCCCTATATCCTGCTGTCCTTTATCAGGATATCATTATATTATAATAACATATTTCCAGTTATGACTGTTCATTATCAAGATAAGTTTAAAACTGTCTTTGAATGCTCTAAAAGTCTGTGCGAATTTTAAGTGTGTGTTCTAAATAAGTTCTCTGAAAATTTTACCTGATTTCTCAGCCCTTCAGGGTACAGTGAAGTGTCACTTTAGTATTATTATTATTATTATTATTTTGAGATGGAGTCTTGCTCTGTTGCTCAGCCTGCAGTGCAGTGGCGCAGTCTCGGCTCACTGCAACCTCCACCTCCTGGGTTCAAACAGTTCTCTTGCCTCAGCCTCCAGAGTACCTGGGATTACAGACACCTGCCATCACACTCAGCTAATTTGTGTATTTTTAGTAGAGATGGGTTTCACCTGAAGTGTCACTTTAACACATGAATGATTAGAGGATGAGTCATTCTACAGCTCTCTTTATTAGCAAAACAATTGGGAAGCAACTTTATATCTGGGTATTTTTAGACTTTCAGGGACACAGCCAACTTTTAAAATTTTATTACACAAAAACATTTTAATAATAAAAAATTAGAAAATGTAATTTTTAAAAAATTCTGCATGAAAAGCTGAATATCTCCTTGAACAATGTAGACCTAGTAGATGAAGAAAAATACCACAAAGGTGGGTTGCTTTTTTCATCCTGTTTTTTCTGTATCCCTAGCACTTAGCTCAGGGGCTGGCACATAGCTGGCAAGAATGCATATTTATTGAATGAATGAAGGAATGGAGTGAATGCAATTCTAAGTATTGCATTAATATGTAAGTCTTTCACTCATTAAACATCCTTTTTGTACAAGAAATTGTTCAGTAAAAATACTCTTTTCTCACCTACAAAATGGGGGGAGGCCTTACAACGTGTTTCCAGCATGAATATTCCACAGTCTTGTAAACAGGCAAGCCCACTGTCTAGGGAAGAGATCAAACAGTAGGGATTTCTTAAAGCATTAATGGGTAAGTTAAGACCATTAATGCCTGGCTTGGTTCCACAATGGCCTTGGGCCACATACAACCTTGATTGATGATGACTTTTTACCCATCTCTCTGAAACTACTTGCTGAGTTTTGTCTTAGGGCTTGTGTGTCACTTGTTTAGCTCTCCTGACATTAATCCAAAGGAAGTCATTCGTTGGCAAGTACAAATTCTCTCCAATTATGCCAAAGAGAATTATCCATTACATTTTATGGAAAGCTCAAATCATATTTCCAGGAGGGCTGGGGACCTGCCAGCTCACTGGGTTTTGTTGGAATTGATTTATTTTGCTTTCCCCAGGCTTTTAACCAAAAGCCTTTGGAATTCCAAATGGAGCCTTTTTATCATTTGAGATCTCCTGAAGAGAGGGAATTTGTTTTTAAACACTACGGACACATGTTTTGTGGGAATAATGCTACTAATTTTTCTCCGCTTTTGTTTTAAACACTGGAATTATGGGCTCTTTGGTCAAGAACCAATGTTAGGAAAAGTTTATCTTTTTAGCCTACTTCTAGCTATGTCTGTACTGTTTAATGCAGTAGGCACTAGCCACATGTGGCTATTTGATTAATCAAATTAAAAGATAAGTTCCTTGATTTCACTAGTCAAATTGCAAGAACTCAATAGCCAAAAGTGGCTGCTGGCTGTCTCACTGGAGAAGCACACATATGTATTATTTCTGTGAGCACAGAAAGTTCTATTAGACAACACTAGCAAAGACTATCTCCTTGACTGAACTTGAGTCAGACTCCTCTGAACTCTCTTCTCAACTAGGCCCTGACCTCAGACTCTGTCCTTGTCCTGTTTGGTCCAGTTTTAGTAAGAATCCTAGTGAGTCAGTATAGCGAGAATCCCCTAGTCTTGATATGTGATAAAATTCTTCATCTTGCCCATCCTACCCCATCATCCTCCATGTCTTATCACTCTGGCCTGCCTTCACCAAGAATCCCGTCAGGTCAGTTTAGGTAGGGTCCCCCCTATTCTTGATCTTTCCTCTTAGTAATTTTCCATCCACTGACATCCACTCTGCTCGTTGGCTATAAATTCCCACTTGTCTTGGTATTTGGAGTTAAACCTGATTTCTCTCTACTGCTGCAAAACCCCCACTGCAGTAGTCCCTCTTGAACAGTCCTCCTTATCATCTTTGACAATTTCACGAATATTTTTTTCCTTATTGACATTATCTTAACTTCTAAAAGGACACAAAATATTCAAGTATTTTAGCTTTTAATTTAAAAAATTTCTTATGACCTAAGATGGGAAAAGAATTGACCAGAGACTTATTTATTCAACATTTATTTACTAAGTCAAAACAATTTCACAAGAGGTTATTGTGGTTGTGAAATATTCTTGGAGGTTTACAGCCTCTGTCTCCCACTACACAGGTGATGTTGTGGTCCAGAGAAGCTCCTGGGGAAAGCCCAAAAGCTTTTTGGAAGTCTCAGGCCCTGCTAAAGAAAGGGAGTCTTCTCTTCTGAGTCACAGTTCATCTTCATTTCAACTACCCTTCTCTTGATGCTGAGGAATTCAAATGTAACATATTAAATATGTAAGAAAGTACTTTAGAAATTCTAGGGAGTGTTGGCACTGCATATTCTCTTAGTTGTTTCCAAACATTTCTAGGACTAGATTGTTTTACAGTTTGAATGTGCCCTCCAAAAGCGTATGTGTTGGAAACTTGATTGTCACTGTAACAATGTTAAGAGATGGGGCTTTGGGGGTGATTGGGCTATGAGGGCTCTGTCCTCATGAATGGATTGATGCTGTTATCATGCGAGTGGGCTGATTATTGCAGGAGTTTGGTCTCCTTTTCCTCTTCATAGTGCCCTCTCTCATCTTCTCTTGCCTTTTTACCTTTCAGCCTTCTACAATGGGATGACCCTCATCCAATGCTGGTGCTATGCTCTTGGACTTCCCAGCATTCAGAATCATTTGCCAAATAAACTTCTTTATATATTACCCAGTCTGTGGTTATTCTATTATAGCAACAGAAAACAGACTAAGACAACTTACTAGTCCCCAAATGAGCAAGTCATCAGGCCCAACTGTACTCTTGGATGCATGTAAAATAACAAAGAATTTTAGACCTGTGTTACAGCCCAACGGGTTCTCTTGCCTGCTGCACAGATAAAGCCAATACACTAAGACAACACTGTTGCAGCAGAGAAAGAATTTTAATTATCACAAGGCAGCTGAGCAGTAGAACAGGAGATATTTCTCAAATTTGCCTTCCTGAGATCTCAAAGGCTATGGTTTGTAAGGATAATTTGGTGGGCAGGGAGCTAGGGGTTTTGCTGATTGGTTGGGGATGAAATCATAGGAGATTCAAACTGTCTCTGGAAGCTGAGTCAGTCTCTGGGTGGGGATCACAGGACCAATTGAGTCAGTTCCTTTGTGTGAGTCACTGATCTGGGTGGCATCAGTTGGTCCACCTGAATTCAAAACTCTGAAAAATATCTCAAAGATAAATCTTAGATTTTGATAATAGCGATGTGATTTATAGGAGCAATTAGGAAAGTTCCAAATCTTGTGACCTCTGGTTACATGATTCCTGAACAGTAAGCAAGCTAGAGAACAATGGCTGATTATCAGTTAACTATGCTTACAGGTTGGCAGAATTCAGGCCCTTACCATAATTCTAACCTTGTGGCCTTTCATTAGTTTTATGAAGTCAGTTTCAGTTCCCAAACAAGAAAGGAGTTAGTTTGGGGAAGAGACTATTATCATCATTGCTTTAAAGTTAAACCATAAGCTAAATTCCTCTCATAGTTTGGTTGGCCTATGCCCAGGAATGAGCAAGGACAGTTAGCTTGTGATGTTAGAAGCAAGATGATGTCAGCTGTATTAGATTTATCCTGCTACTATAATCTCTGCAAAGGCAATTTCACCTGTAGCACAGCCAGGTCAGTGCTAGTTGCTATGTGATCAGTAATTCCAAGCTACAGAGTTCTACCAAATCATTTTGGGCTATCACTGATACAGTATAAATTCAAGCAATGATTAAGGAATGTTTAGTGATTAAGAAAAGGCTAATATTCCAGTACTTTCCTACTCTAATTATTGGATCATTCTATGAAAATACATATTTTTAAAAGAAAAATTTCTAGCTTAAAAATTTTTTTAAACCAATTAAACAATAATGATTTTTAAGGTTATAATCTTGACTCTCATACAAATGCAAAACGAACACATGTCAAAGATTTTGTTAGCTCAATAATTAATGAGATAACCAGTAAGCTATTAGAACCAATTCAGGAAAGGATCCAAAAAGCAAATGAATATATAAGCCTATCAGAAATACCAAAATACATTTGCTTAATAGATGCAAACTGGCCAATATCCACAGGGCAATAATCAATTGCATTCCACTATACATGTATGCTGTGCATTATTATGGACCAGGATCATTTGCCTCATGACTAGTTTTCTACAAAATAAAGAGTTGTAAAATTGTTCAAAGAAAACTTCAAAACACATAGAGTCAGACAACCTAGAAATGTATGTTTTCAATAATACCTAATAATTGAAGACATTCCGTAATCATCTTGGCCCATTCCCAAGTATTTCATAATTTTTTTCTGTTAAATTAACTCTTCATATATTACTCTTTCCATGGTTATGCCCTTTTGATGTACCTGGCCATTTTCTCAAGTTCACCTTATTTGAGAGATATCTGAGGAGCTTTCCCTTTTGTTTGATTCAATAGCACAGAGAAAAAGAACATGTCTCCTACTACAAACTCCAAGTTAAGAGTGTATGGAAAAGGTCACAGTAAGCTGGGTACCTGGAGGGAGAGGCAAAAGAAAGAGAAAAAGGAGAAAGAATTAAATCATTTATATCATAATTTCATGGATAATACTACAGAATTAAACCTCTTTGTAGTCCCTTATTTCATGGGTTCTGGCTTATTGGCTTTAAGAGACATCTCAATTGAGTAATGGTTTTTTGGAGGAGAAAGAAAATTTGAAAAGGATAAAATACTTCTTTAGAAAATGTAGTTATATTCATACCATGGCATATTATTCCCTCAGTAAACAACAGTTTAAACCCTTTTAACATTCTTCTGAATCACTTTGTCCATCACTTATCATGCATATGACCTGATACTTTCATAGTGCATTTCCTGATTGAAACCTTTTTAGCAGCTTTGTGATTGAAAATGTAATCTTAAAGCATTTCAAAGAATACTGGGATATTTTCTTCATAATCCACCCCATACTCCTACTCTTTCTACACACACTCCAATGTAATTATATACCTGAGGTTATACAGCTAATTTTGAAAATTATAAGGAAGGTTTTGATAGCTTACCACCTAAGCAGTTGTCCTCAGCATAGCATTCATGGGTTATTCACTTTTCCTAGCTTGGAAAATGCTGTCATCTATTCTGAAAGACTGACAAATCCTTCTGCCTTTAACTGTGCTGGTTGGCATCCAACAGACAGTCCTTTTGAATAACCCAAGGCCAAAAGATTTATTAACTTGCACAGATTTATCTATTTGCATGTGTTTTCTATTTTTGGGTCCTCTGTAAAACATTTAATTGTTATCTTACAAGAGAATCACTTGGTTCATTTCTTGAGTGATAAATATTTGCATCACTTACAGTAAATTTACATCCTCTGGTGCTCTTCATTCTCTTCTGCATACACAGACTTTTTCTGTTCAGTTCTGCCATCACAGTACAGTCCTATTGAGGACAAGTCTACATCCAAGTTTAAGGAAAACTCTACGGTGAGAGGCAGGGCCAATGGAAACAATTCAACTGAGGGAACAAGGATAAACAAATAGCCTAAAGTACACACTTGTCCAGGCTATGGCACATGCACAGGAAATGACAGCTCTGACACATAATTGTCTGTATGATGATCAGCTGATTTCTTTGGACATTGATTATAAGATTTATTAGAATTGGGAAAGGGAAGGAACACTATACATGAGGAATTTGTGAAATTACAGATTTCTAAAATACAGATTGTTTCACAAAGTGTGATCCCCCTTTTTTTTTTTTTGAAAAGGTTTTTTGACAAAGTTCCTAGCTTCATTGCTGCTGATCTAATTGTGCCTTTCTCTTAGCAAATCAGGAAACAAAGGCCTGGAAACTTTAACTTATTCCAAATTTCACCAAGGTAGCTAGTATTAACCAAAATTAAAGCAGTGATTTCCAAACTCCCAGTTGTCCAAACACCCATAATAAAGTTTTCACCAATCTGTGGCAACATGAAAAAAAAACAGTAGTGAATTTTTATGAATTCATAAATATCCACTTCAAGGGATTGTTTTATTTTCATGTTGAAATATTCATTTTTTATGTGATCGATGTATTCATTCTTTTGTATGATTATAAGAGGCGTCATTTTTGTAAATTTTTTTGTTGCCACCCCAATATATTAGTAGAACAAAAATTTAGCAGTCCTATGTAGGTTCTTTTGATTAAAGGAATTACTAGTCCTTTGCATACAAAAGTCTGAGAATTAATAGGCAGGGGAACTTCCAATACAGTGTTCTTTTTGTTAGGCATTTCTCCCTAGTTACTTCTTGTGGCTTTTTTCTTTTTTCTTTTTTTGTTGGAGAAAGGTCCTCCCTCAAGCATTTTTCTCAGCTACCAAAGGGCACCTCTCTCTTTTTCTCAACTCACAATTATGAAACCATTTTTTATTATTTTAAAATAATTGGGTTATAAAAAAGCAACAAGATGCATTTATGAATAATCTCCTTATAAATTAGATGAACTACCAGGGAAGTTAAAAAACACTATCTTTTTTTATAATGTTGACTTTCAGTTTTGTGATTCATCATACCTCAATTAAAAGAAGTTCCCTTGTTTTAATGAAGTGTTTTCTAAAGTAGTATACACATATGCACTTATATGCAACTTAATCTACCACTGGCGACAAAGCAGAGAAATGCAAGAAATAAGGGTAATTTATTCATAGCTAACCTACTTCTACCTTTTCTACTACCATAGCACTATCTACTACTATTCTGGTACTGCAGCCCCTTGTTTTTATGTAAAGACATTTTACAGAGTAGCTAGAAAAATAATAAATCTCCAAAGTAATTATCTATGTGAAAGTAACTCATTTGAGAATGTATTGATTGTTATGATTAATAGTAGGTCTCTGGCATTTTGTAGACTAATGTTAATATTGTAATGTTTTGGTACCACCTTCTGCGATTGTTCGAGGTAGTGTACTTGTTATTATATTACATGTCCAGTCATTGGTGACGATACCACTTTGTCGGGCTGGAAAGATGGAAACACTTTTTCAAAGAGAAGAAAAAATTGAGCTACTACCACTGGGCTGAAAGTAAATTAGGCTCAATAATTTAGAAGTGACAATTACTCTTGCTGTCTTGCTGTTCCTTCTGATACAGCATTATAGGCCTTTACATGTCACACTATATTAATTTAATAAATATTTATTTGGCACCTACTATGTGTAATTCATTAGGTGCTCATTCTGATTATCCTAAGATATGGAAAGATGAATATCCTTCCATTTGTGCCTTCAAAAAGCTTAGGACAAGAGATGATCCATGTATGAAATTACCTGTAACAGAAGGAAGCAGTGGTATATGCTATTGGAGAGGTAGAGATAGAAATTTGCCAAGATTTCAGAGGAGGGAGGATGTTGCTGTTTTAATTGAAGAACCAAGCGGGTATTCATGAAGGAGATGAAAATAGAACAGAACCTGGAGAAGTGCTTTGGATTTGAACATATGGAACTTGGGCTAGGTTAGTTTCGGAAACAGAACTATATAAGCCAGTAACAGGAGAGGAAAATTCTGGTGTATCTGATGCAAAAGGGAGTCTGGCTAGAGTTACAGGATCCATGAAGGAGTAGTAAGTAGAAAGTTATGCTGGGTCACAGTACAAATTCTGTGTTATATTCAGGACTAAAGATTTTGGGCTTTGGTCTACAGGGATGAGAGAACTCCTGAGGTTTGTAAACATAGGAATAAGCTGGTCATAAGGAGTATCAAGACAATTGATTTGGGGCTCAGCTTATGTTGGATTGCAGGGGCAATAGCAGTTCAGAGAGTGGCTGGGAACCAGAATCATTGGTATAGTCCTTGAGATGCATTGAGAGGAAGAACTGCCATCGTGGCCATGGGAATGGCCATGGGATGATCAACAGGAGAAGTGCCAGGGTGCAACATGGAATGAGTGTTTGACAATGAATTGAACATGAGGGAAAAGAGATGGAGGGGAGTCAAATGCTTTTACGCTGAAAGAAAAAAGAGTAGGTTTGAAAAGATAAGGAGGCCTGTTTGGGCCTCCTTGAATTCAAACTGCTGGCAGACGTCAATGAATAAATATCCCAAGAACAATTACCAATGCATATCAGAAATTAAGATAAAAATGAAGCCAGAGCTATAATTTTACTTATTTGGGAATAATCTTAATAGATATAATAGTTGAAGTATCTTTGTTTTGAGAGTTCACCAGTGGGCGTGAGAAGTGTTCTACCAAGAAAAGAGAAGGGCCAGGACTAGATCTGTGGAGAATATCAACACTTAAAATGTAGAACAAGGAAACCACTCCCTCCAGCCCCCACCCAGCCAAAAACCTAGAAACTAAAAATAACCACCCAACACTCAGGAGAAGTCAGAGGCAGCAGAGGCAGAGGAGGGAGCCAGCAACCAGCAACCAGCAGCAGAGAGGCTACAGCAGGCTAGCAGAAGTAATTTTGCTTGCAAGCTGGACATCTTGCCTTCAAAAGGAAGAAAGATCACTTAACTGTGGATAGACATGTGTGTTTCCAGAGCAGAGTTACTTCAACTCTCTGAAAGAGTTCCCTGACAGGATCTGCTCCCACAGTTCACAGCCACATGGTCCAAATTTCTTGGCAGAATGTGTCATCAGTGGCCTGTGGTCCACTGCCCTGGCAGAGCCCTCTCCCACAAACACAATGGGAGCTCTTTCCAGGAGTCTAGAAGCCCAAAGATACATCAGTGGTTTTGACATCCCATTTTCCCCAGTAAGAAAAACCAGCAGAGCTGCAGGTCCGTATAACATTGCTTTTTTTTCCATCTGACCATCTGCTGTACACCAGAGGTTTTTAACCCGAGGTCACTGAATATTCTGGCCAGTGGATATAATTTTCTGCTATCCACGTGCATGTATTTTCCTGCAGGGACGATTTATTCTTCTCCTCATTCTTAAAAAGATATATTTTCTTAAAGAGCCACCGTAGGCCAGGCACGGTGGCTCACGCCTGTAATCCCAGCACTTTGGGAGGCCGAGGCGGTTAGATCACTTGAGGTCAGGAGTTCGAGACCAGTCTGGCAAACATGGTGAAACCCCGTCTCTACTAAAAATACAAAAATTAGCCAGGACCATGCCTGTAATCCCAGCTACTCGGGATCGCTTAAACCCAGGAGGCGGAAGTTGCAGCGAGCCAAGGTTGTACCATTGTACTCCAGCCCGGGTGACAAGAGTGAAACTCCATCTCAAAAAAAAAAAAAAAAAAAAGACTTGGAGAAAATAAAATCTGATGTACCTGTAAAGGACACTTGGAGCTTGCACAGGTAGAAGTTTTCTGAGTAAATCAGTGAATGAGTGGTCAGTGAATGTGATGCCTAGAACATTACTGTATGTTAACCATAGAATTTATAAACACTGTATACTTTGGCTATACTAAATGTATTAAAAATGCCTTTCTTTCTTCAATAATAAATTAACCTTCACTTACTGTAACTTTTATACTTTATAAAGTTTTAGATGTTTAAAAAACTTTCTGACTGTTTTGTAATGCCACTGCGTCCAGCTCCGGTAGTGTACAGCAACGTCCTAGGCATCACATTCACTTACCTCTGACTCACTCACTTACCCAAAGAACTTCTACCCATGCAAGCTGCGTTCAGTAAGTGTGTAAGTGTGTAACGACACTTAGCTTAAAACACAGACACATTGTACAGCTGTACAAAAGCATTTTCTTTCTTTGTATCCTTATTCTATAAGCTTTTTCTCTAATTTTCTACTTTTTATTTTTATATTTTTTCTTTTAAACATTTTTGTTAAAAGCTAAGACACAAATACACATATTCGCCGAGGCCTGCACGTGATCAGGATAATCAACATCACTGTCTTCCACCTCTACATCTTATCCCACTAGATGGTCTTCAGGGGCAATAACACCCATGGAGCTGTCATCTCCTGTGATAACAGTGCCTTCTTCTGGAATACCTCCTGAAGGATCTGCCTGAGGCTGTTTCACAGTTATGTTTTTTTTTTTTTTTTTAATGATAAGAAGTATGGTATAGTAAATGCATAAACCAGAAAAATACTCATTTATTATCATTATCAAGTACTGTGTATTGTATGTAATTGTATTATACTTTTATACAACTTGCAGTACAATAGGTTTGTTTAAACCTACCGCATGCATCACCACGACTAAAGCTTCTGCCTTTTCCTGGAGTTCTCTGGAGTACAAAAGGAAGTAAGAATGCCAAAGTGGTGGCAGCCCCCCAAAGGTGGCTGAAATCAGTAGACTAGCAAGGCTGCTGTGCTCTTGGCACCTGGCTTTATCCCAGTGCTGCATGAGTGACAGAGCCTGCCCTGCAGCAGTGCACTCCGTCTCCCATTAGCCGTCATCCCATTAGCAACGGAGGTGATGAGAGTTCATATTTACAAAGAGGGTGAGACTTACCTTCCTAAACAAGCAATAACTATTTAAACTTGCATACAAATGCAGGAGGGTGAAGGGGTGAGGGCAGAGGACTTTGGAACTTTTTCAGATGAAAAAACTGATGCTTCTAACATTAAAATGTGAAGGACTTACAAAGTCACCAGGCAGTTCTCTGAAATTGGAGTTACAAATAAATGCTTCAGGACTGGTTAGGATCTTCTGATTCATAAGCCTGTTGGAATCACTCTGCTCTTCAGTTAAATGTGTATGTACTCTGTTAATTGAGTAATGGAGACTATTAATGCTCGACCATAATTAAAATACAGTTTTCCAAATGCTTTTGCTCAATATCACTTTGCATGTTGTTTCAGTGATTTTATTAAATGATTAAGAACAAGTAAGTTACTTAATTGTGTGAATAAACAGTTTAGCTTTCCAAACTCCTGCAGTGACAAAATGGGAGAATACAAAGGAAAGAGGAAATCGTGTCGCCAGTGTGCGCAAGTCAGGCTGTTTGTGGGAAGACAGGGCTTCTGGAACACTGGCATGCCAAGAAGCAGAGATATTATTCAGAGATAGCTGGGCTCTGATGGTGCTTTTTTTCTCCAAGAGAAAATGTGGCGTTGATGCCCTTCAATTTGGTTCAAGAACCTGATGAGCCTGACCATTAGAAATATTAATTTAAATAAAAATAACAGTTTGTTTAGTGTAAGCTGAAATGGTAACATAAGTCTGAATATAAATGGAGCGTGTCGTAACAAGAATTCAGTTTCATTCTCAACTTTGGTAGGGGGCTCCTCCTCCCTGCCCAAAGATTGTCACGGAGAGCAGCAGCCTCATAGGAACCAATATGTGAGAAACAATCATACAAGGATGTGCTGAGTCTGCTCCTTCTCTGGGTTACCGCTTCCTGTGGGCTCTGCAACCTGGAATGAATAAACTGGGATTTGAGGCAGGTATATGTCCGATCTCTGCTCACCAGTTGGTAACCCAGCGGCAAGGTGCATTTATTTTATAAATGGGTGAAGTGACATTTTCAAATGCCTAGCTATGCTAGTTCATCTTAAGCCCTGTAAATATCTTTTGGTTTTCATTGTACTTGTCCTAGACCTATGTAGTTTAGTGGAATCTAGTGTAAGTCCATTCAAAGTCATGATCAAACCGTATTTGGTAAGGCTATGAAAAACTGGTAAATTAGTTTCACCAAACATGACTTGTAATTAATTGTTGTATAAGTAACTATACATACTCTTAACCCCATGAGGGTGGGGACCATGGTGCCTCGTTCCTGGGAGAATCCTCAAAACTTAGCTGTCTTATTTGTTCATTTGACTATTAATTGACTTTTTAAAAGTAGAACCTCCCAACATATCCTTCCATGAGACTTCTGTTATAGAGATAACTAATAATTAATATGTAAATTATTGTTTTTTAGACTTGAAACTATTACAAGATGGCTCTCCTTGGACTCTTCTCTTTGCTGGTTCTGCAAAGTATGACTGTAGGGGCCACTTTCCCTGAGGAAGCCATTGCTGACTTGTCAGTGAATATGTATAATCGTCTTAGAGCCACTGGTGAAGATGAAAATATTATCTTCTCTCCATTGAGTATTGCTCTTGCAATGGGAATGATGGAACTTGGGGCCCAAGGGTCTACCCAGAAAGAAATCCGCCACTCAATGGGATATGACAGCCTGAAAAATGGTAAGAATGATCAGGTTTGATTTCTCAAGACATTTGAATTTGACTTTAACTCAGTTATGTTGTCTTCTTATTCCAGATGCAGCAATATTTACACAGGGTAAAAAATAATCTCATTGAAATGGTACGCCTAGAAGGATTAGGAAACCCAAGAAATGTGTTAATTCCTGGTTCCATTTCTGGCTGAATGAATCTCAGGAAATTACATCTTTTAAAAATTATTATGATTTACATAAACTCATTGTGATTTTAAAAAGCAAGCATTATTCTGGAGTTTTCAGTCTAGAAGGAGAGGCACCTATTTGTCACACAAATAAATGAAAAATTACAAATATGATGAGTACTACAAAGAAAGACAGCATAGTTTGCTAAAAATATCAGAAATTTTTGCTTAAAATCAGCAGTATCCTTTTGTTTAAATAGCATCCAAGTTTTTTTTGAAGTGTTATCTTATTATAAAAATTCTATGTATTGGGGGAAATTTCTAGCCTAATGGTATTTTGTAATTACTTTGACATGATGTTTGATTTCTGTTTTAATGCTCTGATATACATGTGAATTAGCACATTAAAAAGTTAAAAATTAAAACAATTTATAATGGCTTTTCTAGTTTTAAAATTAAAAGGTTTACTGAGTAAAATGTAAAGGATGATCTTGAATTATAAACTAGATATTTGTTTCTAATAGTATAAAGGAAGTCTAATTTAATCAAAGTAACCTAGTAATTTGAAAGAAAACAATCTCTGTAGATTGTAGCAAAATAATAATGAAATAAAAAATAATATCAGTAGATGATATTAACTTGCAACAAGTTAATTTGAACATCTAGAAATAGTACAAGTATTGGACCATATTAATGTGGGGGAAAGCCTGGCACTTTTCCCCTGGGTGCCTGTTCGGTTAATCGCCCTTGCTGTGCTTTAATGCTCCTCCACTCTCCTTGACCTTTCACCATGTTTGTTCTGCAAATAAACTTATCCTTTCTCATCTTTCAGGTGAAGAATTTTCTTTCTTGAAGGAGTTTTCTAACGTGGTAACTGCTAAAGAGAGCCAGTATGTGATGAAAATTGCCAATTCCTTGTTTGTGCAAAATGGATTTCATATCAATGAGGAGTTTTTGCAAATGATGAAAAAATATTTTAATGCGGAAGTAAATCATGTGGACTTCAGTCAAAATGTAGCTGTGGCCAACTACATCAATAAGTGGGTGGAGAATAACACAAACAGTATGTCACTTGTATCCTTTCTTCCTCTAGTAGCTTCGTTTTAACTGTCTTTAACTTCTGAAAGTATTTCCCGCTTGCTCATTTTGCATTTTGAATGTTTGGGGCATTTAGTTGGGTATCTAATAATAATTTTGTATAGATTACGGTCTATTTGAGAAACATTGTTATGAATGAACGTTTGAGAACGAAGTTAAATCTTTTGGCATATATAGAATTTGGCAGTGATAATCTGAAATCTGTACTCTGATTAATGGGTTTCCTCTGTAATCTTAACCACTTTATGGAATTTTGCTTGTCCTATTTAATAAATTAGTTACTAGATAGAATGGCAGTTGGCTCTCATAACAATATGATTAAAATAGAGTAAGAAAGAGTTAAAAATCAGAGTTTATAGATGTTTGTTGGCTTTTGAACCAAAGAACTTCATTAGTAATTTAAAACATTTGTGTATGATTCATTTTCAAAAGGGCAACTTATTTTAAGCCCCCCAAAATGGAGAGTAATTAGAATAAGATGCATTCATTCTAAATTTTATTGCTATTTTATATTTTTAAAATGTATTTAGGGTTTCCAAATGTTTCACAGTTTAGCATTTTATTTTCCAGTTTTACTAGCAAAATAATTGAAATCACAGTCCAAAAATTGAGACTAAATTAAAAGTAAATGTTTATAGCTGTTCATTAAATGAAACCATGTTTTCAAAGCTACTCAAATCATGTTAATCTTGAACTTTACATTGGAACAACAACAAAAATAACCCTGAGCAGATACTCAATATCTCTTAATCTCCAAGATGCAGGCACCTTTTACCTTATGAAGTGCCATGATTAATACAATGAGAGAATACAGAGCAAATTTTTGTCTTATGTTTTTTATCTATGAGATTAAAAAAGATTACAATAAAAGAAACTTTAATTTAGTCTTTTAATATTCAAAGAATAAATCAAGGGTGATAATCCATATGAAGTAGATTCAACTATTAAAACCAATTTGTTTTCAAACTCCTTTAGACACTTTTAGCAAACAGCAAAGACCCAATATCTTTTAAAATAGATTTGAAAAGGAGTAGTTCAGATGATAAACACTAATGCATCATGATTTAAACTGACTTTCACTCATCTGTTTTCTCCTACCCAAAAGCAATTGGTATATTGGCAGAATGATGTCCAGTATACACAGGGAAGAATTTGAAATTGATAACATTTAATCATGTACATTGTTCAAGAATAAACTTAGGGCTGGGCGTGGTGGCTCATGCCTGTAATCCCAGCACTCTGAGAGGCCAAGTGGAGTGGATCACTTGAGGCTGGGAGTTCGTGGCCAGCCTGGCTGACATGGTGAGACCCCATCTCTTCCAAAAATACAGAAATTAGCCAGGTGTGGTGGCTACTCTGTAATCTCTGTAATCCCAGCTATTCAGGAGACTGAGGCATGAGAATCACTTGAACCCAGGAGACAGAGTTTGCAGTGAGCAGAGATCATACCACTGCACTCCAACCTAGGTGACACAGCGAGACTGTTTGTAAAAAAAAAAAAAAAAAAAAAAAAAAAAAAACAGAATAAACTTTGAGGCATTTATTGAGTGGTTACTCTGTGTTAAGTTTTACATGCATCGTTGCAACTAGAAAGTGATGAAGTCTAAGCTTATATTGTATATTGTTCTGTAGTTTGTGTATCAAGATGCTGCTAGTATTATTTCAGGTGATATGGGTGTTTTGAATCCCATTAATTGCACATATGTGTGTGTGTGTGTGTGTGTGTGTGTATAGTTTGTGAGTATATAACTCTTTTCCCTTTGAAAGTAAGATACTTTTTATTTTCATTATAAAGTTGGTATACAGTTTCTCTGGACCACTCTATCAGATGGTGGTTTGAAAATCTTCTGGTGCCCCTTTGTCTTCCAGTTTAATGTGAATTTTTATCTATTCATTTTTTCCTAAATAGATCTGGTGAAAGATTTGGTATCCCCAAGGGATTTTGATGCTGCCACTTACCTGGCCCTCATTAATGCTGTCTATTTCAAGGGGAACTGGAAGTCACAGTTTAGGCCTGAAAATACTAGAACCTTTTCTTTCACTAAAGATGATGAAAGTGAAGTCCAAATTCCGATGATGTATCAACAAGGAGAATTTTATTATGGTAAGACATTTTTTACTTTTATTTCTGTCTTCTTGCAGTATATCAACACATTTCTAAGAAAAACATGAAGTATTCATTACGCAAACTCTTTGTCAATCTAATTTGGGCTACAATTCAATTTTTCTGGCTCCATTTTTAAAACCCTCTAATTTGCTTCTGAGTAAATATTATATTCATTATGGTTTCCAATGTATTTTCAAATTTATAAGTCAACCATGCCTGCAGAGTAGCTTTATTCATCTGAAAATACCTGACATTGTGTGAGAATGTTCTGATTTACTCCAAAAACTCATCTGGTTTAGGATGGGTTTTAGTGGACCATATGTTCCATGAAGCACTTGATTTGGACTCTGCACCACTTTTAAATTACAAACATTGTTCTCATACAGGGACTTTAAAAAAAAATTGATTTTAAACATGTGTGTATATGGCTAAACATAATTGTTTGTTTATACTTTATTGAGAGCCTATAATTTTTAATATAATTCAATATCTTTGGCATTATTTTCAAAGATGTTTTATTGGACTCTTCAGAAGTTTAGGGTATTAGTCCCTCTTGTCTACTATATTGACTTGTAATAATTTGTTAAGTCATAATCAGAAAGTTAATTTTTAACCAAGTATATGTTAGAACTAGTAGTTTTATTCTATTTAAAAGCACAGTACAGGCCAACTGCTGTGACTCATGCCTGTAATCCCAGTACTTTGAGAGACAGAGGCAGGAGGATTCCTTGAAGCTGGGAGTTCGGTCTAGTTTGGGCAATACAGTAAGACCCTGTCTCTACAAATACATATACATATATATATATATGTATATGTATATATATATATTTTTTAATTAGCTAGGCATAATGGTACACACCTATAGCCCTAGCTACTCGCGAGGCTGACGAACGAAGATCGCTTGAGCCCAGGAGTTCGAGGCTGCGGTGAACTATGATCACACCACTGCACTCCAGCCTAGGTGGCAGAGCAAGACCCTGTCTCTAAAATTATATACATATAGGTTTTATATGTAGATAAAACGTTTTGGCCATATACGTGTGTGTGTGTAATTTAGCTAAGTTCATAGAGCACGAAGCCAACTACCTCATTTACCTAATTACCTAATTTGGAGATACCAATTTTCACAAATATAATAGCTAAATATTATACAATGCTTAGATTTCATTTTGACTCTGCAAACTTTGCTTTAAAACTTGTAGTTTTCGTGATAATAAAGTGCCAGGTATTAAATGGTCAAATTTTCCCTTCTTAAAAATCAGGTGAATATTGATCAATGTGCTTTACATTCAACTTGGAGCCAGGGCTTTATTTTCCTAACCAGGACTTTTCGTTGTTTCTAATGTCACACTTTAGATATATTGAATTATCTCATTTAAAAATAAAAAGCAAGTCTTGAATATGTGTTATTACAAATGTGAAATAATTCTGTGGATTCTGTGGAAATAAAATAATTTATACAGGACTGTGAATCTATTTGAATTTTAGGGCCTATTTTCATATAAACCTGCTTTTTATCAGGTGCATGAATTTCTTTATATCCTATATACTATTTGGGAAGAAACATATATAACAAATTTAAACCTTTTTATTTTTTTTAGATTATATTTCAGTAGTTTTGGGAAACAGGTGGTTTTTAGTTACATGGAAACATTTTTTAGTGGTGATTTGTGAGATTCTGTTGCACCCGTACCTGAGCAGTGTACACTGTCTTTCATCCCTCACCGCCAGCTTTTTTAAAAACTTTGATATGTATCTTGTATGGCCTTTCTTTTCTTTTTAGGGGAGTTTAGTGATGGCTCCAATGAAGCTGGTGGTATCTACCAAGTCCTAGAAATACCATATGAAGGAGATGAAATAAGCATGATGCTGGTACTGTCCAGACAGGAAGTTCCTCTTGCTACTCTGGAGCCATTAGTCAAAGCACAGCTGGTTGAAGAATGGGCAAACTCTGTGAAGAAGCAAAAAGTAGAAGTATACTTGCCCAGGTGAGAGGTTCCTGTGTCACCCTTCCCACAACATGGACAATGGGCTATCAATGAAAATCTGACCTAGAAAAACTCTGGGAACTGCTTTCAAATCATAATTCTCGTGCTACTCTCTTCTTCTTCTTGTTCTTCTCCTTCTCTTCCTTCTCCTTCTCTTTCTCCTTCTCCTTCTTCTTTGATTTTCTTCTTTTCAGTATTCTTTCACAGTCATTTCTTTCATACTCGTGTGGTCCTTCCCATAGACACATGCTCACTTATTGGTTCATTCAGTGCTATTCATCAAGACCTACTTTCAGATATAATTCAATGTTCTTGGCTTGGTTTTAGCAAATTCATGTATCTATTTTCTCTGAATATCATTTGCATTTACAGTCTTCTGTATTTTATTAATACTTAAGGTTGATTATAACTGGAGAGGAAACAATCTCTGACTCTAGAACTGCAAGCAAGTCACTGTGCTAAGTGCTGAGATGCAACCATGAATTAGCAGGAAGATGCAACTCTGCTCAATATTCTCCCTGTGGCTACAAGAATAAGATGCACACAATGCCTTTAATGTCCTGAATGCCTTCCCCTTCTCAACCCCATTTCTGGCCACTTGCCACATCAAGCATGTTGTAGCATGTTCTGTCCTTGTACTTGTGATTATACCACATATATCATGCTATTTTCATGTCTCTGAGTCTCCATTTATGTTCTTGCATTGGCCTAAAATGTCCTCCTCATATTTCTTTCCCAAGATAGTGTTGCGTAGCCGTCAGGGTACACTTCTAGAGCCATTTCTTCCCTGAAGTGTCCCATGAACTACCTGGATCAAGTGACCCTCACTTTTGCTTCACTTATACACCTTTCTGTTATTACTTGTTACCGTCCCATAATAACATTATATTTTTGTAGGGATAGTTTTCTTTCTGTAAGTTCTTCTAGGGTAGAGCCAATTTTCTTTCCTATAAAAAGAACACAATAAGTGTTTGCAAAATGAAATTGAACTGAAAATGTTTATTCTATCCCTGAATACCTTAAAACCTAGTAGGAGAGCTAGGCCAGTAATCACATAGAACATGTTTATTAATGTACTATGTAAATTTTAGTCTAGAAAACAAGACATATCAATAAAAACAGATTAAATATATATGTATGTGTGTATGTGAAAGTACAGTTAAGATTCATTCCATATTAAGAAAATTGTTCAAGTATGATTAATTACTATGAGCATTCAGATAAATAAGATATTAGTATTAAAGATGAATTATTAATAACTGATTAACTCATTCATATTTATTCTAATGTTAGGAATTATCATTTAAGAATTACATTTTATGTAAATATCAATGTTTCTAAAAACTTAGCTGATAGTTTGTTATGTAGGTGAAGGAGATCTATTTGGAACTATAGAGTTTTTGCCTGGAAAATTATGTTTTATAGTGTATTCATAGTAAGTAATATTATGTTATGTCATAATTTATGATAGACCATTTCATGTTATATATTCATAATATATAACTATAAATAATATGTAGCCATATATTTTCTATTTTTTACATTTTATTTTATTTTATTTTAAGTTCTGGCATATATGTGCAGAATGTACAGGTTTGTTACATAGGTAAACGTGTGCCATGGTGGTTTGCTGCAGCTATCAACTCATCAGCTAGGTATTAAGCCCAGCATGCATTAGCTATTTATCCTGATGTTCTCCCTCCCCCCAACACCCTGACAGGCCCCAGTGTGTGTTGTTACCCTCCCTGTGTCCATGTGTTCTCATTGTTCAGCTCCCACTTATAAGTGAGAACATGCACTGTTTGGTTTTCTGTTCCTGTGTCAGTTTGCAGAAGATAATAGCTCCCAGCTCCATCCATGTCCCTGCAAAGGGCATGATCTCATTCCTTTTTATGGCTGCATAGTATTCCATGGTGTATATGTACAACATTTTTTTTTTAATCTGGTCTGTTCTTCATGGGCATTTGGGTTGATTCCACGTCTTTGCTATTGTGAATAGTGCTGCAAGGAACCTATGTGTGCATGTATCTTTATAATAGAATGATTTATATTTCTTTGGGTATATACCCAGTAATGGGATTACTGGGTCAAATGGTATTTCTGCCTCTAGATCTTTGAGGAGTCACCACACTGTCTTCCACAATGGTTGAACTAATTTACATTTCCACCAACAGTATAAAAATGTTCGTTTTTCTCCACAGCCTTGCCAGCATCTGTTGTTTCTTGACTTTTTAATAATCGCCATTCTGACTGGCATGAGATGGTATCTCACTGTGGTTTTGATTTGAATTTCTCTAATGATCAGTGATGTTGAGCTGTTTTTCATGTTTGTTGGCTGCATAAATGTCTTCTTTTGAGACGTGTCTATTCGTGCCATTTGCCTACTTTTTAATGCGATTGTTTACTCCTTGTAGATTTGTTTAAGTTCCTTGTAGATTCTGGATATTAGACCTTTGTCAGATGGATAGATTGGAAAAATTTCCTCCCTTTCTGTAGGTTTTCTGTTCACTCTGATGATAGTTTCTTTTGCTGTGCAGAAGCTCTTTAATTTAATTAAATCCCATTTGTTAAGTTTTGCTTTTGTTGCAATTGCTTTTGATGTTTTTGTCATGAAATCTTTGCCTGTGTCTATGTCCTGAATGGTATTGCCTCGGTTTTCTTCTAGGGTTTTTATAGTTTTCGGTTTTACATTTAAGTCTTTAATCCATCTTGAGTTAACTTTTGTATAAGGTGTAATGAAGGGGTCCAGTTTCAATTTTCTGCATATGGCTATATATGGCCACATATTTTCTTGTCTACATACAAAAGTCAAGGTAATCATAACCCAAATCTTTTTGGCTAAGATATTTAGCATGCATAACTTTCCATGACAATACATATATGTAGAGATATTCCATTATAAGTCTATTCTTAAGGAGAGGTAATTGATGAATACCTAGCAAGAGTTTTTTTAATGTATGATAATTGACATTTATATACTAAATATGTAAACAATATACCTTAATTCCAAAGAACAATTTACTTTTGAACATTAATAATTAAATTTAAATTACTATGTAAATCAGGTCTAAACTTATAAAACATTTAGTCCATGTTAACCCTCATCTAGTGACCTTTCACAATTAATTTTGTATTTTTTCTTGCATTTTATGAAGAATTCCTTTTGATAAAATGAGAAATTCAGTACAGTGTTAATGCTTCTCTTATTAAATCCATAAATTAAGTGCAATGCTTCCAAATGCTCCAATTCTGTGAGGATGCAAAGTTATTTAGGAGTATTTTAACAGAATTCTAAATGAATGCTTACTGATATTATACATTCTAATTCAATCATATTCACTAGAAAATGTGGCCTCCAGGTTCTGTCCACTGAGAAATTGAATGTGGCAGCAGAAGAAAATTAAATTTTCATTTTCTAAGAGATACTCTTCAATTATGAAATAGTTTGGCTATCTTGCTCATATTAATGCCTGTACTAAATTAGGCACAGGTAATTATCATGTATCAATTTTTCCAGGAGTTCCATAAATTATCCCTGTACATGGCTACTGCATAGATAGGGAGGCTAAATAGCAAAATAAATAACTCTAGATTCCCCTTTTAACAGAATGGCTGTTTTCAAATACTTACATATATCATAATAATCAATGTGAAACTCTCCACCTTCTCCATTTTTACAGCATTAGGATCCACTAAATGTTTGATAATAGTAATGATTTATGTGACCCATTTTTAGCAAAGGTAAAAATGTTTTTAGTAGCTATACTCTATGTTTACTCGTGTCAGTTTTAATGGTTTGCGTAGTTTTATCCATAAAGAGATATTACTCTGAAAATGCAACTTGTATTTCTGTAATTTGACCACATTCTTGTCCTGTTTGACAGGTACTTTTACTTTCTGTTTTGCTAGAATTTATACAAACAGCTTTAAAACACTGCCCTTGAAAACCAAATACTGTATTTTCTCACTTACAAGTGGGAGCTAAACATTGGGTACTCATGGACATAAAGATGGCAATGACAGACACTGAGGATGACTAGAGGAGGGAGGAAGGAAAGTGGGCAAGGGTCGAAAACTGTTGGATGCTATGCTCACTATCTGGGTGACAGGATCATTTGTATCCTAAACCTCAGCAATATGCAATATACCCATGTAACAAACCTACACATGTATCCCTTGAATCTAAAATAAAAGGGCTTTTTTAGCTTTTTATTTTTTTCATATTAAAATGCCTTTATATATATTTTTGAACTTTCTCTTTTTTTATTATACTTCAAGTTCTGGGATACTTGTGCAGAACATGCAGGTTTGTTACATAGGTATACACGTGCCATGGTGGTTTGCTGCACCCATCAACCCATCATCTACATTAGGTATTTCTCCTGATGCTATCCCTCCCCAAGCCCCCCACCCCCCAACAGACCCCGGTGTGTGATGTTTCCTTCCCTGTGTCCATGAGTTCTTATTGTTCAACTCCCACTTATGAGTGACAACATGCAGTGTTTGGTTTTCTGTTCCTGTGTTAGTTTGCTGAAGATAATGGTTTCCAGCTTCATCTATGTCCCTGCAAAGGACATGAACTCATCCTTTTTTATGGCTGCATAGTATTCCATGGTGTATATGTGCCACATTTTCTTTATCCAGTCTATCACTGATCACTGATAGACATTTGGGTTTTTTCTAAGTCTTTGCTATTGTGAATAGAGCTGCAATAAACATATGTGTGCTTGTGTCTTTATAGTAGAATGATTTATATTCCTTTGGGTATATACCCAGTAATGGGATTGTTGGGTCAAATGGTATTTCTGGTTCTAGATCCTTGAGGAATTGCCACACTGTCTTCTACGATAGTTGAACTAATTCACACTCCCACCAACAGTGTAAAAGCATTCCTATTTCTCCACATCCTCTCCAGCATCTGTTGTTTCCTGACTTTTTAATGATCTCCATTCTAACTGGCATGAGATGGTGGTATCTCACTGTGCTTTTGATTTGCATTTCTCTAATGACCACTGATGATGAGCTTTTTTTTTCATATGTTTGTCAGCCGCATAAATGTCTTCTTTTGAGAAGTGTCTGTTCATATCCTTTGCCCACTTTTTGATGGGGTTGTTTTTTTCTTGTAAATTTGTTTAAGTTTCCTGTAGATTATTATTAAAATAATGCAAATATATAAAATGCTATCTTTAAGATGTAAAGGAAGGGTATTTGCAGGGGAGGGTCATGTAGAGGAAGAAATTGCTTTTGTATTTTAGCAATTTTTCCACCTTAACAGTAAGTTCTACAGAAGTTAGATGCTGAATTGAAATTGTATTTTTATCCAAAATGTAAGAATCTATTCAAGAAAAGGTAAAATTGGTATACCCATTACCAAATCCAATTAAATACAAGATTTATATAAATAGTTGCACATCTCTAAGATTTAAATAAGATTGCCCGATGCTTCCATTTATCCATGGTAGCAAAAATAGTTTGTTTTATATATCAAATATTTATGTAAAACACCCAAAAAGCACTTAAGTATAAAACCTGCTACAGAGTAAGCATTATGTAATTATTACCTATAATTAATATTATTGTTATTTGTTTAGTGTACATGTTAAGTCCTGGTATTTACACTGTGTTAATCTTATAGGCAGCTTTGTAGCTTTATATATGCCTCTCTCTAAATTGAATTTTTTAAACTTGATTCTTTTGAATTTTATCCTATTCAGTGTATATGCTTCCTTTTCAGTTTTTACTGATATAGCTTAGATATAAAAAGATTTTTCTAAAGTCAGCATCAAATACTTTAATACTTGGAAGCAGATGTACCTTGCTGTATGTAGTATCAGTCTACTCTAGCTTTGTAGGCTCAGATTTGTCATTTGTGATCAGAGTGTTGGACATCAAAGGATGTGAAGTGGTTCTCTGTTTTGTAATCAGAAACTATCCTGATATCTTGAAATAATTGCCATTAATAAAGCATTTTAGTTTCATGTTTGTAAAGAAAACTACATAAGTCGTCTGTTTTTTTGTTGTTGTTTTGTTTTGTTTTTCTTTTAGACAGAATCTCATTCTGTCACCCAGGCTGGAATGCAATGGCACGATCTTGGCCCACTGCAACATCCACCTCCCACGTTCAAAAGCCATTCTCCTGCCTCAGCCTCCCAAGTGGCTGGGATTACAGGCACGTGCCACCATGCCCAGCTAATTTTTGTGTTTTTAGTAGAGATGGGTTTTCACCATATTGGCCAGGCTGGTCTCAAATTCCTGACCTCAGGTGATCCACCTGCCTCAGCCTCCCAAAGTGCTGGGATTATAGGCGTGGCCTACCACATCTGGCCCTGATTTTGTTTTTTAACATGAGTACTTTTCATTAGATTTTTCTATAAAGGGTATGACTGGGTTTTTATTCCTTATGAGTGTTGTAGTCTCCTACCTAGGATGTATTTGTTATTTTCTAACACTTGTTCTGCAGGTCTTCAAACCTCTACCCTCCATATGCCTCTTCAATTTATTCAGGTAGAAAGTTGTAAATGCATAAATTACATTGTATGCCTTTATTAAAACAGGCTTGCCCTTTGGCTTTATAAAAGCAGTGTCATGGCTTTTAATTTTTGTATTTCATGAAATGTAAAATATATTTCTAATGTTGTTTTATTTTTAAAAGTTGTTGTTGGAATTATAGTGATTAGTGATGCGGGGACTTTAATGTCAGAAAGACCTCCGTTCATATCCTCATTCTACCACCTATTATCTGTGTGGTTAGAGAAAGTTGCTTGTTGGCTTAGCTCTTTTAAGCTTCAGTTTAGCCTTCTGCAGCCAGGAGATAATGACACTTACCTCATAGGGTTGTTCGAGAGCATCATAGAAATTATTAAATAATATATTATTCATAAGAGGATTTGCATAGTGCCTGAAACATAGTAAGCACTCAATATATGGGAGATGATAATGATTATTTATATTAATATTAGTTTATATTAAGAGTAAAGGAATAATAAATAATCACTATTTTTCAATAGTTTGATTTTTTAAGAAGTCAAAGAATGGAAAACTGAAGATTATTTACTCCGTATCTTCAGCTTTGAACAAAGTCTTACAAACACCTAGATTTTATTTCATTTGCAACCTATGTGGTTTGTCTTGTGCTAGATATTACAAATATTAGAATAAATAAGACAATAGATTTGGCTAATTTACAGTTAAGGTGGCAGGGATTAATATAGCTATTTAATCAAATTATACCAATTACTACTAGAATGCAAACATACAACACCCTAACATCTATAATAATGTGACATATTATACATAACTACAATATAATAAATGGTGTTAATGGTATCTACTCCTCATTGCATGCCTCCTGCATGCTAGCACCATCCTAAGATCTAACCTTATTTAATCCTTCCAACAATACTATGAAATAGGTATTATTATTGCCATTTTCCTGTGCCAAAACTGAGCCTCAGAAATTAAGAAACTTGCCGAAGTTCGCCTGGATCAGTCACTCATCATCACCTGACAAGCTAGTGTTTCATCACTAAAGTGTGAAACAAACTAAGCTGCTTTTAAAAAGTAAAAAGAATCCCCTACTAATATCTTCCTTCTCTTTCTTATTTTACGTGGATCAGGACAACTATAATACCACCTGGATCCATAGCCCTGCTCTGCCACTTATTAACTGTATGACCTTGGTTATACAGGTTATTTCATCTTTCTGTTAATGTTTTCTATTACCCAAGAATAACAAAAATACCTGCTTCAAGGGTTGTGGTGATATTTAAATTAATATCTGTTTTATACTCTTGCAAGTTTCTGGCATATACTAAACTCCACATAAGTGTTCAAAAATAAATAATAACAATAAGCAAATGCATACACACATAAGCATTTTAAGCCATTGAATGTATTGTCTGAGACATTCTGTGCTTTCTTACTCATTCCCTTTTTTGAGATGGATACCACAGGACAATTCTACTTCACAATCAATACCTGCTTTTGGTAGAAAACAAAATAAATGATATTAAGTCAAAGTACAAAATTTAGATAAAATTTAGCACTAGGTTTAGTTTGTTTGAGATGCATGTACTCATCTGTTGATCATATTTTTCCATAACTGTGAAGCTGCTAAAACTATTTTCCACTAACCATTCCTTTTGTTTATTGCCATCATTTCCTTCTCATTTTCCTTAAAACCAGACATCAGAAATGATGCTAATGAAACTTTTTGTTGACCATCACGGACTTATCTCTGTTAAGAGAACAACCTATTGCCTACAATTTTATATTTATAATCTGTATCAATTAGGAGGCAACATCTTAGAAAAAGTGAGGCATTTGGTTCTAACCAGTTGTTTTTACTTTTAAAATTAAAGTAATAAATGCCTTTCCTTGTTTAAAAATGTATTTGTTCAGGCATGGTGTTTTATGTATTTAGTCCTACCTACTCAGGAGGCCGAGGCAGGAAGATCGCTTTAGACCAGAATTTCGAGATCAGCCTCAGCAACAAAGCGAGACCCACATCTATACAAACAAATTAAAAATAAAAATAAAAGCCAGTGCTGTGGTGTGTACCTGTAGTCCTAGCTACTTGGGAGGCTGAGGCAGGAGAATTGATTGAGCCTGGGGCTTCGAGGCTGCAGTGAGGCGTGATCATGCCACTGCACTCTAGCCTGGGTGACAGAGTGAAACCCTGTCTCACACACACCGAAATGTGTTACTTGATGCAGGCATGCTTGGTCCATGTCTTTCCCAAGAAAGTTTGGTGATACAATTCATTAGTTTGGAGAAGAGTCCATATTAAGACCAATCTGGCTTGCTGTGGAAACTATTTTTTAAGTTAATAGTCTGTTTAGGATCACTATATTTTCATTTTGTTTTAAAAAATGTTTTATGTTTTCAAAATTGATACACATTTATATATAATAATTCATAAGGTCAATTAAAACAAAAATAAAGACCCATGATTCTTTTGTTTAAAAAAAACTCTTAAGTGTACTAATTTACACTCCCACCAACAGTGTAAAAAACTTTCCTATTTCTCCACAGCCTCACCAGCATCTGTTGTTTCCTGACATTTTAGTAATCACCATTCTGACTGACGTGAGATGGTATCTCATTGTGGTTTTTGTTTTCATTTCTCTAACGACCAGTGATGATGAGCTTTTTTTCATGTTTTTTTTTATGTTTGTTGGCTGCATAAATGTCTTCTTTTGAGAAGTGTCTGTTCATATCCTTTACCCACTTTTCGATGGGGTTGATTCTTTTATCTTGTAAATTTGTTTAAGTTCCTTGTAGATTCTGAATATTAGACCTTGTCAGATGGATGGATTGCAAAAGATTCTCCCATTCTGTAGGTTGCTTGTTCACTCTGGTGACAGTTTCTTTTGCTGTGCAGAAGCTCTTTAGTTTAATTAGATGCCGTTTGTCAATTTAGGCTTTTGTTGCAATTGGTTTTGATGTTTTAGTCATGAAGTCTTTGCTCATGCTTATGTCTTGAATGGTACTGCCCAGGTTTTCGTCTAGGATTTTTATGATTTTAGGTTTTATATTTAAGTCTTTAACTCATCTTGAGTTAATTTTTGTATAAGGTGTAAGGAAGGGGTCTAGTTTCTGTTTTCTGCATATGGCTAGTCAGTTTTACCAGCACCATTTATTAAATAGGGAATCCTTTCCCCATTGCTTGTTTTTGTCAGGTTTGTGAAAGATCAGATGGTTGTAGATGTGTGGTGTTATTTCTGAGGTCTCTGTTCTGTTCCATTGGTCTATATATCTGTTTTGGAGTACCATGCTGTTTTCTAAAACCAGAAATACCATTTGACCCAGCAATCCCATTACTAAGTATATACCCAAAGGATTACAAATCATATTTTAAAGACACATTCACATGTATGTATATTGAAGCACTATTTACAATAGCAAAGACTTGGAACCAACCCATATGTCCATCAATGATAGACTGGATAAAGAAAATGTGGCATATATATGCCATGGAATACTATGAAGCCATAAAAAAGGATGAGTTCGTGTCCTTTGCAGGAACATGGATGAAGCTGGAAACCATCATCCTCAGCAAACACGGGAACAGAAAACCAAGCACCAGATGTTCTCACTCATAAGTGGGAGTTGAACAATGAGAACACATGGACTTACGGAGGGGAACATCACACACTGAGGCCTGTCTGAGGGGGTGGGGAGCAAGGGGAGGGAGAGCATTAGGACAAATACCTAATGCATGCAGGACTTAAAACCTAGATGATAGGTTGATAGGTACAGCAAACCACCATGGCACATGTATACCTATGTAACAAACCTGTATGTTTTGCACATGTATCTCAGAACATAAAGTGAAAAAAATAAAAAATTATTCAGTGTAAAAGCACATGGTTTTTAAGATACAATATCTAACTCACTCTCCATTGATTAATAGTTTTTTTGTGATGGTATCATGAGAACAGGCTTATGTTTTAGAGATCACTATAACCATAAAGATACATTTTTTAATGTAGTACGTTTTATTTTTGCTTTCTCTGAGTTGTAGGGAGCTGAAATGCTAAATGTATTTATTGTAAAACAGCATTTGGCTCTAATTTAACCTTGTCCATGGCATTGATGTGGGTGGGAATTGCATAGTGTGGTGGAGGGTAAGGAACATAAATTGACCTGGATACTAAGAAGAGAATGAAATAACCGAGGTAAATGTATGATTAGTCATCTCCAGCTTAAAAAAAATCAAATATATTACTACTAGGTCAAAGGATTTTGAAAGCTACTCATTTACAAGTTTTACTCAGTACTGATACTAAGTAATCATATGGCAATGATGCTTGATCTCGAAACTCATTTATTGTACCATATATTATGGTTTTGTGTCTATATCATATATTTTCCTACTTACATGTTTAAATTCTGTTTTGTTATGCAAATCTCTTTGATGCCTGTTTTTCCATGTTCAATCAAATGCTAATTGCAGTCCAAAGCCAGTTTTAGCATAATTTATTCTCTGTAAAGCAGACTTTAAATATCCACATATCTAACACTTTGTTCTTGTCCCAGGTAACAATATGCTGTAACTAAATATTTTTATTCCTATGTGTTCTCCAGGTTCACAGTGGAACAGGAAATTGATTTAAAAGATGTTTTGAAGGCTCTTGGAATAACTGAAATTTTCATCAAAGATGCAAATTTGACAGCCCTCTCTGGTAAGAAATAAACACAAATTTTTAAAAATGTTATTCCATAAGCGCTTTTTTAAATGATGATGTTAAATCCTCTATTTACTATGGAGTTCTGGAGTAAAATATAGTTACCACTTGCCAAATAAATCTAGCATGAAACATATTTAACCTCTACAAGCAAAACTATAAATACAGTCATGACATTAAGTTTATATTATCTGGTTCTTATCTTATCTTTGACAATGGATTATATTCTCCGGAAGACCTGTCTTAAACATCTTTGGATTCCCCATCCCATCTGACATAATGCCTTGTAGAATAGATAATCAATAAATGTGTTGATTGACTATCTCAATACGTCCCATTGTAGTAAATCACGTAAGAAAGAAAGAAGGGAGGATAAAATGAGTGTCTGCTGTGAGGGCTAGACCAAAGATCCTTTTTAAAAGAGTAAAGAATACCCAGTGAGATGGTATAAACATGTTCTAATTCTTTAATTAAAAAAAAAAAAAAAAAAAAAAACAGTAGGCTGGGCGTGGTGGCTTATGCCTGTAATCCCAGTACTTTGGGAGGCCGAGGTGAGTGGATCACCTGAGGTCAGGAGTTCGAGACTAACTTGGCCATCTACTAAAAATACAAAAAAATAGCCACACATGGTGGTGGGCGCCTGTAATCCTAGCTACTCAGGAGGCTGAGGCAGGAGAATTGCTTGAACCCAGGAGGCATAGGTGGCAGTGAGCCGAGATTGCACCGTTGTACTCCAGCCTGGTCAACAACAGTGAAACTCTGTCTCTAATAATAATAATAAATAAACAAACTAGTTTTAAAGAAGTAACTTCAAAGTATACCTGGCACATTGGGGTGTCTAGTAATTTATTTTAAATATCCCAAGAAAAAAATCCAGTTGAATTATTTGATTCAAATACCCTAATTTTTTCAAAATAAAAAAAAATCACGAAATATTAGCAATGTTAAAGCGTTTATAATTTGTAAAATACTCTTGGAAGTATTTTTAAGTAGCTAACCCCAAGAAATTTGCCATCAAAAAAAGGCAACAATGAACTTAAGACTGAGTAAATAAGTTCTATAATGATTATTTTTATCATTTCCTTAGAAGAGAGAAAATAAAATACAATCTGTTTTCTGATGAGACAAAGATAGATATATATTAAGATTAAAGAAACCCAACATGTAAGACCTCTTTATATGCAATTATTTAACCCAAATTTCTAAATAGCACTGAGATGATAGATTCCTTAGCAGTTCTTGTGTTAAAGGAGAGAATTTAGTTTTCTTAGCCTGAAGCAGCAGCCCATAGAGAATCAAGCTGACTGAACCATAGCTTCTGAACCTGGAGTGTGAGGGCCCATAGATTGAATTCAGAGAACTGATGCCCTCCAACCCTAAAAATTGCATATAAATGTGTGCACACAATGCATGTGCACATATACATAAGGTGTGTGTGAGAGAGAAACAGTTTGGGGGGGTCATATTAATAGCTTTCGAGAAATTCTCAATATGTGTCTGTGATCAAAAAAGCCTTTGTCCTCCCAGATTTAGGACTGAGCATGTTGTTTTCTAAACAGCACTCAGCTTCTAGCAATGAGTTGATATTAATGTATTTGCTACAACTTCTACCCCTCGTTCAGAGAGCGTACAGCCCTAAACACTAATATAGCTTTTCTAAATGTCTACTGTATAAATGTTCCTGTGCACATAAGAGAAATGAGCTTTCCTGAGTAAATGTTTTCATGGCTTATATCCAAACTCCTAGGACTCCGAACCCTTCAGTGGGGTTATCAAGAATGTAGGACTGGTAGAGATTCAAAAAATATTGTGGTATCTGTACCTGAGTCAGAAATAAATTCATGGCTGAAGTTTAGCATAATTTAACATTGTCATTTTCTCTTCCTTAGGAATTGAGAGAATCTGTCTTACCATACTAGCCAAATTCCAACTGGATAATTACATTCTGCTTTCTTAACGTGGTTCTACTTTCAGTTTGATTAGTGATTCCTCACTGTCTCACCCAAACATCGAGGAAGTTATTTCAAACAAATAGAATATCTGCTGCCTCTTAATCCTGACAGAGTAGCACTGCAGTGGCACATCAATTATTGTGGTCAGTGTAGCTTATAATTTCTAACATATTTGGAAAGTTTATAAGGTAATATTTAATTGCCTTTACAGAGATAGAGACAATAGACCATAAACATGCATTATGAATACAGATGGTTTAGAGATTGGAAATAACACTAGAATCTTCCAGAGAATTAATACATTCTATATGCAGAGTATATAGAATGTATATAAAGTTTACATTCTATGTAGTGTATATAAATGTATAGAAAGCTTTTGTTTGATCGAAACTTCCATGAGAACTGAATCCTGCTCTGTTTCCTACTCACAGTTGTATTCCTGGTGCCTTGTAAAGAATTGACGTACAGTTGACACACAGTAAATGTTCACTGAAGGGTAAAAAGGATGAGGGAAAGAAGACAAGAGGTTTACTTGGCCCCACATTACATATGATCTAAGGACTATTTGCCCCCTTAAACATAAGTAAAAAATCCCGGATTTGCTGTTCTCAAATACCACCCCATTCAGGTTTTCAGGATCACCTGATAAAAGATCTAAAGCAAACTTCCCAGTCTTTCAGTGGGAATTCGTTGATTATTACATTATTAATTTCCAGAGTGTAAGCAGCTCCAGTATGCCATCCACCCTAACCAATATATCCTTACATTCCCCATGGCATGCACACACATGTTAACTTATAAATCATTCATTCAAAAATTATTGTTTTAATTATAAAACTTGCCTCTTTGTTTCCTCTAAATTCAGTAGCATTTATCTCTTCATCATTTATTTGAGCACCATATGCTCTGCTTTGTAAGGTTGGTATCATTTTCATATGTCTAGTTTTTTTCTCTCCAAATAACATCATAACCTTGATGATTAATGTCTATAACTCTTCATAACTCCCATAAATACCTAGGAAAATTACTTGCATGCATTTTGTTTCTACTTTAATGAGAATCTCATGGTGTTTAGGATATATAAAGGCTTACCTCAGTATATTACAGGTTTGGCTCCAGACCACTGCACTAAAGTGAATATTCCAATAAAATGAGTCACATGAATTTTTTGTTTCCCAGTGCATATAAAAGTTATGTTTACACTATACCATAGTCTGTAAAAGGTACAAAGACATTATGTCTGAAAAAGTAAGGCAGATACCTTAATGTAAAAATACTTTATTGCTGAAAAATGCTAATGATCATCTGAGCCATCAGTGAATCATAAGCTTTTTGTTGGTGGAGAATCTTGCCTTGATATTGATGGTTTCTAATAGACCAGGGTGGCGGTTGTTGAAGAATGGAGTGACTGTGGCAATTTCTTAAAATAAGACAACAATGAAGTTTGCTGCATCCCTGTACTCTTCTTTTCATGAACAATTTCTCTGTATCATGCAATGCTATTTGATAGCATTTTACCCACAGTACAACTTCTTTCAAAATTGGAGTCAGTCCTCTCAAATCCTACCACTGCTTTATCAACTAAGTTTCTGTAATAGTTTAAGAACTTCGTTGTCATTTCAACAATGTTCAGAGCATCTTCACCAGGATTGGATCTCATATCAAGAAACCACTTTCTTTGTTCGTCCCTACGAAGCAACTCCTCATCCATTTAAATTTGATCATGAGATAGCAGCAATCTAGTCACATCTTCAGGGTTCGCTTCTAATTCAAGTTCTCTTGCTGTTTCTACCACATCCACAGTTAGTTCCTTCAATGAAATTTTGAAACTATCAGTCATAAAAGTCAGAATCAACTTCTTCCAGATCCCTGTTAATGTTGATATTTTGATCTCCTTACATGAAACATCAGTGTTTTTATTGGCATCTAGAATGCTGAATTCTTTCCAGAAGATTTTTCTTTGCCCAGATTTTGGATCTGGGCAAAGAGGCCAGGGATTCTTCCTAACATCTGCAATGCCCAGGAGAGCTCCTCCACAATAAAGGATTATCCAGCCAAAAATGCCAATTGTGAAAAGGCTGAGAAATCCTATATTGGAGAAAGCATATGGAAACAGAGAAGAAAAAAAAATTAAAAGGCAGAATGGGAACATATTGGTCAAAAGACAGGGGAGTCAAGCACATGATATGACTAAAAAATCAAAAGAAAAGAAAAATAGGAGAAATGAAAAGATAGAGAACAACATATGTACGTATATAGGCTTTTAAATGGCTAGAAAATTTTTGAACAATATCTTAGAAAGTGATAACAGCAATTGCCTCTGGAATACAGGACAGAGACTTTAGATGAAAGAGGAGTTTTTGTTTCATATACTGCTCTGTAGTGTTTGGAGTTTTACCTTGTATATTATTGCTTTTTTAATTAAAAATCTTGTTTAAAAATTAGAAGAAAACTTTAAAAAAATATCATTAATAGGTCAGGCGCAGTAGCTCATGCCTGTAATTCCAACACTTTGAGAGGCTTAGGCAGGACAGTCCAGGAATTCAAAACCAGCCTGGGCAACATAATGAGACCTCGTTTCTTATTTTTTTTAAAAATAGTCATTAATAATAGAATTAATTAGTAAATTTGAAATCACCCAGAAAATAATTCAGTACTATTGTTATACTGTCACTTTCTTAAATTATGTGATAAAATTGTATCTTTCTTCAAAAATAGCATACGTGATTTAGCAGTGGGGAAAAATAAAACCTGCTTTGCTGTCTCTTGCTTCTGGAAAAACGGAGTGACTTGAGATCTTTTGCTAAGACCTCTCAAGTCCACTCTTTCATTTTTTATTCCATGGCATCCGCTCTTATTTCCGACTTTCGTTACTGCTGCCGTAGACTATTTCAATAGCCTTCTAAACAGTTTCCAATCTCTCTCCAATCTAATCTATTTTATCTACCACTGCCAAGATGAATCGCCTTAAAAACTTACTCTTAGATCGCTCCAGTTCCAGTTCCTGTTCAAAGCTGGCCTTCAGTAGGCTGTGCCCCATCCGCTGCTCAGCAGGGCATTGAGACCAGGCTTCACTTTGGCTGATTCCATATATACAACTCCTGCCCCAGCCAAACTAAATACTCACTCTGTGTCTCACCTGTCCCCAGCTCTCTGCCTTTGTGAAGTCTCTTCCACAAGAAAAATCTCCTGCACTGAACCTCAGCTTTAACATCCCCAATTTCATCAACGCATCATGACTGCAGCAACCAGACGTAATCATTCCTTCTTAAATTCATGATACCTTGTGCCTTTCTTTATGGCACATATCTCATTTTATCTCATATTATTATTTATATGTCTAATATCCCCTGCCAGAATTTAAACCCTCCAAGATTGATTCTTACACGTGTTTCCTATAGTGCCCAGCACTGTGCTTTCTGCTTAGCGCCTACTGAATGAAGAAATGAATAAAATTAGATACTCAATATTTATTACATTTTTTATCTCAATTTGATATCCATTGCTTTTGTTGGTAAATTCTATTAACATAAAAAACAGTAAAGGCTCATACAATAAACATGGATTATAGAAAGTGCTGAGAATCATTTTCTCAGGCTCTATTTAAAATGCTCATCTATTTGCAGCAAGGATCCTGTTATAGGGAAGGACTATTTTTGTAATGGAAATGAATGACTGTCAGCATTTGGATTAATAGATAATCCTCTTGGAAGGTGTAAGGGGAAGGAGAAAGAGAGTACTAAATCCTTCAGCATCAAGTACAAGCTTTAATAAAGGAGCCAATAAAATAAAGGAATTAAGAAGACACACCAAAAGCCATATTCAGGGCAGACTCAAGTGCTGTTGATTTATGCTGGACCTGCTCTTACCCCCTGCCCTTGTTTGTTCTCTTTCTCCTTGCACCTATAAACTACAAGGCTCCATTTCTCTCTCATTGCCATAATTCCAATTCTTCTACTTTCTTGCCTGGATTATTGCAACAGCTAACAAAGTTCATCTTCCTGCCCCCAGCTGTTTGCTTATCTGATTCACCCTTCACAGCAGCTGCCACAGCTCTCTTCTAGAATCAAAGCTTGTGTCCTATTACTTCTGCACAAATCCAGGCTCTCTAGCATCATCATCAAAATTCTTAAAATTATGTCCTCTCCTACTCCCTAACCTCCTCATAGCTCAGGCTCCAATTGGACCTTCAAGAGATCCCCACTGGGGATGTAAAGTTTCTCTCACTTTACAAATAGAATCTTCTGCTTGGAATGTCCTTCTTGCCTTCTCTGACTTTTCCCTCTTACTAATTGTTTAAGAGCAAGCTGAAATGTTGACACATCAGAGAAGCTTGCCCTGACATTCCTCTTCCTTCTTAAATGGTTTACTTTTCCTTATCTGGAATCTGGTAGCATTTTGCACACACCTCTGTTAGCACATGTTTCATTTTCTCCTAGACTGTTTGTTTACATACTTGTCTCTGAGCTCAGAGCTATTCAAAAGCATACACATCTTTCTGTCCCCAGAACACAGAAGAGAATTTGGGGGGTGGGGGACAGGATAGATACTGAGTGGGTGAATGTTGTGAGTAAATGTCACTGTATCCCACCTGGCTACAAGCATGGGGACTTCTCTCATACTTCCTGCCCTCCCCACTCTACACTGCAGCCACACAGCCCCTTCTTTGGTTCCTTAAACATGCCCAGTTTGTATCAGGGTCTGCACTAGCTTTTCCCTCCATCTGAAATACTCTCCCTTTATTTCTTCCAGTGGCTGGCTCCTTTGTATTCTTTCAGTCTCAGCTAAGGTTTGCCCTCTCAGACCCACCTTCCTGAATAACCTGTGTCGAGTAGCTTCTCTTCGCTGCCCCAGTCACTAACCAACATATCACCTTATCTTGTTAGCTTAGTTATACTTACTATACAATAAATTGTAGTCTTTTATTGATTTGCTTTTTTTTGTTCTTTTATTTGATGTCTGCTTTCTTCTCATTAGGAAGGAACTGTTTAGTTCATCATAGTATACGTGGTGCATCTGACTCATAGTAGGTGCTCAGCACATGAATGAATGAATGAATGAATGAACCAATAAATGAATATTTGCTGGTTTTGTAACAAAATCTATCCAGAAAAGCAAACAAAGAAACATTATTCCTATCTTAAGGGAACTCAAATTCTAGGAACTTTTATAAATTTCATGGGTGGGGCTGAAGCTAAAAATATTTTGGCAACTAAAGCACAGAGACACTTTTGGTATGCTAGGGTTCTGTTATAATACTCTCGTCATTTTGTTATTTTAAGCATGCCCTTGATGACGCAGAAATCTATTTAAATTGGCTGAATTTAGGAACAGTGCCACAGAGGAAGTAGTGGCCTACACTTGCATGATGGCCATCCTGCAAGCATGATGTTAATCTCAGGTACTTAGAGCCTTTGGTGCCCTACACAATACCTCATATGTAGTGGGTACTGAATAAATATTTACTAAGTGACTGAATGAATGCCTTTGTAGTCTTGTCCTGCTTTTTTCAGAAGAGCTTGAATTATTGCCCAGTTTTTCTCTGGGGAACCTAGGGTTTACTGGCCCTGTTCCCATCTCATCCATTGTAAAAATCCTGGCCTCATGCTGCCTGGAGGAAAGTAGGACCAGTCATTTGGCAGCACTGTCTGCTGTGGCCAGAAGGAGAAGGCTGCTTGGTGCCAGCAGATTTAAAAACAAAAAACAAAAAGCTATTTGCCTTTGCTTGATTGATTGAGAGAATAGCTAACTTTTCTCTAACCAACAAGACAACTTCATCAGTGTAAATCTCCGTAATACCCCTTTGCATTCTGATTCAATTTATCAAATATCTGAGTGCATACGTGGTACCTGGCAGTGTGCACAGTGTTGTGGATGAGATAAGTAGAACAGGCAAAGTCCAGGCCTTGAAGAGTGTATGGTCGAGCAGGAAAGATGGTCTTGATTGTCTACTGAATGACATTGCCTGTTTCTCTGCATGACCTGATCTACTTCTAAGATTTTGTGGCTGCAGACACATGCTTGCTTAGACCACTTTCTGCTTATATTTTATTTTAATGAGAATGCTTGAAGTTTGTCTCAAGAAAAAAGCCTTCATTTTATTTTTTCCCCTGAGTTCCTGTGACGTGATTTTTTATTTATTTATTATTTTTTTGTGTGTGTGAGATGGAGTCACTGAGGCTGGAGTGCAGTGGCGCAATCTTGGCTCACTGCAACCTCTGCCTCCCGGGTTCAAGCAATTATCTGACTTCAGCCTCCTGAGTAGCTGCTATTGCAGGCGCACGCCACCACACCAGGCTAATTCTTATAGTTTTAGTAGAGATAGGGTTTTACCATGTGGGCCAGGCTGCTCTTGAACTCCTAAACTCAAGTGATCCGCCTGCCTCAATCACACCTGGGATTACAGGTGTGAGCCACTATTCCTGGCCTTATTATTTGTCACATTTTCTTCTACTTATATATCCAATGGGATGGTGTTTTTCTGAAGGTTAATTGTCCTAAGGTCTCATTTACATGTGTAGACATTTGCTATCCTTCATGTAGCAGTTAATCATGATATGGGAATCCAAAAGTTGCATTCAATCTTTGTTTTGCTGTCTTTGAAATAAGTACAATAGCACTAGTCTGCTGGATCCTGTTCCCCTTACTCTTTTACTCAATCCGATTTTTAAGTCTTTTAGCATGTTTGTGGTCTTTGCACTTTTTCCCTCTGTGCTGCTGTTGTCAATTTTCTTGGAACATCTACTTTAAATTGTTGTCTTATGTTTTATTTATTACAAGAATAAACTTGAAAAGAATTTTTTTTAAGACAGGGTCTCACTCTGTGTCCAGGCTGGAGTGCAGTGGTGCGATCTTGGCTCACTGCAACCTCAACCTTCTCGGGCTCAGGTGATCCTCCCACCTCAGCCTCCTGAGTAGCTGGGACTACCACGCCCAGCTAGTTTTTGTAATTTTTTGTAGAGATGAGGTTTTGCCATGTTGCGCAAGCTGGTGTCCAACTCCTGGGCTCAAGCCATCAGCCTCAAGCAATCGGCCTGCCTTGGCCTCCCATAGTGCTGGGGCTACAGGCATAAGCCACCATGCCTGGCCTATTACAAGACTAAACTTTATACCCATAATTATGAACACAGTTGTGGTTATAGTGCACATCAAATGACACTAAAAGACCTTATATACCCAAAGTCTTATGATATGAAATAGTTAACCACTTTCATTCAACAATTACTGAAATCCTGTCTATGACAATATACTGGGTTAAAGACTGGAGAATTGAACATTACCAGGAAACTCCCTCTACTAGGGTTAGTTCATTCTTTAGGACCTACTATATGCCAGAAAACAAGGTTACTAAGAAAAATGACACAATCTTTGCCTTAAGGAAGTAGACTGTCCAGGAAGAGGGAAGCGTCAATGCAAATATAACATATTAGAAAAGCTTCAATAGAATTAGTTTCTGGGTTCAATAGGGGAGTGATCAGATCTACTTTAGTGATTTACGAATTAGAGGAGAGCAGAAAAAGCCTCACAGAGCTAGATGCTGAGCTTTTAAACTAGAGTAGGTGTCTTATTGTACAACAAAAGTTGAGGGAGGTTCTAGAGAAACAAAGATACAGAAATAACAAAGCGTGCTATGTTGAGGCTATTTCAGTTTATATAATTTGAAGCACAGCATATGGGGCAAAGAATACTAATTGAAGGAAGCAAAGGCAGCCTGATAGAGGTCCTTATCATTTATACAGAGCAGGTATGCAGGTTTGTAGTATACTGAAGGTGAGGTCAGAGGGAGAGCAAGCAGGACAGGGGATAAAGTGTTTTAAGTGGGGTAGTGGCATAATTGGATTTGTATTTTGATAAGATCATCCTGGAGGAAGCTTTAAGGTGAACTAGAGGCAGTCAGGAGAGCGGTTCTCTACTGCTGAGTCATGATACACTGTAACATCCATTGAAACTCATTCAAAAAGATGATTTTTATGTGTTGCTGAGTTTAATTTTCTGATTTTTAAAGAACTGTTATCTTCATGCCAATAGGTGAGCTTGGTCTATGATTTTCTTTCTTATATTGCCTTTTTTTTCAATTTTTACAGCAAAGTAAAATATCCGCAGATGAGTTAGATAGCTTTTGTTCTCTTCCTAATTCTCTTTCTAATTTTACAACAGGTAATTCTATCTGTTCCTTGAAGATTTGGTTAAAATCACCTAGAAAACTGTCTAGGCTTGGAGTCTTTAATTTCGAGGGTGGAGAAAGTTTTTGTATACTGATTCAATTACTTTAATGGTTACTGGATTATTCAAATATTCTATTTTTTTCCTTGACTCAATTTTATAATTTATACATTTCTATAAAATAGTGTAGCTCATAGCAAATCTCTTCATTTTCAAAATTATTTGCATAAAGAAGAACAAATACTTTTTTAGGGTAGATGGAAATATTTTAGTTTTGTTTGTTTGTTTGTTTTTGAGACAGAGTTTCACTCTTGTCACCCAGACTGGAGTGCAATGGCACGTTCTTGGCTTGCCGCAACCTCCGTCTCTTGGGTTCAAGCGATTCTCCTGCCTCAGCCTCCCTAGCAGCTGGGATCACAGGCACCTGCCATCACGCCTGGCTAATTTTTTTGTATTTTTAGTAGAGATGGGGTTTCACCATGTTGGCCAGGCTGGTCTCGAACTCCTGACAGGTTATCTGCTTGCCTCAGCCTCCCAAAGTGCTGGGATTACAGGTGTGAGCCTCCACAACCAGCCAACTATTTTGTATTTTATTTGTGGAGGAAGGTTCACAGATATTTGTATATCTATCAAAATTTATCATGTATAATGAATAGATATTCATTGTAAATAACTTATAATCTCATAAAGTTAATTAACATTTATCTACAGAAAATTATACATAGTATTTTTTGTGATTAAAAAATTATTTTCTGTATTCTTGGGTAGGTTCTTTTTTTGTTCTTAATATTGTTTATTTGGACAATCTGTTTTTTTAAATGAATTTTGTTTAAAACTTTGTCCATTTCATTGTCTTTTAAATAACTAGCTCTCTGAGAAGAACCCTTAGCATCTTTGTTTTCTTTCTCTTTCTGCCATAAGTACCTTGCAATATCCCTGCCACAACTACCACCACCGTCATTTTGGTGGGGCAAGTGGGAACAGGCGAGAAGATAGGTGACTAAAGGATATTACAATATTTGGGGCAGAGGCCAGAAATAAAGGGATGATTTTTTTCTTATTTCAAAGTGCCTACTATAGCCAGCCGGTCAAGCCTCGTAGCTATTGGAGACCATTTCCTATGTGCAAATTGATGTAGTTGGAATATTATGTTGTGTCTTTGAGGAGAACTCCTTTTACAATTCTTCAGAAGGGCTTAGCTGACAATGTGGAAACTCATTACCCTGTAGGAACTGGGTTCTAGCACCTTTGTATTCAAGGTCATAATATTGGCTCTTGTTGCTTAACTCACAGACAGATGAAAATGGGCCACAGAACCTGAAAATAATACAGCATCAAATAACTGCTAAATAGTTAATATGTTTTACTGTCTTAAAATTTATTTTTTAAATGTTTTCTTTTTATTATTACTATTTTAAAATTTAAATTAATATTATCTTATTTTACATAGAAATGAAGTCTCACTATGTAGTCTAAGCTGGTCTTAAGCTCCTGGGCTCAAGTGATCCTCCTGCCTCAGCCTCCCAAAGTGCTAGGATTACAGGCATGAGCCGCTGTGCCCAGCTACTGTCTTGAAATTTATGTTTATTTTACCAGTATATATTTAGTTACTTAACACAACTTAAATTTTTCTTAAAAAAACACTACTCTTTTGGATTTGAGGGCGCTAATTATACTTTATTACTAAATGTGAAAACTTGATTGCTTTTTAATTTTTCTTCTAGTCAACAAATACATTCTAGAATAAAACATCATAACATGTGAAATGGACTATTTAATAATGTAGTGCTTATATGTTAGTACCAAATAATATCTGAGGAAGTAATATTCCCATTAAAAGTATATTCAGAGATGCCATTGTTAGCTGTCTTGGGGCTTATTCAAAGTAATCAGGTCCTCTGTAACAGATGTACCAAAAATATTGAACATCATTCCCTATACGTATTAGATAATTTTGTGCTTTTGAAAGCTTGAAGGTAAATGTATTTTGTGGGTAGGACTTGATACTCACAAAGTCTAACTAAGCAACCTAATGGGAAATCAATAGTGCTTTTAATGGTGCTGGACATCAGCAGCAAAGTTATTTATCTGAAATTTGAATTAGATCTCCTGGAATTGAAAGGGGGGTCATAAATTTGAGTAATTCTTTTTCTTACTTTCTTATGCTCTTTCAAAAAATGCATTTGAGGCATCTTTTGTTTGTTTTGTTTCATTCTTAGGGAAAAGTTGAAAACCCAAGATTGGAAGACATTTTATGGTTTGCTAGGGCTGCTGTAAGTAACATAGACTGAGTGGCTTAAAAAAAACAGAAATTTATTTTCTCACAGCTCTAGAGGCTGTAAGTCTGAAATAAAAGTGTCAGCGAGTTGGTTTCTTCTGAGGCCTCCCTTCTTGGTGTGTAGATGGCCGTCTGTCCCCTCTATCTGCACGTGGTATATTAGTCATGTTTACGTGATGGCAGCAGTAGCCTGTCTGGAGTGGCCGCTGCCATGACCTCGGCTGCAACAAGGGATGGAGGAGCAGCCAGGACTTCATGCTCCACTGAGCCAGTAGGAGCTGGGAACAGGCAGAAGCCCGCCCCCTTCTGAGTTGGAGAGGTGGGAGCCCCGTTGACCGGGCACAGTCGCTGTGGACCTGGGCATCTCTGCACTCTCCAGGCCCAGGAAGCACCCTTCTACTGCAGGCTCAGAAGTGCCTGCTCCTGGCCGGGCGCGGTGGCTCAAGCCTGTAATCCCAGCACTTTGGGAGGCCGAGGCGGGTGGATCACGAGGTCAGGAGATCGAGACTATCCTGGCTAACATGGTGAAACCCCGTCTCTACTAAAAATACAAAAAAAAACTAGCCGGGCTTGGTGGCGGGCGCCTGTAGTCTCAGCTACTTGGGAGGCTGAGGCGGGAGAATGGCGTGAACCCGGGAGGCGGAGTTTGCAGTGAGCCGAGATCACGCCACTGCACTCCAGCCTGGGAGACACAGCGAGACTCCGTCTCAAAAAAAAAAAAAAAAAAAAAAAAAGAAGTGCCTGCTCCTACTGCCTGGCCTCTCCCTGATCCCGGAGACCACTCTGATTTCAGAGCAAAGTTGTGGCCGAGCCCAGATGCTGTCATGAGCTGGCCGGGTGTGCACATGCCCGGGGCCGTGCTGACACATCAACCCCCTGCCAACTCGGCCCCCTCCAGACTTTGGGCACTGATGAGCATGGAGGCCAAGAGGGGGTTAAAGGCAGCTCAGTACAGGCCTGCAGGCACCCCTCAGCACAGACAGCCTGGATGCCATGGGTACTGTGGAGGGCATGCCAATGGTAGCAGGAGGCAGACAGGCTCCTGGGTGGAAAGGGAGGGTCCCCAGTGAAACCCCACCTTTAGGCCAGGGATGACCTGAGGCCTGGGGTCCAGGCTGCCAGTTCTGTGGACCAGAGTGAGAACTTACGGTGCTTTTTCTGGGCCACCCGTGGCCACCCATGTACCAATCAGCACATACTTCCTCCCCTCTGAAGCCCATAAAAACCCCCAAACTCAGTCAGACTCAAGCAGATGACAGGATGACCTGCCTGCAGAGAGGAGGTACCTACTGTGGGACTCCTCTCTGCTAAGAGTTGGACACTCGTTGGGACAACCTGCCTGCAGAGAGGAGCTACCCACTGCAGTTCTCCTCTGAGCTGTTCTGTCCCTCAGTAAAGCACCTCTTTGCCTTGCTCACCCTCCACTTGTCTGCATACCTCATTCTTCCTGGACATGGGACAAGAAATCGGGACCCACCAAATGTCAGGAGTGAAACAGCTGTAACATAAATAGGACTGAAACATGCCCCTTGCTCGCCATGTTGTAGGCAACAAGAAGGAGAGAAGAAAGGAGAGAAGTGCCGTGGCTCTTCAGGAAGCCCAGACCTAGTAGCTCCCAAGCCAGGGCTGTAACACCCTCTTTGAAGCTCTACGGTTCCTGGTGTCTCCAAGCTTCCAAATGCCACCACATTTCCTGGTGCCAGCAGTGGAAGCTGCTTGTGGTACTTCTGGTCCAGTTGCAGCCTAGCAGTGAGCCAGCACCCATGCCAGTGCCTGGAGCTGCCTTCTCTGCTGTAACCAGAGTGCCTGACTGTGTGCAGCAGATGGACCCCATGCTCACTCACTCACATGCCTCTCACCACTCCACCCCTGGCTTGCCCTTGGCAGGTGTGGGGTCCAGGCTGGTAGCACAAGCCAAGTGCAGCCTGCCAGGCCGAGTGGGCACAATGAACCCAGCAGGCCTAAGCAAAACTCAGGCAAAGGCACCACTGGCAGCAGAGGTTTCTGGCTGGTGAAGCGACACCCCAAGGATCCTGTAACATATGTATGTGTATATATACAAACATATATATAATTATCATTATATACATATTTATGAAGACAGAAAAATTTTAAGGAATTGGCTCATGATTATGGAGGCTTTAGAAGCTCAAAATCTTCAGGTGGAGACCTGGAAAAAAATTGCAGCCCAAAGGCAGCCTGCTAGCAGAATTCCTCCTTGCTTGGGAAGGGCCAATCTTTGTTTTATTAAAGCCTTCAGCTGCTTGGATGAGGCCTACCCACATTGTGAGGGTACTCAGCTTTACTCAAAGTCTACCAGTGTCAATCTCATCTAAAAACACTGTCATAGAAACATCCAGACAATGTTTGACTAAATATCTGAGCACCATGGCTCAGCCATGCTGACACATGCAGTTAATTAACCATTACACAGGGCCTTCCCTCTGTACCTGTCTGTGTCCATATTTCCTCTCCTTATAAGGACACTAGTCATATTGGATTAGGACCCACCCTAATGACCTCATTTAAATTTAAAATTCTGTCTCCAAATATAGTCACTCTCTGAAGTACTGGGGATTATTACTTCAACATATAAATTTGTGTAGAACATAATATAGCCTATAACAGCCTTTACCTTAAAACAGGCATAAATAGGAAGGGAAAAATAGTCTTCCTAATGCTAAAAATGTGTTATTTCCTGTTACCTTAGGATAAAGCATGTTTGTGAATCCTCAGATAAACCAATTAATTGTAATAATGGAAAGTAACTTTTTCATAAATTTACATTATGAATCTAGAAGTCAGCTTCATTTTTCTTTGCCAAGGATATTTACATTATCATAGTAATTAAATATTAGGTTAAAAAAACATTTTTATTCTGGCTATATCTGAATTTTTACCTGTTTTCATTTCATGCTTTTATATTTAAAATTAAAGAGCAATGTGTGAGATATTTTAATCTTGACTTATGAAATAATTTGAAGTCACTATTTTAAAAAGTTTCCACTTTTTCTGAAAATATAAGACATACAAATGGGAAAACTACCAATAAAAATGGAAAAGAATTAGCAAGAGAATATAAAATGAGGACAAATTAAAAACCACATCTTCAATGGTTATCTCATAAATGAAATCTTGTAACATTATCTCCTAGGTTTTCTTCAGTATCCCAGTCTCTTCTATCTCTAAAATCCATTTAACAAAAGGGCAAAATATTTTCCTATCTCTGAATGAAAAAAAACGTTTCTGATTCTCTTTTTGCAGATAACAAGGAGATTTTTCTTTCCAAAGCAATTCACAAGTCCTTCTTAGAGGTTAATGAAGAAGGCTCAGAAGCTGCTGCTGTCTCAGGTACTGTTTGCTAAAATCTTCTCCCCTCTTCTAAAAGATTTGTATTTTTAGAGCAATCTTGGGTGGGGAGTGGGGTCTTTTTCAAAATGAAGCCAAAAAAGTCACTCTGCTTTAACTTAGAAGTCAACCAAATGCTGAACCAGCTGGAATTTTCTAAATAGATGTGAAATGTGAACTCACTCCAGTGCCCCTTTACAGATAACTCTCATCTTCATTTTCTCTCTAATGAGAGACAGGAAGACATTGGCAGTTCTGTGAAAATAGATTTTTCTGCTGTGCTGCCGGTTTAAAGATTTTAAATATTTTCCTGCTACCCATTTAAACATTTTTCTTCTTACCAAATTACTTGCTGAAGTTGATTCTTAATTTTGTCAGCAAAAAGTTCTTATTTTTTGTTTTCGTGGCTACATAGCAAGTGTATATATTTATGGAGAATATGGGATATTTTTAATATAGGCATACAATGCATAATAATCACATCAAGATAAATGGGGTATTCATCACCTCAAGCATTTATCGTTTCTTTTTATTACAAACATTTCAATTATACTTGTCTAGTTATTTTTAAATGTACAACAAATTATTGTTGACTTATAATCACTTCTATGTGCTATCAAATACTAGATCTTCATTCTATTTAACTGTATTTTCGTACCCACTAACTATCCCGACGTACCCCCCGCACCATCACTGCCACTGTTAGGATAGTGTTTTCAGAAGGAAATAAGAGCACAGTAGCCTCAGGCATCAAGACAGCTTGAAACCTTACATGTAATCTGGACTTTCTTTTGACAATTAACTATACTGCAGCAAGTATATAACAATCTTACAGTGAGGATCTCAGGGGAATTTAGTAGCCCAGTCATAGGATACCTCGTTGCATCTCTCACTGTTATATTTCCCCTTTAATCACCACCATCCTGACCACTTACTAGAAACCTGGTGACTTGCTGTGTAAAAATACCCACTTCAGACAAAAGAAATAATGATTTGAAAATATAGAGAAACTCTCTTCAGTTTTTGTTTGGGGATGTTTTTTCTTTATTCTCCCCCTTCCTTTTACTCAAAAGTTATTTTAGTAAAGCCACACATATTTATGTGAGACTGAGAATAAACATTTCATAACAAGCAGAATAAATTGTCCTATTATTTTTAGTAGAGTAGAGGGAAGAAATTGTTTGTTTGGTTGGTTTGTAGTGTGTATTTGTTTTGTTTCATTTTGTTTTTTAAAAAGATCAAGTAGAAATTTTAACACCTTTATAATTTTTCTCCAGTTAAGTCTTTAAAATCTTGTTTCCTGTAAATTGTTGTCTTTGCATTAGGTGGATAGGCCTAGATGGTTTTGAGGAATTACTCATTAGTCTCTGCACATCCACAGACATATAATTACTTTTTCTCTGCACTGTAGGAATGATTGCAATTAGTAGGATGGCTGTGCTGTATCCTCAAGTTATTGTCGACCATCCGTTTTTCTTTCTTATCAGAAACAGGAGAACTGGTAAGTTTATTATGAAAACAAAATTTTGTTTAATAGGCCATAAAGAGCCTCTTTTTTAAATGGATATTTTTTTCTCAATACTCAATTTCATTTATTCTTTTTCCAGAGATTGGCCAACTGAATTATCAGATAATTTATAATGTTGAAGTGAATTTTTTTTAATAAAAATAATAAGGCTGGTGAGGTGGCTCAGACTGTAATCTCAGCACTTTGGGAGTTCCAGGCAGGGAGGATCACTTGAGGCCAGGAATTTGAGCCTAGCCTGGGTAACATAGTGAGACTCCATTTCTACATAAATAAAAATTTAAAAAAATTAGCCAGGCATGTTGTCACATATCTGTTATCCTAGCTACTAGAGGTGTTGGGGGTGGGAGGAATGCTTGAGCTCAGGAGTTCAGGGTTACAGTAAGCTCAGATAGAGCCACTGCTCTCCAGCCTGGGCATCAGAGCAAGAGTCTTTCTCTAGAAGGAAAGAGGGAAGGGAAGGGAAGGGAAGGAAAGGGAAAAGGGAGAAGGGAGAAGGGAGGAAGGGAGGAAGGGAGGGAGGAAGGGAGGGAGGAAGGAAGAGACGGAGGGAGGAAGGAAGGGAGGGAGGGAGGACGGAAGGAAGGAAAAAGTAAATAACATATTTTCATTAATTGTAAGCAAGAAGGAAGGTAAATATTTTATTATTTTGTTCACCCCCTCTTTTGTTTACTTCCAAACCAATACAGGTACAATTCTATTCATGGGACGAGTCATGCATCCTGAAACAATGAACACAAGTGGACATGATTTTGAAGAACTTTAAGCTACTTTATTTGAATAACAAGGAAAACAGTAACTAAGCACATTATGTTTGCAACTAGTATATATTTAGGATTTGTGTTTTACAGTATATATTAAGATAATATTTAAAATAGCTCCAGATGAAAACAATATATGTAAATTATAAGTAACTTGTCAAGGAATGTTATCAGTATTAAGGTGATGGTCCTGTTGTGTCATTGTGTTTGTGTGCTGTTGTTTAAAATAAAAGTACCTATTGAACATGTGACTAGATCTATTCTTTTTATTTTGGAAGTTGTAGTATAAAGATATCTCTAGGTGAACTTTGGAAACAATGTTTCTGTACATCTTAAATCTCTTGTAATTATGCAGGATCAAAACAGTAAAGTAAAATAGCTTTACATACTTATGCATAACAAGCAATAACAAGTGAGGTGGAGACAGGTACTCCACAAAAATTCTCACGGTCATCTCTTGGAAATAAGTGTATAATGTAGGCAAAAGAATGCAAACTGGACATCGTCCATATTGCTTCATGACAAGACCTGTTAGAAAAAAATAAAAGAGCTATGCAAATCTCAGATACCTATAGCTTATTTTCCCAAATCATTGAAAATTCATTTGGCTTCACATGCCTAAAGGAGTTTACAAGTCTGGTATATCACTATGTTTTGTTGCTGTAAGTAAAATTCAAACTACAATTTCCCAAAAGCCCCAAAATAAACCACATGAGCAAACTAACAATAAAAATACGCACTTTGGCTCACAGGAGAGTTAATTAGAAAAACCGTGCTAGCACGTATACTGGAAAATGGCAACTCACAGGACTGAACGCTGCCCACAGAAGTGTTCTTGTTTGCTCTGCATGGGGCTTTTACATTCCGAATGTCTGTAACTGGGGTAGCATGTTCCTTGTTTCTCCTGTTAATTACCTGAGTGGCTACTGGGCGCATTTGTGTTTGAGATCTGGAGAGAGTTGTAAGTAGCTCTCTGCAGAATGCATTGGTCTTTATTTTCTAATATAATAAATACTTGATTCCAAAGGGGACAGTGTCAACTTCAAGGTCTCCAGTAAATTACTTTATCTTTTAATATTTCTTGGAAAAAAATATTTCATAAGATCTCATGAATGGAACTATTTCTGTTTAATGCCAAATTTTTAATTCTATGATGAACAGTTTCAGAAAAAGTTTGACACATTTCAGAATAACAGAAACAGTTTGCGTGTTACTTTCTTGTGTATTAGGTATTGTGCTGATCTGGAGCTGTTTACAAGAATTCTTATTATCTTATCATTAACTTTAATTCAATACATGGGAGTTTGGGAAAACCAGGCCTGATCTTAGACCTACTAAATTCAAAAACTTGAAAATCCACTTTTTTCCCCAAGCTTTCTTGGTGATTCTATTACATGCTAAATCTTGAACGCTGCTAAAGTAAAGGGTACATATGGAATACTCACTTATAACCAGTTTTTTAGATATGGTTAATTTATAGAAACTTACATCAATCGATGAGTATATTAAATCAATGCTTCTCAAACTTTATTGTGTAATGGAACCACCTGGGGATCTTATTAAAAATTGAGTTTATCATTCAGTAGGTTTAGGGTGTGGTCTGAATAGCCTGGAGTGTGTTTCTAACAAACTTCCAAGTAAAGCCTTTCATGTTTGTCAATAGACTTTGCTGTTTCTTACTTTGTTAGAAAAACTCTACTTAATATTTGCATGTTTGATATTTTTATAAATGGAATAGAATGTCTGTATAATTTTTACAGAGTTTGGAGGCATTTGAGGGAGTGGGGTGACAGTATGCATGAAAAAATGCAATATACTTGTCCAAAATGGGGAAAAATAGTTTTACTCTAAAGTTTTTTTTTCTATTACATGCTATGGACAAATGAAAAATTCTTCTGCATATTAGAACACTTGAAATGTATTCTTTAAAAATATGAAGACATTTATAGGCATTATTCACAAAAGAATTTATGGATGCCAAAGAACATAGTACCTAGCACAATCTTTTACAGCTTATATTTTCAGAAGACTTACAGTTTATTCATAGGTTATTATAGAAAAGTGCTCTTGTTTTCATGTATAATGTATACAGGTTGGGTTAACTGATGTTGTTTCAGTATTGGTATTATGAGTTTGTGATATTCTTCATTACCATATCACTACTTGTTAAACATTATTGCTATATTTATATGGTCATCGGTCAATGAAATGATTTACCTATAAAGAAGAGTAAATGTCATTAGGCAATCATGTGGATTTTTTTTTTTTTTTTTTTTTTTTTTTTGGAGACGGAGTTTCACTCTTGTCACCCAGGCTGGAGTGCAATGGCGCGATATTGGCTCACTGCAACCACCGACTCCTGAGTTCAAGCGATTCTCCTGCCTCAGCCTCCTGAGTGGCTGGAATTACAGGCGTGACCACTGCACCCAGTCAATCATGTGGATTTTATAAAGCCTAAAATGCAGCTTTTATTAGCTGATATAAGATTGAATTCTACTATTCAGAAGGTTTACCTTAAAATATTTCAATACCATTGAGATATCCTTTAAATAAGAAAAGATTCTCCTGTGTTGTTAGTATGCTTGTGGAATGCTTAGGAATAGAGTACTTGATAAACCAAGTTTTTCATTTTGTTTGACTTGGTTTATAATATCTTCAGTATTTTTGTTTGTTTTGAAAAAGTAGCATAGTCAAGTTCGATTTCCTTTAAACGAATAAAGTAATACACACACAGTGTACAGTTTGCCAAAACTTTTTGCTTTTGAACCTTTTTCTTAGAGAAAATCAACATAATTATGTAGATTTTGCTTTTATTTTAAATCTTGATTTTACTTTGTGTGTATTCAATAGGCTAGACTGAATAGTTATAGACAATATAATCCTATAAATTTTGACATCATCATAGTAACCAAATAATTGTTAAAATCAGTCTTAAATAGAAATGTTTATTTGAACACCAGAAAAAGTTGGGGTTTTATAAAAGTAATTAGAATAAAGAAAATATGGTGAAAACATATTGTATTCTTATTAAGTGTGTGTACATTATACATAGTATAATTCACTACCTTTGGTATATAATCAGCTTCTTGATTTATAATGATGGACATTTTTCTTATCTAAAAAAAAATCCTTTTTTTGTTAACCAAAATGGCTTGGGGCATTTTAGTTATTGGCCAAAGGTAACTTGAAATGCATCTTTGTTAGGTATAGGTCTTTGTTGCAATGTTGAGAAGATAAGATGAATATTTGTAATACAAAAAAAATGGCTGCTAAAAAAGCAATAACCTTGCCATATTCTCAGAGGCTCACTACAACACTATCTGTTACAGAGAGGATTCATTTAGAGAAGCATGCCTTAGACAGAGGACAAGTTTCTTTAGTTAAACAGCTTCATTATAAGACTACCCCAAGGTATAGGCTCAATAAAAAATACTCTAACACGGCTTCCATGTAGCTGTTTCCTTTCAGGAAAGCTAGACTGCCTGTTAATATTTTAACACATTTTAAAATATATATTGGACTAAACTAAAAACAAATCTCCAGCTTGACTAAAGTGCATCATTAAAAAGAAATCCCAGACCCATATGAGCAGGGACCCAAAATACATTGTTTTAATTCAGTTATTGTTCTCCAAAAAAATGCTGGAATCATTAGGGATGATGTATCGGGACAGGGAAAAGGAATGTATAAAGGAGTGCAGTCATGTGGGTAAATCTAAAACCAACATCCCACAAGCTTTCACCATTTGATAACATACCAGCAACTTCTGGCCCACTTCCAAATAATATATTATTTAGAAAAACTTAGTTTGTATATTTTTCTGCCTGAAAACTGAATCAGAAAACCACACCATTCTGTTCCATTTTAGGTTCTCTCTCTCTCACACACACTCTGTGTGTGTGTGTGTGTGTGTGTGTATGGACACACTTGTGTCTGCATTTTTTCTTTTTTTTTTTTTTAATGTTTATTTGGATGGCTTACTCTCTTCACTGAAGATTTTTATCCTCAGCCTGACAATAGATGAGAGAAGTGCTTCCACATCCATCATTATTTACTGGGAAGCATCTACCCTCCCCGAAGGATGCTTGATGTCGTACCCCACCCCCCCTCCAAAACTTGAGGAAGCCCCTTTAGAGAAAAAGAAGAAGAAATTTGATTACAACATGAAACTCATTCACATAGAGACTCTCTGCTCTGTAAAGTGCTTTCCTGTTGAATTTTCCATTCAAATTCCACAATCTTTAAGATAGAGCAAAAAATATTATTGCCATTTTAAAAATGTGTAAACTGAGGTCTAGATAAATTAAATGACTAGCCAAAAATGATATGCAATTAGATAACTGAAAAGAGACTAATAGTTTATTAAACTATATTACTCTATTTGACATACATATTGTATTTATCAACCTTTTACCTACCAAATGTCCAGTTTATATGTGAGTGAATGAATGCAATGATTCCTTTGCCAGTAAAAATGTATTTTTTAAATGGCTTTTCCATTAAGCCAGACTTGCTAACAAGATTCCTACCAGGCTGGCTGGGTAGCTCATGCCTGATATCCCAACACTTTGGGAGGCCAACACAGGTGGACTCCTTGAGCTCAGGAGTTTGAGACTTGCCTGGGGAACGTGATGAAACCCTGTCTCTACAAAAAAATACCATGCTGGGTGTGGTGGCGAATACCTGTAGTCCCAGCTACTTGAGGGGCTAAGCTGAGAGGATCACTTGAGCCTGGGAGGTTGAGGCTACAGTGAGCTGTGATCATGCTGCAGCACCCCGGTCTGGGAGACAGAGCATGACCCTGTCTCAGCAACAACCACAAAAAAAAAAAAAAAGATTCATACCAGGTGCTTCTATCTGTATTAAGACCATAAAAGGAAATAACCTTCAAAAGAAGTCCCAGTAGACCCTAAGCCAATTAAAGTATCTAAAATGTTCATTTTTCCCAGCTCAGTACTATTTAACAAAGATTACATTTTGTATTATGTGTACATAATATGACCCAGGAAAGAAACACTGAAACAGGCAAACTTGTAAACTTGTACTTTAAGGAAAATGATTAGACTCTTGCACCAGCCTTTGTAACACTGGGAGTTCTTTCATATTGGTAGTTCTGCAGTTTTTCTTTTTTTTTTTTTTTTTTTTTTGAGACGGAGTCTCGCTCTGTCGCCCAGGCTGGAGTGCAGTGGCCGGATCTCAGCTCACTGCAAGCTCCTCCTCTCGGGTTCACGCCATTCTCCTGCCTCAGCCTCCCGAGTAGCTGGGACTACAGGCGCCCGCCACCTCGCCCGGCTAGTTTTTTGTATTTTTTATTAGAGACGGGGTTTCACCGTGTTAGCCAGGATGGTCTCGATCTCCTGACCTTGTGATCCGCCCGTCTCGGCCTCCCAAAGTGCTGGGATTATAGGCGTGAGCCACCGCGCCCGGCCTAAATTCACTATTCTTACTGCACTGTTCTATGCGTTTTAAAACGTGTAGATTGATATAACCTTCACCACAAACAAAATACCAAACACTTCCCTCCCAGCATAAACTCTTTTGTTCTGTCTTTTTTTAGTCACAGCCTCTCCCTACCTGCCACCTGTAGCCCCCACTGATCTGTTCTCCCTTTTTATGATTTTGTCTTTTTCAGAATATCATATAAACAGAATGATACAGTATGTAAACTTTCAGGACATTGTTTTGTTGAGCAATAATGGTTTTGCAATTCATCCAAGTTATGTGTATCAGTAGTTCAATTTGTTTTTCCACTCACCCATTAAAGATATTTGGGTTATTTCTAATTGCTGGTGATTATAAATAATGCTGCTTTATAAACATTTATATACAGGTTTTTGTATGAAGTTGTGTGAAACATTTTTGTTTTCATTTCTGTATGATAAAAACCCAAGATTGAGATTGCTGCATTATATAACAACTGTATGTTTAACTTCACAGGAAGCTGCCTAAATGTTGTCCAAAATGACTGTGTACCATTTTGCATTCCAAGTAGCAATATATGAGCCAAATGAAATAATTCCAAAAATCCTTAGTAGTACTTGCTAGTATCAGGTTGTGTGTGTGTGCATGTTTTAGCCATTCTAATATATGTGTAGTGGTATCTAATTATGCTTTAAATTTGTATATTCCTAATGATTTGATTTGAATTCCTTAAGGTTGGGAATATTTTCATGTGCTTATTTTTCATATGTATATCTTCTTTGGTAATGTATCTGTTAAAATCTTTGGCCCATTTTTTATTAGGTTATTTGTTTTCTTGTCTTTGAGATTTGGGAGTTCTTTCATATTCTAGATATGAGTTCTTTGTCAAATATGTGACTTGCAAATATATTCTTTCAGTAGATAGCTTGTCTTTTCATTCTCTTAACAGTGTCTTTTACAGACACTGAAAGATACTAAAACATTTTTAACTTCAAAAGTGAAATAATTTTTTTAATACTGTGCTGTCGGTATTGTATCAAAGAACTGTACCTAACATAAAGTCATGAGGAATGTGTCTTGTTTTTTCTCTTAATAGTTTGATGGCTTTTAATTAAGTATATGATTCATTTTGAGTTAATTTTTGTGTAAGGTATGGAATATAGCTTGTTTTTTGACATACAGATGTTCAGCTTTTCATTGAAGAGACTGTTCTTTCTCAATTTGTCTTTGCTACTTCATAAAAAGAATTCGATTTTTACTGTAAAAAAAACTGGTTTTTATAGGATAGGAAAAATACTCTTTTACAGTAAAAACCATTTTTAATAGAAAAAAGTTAATTTTTACCATATTGTGTAGATGTATTTCTGGTCTCTCCATTCTGTTCTATTAATCTATGTGTCTATCCTTTCTCCAATATCACACTGTCTCGATTGCTGTAGTGTACTAATAAACCTTAAAATTAGGTAATCCGAGTGCTCAATTAGGTCAAGGAAGTTGATTATATTGTTCAGGTCATCTATATTTTTGTATTTTCTGGCTACTTGTCCTACCAATTACTGAGACATGAGTGTTAAGTCTCCAATTGTAATTGCATGATTTTCTATTTCTCCTTTCAGTTATATCAGTTTTTGCATCATGTGATCATTTAAAATAATATTTAAAATGTGTTTCTTGTAGACAGCATTTAGTTTAGTCTTGTCCTTTTTATCAAATTAGACTATCTTTACTTGGTATATTTGGATCATTTACATATAGTGTAATTACTGATATGGTTGAATTTAGACCTACCATTTTATTACTGGTTTCCATTTCTACTTTGTTTTTATTCCTCTGCTTCCACTTTTTTGTCTTCTTTGAGAATACTTGAATTTTTTCCTACTATACCATTTCAATTTACCTATTGGCTTTTCACTATTTCTCTTTGGATAATTTTTGGTGATTGCTCTAGGGATTATAACTTAAATATTTATTCCACTTAGTATTACTATTTAACTACTTCATGCAGAATGTAGAAACCTTATAACCATGTAATTCCCTTACCCTGTCCCTTTATCTTGTTGTTCTGTGCATTATATGTATATGTAATGGAGAAATCCCATCAGACGGTAATTATATTTTTGCTTTTAATTGTCATACATATTTTAATGAACTTCAAAGAAGAAACATAGTCTATTATATTTACATAAATATTGACCATTTTGGTTCCTTTTCCTTTGTTTGTGAAGTTTGGAGTTTTTCTTCTGTTATCATTTCCCTTCTCCCTAGAGAACTTTCTTTAGCATTTCTCTTGGAATGAGAATAAGAGAATATAAGTAAGAATATATTTTAGTCTTTTTTAAAATCTTAGAATGTATTTCTTTCACTTTTATTCCTGAAAGATATTTTCAGTGAATATAGAATTCTGAGTTGATAGTTCTTTAACTTCAGCACTTTAAAAAAGTTGTTTCATTGTCTCCTAGCCTGCATGAATTTTGGTGAGAATTCCACAGTCATTTGCATTAGTGTGCCGTGTATGTAATATGTCATTTGTATCTTTATTCTCTGAAGATTTTCTCTTTGATTTTCAACAGTTTCTTTATGGTATATTTGGGTAAGGTTTTCTTTGAGTTGATCCTAAAAAATAAAGTCATCAGAGTTCCATACTCAAAGTCTTTGGTCTCCTGTTTAAAGTCAGTTACACACATAGCAGTTAAGGGATTGTCTGACACTCTATACTCAACTTTTGGGATGTGTTGATTTATTTGCAATGGATTTTTTAAAGTTTTCTAAACCAGTGATCCTCAAGTTTTAGTGTGTACAAGAATAAGGTGGAAATCTTGGTAAAATTTAAATTTTGATTAAATAGGTCCGGGTTCAATATTGGGATTCTGTATCTCTATGTGTCATACTCTGAGTAGAAAAACTCTAAGTTACTGGTATAAACCTGAATAATATGTCTCACCCATTTTTTCTTAACATAGTTAAAGAAAGTATAATGTCAATATTTCTTGATTTTTATTTAGTATCATCAGGAATTTATCTGATTCCAAAAAGTAAATATTTCAGGTGTCAGTCTCCCTTTAAGTTTAAAATGCTTCACTTTGACCATTTTTTATGAAAAGCTTCCCAAAATTTCTTATATTCATTATCAAGTATTTTTAATATTCTGAACTTAAAAACCTTTCCAGTAATTCCATGTCATAATTACGAGCATCTGTTATTGCACCTACTGTCATATAAATGTGCACACGTGATTACTGAGATGTTTGATGCTGTTTGTTCAAAATGGTGAAAGATTGTTTGCTTGTTGAGTTTTATGCTTGCTATGTATGTATGCAAGCATTTTATTTCCTTTTTTGGGGTCTATTTCTTCTTAATTGTCTCTTCTTTTTATGGAATGTATTTCCCTGCACATTTAAATATGTTTCTTTATATTTGTGGGCCAGAAGCTCATAACACTATGTTAGAATTGGAAATAAGTAAAAAAAATTAAGGCAAAACGCTTTGCATTTTTTTATGGAAAGAACATGTCATGTAATGCTCAGATTTTATGACCGATTATTTGTTAATTCAACTTTCTACTTTTACCTTAATGTTAAGATGGTTTTGATTGCGCTAGATACATTCTATGTTGTTGTAGATTCCATCATAAAATTTCTCCCTAGGAAGAATTAAGGAAAATATTAGTCTTCTGCCCTTTCATTTAGTACAGTATTTGCACTATAAAATAGGAAAATAAGATGCAAGGATTTCTAAAACTAAGTTCTCAAAATCCCGTTTGGACTAATTATTTGTTTGCTTTTCAACTATATAGCCATTTCTAACATTGTTGTATAAAAACGTTTTTTACAAGAAATGTAAGTTTTAGATTATCTATGCCTATTTCAAAATGTACACAAATTTTGAAATTTTTTTAAATTTGTGCAAACATAGAGAACATGATGTTTAGCCCAGCCACTTTGTTTTATGTCTGCCAGCAATGCTATTCTTGAGGGAACACAGAAGCCTCCATATGCACATAAAAATAGCTTATAAAAATCTGTCTTATAAAGAAAAAGAGAGAGATTTCCACAGAAGAATTAGTTTAATTTTTTTATTAACTGCTTTGGTTCAAATTATAGAAGATAATTTAACTTTAGTAAGCTAAGAACTTAAAACTGGATCATAGTCATGTTGATTTCCGATTTTGGTGAGACAAAGATTTGTGCAAAATACATTTAATTAATAGACAAAACTGACCCAAACCAAAAACATACTGCTCTCGGTCCAAATTCACTTTATTTTATTTTATTTTTTATTTTCGTAGGCAGGGTCTCAATCTGTCAACCAAGCCGGAGTGCAGTGCTGTGATTTTGGCTCTTCCAAGGACCAAATTACTTCCTGGGCTCAAGCGATCCTTCCATCTCGGCTTTCCTAGTAGCTGGTAGCTGGGACCACAGGTGTGCGCCACCATGCCCTGCTAACTTTTTCGTTTCTTTTTTTTTTTTTTTTTTTTTTTTTGTAGACATGGGGTTTTGCCATATTGCCCATGGTGATCTCCAACCAACTCCTGGGCTCCAGCGATCTGCCCGCCTCGGCCTCCTGAAGTGCTAGGATTACAGGCATAAGCCACTGTGCCTGGCCCAAATTCACTCTTAATTATATATATTTAATATAGATGCATTCTCTTCTCTTTGAAAATTGCACAATTTTTGTTTCCTTGAGGAAAAGTAAAGTGGTTATTTGTGACATATGGCATGTTCCAGAAAATGTTTCTTCAGCAGTAATCACGGCTTCTAGCTGATGCAGCAGTTTTTTCCCCTCCTCGAATAGAAGACAATGTTTCATCTCTCTTTTCTGGAAGTTTTTTCACAATTCACGCATATATAAAGCTGACATTTGTTCACGCAATTGCTCTTTGCCCTGTTATTCAAGGAAAATTGCTGATGGAGAGATTATCCTTTTATATATGATTGAGTGACTCTCTCTCCTGATATTTTTGCTTAACTATTTTTAACCAGATGCCTATGGAAAAAAAATATTGGTTTGGGAATGAGATAAAATTGAGTTTAAACCCCAGATTTGCCACTTGCCAGATGTCTGTCCTTGGAGCAAGTTGTTTATTTCCACCTACATATTCAAATAATAGCATCTACTTCATAGAATTATACTAAGGTTTAGATGATATAATGCATATGAAGAATATAAGTAGAGCAGTCATTCAGGAAAGGCTACCTATTATCATTAATGCTACCAGATTTCAGCTCTTTTCAGGCAAATCATTGTTCACACTTTAACATTTATGAAAATGGAAAGGCAAATTGTGTTTACGATCAGTGGTGGTCAGGTAGCAGTCATGTGGTCAGCTGCCCTCACCTGTGCGTGTTGTAATCTTGTTGCATGACCATTTCTAACTGTAATCTCTTGCATGTCAGTCTACAAACCACTTGAGGAAGAATCCTAATGACCATTTGAGGAAGAATTGTAAATCTTAGTCATTGCAAAAAGACCTTCCATTGATTTTTCTGTAAGATAAAGTGCCAGTTTCAAAATGTTCAGATTGTGTGTCAATGGCTTGAAAGTAAGTCCCTGAGACAAAAATTGGGGCTCTCTTTGGGCACAGCTGAATCACCAATGTCCTTACTAGCACAGAGGGCAATGGAGTGGGCAAAACCAGACAGCAGTCACTGCATGGAGAGTGACTTGGAGCTGGACTCTGTGTTTCAGAAATGCTATATTTTGTTTATATTTTTATTTTAAAATATGCATAAGCATTATATACAATAAATTTATGTAAGTAAGTCTAAAAGACATGTAATGCATTTTGAATGAGTTAAAATAATCATTCTAGTCAATTTGTCACCATTTAGCTGACAGTGATTTTCTTCTTTCTTTCTTGGTAGCACATAAAACAAAGGAGTATCTAACAATTGATGTCTCATAACAGATGAAATAGTATATTATTCACAGTAAGCCTTACGAGGAATCATATTTATCAAAGAACATAGCAAGAAGAAACATTATCACCTATAATTTCAAAAAAGGATTGCTTTTGTTGGCCATGAGAAGGGTCATTTTAAAGTTCAAAATCAAAAGGAGAGGGAGTGGGTGGGAGAGTTAGTGAAGGGAAGAAGGAAGGAGAAAAGATCCCTGCAAATGGTAATGATTTTGAGCAGAATGACTCCGTGTTACCTGAACAAGACTCAAATTGGTCATCCCTAAATCATGATTTGGAAGTAAATATTAATGACCAAAATATGTGTTTGCAGAGTGGGAGGATGGAAGTATTACTTCTAGTCTACTGTGTCTTTAAAAAAATTATGTATTTTATTATAGCTTAATGGAGTCTCACTTTATACACTACAATTGCTAATTAGAGGTAGTCCTTGAAGAGGCTAATGATTATCAGTCTTAAATGGCAGAAGTTTGATTTTGTTATAGAAAATATTTTTCTTTCAATAAAAATATTTCCTCAAATAAGATTATTTTAATTAACTGAATTATAACAATTCTTAGAAGTTATGACATAATACTTTCTTAACAGAAAACTTTTAATTTTTAATTTCATTGTCTTTACATGGATTAAATTGTAACAAATTTCCAGGTCATTTCCTATGTTATAATGAGGCTGATACAGGAAAATTTAGAATAAATGGTAGATTTAAAAAATCTATTTTCTAATTTAAATTATTTGGAAATATTTATTTGAACCAAATACAGTAGAATGGATTTTGTTCATTTGGCTTCTACTTTAATCAGTAGTCAGATTTTTTTTTTTTTGGTTAATGTATATTATATTAATAAAGCCAAAATTATTTGGCAAGAACTGACACGTTCAACGTTTACCTGGTCAGGAATTTTAAAAGGGAAAATTATATGCCACAAGATGTCACTGTAATCTTTAAAAAGTTATAAGGGTGGTAACCACTTTTATTTCAACATTTAAAGAAGTGGGGTGGAAAAAAATCCTCACGATAGGCACAAAAGCAGTTGGTAATATTAGTCTATCCAGATGTACACAAGCTATAAAAAATGCTCCTTAGAATGAGCCTCTTGCATTCAGTGGCAACTTTTAGAGAACAGAATATGAATCTTTTACTTTTCTGATGTAAATAATCTTTGTTTTTGTGACACAGTGCTATCTGGCCTATTTCTGATTAAGATTCGAAGTGGAATAATAATTTTGACTCATTGGAAATAAAACTCAAGGTTAAAGAACCAGTTTTTTGTAAACATTCTATAATGTCTTTGATGAACACGAAAGTTTCCATTGCCAGCCAGAAGGGAGATAAAATTGTGAGAAAACACACACACACACACACACGCACACACACACACAGCTTGGGCTATCAAATAACAACAAAAAGAGGAAGAAGAAGGAAAAAATTATCTCTTGGTAATATACTCTGTGACATGTGTTGTAAACAGGCTGTGTTTTTTTGTTGTTGTTGTTTTGTTCTTTTTTTGAGACGGAGTCTTGCTCTGTCACCCAGGGTGGAGTGCAGTGACACAATCTCAGCTCACTGCAACCTCCGCCTCCCGGGTTCAAGGGATTCTCCTGCCTCAGCTTCCCGAGTAGCTGTGATAACTAACGCCTGCCACCACGCCTAGCTAATTTTTGTGTTTTTTAGTAGAGGCGGGATTTCACCGTGTTGGCCAGGCTGGTCTTCAACTCCTGACCTCCAGTGATCCTCCTGTCTTTGCCTCCCAAAGTGCTGGGATTACAGGCGTGAGTCACTGCACCCTGCCCAGATTAAGTGTTCTTGTTAAGGACCATGTTGAAAGTCTTCTGATTCACATCTTATAGTCAAAGCACACAGATTAAAGGAGAATCTATAATCCTCTGTTTTGACTACAGTGATAAACTGGTGGGAAAGTGAGTTTATTTGGTTCTTCCGAGATCACTTGTACCACTATTAGAAGAGATAATAGCATACCATTTATTAAAGCTCTTCTATGTCTTTGAACATGTAAAATAATGTTATATTCACAATGTTCCTGGGTTTTAGTTACAAGGGGCTAGGTGGTTGGCACACATGGATTTGGAGGAAACTTTCTTTTTTTAAGTTTTGTCTCATTTTTCAAATAGTAAGGGCTTAATGAAACATTTCCAAAAGCAAATCTTTTTGACTATGTACATGACAGCCTTTGCCACTAGTAACTTTAATGATCACTTTTCCTTTTACTGGACTTTTCCCCAAGCTTACTTGACTCTTACTCATTTGTCATGCATCGAAATACATGGATTAGATACAGATCTACCTACTTCTTGGAGTTCTTAGAATCTAGCTGAAGGAGGCAACTGTATTAGCAGGTAACATTAGGAGAGAAGCTAGAATTGGGTGTAACCAGGACATTGAAATAGTGAATAACTCAGGAGGCTGGTTAAGGATGTCCAATTCTATACAAATCCCAAATAAGAGACAACAAAAATCTTCAGGCAATTGTGTTTTTTTTATTTGTTATGCTCATTTATTTCCGTCTTTATTGGAGGAAAACCCGTCAAAACACACGATTTCAGTTTTCTTTTCAGTCTGACAAATTTACTTAATAAGACTAACCATTTCTAATTTGTACAACATTGCTAAAAAGAAAGAAATGTAAGAAATTGCTTACTTGAAGATAAAAACATTTCTAAAGAGATGTTTTCTAAAGTAATACTCATGTGGCTGCATAATTATATTGAATTCCACACTTGTTTGCTTCTGCACATAGCTATTTGCAAAAAGAAGCTTATCTATTGATCTACTAGTCTGTAACAAAGGAAAAGGTTTAATCAAAATTACTTTAATGGACAATAAAGATGCAGCAAAGCCTGTGAGCTTATCTTAGAGGCTAGAAGTTCTCTCCACATTAGTAGAGCATTGTGATATCCCCAAAACCTGGTCTCTGAAGTTAGGAAAATGATTTCTCACCTCTGGTGAGTCGTATCTCTACCTGCCTGTGGGAAATCCCAGTGTAAGCATAAATGGTAGACTCCTTGGCCCTGACTTTCAGGCCTGGGTAAAGGCAATTTCTCTAGGTCCGGGACAGAAAAAGATTTTTAAGGTTGAACATGGATATTACTCCAGCATGACAGAGTTCCTGAGCAGTAGATTTATACCATGCACAGATGTATACACTGTTTTCGAGTACTGACATGGCTAGAGATAGGAACAAGCTTACAGGCCTTAGGCTCCCCTAACCTCAGGGAGATCTCACTCCATGAATGCTACCATGCCAGTAACCTTGGCAACCCCTATAAGAGAGGCAAGGGAGTCCTGCATCCACCCACCCACATCAGGTCTCATTTATGCCCTTTGCACTGCTTCTTTGCTGTTTGGGAAATAAACGCAAGTACTGGCACCCTAAATCATGTCCAAATCACTTCCACGCTTACCCTGCAACTCTGACCGGCTTCTTTACTCTGGCTTTGCACCTGCTACAGCTTTCTCTTAAAGTAAAAATTCCAGACTGCTCAAACAACATATTTTATTCAGATAACTTTATTTCTTTAATTTAAAAATAATTTGTTTTTAAATAAAAAGGAACTTGACCGTTTATAGAATGGGGAAAAATAAGACTGGACCTTTGGCAAAAAAAAAAAAAAGCTAAAATTTCACCACCAGATTCCTTTTCTCCTGGGCACACAGTGGCTACATGTCCTAGCTTGCCTTGCTGTTGGATGCAGCCAAGGAACCAAAGTCTAGCCAAAGTTATGTGAGCAGACATATATATGTCACTTCTGTGTCCTCCAGCTCTTTCTCTCCCATCACCTGCTGGCTGGGTGCAGCATGTCCAGAGAGACGCCTGGGCCCTAGGATTTGGAAGAACCCCAAGAGGGAAGGAGTCTGACTCCGAGTGGCCACTTGCAGGAGAAATGCCCAGAAGAGCCATGGAACCAGGAATATCTAGTTGGCCTGTGCATTAGCAAAACCTACAGCTTGTACAGTTAAGCCACTAAATTTGAGTCTGTTTATTATGTCAGTTAGCCTATTTTGACCTTTCCAAGCCTGCATATAACTAATTTATTCTCAGAAGCATGGTTTATACCTTTTCACTGTTTTCTATCTTTCTTTTCCTTTACCTTTTACCAAATAGTATATGATGTAATACACTTTCCCAAGATAACAATGTGGTCTCCAATCAGTAATAAATATTTATTTTATTTATTTATTTACTTATTTTTGAGATAAGGTCTCACTTTGTTGCCCAGGCTGGAGTACAGTCGTGTGACCATGGATCACTGCAGCCTCCACCTCTTGGGCTCAAGGGATCCTCCCACCTCAACCTTCTGAGTATCTGGGTCCACAGGCACATGCCACCACACTCAGCTAATAATTTTTTAGTAGAGACAGGGTCCCACTACATTGCCCAGGCTGGTCTCAAACTTCTAGGCTCAAGCCATCCTCCCACCTCGACCTTCCAAAGTGTTAGAATTACAGGTATGAGCCACTGCACCTGGCCCAAATTTACTTTAAATTAATGCTTGATCTTTATGAGGTTGCTCTCATTAAACATTGCTGAACAATGGGGAGTAAGTCCTAAGAAGGATTTTCAAGCCCTGGCATCTCAAGTAGCCCCTTGCATAGCCCCCATAGGTCAACTGGCAGGTATTGATTAGGTTTTTACCACCTCTCTGTTTCTGACTCCGAAAACCAAATACTTGAAACAACCTTTTGTTTCCTGGAGAAGTCTTCCCCATGATTTTGCATCCTTTGCCTAATTGCCTCTCTTTGAGGAGCTCTGAACTGCAGTGAAGAAGAGACCTGACTGACTGCCCTCCAACACTCTCAGGCTGAGGCTGCTAAAGATATTGAGGACATATAACCTTATCATCTCGTCCCAGGTCTGAGCTACTAAGAAAAGTAGCTAGGCTTATAATAGGATAGACTATCAATGAATGTGTACTTATTCATTAATTCATTCACCATTTATTGAGTACCCAACAGGATCTGTGAAGGCATAGGAAAGCAACTGAGCCTAAGTCTCTACCTTGAGAGAATTTATACTCTAGTGGAAGGGAATGGGAGGGAGAGACAGATGTGTCTGTAGGCAGTTAGGATCTTAATGCAAGTTGTGTGATGGAGGGATGCTAAAGGCAGGTATTTGACAAAATTAATTGAGTTGTGCAAATTGAGGGTTTATGCATCTTGTTGTATGCAATATAATACATTTTTAAAGTTCTGTTTAAAAAGAAACTCATTAAACTTATTTTTTAAAAAATAGCATTTATTAGCCAGGTGCAGTGAGTGGTGTGCGCCTATAGTCCCAGCTATTTGGAAGACTTAAGTGATAGATCACTTGAGCCCAGGAGTTCAAGTTCAATCTGGGCAACATAGTGAGACCCTTTCTCTGAAAAAAAAATGGCATTTTGTTAATAGCCTTCCTCTTCTTCTGTCACAGGAAACACTTTTCCTTTTCATAGTGCATTTATTTAAATATTTGTACCTGTTATTTCTGATTTTTAGTTTAGACCTGTATTTTCTTTTGGAAAGTCAAGATGTTTACAGATCCTTTACAAACTAACCTACTTTTAGGGTATTTTTGGCATTCTTATTTCACAAACATAACACAAAATAGCGCTAAAATACTTTGAAAATATAAACCACCATGGAAGTTCTAAATTATATCAGTGCAGGTGAGGGATTAAAGTTAACAGTTTTGTGTACATTTTTCCTTCTGGCAGACAAACTGAGTTCAAGTTATTCATTATAAGAACTTAGTTCTGAAAATAAGTTTCAAAATCAAACAGAACAGATAAAACTCCAAGACCCAAAATGTCAAAGAAAACCAAAGAAAAAAAACAATAGTCTAAAAAAAAAACTACCTACCCCAAATACTATAATGGCAATGATGAAAACAGAACAATTTTAAATAAAAGTATAGAAAAATGACAAGCCATCAAATGTGATCCTTGAAATAAACATTTGGAAGTGGTTTTCAAAAAGAAATAGTTCTAATTTTTAAGTATCAAAATTCTGACACACTCAGTAAATACTTAATATGATTTGGCTCTGTTGTGACTCAAAATCTCATCTTGAATTGTAATCCACATTACCCATAATCCCCATGTGTCAAGGGCAGGACCAGGTGGAGGTAATTGGATCATAATCCCCACATGTCAAGGGTGGGAGCAGGTGGAGGTAATTGGATCATAATCCCCATGTGTCAAGGGTGGGGGCAGGTGGAGGTGATTGGATCATGGGGCAGTTTCCCCCATGCTATTCTCGCGATAGTGCATGTCTCACAGGATCTGATGGTTTCATAAGTGTCTGGCATTTCCCCTGCTTGCAATCACTCTTTCCTGCCACCCTGTAAAATAGATGCCTTGCTTCCCCTTTGCCTTCTCCCATGATTATAAGTTTCCTGAGGCCTCCTCAGCCATGCTGAAATGCGAGTCAATTAAGACTTTTTCCTTTATAAATTACCCAGTCTTGAGTACTTCTTTATAGCAGCATGAGAACAGACTAATACAATTCTATGAGTAACATATGCAGTAGTAATTTATCTGGTGTTATGACTGTCTATAAGACATTCCTTAATAGTTTTAAAAGTGGGAAGAAATATAATCAATGATTCCTTCAGCAGTGACTGTTCAGCTTCAGCCCTGACCAAGATAACATTTTATTGACTATGTTAAAGAAAGAATGGCTGAATAATCACTGTTAGTAATTGGCATAAGTCCCAGGTATGGCAATATAAATGCTACAGAAGCTTAACCTGTGTACATCTCAGCAACAGAATAGCTATCTCAGTGCACAGTATTTATACTTCTGACTAGCCCTTAGAGACCTCCTGTCTAATTTATTCTAAGGCAATACAGGTACAATTGCTTTCTGCTAGAAGTCCCTCCTTATTCCACAAATAATCATTTGTTTGCCCTAATGAGAACCTAGTTCAACCTTCTATTTTATAATTGAGGAAACTGAGACCCAAAGAGATGTAGCTCTGGCCCAAATAACCATTGTCTCCATTTAAAAATGAGGAAACTGAAGCTCAAAGCAGTTGTATGTTGTGCTCAGGGTCACACAGTTAAAATTTAAGTCCTGGCCCTTCTTGAGAGCCAGTGTTCTTAATCACTACACTAAACTGCATGTTAGTTGTGGTGCCATAGAACACAGAGCTCAGTACTACCATGCATTGTCAGCACAGTTATTACTCAGTAATATCAGCACAATACTTTTAATGACAAAACCCGCACTTACTTTTGCACCAAACTATTACAATTAATTTGTCATATTTTAGGCACTCAAAAATATTGCTGAGCAAATCACTGAATGAAAACTAAATGCATGGAACATAATCCTTACAAATTGATCTGCAAACAATTTTCACCACCACATTTAAAAGAATGGCTCCCACCATACAGTAGTTAGACCTCAGTTTCACTTCCTTTCCAAATGATCTCACTATATAAATCACTTTTTTAACAGGAAATAAAATATGACAGTTATGAGGAGAAATGTACATTACCTACAAAAAGGTCGTAACTTGAAAACAGAACTTGGCTGAATTACATATGTGTGTATATTGAAAAAAATCAGAATAAGTATAAACAGAAAATAACCAGTGATGAACAAAAACTGTAACATTTTAAAAGAATCAATATATAACAATCAATATATATCAACTTTTTGAAATTTCTAGTAAAAGGATGATATATATGATCTGTATATACACATATGTTGTATATATATTTCCCTAAATGAGGGTTGATTTATAAGCCATTATATTGCTATCTGGTACTTCTTTATTAAGGTCTTAATGTCATCTAGCAGGTATTGAGTAAAGGGGTCAGCAAGGCAGACAAGAATCTATTGTAATTTACCAAAACCAAGTCTCAGATTTTCTAGGATAATACCCATTTAAAGAATGTATTCTGCACAAAATTTTCATCATAAAACACTCTGAAATTTCATTATGAAACATTTGAAATGTCCACATTTGACACCAATATGCCCTCTTCCAGACTTTCTCTCAAAGCCAAAAATCAATACATTCAACATCAATTTATTCAACAAATATTTACTGGCTGTTCATTATTTGCTGGACCCCTGGGATAGAGGGATGAGCATGAGTCCCAACTTTGGGTTCAAGAAGATAAGTAACTTTATGTCAACTTAATGGTGAATTGCACATTAATATTCAGTTGACCTTTAAACAAAGCTAAAACTGTCTCTTTTTGCTGGATATGTGATTACCTAGGAAACTTCCATTACAAACAGGTCAAACTAGGTTTTTGTTTTTTCTTTTAAATTCTTTTTAGTCTTTTATACAGTAAAGGGTTTTTAAAAATGAGAGAGAAAAGAATTTTAAGTTACAAGTTATAAACAGAGTTTATGTCTATATGAAAAGAATTTATCCACAAATATTTGCATTTTAATGGCAAAGTCAGGTAATTCTTATATGCTACTGTAGTCAAATATATTATTTGAATCCTATCATTTAATATTTTTCATCACCAACCCAATAATGTTTGTAATTTTTTAAAAGTAATATTGACTCACTGTATAAAATATGAACTAAACGTCCATCAAAACAGAGATGAATGAATAAATTATCACAGATTTGCACAACAGAACACTGTATTAGTTAAAAAGAATAAATTAAAGTTTCAGGGATTAATGTGAATAAAATCTCAAAAATAGTACTGAGCAAAAAATAAAAAAATATATATATATACACATAGGTTTTAAAAATACTTTTACTATTTATACATTATTTCTATCTTAGTTGTTGCTGCCATAACAAAGTACCATAGATTAGGTGGTGTGTGTATATCTATCTATCTATCTATCTATCTATCTATCTATCTATCTATCTATCAATCATCTATCCATCTATATCTATCTATCTATCTATCTATCTATCTATCTATCTATCTATCTATCGACTGTGTGTGATATCATTTTAATAAAAGTACTTTTATGGACTGTTTGTGTTCCTCTGCCCACTCCTATGTTTAAATCTTAACTCTGAGTGTGATGATATTAAAAGGTGAGGCCTTTGGGAGGTGATTAGGTCATGAAGAGGAAACCCTCATTAATAGGATTAATGCCCTTATAAAAGGAGCCCCAGCGAGCTTCCTTTCTTTCTACCACATGAAGATACAACAAGAATATAGAAGTCTGCAACCTGGAAAGAGGGCCCTCACCAGAAGCAACTCTTCTCATCTTGGACTTCTATCCTCCAAAACTGTGAGAAATAAATTCTTGCTGTTTATAAGCCACCTAATCTATGGTACTTTGTTGACTAAGAAAGAAATAATGTGTAAATAGTAGAAGTATTTTTAAAACTGTGTGGATTGATTTAAAAAAAAAATACAGGAGAGTGAAGATGGAGAAAAAAGACTAGACATGGAATCAAGAAAGGGTATTCAAGGGAGGAAGATGTCAAATGTGTCTGTCTTGCAATCCAACTATTATCTCCAGGCAGAAAATAGAGGTGATTCTAGTATTCACCTGCTTTGTTTGTCTTTTCTAAAGAATCACAGTGCTAACTATCTTAGTCCAATGTCAGAAAATGATTGTTTCCTAAAATTTAACATTTTTTAACTTAAGGTAAGAAAGAAATGAGTGATTCTCTTCCTTATGAAGTACAAATCTTACTGTACTCCTTCAATTTTGAAAAATAACCAATAAAAAAGGAAAAAGAAAAATCTTGAAATTAACATGGTAAATATTGTTGATATTGGGCACTGTTGAAGTTTTCCATTCTGGGATATTTCTTATATTATACTTCATATGTTTCTATATTTTTGAATTGTTTCACAATTTTAAAAGTACATTTTTAAAAGTAGAAATGAGAAAAAAATTCAAAATTCTGAAAAGCCAAAAGGAGAAAAAATTATCATTATTTTGCTACTCAGAAATAACCACTTCTATTTTTTTTGTGTATTTTACAGTTATATGGGGGAAAATGAGATACTTCCTCTTACCATATTTAAAAATTATACTCTAAAAATATTTTCATAATATTAACCATTTATCTTCACATATTTCCCAAATGAAATTTCACTGTACATCTGTAACATGTTTTATTCAATCAATACTTCTTTCCTAGAATTTCTTGAAATATAGTCTATAAAGTAAACTTTCTGGGTCAAAAACTTTATATAGTTTTTTAGGTTTAAAGTATGTTTTGAAATTGCCAAATTTCAAATAACATAATCCAAAAAGATTATATTAAATTCTACCAGCAGAATATGAGAGACTCCATGCTTCAGAGTAGCATCTATTATTTAAAAAAAAAACCTTGCTAGTTATATGAAATAGATTTTACTTGTTTCATTTTTGGAAATTTCTCTTTCATGCCTTCCCCTGTATCTTAACTAGCTCTTTATCTTTTTTCCTATAGTTCTTTAAGACTTTTATATTAAGTATATTAGCCTTTTCTTATGCGTTGTGAAAATTTCTTCTGGGTTCTGGTTTGCCTTTAAATTTAGTTTAGGATGTTTTTAATGTCCTGAATTTAAAAAAAAAAATTAAATCTATCAATATTTTTCTTTATGTTTTCTGCTTATATGTATAATCACTTATACATTCTTTAGCATTTCTGTTTCATTTTGCATTTGGATATTCAGCCCATATGGAGTTTATTTTAGTATATTTGGACATATGGTTCTAGAAATCTAATTCTGTTTTTATTATGAATTATTACAAATAGTTGATCAGCTGTTTCAAAGGCATTTATTGAATAATCCAGAGAGCCTATTACATTAATATTTTTTCAATATTTAACTTTAAAAATATTTAAGAGTGACACATGATAATTGTATATATTTACAGAGTATAACATGTTTCGGTACATGTATTCATTGTGTAATAATCAAAACAGGGTAATTAACATACCTATCATCTTAAACATTTATTATTTCTTTGTCATGAGAATATTATAAAACCTCTCTTCTAGACTGGGCACGGTGGCTCATGCCTGTAACTCCAGCACTTTGGGAGGTCAAGGCAGAGTCACTTGAGGACAGGAGTTCAAGACCAGCAGGCAAGGAGTTTGAGACCAGTCTGGTCAACAAAGTAAGACCTTGTCTCTAAAAAAAAAAAAAGTCTGGGCATGGTGGCACATGCCTGTAGTCCCTGTTACTGCTACTCCAGAGGTGGAGGCAAGAGGACTGCTAGAGCGCAGGAGTTCGAGGTTGCAGTGAGCTATGATCACACCACTGCACTCCAGTCTGGACAACAGAGCGAGATGCTGTCTCCCAAAAAACAGACAAACAAACAAGCAAAACAAACATACAAAAACAAAACTTCTTGTAACTATTTTGAAATATACAATATGTTATTATTAACTATAAGTCATTCTACTATTCAATAAATAAAACAGAACTTATTTTGATCTGACTGAGGCTTCAAACCCTTTGACCAGTTTTTCACCATCTCCCCTCTCCTAACCCTCCACATCCTCTGGTAACCACTATTCTACTCTCTACTTTTATGAGAACAACTTTTTATCTTCCACTTGTGAATGTGATCATAGGGTATTGCTTGGCTTATTTTACTTTACTTAATATCCTCCAGGTTTATTCACTTTGTCACAAATGACAGGATTTCTTTCTTTTTTTGTAGCTGAATAGCATTCCATTTTGTATTATGCCACCTTTTCTTTCTTCATCTGTTGATAAATGTTTAGGTTGATTCCCTATCTTGGCTATTGTGAATAGTGCTGCAATAAACAGAGGCAGATATCCCTTGAATATACATCCCCACCCACCCCCGCTTTGGATATATACCCAAAGGAATGCTGGGATAGCCGGATCACATGGTTGTACTAGTTTTAATTTTTAAAAGAAAACATCATACTGTTCTTTTTCTTTTTTCTTTTTTCTGATACTGAGTCTCAGCTCTGTTCCCCAGGCTGGAGTGCAGTGGCGCCATTTCGGCTCACTGCAAGCTCCGCCTCCCAGGTTCACGCCATTCTCCTGCCTCAGCCTCCCGAGTAGCTGGGACTACAGGTGCCTGCCACCACGCCCGGCTAAGTTTTTGTTTTTGGTGTTTTTAGTAGAGACGGGGTTTCACCGTGTTAGCCAAGATGGTCTCGATCTACTGACCTCGTGATCCGCCTGCCTCAGCCTCCCAAAGTGCTGGGACCACAGGCGTGAGCCGCCATGCCTGGCTCATACTGTTTTTTCATGATGGATGTACTAATTTACATTCCCACCAGCAGTGTGTTCTCTTTCTTCCAGAACCTAATCAACACTCTTTATCATTTGAGTTTTTGATAGTAACCATTCTGACTGGAGTGAGGTGGTATCTCATTGTAATTTTGATTTGAATTTTCCTGATGATTAGTGATGTTGAGCATTTTTTCATAGATCTCTTGGTCATTTGTCTGTCTTCTTTTAAGAAATGTGCATTCAGGTCTTTTGCGCATTTTTTAATTGGGTTGTTTTTTGTTGTTATACAGTAGTTTTAGTTTCTTATATATATTGGATATTGTTTATAAATGTTCTATTCTCTTTCCAAATTCAAATAAAAGAATTTATTTTTCCACAAAAATATATTTCTAGTACATTTTAAACAGATTTTAAGAATAAGTTTTGCTAGCATTTACGTTGTATTAAAAATTTCAATGCAATCTAATATGAGCTGTTGATTTTTCTTATATTTACTGCTCTTAAAATCCTAATCTACTTAAGCCTAGTGAAGAAAAGCATACTGGGACATGATATATTAATTTCTGTCATTTAAAATTATTTTACTCACAATTCCAGGAATTTGAATTTATAAGCAAAATAATTACATGATACCATGCACAAGGACTTAGCCAATTCTCACTCTTCACTGGCTAAAATCTTAATAGGAAATCATGAGGCTGGAATGTATTATTTTTGACTTAAACTTCTGCATGTTATCATCCAAGTTATTAAAATGTCAGTTTTATGTCTACATGTCTTGTTCCTCCTTGAGTCAGTGAAAATGAATAAAAATTCAACATGATCATAACTTATTCTTATCCTCTTGCTCACCTATGTACAATGAGTACTTGCATTTCTTATATTTCTCCTTCTCAAATTACATGAAAAAAACAGTTACTGCCATAGGAGAAAGAATATATATAAGGTATACTTTATTAGATAAGCCTCCTTGAGTCTTAAGATTTTCATCTGTTGTATTATTTAATTAATTGAGCTGTAAATATATACAATGTGAAGCTGATAGAAATTTATGGGTGATTTCATTTGATTTTCCCCAAAAAACATGTTTCAGCCCCTATCTTTTTAAGTCTCTAGAAAGTTCAACAGCAACTTCACATTATAGGAATTTCAATATGCACAAACATAGAGAGAATAGTAGTAATGAACTACCATGTGTCCATTACTAAATTTCACTTAACAATAACTATCCACATTTTACTGCTTTTGTCTCAGTAGCCTTTGATATGGTGGTATCTCTGTCCTTTTCTTCTGATAACACATTCCCCTTCCTATTTTGCTTACTACCCTCTGTCTGCTTCTTCATGAGCTCCTTCTTTTGTCTTTAAATTGTCGTTTTCCCCTTGAACTCAACCACTGCCATGGCTTTTTCTATCATCTTTGGCCAATTCCTAATTCTCATGTACTGCTCAGATAGCTTTTCTGAGGAATATCAATACGACCAAACAAGAATACATTATTTTTCATATTCTCTTCAACCCAACTCTGCTTTCAGTATATCAAGAAATGGTATATCATTCAATTTTTCATGGAGAATTAGACATATGGTCCTTGATGGTCCTGTATTTCACAATAAGTCATCAAGTTAGTCAATTTAGTCTTAGTGTCCTTAACCCTTTTATAATGTGCCTATGTCCTTCCATCTGTATTGTCAAACTCTAGATCAGCATTGTCCAATAAATATAATGCAATCTATACATGAGAGTAGCACATATAATCTTAAAGATTCCAAAAATTACATTTTAAAAAGTAAAAAAAGGTAAAATCAAATTTAATAAGGTATCTTATTAAGATATCAGTATATCCAAAATATTGTCATTTTAACATGTCATCAATGAAAAAAGTTAGTAATTAGATATTTTACTTTTTTCTTACTAAATCTTTGGAATCTGGTACGTATTTTATACTTAAAGCACAACTTTATTTGGACAGGACACATTTTAAGGACTCAATAGCCACAGGTAGTTTGTGTCTACCATATTGGACAGAGCAGCTCTAGTCCAAGTTGCAACCACTTCTTGTCGTTGTGTCTGTTAATGGGTTTCACACATCCCCACCTGGTCCAGTTTCAATTCATTCTTCCCAAGCAGCTAGAGTAATTTTTTTCAATCCCAATGTGCTCTAATGACTACCAGCTAAAATCTTTCAGTGATTTTTCACTTTTCTCTTTGGCTAAAGTCTGTACATAACCTGTAACACCTTTTGTGATCTGATTGCACTTTCTCTCTCCAATTTGCATAATACCCAAGGCTTATTCTCATCTCACAACTTTTGTACAAGCTTAAAATATTTTTGTTCCTATCCATCTTTATTCTTAGCTTAAGTACCACTTAAATGTTTCCTTGAGATCCATTTCCACTCTTCTATCCCAGAGCGGGTCACGATTCCAGTTACTTAGTATTACTGCATAGACTGCTTTTTCTTCATAGGAGAAATTATTTGAGTTATTAATTATTTAATGTGGGCCTACCATTCCAGGCTATTAGTCACTCTTGTTCATCGACACAAAGAACCGTGTTTGATACTAAATATTTACTGAATGTATGAATTTGATCCTCTCAACATTATTCACATGAGAAAAAGCCAAGGTTACCAAGATAGGCATAGACCAATCGTGAGTCATGGGCCTGGGCTAGGCAAGGGACTCTATCTTTGAGCACAAAGCTACCTCATTCTTCCACAAAATTAATGTTGTGTTAGCAAGAAACACAGGGAAGAGGTGGCTATTGTGTAGGCCACTAACACTGTCTACCAGAATTTCCAATTTATCATTGTGATAGACTGCTTATCTACTTTGACTTACATCAACCCCAAGAAAAGCAAGGCAGAGCCACCTGGAGATACACTTGTGGATGAAGGAGTTTTGTTTTTAACTATGAAAGTAAAGGAGAGGAAACATTATTAACCAGGATTCACAAACACTCTTGTATCAACTCATCTGGCTCTCCCAATTCTGACAACCTCACTACGTTGGTGTTACTATCATCAGCCATAATTGACAAATGAGAAATCACGAATCAGAAAGATTAAGTGATTTTGTCCAAAGGCAATTGTATGTTAGGATTTGCAAAAGGACATATGTGTTCTGATTTCCAAATCGAAACTCTTTTCCCTTCACGAGTGGTACGTAAGAGTATCGGCATCACCTGGGAGCTTGTTAGAGAAAAGCAAATTCTCAGGGGCCACCTCAGACTTAATAAATTAGACTCTCTGGGAGTTTACCTGGTAACCGGTGTTTAACAAGCCCTCTAGGTGATTCTTTTGCACACTAAAGATTGAGAACTGCTGCATTACACACTACTACCCACACTCCTTTCTGCTAAATTGACCACATTTTTTTTTTTTTTCTGGTTGTTACATGGTTCAGCAGAAAAAGCAAAATACTGCATTTTGCTGAAGTTCAACTCAGGAGTCCCTTTTGGCCATTCGGGAGCATCATAAAAAGTCAAGTTGTCTTTCCCTTACTTCCAGATTCAAAGGACCCTTGAATTTTGGGATCCATGCATTGGGCCCCATTTTCAAGGTTACATTCTTGAATCAAATGAGCCAGTTATTCCTATATACAGCCTGAGTACACAAAGGGAGATAGGGTGAATCTGCAACTCATAGAATTTCTTTTTATATACTTAATAATGAGTCAAACTGTACTCTCTCCTCTGCCAAAATGAGAGCCCTTTGCTCTCTATTTCTCATACACTTCTGTGATCCAAACGTTTTACCACAAAACCTTCAGTATTTTCTCCTTTCTGAAAAAATAATTTCAGTGACTAATAAACATCTCTAACAAAGATGCTCTAATTTTAGCATATAATCTATTTGTCTTCTTTCAAATTTGATTCTGTCATTTACTATGTTTTCAGTATTACAGTAATTCTAACCCGTAAATAATGGGTCTATCCCTGCATACTGTCTATTTTCCACATTTCTGCCCTCTTTGTGAGAGTGAAAGGACTAATAGACCCAGGGTTCATTTCAGGCCCAATTTCAGGCTAATACATCAGCAAATTCTGTCTCTCCCAGTTTTGGGAACCTGGCATCCTCAGTCAGTAACCACTTGGATAACTACAGATTTTTGCTGCTTCTTGGTTTTCTCAGGGTTCTATAGTCACACTTTATTGTTGTCCCCCAGGAGCAAATCTTACATTGGACATATTCTTTCCTACTAAAATTTGCTTGCACACAAGGAGAAAGCATTGTGCTGACTTTGAAGTCAGTCCAAACTCTAAGGCTGATGACCTGAGCAAGCTGCTTACTTCTCTGTTCAGTTCCCCATCTATAAAATGGGCATAATTCAGTGATTCTCAAATTCTGGGGTACATTAGCATTATTACCTGGAGGTCATGTGAAGAGAGAAAGCAGGCCAGGTACAGTGGCTCATGCCTGTAATCCCAGCACTTTGGGAGGCTGAGGTGGGCAGATCACAAGGTAAGGAGTTTGAGACCAGCCTGGACAATATGGTGAAACCCCATCTCTACTAAAACTACAAAAATTAACTGGGCATGGTGGCAGGTGCCTGTAATTCCAGCTACCTGGGAGGCTGAGGTAGGAGAATCACTTGAACCTGGGAGGCGGTGGTTGCAGTGAGCCAAGATCATGCCACTGCACTCCAGCCTGGGTGACAGAGCAAGACTCTGTCTCAATAAATAAATAAATAAATAAATAAATAAATAAATAAATAAAAGCAGACTGCTGGGCCCCCCACAGAATTTCTGATTCAATGGGTCTATGACATAGCCCAATAATTTGCATTTCTAAAAAGGTCTCAGGTGATGGCAGATGCTGCTTGTTTAGAGATCACACATTGAGACTCACTGGCATAATGTTATTAGGATTAGAAACACTATCTGCAACGTTCCCAATTCAAAGTATCCACCTAATAAATATTAGTCCTCTGCTTTCCCTTCTATTCCACGTCTCCTCAAAGGAAAGGAAATACATGACAAAAATAAGTTGATGACATTGGATTTAAATGTAACTAAGCTAAATGTAATTATTGTTGGACAAGCCTTTCTGGAAGTAAACCAAAAAAATTTTCTGAAGCAGTAAATGAAAGGAAATATTTTAGATAAATGAACATTTAGAAGCTAATGATTGGTACTAGTAAAGTCATCAGGCAAAGGGAAGGCCAATATACTGTTAGTAGAAAAATAAACATATACATAATTTTGGAGAGCAATTTGGTAGTAACCACCAAAATGTGACCCAGCAATTTCACTTCTAGAACTATATTTTTGAGAAATAAACAGGGATATAGTGCAACATATTTGCATAGCAGCTCCTAAACTCAAGAATGCAAGAAATGTAATATTTTTTTCATAAGCCAGCTTGATTTATATTTCAAGCCCATTGCACCAGGTGGTAAAAATAAATCTCATTTATTTCAGGATTCATTCCCTGATATTTTTCTGCAGTTGCATGTGAAAACCAGGAGGCACATACAGAGCAAAGGGGTGTGTGTGCGTCTGTAGAGTATTTGGCCTTATGTCTAATCCATTCATGCTGTCATCTGCTGACTTGGCCATCATTTGGTTGGTGCTTGATAGATTTTATATGCAGATTGCTGCTGCTTCATTGCATGATTTTCTCCTCACAGTCCCATCCTGTCTGCTTCATCCTCATCACCTGCTGCTTCTATTGCCCCCACACTATCGTGGGCTGCCAGATACTACGGGAGGCTGAGACTCTGATTCCTTTGATACTTTCACATGCTTAGGATGATTCTGCTGTTTCCATGTCTTGTAAATTCTGAGGTTGTGTGGAACTCTAATCAACTACGTACTTACTTATTTTAGTCCTACGAATAGAGCAGATCAATAAAGTTCAACTACTAGTTTTGAAAGTGTCACAGATTTCTATTTGGAACATTGTGTTACTTTAGTTTTTATCTGATACTGAAGAAAAGAAAATAACCATTTTGATGGCAAAAAAAAAAAATCTTGTTTTCAAGACAAGTCCCAGATGTAAGTTACTTCTTAATCAGTGACTCAGTGATTATAACTTAGCAACATGCAAGTCTGTGTTAGCTATATATAGCGCTATTTTTGTATGCATTAAAATGAGCCTCTGATGGTCAAAATAGTTTTTTTAATTTTCAAAATGATAGCAGCTGTTTATCCTTAATTTTGAGAATAATTTGGGGAGCTGTGTACTTTCCTTTTTGCCCAAAAAACAGAAATGACTTCATTGTTTAGATACAGGAAGAAATATGTTAAATCATCTAACCAATGCTGCTTGGAATAGGCTTCTTTAAAACATATTTTGATTGTGTAACTGTTCTGAACTAAACTTGGCTTGCTAAGTCTCTGGATGTTATATAACCTCAGAGAAAATACAAAAATAAGAAATAAAGACAGAATTAAACAAACGACAACGAGGTTGAGGCATTTCAGTGTTCATTTCTTAAGAACCCATAATGTACCAGGTGTTGTGAATACAAAGGTAGATGGAGCACAGCTCCTGTTGTTGAGATCTCCAGCTGGGTGGGGAGATAATCAAATAATAGTGGCAACAGTAAACACAAAGTGCAGAGCCAGAGAGCATTTATTCTACCCGAAGAAAGGCTTCATGGTGGAGGTAACATTTAATCTGTGGTGAAAGAAGAAAAGAAGCATATTCAAGATTAAAGGACAGAATTTATCAAGAGATCCTGTTCATTAGACTATAAGCTTGGTGATAGGAGGAAGAATGTCTGATTGACCTTCTATGCACTTAATGCCTAGAAGAATGCCTGATATATAAGATGTAATAAATATGTATTTGCTGAATGAGTGGAAGCATGATTTCAGGCAAAGGTGAGTGGTTCAAGGTTATTGTAGCTGATGAAACACAGAGAGTGGGATTAATAGACGAGAAAAGCTAGAAAGGTATGCAAGGACCAAATGCCATGACTATTACCTTCTGAGAAGTTAGGATTTTGTTTTGCAGGCAATGGCATGCCATTAACAGCATTTGAGTAGGGCAGACACCCAGGTGAGGATTTAGTAAAATGTTGAGTGGATCTTTCCAAGTGCTTGGAACTAGGGTTTATAGGTAAGGACCAATGATAAGTACCTCATATTATAAAGAAAACACTCAATTATCAGGTCACAGGCTTTATCTTCACTTCCTCTGGACTTCCCCTGCCGCCTCCAACACACACACACACGCGTGCGCGCACACACACACACAAGAAACCCTGTGGAAGTATGGCATTCTTGGTGAGGTGAAATGTTCCTCCTTTAGCCAGGATGCCTGAACAACCCTGCAGCCTCTGCTCCCTAGTCTCAATACCCCTTCACAGGGAGCCATGGGAGTCAAAGTGGTCCTCTTCTTTTTGCCCTGAGGGCCACAGAACTTGGTGTGATGATCCCTCCCCCTCCCTTTGGCTTTTATTCACAGGCAAATTACTGAACAGACCCTTTTGCTAGGCAAACTGTTATAGCAAACCACCTGCCTTCATACATCTCTAGACTAGAAGAAAGGACCAGTCTCCAAGTTCCAGTTCAATAGCCACCTACAAGGTACACCCATCAAGCATTCCCAGTGATTCACTCATCACACTCTCCACTGCAATTTCAAGCAGTGTGGTCCCCAGACTTTGCAGCTGATCAAGCATTCAGCCAGGGATGGAACCAAAATATATAGCTTCACCTCTTGCAGGAATCCTCAAGCTCTTGTTCCTGATCCCTAACCTTCAGGCCTCATCACTGGGAATGGTGGTGGATAGAATGTGAACACAGACAGGTGAGCAGGAAAGCCTCCCTCCACAAACATTGTCCAGAAAAATTATTGTTTTGTTGAATTTGGGATTGTAGACGGTATAGCTCCTTACCTCTTAGTTTACAGTTGGTAACCAAATTGCTGGCTGCTCTCATTGGAATGTGGAGCCAATGAGCACTTCTTGTCCTCATCTAGAGATCTGAGAAGCCAACTTTAGGGCAACAGGAAAAATTTCTCTCAACATTCAATATTGGTTTCCAATAGAAATAGAATGTGAGCCATATTATGCAATTCCAGTTTTTTTAGTAGCCACATTAAATAAGGTAAAATGAAACATGTAGGATTAATTTTAAAATATGCTTCAACCCAAGGTAGCCAACTACATTTTAATTAGTGATCAGCATAAACATTATAAATGAGATAATTGCATTCTCTTCTGACACTAAGTCTTCAAAATCTAGTGTATATTCTATATTTACAGCACATCTCAATTTGGACTAGCCTCATTTTAAGTGACTAATAGATTTTTTTTGGATAATACAGATGTAGATTAACTTGTGACCAAAGCTAGCAATCGTTCCTTATTGATCACAGGGTAAGTTCAAATTCTTATTACAAATATATTTGTTTTTAGGGAGCTGTCTTCAAGAGTAGTGGGGAGGTCACCTGATGCAGGTCTCTTCTCACCATAGAAGACCACCCTATTCAACAGTCTTAATTTCTAATAGATTATTTAGAAACTTAATTTTTTTAAAACTCTGAAAGGAATATTTTTTCCTGACTCAGGTCACTGCCTTAATTAAAAACAGCTGAACTTCTAGAATAACTTTTCTTTGAACTTTGCATCACAGCTTTTAAAAACTGATGAATTTTTTCCTCTTAAAGCACAAATTAAACTTTCCTTCCACAAAGGCAATTCAGTACAGCACTTTGTAGATGGATGGGTCTACTTCAATGGCCTGGTAACTGAACACAGGCTGGATGTGCCCCATCTGCTCTGTCTCAGATTTATTCCTTCAGATTGAGCAAGAAAGAATCAAGATAGAAAAGACAGAGTAAAATAGTGGTCATTATTTTTTAAATCTTATTTTTTATTTTTTTGGTTTGGCAAGTTGCCTCATTCCACACAGACTTTATAAGGTGCTTATGTCTTATTTTTTTAAGGTGAGAACTGTGATCTAATCTGTATTCTATAGGTTACTTAGCACATTGAGAATGCCCAATAAATATTAAACAGGAAGAGTTTATTGAACCACTAAACACCATACACTTCCTGGTTCATCTATTGTACCAACTTCCGGTGCAGAACCATCATGAATAGATGAGTGGCTGGAAGATTAATGAGTGAATTTATTTGATAGTACACTGACAAAGTATTGGTACTTATAATTAAATAATATTTCCTGGTCTTCTCCTATGAATCCAAGGAAAATAGTCTCACATTAGTAACAATTCTAAGTGTAAACAAATACATAGTAGCCCTTTGTCTCTGGAAGTTTAAAGCAGAGGTTAAAGTCCAGTAGCCCCTATTATCATCAATCCATAAAAGTAGAACCCCTAAAATAACCTGCTAGCACCTCAAAATCAAAAAACTTTAATAATACCAGAATATACAATAGTTAAAATATTAACTCAAATTATTCAAAATTGAATTATATTCAATATTATTTTAGTGCTAACTAGGTTTTATTTCTTCAAAGCTATTCATTAATCAGATTCAATCATTTAAAAAGCAACTGAGTATAGCACAGAGCACCTACTATGTTCCAGGCATGGTTCTAGGCTCTGGAAAACCGAAAAATTCCAGCTTTAATGGAGCCTACATTCTATTGGAGTATTTATTTCAATAGCTACTCAATCAAAATATTTAAAACATTTAATTTAATCAAATATTTTACTTTAATTCAAGCATTTATTGCTTTTAATTCCATTTCTTTTTGATAGAAAATCCACAAGGTAGGTGTCAGAACTATGGCACCAATCAAGGTCTTTTGATTATGAAATTTATATTCTTTTCATAGCAGTGTGGCTAGTATTTGTCTTTCAATTCAATTTGTTCAGCATTGGTGTAGGAGAGCCACAAGATCCCTTCTAGCTCTAAGACTTTCTTTTTTCTGATTTTGTAATAAAATGTTCTAATCCGAAGATAACCTCCAGAAAATTGAGTCTCAATTATGAAATGAAGATAATAAGGCTAAAGATAGTACTGACAATGTAACTCTTTCCTAAAGAGTTCTACAAGGAAGGTTTATGAAAACCTTCAGAATAAAAATGCAGAATAATCATATCCTTATAGATTGTATTAAGATGACAGAAATTGTATGGTGAATTGGAACTCTTCTATTTTATATTCAAATATATTAACTGCCATTCTTTCAGACTTGCTCTGAAATGTGTTTCTCAGGGATAATTAAGAGCTGCTTGTTAGAGGGTAGAACAGTGGTTATCAGTGGCTGAGGGTGGGTGTTGAGGATATATTGGTTGAAGGAGAACAAATTTCAGTTAGATAGGAAGAATAGGCATGGAGATTATAGTTAATAAGAATGTGTTGTAGTTTTGAAAATTCCTGAGAGTGGATTTTAAATGTTCTTACCACAAAAAAGAGAAGTATGTAAAGTAATGCCTATGTTAACGAGCTCTATTTAGCCATTCCACAATGTATACCTATTTCAAAACAACATGTGCATGATAAATACATGCATTTTTTGTCAATTAAAATAAATAAAAAATAAACTTAAAAAGTAGCTGCTTGTTTTCTTATAAGTTACATACTATATAACTATATTATAAAAGCATTTTAACCTCATCAAATAATGTGGTCTTCTCCTTTCCCCTGGAAGCCTCTCACAGCTAAATTGCTTCATATGTCTCTTGAATGCCTATTACTAATATATTTACTTTTTAAAATGTTGACTAAAAGCATGGTAAAGAGGGCAGGTAATGTGGGAGACAGGAAAGGGTCTGGGCGAGACAATCCCTTGAATAATCAGAAGCCATCCATTGTTTAGAAAATTACTTGTTTTAAAATTCTAAAAGAAATTTTATTGTTCCAGCTCCCTGCCCCATTTAAATAAAGGCTAGCTTCTAGAATTAATTTATCTTTGAAATTTGCATCACAACTTTTAAAAAATTAATTAAATCTATTACCTCTTAAATCACCAATCAAGTTAGCTGTCTACTGAGGCAAGCCAAGTCAGCCCACTTGTAGATGAAAGTGAATATTCTCCACAACACAACATTCAGAGCTCCTAGACCATCTTCTCATTTGCACTCTACCTTTATAATTGCTTCCTAAATGCTGGCTTTTTCAGGAAGCTGCTGGTACCTCAGAATCAAAATGATACCTACCAGTTCCCTTTCTGAACTTTCTTTGTCTCTTGATTACATACATTTCAATAACATTTATTAAATAATTTCATGTGCCAGGTGGCTGGGTGCGGTGGCTCATGCCTGTAATCCCAGCACTTGAGGTTGGGAGTTTGAGACCAGCCTGGCCTACATGGCAAAACCCCATCTCTCCTAGAAATACAAAATTAGCTGGGAGTGTTGGCAGGTGCCTGTAATCCCAGCCACTCAGGAGGCTGAGGCACGAGAATCGCTTGAACCTGGGAGGCAGAGATTTCAGTGAGCCAAGATCGTCCCACTGCACTCCAGCCTGGGCGACAGAGGGAGACTCAGTCTCCAAAACAAAAAACAAAAATTATGTTCTTGGTGCTATTTCCCAGAAATGTAAAAATGAGTGTTATTGCCTGCTCTATATTTACTCACAGTATATAGCAAAGAAGAGAGATACAAGAAAGAATGGGGTTGTTTACTGTGACAGAGTCATGCATAGAGTCTAACAAAAGCATCCTAAAAGGCTCTCTAACCCAGATTGGGAACTCAGAGGTTTCATGGTGAACATGGTGCCCAAGAGAATTCAAAAGAGAAATTGGGATTCCTCAGAGAGGATACAATGTGAAGGCAAATTGTCTCCGTCTTTTTCTGGAATTCATACCTATCATGAAGTTCATCATTAGTATACTGTATCCCATATACTTCCTACCTCCCATTCTAGACAGTGAGTTCTATGACTCGAGGCCCATATTTGATGCAAATTTCTCTCTTGCACAGGATCTAGAAACTCTGAGTCAAGCAGGCTCATTTTGCAACACACAGGTGACGGGATTAAGAGACCTACGAGTCTAGCATAAAGGTTTCTTCTAATTACACCAGAAATACATCATGCAAGAGCTGAAATTTTTCTCATATTGAAGCAGATAAAGACATTCGAAACCTTTTAAGGAAAAACTGAAAATCTCTCAACTTTTATTTGCTTACTAAAGCAAAGGCCATGAACAGCTCAAAGGGAATCATTTCCATTTTGTTCATCATGTGCATTTGTCAAACCTCACAAAGAACAGTGTAGATAACACAAGTGAAAACTGAATGGTGCTAAAGAGGATAACTTTTCATACTGTACATCAAAGTGATAGCATTGAAAACTGATGCAAGACAAAGCAATTTCAAGAGACTAAACGGACTGAATTGTAGCTTCCTTTATCCGTCTCCTCCCACCTCCAAAGTTAGTTTTTTGTTTTTTTGTTTCTTTCTTTTTTTTTTTTTTTTTGACATGGAGTCTCGCTCTGTTGCCCAGGCTGGAGTGCAGTGGTGTGATCTCGGCTCGCTGCAGACTCCGCCTCCCAGGTTCACGCCATTCTCCTGCCTCAGCCTCCTGAGTAGCTGGGAGGACACACGCCCGCCACGACTCCCGGCTAATTTTTTGTATTTTTAGTAGAGACGGGCTTTCACCATATTAGCCAGGATGGTCTCGATCTCCTGACCTCGTGATCCGCCCACCTCAGCCTCCCAAAGTGCAGGGATTACAGGCCTGAGCCACCACACCTGGTCCCAAAGTTAGTTTTAAGGGTTCACAGCAGTAGTTTAAAAATATTGATAATACTCAGGGCTGGTAAGTATGTACAAATATGTACTCTTAAATACAGCTTGTAGAGGTGTAAATTGATGTATTTTTTAATAACAACATGAATATTGTATATAACCCTAAAAATGCATTTCCTTAATTCTACTTCTAAAAATCTATATAAATATTAAAATTTTTATCATACAAATCTATAGTACTGGTATTTTTTTGAAAAAAAAACTGGTATATATTTTTGAAAACCTGGGTTACACAGAGGGTATATCATATGATTCTATTTTTAGTAATTAATAAATGCACCAAAAATTCTGATAAAATGTGGTCCTAAATGCTTATAGCAATTACATCTGATAAGCAATATTAGAATAAAATTGCTTCTTTATTACTTTTCTAAAAGTCCTCACGTAATAATCCTACTTCCACACTCTCAAAAATTACCCAACTCTCCATACTACGTTCAAATATTTTGGAATAAATACGCATGACATTGATAATCAGAAGATCTATTATACGATTAAAGTTCTAATTCTAGCCTTTTTCATGCTGTGTGTATGTGATGTGTGTCCTGGTGTGTCCTGCAAGTTTCTCTCTGCTCCCATTTGTCACATGCAGGGCATCCTCGTGACAAATTTAAGCTATAAAAGAAAGAGGATATTTGAAATTAGAATTGCTGGGAAAGGCATCTTGTAGTTTATTTGCACACAAGTACTGGCTGATTTTTTTTTTATTACCACACCCACATTCCTTGAAAAGGCTGACTTATGTGGAAATTTCTAAGCCACACATTTTGCGTGCAGGCTTTCCAGCCTCCTACACCAAGCAATAGCTTCTCCTTTCTTTGACCTTGAAGTTAGGTGTTACAACCATAACATAATATACCATTTTCTCTGGTTTGTAGATGTTACTTTAGACTGTAAACTCTTTAAGAGAGAGCTTTTCTTTTCCTTTGTGTACCCCCACAGAGATCAAACTGAAGCTGGTTAAGCAAAATGCCCCATTTACTTCGTCAGTTATATGGTGAGACAGAAAGCTGAGTAACCTGGGGAATTTGAAAATACAGTATTTTAAAAGATACATTTTGAGTTCTTTTAAAAAATGGTCTAACAAAGCATGTATATACAATAGGCATTTGGAAATCTTCATCATGATGAATGGAGTATTTGTCAATCTACACTTCATTGTAAACAAAATGGTGATTAAGTGTTTGCTGTTCATGTTGAAATCATGCCACAGAAACATAATAGACTATGTCTAAAACACAGAAATGTAAGAAAAGAAACAAAAATGCCCCTTCCGGAGCAGTTAATTTCAGCATTTTTGGTAAATCTTGGCTTGATTACAAAGAATTGTTTCCTTTGGAAGAAGTGAGAGGAACACATTGTTTATCTGACAGGTCATTGTCTTGCAGGAAACAGAGCTACTGTAAGGCGGTGTTTCCTAATGAATTTAAAATATGATGCCATGACATTTTGTAAGATGAGAGCTAATTAGTTCAGGGTTCTGAAAAGAATAAACTAATCAGGAGCAAGTCCTCACTTGCTTTCCAACTGAGTGGCATTCACGTTACATTCTTCAAACAGCAGAGCCCCCCAAAGAACCTTGAGAACGAAGAAGTTACAATCAGATTCCAGGCTCCAGGCATGCATGAAACAAACCAAGTATCTCCACAGCAATTCTCAGTCCTGTACACAGATGAAATGTTAAAAGACTCTTCACTTTTCTGGGAACTTAAACATAAGGAAAAGGCAAAGACTGGTAAAACCACACACCACTCAATGATTTCAGCTTTAATACTTTTCTACCCTCTCATGGCCTAATTCTGACTGGGGCAGAGAGAAAATGGTCTGGTAGGGCAGTGCTTCTCAACTTTGAGTGTGCACACCCATTGCCTGGGGGTCTTGTCTCCCAGGGGATGCTGCCATTGCTGGTTTTAGGACTGATTAGCAAGTTTCAGGAGTACCATAGGGCACCACGTTGTGTATTGAATCTGTAGCAGGAATGTCCAATCTTTTGACTTCCCTGGGCTACACTGGAAGAAGAAGAATTGTCTCGGGCCACACTTGAAATACACTAACACTAATAATAACTGTTGACCTAAAAATAAAATCACAAAAAAAAAAACTCACAATATTTTAAGAAAGCTTATCAGTTTGTGTTGGGACACCTTAAAAGCCATCCCGGTCTCCCTGCGATCCACAGGCCACAGGTTAGACAAGCTTGCATAGGGCTTCAAAGTATTGGGAAATCCCTGTGCTTCTTCAAAGTCAACTTTTTAAATCAATGGAGGATGAACAGGGTGTGAGCAGCCCTTGAGGTAGAGGGAAGTGAAAGGAGGTTTCAGGCCCAAATTAGGGCTCCATCCTGTTTTTGGGTACCTGGCACATGCTTGGGCCACATTTGATACAAGCCATGCTCAAAAAGAGGGCAGCTCTATCCCTTCTGTGGCTGGAGGCCAAGGGTTCTCAGAGATGCAGCTCAGATGGTGGAGCTTGGATTCACACCTTCCTAGCACAGCATCATGACCTATAAAGACTGTGTTCTTGCTTCAGGGAGAGCAAGAGGGAGAACAGGAGGGAGTGTTAACACCTTGCTTTTGTGGTTTCCTAGCGTCTAACTCTCTAGAAGACATATGTTCCTTCTATTCCCACCTTCCTGTGGAAAGACATATCAGACCCCCAACCATTGCCTCAGCTCATCATTGCATCATCTGGATGGCTTCCCTAAGCTCCCACCTGGGCCCAGAAAGGAAATGGCTTACGACCCACAGTCTTTGACTATCCCCATCCCCTTTCTATTTATGACCCTGCTGCACCTCTGTGCAAATTGGGAGAAGGTGACCCTTTTCTGGGGATGAAGGAGAAGGACAAACCAGGCTGTGATCTGGCCAGTAAAGTGGGACTGGACTGGCTCCTGGTGGGCTTTGGCAAGGTGTAACCTACACCTCGGTCGTTACTGCCCAAAATGAGAGCCATCAGCTTGCTGAGAATCACTGGGCCTGGAACTCCACTCTTGGGTGAAGATGCTTTTTCAGATCCCTTCCTACCCACCTGCAAGGCTTGCAGGAAGCCTTGAGAAGAACCAAGAAGGAGGCTGATGCTCCTAGTTGTTCATGAGCAGCCAATGTGGTAGGCTGATGCCTAATAGTTTCTACCTTCTTCTGCATTCTTGACTGAGAATCTACCCATGAGCCCCACAGAGCAAGAGCTGCCTGATTAATGCTCCTGCCTATGACACGGAAATTGTCAAAAATAAACCTGAATCCTTGCCAGGCCTCCCCATGATTTCTGTGTAGTGTGACCTTAAATATACTAGATAAGTCAGAAGCCTAAAATAGCTCAGCTCTTAGAATAATAGAATTTGGTCCCCTCCTGCTTCTGTAAGTTGAATTCTTAATTGTTAAATTTCAGGCTTTTTTTGGTGTTTATGTAAGAATTTCAAGGCCACAACTCCATATTTGAAGTAAAGTGCTCATAAAATTAATTGCAAGGTAATTTGCTGTTAATAGTTATCTGATTTCTACTTTGATCTAGTGGTTGTTAAGAAGAGTGGTTTTGGTTTTTTTATTCATGATTTTGTTGTTGATTCCTACTTTTATATGCTGTACTGGAGAAAATGATTTCTGTGGGCCTCTGAGGTACAGCACATGATTCTCAAGTGTACATGGTCTGATAATATGAGAAAATAACATATTCTCTGTTAGTGGAATACTAATACTTAAAAATATACGTGTTTAACTATTTGAAAAGGGGTCTGCTGATTCCATTACTAATGCATTGCATCCTCACTTGGTTACATTACTTTTGTTTCCAGAGGATTTTTTATATATGTATATTTGATGCATGTTCCTGGTGAGTTATCAACTCCTTGAACTACAGCTTTTATCATGCATATTTTATAAATTTGTATTCATTTTATATATATTGATATTGTCAGTCCTCCTTACTTTTTAAAATTTGGATTTGACTTTATGATTCTGCACATTCTTTACTTTTCAACATTTGCCTTCATTTTTCAAGTGTGTTTCTTATAGACAACACATGCCTGTATTTTTTAGAAATCTAATTTGATATTCCTTGTTTCATAACAGGAAAATTTGGTCATTTGAATTCAGTGTGAAGATTAATATTTTGGTGTTTTTCTCATTTTATTTGCTATTTACTATTTATTCCTTTTTTGATTTTTACCTCTCTTTATATTCTTGCTAATAATATTAAGCTTTTTGCTAGTCCTGTTATTTCTCTTTTATCCCCTTATCCTGGTTTTTGAATTAATGTTATTTTATGATTCCCTATAGCCCTAACTATAAACTTATTCTAACAATATAAACTATTCTAAGAATCATACATAATTTATGTGTCTTTATTAACACATAAAAATTAATAAGTAAGTCTAACCACTCAAGTATTTTATTTGCCATTCCTCCCACCCCTTTAAGAAGGAGACATTTCCACTGGCCCCTGGTCCTCCATCCTGAGCAAACTCCCCATCTCCACAGTACCCAACACTTGGGTTTACAGCAATGGTTTCAGATTTTCAGTGTTTCATATCCTGGCTAACATTTTTGAGATAATGATTTCTTCTGTTTAGCAATAAGTTCTTAAAATTTAAATCTATTCCAGTCATATCATTTTAGTAATTCATTTTTTTCTCTATATCTTAAAATCTGTGGCATCTCGTGGTTCAACATTAGGAAATCCATCACTATGATTCAGTAAGTAAACAAATTCAAGGTGGCACATCATATTGGCTTTTTACGCTTTTGATTTTAGTAATATCCTTTCACATTCACAATCCAGATAGAGAGATAAGCAAGATTGTATCCACCAAGTCTCCCCTCTACTGATCTTCCAAACTGAAAAACATAGCTGCCATTTTAGTCAGCAGTTAAACTTTATTATAGAATAGTTTTATAACTGTCCTGCTAAAGTTCCCTGCAACTCACATGATGATGCTCAAACCCCATTTGGTGTTGCAGGAAGTCAGGGACCCCGAACGGAGGGACCAGCTAAAGCTGTGGCAGAAGAACATAAATTGTGAAGATTTCATGGACATTCATTAGTTCCCCAAATTAATACTTTTATAATTTCTTACGCCTGTCTTTACTGCAATATCTGAACATAAATTGTGAAGATTTCATGGACACTCATCACTTCCCCAATCAATACCCTTGTGATTTCCTATGCCTGTCTTTACTTTAATCTCTTAATCCCGTCATCTTCGTAAGCTGAGGAGGATGTATGTTGCCTCAGGACCTTGTGATGATTGCATTAACTGCTCAAATTGTTTGTAGAGCATGTGTGCTTGAACAATATGAAATCTGGGCACCTTGAAAAAGGAACAGGATAACAGCAATGTTCAGGGAACAAGGGAGATGGCCTTGGACTTTGACTGCCAGTGAGCCGGATGGAACAGAGCCATATTTCTCTTCTTTCAAAAGCAAATAGGAGAACTATCACTGAATTCTTTTTCTCAGCAAGGAACATCCCTGAGAAAGTGAATGTGCCCCTGAGGGTAGGCCTATGAACGGTCCCCTTGGAGGCGGCTGTCTTTTACGGTCAAAGCCAAATGGATGAAATAAGTCCCAGTCCCCTGTAGTGCTCCCAGGCTTATTGGGACAAGGAAATTCCCACCTCATAAATTTTAGTCAGACAGGTTGTCTGCTCTCAAACCCTTTCTCCTGATAAGATGTTATCAATGACAATGCATGCCCGAAACTTCATTAGCAATTTTAATTTCGCCCCAGCCTGTGGTCCTGTGGTCTCGCCCTGCCTTCATTTGCTTTGTGATACTTTATTACCTTGTGAAGTATGTGATCTCTGTGACCCACACCCTATTCGTGCACTCCCTCCCCTTTTGAAAATCACTAATAAAAACTTGCTGGTTTTATGGCTCGGGGAGCATCACGGAACCCGCCGAGATGCAATGTCTCCCCTGGACACCCAGCTTTAAAATTTCTCTCTCTTGTACTCTTTCCCTTTATTTCTCAGACCAGCCGAGACACTTAGGGAAATAGAAAAGAACCCACGTTGAATATCGGGTGTGGGGTCCCCCGATAATTTGGGAATTTGGTGAACTTGCAGAATGAAATTCTAAGAGACTTGGGCTTGTTGATGTGTCAACGTTTTTCATGGGAACTGACATTAAATATTTCACAAATACCATAACTTCCAGGAATTCACATTTTCTTTATTCAATGTAGAATTGTGAAATATTTAAGAAATAACTGAATCATTATTTCTTGACTGTTTCCTGCCTGTGAAAGCAGAACTATGAAATAGCTCAAAGGAATCAGTGAGAGATTTGTATCCATTATATTCAATAGCCTGCATGTGTCCAAATCACAGATGAAAGAATGTGGGCAAATATAAATTAAAATTGAATGTTGCAGAAATGGTTGAGGAACTTCACCAGGATATATTAGTGTACAAACTGAAAACTGATGAAAGGCAAGAGTTTGGTCCTATGTAGTCTGAAGGACAGGAGCAGTTTTGTAGACATTTCTTCATTCTTCTCTTTCTGCTTTTCCAGACTTCTAGAGAGAAATTTGCTAGGAGAAATAAAAAGATGTATAAATTTCAGTGATGCTGAAAGTATGTGCAAACAAAGTCTCCTCATTAATAGTAAAGGTAGAAATTGGTGTGGATTTTCTGGAAGACAATTTAAAGGTACACACTTGGTTTCTAAAAAGTACAAACACTTTTTAAAATCTATCTATCTTTTTAATCCCAATTTATTTACAATTTATTATAAGAAAGTATTTAGGTAATTATTGCAAATTAGATAAAGTAAGCTCACTAATTATTCTCAATACAAAAAAAGGATGAAATTCCATAAACATCAATTAAGAAAGATCTGGTTAAATAATTTATTGTACCTCCATATGTTTAGTCATTAAAAATAGTCACCTAAATCTCTAGGGTATTGACATCAAATAATGTCAACAATAAATTCAAAAAGCCTAAACATATAGAAAAATATCCCTATGTCTATATAAAGAATGTCTACATACCCACTTATGAATACATGGAAACATATCTGCAAGGATATGTAGTCTAAAACCTCATCAGTGGTGTTTCTTTTCAGTAGTGTGAAAGTCACACATTAGAGACATTTAACTCCTTCCAGTAATGGGAAGGAGAGGAAGAGCTCACAGAAACAGAAAGCAAATATTTTTGACATTTTGATATTTTGAATGTAATCTCTTTTCTTCATTTTTCTGGCTACATATATTGATTCAACACATTAATAAGCAGGATGTAATATTCAATAAAAACTTCTGTAATTGTCTATATTACTTCCAATTTATTCATATAGAAACTATTTATTTTACATCTCTTTCTATTAAACTAACATTTAGCATGTAAGGCACAGTTTTATTTTTGAAATTATTAATACATTAAAATATTAGTGACAAACATAAACTCTTGAGCTTTACCCTAGGTTAATGATAAAGAAGACAGACAATATTAGATGGAGAAATGCTTCATAAAACCCACAGGTTAGAGGAAAATTGTTAGGAGTTTAATAAATGATAGATCCTTAATATTTTGCTGCACAAAAACCAAAAATGAAACTTCTTTTAAATGCATATTCTCAGCACGCATTTCAAATCGCATTTTTGAAGCTTATAAATTTATGATTACATAGGGGAAGAAAAAATTCTGTGTTTCTCCACCCATCTTAGATCTATTGGCCAGAGCTCTGCAATTTAGTCTGATAAAAGATGGATTAAACAAGAGAAAAACAAACACAAGTGTATTAACATAGGCATAATACATAAGAATGGGAACTGTTACTAATGTATAACTCAAATGAGTGGTTAGACCTTAGGGTTATATAACAATCGGAACAAGGAATAATAAATACGTTGAGAAATGTCAGGACAAAGGAAAGGAACTTTGGGCTCCTAGGGGCAGCAAATTGTGGGAAGGTAAGTTTTTGGGAAAAGTATAATGGAAGATGCTGAGCGTGGTGTCTCATGCCTGTAATCCCAGCACTTCGAGAGGCCGAGGCGGATGGATCACCTGAGGTCAGCAGTTTAAGACCACTCCAGCCAACATGGTGAAACCGTGTCTCTACTAAAAGCACAAAATATTAGCTGGGCATGGTGGGGTACGCCTGTATACCAGCTACTCTGGAGGATGAGGTGGGAGAATTGCAGAGGTTGCAGTGAGCCAAGATCATGCCACCATACCCCAGTCTGGGTAACAGAGTGAGACTCTGTTGAAAGAAAGAAAGAAAAAGAAAGAGAGAGAAAGAGAGAAAGAAAGAAGAAAAATGGAAGATGAAGTCTAGTTAGTAGGTTTGTTATATATGTTATATAGATTCCTCTGGTGCCTTTCTTGGGCTGGTAGACTTTATAGCTGTTTCTAGTGACATAGAATCATCCTGCTCTTCCTGATAGAGGGGGCGGGATACAGAGAGTTTTTCTCGTGTCTTCTTGTTTTGTTTTGTTTAATTGCCTTTGACTCAAATAATCCTTAGGCCAGAGTGGCATATTTTGGGGTGACATCCTCTGAACCTTTTCAAATATAAGGTCTGCCTCCTTCTTTCTAATTCATAACATGAAGTCTTCTTTCTCTTCTATGAATATTACAATTCCTGCCTGAGTCCTACAGTGCCCTCTTCTTCCCTGTGGGTCAGGACACAATTGGTCCTTTGAATTGAGGTGTGGTAGTAGCCAAGCTTTGGGGAGTGATGTTTCCACCTTTCATTTTGTTTCCAAAAGTAAATATTTAGTAAACGATAAAGCTGTGTTTTTAGTTGTAAGTCTATGGTGATTGTATAGAACAGAATGATTCTAATGTATTATTTTAGCAATGAAGACAAGTAGATTTGATGCAGAAATCCTTGTCATAAGGAGCCAAAATATTTATGTTGCCTTTAGGGGATAGATATTGAATATATCTACCCATATTAAACTTTCTTTTTAAGAGATGGAGTTTTGCTGTGTTGCCCAGGCTGTGCTTGAACTCCTGGGTTCCTCAAGCAATCCTCCTGCCTTGGCCTCCAGAGTGGTTGGGATTACAGGTACATGTCACTATGCCCAGCTTACCCAAATTAAGCTTTAACAAATCTCAATAATGTTTTCCTAAATTATTCTTGAATACAGTCATGTAGAACATATAACACTCAATTATGAAGTTTTAAAAATTTATAGTTTAGGAAATTTTGAATTAATAAAAACAAAGAACACCTTTTATTTTATTTTTGAGACAGAGTCTCATTCTGTCACCCAGGCTGGAGTGCAGTGGCATGATCTCCGGTTCAAGGGATTCTCCTGCCTCAGCCTCCGAAGTAACTGGGATTACAGGTGCTTGCCAGGAAATAAAGGCAATAGAAAGTCATTGCTAATTACCTACTCTAGGTTTAAAAAGCTCATCTAAACTTTTCAAGTATCTTTTTTCCCTGAAGCCTACATTTTGTTATTACTTTAGTTGGAAAACGACTCCCATCAATGACTCCTCAAGTTCCCTCACCATTCTGGCATGCATTCCAGCATCCCTTTGCCATTATTTCAGCAAAGATAGATATAATATACTATGGAAGAAAAAGAGTAGCAACCTTAAGAGTTGAGTTCCTATTGTAAAATGAAGACATTACTGAGACTGGGTTCCAAACAAATATATTTTTAAGCTCCACTCCTGTGGTTTTGTTTTGTTTTGTTTTTGTCTTGGTCGCTTTGTTGATCCTGTCAGCCAATGGTTTCTCACTTGCCTGTCAGAGCTGAAGAGTCCATTCCTTGTCAGTTCAGATGCAGAGTATAATACATCATCAGTTTTGAAGTGGAACAAACATCCTTTAGTAACAAAACCAATCCAAAATGAAAAAAGGATATGCTACTGCTCTCTGCGGTCATTGTCAATAAAGATGTTTTCATAGCAACAAAACACACACACAAAAATTCAAAACACAATGAACATCTGTAATAGTCTTTTACCCAAATGACAAATACCTTTCCTACTAAATCATGTATTTACAAAATTAGAGGGCTCTATTTTAAACCTTGAATTACTTGACATTGAAGGTAATGCTAATTACAATAAAAATCTCCCACTTACATAATTATTAATTCAAATTTGCAGCTTTTTTCCTGAATTTTACCTGCTTAGAAATCCTTATGTTGCTAATGATGAACATAATGATTAAGAATTTTGTTGCTGAAATCTCTCTATGCCTCAGTTTAATCATGTTAAAAATTGATAAGATAATACTTAATTTATAGAAATTGTGGATAAAATAATACCACAAATGTGATTACAACAGAACATGGCAAAATAAATGCTAGCAAAATTTTTAAATCATAGTTTAAAGATACGATTTGTGTTTCTTTAATTAAACAATTGATAAATAGTTTTCTATTTATTGACATTAACCTTGGGTACTCATATTTCTGCAAGTAGGAGAGGAAGGATATGATGCCTTTCCCCACTCATCATAAGGGTCATGGCCAACACTCCTATAACAAAGGATAGGCTAACAAGAAAAAAGCATGACGAATGTATTTAATCATACTTTTACGTGACAGAGAAGCCTTCCGAAGGAAGGCTCAAAGAACCAGGGAAAACTACCCATCTTTATGCTTAGATTCAGTGGTGTGGACAGTTGTGTAGAAATGTGATTGGACAAAGGAGGAATTATCTAATAGAAATGGACTGCGTGTGGAAACCCACTAAGAACTGTCTGTTCTGATTCCTCTTGGCCTCTCTGTGTGGCATTTCTTCCTCCTGGGTATGGGGCAAGACTCCTTCTAGAATTAGGGTTTGATGACCTACCGTCAAATAAGGGGAGGTCAGAGAATTTCTTTATTGCTAGCTCCTAGATAGAAAGGCAGGACACGGTTATAGTAATAATTGCAGCTTTTATTTTTGGCTTTGAGGAAAAGCAGATATGGTGTGTATGACCCACCTTAGGGAAGAGGAATTCTAGTTTCTATGGTTGCCTGGAGGGAGAATGAGGGGCAAGAGACATCTGAATCCTTTACTTCGGGGTATCATTTTCTGAGGCTCCATATGGACTAGTATTTATAACTAGATGCTTAGTACGGCCTTTTGAGATATGCAGTTCCTATGCTGCAATCTCACAGGCAATGAATGGTCTTTATAAAAGTGTGTTAGAGTTGAAAAAAAAAAAAAAAGCAACAAAACAAACAAAAACCTGAAGAAATATTCCTCATTGAAGGTCCAACTTACATTAAAAAGAAAACTATAATAATTTATTCTCTTGAGAAGGGTCATATAGCAAAGGAAAATTCTTGAATGTCCCCTCTGCTTGCTCCACGCATCAATTCTATTGATATTAAAAGAAGCCTAGCAAATGTACTTCCATTTTCACTGACTCAGTCTTTATAATTCACCACCAATTCTGAAAAATAATTAGAAATTATTTCAGTAAACAGCTCTTATAAGTGCTACATGCATAACAATATTTCAATATCAGAGACTTCTATCCCATGAGAAGATATTTTCAACCTAAAATTTATTATAAATGACCTAATAAAGAACTATTTTTTCAGTAATTGGCTATTATGGTCCAATCTGTTATACCCACTTTACACTAGAAACTATCCTATATTTTCTTGTTGCCTACATGAAAGTGGGCATGAAAAGGTTAAACAGTAAACTTCTTGACTCCTGCCAGCCAAGGGAAGACTACTGGTGTTACCTATGAAGTGTCATGGCATTCCCATTTCTGTTTAACGAGGGAAATCTGCTTTCAATACAAACTCCCATAAGAAAGCCACTCTTCCACACAAATTAAGCTAAATAATCCATCATGGCAGCCAAGAAGGCAATGTGTGAAATCTCTGTGGAGACCAGTGAAAGAAAGGCAGAGATGGACTGTAAGAGCTGCAGCATGATGCAAATACTGAGAAAAGACATACTCTGTTAATACAGCTCTTAATTCTAGGCATTTTTACAGAACGTATTGGGAGTGAAGCAAAGCTTCCTTAGCAGTACTCTGATGCCATCTCAGCAGGATAATGTAGGGCAATTCACAGTGAAGGCAAGGGGTTAGGAAAGTCACAGCCCTAAAAATCAATGGGATGCTCACGGGGAAGAAGGTGCAACAGATCTTGGAGAGCACAGAAAAGAAGAGATGAGCAGCCTGTATTGAACAGAAACCAATATATTAATTAGATATATCTAGCAGGGTCGTTCCACAAGTTCATTAGCGAGTAGGCACCAAAAGCCAACTGTAAATCCTATATACTTATATATATGCATGCTTGCATTACTTATATTTTAAACAGTCATATTCTCAAGCTACATTATGAGTTCAGTTATTCTAAAAAGATGCTTCCATTGTCTTCTTGGCACTTACTCAGAATCTTCAGTTACCTTATTTATACTGTGTGCTTACTGGTTGTCTTACAGATGAAGGCAGGGACCCTGTCTTATTCACCTCCATATCCCCAGGATATTAGAATAGTGCTTGGCACACAGCAGGAACCCAGTAAATACTCATACTATTTTGAGTCCCTTAATCGTCATATCAACTACAGGATCTAAGCTCTATTGTTATCTCCATTTTACAGATGAGGAAAGTGAGGAACAGAGAAATTAAGTAATTTGCCCAAGCTATGCACGAATAAGTGGCAGTCAGGATTTGAAGCCAGGCAGTCAATCCCTAACATTCACATTCCAACAACTACTACCTCTAGTGGTTATGTATGTATGTATACACGTATATATTTGCAGAAATAATTGAAACTTATTTCTGCCTAGGTGCATGATATATTAAAGCATCACTAAATCCTTCTGAACATAATTCAAACTTCTTCCTGCCACAGACAAAGTAATGGCCCATAATGGACATAATGATTATCCCATCATACACCTTGTACTGTATTAGTTTTCTTTGCAATCTCAATTACACTTGCTTTTTTATTATCATGGTTTTATAAAACTTTATGACTGGAAAGTACCATATTCATAAAGAGTTGTGCCTCATATATGCTAGACATTTATGCATTTTTATTAGTAATTATAAGTTTTTATGCAGCCACATAGCCCCAGGTTTATGATTCTTCATCTTTTGTGTTATATCATCGTTTGTAGCTAGTTGATATTGTAATGTTTGCTGACTTCAGTCAGTTATTAATTTCTATAAACTAGAATTTAGGGGACATTTCAATGGACTATGGAGAGAAAATAACTGAAAATTGGAAATTGAGATCATCTGAGAAAATCCAAGTTGTTTGTATATCCTGGACATAAATCTCTGGAAGTCTAACATATTTTCCTTCCTTGTCAAGTCATACAACCAAAGCTATCACTAAAACCGGTCTAACATTTAAACATTCAGACAATCAGCTTAGTCAATGCTTCATTAAGTTTACTGAACTACCAGTTTCTTACCAACTAGTTACAGAACAGTCACAGTTGAAAATAATCTATACATTGTATTATAAATGGGATTAATTATGCTGCCAGACAATCCCAGGTGTGCCAAATAACCCAACCCCCTTCCTCCAAGACAGTCATTGAGAAACTAGACAGCATCTGAGTATTGTAGGAACAAACACTAAAGTAAATGGATTCTAAATCCCTTAGAGTTCTAAAATGCTATAGAGATCTGAGAAGCCCACAAACTTAAAACAGCAGGCAACATAGATAATGCTTAAAAAGCAACATACTTTCAATTGATGATAAACCCCTTTTGTTGTTCATTTAATGCAAATAGGTTTTAGAGCTCAATTCACACTTTGGTGAATAAACTTTGGCACACATTGAAAATATTTGATTCAATGGTTATATTTCTGTCTGACACGAGGAAATTATAGACTCTATTAACCTTAACAATTTACTTAGCATGTCCGAGACGTAATCACTCACTAGATGGGTAGAATTGGCCCAGTTAGTTAACCACTCTAAACCACAGTTTCCTCATCTGTAAAATGGGATGGAAAATAATAACAACTCATAGGGTTGTTAAGAAGAGTAAATAAATTATGCATGTGCCCTATCTGGCACACAATAAGTGCTTATTAAATGAACCAGTAGTAGAACTGTATTGAGAACCAGTAGTGGTAGCTTCCATATTTAGAGAGCCATCAGTTCTGTTTTCCAATAACTCCTTTAGTGAGAATTGTGCTGTGTGTTCCCCCCAACTCGCCCCCGCCAATTGCATTGCTATATACAAGGATGTAACTTCTGTCTCTAAAACGTTTCAAATAGTGAGCTGGAGGAAAACAAACTTAAGTCAAAAGAGTTTGACTAAACTGGCTGAGAACATTTAAGGTGGATAAAAATAGATGTATTTTGTTTGTATAAATAGATTTTGGTCATGAGAAACAAATAAAGAGGTTCCTCTCAAAAGAAAGCCTGGTTTAGCAGTCAGAAAACATTGGGAAGAGTCAGCAATTAGCTTCCCCATTGTGTGGAAGAAACTGCCAGAAGCCCATCCAGAATTAGGTGTGTGGGAGGAAAGAACAGAGGAGAGGAGAACAAGAAGCTGTCACTCTTCACCACTTCCACCCTGAATAACCTTTAATTGAAAAATAAAGTTGCCAAAACAAGGAGAAAAAGAAAAACTACTATTTTATTCCCTCCTTGAGATTGAATTAGAGGGAAACATAGACTACAGTAATCCCAAGGTTGGACTCACATGATGGCAAATGTCACTTAGTTCTAAAGCTCTAATTAGAAATAGGGCTGAAGTTTTAGCCAGCTCTTGCTACTAGAAAGAAAACATGAGGCAACAACAACCCAAGCTCTGGACACTCCCGGACAGTGAACTCTAAGGTGCTTTCTGAGTGGGTTCAGTATAAAGCTGACAGAGCCTAGAGAATTCATACTTGAGCAAATGTTGGGAAATAATAAACTGGGTCGGTTACCACCTGTTTCTAGATTTTGTTTTATTCTAGACTTCAACTAAGGTTGTCTTTCATATTAATGAGAAGAATGATGAACATAACCTGTTTCATCCAGCTTCTACATTCCAACTTCAACCACTTTATTACATTTTATCTTCTATAATATTCACAATGTTGTTGGGTAGATTAGTCAACTTGCTCAAGTTCATACAACCGGTGACTGGCAGAAATGGGATTTGAACTTATTTGATGCCAGGTGAGGTGTATCCTTTAATATTTTAGAATAACTTATTTATTTCTTATATTTTATGACCCTTGGAATATGTTTATTTAAAAAAAAAAAAAAAAAGCAGGCCGGGCGCGGTGGCTCACGCCTGTAATCCCAGCACTTTGGGAGGCCGAGGCGGGCGGATCACAAGGTCAGGAGATCGAGACCACGGTGAAACCCCGTCTCTACTAAAAATACAAAAAATTAGCCGGGCGCGGTGGCGGGCGCCTGTAGTCCCAGCTACTCAGGAGGCTGAGGCAGGAGAATGGCGTAAACCCAGGAGGCGGAGCTTGCAGTGAGCCGAGATCGCGCCACTGCACTCCAGCCTGGGCGACAGAGCGAGACTCCGTCTCAAAAAAAAAAAAATAAATAAATAAAAATAAAAAATAAAAAATAAAGCAGAAAATACAGATAGGCAAAATAAAATGTGTCTTTACATTAAAGGATTTAATTTGCAAAAGAACAATTGTTATTTTCAAATCCTACCCAGCAGCTTTTCATATTTCTCTTCCTATGGAGGGTTAATCTCATGAGGACTTTCTCTTTTCCATTCACTGTTTGTAGGACACTTCTTTGCACATAATGGGCACTCAAATGTATGTGGATCATATTAGTCCAAGAAAAAGCTGCTTGTTGGGGCTACCAAGCCAGCGTGGTAACACCTCACAATCACCCTTTCTACCTGCAGTCACATTGTTCCCAGAGTGGGGTGGTGGGGTGGTGATACTCGCCAGCTAGCGCAAGTTGCTGGATATAGACCTTCACAAGTACCCTTAGAAAATTCAGTTAAGACAACATGGACGTGCTTGTTCCATTTTTTTCCACTCTCAAAATATCCTTTGAGCAGTAACTTAATCATAGATAAGAAAAACTTTTTCTCTTCAGTTTTTTCTTTTCTTTTTGAATATTCTTTGATTTTAACAGAAATAGGCACTGTAAAAGAATAAAGAACATAATAGACAAAGAACAAAATTTATCAAACTTAGAAAGTTCATGTTAGAGTACTGTATTCTTTAGGTAGATCCTTATTCAAAGAATAATTAGAAAGAGGAAAGAAAATAAAAGATGAAAGTGTACAAATGAGATTCCGGTTCAGTTTTTTATTTTGACTTATCAACTTTTAAAATATGTTTGAATTACAATATTTATATATGAGGAATATAAAAGTTTTAATCATAAAAATTACATAACATTTCTTCCAACATTTTCATCTTGTCCTTTTCTTGTTCTTCATATCTATAGTGGAGAATCATCCCTTTGTAGGTGAGAAGATGTCTTTATTCTCTTCAGAAGCTGTTCCTCTTGCACTCCAAAATACAGTTCTGATGGAAGCTGTCAATCACATTATCCCATTCCCAGAACAGGCATGGTGCCAGACTGGGGTCAATCATATACCCCACCTTCTTTGTCATGGAAAACAGCCTAGGGATACTTGTATGACTCAGGACAGTTGGAGTAGTTTCATGGAATTTTTTAAACCAGAGCTGGCAGGAAGTTGCTCTGTTTCTTGTTAGTTGCAAATGCTGCAAGCATATGACCCCAGAGTTATCTGTTGCCGGTTGTTTCCTCATGGAGATCATAAGCTTAAGATGATGAAGGCAGCAATCAGCAATAAGCAGAGGTGTCCGTGTGTGTGTGTGTGTGTGTGTGTGTGTGTGTGTGTGTGTGTGCGTCAGAACAAGAGAGAGAGAGAAAAAGTACAGCTTCTGAAATCAAATCCATTTCCAAGGTGTGGTTTTAGAAGAAATAAATTGCCAATTTCAGGGCTGATTCAAGTTGAATTTTTGTCATGTAACCAAAAGAGTCCTGACTAATAGCCAAAACTCAGGCTGTTAAAGTAAACATAATCTGTAAGAATCCATTTTCCAGCCTCCATTCCCCTTGACATCTTCCTGAAAGAAGATTTGTATAGGAAATGCTGACGTCTCTTTGGCAACTGCATAACAATTATTGTATTCAACAAATTTATTATATGTCTCTTCGGGGCCAGGCAGCTTGCTTGGCAGTGTAAATGCTAGGGAGATTGGGGCAAGAAAATACCTCATCTCCATGGTGGAGGCATACATAAAAGCCAATTGCTACACAACTGTGCAAGAAGTGCTTTAATCAAAGCCTGAAGAAAGTGTTGTGGAAACTCAAAGGAGCACACAAAATGCTTCACATGAAGGTTCGACATTTGAGTCAAAGAATCACAGGGTTTTCCAAGTAGAAAAGAAAGGAGAGGACATCATGGGCAGAAGAAATAGTATGGTGCAAAGGCATGGTATGAAAAAAAAAATACACGACGAATTTGTGGAATAACAGAACTTTTGATGTGATCACAGCATAATGTGGAGTTGGGTAACAGTGAGGGATTAGGCTAACCAGCTTGGCAGAATCCTGACTAAAAATTCTTAAATGCTGTGCTGAGTTGTTAGAACTTTATCTTACAGGTTTTGAGAAGCCATCTGCAGCTCACAACCAGATGAGTGACACAATCAGCTTGTGTATGCAGGTAGGTAATGAACATCCATGTAACCATCACCCTGAGTCAATAGCTATCCTTTCATGGGTGAAGTTGGGCAACTTTTCATATGGTTAACAACAATTGGCCGGGTGCGGTGGCTCACACCTGTAATCCTAACACTTTGGGAGGCCGAGGCGGGTGGATCACTTGAGGTCAGGATTTCAAAACCAGCCTTGCCAACATGGGGAAACCCTGTCTCTACTAAAACTACAAAAACAAAAATCAGCTGGGCGTGGTAGTGGATGCCTTTAATCCCAGCTACTCAGGAGGCTGAGGCAGGAGAACTGCTTGCACCCGGGAGGAGGCAGAGGTTGCAGTGAGCGGAGACTGCACCACTGCCCTCCAGCCTGGGTGACAGAGCAAGACTCCATCTCAAAAATAAAAATAAAAATCCTTTTTTTAAATTATCATCAATGTTCTGCATATCAGTCCATTCTACTGTAGAGTTCCTGGCATTTTTCTTCTCAATCTTTAAAACTTTTTATGTTTTATGAATATCTTTATATTAAGTATTAGTATAACTTTTCTGGTATAGTTTGCAAGATATTTGTTCCCATGCTATGATTTGTATTTATTACTTCGCTTATGTTATATTTTTACCATGAAAAATTTTAAAAATCATATAATAAAATATATGTTATTTCTCTTGTTTTTTCTAGATTTTGAGTCATAGTAAGGAATGTTTCCCCATTTTCAGATTATAGAAGAATTCATAACTGCTTTTTAAAAATACATGCACATTTCCTTTTTAAAGCCTTGATTTAAATATCTGACCCATTGGGAATTTATCCTGGATTATGGTGTAAGAAATGGATCCAATTTTATCTTTCTCCATATGGCTATCCAGTTATCTCAGCAATGTTTATTTAACCGTCCATCTTCTACCCAGCAATTTGAGATGAGACCTATAAAGCATACTAAATGTTCACATGTGATTGTATCTATTTCTGGACTTTCTATCTTTTCATTAGTTTGTCTGCCTATTCACTTGCTAATATCAAACTGCTTAAATTATAAAGTTTTTGTAGTACTTTCTAAAGACATCTGATATAGTTTTTCCTTCCAGCTCTTGTCCTGAACATTGCTTTTCTTTTTTAGAGTTTATCTAGTTATTCTTACTTGTTTTTAAATTCCTAATGAACTTTATAATCAACTTGTTTAACTCTAGAAAAAAGCCTAGAGACATTGAACTAAGATCAAATTAAATGTATTAAGTAAGAGGAACTAACGTCTTTACGATATTTCCTTCTCTCTCTCCCAGATGATGGTATTTCTTTTCATTTATTTGTGACTAGTTCTTTCAAAAGCACATTATAGTTTTGCTCTTATAAATATTAGACACTTCTGATTAAGTTGATGCCAAGGTGCTTTCTTCTCTTTTCTCCATTTTCTAACACAAATGAGATCTATTATTCATTTATATATTCTCACTGTTTTTATTTATATATATGTATACATATATACTTATGTATGCTATTGATTTTTATATGCCATTTTATAACATGTTATTTTATCGAATTCTCTTATTGTTTATTATATTTCCCCATGGATTCTTTTGAGCTTTCCAGATATATAATCACATGTTCTCTTAAATAGTTTTACCTCTGTTTCCCAATCTTATGCCAGTAATTGCTTTTTCATGCCTGGTGATTACATTGGTTAGTGTACCAATGTACACAAACACTGAATGTTTGTGTCCTACTGAAATTTATATATTAAAGCCCTAACCCTCAGAGTTGATCTATTTGGAGTAAGGAAGCAATTAAGATTAAATGAAGTCATAAGAGTTGAGCCCAAATCCAATAAAATTAGTGTCCTTATGAGAAGAGACACCAGGGAAATATACTATCTAGCATCCCCCTTCACTCCCCTAACAAACACACACAAACAAACACACACACTGCTCTCTCCCCTCATGCACACAAAGATGAGGTCATGCGAACACACAGTGAGATGGTAGCCACCTGCAACCCAAGGGGAGAGCCTTTACCAGACACCCACCCTGCTGGCACTTTGATCTTCCAGTATCCTGAACTGTGAGAAAATAAATTTGATTGCTTAAGCACTCAGTTTAAGGTATTTTGTTATGGCAACCCTTGTATGGCAACCCAGATACTAACCCAATACAGTTAGTGTCTGCAATATGCTCAATGTTGTGGATATAGTAGGTATCTTTGTTTTGTTCCTGCCTTTCAAGAAGAAATATTATAATGTTAAAATATTAAACATTAAAGTTTCAGGGATGATGTAAATATATTGTAATATGCTAAGAAAATTCACTGATTATTTTTAACATAAATGGGCATTACATTTTGTCTAATGCATCTACCGCATTAATGGAGATAATCAAATAATTTTTCTCTTTAGCTCGTTAATTTAATGACTTATTATAATGGATTTCCTAATATTAGGACATCTTTGAATAACTTAATAATTTTAATAGATATGATTTGATCATGTCTATTGTTTTAAAATTGGGCTATTAGAGTATTTTGGATAGTATTTTAAGATTTAGATTTGATTTTAAAGAGAAAATTCTGGCAATTTTTGACAGATATGGTAGAAAGAAGAGAGAATGAAAAATAATGTTAACAATCTAGGCGAGGAATTGCTGAGGAGACAAATTAAGGTAAGAGTTATTTGCAATTTCTCTGTTTTGTGTTGGCCTTCTTCTCAGTCGTCTATAAATCCAGGAAGAACAGGGCCTCATTGCCTTCTTCATTAGCATGTCTACAGATCCCATTACAGTTGACAATATACTCACTCAATTAATGAATGGATTTAAACAATCTTAACGAATAGGAATCAACTGAAGAAAATAAGCTTAGGTGATACTTACCTGGTAGAGTCAACAGAATGTAGGGACTAAACAAATATGAGAGATTAGAGAGACAAAACTACATACTATTGTTGACACTAACTTGAGCAGGGAATTTAGGAAAGAGAACTGATTTGGGGATAGGTAAGCAAGGTATGGATTCAAGAGATTTGGATAGGTTGTCTTCAGGTTTTTATAAGACATCTGAGTGGAGACATCCAGTAAGCCTGGCTCTATTTTCTAAGAAGGAGCCCTACATGGAATAATGTATTAGGTTTTCATGTTTTGCCAGATACTGTGGTAAATGCATTATGAAATTTGCTTTGTTCTAACCTAACAAGATAGCAGGACTATTAACATTCTCAAATAACAGGATAGTAAACTAAGACAATGAAGTTAAGCAATTTATCAAGATCACCTGATGATTAAATGGTAGAACTAGCGTTCAAACCCAGGTAATCTAATGCCAGAGCCCAACTCTAGCCATAGGAACTCCTAGGATTTGAAGAGAGACGAGGGTATTCACTGTAGATGAAAGAATTAAATTATCCTTCAAGAGTGCATACAGCAATAGTGAAGTGTGTGAGAAGCAAAAGAGCTGAAAGCAAAAGAATTTAAGAAACAGGCAGAAAAGGACCTCAAGGAACAGACTGAGAAGGAGCAGGTAGAGAGATGAAAGGAAAACCAAGGAGGGAGCATGTCATGGCATGTGTCTCGGGAGTGATGGAGAGTTCAGGAAGGAAATTGGGTTTATTTTCTGACCCCGATTCTTTATTCTTAAGTTCATTTCCTCATGCCAATCAATTCCCATTCTTTTAATTTTTACCCATCTTCCCCCACAAAAAGTTATAGGGTATGAAATATTGCAGGATATCAACAGCTACTTTAATAACATAAAATTTTCACAAAATTATCAAACAGCAAGAATGCGCTTAATTATTATGAGGCAAGATCAGCATGCTTGTAATCCCAGATACTTGAGAGGCTGAGGAGGGAAGATTGCTTGAACTCAGGAGTTGGAGGCTGCAGTGAGTTGTGCTTATGCCACTGCATTGCAGCCTGGGTGACAGAGTGAGACCCTGTCTTTAAAAAAAAAAAAAGGAGAAAGATCAATGTTTCTTGTTCTTTAGGGTATTCACAAACTTAAAACTATTCCTATTTTACAAGCTGATGTTGCTTACATATTGCTGTATAAGGAGTAAGTAACCAACATTGTGATCAAATGAACAAACAATATTTCAACATTTTAAAAATGTAATATAACTAGTACAACACAGAAGTAAATACATTAGTTTTGTTTTTTGATCTGTATGTCATTTCCTTCCTTGTAAGATATAAGATGCAACATCAGTGGGGTTATCCATTTGGTCTTGGTTGAAGACATTTCAGTACAACACTGCCATTCATCTTCATAGTCATTTAAATGCAATTTGTTATCCAGTTTTGTGATTCTACTTTATATTTTATGGAGTTGGTAAGACTCCAGAATTACTTTCAGAATCATCCATCTTATATATATGAGAAAGTTTTAATCCTTCCATCTCTAAGCAAGGAAAACTGTCATAGAAACCTGATCCCAAAATGAATTCTTCAAGAGCAGGAAGTATGGAGAGGATGAATCAATCAATTTTTTTTTTCTCTGCAACTTGTTATTCTAAATGAGCTTATAAACAGTTTTCTGTAAGGAAAGTGTTTCTTGAATATGGTAACATCTGCCATCTAGTGGCTGATTTGAGCTACTACACAATTAAACTAGAAAATTTTATTTTTATGTAAATAATAACATGGAGGTGGGCAAATCATTGTACTTCTCTCTCTCTCTCTCTCTCTATATATATATATATACACACACATATATACATATATACTTCATGTTGCAAACAAAGTAGGAAAATATAGATTTTTCTTTGACGAACTATTTTTAGCGACAGATTTGATCTAAAAATTCAATCATTTTAGTGTAGGCATTTTCAAAGTAAAGGAGAAAAATAAAAACAGAAAGAAAAGAAGAAAAAGAGAAAGAAAAATAAAATAGTATGTTGCACATATACTTTACTAAGCTGATAGAATTAGCTTAATTAGATAGTCGCCATGCCAAAAACAATGATCAATTTTGAGTCCTCATCTCACTCAACTCTCACCAGCATTGGACACAGTTGACAGACCTTTTCCCCCATCTGGAAAGCACTTTCTTCGCTTTCAGGACACCATACTGTTCTTGTAGGTCATAGTTTGTGGGGCCGGGCACAGGATGAGAATGTGGGGCTCCCTTGTGCAAAAAGTCAGAAGAAAATGTCCTTAAGGTACATGTAACTTATGTGAGTTACACAATTAATATTTTGTAGCTCATACTTGCGTATGTACTTCATTCTTCCCAGAAGAGTGGAAATATTGCCCGAAACTAACTCAACTATTTTATTTCACTTCTTGATACAATAAATACTGTGGATGGAAGGAAGAAAGGAAGAAAGAGGATTGGATGGAAGAATCTCCATTTCTCAGTAATTTGTTTATTTATTTTATTAGTTTACTTCCATGTGATTGGCATCTAGATTATTAAAGTTAGATGACTTTTGCTAACATCCTTGTGTTTAAATTTTTAAAAATACGTCTTGTTATTTTTCTAATGTGGTTGAAAATTACTTTTATTGGAGGTGAGTAGGATTAGGACTTAAATTGCAAAGTTTTTTTCTTGTTGCTCTTTTACTTCTACCTTTGACTTACCTTACTAAAAAAGCACACAGACAAATATATTTAAGTCTCCATCTAGTCATAATAATTTCACAGACAAAAGTCAAAATGAGATTTGAATTATACTTTGTTGACAGGTAACTGATTGCCATATAAATATCTCAAGGACATTTCATTGCCTTTTTTGATAAATAAGACATCATACTTTTGGCTATGATGCATGAAATTTAATAAAATCTAATTATTATAACTTTTGAAAAATAAGCATTTAGTAGATCTCTTTAAGTGCAATAAAGCAATATTACATCTCAATAAAACTTACCCTGTACTAACAGATGCCCAGGAAATAAGTAGTAAGTAAATTTGAATTTGCAAGTCTTTTTCACTTATAATTCTGAATATACAGATTTAATGAAATAGCTCTCTTATTACAAATAAACTCAAAGAGATGGAAAGGAAATATAAGAACTAAAGGTAGATGAGTTAGTTGGTAGATATAGTTAAATGGGTGTAGTTATAATAAAATTTGTTTTTACTTTTTTTTTTTTATGTTAGAGCAATCTCTTTCTGAACTACCACTTCACATTGAATCATTGACCTTCAGGAATAGTTGCCTCCTTTTGGGTTAATTCAATAAACATTTATTAAACGGCTTACATCTATGGCAAGTCCTGTGCTAAGACTTGGGAATATAATCATGAAAGTTTTTTGTCTTCTGAGGCCCACAGCCTATTGGGAAAAGTAACAAATAAATTATTATTTCAACACCTACAATACAGGGATACAATGAAGATAAGCACAAAACAATAAGGGAATGACGTGGTCTAATTATCTTGAAGGACCAAAAGGACTGAGTGAGGTAAAGAGTTAAAGTGTGGAAAGAGTTACAGAAAGGGGAAACAGAATGAGACAAGACACACATGTTTTGGAAATTGCGTTCTGGCTTCTGCATTAATGTCATTACATTTGCTCTTACAAGATCACTAGAGGCAGTCACCTCGTATTAATGCCACCTGAAGCTTTTTTTTTTTTTTTTTTTTTTTTTTTTCCAGAGAAAGAGTCTTGCTTTGTTGGCCAGGCTGGAGTGCAGTGGCGCCATCTCTGCTCACTGCAAGCTCCGCCTCCCGGGTTCACGCCGTTTCTCCTGCCTCAGCCTCCCGAGTAGCTGGGACTACAGGCGCCCGCCACCACGCCTGGCTGATTTTTTTATATTTTTGGTAGAGACGGGGTTTCACCGTGTTAGCCAGGGTGGTCTCGATCTCCTGACCTTGTGATCCGCCCACCTCAGCCTCCCAAAGTGCTGGGATTACAGGCTTGAGCCACCGCGCCTGGCTCTTCTGCAGCTTTTGATGCTTTCCTGTAACACCCTTCATCTGGTAACTGAGGCATCTCACACCGTCTACTTTGTTTCTGTCTCTTATATCATTCACAGTCTTGTTTATGGCTCTCTTTTTACTCTCTTATCCGTTAAAAGTTAGTGTTCCTCACAATTTGGTACTGACCTCTCTTCTTTCCTTACTCTTCACATTTTCTACAAACAATCTGATCCAGTCCCATGGTTTCAATTTTCAAAAATCTTTTCAAACCTCCAAAACATCTGTCTCTAACTTCTCTCTCTCTCTTCTGGGTTCCGAATACATAATACAGTACAATGGCCTGATAGTTCTATCTGGTGTTCTTGAGGGTCCTCAAACCCAACACATTCTAAAGTAAAGGTTTTCCTGCCCCATCGCAGTCCATGGTACTACCATTTTCCTACTTGTCAACGTCAGAAATCTGAAATGACATCTTTGATTTTTCCTCCCCCTTAAATCTCCATGTCCAATTAGTTATGCCAGTAATAATTTCTAAAGAGTCTCTCAAATTCCCCTATGCTGTATCCTCTTGGTATAATTATTAGACTTTTGCAAGACTCTCCTAAGTTACCTCCAGCCTCCAGTTCTCCTCCCTTCAATCCATTTTCTACAATGCAGTCAGGTGATCTTGGTAAAGCACAACTTTGATCATATCATTCATTCTCATTATTAAAACCCCCAATAGTTCTCATTTATGTAAAAATCAAGTTAAACTTCTTCATAAAGTGAGCACGTATCTCCATTTGCCTGAGACAATTAAGTTTATGATTTTAGCTCCAGGATTTTCTGCTAGCGCCCCCTTAACTCTCAAAAGGGTCTTGGTTCAGATAACTTATATTGTCACCCTACATAAAAAATCTTCACAGATTTGTGTTTATGTCTTCAGCCTCATTTCTGTTATTCTCTTCTTCATTCTAAGCCCTAGCCACCCTAAACTATCAAAGATACTCAAACAGCAACGCTCTCTCTCACCTCCAGCCTTTGCCTTTTGCCTGTATTGTCCTTTCTCCTGTTTCCCTTTCTTTGCCTCTCTCACTCCTACTTAACCGCCAGGTGTCAGACCAGATGACAGTTCTTCTAGAAAGCCTTCTCTGACTTTCTTCCACCTTAGCTGATCAAGTGTCCCTTCTAAGGACTTTTATCCCGTTCTAGTTACTTTTATTGTAACACTTTTCATGCTAATTAATACTTTCCTACTGTTTCTTTCACCTTCACCATATTTCTTCCTTGAATAAATCTGACCTGTTCACTATTGCATTTCTACCACTTAGCACAGTGCCTAGCACACATAGTAGAAGCTAAAATGCTAAAAGGCCTATGAATGGTGATAGAATTTTTAATCAACCTGAACATAGTTTTATTTAGATTGAGATGAAAGTTCTTTATAAAAATTGATGTATCTTATAGTTTAATAAGCAATGACCATTTGGTATTTTGGCCTCATTTATCATATTTAATGTTGTCAAATTTTGCCAATGGAAAATGGAGTGAACAATGAATCTTGTAATTCATTGAAGAAAATAATAATAAATGGTTTAAAATAAAATGTTGGGGTTTTGTTTAGTATTTATCATAATAATCTTTTTTATTCATTTCTCTCAGAGCTGCCAGGTAGTTTCAGGTAATTAAAATGATTTCAGATTCAGTGAAATTACTTGTTTGCCTTTAGATTGATTTCTATCAGCCTAGATAGCTCACATTGAAACACAAAGCAGGTAGGTAATCTGAAGAACAACCAACACAATAAAGTCACAAATGGAGTCTCATTGTTAGGGATTATCAATAAACACTTAGCAGTGATTTTTCTGGTAATGACAGGTTAACTGACTTCAAAAAGGAAAGTAACAAAAACATGATAAGCTTCTAGGAATAAATGTTTTATGAAGGTTGATGTGATACAGGCCAACATCAGTATTATTGACTAGAATTTGGAGATTCAAACGAGAGTGCAATAAAAGAAGTATAGAGTAGGCTGGGCGCAATGGCTCACGCCTGTAATCCCAGCACTTTGGGAGGCTGAGGTGGGAGGATCACAAGGTTAAGAGATTGAGACCAGCCTGGCCAACATGGTGAAACCCAGTCTCTACTAAAAATACAAAAAGATAGCTGGGCATGGTGGCACGTATCTGTAGTCCCAGCTACTCAGGAGACTGAGGCAGGAAAATCGCTTGAACCCAGGAGGCAGAGGTTACAGTGAGCCAAGATCGTGCCACTGCACTCCAGCGTGGCAACAGAGAGAGAGTCTGTCTGAAAAAACAGAAAAAGAAAAAAAAAGAGAGAGAGAGAAAAGTATAGAGGATAGAGCAGTTTCATTACGTATTGAACATTTATTAAGCTCCCTTCCTGTAAAGAAGGCTGGGAAGCATCAGAGATTTAAACAGCCTTTGGCAAAACAAAGTGGAATCCTTAGCACATATTGCATCATATTTTTTGCAAATAAAAAATTTAAAAAGTGAGTTTTGTTGACATTTGGCTAGATGCCATTTCCACTGTAGACAGCAAAATCTTTAGAATTTATCAATTAGCTTGCGTTAGGCTAAACAAGATTATATCCGTATATGAAAAATTTTAATATTCCGAGAATCAGCAGTGCTGTAACATCAGATTTGGGCAACCCTAAAAATCCTTTAGTTTATTCTCCAGCACCTTTTAACAAAACCATTCTGTATTCACATTTTAAATCTACACAGTAGACCTGTTGTTAATTTATGCCATTACTCATCTGAAAGCAAGAAAACTGTTTTTCCTATCTCACATAAATCCCTTGTGTACGCATGATGTTATCATACCACAACACGAGTTACATTAGTATGATGTGCCTTTTTGCCCTCTGTGGGTTTCAAGGATGATAAATCTGCTAAATAAATAGAATGTTCCTACTTCAGCAGCCTGTTCCTTTTCTAGAATGGACTCCAGAGCTGTGACTCCCAAAGCCCCAAAGGCTGGTCCACAAGTTAGCATTGGCAAAACCAAGGGAAAACAAGGAACACAAAGAAAACATAGCCGAGTTTCATAATGAGATATAATGTTACTTTAAACGATTAGCCTTTATTTTAAGATAGTGGGTATTTTTTTTGTATTTGGATTAACATATCTTTTCATTTTAGAAGTGGATGATGAAATATATAATATTTCTATTGTTTTAGTTACCTTATTTGGAAAATAAGAAATTATAAATTTGATGTCAATTAATTTTCTAAAATTTTGCATATTTATAAAATACTCAAATTGGAAACTACTGATTTTCTACAGTGAATTTGTAATGAGTTAATTGAGTTAAATCTTGAAAAATCTGTGACTATATTTTATACATACACATATACACATACACATGCAATACATGTATATATAATCATTTATGTTAGAAAATTTCATATAAAGAAAGGATATTAAAAAAATATAAAATGGCAAACACTTGGTCCATCTCATACTTTCCATCAGTTGTTATAACCCGGTATCAATCACCTAGTAACAAACAATGTATGATTATCTAACAATTTCTTCCAGTTTAAGTTTTGATTTCTTTTAGCCTGCTTTTTTTTCTTTTTTAGTTGTGTTGCCCTTTATTAGTAAATAAAATAGAGGGTATCTGTTGTACAACACAGGTAGTAATTGACTATAACTGGAGATCTATTATATTCTAATACAGATCATTTATAAATGCAATTTATTAAAACTCTTCCACCTTTTTTGTTTGTGTACAATTTGCAAAACTATTCTGAAAGCAGAATATATGTGCAAAGTTTGCAAAGAGTGCAAATTTAGGATATGGTAAGTGCTTTACCAGTTACTTTCCAAAAACTGTCTGCTGCAACTGAACCTTTACATTGTCAAAATTTTTGATCAAAATATTTTGATGCCAGCCTTCCTTCTACTGCCTAAACTATAAAGCATTTTTAATGAGTTGAAGGTTCTGCTACAGTTACTATGATGAATACCAGGGAGAGATTTATAGATCCATTGAACATCTAGATAAAATGGGTATGATTATTATAGAACAGTTAGACCCTGTATCTTTTAGCAATTACATGAAGAAATACCTTAATACTATATGTGGAAGACATCCCATTCAGGTGATATTAAATGCTATCACAGAGCTCCAGAAGAATGGAATGAATATGAGCTTTTCCTTTTTGAATTATGCCCAGTCAAGCCGGTGTAGAAACTGGCAAAACAGTTCAGTGAGTTATGCAGCTGGAGCACTCACGGTCCATTGAAGCTCTGAATCCTCAGGGATGCCACCTGCACATTCTCATACTCTGTCCAGGGCCCCAGTCTAGCCTTTACCACGATACTGGTCCTGGTTTGGGGGGATTTGAAACCTCAAACTAACAGAACTTTCTTTTCTTTTTTTCTAGTAGCTGTAGTCCTTGCTTAGCCTGCTTTTTAATGAGTGCCGCTAAAACCCTTAGCCTGCCTGTTTACCCTTGGAGGTAAGATCTTCTTCTCCCCTGATTAGAAAAGTCAGTCTCCCCAAGCATTTCTGCCTCATTGGTTTCACTCTACCACTGAATGGCTACTATGTGCCAGGCCTTGGGCCAGGTACTCAAAACTCTGTTAGACCAAGAACGTAACTATTCATACCCTGGGGGAAAAAAAGGGAAAAACTTTATCTCCAATTTAATCTTCCAAGAAGAAAATAAAAGCTTTTTCCTTGATTATTTTCTCCCCGAAGACTGGAATATAAGGCAGGATCCATACATCTACGTTACGAATGTACCATGGAATTTTTCTGTTTGTGTCTTGTTTCCCAACCAGTTATTCTTCATACAGTTACAGGAAAATCTCACTTCTTCTGAAGCTGCCGGGTCAAGGGGGAACTGAAATAAATTTCCACTGAAAAAAACCTCTTGAAATGTTTTCCATAAGCAACTCACACGTAAACACACAAACATTTCCCAATAGTTAACTCAGTGAAGTGTGCTGCAGCTTAAGAATCATTTCTCTGGCCGGGCATGGTGGCTCACGCCTGTAATCCCAGCACTTTGGGAGGCCGAGGCAGGTGGATCACCTGAGGTTGGAAGTTCAAGACTGGCCTAACCAACATGGAGAAACCCCGTCTCTATTAAAAAATACAAAATTAGCCAGGCATGGTGATGCATGCCTTTAATCCCAGCTACTCACGAGGCTGAGGCAGGAGAATCGCTTGAACCCCCAGGAGGCAGAGGTTGCTATGAGCCGAGATCGTGCCATTACACTCCAGCCTGGGCAGCAAGAGTGAAACTCCATCTCAGAAAAAGAAAAAAGAATCATTTCTCAGCTGTGAACTGTTTCCATCTTCCATGTCAGCAGGATGACTTTAGATATTTGTACTTTCATGCACTTATTTAACTAATACTTCATTTATACTTATGACATACCAGACCCTGTGTTTGGCATGAGAGATACCAAGTGGTGAACAATATAGATAGGGAACCTACCGTGGCTGTCAGTTACTTGGTAGTAGGTAAAGACCAATATGAAGAAAGAGTAGAAGAAAATGAATGAACTAGTCACGTGTTTGGAGAAGCCATTTCTTAAACTTCTAAATTAGATTAGGTCCTTTTCCTACAACAAGCTCTTAAATAAACACCCAGTATACCTATATCATAATATATATAACAGCTTTCATCAATTAGTTGTGAATTTGATGTAAGTTAGCATTAGATGCCTGATCGGTACATAGCGCCAGGAAAATAGAGGTTGCTTCCATGCGTTCTCCACTCTGTTCTCAAGACCCAACACGATGCCTGGTACCTTGTAGTTACTCAGTAAACGTATATTGAGTTGATGGTAAAATCTTAGTCCCAGGAACAATAATATTTGATTTCTTGTATAGCACCTTCACTACCTTCTGTCCAGTCAGGATAAGTAAGAATCATTTTACTACTATCAGGGTCTCTAAACAGACTGAGTCTTGGAATTGGGAGAAACATGAAGTTGAACATTTCAGAGCACCTGGCACCCCCAAACCCAAGCTGTTGTCTATTAATCTGGTTAGCATAAAACTAGGTTTGCCACTGCTCTGTAAAATTATTTCATTTCAAATAGATTACAAAAGCAGCAGGTAGTGATCACAGAAAAGTTGGAAAGTTTAGAAAATTATATATCATATGTGTTTAAGATTTTGGTAGAGGTATTTAAGGCCACCCCTATAGCCTTACTTTGTAAGTACTCATTTTTGAGCACCATCTCATAGCCTCTTTATGCAAGCTTCACTTTCCCAGTGCCCCTTGCTTCACGCCACCCCATTCTACAAATCAATCTGCCCTTTCTTGATACCATGTTCTGAATCTTCCCTTCCCCCACCCTCAACCCTTGCTTTCCATTTCCATGGGAATTACTAACGACTAACAGGCTTTTGTCAATCTAACTCTTATGCAGAAGCCCATTTACAAAGCTCATAAAAGCATAACTCTGTCTGAAGTGTTGAGAGAGTCCGGGGGCTCAGATGGAAGGCATTTTCTTGCCTTTTCCAGCTTCTAGAGGTTGCCTGCATTCCTTGGCTCATGGCCTCCTTCCCTCTTAAAGTTAGCAATGACCAATTGAGTCTTCCTCCATTACATCACTCTGACATTGAGTCTTCTTTCTCCCTTTTACATATTTAAGGACACTTGTGATTACATTGGGCCCACCTGGATAATTCAGGAAACTCCCTATTTTAAAGTCAGCTGGTTAGCAACTCTAATTCCATTGGTTACCTTACTTCTCATTTGCTGTGTAAGGTAACACAGTCACAGTTTCCAGGTATTAAGATGTAGATATCTTTGGGGAGCCATTATCCTGCCTAACACAGGGGGGTTTGTGAGTCCTCTAATTTAGTTTATTCTACTTTGCCTTACAAGAGCTTAAGATTTTCCTTTCTCTTCTTTTCCTCTTCACCTCTGCATTAGACAGGGTTCTCCAGAGGCAGAATCAGTCGGATATGTACATATACACAAGCAGATATAGATACCTAAGAGGTGATGTGTTAGGGGAATTGATTTAAGAAATTATGGAAGCTAAGAAGTCCCACAACTAGCCGCCAGCAAGCTGGAGACACTAGGCTGGAGGTAGCCTGGCTCAGTCCAAGTCTAAAAGCCTCAGAATCAGGGAGGCCAATAGTGAAACTGTCAGTTCCAGGCCAAAGACCTGAAAACCCAGGGAACCACTGGTGTAAGTCCTGGAATCCAAAGTGGAGTTCTGATGTCCAAGGGCAGGAGAAGATCTGGGACCCCAGCTGGTTAGATGGTGCCCACCACATTGAGGGTGGATCTTCCCCACTTAGTCTACCAACTCACATGACATTCTTCTCAGGAAACACCTTTACAGACACACCCAGAAGTAAGGCATTACCAGTTCTCGAAGTATTCCTTAATCCAGTCAAGTTGACACCTAAAATTAACCATCAAAACCTCCCAGTTGCCAAAGGACATGTCTCACTATTTTTTTTTCCCTTTGTTCTCTCCCAAAAGCTGTGTTTCAAAAAAGGCCCTCTTATATCAAGCCTGTGCTTTCACATCTTGCATACTTTGAAGACTCTTCCCTGTGGCTCATGCTCTGATTTGCCTGAACACTTTCATGGTACTTTCTGATAGTTTTAGATCGACTTTAGGCCTCTTTCCTTTCCTGTCCTCCCCACAGTTTTCCTTGGTTTGCCCTAGTCTTACTGTGGGATAAGGCTGAAGCTGGTGCATGCGAGACATACCAAACTTTTAAATCCATGATTATTTTGAAGTTTTAGTAGTTTCTGTTCTCAAGATCTACTCAGTGTTTGGTTTTTCTGTAGATATACTTTTCCTTTCTTTTTTGTTTTGTATCATTTTTGAAGGAAGTATAATATTAGGAGACTGCTAGGTAGGCCACGTCCACAGGTTCTAGATTTTGATTTGATTTCACAATATTAAGAACATACTCTGCAAGAGGTATTTGTAAATGGTGGCCTTTTTTTAAACAGTTCATGTTCCAGATTCCTTATTTTAACAGATCCTAAGACCTAAGAGAAACAAAAAAAAAAAGTATTTTTAATTGTCTAACAACATGTACCAACTGTTTAGCTTTTCTTAACTGATATTAGTCAACTCGGAAGTTGTGCAAGAACTTTAGTCAATTTAAACCTTGATTGTTTTGTGGTTGTTTCAAAATTAGCTTACAATTTTGAAATAGATTTTTTTTTTAATCAGACACATTGGTGCTTTGTAGTCCATTGTACGGATACTGTTCTTTATTTGTGTGATAGGGTACCATTGATGTATTTTAATCAGAAGAGTCACTTGCATTTAACAGAATCCCTGTGAGTGCTATGCTGGAGTACAGACTGTAGGGAGGTATGGCCTGAAGCAGAAGACCAGTAAAGCAGCAGCTGTAATGATACTAATAAATGTAGGGGTGTCACAACAGGCCATGAAAGGAAGGCAGGTGATCAGATTCTGAATACATTTTGAAGGTAGAGCTCATAGGATTTCATGAGGGATTGGACATGGGATTTGAAAGAAAGAGAGTAGTTGAGGATAATTCCAAGATTTTTAGGCTTGAATAGACAGAAGATATGAAAGCAGCTGATTTGGACAGGAGGTTTAAAGATATATTTCTGGAAGATTAAGATTGAGATGCATCTAAGACATGTAAGAGGAATTTCAAGTAGGCAGGTGAATATATGAGTCTGAGATTCAAGAGGGAGAGAAATCTAGGATGGAGTTATAAATTTTGGAGTCATTAGCATATAGATGGTTTTTAAGGCCATGAGACTGCATAAGATCATTATCCAGATAAGACTGAGTTGAGAGAGAAAGAGGTTTAGAGGCTGAGCCCTGGACATACTACAGTTAGGAGATGGTGGGGGATGAGTAGGGAACAGCAAAAGGGACTATGAAGTAAAAAGATAGCTGGTGAGGTATAGAGTCCTAGAAGCCAAATGAAGAGAGTGCTGAAAGGAGAGAGTAACTGTACTTTTCAAGTAAAGGAAATAAGGACTAGGAATTGACCATTGAATTTAGTAACCTGAAAATCATTAATGACCTTGCCAACTGTAATTTCAGTGGAGCAATGAACTGAAGATATTCGAGTGAGTTCAAGAGAGACTCAGAAGAGAAGAATTGGAGGCAGCAAACATAGACAGCACTTTTAATGCTTTTCTCATATGCTGTAAGACATGTAAAACAATCTATTGGGATGGAAGCGGAAAGGAGAAGCAGGACAAGAGAGGGTATCTTTTGTTTTTGTTTCCAATGGGAAAATTACAGCAGGCTTATATGCTGTGGGAATGATGCGGTAAAGAAGAGATACTAATGATGGAGAAGGAAGACACTTTCTGGTTTAATGACTTTGAGTAGAGATGAAGTGGCAGACTCCAGTCCACAAATGAAGATAGAAGTGCTGATAAGGCCTACTTGTTAGAAGGGAAAGTAAAATAAGTGGGTAGGTAGATTGAGTAGGTGGATACATGCATGATGATAGTACCCTGTGGAAATCCTTTTCTGATTGTTTAGGTGAGAGTAGGATGGAGGCAGAAATAAGGGAAACTAGAACAAAAGGAAGAGCAACTGAAAATCATCTACTAGACTAGGTGGGACGAGGGCAAGTTGGAGAATGGTTGTGGGAATTTAGTGTGACTGCCAGACAACACCTTGAGGTGAGTGGTTATACATTTTAGAGTGAGGCCAGTCAGCATCATGGTGCGTTTTTCTTTTTCTTTTCTTTTCTTTTTTTTTTTTTTTAAACAGAGTCTTGCTCTGTCACCAGACTGGAATGCAGTAGCACCATCTCGGCTCACTGCAATCACTGACTCCCTGGTTCAGGCAATTCTCCTGCCTCAGCCTCCCGAGCAGCTGGGACTACAGGCGCCTGCCACCACGCTGGGCTAATTTTTGTATTTTTAGTAGGGATGGGGTTTCACCATGTTGGCCAGGATGGTCTCTATCTCCTGACCTCAAGAGATCTGCCCACCTTGGCCTTCCAAAGTGCTGGGATTGCAGGTATGAGTCACCGCGCCCAGCCTAATGGTGTGTTTTTCTTCAACCACATTTTGCTCCACAAAGTAGGTACAGGTAAGTGAGGAGTTGAGAGTGTATAATAGGAACACTTTAAAATATTATGAATGCCTGGGTCCCACCCACCTTCAGATATTATTTGTTTAGTTGAGGAAGGGCCTGGACACTGAATTTTTTTAAAGCACCCAAGATAATTCTAAGCAAAGTCAGAGTTGAGTCGCTGGAGTATTACATAGCTTTTGCCTATAGCAGTTAGGAATGTGGATCAATAGTTGTGGGCTATAAAGCTAAAAAGGTAAGTTTAGTTGTGTTTTATTCATTTTTGGATAATCCTGGTCTAGAATTTTTGGACTTGGGAAAGTTCCCAGGATTCTTAAAAAAGATGAGAGTAAAGAAAATGTCTGACATTGGTTCTGTGGTTTACAGGTGCACACACACAAAGAGAGAGAGAGGAAAAGAAAGAAAAATGTCATCTCTGCCCCTATCATGGGAAAAGTATCTAGAAAGTTTAGATGTAATATTTTAGGCATTTGAAAATTTTTAAAAATTATACTAACTTAGGCCAGGCATGGTGGCTCACGCCTATAATCCCAGCACTTTGGGAGGCTTAGGCAGGTGGATTACATGAGGTCAGGAGTTTGAGACCAGCCTGGCCAACATGGTAAAAAGCCGTCTCTACTAAAAATACAAAAAAATTAGCCAGGTGTGGTGGTGGGCACTTGTAATCCCAGCTACTCAGGAGGCTGAGGCAGGAAAACTGCTTGAACCCCGGAGGCAGAGGTTGCAGTGAGCAGAGATTGCACCATTGCACTCCAGCCTGGGCAACACGAATGAAATTCCATTTAAAAAAAAAATTGTACTAATGTGGATAGAAACAAATCAATGTATAAATCTTTAGCAAATATGTTACATTATATTTTTTGGCATAGAAGATTTTTCTGCTAAGTTTTAGCCTGAAGCATTTTGTGTGTAAAATTTAATTCCTGACAGAAACAAAGTAGAGGAGAATGTATTTTCAGTTTTTGATATGAAACACATTAATAAGGTTACTGAAACATTTTTAGTCTATAGATGGATTACTACTATAAACTAAAAATAATATACTATACTACTACTATATTATAAAAATAATATACTATACTACTAATAATATACTACTATAGAACAGAAATAAATAATAAAAAGAAACATGATGCTTTTTCCAAGATATGCAAATTACCTTGTTTTGAAACTAGATTTTGAATAAAATGGTTTCCTAAATATCTTTTTCTCTGAAGCAGTAAAGACTATGGGAGAGTGTACTATGATTTTGGCAGACAACAATTTCTTAGTACACAGAAACACAGCTACGTTCTTCTATTTTTGGGAAAGGAGACATACAACTTTCAAGTTTAGAGAACATTCATTTTATCAGCTCATGAAGTTAAAAATTCACAGTGCTATCTATGTACATAGCAGACACTCAGAGTAGGATAGTTGGATCAATAAGCGAGTATGCATATACTCCTTTTTTTCCTGAAAAGTTGTAAAAAATTTGCTTTGAAATAAATAACTATTATTTATTTCTTTTTATGAACAAGGCCGAATTCCCAGTCTTCAAATCACAGGAGTTTTATTTGAGCAAACTTCAAGCAAGAATTAGATATCTTCTATTTTGCTTCTTTTCCTACAGAAGAGAAGCAGGAAATCAAATACTGGGGGATATACTGCACAAGTATAACTTCAAGAAACCCAAGTCAGTGCAAACAATTAAAAAAACAATGGAACCGAAGACAGCGAACCTTCCAGGGATGCTATGGACATTTATCCCCTCTGCTGATATTTGTTTCTGTAGTTGAGGTTCAGTTATATCACAGTTTAGACAACTCCCTAGAAACAATGATCGCTGTTAAAGCTGCTCCAGGAGCACAGGAATTCCTTTGATGAACTCTAAGAGACTGGTAACAATACCTCCTGAAGGGCCATGTTGCTAGGTAACAGCTTGTTTCCTTGGTCACAGTGAATCCATGGAAGACCCCCAAAAGAGGTTGCAGATTCTTGGTGGACAGCTCTCGTATCCCCTCCAGGGAACATGATGAAAAATGTCATCAGAAAAATAGCTTTATGAAGGCAAGAGGACTTTTTGCACCTGCAAGACATGTCTGAAAGGTAGGAAAATTAAATTAAAAGTGACCTTCGTCATGAGTTGAGCGAGAGAAAAAAGCCAAACAAATGTAGATAATGTTACCAGATTAAATTTCCTTTAGAGACATAAAGTCATGCAGCCTGCATTACTGATTATGGTTCCTTGAGAGAGAAGCAAACTCAACTGCCACTGTCTCCCCTAATACCTGGTTACAAATGCAATGCAGTTTCTGTGATCATTGTTGTGATGGAGAGAGGTGGGCTTACTCCTTTAGTAATGGTATATCTAAGAGACATAGGACTCTTCAAGAAAGCATTTGTGATTTTCATGAGAAAAATAGGCAAGATAGCTGAAAGGAAGTATCAGTGTTTCAGTTTAAATGAAATTACTATCATAAAAATATGACTTATACCAGCTCATTAAAGCCACAAATTAGATTAAATAGAGGCCAAAAGCCAATATTTGTTTCCTCACTCTTAAATTTTATAGCTGTCTGTAAGTGTTTCTCAAACATGCTGATAATTAAACAATATACAATTGGGGATTTGCAGGTTTCTTGAATTTTTTTTTATATTAGTATATAACCTGGCTCTCACTTTTTAACAACTGATATTTGCATCTTCAGTTTTCAAGATTAAGTACATCGTGGTTTCATAAAAGTGTATAAAACTTAATTATAGCTTCCATTTACTACCTATAATTAAGAAATGAATTTTGTTTAGGTAAGGGATTAGACTATCAAAGGAGTGACAGAAGTTCTATTTGTTTAGCCAACTCTGGATATCTCAGTCTCAAGATCCTTGATTTTAATATTAAAAATTAAATGTGTATTAATTTGGAGAAATTAGCATACAAAACAATAGTTTAAAATGGATAGCAGTTCTGTGCAAAATTGTAAAGTTCATTTTTTTCTCTACTTGCTAAAACTCTTTTAGTAAACTATAACAAAAGGTTTATTTGTTCCATATAAAATAATCTTTACTATCAGCATTGTTATTTTTCAACTAGTAAATCTTTATAAAATGATATTAGAGATAGCCTAAAGAGTTATATCCAGGATATGACTTATTTTTATTTATTTATTTTATTTTATTTTTTATTTTTGGATACACAGTTTCACTCTATCACCCAGGCTGGAGTGCAGTGGTGCAATCTGGGCTCACTGCAACCTCTGTCTCCCAGGTTCAAGAAATTCTCATGCCTCAGCCTCCCGAGAAACTGGGACTGCAGGCCTACGCCACTGCACCTGGATAATTTTTGTATTTTTAGTAGAGACAGGTTTCACCATGTTGTCAGGCAGTTCTCGACCTTGTAAGTTCAGATAATCCACCCACCTCAGTCTCCCAAAGTGCTGGGATTACAAGGGTGAGCCACCACACCCAGCCTACACCCAGAATACCACATAAACTTTAATCTTCTAATTGTGAAAGGCAAAAGGAGGAAGGAAGGAAGGAAGGAAGGAAGGAAGGAAGGAAGGAAGGAAGGAAGGAAGGAAGGAAGGAAGGAAGGGAAGGAGGGAGGGAGGGAGGGAGGGAGGGAGGGAGGGAGGGAGAGAGGGGGAGGGAGGGAAGGAGGGAAGGAGAGAGGGAGGGGAGAGAGAAAGGGAGGGAAGGAGGGAGGAAAGAAGGAAGGAAGGTAGGAAGGGAGGAAGGAAGGGAGGAAGGGAGGAAGGCAGGAAGGGAGGGAGGAAGGGAGGAAGGAAGGAGGGAAGGAAGAAAGGAAAGGAGAGAGTAAGAGAGAGGGAAGGAGAAAAGTTTCCTTGATGCCAGTATTTCTTCAATCACATTTCTGCACATCATGAAACAAGAATCTTATTCATCCCACCTTCCTAAAACACTGTCAATTTTATTTGGCATTTTATTGTTTTATTTCTGCTAGCAAGATCTACCTCAATCACATATTTTCTTTTAGTATCTATATTCTTCTAGCTCATAGTGCTGTATGTGATTAAATTTTCAAAGCTGTAACGACATAGGAAGTAGTAGATATTCCTCAAATATTGAAAATTTCACCACCTAAGCTGCAGCTATAAATGTTGTTACAATAAAGCTCTAAAAATTTCTAAATATAATTTCATAGAGGGAACATAGAGATAGTTCAGTCTATCTTCATTGGTTCTGTTATTTGAATGTATCTTTTGCTTCTATAAATGTCAGTGTACCCACTAGTAGCTATTGAAGTTTACAAGTTTTACCTCTAGAAAAGTGTTACAGGTCTTTGTTCTTTTACTTTTGTTGTACCTTAGTTTGATGGCCTATAAATGTTTAAAGAATGTTTATGGGGCTAAAATAATAGGGACCTGCAAAATTTATAAGAATAAAAATCGGGTCACATAAAATCTGACTCATTCAGACTGAGGTAGAGAAAAAGCAATTGCAATTGTGAATTTTTCAAAATTGAAATTTATTGTTGTATGCTTTTAGAATCAACAATCTAAATCATTTAGGACACATCAGTTGAAATCCTAGGCTTTGGGATAAGTGAAATATTTTTGGAATATCTCTAAAACACCTAGCTTTACAGAATAGTTCACAGATAAATAATTATTTACTCAATTTACATGTTTACTTCCAGAAACTTAATTTAAAACTATCAGTATATAATAATAATCTTCAAATTAAAAAATCTAGCAAATTTGCCAGTGTAGAAATTAACAACTTATAATATCAAATTTCTTCCTGACTTTATGATAGCTCTGAGAGTACTTTCAGTTATCCCATTACCATGTCTGGCATGTAAAGAGTACAATCATGACCCATTTTACAAACAGAATACAAGCATAGAGAGGACAGAAATTCTGAGTTTTAAATAGAAAGATAAAATGGTCTAAGAAATCAGAGAGGCTGAATTCATATTTCCTTTCATCCAAATTAAATGCTATAGAGTTCATAGTAATTCTATTCTAGCCCATGCCTCAGAAGTACCTGGCTTTGGCGTGATTCCACTGAATTTGAGACTCTAGCTCAATATTTTTTGGAGGGAGAAGGAGGCTGAGAGATTGGAAAGTGTGTCCTTTGCTAATTGAAAAATAAAGTTGAACATGCTTTCCTTCCTTCCTTCCTAAATACAAAGCCCTCATGTTGAAGCAATGAATACAAATGGAACATTTAGAAACTGAGTCATATGCTATACTATTTCGACAACCCTACATGTCTTAAAGGAGCCCATGACCTGTGTATGATGTGTGCTCAACATATCTTTATGCAACTTAAGAGCTCAACTTCACCTTAGAAAGTGGGCCATCTGTCACTTCCTCCTTCACTCGCCTTACAAAGTTACATAATCACCAACTTGACATTTTAATTAAACAGATAGCAACCGTTGCTGCAGACAATTTATGAGGCTTATAAATTTGTGATTGTAAAGAACATTGCAATCTTCTGATGAAAGGGCTCATGAATTGATAAGTTATATTATCGTTGTTCATCCAGCAGTCTCAGCTCACTTGATCCTTTTTGTTAGCCATTCTACATCTTTTTTCAACCAAGACTAGATGGCCAATTCAGATAACGCCAGCTATTTTAAAGACACTATAAATCATGGCTGGCAAATGCTGTACAGTTTCAGCCATGGCACCTTCTCCATGGCAGCTTTATATTGGAACATTAATAAAATTAATTCCTCTTTCATAAAGGTTTAGATTTGTAATTTATGATAACTGTTTGTTCACTGCAGGCAGAAAGATTAAAAATGAGTAAACCAATATACTAACTAAACTGCATTTGTCTGGTTTTATTTTCCTTTGGAGAGGGGAGGTGGGAGCATTGAAAAAACAGTTTGATGTTATCTGGAATGGCGTTCTCATAAGTTCTACTACTGAGGGCTTAACTTTTGTTTTCAGTAAATAATAACTGCTTGAATTTATATGTTCTATTAACTAGTACAATTATTTATATGTGTTTAAGTGAAGTAATTAAAATAAGAAAAATCAATATTAATGATTTTTCTTAATAACAACTGCACCCTAATAGTGATAGATCTCTTCAGTTATTTAAGGAATGACAGTAGTTATCTGCATCTTGTATGAATTCTAGTGGTTAAGATCTCTGGTCATTCACTAATGTAACTCGAGAAAGTTACCCTGTCTCTCTGTGCCTAAATTTCCTCATTTTTAAAGTAAAACAATGTTTCACTAGGTGATTGGAATGATTAAATGAGTTAAGTCATGTAAATATCTTAGTATAGTGCCTACCACATAGCAAATGTCAATAAATGTAAACTGTAGAAGTATAATTTTAGTAATAGCAACACTTGTCATTATAGCAGTAATATTACAAAACAAAACACCCTATCCCTGAGACACATTATCTCTGAATATTAAAGATACAGAACTGAGGGTCAGAGATTATGCTAAGTGCCTTGACCAGGGTCATAGCAGTCACTGTTTTTCAAATTCCTAGGGCTTGCCGGTCTTGCAGTTTTGACTTCAGTGATGTGCACATTAAGGCAGTTGTAGATGGAGAAGTTTGAGTTATATAACCTGGAAGGTACCCTATTTTTTATTTTATTTTTAAAACTAAATGATCAGAAATGATCTTGTTTTGCTGAAATTTCTCCAAAGGAGCAGATTGAAGAAAAATTCCATACGGAATTTATAATAGAAGTGACAGAACTAAGATTCTGAGAATGTCCCAGAGGTTTTTAACACAAACTCCTCCCAGCACACTGCCCTTTATCACTGTACCCTGGTGTGGTGCCTGGAGTAATATAACAATGTGAGGAAAGGATCCAGACTTTGGGGCCTCCAAGCAGATTTCACACTCAAAGACAGTCAGACTAGTCATCTATTGATTGGAATTTTCTTAGCTGAAACACAACCATTCTTCAATTCATTTTTCAGTCCATTCTGAAAAAAATGAAATGCATTGAGAGAGAGAGAAGATAGAGAGAGAGGGAGAGAGGGAAGGAAGGAGAGGGAGACACAGAGAGAGAAACATGGTAAGGGTGTTAGCTGTCTACTTATTTGTATTACTAAAGTTTTAATTGCCTTCTATTATTAATAAATGCCTTGTCATTACCGGGATAATGCCATAAAGAGTTTTAGTTTAAACCAGAAATAAATCTAAGATGATGAAAGTAAACTAAGATGATGAGATAATTTTCACTTATACTTTTAAACTTAATTTCACCTTGAAGTTGTTAAGCTTAGGCTTGCAAAACTACACAAGAATGTACAATAAAAACCCAATCAACTGGATCTTTCTTATCAAATCTTGTAATTTTGTGAACTTTATTTTCCTTGTGTCCTACTTTAAGGAGATTATATAAGCAAGATAAAACCATGTCTCAGACTTTAGAGGGAGACTTCCAGGTTATTCTATTAACCCAATCCCTCATTGTGTAACCATCATTGGAGTTTGTCATCACAAGACAAAAGTCACTGAAGAAAGATTTACCCACATTCATTGTCCTTATTTTTCATATTTTATTTTGGCAGAAAATGGCTAGCATATTTCAGTAAAGACAAATGAACCCAAAAGTCAGTTAAACTTTCACTCCTGTTAATCCTCTGATATATTATTCTATTTCCCCTCAATTTTCTCTCATAATTACTGGCTAAAACTCCAGTTTTAGATGGCAGGATTTATCTGCTTTAGGAATAATAAAATTCAGAAATTTTGAGTTTGTTTCTCTAATGTTTGTTAATTTGTTTTTATAACACGATGCTTTTTGATAATTTCAAGAAGCAATATCCAAACAGTTAAATAATTGCTCAAGCGAGAAAGAAATGAGATGCATATATGTTATGATTGTTTTACATAATTAAGACCAAATTATTGACTTTTGAATTTAGTGGCAGATACAGAAACAATTTTCTTCTTGATCATATGTCACTTAAGAAAATTTAATTGGGAGGCCGAGACAGGTGGATCACGAGGACAGGAGATCGAGATCATCCTGGCTAACACGGTGAAACCCCGTCTCTACTAAAATACAAAACAAAAAAAAAAATTAGGAGGGCATGGTGCCAGGTGCCTGTAGTCCCAGCTACTCGGGAGGCTGAGGCAGGAGAATGGTGTGAACCCGGGAGGCGGAGCTTGCAGTGAGCCGAGATCGCGCCACTGCACTCCAGCCTGGGCAACAGAGGGAGACTCTGTCTCAAAAAAAAAAAAAAGAAAAAGAAAAATTTAATGGCACAGTAATGATATTTTTAGAATATGAAGCTTTTTAAAGAACGATGCTATTTTAGAACATAATCGCTGTGCTCTTCTACTATACAGGCTCAGTTAATAAGTGAAAAATGAAAGATGTTTCTACATTGTACTTCACGAAGGCAACCTTAATAAACAAGAGGCGTGTAGTTTCCTATCAGCGAAATTGCTATTAGAGTCATAATAAATGTGCTAAAAATATAGAATACTTTCTCTTAAGATTCTTGGAGACCGAAAATAGTCTACCAAGAGAAAAAAAGAGGCCGTAACTATAGAAAGATGTGGTTTCTAGTTTTACTTCACACACACAAAATATTTAGATTAAAATATTTTAAAATTATTGGCTTAACATAATGTACAGCATCAATTACAGAAAGAGAAACTTATCACTCTTTCTAAGGAGAAAGGGAAAAGTTTAAGAATAACAATGAATAATAAACCAGAGAATTAGTATAAAATATATTTTACATCTCAGTGGTATAAATATAGGAATACAAGGAGAATTGGACTGTTGTAACGTGAAAGGGTTGAGTGACATTCCAAAGTGAGTAAAATTGATTAAAGAATCCGACTTTTTCAGTCGTTTGCCACTAATCTGAGGAAATATAATAGGCTTGGGGAAAATCTCGGGAAAATTTAAGTTCCAGAGTCATGCAGAGATTTTAAGAATGGCTATACGTGCCAGATCTGCAGCTGTAGCTCTACTAGGAATGATGTTCCAACATCAACATGAGGCCTGTACTCCTTGGTATCTTATAAGCGTGTGTGTGTGTGTGTGTGTGTGTGTGTGTGTGTGTGTTTTCGTGTATACTATTAGATGCCTTTTTCTAAGACACACAGTCTATGTAGACATCCTTACCTTTGAGGGGAATTTGTCTTAAGAGACCATTAGCCATAAAAATTTGCTTAGAACTATGAAAAGAGGTAAAAATCCTTTTAAAATCTACGGTATTATCTTTCTTGTAGGGGAAAACTTTATGCTTATAGTTTGTTGTTGGTTGTGTTTTTTTGTTTGTTTGTTTTCTGTTTCTTTGTTTGTTTTTTAGACGGAGTCTCTGTTGCCCAGGCTGGCGTGCAGTGGCACTATCTCGGCTCACTGCAACCTCCACCTTTCGGGTTCAAGCAATTCTCCTGCCTCAGCCTCCCAAGTAGCTGTGATTACAGGCACACCCACCATCACACGCAGCAAATTTTTGTGTTTTTAGTAGAGACGGGGTTCCACCATGTTGGCCAGGCTAGTGTCAAACTTCTTACCTCCAGTGATTCCCCCCCCGCCCCCGCCTTGGCCTCCTAAAGTGCTGAGATTACAGGTGTGAGCCACTACACCTGGCCTGTTGTCATTTTAAACAAGGATATTTACATTAAAAAACTATAAAACAGATATATAAAACAGATATATATATATATATATATATATATATGAACACTTTAAGCTTTTTATTTTACTCAGCTCCTCAGGTCAAAACACAAGTAGTCAAGAGATTTGTCCATCTAATTCATCATACTACTCTGATCCAAGTGAGACCCACACTGGGTCAGCTCCATCAAGGAAAAGAACATTCCACCCACGTTTGGATTCTGGAATATCATCCTTGGTAAATATTTTTAATTAACTCTTTACCTGATGATAAGTTTATAGAACATATTTTATTTGATATTCAACATTTTAAAATAAGTGTATTAGCTGTTTACCCCTACCCTTGTAATTGTGAGAGGAGAAATGAAAGGTTGACACTCTCAGTCCCAATTCAAAGAGTAAAAAAGAAAGAAGTTCGATTGGAGGAAGGAAGATCAAAAAGGAGGAGAAGATGAGTAGAAAAAATAATGACCATTAAAACCAAAATGGCCCTCCTTCCTTTCTTCTGCTGAGTGCAAATTCTGTCTCTAGTCTGAGATTTACTTTCCTTACTTTCTGGAATGTCCTTTGTCTGCAAGATACATTTTTCTTTTCTCTCAAACTCACCACTTCTAAGACATTCTAAGCCATCTAACTGGAACCATACATGCCTCTTTCCTCTTCCCTTCATACATAATTATTCCAGGCATCCCACTGGCTTAAGGTGAGTTATTCAAATGTCTACCTACCAAATTACAGAGAATTAGTTTTTCAAGCACAATTGTCATGTTTTATTCAATTTTGTATCCCCAGTGTTTAACGGAGTGCCTGACATATAATGTGGTAAAATATATATTTTTGAATAAAATGTGATGAAGCATGCTAGCATCAAAAAATATTTATTGAGGAATACATTAATCAATTGGCCCATCAGAATTTAAAAAAAGAAAAATTGCAGGGCAAGACACAAATATTCGTTCTTCCTTTAGGAAGGAACAACTGTCACACAGCTGCACCACCCTGACAACCTTACATAGCACTAAATAAAAACATGCAGCGGCTCATTTTCCTACAATGTCAGAAGTTCCAAAGTCAACCACTTAGCTCCTTAAAAACAAACAGGTTTTTGTACAAAAGTAGATGCCTGGTGAAAAATGAAAACTTTCCTCTCAAATACAACTTTAGCTTAGAACAATTTTTCTTTTCCCAGCACAAGCCTCATAAAATAGAACAGAGTCAATGGGTATGGCAGTCCTAGGGAACTTAACTTCCAAGAAATTTTTATTCTATAATAGAAGCAAGAAAAGAAAAATTCCAAATGCACATAAGGTGTTGGGAAAGAGGCTTCCATAACTATATAAGCCGAACAGCTAAGAGTAGAAAAGATAATAGAAAAGATAAGGAATAGTTAAACACGTGTACAAACAAACTCAGAATATTTAGTTTAAAAAATGTTAAGTATTTGGAACAAATACTCTGTTTTTAGAACAGAATTTGGCACAAATACTCAGTTCTTTAGAACAGAATTTGGCAAGTGCTGCCCCCAAAATAAGTTGGGCTATATTCCTTAATCATCTAAAATGTTTTGTGTTTATTGTTTTCCGAAAAGAATAGTACAAAAGGATGAGTTCATTCCCTGAAAGCACGTTGGCAAATCCTCAGAATATCTCCAAGAATTGCTCAAGCATAAGTTAACTTTTTAGTGTTACTGATAAGAAGGTAGACAGCTTTTGTTACTAGTTCTATTTTTAAAATGAAGACATTGGGATATTTGTTGGAGCAAGGCCAAGGTCTTTCAGTGAGTAAGTAATGCAGCTAAAACATTAAAGTTAAATTATTCTTAAAAAGCCAGCTCTTCTCAACTTATTTTGGGGCAGCACTTGCCAAATTCTGTTCTAAAGAACAGAGTATTTGTTCCAAATACTTAACATTTTTTAAACTAAATATTCTGAGTTTGTTTGTACACGTGTTTAACTTTGGCTAACAGAAGAATGAATCTATGGTGTAAATATTTAACATAATATTCTTTTCAAGTAATATGCCTTTTGTTTGTGTTAACCTTGAAATAATCACAAGTTATATAAAACACTGGAATTTTGATTGATTACAACCTCAATGTTAGTAAACAATTAAAATTGCCCCAAATATTATCTTGGTACATGTTCTAGTCAGTAACATACTGTCCAGAACAAGATGGCTATACCTGAAATATTTCATTCAGTTTGAACTACACATTTTGAGAGCAATGTAAATAAGTTGAAACTCTTTCCAAGAATAACCACCAAAACATTTACTAATTTATAGACAATTATCTATCAGTAATAATTGAATGACTTAGGAAGAGAATGACAACTATTATTAAACATTTAAAACAGTAATCATATGTGGAGGGATTCTCTGTGTAGCCTTAAAAAGACATAACTCGTACAATTGGAGCAAGTTAGACGGATTATATAATAAACAGAGTCCATGTAATGAAGATATCTTAACAATTAGAACTGTTATAAATGGAATGAGACTGCTCATGAGATATTCAAAAATATTAAAGAATGATTTATATAAATTGGGCTAAAGGGGATCATGAACTGGGTACATATATTTATTCATGCTGTCATTTACCATCAAATGTAAATCAGTTGCAGGTGTTGAGGATGCAAAGTTGAATAAGAACACATAATTTAGATTCCATAAGATGATTTCCATGAGCACGCCATTAGATATTTGGAGTTCAATTTGGCTAAGTGTTTGGCGTGGATTTACACTACTTTTACACACGGAAGTAAATGAACTACATATTGCCAGATGATATAGTATTTCTCTTTTCTCTTGTTTTAAAGCTTCCATCAGATTCTTGTAAGTACCTCACTTGGAACAAGGTAGAACAACATGACATTCAAGGAAGTCAACTGCGTTGCCCAAGAGTAAGAGAAGGTAAAAGAATAAATGTGTACCTTTTTCGTGTACATCCTCTGAGTAGAATTTTTTGTGGATTAGAAGACATTACTTGAAGAAAAAAAAAAGGACATCATTTGGAGGTAAAATTTTCCTTTTTCAAGACCATAGAATTGTTGATATGTGAAGCCACCTTTGAAAGCATATTCTTATAACTGATTATATAAATAACTAACATTCAGTATTAATATTGGAAAAAGATTGAAAGATAAAGAAGAACCTGTCACTGACTATCCAGAATAACCACTGTGACTTTTATTTCCATTTACTCTTTTATTGTAAAATATATACATACATATATATATGTATTTTTTTATTTCTTCTTGTTTTTCTCACTTAACAGAATGATATTGTCAGCATTTCTTCCATGCCATTAAACATTACCCAAAACATACTTTTTAAAGCTTGCATAACTTTCCATCATATCATTAAATGTATTTAACCAATAATCTTTGTTGGAAATTTAGTTTATTTACTACTTTTTATGATAATGAATAATACTGTCATTTCAATTGATGACTTTAAGTTGACTTAATTCTATATATTTTTTTCCAACAGCATCAAAATAGAATCTAAATGTGTTAGTCAGGGTTCTCCAGAGAAATGGAACCAATAAAATACACCTCTCTCTGTCTCTCGATATTTACATCTCTCTCTATATATACATCTATATATCAAGATATATATATATAAAAAGAGATAGATAGATAGATAGATAAGACTTATTATAGGAATCACATGATTATAGAGACTGAGAATTCCTACAATATGCCGTCTGTAAGCTGGAGAAACAGGGAGGCCAGTCGAATAATTTGGTCTGTATCTGAAGATCTGAAAATCGGGAGAGATGATAGTGTCACTCCATCAGGGTCTATCAGGGGCCTCAATGGGTTACATGATGCCTGCCCACATTGGTGAAGGCAAATCATTGCTCAGCCTGCTGATTCAAATGCTCATCTCTTCCAGAAATGTCCTCTCAGGCTGTGATGGATAATTTTAATTTAATGCAATGTTAAATTGATTGCATTAAAGGATAACTAGATAAACTGGTAAAGCATTATTTCTGGGGATGTCTGTAAGGGCATTTCTGGAAGAGATTAGTATTTGAATCAGTGGATTGAGTAAGGAAGATCTGCCCTCACCCAGTGTGGGTGGGCACTATCTAAGTGTTTGAGGACCTAGGGAGAGCAAAAATGCAGAGAAACAATGAATTTACTTTCTCTTTTGGAGTTGGGACACTGATCTTCTCCTGGCCTTGGACATAAGAACTCGAAGGTCTCTGGCTTTTGGACTCTAGGACTTGTATCAACAGGCTGCCAGATTCTCAGGCATTCTCGGGCCTTCATCCTCAGACGGAGTGACACCATCAGCTCTCCGGGTTCTTAGACCTTCAGACTCAGACTGAGTTATACCACTGGCTTCATGGATTCTCCAGCCTGCAGACAGCATACGGTGGGACATCTCAGCCTCCATCATTATGTTAGCCAATTCCCATAATGACCCCCCTTTCATCTATCTATCTATCTATCTATCTATCTATCTATCTATCTATCTCATATTGATTCTGTTTCTCAGGAGAACCCTGACTAACACACAGACATACCCAGGAGTAATGTTTCACCTGTTATCTGGATAGCCCTTAATTCAGTCAAGTTGATATCTAAAATTAACCATCACACTGAATAAACCAGGTAGTCTCATTTTACATTTTCACACAGCACTTTAAATTTGGTGGAATAACTATGTTTTACTATTACTATTTTATTCTATCAGGTTTTACAAGGGTAATAGTATAACAATCTGAATAACTGCCATCTGCAGTCCTTGATATACATAATGTTTGATTTCAATAAGCAGCTTTCAATAGATTATAAATTCTGTAAGAACAGAGGCCATGCATTTCTCATGTATTTTTTTGCATCCACAAAAGCCAATGAAATAATATTAGACATGATTCCTGCTTCAGTGAGTGTTTAGTCTCTAGGAAACATCAGATCTTGGCTATCTTCCATCTATATTAGCAGACTTGCAGTAATATTGTATATTGCACAGTTTTACTGTTGATTTAGGAAAAGTGGCTTTAGCTCTATTCATCTGCTCATTTTCCCTCTCTGTGGACCCCCACATGATACTTATCTTCTTTCACTCAAGCTCAGTTGGCTAAGGAAGGGGAACTAAAATAGCATAATTTTCTTATACTTTGAGTAAAATATGTTCTTATGCTTTAACTCTGTCAGCTATATTTGCAGCCAAGCACTGACTCCTATTTTTAAAATGTGAGTAGATAGTACTACTAGGGATAAATTAGAGTTGTCCTTTCAGGACCTTGGGAAGATTTTTTTTTTTTTTTCCAAGAGTGAGAAATTGTGAAGAATTAGGAAGGAAGGACCCCAAGAAAAGTGGTGGCTGAGTGTGTCACATGTATCAGGAGTCCTCCAGCAAAAGGAAGAGAGAGCTACGTCACCAGCTAAAGTGGGAAGGATTTAATTTAGTCCTTAAGCTTTAGTGTGTGAACAAATCATCTTGAGGTGCATGAAAAGAAAGATTCCTGGGTCCTTCTCCCACAGAATCTGTTGTAAGGGATGGGGCCCAGAATCCAGATTTGTAAAATATTATCACAGGGAATTCTGTTGTAGATGATTTAAAGGCTATATTATGAGAAACACTGGTTTAAGAGGCATGAGGAAAGGGAGAGAAGAAAGAAATTTGAATAGAAAGTGAATAGATTGATAAGTAAAAATGCTGACATGAGTGTGTGAGTGCAGGGGCAGGTGGTTGATAATTGTGGCAGCCATAACGAGGCAAAAAGAAATCGTATTCTGAGCACAAGTGCTGGATCGGGGTTTAGAGAGAACTCCAGAAATTGGAGATGACAAGAAAACAAAATGTGAGGGTCAACTGAAAAGGAGCTTGTGCAGAGAATGTCCAAAGGTCTCCTTCTCTCCCTGACTGAAGTGGCCAGGTTATGTGCTCAGGCCATCACTCAGCAAAACCAACCCAACGTAATGACTGACCACGGTGGCCATTCATGCAGAGGACATCATTGCTCTGCAGAGATAAAAGCACATTTTCCTTCTATAGATCATTAACAACACCCAATCTCTTGTAAGTGACTAGTCATAAAAGGACCAGAGCATGATCTAGGGGATGGAAAACATACGAAAAAATCCCCTCACCTCAAACCAGGGAGAAATAGATGTCCCTCCTTCATTGCTCTTAATTTTGTTTAAGTGTGTTTTGTGACATGGAGAACAAATGCTTTTCAAAAGCACTTTGAGAAGAATTACCCTCCTTCCAGATTAGATCTGGAAACACCCATCAAAGCTACTTCCGTTTATCTCAATTGCCTCAATTGTACATTCAGGAAGAGCTCATAAGACAGGAAAGGTTATCTGGTGTGTGATAAGCAGCAATTGCCTAAGGCTTCGATTTCCAGATCAAGACTGACTTAAATTTTCACAATTAAATAAAGCAAAAGAGTAAACTGCTGGCAGAATTCTTTTAACGAATAAATTCTTTCCATTCAAAAATATCTCAGGAAGTTAATTCAGTGACTGCTATTATGTGTTACAAATCCAGTGAGGGGACAAAGGACAGGCTGAGAGGGAGCAAGTGAAAGTCAACATCCCTGAACTGTCAGATACTCCAGACTGTAGTTCAGCTGCTAAGATATATCTTCAATTACCAACCAAGTCTGAGAAAAAAAAAAAAAGAAAAATCCAATTTAATTCAACTCCTCACAGTGGAAGTGAACTTTGGCCTCCAACTTCAAAGAAAGCTTTGAAAGCTACTTTAAAAAGAAATAATTAAAAGAGCAGAAGATCAATAGCCCTCAAACAAACAATACAGGGAAGAGTCTAATAACTCTGGGTTATCTGGTACACAGAGAAAGCTGCCAAATTTGAAGTGGGGGTGGGTGAAAGACAATACAGCCTGAGGGTCTCCCTGCTCAATTAGGTGATTGCTCCAGTTTTCCACCTCCATGATTTTTAAATCCAACCACCCTCATCAATGAAGAAGAACATTTCCTAACATAAGGATATTTTATTTGTAAGTCGGTTGAAATACTGCCTCATTCTGGGTCAAAGGATTTCCTGGGTGGTAACAGCAGAGTTCATTATGAGAGAAATGACTGAAAGGGGAGGCTACACCCTGGCCTCCACCTGCCCCTGGTGTAAGAACTGATGTTTGTGTCGAAATAATAAAATATTGGACTCTCATATTGCCTTCCATAAACTCTTCACAAATGAACTTAATACTTTTTATCATAGTCCACAAAAGCACACAGGCCACAAAAGCAAAGTTTGTTTTTGATGTCCTCAGTGTCCTTTTTCTTTATTGTTTTACCTTTGAAATGAGGGTAGTCACCCATTCCAGAAAAACAGAGTGGGAAAAGTGCTTGCAAATGGTACCAGGTGTGACTCATAGAAATACACCATGATAGAGCTGGTAGGAAATCAAAGTAATTTAGTGTAGGGTTGCTTTCAGGGGCCTGGTTGACACCATATCAGAGTGAAGTTTGCCTGGGGAAGCACAATAGAGAGTGTAGGGGCCTATGGCAATAAAAAAACCTATATTATCCTTAAAGTACTAGAAACCAGTATTTTTATAAAGCACCATGCATGCCAAACCAACATGTTTTCTCACCAAATTCAGTTTATGGTCAGCACTTGATTCAGGCTTTCCCCCTATTCTTTGCAGACATGAAAAACTGAAGATCAGGATATTAAAATTAGTCATCTGGAGTCCCACATTTATCTACCAGCTAACTCCAGACTGGAAACAGGACATTCTTTCCCTAACCCTCAAAGTTTTGTGCAAACCTTATTTGGAGGATGATAATGTTGGAAAATAGTGAGAAATGAGTTCGGAAATGGAAGTTGAGATAAGACTATGGAAAACCTTATCTGACAAGCTAGGATTTGTAGGCAAGAAGAAATTTCCGAAATGTTTTGAGTAGTGAGTCCTGGGGTAAAAGCTGTGTTTCAGGAAGGTTGTATGGTAATGTGTGTCATTTATATTGGAGGAGAGAACATCACAAGCAAGAAGATTCAAGAGAAAGTAATTACAGTTTAAGTAGGAAGACATGAGAACCTGGACATTGAAAAGGAAGGGACAGATCCTCAAAGGGAAAACTGCTAGGATAAGGTGACTAACCGAATTGAGACACAAAAGAGAAAGAAAATCAGGAATGACTTCACAATTCCCAAAGAGAAAATTATATGAAGATTAAATCACTATAATAAAGATTGTTCTCACTTGAATGGGCTAGAAATATTTATGTATGGTTAAAAGTTAACTGTAGGCCAGTAGTGGTGGCTCAAGTCTGTAATTCCAGCACTTTGGGAGGCTGAGGTGGGCAGATCACGAGGTCAGGAATTCGAGACCAGCCTGACCAACATGGTGAAACCCCGTGAGGAGATCGAGACCATCCTGGCTAACACAGTGAAACCTCGTCTCTACTAAAAAAATACAAAAAAAAAAAAAAACCAAACACTAGCCGGGCGAGGTGGTGGGCGCCTGTAGTCCCAGCTACTCGGGAGGCTGAGGCAGGAGAAGGGCATAAACCCGGGAGGCGGAGCTTGCAGTGAGCTGAGATCCGGCCACTGCACCCCAGCCTGGGCGACAGAGCAAGACTCCGTCTCAAAAAAAAAAAAAAAAAAAAAAGAACAATTTAAATAATCTATAACCTAATAACCTTATAACCTGTATTATAGCCTTAATATAGTTTTTAAAAAACTTTCCTTTGCTTTTTAAGCAAAGAAGATGAAAAAGAAAGTTGCTGATTTGTTTCATATTTCCCCTTTTTTGTATTACTTATCTTGTTTTGAGAGGGCTCGGTAGTAAGCCCTTCACACACATCCACAGGCTCCTATAGCAGAAGGATAATGAGAAAACTGAGTGGTTTAGATATTTAATAGCCATATTTTGATTAATTTATTATTGTCATAACTGTGAATCTGATTTAATGTTGTCAAATAAGAGGTATAGCTCAATTTTCCTTAGAAGATATGAGAGGAAAGTTAGTTGGCAAAATTTAAAAAAATGATTTTCAACTATTAGAAAATGAAAAATTTGGTGAAGTCCTGGATCTTTCCCTGTCTCCAATCTTTCCCCCAACCAGGTTAGGGAGACAGGAGTGGGTTAAATCATTTTATTACTGCTCACACTCTGTGGGTCAAATCATACTCTCCCTAGTTGTGATATCCAGTGGGAGTTTCAAACAACTGGCCAAATAGCAAGTGAAAGTGCCAGTCCTGCCCCCTAAACATACTTCCAAAATCTTACCTTGTGGTTCTTATCTAGGACCCTCTGAAGAAGAGCAACTTTTCAGACAGGTAGAGTGTACCTTGCCCCCAAGGAAAAGAGTTCTTGAAAAAAACAAATGGGAAACATGGCTACAAGAAAACTGGGAAGACTGCAGGGTAAGAGCTTTTATTTTTATTTGTTTTTAAAGCCTATTTATCCATTGATTAAATTGTGACATCTTTTTTTTTTTTTTTTTTAAGGGCATAAATAACACAACTTTTAGCATGTCTTCACAGCTTTCTGTAAAACTCCCGGTGTTTGGGCTTCTCTGTTTCTCTTTCCCCCTTCTTTTTATCATAATATGTTACATATTTTCTAACCTTCATTTTAACCTGATATTGCTGAACTCTGAGAAGAAGTTTAAAATATTTGAGAAGAACAAAATTGTTAATAATAAAAAAAGTCAAATGTTGGACAATAATCCATATCAATGAGTTTATGATGCAATCTGGAATCCTTTGAACAATGCATCAGGATGAAACTTTTGAGCAGCCAGCTCAAACAAAGCTATGCTGGAATAAATCAAATTTTTCCTCAGTGAGGGAACCGGATTTTCATTTCTAGTTGCTGAAAATCACCCTGCTGACTAAGCCACTAGCATTGAAACTTCCCCTGCAGTTAGTCAACCTGACCACTACAAATCTGTGGGGTTGCGACTCAAGCTTCTAACTCCAGTTGGATCAAGTCATGCTTAGGCAGAGGACTGAAGATTTAACTGGGACAAGTGCTTCTGGCAATAAAAAAATAAGTCAACTTCCACACAACAGAGTGAGAGGCTAATATTTTTGTATATTAAAGGGATAAAATTATGCTTGAAAAGTTTAAGAAGTCTTCTAGAAATGAAACAGAGCCTAAAACTCCTTGTTGAGGACTCCTGACGCCTCCTTTGCTTCACAGACTTATATACCATAGAATTAAGAAATTAGGGAATGAGAAGGAGCTTCACAGAGGATCTGGTTTAAATTTCTTATTTTCAGAAAGGAAAAGGAAGTCCAGGAAGAGAACTGACTTGCTCAAAGTTATGCAATTTTTCAGGGAAAGATAAGAAAATAGAATACCATGTCCCAGTATGGTTCTTTCTTTTCAAATTAAAGTTATTAATATATAATGAATGGTTACAATCTAGTACAAATGTAAACAACACACCCCCTTATTTATTTAAAAAATTTAAACAATACACCTAAGGCTTTGACATCCATTCCCAGTCTCTCTTTAGGAGTAGTCATTTTGGTGTTTATATTCATTCCTTCTTTATACTTGCAATTTTAACCTTGGGTATACTTTAAAGTCAATGGAGCCTTTCTAATAAACTATCATGGAAGAATTAATTATCCTTTCAATAACTATACTGTAAGAGAATGGCTAAATAAACTCTTAACTATCATAGAAAACTTAGTTGGGAAATAGTGTCAAATTTTTTTAAAAACTTTTCTGAGGAGATGATTTTAGTGTATAGGCGATACACATAAACTTTTATCATTTCTCAAGTTTTATTTTAAAATAAAGACTTTGTATGCTTTTGGAAAATAAATTTTTGTGTATCACATTTTATAAAGTATAATATCTAAAAATATCAAGATGTTACTAATCTTCCTAAATATAATGTCTGTATTTCCTTAAAAACAGCAAATTATTTGGCCTCGAATTTTTAAAAAAGGGATTGTCATTCTATTCAATATTTTGATTGACAGAAATTGATGGCAAAATATGGAAATAAAAAAATTAAGTTGACTTTTAGGAATGCAGTTTAGAAGAGCAATGCAACCACTGAGAGTGGTAGCAGTGTATTTTACACCAAAGTTGACTGCTGTTTAAAGTGAAAATAAAATATTCACTATCTTTGAAGCACACCAAGTCATTTTTAGATATGTATCTCTAGTTACGTTAAACAAAATCATAGTTTTCGTCTTCCAAATTATGTTATCTTACTCTAAAAATTTTATAAATGTGATTTCTGAGAATTTCCAAGTGAGGCTAATGATTACTGATCATGTAAAGCAGTCAGAAGTTTATCCCTTCTATTCTACACCCCTAGAAAATCTCAGAATCTGCTTAAGAATCCTGTCCTTCTTCCTCCATACACCCGTGGAACCCTCCCAAACCCTGTAGACTGCTCAGTAATTCTGATCAAGATCTTCACCCTCCCTAACTTGAAAATTGCTACAACATAATTGTGTTTGGATGTATGAGTACTCTGGAAGACAAAAAAAAAAAAGGTTAAAAACTACTGGTATAATTAATATACACAATACATTTTAAATGAATAACTAAAGCTGACAAAAGCCTTACTTTTTTCTTTTTATTTGTTTTTCCTCAGAATTTGAACATTTCATTTCAGGATTTGGGGGATCCTTACCAAGTTGAAAATTTTAACAGAATTCTTAGAAGACTAATTCGAGTTGAAACCCTCTGGTTAGTGGATAATTCACTGGTGGACTTAAGTGCCATAAGATTGCCAAGGTATCTGCTCTGTAGCATGTCTAGTTAACAGGTTAAAGTTAAGTCTTCTCTATTTGGATATGTGTGATCATTGGCTGCACCTGGCCCCATGTGGTCAGGTCTTACAGGTGACACTTTGTACTGAAGTGGCACATACAGCAAGGCCAAAAGAGAAATTTATATATCAAAATGTCATACTTTAGAGGGAAACATCTGTTTTTTTCAAATTAATATTTTTTTACCAATTTTTAGGAAAGTTATTTGTATGAGTAGAAAAATTTGCCATTTTCATTGTGATGTAAACTAGAAAATGCAATTACATGACATATACATTATGGTTTAAGAAATTAATTTTTAGTTAGTCATATTTATTGAACACCTATGGGGAAAGACTTTACAAGGTAGTTGACAATAGTAGCCTGTAGGGTAACATTCTGTTATTGGAGCGGAGGCTGGTTATCAGATTAAGGACAGAAATAAACTAAAAATAAAAAATATATATAGACTCTTTGGTTTCTCAAGGATTCCAAAGTCATATTGTTAAACATAATCTCTTTCTGCTCAGGGATTGCTAGGGAACCCTTTTTACAGGGAGCTGCTATTTGCTTCAGCAGGCAGAATGGGTAGGTGGAGTGAGCTTTGGTGGCAATGAGAGGGGCCAACAGAGCTCCTCAGGAGTGAATTAGATGAAGGAAATTGAGCATCCACAAAAAGGAAGGGTAATTTCTAGAGCAGGTTAAGATACAATTCTGAGCATTGGCTGAGAGAAGGTCACAGAAAGAGGTCATGATAGCTGTACACAAGGGGGAAACAGTCTGGCAGACAGGAAGTGCCAAGACAGAGAAAGTTGTGTCACCACCCACCCGCTTTGCCCCCCTTCTCTCCCCTAACATTTCCTATCGACTGGGGCAATCTGTGGTGTGGTGAATCTGAGATACTGAAAGGATAAAAGGATACCTATGAAAAAGTGGGGCCGGGCGCGGTGGCTCAAGTCTGTAATCCCAGCACTTTGGGAGGCCGAGACGGGCGGATCACGAGGCCAGGAGATCGAGAGACGATCCCGGCTAACACGGTGAAACCCCGTCTCTACTAAAAAATACAAAAAAACTAGCCGGGCGAGGTGGCGGGCGCCTGTAGTCCCAGCTACTCGGGAGGCTGAGGCCGGAGAATGGCGTGAACCCGGGAGGCGGAGCTTGCAGTGAGCTGAGATCCGGCCACTGCACTCCAGCCTGGGTGACAGAGCAAGACTCCGTCTCAAAAAAAAAAAAAAAAAAAAAAAGGAAAAGTGGGAGCATGACTGGTAAACAAGAAAATAACAGATTTCAGAGGAGAATGGGGAGAGAGGCACGGGGGTAGGAACTTCTTGGGCTGGTTTTTCAATGAGAAATTGTCATAGTACTGAAGTGCTCCTGAAGCCTGTATGAATTCTGGAAATAAGCAGAAGCCAAAAGTTATCAAAGATAAGATGAGATCTATATAAAATATACATATGGAGAGGGACTGAAAGGAAAGAACAAAAATAAAAATAATAGATGCAAAAAAATTACAATGAAATCTAGGTGGTTCAAAGGGATTTTTTTTCCCTAATGTTTCTGTGTTGCAGTTCTCTCTTTACAGTACCCTCTTTCTCGTTAGCAATGACCATTTACCAAGTGTCTTTGTGGGGCCCAAGGCCCATAAATATATACCCTGTATTTATCTCATAATATTAAATCCTAACTTATACATAAAGGAAGTTTTCCTTAAGGCAAGATGTCAGTGACAGATTTTGAATTATTTTCTCTATTCACCCAGTCTTGTACAGTTATAATTTTAAGGCAAACACATTGAGAAGCATTATCTATCAGGAAAATGTATACATTTAAATGCCTAATACATTTTACTGTTTCTAAGGATACTTTAGTTTTCTTTTATATTAAAAATGCCTCCTTTCTGATTTAAAATGCTATTTTCTCAATATAGAGGTTTTTAAATTACAGAAAGGTAGTAAGAAAAGTAACTATAATCTCACTACTTAGAAACAGTATTTTTCACAAGTTGTTGTTTTTGTGTGTGTCCACTTTTATATTGCTGAGATGATATGCAGCTATTCATCCTTTTATTTAAGACATATCAAGAATCCACCATGGGCCAAGTCAGGTACCAAGCACATTCATTGGAAAAGAAAACAGATTCCTGTGCTCCACAAACCTATGGCCTCATGTATCTTGCTTATTTTCTCTTAATATTCTAATATAAATATTTCTAATTTTCTTAGGAAACTATATTTGTCACATAGTTTGTATGTGACCATCATGACAGTAACATCACTGTTACTGTATTGAGGGGTTATTGCCTACATAAGGCATGCTAGTCCTATGTTAGATTTGGTAGTTAACCATTCTCTTTAGGAGACAAGTAACAAGATGTTTCTCTTTTGTATGCAGCTGCAGAATTTTAAATATGAGCAAAAACCATCTCATGTCTTTCAAACAATTACCAAAGATACCTCAGATACAGCATTTATCCTTGGCCGAAAACCACATTGAGACTCTTATTGGACTCTCCAGTTTACGTTGCACTCCACTGGAATCCCTTATTCTTAAGAGGAACCCTTGTGAGTTCCACCAAAATTACAGGAAGCGGTAAGGCCCCAGACACCCTAAGTCACCTTTTGCACTTCATTGAATATTACACTTTTAACTATATTTTAAAATATTGTTCCTCTCTTGCTCAAATTTACCCAGCAAATAGTTATAGAATCTGCACTATGTTGAACACTTCATGCTTCTGATCTCGTCTAAAGACTTTTGAACTGATCTTTCTTTATCTTTTTAAAAATTTATCTTAATACACTCTTTTCTCTTGGTTAATTTATAGTTGCTATACAGATTTTTAGGCTCCTTCTGTAATGACTTTACCTATACAAAGATGTTTAGTTTTAGACTTTCAAATTCCACACATTTTCTCCCACATGCTTAATAGATATGATGTCTTTTAAAAAATTATACATATATATATTTTATTAAGTTGCATGTGACAACTTTATAAATGGTTTATTCTCTGGTATTACTTTCACTCTTTGGGCCCCAGGGCCAACATTAAGTGAATACAAAGAATTCAGTTTACTCCAGTGGTCGAAAGAGCTCAAAAACCTGCCAAGAAGAAACCATTTTTATTACTTTGTCACAACTGAGAACATTCCCAATGATAGTAATGGAATGTAAACATTGAAGTGTGCACCCAGTAATATGCCCATCTATTTGTCTCCAGCTAATTCCCAGTACCACTAATTATTGTGCTTATGGGAATTAAAAGGATAAAAACAAGCAAATGAATTCTACAGCCTGTATTTGTATCCATGACTGAGGTCATCTCCCCTCCCAGGCAAATCTGTCAAACAAAGAGTTAGATCATCTCCAGGGTCTATTTCTATTCTACGATTACAATCTTTTGCTTACTTTCATTTCAGTAAAAGACATAGTTTTCACCATCTTCCTTCCTCACACTGCTCTTTTCCCATGAACAGCAACTGTATCCTAGAAGCCTATATGAGGTTAGATTCTTCAATGCCTCACGTACAATGAAAATTTGTCAAAACAGAAATTCTAATCTCTGTTGTTACATAAATCTCATTACTGCAGTTGTCTCCCCTATGACTGTAGTCTGGAAGCAAAATTTCATGTCTGTGATAATAGATTCTTAAATTGCTTTCACGTAACAGTGAAAACTAGCAGCACAGTTGCTATAATATTGAGCTAATATTTAACCATAATAATATTTGGAGGTTTAAAATTATATTTCCTATAATCAGAGGAGGTTTAGCTGGACATTTCAACATCATTCATAAGAAAGCACATTCCTAGTCATAAGGTTAATTTAATAGTATTGTATTTCAGTTTTGTTAATTCATATGTGGGGTTTTATAAAGCATTTTGGTCCCAACTCAGCCTCTTACCTCTCTTCAAAGAATGCCTTACAATAATAGTATTAAGATGAATTGTCTGAAATCGGATATGCCCTGAGGTCTTACTATAATTCTGTCTACAAAATTCATGATGTGGTATAGAGTTATGTAGGAATGAGGGATATAATGTGGTTCTTCTGGTTTTCCAGTATTAACTCTATTGGATTGAGTCCAAGGTACATATATGCTGACTTTCAAGTTAGAAAAAGCCAGGTTATATTAACTTAGGTAGTGCAGGGTTGTGTTGAACAGAATGATGGAGTCATTTTAAAGTACAAGGAAAAGGTTTAAGCATCCACTCATGCTAAGGAACTAAGCTGGAGTCAGAAGTTCACTCAAATATGGGTTCAGTCACCCAGCCAAAAATCTGCACCTTGAAGATTATAATAGCTTTAATTTTGTCACTGGGTATCTGTGTTGAGGATTTGGGCCAGAGCTTCAGGTGACTCTTTTTACACACCATGCTCAGAATTATTTAAATTACAAGCTTTTCTTGACCATTATCACCTAGAATTGTGACTGCTTTCCCTTCCTCCTTTGTTTCAGATCCTCCAATAAGAAGACAGCACAATTCAAAAGAGAAAGGACTTAATAATAGAACTAATAGTGTAAGTCCCAGTAGGTTAGAAGGTGGCCCCATTTCCGGGACACCTACAGGCAAACTTCTGTCTCATTCTCCCGGAGTCAAACATTATATTAGTTCATTATTGCTTGACTTTAAAAAAAAAAAATCAGTGGCTAGAAATTCTTGCCAGCTAAGTATTAATTTTGAAGCCAGAAGACATAGATTTTAATATTTGCTTCGTCACCTACAGGCCTTATGATTTGGATAAGTTATTTTAAATGAGGGATAAAAACCAATCTGACAGAGTTGTTGTGAGGATTAAAAGAGATGCACAGGAAGCAATTAATGTTAAGAAAATCATGTAGCCAATGGGGGCTTTCAAGGAGGTCAGCACCATCATTAGTTGACTTGGCATATCTGCTAAGAGGTTTCCATATCTTTCATGCAGGCAAATTCAAATGCCATAGATTCCCCCCAGCCTGAGCCCTCAGAATTCCCAGATCTAGAAAAGCTGTCATTCTAAAGAAAATGCTGCTTTTTAATGCCGCTAGTATATGATCACTGTTAACTGGATTGAACTGAAGGATCTGTTTCTGAACATAGAAGTGACTCCCTGAATTTGAAATACGAGCTTTAGAAGTGCTCTCTTTCAGGAAAAAAATAACAGCACAATATTATTTCCCACTCCCTCTTCTATATTTATCAGCCAGAAGAATTCTTCTTTAACTATCACTGAATATCGTGGGCTTACTTTACTTTCTTTCTCTTTCTAAACTTTTAACTTTATAATGAGCACATATATCATGATCTCATTCTGTCTCTCATGGTTAGTTGGCTAAATCCACTCATTGATTTTTTTTCCCTTATAAGACTGTAAAAACTGGAATGAAATTCTCTTATAAAAACAGATTGTAGACAGTCCCACTTCTCTGATCAATATTTACCACCTGCTGAAAGATCTATTAGATCCCTGAAAGGGCAAGCTATGGCAATATCATCAGGTCAACTAAAATGAGTAATATTTTATTTTAGCTCCACTGCAAAGATAAAGAACACAGAATGAAGTGATAGCCATTCATCTTCCTTATAACAATAGCAAAGTCCATTCACTTATAAAGAGAATAAGTGAAATAAAATGCTTTTGTTCAATATAGTGTTTCTTTTTTTAAACTTTTGCTTTAGAGTATTCTCCTGTTTGCCAAACTTAAAAATGCTGGATGGAATCTTGAAGCTACCAGAAGATTGCTCATCACCAGAAACCAATATTTTTTCAAAAATATGTCTTGTATCCTAATGGAGTCTGTATAGAAAGAAAGCAATCATCATTGCTGCTAATAGCTAATAAACACAGGAAATGCATGATTAAATATTGCAGTTTATTTCGTATCTTTTTGCTTTTCTAAATCAAGGTAGGAAACTATTTTCTGTAAAGGACCAGATGGTAAATATTTCAGGCTTTCTGGATCATATGGCCTGTGTCACAACTACTCAACCCTGCCATTGTAGTGCAAAAGCAGTCATTGATAATATGTAAATGTATGGGTGTGTCTGTGTCTCAATAAAACTTCATATACAGAATGATGTGGCAGGCTGTAGTTTACTGATCTCTGCTCTAAATTTTAATGTCACATGGTTGATTGCACTACTCTTCACCAATATCCATGTGCTTTCCTTGGAAGAGGTGTATGATTCCCTCACTATTGAAGTCAGTTATGTCAAGCAACTTGCTTTGAGCAGTGAAATATAAATGAATGTGATATAGGTCACTTGCAGGCAGAAATTTTGAGAAAGTTTGTGCTTTGTCACACTTTCTTTCCTTGTGCCATACCAGTGGGCAAATTTCCAGATCAAGGCCTATCTGCCTAGCTTCTGAGGTAAACTGGCATGGAGCAGAGCCACAGTCATTCTATAAAAGATGGATAGTTAGAGAGTAAACCTCTGTTATCATTTGATGTTGCACCATAGCCTACCCTCTCCCTACTAAAACACCTCCTTAAATTTAGGGACTGCAACATAACTCATTCAATGACATATTCTTCCCCCAAAATAGGATAGCAGGCACTCAAAATGTTGAATGAATGAATAAATGGCTATGGTAGGAAATTATTAATGAGTGGCAGAATTACCAGGTAGGATATAACTTCGAAAGTTTAGGTGAAATGAATACCACATGTTCTTACTTATAAGTGGGAGCTAAACATTGGGTCTCATGGACATAAAGATGGCAACAACAGACACTGAGGACTACTAAAGGTGGGAGGAAGAGAAGGGGAAAAGGACTCAAAAACTAACTGTTGGCTACTATACTCAGCACCAGGGTGACGGAATAATTCAAACCTCAGCATCATGAAATATACCCAGGTAACAAACCTGTATGTGTACTGCCTGAATCTAAAATAAAAGTTGAAAAAAAAAGCTTAGGTGAAATATATTAAAAACATTACTTAGGGCAACAGTGTTGGAAATAGAAAGAAGTTATAAGGGCTTAGGAAATTGGAGAGTTATGACAGTCAACAAATTATTTTGTTGTTTAAGCTACTTTATGTTGGGCTATCTGTTTCTTGCAGGCAAACACATGCTAACTGACAAGAAAATCATGGGTTTTATACAAGGATGACAAGTGCTGGGTTGCTTAGCTATGAGGAAGACTAGGCTCACTGATAAGGGTCTCAAGATGTATATCATGCTAATCTGAAGATATGTGTTGATGTTGCAATCTGATGTCCTGTACAGGCTTCTATGAGCAGTGTGGCCGAAGTTGGTGATATCTGTCTATGCCAGAGTGGCACTGATTAGGAGACCTATGAACTAGATAACATCAAACCCCAAGGTTGAGTCTATCTGCTCACTGTAGTGGTGGTAGTTCTACCAGTCATCAGTGGCGACCCATAATGACATATCCAATAACAGCATTGCTACAGTTTCTAGTATTTCTGCTCACTTGACCTTTGTAATACTTTCTTGCATCTTCTATAATGCACAGAGATCTGAGCCACTCTCTCCATGGTTTTAGCATACCAGAAGATGTCCGGTGTTGGAGAATGCAGGGATTTTTATCAGCAATCAAACTATATTTGTGGAAATTTTGTGCATAGGTGCCAAAGATGGCTAACTTCTGACCACATTCTATTTAACTCAACTGAATGACACCAAGCTCTCATTCTGAAACTTACAGTTACATCTACCCTTCTGAAATATTCAATTATTCTCCAATACACTGGAGGTAATAGGTATAACAAGAATGTGCATGTGCAACTTAGCATCTCATATCTAATTTTGTGTCCCAAGTTCATTCTTCCCCTGAATGTCCCACGTCTACCAGGTGCAGGATTATCTGGATGGGTCAGTTCAAAACAATTTCAGGGAATAAATTGTGTAGGGGATACAATTTTCTGAGACAGAAACATAATGCGAATAACTCCTTTGTTAGAAAATAATTTCAGTGACAGAAAGCCTTTCAGTTCATAAAGAAAACTTACATAACAAGTCTAGCTCTTCACCAGTCCCGATGAATGTTTACGTCAATCAGCTCTACAATATCCAGTAAAGGACTTTCCAGTTCGCCTTTGAATAAATTGAGGTATTGGAAACATCTTAAGAAAATGGTTGTTAATTCTTCCTAATCTTCAGGGATTTCTTCCTTATATTGAGCTGATATCTGCCTTCTGCAACTTTCAACTAATTATTCAAATCTCTCAAGTGATTATAATTAATTCCATCTTATAAGGAATTTTTCTCAGCTTCCAGGCTCTTAAAAACACCCTGATATTTTCTCTAATATTCCAGTGGAAATGTAAATGGGTAACGTAAGAGTCTGTGGGGTTAGTAGGGTGGAGGGAAGATAAGGGGAAGCTAATGAGAAATAACCAAAGCAAGAAAAAGAATTTTATTTTCTTCAAGTTCTTTATACATCCAAAGTGGAAGATTCCTAAAATAAATTCCCTAAATCAAATTTTTAAAATTAAGTTAGCAAGCTTACTTTTTAATTTATTTAGAAGCCAACTACTTTCAATTATTATTTCTTTCCAGAATAGAACAGTTATCACTAATTGTTTGTCATTATAATACCAAACTATGTTAATAGATGCCTATTTTTTAAAAGCTAATAGAAATCATGAAACCAAATATCTAATTAGTTTTAGAGCTTTGGAACAGATGCATCAATATTTGAATCATTCAGGTGTATATTTGTTTATCTGCTTTTTTTCCTCTTCAAAAGAAGTATTATATGCGTTCTGTTTATAATTTTTAAATGGTCATTTCAAAACCAATTATATGAGTTTATACAAATCATAGTGAAATTTATTGCTTAAAAAATCATTTTTCTCTAAACTCTCAGTGTCCTTGAGCTATATATATTTTATGGCAATTTTTACTTAATCGTTTGTATGCTAGTTATTTTTGACAATGACTACTAAAATGCAAGTTTCTTCAAAGGCAGATTCATTTTAGTTCTTCTTTATACCCCTCAAAAAACTCAGTGTTGTTCTCAATGAGTATTGAGTAGATGAGTGAACTTTGATTGTATACTCCTTGAAATTATATTTCTGGAGCTGGAAAACTTTTTAAAAAATTTATATCATGGGTCTAAAGAAATAAATGTTATATGGCTGAAAAAATATTTTGTGAAAACCAAAAATCCCACAGAATCGTAAACTTATCTATGAGACAGATGTTAGCTTGGGGTTGTTCTGGGCTTCTTTTCTACATCATTCCCATGACCAAATCAGCTCAACAGTTAGGAGTGCTATCCTTCCTCTCCTTCTCCTTCCATCTAAGGAACTAGAGCTGAACTGCTTGTCCACTGATTGACGACATGCTAAGTTTTCCACAGGTGGAGTTTTCAAGAGGCTTTGATTTTGCTTTCCCCAGTATTTCTTCTTCCACAATTGAAAAGTAGTAAGGGTACCAGCTTTCTGTCTATCTCTGCCTCTCTCACTCTCTCTCTCTCTCTCTCTCTCTCTCACACACACACACACACACACACACACTTTTTTTTCTTCCACCCTCCTGCACAGCAGGAGACCTTGCCTTGATCTTTGAAGGTCTACAGCAAGTGGTGTAGGCTAACTCAGTGCTAGGCCAATGGAGCAAAAACTCTTTTTTGCTTCCTTGCCTCCATGTCTTTCGGAGCTAGCAGATACCAGTTTTGTTCTATAGGAGTGATTCTTTCTAAATGTCAGCTCAACAGGGTGATGGTCACTCTTGTATATCACTTAGGCATGAGTTCTATTGAATCCCAGCACAATTTACCAGAGTTTGTCAGTGGCTTTTGGGGCAGCAAAGACTTAATTTTTAATGAAGTGTTATTTTGTTTAGCTGGTCATTGTCATCTTCATTTATATCTTTCCAGAAAATTGTGGGAGGTATTTTTCTAGAGAAGGATTTTGGCATTCCAGAGTCCTGTGGCTAAAATGTGATGCTAATCTCAACTTTCTCTCAATATTAGAGTATGTGGTTACATATAAAATACAAATATGCTGATAGTTTCAAATTGAACATTGTATCTTATTTGACCTAAGTCAGAACCTCCTATAAACCATTAAAGCAATATCTTGAATAAGTCTCATAGATTCCAGTCATCTGGATTCTCAATCTATTGCCAATATGGTCTTAGATAGGTAAAGGATGTTCCCTACGCATATCACATTACACAAAAAGCTAATAATATAGCAAGCCCTTGTTGCCCAAATGAAGGATTAAAATAAGGAACTAATATAAATGTATATTTATTGTCACACAGGGCTATAAAATGAAAGCAAAGAGCTGAATATTGGTCTGTATTATTCAGAGTAATTATAGTCTCTCTCTTTTTGGCTTTCTAAAATAAAAATAAAGACACAGCAATTGATCACTGAGTAAAAGATCTAGCATGCCTTTCAAATGAATTTGTATTAAGTATCCACAGAATATATTGTCCATCATATTTTAGAAGTTAAACTCATTCTGATGAAAAATTGTTTTTAAATGGTTATTTACTTCTTTTTGCAAGCACAGACACCTGTTCAATGATTACATATATTTTCTCTGCTTTTAAAATCATTACCCATCCATAATACATTTTAAGAAATCTTGATGTCATTTTCTCTCACTAAATTACCATGTATAAATGCAGAAAATAACTCAGTGGTGAAAGAATATAAATTTGTACAGAGAAAATTAATTTTATTATGTGTTATTGTTCTAGTACTCAAAACTTTAACGGATAGTATCTGCACATCTCTGCCCATGCCCTTCCCCATACTTAACTCTCCTCAGCTCTTCCAACTACACAAAAGACGTTACATAATCTAGCTCTGATTTAAAAGCTGTAACAGTAGGTGAACCATTAAGATATGAATCAGAAACTTTATTTTTTACAGATATCTACATTTTGATAGCTAAATATTTTTTCCAGGGCAACTAACATTTCTTTAGCAGCTACAATATTCAAGATACTGGGGTAATCTTTTTCGATCCTGTGCTATTCTATATGTAACTTCTCTCCCCACTTAAAAAATTCTAAGAGTAAATAAAGTTTTAGGATATGCAGATCCTCATGTTGTCTCTCTGGTATATAAAGTTGTCTCCTATGAATCATTTTGCATTTTGACCCTAAAATCTATCTAGGAGCAGATACTCTTCCTCCTTGAATTTTGGCTGGGGCACAACAGAAAGGAGAGAGTAGGAGATAGGTTTGGTAGAAGTGTTACAGTACGTAGCTAGCCAGGTATGAGTGGGGCAGGAGATGCCTCCCCCAACTCCAGCAGGAATGTCAGGCAACCATCAGGTGATGGTGACGTGTCAGGTGATTGTCACACTACCTCTCTAAAATAATAATTGGTTGTAGCCCTCACCAGGTTAAGGCAGTTTCCCAATGGATAAAATTTCCTGTAACTGGTGATCAGCAGCTTCCCGATAAGATTTCAGGAATTGTGTGAGTGGGCTTGAGCATGTGCATTAAGAGGCAAAATGGTGGAGTTTAACTGGTGTCTGACCTTCCGGGGGCATTTCACTGGAAGAGGGAAGAACACCTCAGGTAAGTATGTGTACAACTCCAGTAAACATACTGCTCATGCTCACCTCTCAAGTACTAGCAGGCCACCATGCGTGCAGGCAGCTTACCCTAAGAGAAGAATCAAAGGTAATGGGATGCAAGACACTGGAAGTATGCCAGCATATAAAACCCCAACTCAAAATGTCAAATTCTGCACTTGACTTCCAAGATGCCCACTTGGTCTTCTTTCAAGTGTAATTTACTTTATTTTCATTCTTGCTCTAACGCTTTTTAATCAGCTTCCACTCCTGCTGTAAAACTTGCCTCCATCTTTTCTTCTGCCTTATGCCCCTCAGTTCAATTCTTTCTTCTGAGGAGGCAAGAATTGAGGTTGCTGCAGACCCGTATGGATTTGCCACAGGTAACAGAAGCACAACTGGGCATACACTAGCTGTGATGGTTAATTTTACATATCAACTTTGTAAGGTAACTGTACACAGAAATTTGATCAAACATTATTCTGAATGTTTCTGTGAGGGTATTTGTTGGATGAGGGTTACATTTAAATTGGTGAACTTTGAGTAAAACAGATTACTCTATATAACGTAGGTAAGCCTCATCCAATCAGTTAAAGACCTGAATGCAGTAAGACTCCCCCGGCACCCTCTTCCTCCTACATGAATAAATTTTTTTTAGAAGTTGGCCTTTAGACTGGAACTGCAACATTGGCCCTGCCCTGGGTCTCCAGCCTGTAAATTGACCCTGTAATTTTGGATTTGCTATCCTCCCTGATCACCTGAGTCAATACCTTAAAAATTTCTCTCTCTCTCTCTTTCTCTCTCTCTATCTCTCTCTCTCCCCTCTCTCTCCTTTTCCTATTGTTCCTGTTTCTCTACATCAGGTAGCCAGCCTAAGACATGCATCTTTTGTTTGCTTCCAGTTTTCTCTAAGAAAGTAGTCATCATTAATATTTTACCCTCATTTCTGTGTAGTTGGAGATGCCTCTTTCAACATAGCCTGATATTTTCCTCTTATGTGGCTCACTTACACTCTAGGTCTGAGTCCAACAGTTTCTGACTTTTGATACTAGAAAGAAAGATTTTGGAATTTAGAGAAGGCTTTTCTCTCTCAAGAGCCTTGCCATTGCCATTGAAAGTCTAGCTTTCAAATTCTTTTTGATAAACACTTTTTAAAGTCTATTTTGAAAATCAAAGGTGAACAATGACTTTTTTGCCCTTGGCTTTTTCTCTGTCACACCCTAAGGCAATGGATGCTTCAGCATGGACACTTATAGAGCAAAGGCAAAAAAAATTGAATCCATCAGCTAATATTTGTAAATATTTCTACTCTGCAAGAGAGTGGCATAAAATGTGACTCTCGGCCGGGCGCGGTGGCTCAAGCCTGTAATCCCAGCACTTTGGGAGGCCGAGACTGGCGGATCACGAGGTCAGGAGATCGAGACTATCCTGGCTAACACGGTGAAACCCCGTCTCTACTAAAAAAGAAAAAGAAATACAAAAAACTAGCCGGGCGAGGTGGCGGGCGCCTATAGTCCCAGCTACTCGGGAGGCTGAGGCAGGAGAATGGCGTAAACCCGGGAGGCGGAGCTTGCAGTGAGCTGAGATCCGGCCACTGCACCCCAGCCTGGGCGACAGAGCAAGACTCCGTCTCAAAAAAAAAGAAAAAAAAAAAAAAAAAAGGGACTCTCAGCCCTGGCTTCACTAGAGTGAGGCTCAAGTGTCACTATTTTTGCTAGACGCTTCAGGTGATTTTTCTTTTTGAAATGGAGTCTCACTCTGTTGCCCAGGCTGGAGTGCAGTGACACAATCTCGGCTGACTACAACCTCCGCCTCCTGGGTTCAAGCGATGCTTCTGCCTCGACTTCCCAAGTAGCTGGGACTACAGGCATGTGCCATCATGCCTGGCTAATTTTTGTATTTTTAGTAGAGATGGGATTTCACCATATTGGCCAGGCTGGTCTTGAACTCCTGACCTCGTGATCCGCCCACCTTGGCCTCCCAAAGTGCTGGGATTACAGGTGTGAGCCACTGCCCCTGGCCCCTTCAGGTGATTCTAATGTTCAAGCAGGTGGGGGAACCACTGGTGTAGAGGAAAAGCCACTGGGCAGGGCTCTAGTGCCTGGTTTTGCTATGAAGTAGCAGGGAGAGCCAGAGGCATTGATTTCACCTGTCTGTATTCAGCTTTCTCATACAGAAAATGTAAAGTTCAGTTTCAATGTCTTCCAATAAACATTGTAACACTAACATTCTTTAAACCAACCATTGTGACAACTAAAACAGTGACTTTGTTCAGTGACTGATTCCAATATCAGAAAAAGAATTAGTCTAGACACACAAATGAGATTTCTACTTTGTTCTAAAGAAATATATGGTGACTAAAAGAACCCAGTGCTCCGTTTAATGTGATAATCGTTCCCTGTCTCACACTGTTGGACTGTTTAGGCATCAATTTAGTACTACCATATGTAGTTCTACATCCTTTGCTGCTCAGCTATACTCAATGAGATGAGCCCCAAGTATTTTCTATGTTGAAAATATATGTCTCTATAAAGAGTAGAAGAATTGGCCAGCTCTCACTAGTAGAGCATTTTGCAAAATGTGGACTGTGTACAGGGAATTTCAAGTAGTGCATTAAATAACACTGAATTAAGTGGGTAGAACTTTCTCCCTTTTAATTGATTTCTTTTAGTGGGTCAAGAATAGTCTTTAGAGTTGAGATATCTTCATTACATTGTTAAAACTAATGTATTTTAAGAGAGAGTAAATTTTCAGACTAAGGCTAAAGCAGGCAATGGTATTTAGCTAATATTTAAAAACAATGTTTTACTTTCATTCTATTTAAGATATGGTACATATCTAAAAAAGATTTATATGAAGGCAAGATCTTTCACCAGCAAAAACATTATGACTCACTGAGGTTCAGATAATTGTTAGCATTTTTTTAGCAATAAAGTATTTTTAAATTAAGGTATGTATTTTTTAGACATAATGCTACTGCATACTTAATAGACTGCAATATGGTGTAAACATAACTTATATGCACTGGGAAACAAAAATTTCATGTGATTTGTTTTACAGCGATATTCACTTTATTGTAGTGATCTGGAACCAAGCCTGCAATATCTCTGAGGTATGCCTGTAAAACCATAGAAAAATATGTGATATGCAGGCAATGACCAAAAAAGCTGGAATGACCATACTGAGTATATGAAAAATAGGCAAATTTAATGACAAATTGTTACTAGAAACAAATAATGATATTTCATAATGATAAGTGGCTAATCCATCAGGGCAGGTATTAATATTAAAAAGAGGCTTTTTTTTTTTTTTGAGGAGTTACATGTTCTGATGCTGCTTATCTAGTTATATGTAACACTTGTTTTTAAAGCAATTCAGTTGTTCTTACCCAAATTATTTATAGTGAATGGGAGGATGTAAGTAAGGTTGTGTTACTTTGGTATAAGCAGTTTATTGGCATATTCACCAGTGTCTAGGCAGAATCTCTGATTTACACACAGTCCAGGAGGCTCAAAGAAGACAATCTGAATCTAGTTTGTATAGAGTGACAAGAAACAATAGACTAGAGTGAGTCCCAGTGGGTACCCTGAGAGAGCAATCCACATACTTGAGAAAAAACCTGGTGTGATAGATCAGGTTCAGCAATATAGTCTGTGCCAGATAAAACTGCAGTAGGTGGAAGCGGGGGTAAAACTGCTGGTATGTGAGGGGCATGTCTGGAAAGCTGGAGAGGATTGTGTAGTAAGTCTGTGAAAATTCACTCAGGAGAGACCTAAACTCCTCCAGTAGGAGCCCCTGTCCCTCTTTCCTGAAAGAAGAATATATATAGTATTTTATAACCAGTTGGCGAGAAAGAGGTAAATTAGACCCAGAGACAGGTCAGGGAGATGGGGAACAGAGCAGATTCCTTAGGGAGATCAGGGCCATGCTGAAAGATGTGAGTTAAACCTGAGCCTGGGCAGCCTGAAGCTGTGTACCTAAGCAACCAGCTCGCAGCAACAGCAGACTCCTGAGCACAGAGAAGGCAGATGCACTGGAAAGCATTCAAATTAAACGTGAAATGAGTCTCCTTGGAGAACATGACAGATTCAAGAAAATTTTAGAAATGTCAGGAAAGGTCTAGAAAATCATAAGAAGTTCAAATAAGACCATTTCCTACTGAGAGCTACTGGTTGATCCAGCAGCCTTAGGGATAAACTGCAAGATAAACGTGTGAATAAAATGTAGAGGACCTATTACTGTGCAGTTATGTATTTGAATACACTGTGTAAAAATTTCTTCTTGTATTATTGCATGTAATCACCAAAACGTGTCCATGAAGTGATATTATTTCCAGTATATGGTTCAGAAAACAGACTCAGATAGGTTAGAGTGACTTCCCTGAGATCATCCAGCTAGTAAGTGCTGGAAACAGCTCAATCTCAAGTCTTATGACTACAAAACCAGAGATCTAGCTACACACTTCTAGTTTTCACAACTTTCAGTATGAATCTACCATGACCCTATTAAAGTCATTCTCCAGAAGCCCAAACTGCATTTTCATCAGTCAGGGTGGACACAATAGACCCGGTAGGTAGCTGGTCACATGCTGCTGGTAAGGCGAGAGTGTTGCCCAAAATAGTCTCTTTCACTGTACCTGGGGCCTTAGACAAAGTCATCAGTCTCATCCCAGATATATAAAGCCCTGACACTGCCATTTCCTACTTGTATCATCTCAATAGTAAAAGTCTTCTAAGCCTACAAAAGTGCAAATACCTGGAGAGATGCATTACATACTAGGGCAACTAGAGGGAAGCAGGAGAGAAAGAGACAACTGTGTGTAGTGCTGACTCAAGATAAAATGTGGAGATAGACCTTGTCATTCTCTAGCCTACAGAACTCAACAAAAATTGACAACTATTACTTGTTTCAGGTTCACTAAATATCAGTATTTCTGACATGTCTGGAACATATTATTAAGCTAGGATCTGACCCTATATATCTGAACTGATCAAGAGAGCAGGTGACTATTTCTTCTTTGTTCCAAAAAATGAGGACTAGAGAGAACCACATTTATTGGCAGTATAATCCTTCAAAGGTTTGTACAGCTTTGCTAAATGAGTAAATGAATCAGTTTTGTTTTTGTTTTTTTTTCCTGCAGGTCTCAGATTGGAGAATAAGAAAAGTAAAAAGGGGTAATTTGGGACAATAATTTGTACATAACTGTAGTTGTTGATGAGTCAGAACCTCTTTCTCCACTAAAATGCCATTTTAAAAGCTTTTGTGGCATTATACCAAGATATCTCAAAAGATTAAATGCCTCACTTCCAGTGACAGAGTCAAATGGTGCCCTTGAATGTAAAGTTTGCTGTTCCAGGAAGAGGACAAAAGAGACACATATTTTAGATTTTTAAATTAGAGTGATCTACATCAGTAACATAAACATCACCATCATCATTATCATCGCCATCATGATCATCAAGAATTCTAGGCACATATGGCAGAATGGAAGAAAATTGTGTTTACAGGCTGGATGCAGTGGCTCACGCCCATAATCCCAGCACTTTGGGAGGCCGAGGCAGATGGATCACCTGAGGTCAGGAGTTTGAGACCAGCCTGGCCAACATGGTGAAACCCCATCTCTACTAATAATACAAAATTAGGCAGACATGGTGGCAGGCACCTGTAATCCCAGCTACTTGGGAGACCAAGGCAGGAGAATCGCTTGAACCTGGGAGGCAGAGGTTGCAGTGAGACAATACTGCACCACTGCACTCCCACCTGGGTGACAGAGTGAGACTCCATCTCAAAACAAACAAAAAAAAAAAAAAAAAGAAAAAGAAAAAGAAAAGAAAAGGAAATGAAAATTGGATTTACCAAAAAAGACGAATGCCAAAAAAAGGAATGCTTTTAGTAGAGAAAAATAATTAATACTCAGTTACATATGCTTTATTCATGCTATCTTTAATTTTTTGAGAAATTAAACAGGGGAGCCAAGTAAGGAAGAACAAAGAATGGTAGTAATTGCCTATGTAATAGATGCATATCCATATCCTAAAGCAAACTCACCCCATGCCTCACTTTCTCTCTCCAAAAATATCCTATGGGAATTTCATCTTACTGATGTGCTTCATCAAGATCCCCTGCTTCATAGATCATTGCTCAATTGTGAGACATGCAATAACAGTCAACAAACTGTTCTTCCAAGCTTCTGACTTTCATTTTATCCCTTCTTTCTTATCTTCCATTGGAAAATGTGTTACATTCTTTTCTTGCAGGAAAAAATTAAAGATCATTAAAAATGCCACAGATGTAAGAAAAATAAACAAGTCTAGCATCTTGTTGAAGATCTTTAAAAAGTTGAGAACAAACTATTTCAATATTGTAGAGGCTGGGTGTGGTGGCTCACGCCAGCAATTTGGGAGGCTGAGACAGGAGGATTGTTTGAGCCCAGGTGTTCAGGACCAGCCTGGACAACACGGAGAAACCCGTGTCTCTACAAAAAACACAAAACAAAAAACAAATTAGCCAGGCATGGTGGCATGCACCTGTAGTCCCAGCTACTTGTGGGGCTGAAGTGGGAGGATGGCTTGTGCCTAGGAGCTCGAGGTTGCAATAAGCCATGATCACACCACTCTAGCCTGGGTGACAAAGAGAGACCCTGTCTCAGAAAAGAAAAGAAAAAAAAAGCATATTGCAGAAATATGAAGAGTTTGTTCTTGATAGAGTTTTTCCTCTCGATAACATCTATGTCAGCATGTCTAGTTTTTATTTACAACCAGTTTCTTTGTTATCATATAAAAAGGAAATATCCCTAAATTTATAGCATTTGCCTTTATATAATTCATAATTTTTACTATTTATCTTGCTATTCAGTTTAGCTTACTTTTTATCCCCTTTTTTCCCAAAAGGCAAGACTTCATCAGTGTTGGAAACAGTGAGTTAATCTACATGTTGGGACAAGCTCTTTGATTTGGGTAACTACTCCGGATTATTTTCCTGCCATTACAACTATACCGTCAGAGTTTATTCCCATACTAAACTTAAACTCTGGACCACATTTGTTGACAGAATAATCACCATCATATTTAAATCACACACCTATGAAAGAATTGTCATGTTAGCAGTATCTATGCATTTATCACATTGTGATGAAAAATACTTTGCTAGCTTTCTTTATTCTGACTTGGTTTTCTGTATCTTTCACCAGTTCCAGAATACATCAAGCTGTGATATCATTGTAAGGTACTTAAGCTACCTTCTCTGCTGCAAAATCTCCCAAAGTTTCCAAGCAAAAATCTTTTATACATTCTTTTGTTTAAGATTCAGCATTTGTATGTGTTGTTACATTAGAGGTAACCTATAAAGCACTAATGTTTACATGTGAAATGGTGAACATCTACTTCTGCTGGTTTTTTATTTAAAAATTTTTTCTTTGGAAGAATTCTTTTAGATTTGAATGTTTCTTTATGCTATGAATGCGAGTTCTGCTTAAGTGTTCCTGTTATTACTTCATTAGCCAGCGCATCTCCAGAAGTATCACACTGAGGTATTAACAGATTTCTCCGTCAGCGGCAACCATGAAACTAAACTGCCCACCCGAGGCATCAGATTTCCAGCTAAAACTAGTATGGATTCTTTTTATCTTCAATTCTTGGAATCACACATTTAATTGCCACATTCAGAAAGAAGTATTTTCTCCAGACTAAAAAAAAAAAAAAAAAAAAAAAAAAAATCAAATGAACTACACTTAGGAAAAGGCCATATGCAAATTGGAATTAAATACAAATAATATGAATTTTACTTCTGAAACATAGCTAACAATGTTACATTGTAAAATTTAAATTTTTGAATTAAAAAGTAAAATAACAGGTTATAAACATTTAATGCTTCTCTACTCTCAGATTTTAAAATAAATGTGGGTTCTAATTGACAGAATAACTTTAAAATATCACACATGACTAGTACATAGGTGAACCACACACAAATTCCCCTTCACAAATGCAAGTTCAACAGTATCCATACTGATCTATGTCCTCTCAAACAAGATGAGTTCACTGATCATGAGCTTGGATACCATGGTATGTCAATTGTAATAATGGTTTCTAAATGCTTACTCCCATTGTCTATACTTTTTTGGCATTATTTTTTTGTAAGCTGGTAGTCAACAGTTTGCACACTTACATCAAATGCAAAGCCCACTTTGACACTTAATCATACCATCATTTCAAATGTACCACATCAAGTGTATGAGTTGGGGTTCTCCAGAGAAATGGAACCAAGAGGATCTATTGATCTATCTATCTATCTGTGTATCTATCTATCTATCTATCTATCTATCTATCTATCTATCTAGATTGAGAGAAAAATTGCATTAAGGAATTTGCTCTCTCAAATGATTATTGTAGGGGCTGGAAAGTCTGAAATGTGCAGGGCAAGTCAGGAGGCTGCAGATTCAAGTAAGGTATGATGTTGCAGTCTTGAATCCAAAGTTCTGGAAACTCAGGCAGAATTTTTATGTTGTAGCCTGGAGGTAGGATTCCTTCCTTCCTGAGAAACCTCAGTCTTTGCTCTTATGTCCTTCAAATGATTGGATGAGGCCCTCCCACATTATGGAGAGTCATCTGCTCTACTCACTGTAGATGCTAATTTTGCTTAAAAAATACCCTATAGAAACATCTAGACTAGTGTTTACCAAACAACTGGTCACTATAGTCTAGTCAAGTTGACATATAAAATTATCCATCACACTGAGCCAAAGAACTGTCTTAAAACAAGTATGTAGGAGCTCTATTTCTAATAGTCAAGCCAGGAACCTCCAGAGTAAGAGTCTGTGATAGAGTCTATGTTCTGCTACTTCATTCAAGCTCAGTTCAATGACTGGAACAAAACTAAAACAAAGACTAAGAATTTGTAATGAATTGGGAAACAGCTGAATATACAGATATTAAAGCAAAAAAGTCCACATAGAGTATCAACTTTCTCCATTATATTTCATATTTTAAAGTATTCTAAAAAACACACTTGTGGATATAACTGTAAAAAATATTTCCCATTTACACATGATCTAGCAAATTATTAACCTTAAAAAACTTTACCAATATTTTTTCCCATTAAAATACATTTGGTTTCATGCTACAAATATTCTGTTTTTCTGCTACAATGTAACTTTTGTCTTCACTATTACCTTCCATTCTATGTTTTCCAAAAAAAAAAAAAAAATTGTATAAATTAGATTTGTTAAGTCATTATTATTATTATTTAAAACCTAATATTGGCTGGGCACAGAGGCTAATACCTGTATCCACAGAATATTGGTAGGCATTGGTAAGCAGAATCACTGCTTGAAGCCAGGTGTTCGAGACCAGCCTGGGCAACAAAGTGAGACCCAGTCTCTATAAAAGGTAATTTTTAAAAATTAGCTAGTTGTGATAGCATGCACTTGAAGTCCTCTCTATGTGGGATGCTAAGGCAGGAGGATTGCTTGAGCCCAAGTTTGAGGCTGCAGGGAGCCATCAATAGGCCATTGTAGTCAGGTTTAGGTGACACAGGGAGACCCTGTCTCTTAAAACCAACCAACCAACCAACCGACAACAACAGCAGCAACAACAATAAAAACATTAATGTTCTTTTTTATTTCAAGAAGTGTACCCTGGTAGGCATTTCATTTATCCCTTAGCAAAGCCCCTAAACTCACCTCACAACTATCCTGTAGTAAAACTCACTAAGAAAATTATTTCTTAGGTTTTGAATATGTTTTTAAACATATATTTTAAAAGCATTTTCTTTAAATTTTTTTTCAAAGAGAAAATCTGACTGTTTCAGCATCTTTTTCCCATCCTGCATGAGAGAGACCAACATTACCTTTTTAAAGGCTGTCAAGCAGAGATTACAAAGGATTCTTTCAGAGAAGAGAAATTGGTAGCAGCCCTTGGGAGAAAGAGAGTCCCTGGATTCCAAATGGGAAGGTAATTGCAGGTTTTGTGTGTATTAGGAATTTATTTCCCATTCCCTTGCTAAAACCATGGAGGGTAGCAAGACTGCAGAAAGCACAGTGCCATGATGAACCTAGGAAGCCTAGACTCAAGATGACAAGGCTCCGAGCCTTGGCAAGGACACGGCTTGTCAAACCTTGGCAGAGATGCAGAAGAGCAGATTGCCTCCAAGGCAACATGCAAGTGTATCAGTGATCATGCCAGGAGAAAGAAACCAGAGGGCCGTTGCCAAATTTTCTGGACCTCATTAGCTTCCCAGGACCTATACACAGCCCTGACAAAGGACAAAGCTGCCAGTGATTAATAATATTGAGTTATTTCCCATGTTGTTGACCAAATAGGGACTCCATGCAGAAATATGACTTAGAGAAATAAAGAGCTATAGAATTTGCAAGTAACACTAACCACACACTCAAATTTCTAAAGAATAACAGCTAGTAAAAATGTTTCACATTCAGGTGATCTATAAAAGGTTTTTGATGCTATTGGTTTTGTGACAAGCCATTTCAACACTTCTAGCTTCTAGAAACACAACAAAGCTTCTAGATAAATCTTTATAGTATTCATTCAATTATTTGCTCATTCACCAAAAGTATATTGAATTCCTTCTATGTACTGGGAATTGTTCTAGATGCTGTGGATACAGCTGGGAACAAAAGAAACAACAGCCGCTGCCTCCATGAAATTTCTATTTTAGTGGAGGGAAAGAGAGACAATAAATTAAGGAAACGTAGCTCATAGCATGTTAGAGAATATGTCCTAAAGAAAAAAATAAAGCACTAAAGTGGAATATGGGTTGTTGTCTACACATTTCAATTTTAAGTGGGGTGATCAGGGAGGAGTCCATTAGAAGAAGACTTTTGAACAAAGCCCTGAAGGAGGTAAGGAAGCAAGCAATATGAATATCTGCAGGGAGAGTGACCCAGGCACAGAGAACAGCAAGTATAATAGTCCTTGTTTGGGGGGATTTCTGCAATGTTGGAGGAAATGCAAAGCGGTTACTGTGGGGAGCAGAGTGAATAAGGCAAGAAGAACTGAAGATGAAACCCCACGGGCAATGGAGAGCCAGATTATGCAGGGTCTTGTAAGCCATTGTAATGATTCTGGCCTTGAGTAAGGTAGAAGTGATTGGAGAGTTTTGCACAGAAGAGTGACAGAATTTGAGTTATGTTTTAAAAGGTCATTGTAGCTGCTGGATTGTGAAGATACTGCAAAAAGTATTTTTCTCCCACAATGTCCAGCTGCAAGGAAGTAAAGTAATCACACAATAAAAGGAAGTTTCATGACTTAATTCCTTTTCTTCCCTGTTATTTATTAGTAGTTAATGTTTATTCAATAAATATTTACTACAATTGTGTATCCATTTCTTTCTTTTTCCTTTTTGATCCACCAACACTGCTATTATTACCACTACCACCCAGATACAAATGTCATCATCTGGAAAGTGGACAAGAGCGACGAATGGAAGACTTCCTAAACATCAACTATATTTATACTCTTTAATTGGTTTTATAGGGACTTGGCCTTAAAATAACTGCTTCTGCAAGATAATGATAGTACCAGAAATGTCCTGGAAAAAAATCTATGCTCTAGGTTGTGTGCAATCAGTGTTTACTGGTGTGTCAGTAATACTGCTCACTGATTCCTTTTCTCTTTAATCAATAAGTTATTAACTACAGTGAGCAAGCTATTCAAATAAATATGGTATTTTTTCTTCCTCTTTTTTCTCTTTTTATAACTAGAGTCACAAATATAGGTATTTACTCATATTAATTTAATATCTCAAGATTGTGTGTGGGAGCAGCTAAAGCAGCACTAGAGGGAAATTTGTAGTGTTCAATGCTTGTACTAAAAAGAAAACAATATCTAAAATCAGTATTCTAAGTTTCTTCCTCAGGAAGCTAGAAAGATTAAAGCAAGTTAAACATAAGAAAGGCTGAAGAGAACAAATGTATTTAATACATGTGTGTATATAATATACATGGATTATATATAAGGTATTGATATAATGGTGTATATGTATTATATACGTATGTGTGTATAATATACATGGAATATGTGTGTGGGGGGGGCTGTGAGGATGTGTACACACACATATATATATCTTATCAGTCTGTTCCTCTGGAGAACCCAGACTAACTCATGGATTACATACAGATTATGCAAATAAATATGTAATATAAAGTTATATAACATATAAAAATGTCATTTATATATCATGAAATACATATGTTTTTGTTACATATATATGTAACATAAATTTTACATATATATATATATAGAGAGAGAGAGATATGGAATTGTCTCACAGGTTATGGAGGCTGAGAGATCTCATGATCTGCAGTCAGTAAGCTGGAGACCCAGGAGAGCCAATGTTATGTTCTAGTCTGAATTCAAAGGCAAGAGAAGACTGATGTTTCAGCTCCAAGACAGTCAGGCAGACAGAGTGAATTCTCCCTTACTCAGCATTTTTGTTATACTCAGACCTCCAACACATTGGATGAAGCCTACACACAATGGGGAGGGCAATCTGCTCTACTTAGTCTACCAATTCAAATGTTAGTGTTTTCAAAAATACCCTCATAAACACACTCAGAATAATGTCCACTAAATATGTAGGTGCCTCCATGGCTCAGCCAAGTTGAAACACAAAATTAACCATTAAAGCATATTTTATTGAACAATCTGCCCAGAATAGTAAATGAAATCATAGTCATTCAACAAATTTGATAAGTATTTAGTAGATCTTATTATGGATGTGTTCCCAGTGTAGGCTCTGGGTTTAGAGTAGTGATTAAAATGGATAAAACTCCTGCCCTCATGGAGGTGACATTAAGAAATGTAGTTCACAGTTCATAGGCAATGACCTTCCTTCAAATGGTCTATTGAAGAATCTCTAGGCTGTTGCAAAGTTGTCTGATTACACAGCATCCAAGCATTCTAGAAATTTAGTCAATTAGTCAACAATTACTTGCTGAATGAATGAATATTAGCCATGTTCTTCTTTTCTCATTTCTGAGACCTGTGTTGTATCTGTGTAGTCACATGAAAGTGTCTTACATCTGTGAACATCCAAGGCTCAATGCTGACCCAGCTCTTGATGGTCACCGCTGCCATCCTCTAAGATCCTTGAAAGGCCAAAGGGATCTTTGTTCCCTAGAGTCCTCAGATTAGGAAAGACATTCTATATTTCACGCAGAAGTGGAGATGGGTAGATGGGGTTTGAGTGCACATCCCCAACTCTCGCTCTTTGATATTATGCTATGAAACAGGTAAATAGAAAGGGCTGATTCTTCCCAAATAATTTAAAGAGCTGTTATTACAGGTTTATGATAAAAATTATTTATAATACCTGAATTAGTCTTCTCCAGAGAAACAGAACCAATAGGATAGAAAGATAGATAGATAGATAGATAGATAGATAGATAGATAGATAGATAGATAGATAGATAGACAGACAGACAGACAGACAGATAGATGAGAGGGGATTTATTATGAGAATTGGCTCATGAAATTGTGGAAGCTGAGAATTCTCACAACATGCTATCTGCAAGTTGGAGAGCCAAGAAAGCCAGTGGCATAGCTTACTCTGAGTCTGAAGGTCTGAGAGCCTAGGGGGCTGCTGGTGTAACTCTTAGTTCCAGGCTGAAGGCTAGAGAACCTGGAGTTCTGGTGTCCAAGGGCAGAAGAAGAAGAGAACCGCAGCTCTAGAAGGGAGAGGGAAAGAACTGGCCTTTTTTTTTTCTGCCTTTTTGTTCTATCTGTGTCTTCAACTGAATGGATGGTGCCCACCCACACTAGGTAAGGGTGGCTCTTCCTTACTCAACCCACTGATTCAAATGCCAATCTCTTCTAGAAACACTCTCACAGACATACCCAGAAATAATACTTTACCAGATATCTGAGTATTGCTTAACCCTGCCTGTCAAGTTGACACCTAAATCTATCACAATTCCTAAAATGTACACGAATGCCAGAAAATTGGAGGAAGGTTGGGAGGCTGAGAATCTAAGTAACATAAACCATGCTATCCTCAAAATTACCTGTCAGGTGACTTAGTCTTTGCCATTGAACCAACCCCACATATCTGATTCCTTTTCCCTTTAGGATGATTTATGTCCTAGAAGGTGCTTCATTCCTAATATAAATAGATTTCTGGTGAACCAGTCTCATTTGTCCTCCAGACATGCCTGGTCATGTTTTAGCTCCAGCAGGGCACTCAGCTGCAGACCACACTGGCACCCCCACTACACACGTAACGGGCTTGAATCTGCACTACCACCTCCTTGAACAAATCAATAATAAACTTGTTTTCTCTTTCTGAGGTTTTATGACAAATGTGTTCAGTGTCTTGACATATGAGTAGAAAATTCAATCTTGTGAGTCATAAAGGATCTGAAAAGTTGGTTTCTTTAGAGGCCTTTAATTCTAAGAAGTTCATGATTTGAAAATGTCCTCTGAAAATCTCTGCATCAAGTTTCCTATGTGACTAAAATGTAAAAATTATATTTCTAGACTTTGCTTCACCTTCTTTTAATGAGCCATACCCCAGCAGTATTTAAAGGCCACAACAAAGAGAAAAATTTCAAACTCGATATCTCCCTTTCTGCCCATCATACAAAATCTGACTTGCAAAGCTCATAGCACAGAATCTCCTAATGAATGATGCAAAAGAAATGTGACATAGCAGTCTCTTTTTTGGCTTGCACAAACTGCTGAACTTGTCCCTGCTGCCTTTTGGTTATGGATGCTCCATTTGTGATAAGTTAACTCCACACTTCCAGGTTTGTAACAAGTGTCTCAAATTCTTTACTTGCTAATGAGTTAACTCCTCCTAGTTATTTTGTGCTTACATGTTCAGTTTGATCGTGTTTTGTCTTTGTACTGAATTATCAACAATTGTCGTTAATGAGAGCTAGGCATGGTTCTAAGACAATTTCTCTGATCTGCATAACAACTTGCAAGGCAGATGTTATTCTCTTGATTGAAGGAAATGTAGCTAAATAATAACTTTGCTCACTTTCTAAGGTCACCCAACCAGAGGCTATAAATTGAGGTTTAAAAAAATTTTTGCTAAATATCTCATAGTCCTGGTATGTCCGTAATACTTAACGCAATGATGCATGATACCATTACAGCACAACTGTGGTCGGAAAGAAAGAGCGAAATGTTGTGGTTTAGTTAATGCTTTGGAAAAAATGTTTTTAAAACCGGCCTCCACCCAGTTTCCTGTGTTCAACTTGCTGATACCGCTACTTCAGTTGATTCATCGTCTTAGTGATCCTCTTAAATACATTTTTTACAGAGTGCGTAGCCCTTTACTACATTTTTCTTCTTTAAGCAGTCTCATTTTGGCATTTAAAGAGTCAGTGTCAATTATTCCTAAAATTATGTCTCTTTATCTAATACAGTGTTCCTCTTTCCCTTTTCCCCTTTGTAGGCTATCTAGTTCTCATGTGACTTGGAAAGGAGGCATCCTCTGCTTATATCCAGCTTCTTTGTGGTTTCCTCCAGCTTCCTTGTGGTTCCCCTGCCCTCTCTGCTATTAGGCAGGAGGAAGGTTGGGGGAGGTCATTCACAATGGCTCAGAGACAGCTGGAAGCCCTTGTTTGTTCTTTATCACTGTTTCTTAACACTGTCTGGCCAACTGATTTCCATAAGAGTCTGGTTTCTAAATACTGGTTTTATCATGGGGAACAGGCTTCCTACTTCCCTTCCCTGCTCTACATGTTCCAGACAGTTTGATCTCTTCCTCTGTCCCTGCTGTTCGTTCTGCAATCTATTGCAGATGTGGCCTGAAAAAAATGGCTCTCTAGGATGGGAAAACTAGTGGAATTAATCAAGTCCATGATATTTTGGTGTCCAGTTCCTACAAAGGACCGCATTAAAATGACTATTATAAAATGACAATCAGGAAAACAACAACTAGAACACTTCAAAGACATGCATTTCCAAGAAAAAGAGACAGGAGAGGAAACAACAATAAAAGATGGCAACAAATTTTCCAAGAAACAAGGTAACTCAATCTGTAAAACCCCAGGCATGCATGAATTGGAGTCATCTGCGTGATGGGAAGTGTTCAGAGCGGGGCTAAAAACAGGTGGATCTGTGGAAAACGTTTAGATGTGGCACTTAGACCTTCACACCAAACCTATATACTGCATAACCAGGCATATACTCCCTTCCTTTCCTTGGCAGAAAATTCAAGGTTCAGTCTTATAGAGATAAGACAATAGATCCAAGGACATTGTGTACAACCAAGACAACATATGAGGCATGAAAACATTATATTAAAGAGAGTGGTACTAAGAGAAAGATGTAGATACACACTGTATTAGTCTGCTCAGGCTGCCATAAAAAACACCACAGAGTAGGTGGCTTAAATAACAGAAATTAATTTTCTTACAGTTTTGGAGGCTAGAAGTCCAAGATCAAAGTCCAGAATGATTGGTTTCTGGTGAGCATATGAATATAGAGGAGACACAAACGTTCAGCCCATGACACCTTCTAACCCGTTTCATTTGCATGGCTCTCAACATACCAGAAATAAGCCGCATTCCCAAGAGCAAAGCAAGAAAGATTGCCTTCTGGGGAAACTGAGTAGCCTAACAAGAAAAACCTATAAATACTTACTTTTGGAGAGCTTCTGATGCACCCTATAGTAAGCTCACCCCTAGATAAGTCCCACCTATATATGTAGAACTTCTAATCAATATTCTAGTGATTCTTTCTTAAATATGAACAGACATTAAAGGCTCATCAGGTATTTATGCCTCTGATGTAAAATAAAAAAGCCAAAACAAACAATGAAATTCTAGGAGAAAGAGACAATTCAGGGAATAGAATAAAACATAAAAGGAAAAAATGTATAATTACCTCCCATAGAGATATAAAATATAGTGTTTATAAAATAAGAGCAACAAGCTACCACAAAGAAATATTGAGAAAATAATAAAAGAGCTTTAGAAATGAAAAATATGCACATATAAAAATCTGTATTGGTTTGGGTTTTTCCAAGAAACCAATAGGAGATACACGCACACCCCAAGATTATTTACTATAAGAAATTGGCACACACAAATATAAAGGCTGGAAGGCTGAGAATTTTCAGGATTGCAGTTGGCAAGCTGGAGACCTAGGAAAGCCAACAGTATAGTCCCAGTTCAAATCAAAGGCCTGAGAACCAGAAGAGCTGATGGTGTAAGTTTTAGCTCAAGTCCAAGTTTGAAGGCAGAAGACCAATGCCCCAGCTCAAACCCAGTTAGGCAGAGAAAGCAAATTCTCTCTTATTTAGCATTTTACTCGTTTCAAGTCTTCCACAGATTGGACAAGACCCACTTACACTGGGGAGGACAATCTGCTTTACTCAGTATATTAATTTGAAAATTAATCTCATCAAGAAATACCCTTATGGATAACGCAGAAATAATGTTTAACTAAATATCTGGTCAAGCAATGGCTCAGTCAATTTGACACATATACTCAAGCAAATACATATACATACATACATACACACACAATATATGTATGTATATATGTATGTATGTATAGACATATCAAAAATAAAAATTTTAATACAAAAGATAGAATTAAGGAAATTTCATAGGATCTAGCTTTTTTCTAGAAAAGAATAAAATGATGGAGAAAATTGAAAATTAGAGTATGGGTATAAGAAGTCTAATGTTCAAAACAGCAATACTCAGAAATAGAAAATGTAACACAAAATTTCCAGATAGAATGCATTTTCTGAGTTTCCAACATAGTGAAAGAAAAAAGATCTACACGAAGTAGAGACTTAGGGAATTCCAGAACACCGGGAGCAAATAAGTAAACATGAAAGTCCTATAGAAAAAAATCATTATTTTATTAAAAAGGTCAGAAATCAGCCTGGCATTGGTCTTATTAAAAACAACAGAAGAAGGTAGAGGAAAACGTAAAACACCTCTTCAAAAATTTAAGAGGAAAAATATATTCAACTTAGAATCTTTGCCCAGCCCAAATTAATCAGAAATGAGGGTTAAACAAAGAAATTTTCAGATTTGAGGTATCAAAAATTGTACTATCCATACATCCTTTCACAGAAAGCTATTGGGGAATTTAATGATGATCCCCACCAAAATAAAATAAGGATGTAAATACAGAAAAAAGATAAATGGCATATTTGTCAAACTGAGATCTTACACTCACGGAGATCTTACAAACTGGGTGAAAGGTAAGTTTGATAAAGGGATGATAGGATAGCCTGAGGCTAGCAACTGTGTGAAGCTATTACAATCACTAGTCCCAAAAAAACAGGAACAGGAGCAATTACCAAAGACATGAGTTTTTCAGGAAAGTCTACCTGGCAAGAGATGTGGCCTTTAGCATAGGACACAGCCAACCTGTAGTCACCTCTCAGGGCACAAGCTAGAAGAATAAATGCCTCAAACTTACTCTTTTCCAAGCTGCCAGCTCCAGCCAGCATCCATCATTGACATAACCAAAAAGAAACCATAAAGGTCAGTATCCTGGGCAAAAGGAAGGGTGAGAACAGTTTGAAAAGAGACCTAAGGGGACAAACAGAAAATATCTCATATATGCAGTACCAAGAAACAGTGAATCACGCAATAAAGACTTCCCAGTAAATGATAAAGAACAGTCCCAGGCAGATTCACTTTAAAATGTGTGTGGTTTGAGACAAAAGTACATTTAACCCCCACAGCTGCACCCCAACTCGCAAGTCCAATATTCCTCCAATATTGTGTTCCATTTCCTGCACAATTTTTTAAGTTTAGAAGAAGAAAACTCTGAACATTAAAATTGAAGGCCAACTAGTATAATTGGAAGGAATGATAACTAAAAGAATTCACATCACAAGGAATGAAGCAAAGCAATATCATGTGCCTCACTGAGAACACAAAATCATTTTTATAAAATTTTTACCACAAAATATTACCTGAATCTAATTGTGAGAAAACAACAGAGAAGGCCATATTGAGGAACATTTTACCAAACAACCAGCCTGTACTCTTCAAAAATATCGGAGTCATACAAGACCAAAAAAAAAAAAAAAAAAAAAAAAGCAAACCAACACTGAGGAAAATTATCTATTGGAGGTGACTAAAAAACAATTATAAGTAAACACAGCACATAATCTTGGGTTGAATTTGGACCAGAAGAAAAAATATTTGATATAAAAGAATTATTGGAGGATTCTAGCCAGGTCAATTAGGTTTTTCTAGATAAAAAGAAGAAAAGCTATTTCTATTTGCAGACAATATTCTGTACAGAAATATGGAACAATATATAATAATTTTCTGTATAGAAAATTCTAAGGAATATACTTACAAAAATCAGTGATATTTATATGTATTATTAATTAACAATTTGAAAATTAAATTAAGAAAACAATTTCATTTGCAATAGCATCAAAAAGAAAAAAATTTTCAGGGACAAAAGCAACAAAAAAAGCACCAGACTTGTACACTGAAAACTATAAAACATTGTTGAAAGGAATTTAAGGACATCTAAATAAGTGGAAAGACATACCATGTTTATGACTCAAAAAGACTTAATATTAAGATGGCAAACCTCTCCAAACTAGTCTACAGATTCAATTCCAATCAAAATCTTAGCTGACTGCTTATTTTATTTTATTTTATTTTTTTTCCAGCAATTGACAAGCTAATCTTAAAATTCTTCTGGAAATACGAGAGACTTAGAATGACCAAAACAATCTTGATAAAGAACAAAGTTGGAAGATTTGCAGTACCCAACTTAAAACTTATTATAAAACTACATATGCAATTAAGAACATGTGGTTCTACCATAATAACAGACATACAGATCAATGGGTAGAACTTAGGATCCTGAAATAAATATTCACATTTATAGGCAATAGGCTAACAACAAGGGGGCCAAGTAATTTAACGGAGGTGGGGGGAAACAGTCTTTTCAACATATAGTGCTAAGACAACTAAATATTCATTTGCCAAAGAATGAATTTGGACTTTTACCTCACACAATAAATGAAATTAACTCACAATGGACCAAAGACCTAAATTTAAGAGCTAAACTATAATACACTCTGAAGGTGTACATTTTTATTACCTTAAGTTAGGTAATGTTTTCTTAGGCATGACCCCTAGTACATACACACACATACAAAAAAAGAAAGAAAAAGAAAAAAACGCAAAAAGTAGGTAAATTGGACTTTCTCAAAATTTTAAAATGTTCTTCAAAGGGCACTATCAATACACAAAGAACTATTGCATAAAACTCAATCCAACAGCACATGAAAAAGATTATACACCATAATCAAGTGAGATTTATCCCAAGGATGCAAGGATGGTTAAACATGTGCAAATCTGTAAATGTGGTATATCATATTGACAAAATGAAGGACAACAATCACATGATTGTCTCAATAGATACAGAAAAACTATTTGACAAAATTCAACATCTGTTCTTTATAAAAATTCTCGATGAATTAGGAATAAAAGAAATATACCCAAGCACAATAAAGGGCATATATGACAAAATGACAGCCAATATTATACTACACAAGAAAAAGCTGAATGTTCTCCCTTTAAGAACTGAAATGAGGGCCAGGTGCAGTGACTCATCCTTGTAACCTCAACACCTTGGAGGCTGAGGAGGGAGGATGGCTTGAGCACAGGAGTTCAAAATCAGCCTGGGCAACATCGTGAGACCCTGTCTCCACGAAAAAAAAAAAAAAAAAAAAGCCATCTGTTGTGGTGCACACTTGTAGTCCCAGCTACTCAAGAGACTGACAGAGGATCGCATGAGCCTGGGAGGTCGAGGCTCCAGTGAGCTGTGACTCCAAGCTGGGCAACAGAGCAAGACCTTGCTCAAAAAAAAAAAAAAAAACTGGAAAAAGGCAAGGATATCCACTTTCACTACTCTTATTTAACATAGAACTGGAAGTCCTAGCCAGAACAATTAGGCAAGAGGAAAAAACAAAGGACATTCAAACTGGAAAGGAGAAAGTCGAATTGTGCCTGTTTGAAAATGACATGATCTTATTTACAGAAAAACCTAAAAACTCTACAAAACAAAAAAACCTCTCAGAGTTATAAAGGAATTCAGAAAAATTGCAGGACATAAATAAGCATATGAAAATAAGTAGTGTTTCAATATACATGAATAAGAAACTAGCTGAAAAAGAAATCAAGAAGGCAATCCCATTGACAATAGCAACAACAACAAAAATACCCAGGAATAAATTTAACCAAGGAGGTGAAAGACGTCTACTAGAAAAACTACAAAAGAAATTGAAGAAGATACAAACAAATGGAAAGACATATCCCATGCTCATGGATCAGAAGAATTAATATTGTTAAATGACCATACTACCCAAAACATTTTACAGATTTAATGCAAGCCCTATAAAAATACCAATGACATTTTTCACAGAAATAGAAACAAATTTCTAAAATTTGTATGGAACCACAAGATACCTTGAATAGCAAAAAAATCTTGAGCAGAAAGAACAAGGCTAGAAGCATCACACTAGCTAATTTCAAAATGTACTATAAAGCTGTAGTAATAAAAACAGCATAGTACTGGCATAAAAACAGGCATGTAGACCAATTAAACAGAATAGAGAACCCAGAAATTAATCCATAAATCTACAGCCAACGAATTCTGCCAAGAACTCTCATTGGGAAAAGGTCAACGTTTTCAATAAATGGTGCTGGGAAATCAGAATACCCATATTCAGAAAAAATGAAACTAGACCCCTATCACCATACACAAAATCAACTCAAAAAATTTCAAGATTAAAATGTAAGACCTGAATCTATTAAACTGCTTGAAGATAACATAGGAGAAATCCTCCAGGACATTTGCCTAAGCAAACATTTTATGGTGAAGACCTCAAAAACACAGGCAACAAAAGCAAAAATAGACAAATGAGATTATTTCTAACTATAAAGCTTGTGCACAGTAAAGGAAACAATCAACAGAGTGAAGAGACAACCTGAAGAATGGGAGAAAAATATTTGCAAAACATTCATTGGATAAGGGATTAATATTCAGACTATGTACTGGAACTCAATAGCACAAAACCAAATGATCTTTTTTAATATTGGGCAAAAGATCTAAGTACACATTTTTCAAATGAAGACTTACAAATAGCCAACAGATTCATAAAAAATGCTTAAAATCACTAATCATCAGGGAAATGAAAATGGAAACCGTAATGAAATATTATATCACCACAGTTAGAATGGCTATTAGCAAGAAGACAAAAGACAAGTGCTGGCAAGGATGTAGAGAAAAGGGAACTCATATACTATAAGTGGGAATGTATTTAGCGTAACCATTAACGAAAACAGTGTCAAGTTTCCTCTAAAAGCTAAAACTAGAACCGTATAATCCAGCAATCCCGCAACTGGGTACATATCCAAAGGAAAAGAAAGAAGTATGCTGAAGAGATAGCTGCACTCTCTTGTTTATTGCAGAACTACTCACAATACCTGAGATATGGAATCAACCTATATGTCCAGCCACAGATGAATAAAGAAATTGTAATAGACATACACAGTGGAATACTATTCAGCCTTAAAAATGAATGAAATCCAATCATTTGCTGCACCCTGGAAGAGCATGGAGGACATTATATTAAGTGAAATAAGTCAGGCACAGAACGATAAATACTGTATGGTCTCACTCACATGTGAAAATTGAAAAAACGTTGATCTTAGTAGAAAGTAGAATAGTGGCTACTAGAGTCTAGAAAGGATAGGAGGAAGAGAGGATTGGAAGAGTTTGGATAATGAATACAAAATTACAGGCAGATAAGAGGAATAAGTTCTAGTATTCTATAGCAATGTAGGCTGACTATAATAAATAATAATTCATTGTATTTTTTCAAAAAGAAGAGAGAATTTTGAATGTTACCTACACAAAGAAATGATAAAAGTTTGAGGTGGTAGATACTCTAATTACCCTGATTCAACCACTATTTATTTTATACAAATATCAAAATATCACAATATACTTCATAAATCTAAATGATTATTGAGTCAATTAAAAATATGCATATTTTTAAATTGTTAATAAGAACTGTTTCATATATATAAATCTCATAACGTACATAGAAATAACAGAATTTCAAAATGAGCAAACAATTTGAATAGAAAATATTCAAATTGTCAATAAGAACATAAAAAGATGCTCAACATCATTAATCATTAAGGGAATGCAATTCAAAGTCACAATGAGATACCCCTTCACACATGCTAGGAAGGCTACAATAAAAAAGACAAATAATAACAAGTACTGGTGAGGATGTAGAGAAATTAGAACACTCAAACAGTGCTTGGTGAGAGTGTAAAATAGTACAGCTCCTTTAGAAAACGGATTGTGAGTTCCTCAAATGGTTAAACATAGAACTACTAGATACCCCAGAAATTTCATATATGCCCAAAAGACATGAAAACTTACATTCACACAAAACTTGTATAGAATATTCAAAATAGACAAAAAGTACATACAACTCAAATGTCCATCAACAGATAAAAGGATATGCAAAATATAGTGTATCTATACAATGGAGAATTATGTCTCCATTAAAAGGAATGAAATATGGATACGTGCTACAACATGGATGAACCTGAAAACATTATGGTAAGTGATTGAAGTCAGGCACAAAGAACCAAATATGGCCGGGCGCGGCGGCTCAAGCCTGTGATCCCAGCACTTTGGGAGGCCGAGACGGGCGGATCACGAGGTCAGGAGATCGAGACCATCCTGGCTAACACGGTGAAACCCAGTCTCTACTAAAAATACAAAAAACTAGCCAGGCGAGGTGGTGGGCGCCTGTAGTCCCAGCTACTCGGGAGGCTGAGGCAGGAGAATGGCGTAAACCCGGGAGGCGGAGCTTGCAGTGAGCTGAGATCCGGCCACTGCACTCCAGCCTGGGCCACAGAGCCAGACTCCGTCTCAAAAAAAAAAAAAAAAAAAAAAAAAAAAGAAACCAAATATCGTATAAATCTATCTATATGAAATGGCCACAATCAGCAAATCTGCAGAGATGGAGAGTAGACTGTAGTTAGCTAGAGCTAAGTGGGGGAAGGAGGAGAATAACCAATAATGGGTGTAAGGTTTCTTTAGGGAGTGATGGAAGTAATCTAAAATTAGATTAAAGTGATGGTTGCACTACAAATGTACTAAAATCATTGAATTATAAACTCTTAACAGGTGAACTTCATGATAATGTAAATCATATCACAAACTTATTAAAAATAATATGCACATATAGAGAAAATGTAAGTTCAATGTAATACAATGTTAATAACTGAGGAATCTTGTAATAGGTATATGGGACTTTTAAGTTTTGTAGCTTTTATGTAAGTGAAGTTTATTTCAAAATAAAAAGTAAAAATAAGCTTCATGGCGGTGATTTTTAAACTAAATACATGTATCATGGTGACAACATTAAAGATACAAAACAAATATGGTTTTAGAATGAGGCAAAAGATGATATGGTCTATTGAGGACCACTCCAGAATTCCAAGGAACATCATTTAAAACTAATATAATGGCTTGACATTCTCTACTTAATCTGTATCTCTAAATTCAATATGCGTGGTCCATGTGGCAAAACAGGCAAAGCTCTAGTGTCAGCCATCAGTTCAAATGTCGGCAAATTTTAGTTGTGTTGCCTAGGAAAGTTATTTATTCACCAGCAGTGGACCACTCCCTGTTTAATGTTCTGCTTCTTGTGTGTGGACGTGAACTGTCAATGTTATAGAGTAACCACCCCATGGCTTAATATAGCGTAACTGATTTTAAGAAAGGATGAACCTAGGCCGAGGCGGGTGGATCACGAGGTCAGGAGATCGAGACCATTCTGGCTAATACGGTGAAACCCCGTGTCTACTAAAAATACAAAAAATTAGCCGGGCGTGGTGGCGGGCGCCTGTAGTCCCAGCTACTCTGGAGGCTGAGGAAGGAGAATGGTGTGAACCCAGGAGGTGGAGCTTGCAGTGAGCTGAGATCGCACCACTGCACTCCAGCTTGGGCGACAGAGCGAGACTCCCTTTCAAAACAAAAGTGGGGGATGAATCTGATCTTACCACAAGAGCCTTTTAAGTCTGGATCTAGACGTCCGAGACAAACAAGTCAGAGATTTCTTTGTCAAGAGACATTTCTACTGTCTTCTTTAAAGATGGAAGGGCCACATGGCAAGGGCATGTGGGCAGCCTCTAGGAGCTGAGTGATCCCCAGCTAACAGCCAGCAAAGAACCGGGGACTCCGGTTCCACAGTCTCCAGGAACTAGATTCTGCCAACGACCTGAATGAGCTTGGAAGTAGATTCTTCACCAGAGGCTCTAGATGAGAACGCAGCCCAGCTGACATCTTGATTGTTGCAATGTGAGATCCCGAGAAGAGAACCAAGCCATGTGGCCCCTGGACTTCTGCCCTTCATAACTATGAGCTATTAAATGGCTGTTATTTTAAGCTGCTAAATTTGTAGTGATTTGTTATGAATAAATAGAAAACTGATATACAGAGTATCAGTTTCTTCACATATAAAATGAAAAGAACGGCACTATCTACCTCATAAGACAGTGTATCCTTATCAAATAACCATATAGTACATGCTTAATTTAGGTTAGCTCTCATTACCATTGTTATTACTATTGTTATTGAGATTAGGTAAAGCAAAGTCTCAAAAAGAAATCGGAATCTTCTCCGGTAAATCCATGGTCAACAATATTTTCATTAATATGCCAATCAAGATATTTTGGCATACCCAGGACATTAGTAGTATTCCTAAAAGCTTTGGCTTTTATTCAAAATCTGATTCATCCCAATGGTAGCGTTTCTTAGTGAAAGATAATGTTCTCAGTCTTTTAAAGTATTCATCACAAGGCTACCTGTCAAGTTTTGATGATGGGTGGAAAATGATGTAGACAGCAGGGAACACTCTTATAAATGTCCCCTGAATATGGCATTTAAAGTTTTATATATTAACTGTAAAACTGAAGTACTCTTAAAAACGAAAGGAGCCAAGGTGATACTTATAAAACAGACAAACCAAACCACCCAGAAAGAACGTTACACTTGTAAAATGGACTAAATAATTTTGTGTCGTCTAATTCCAGCTGTGGGCTAACACTCAGCGTAGGTGATGCCCATATTCTGAAATTGACAGATTGCAAATGTGCACTTGTGTTCATGTGAAGCAAAATAGCACTTACTCCCAGGAGGTGTTTATCTTTAGCAATGAAGCAGAGAAATTGTTAGCCCTTATAATCTTAAGCAAAGATAGCCTTACCTCAGACATCATAATTTCTATTGATGTTTCATATCACCAAAATTGCCATGAAGTAATCCTCTTTATTACCAAGTAAGGACTTCATCCACTCCTTGGTCCTCACTGTCTATCAAATTTAAAACAAATTTAAAAGATAGTAGTATTTTTTAATGTCTGGAATTGACACAAATGTATCATCCAATTGTCAGAACAATAGAGAATGGCATACCTGCTAAAGTAGACCCAAAGATCTACAGTAAAGCTATTAAAAATTTAAAAATTGCTAGAGAAATGAAATAGAAACATACCTTTAAAAAAAGGAAAACTATCATTAAGCTGTATGACTGTTTTTGAGGAGAGTCATAATTTTGAGAAAATTATTAACCGAGAGGCATCAGATACCTGCCTATGATAAACAACTTTCAATAACTGGCATTTCTGCTAAGAAGATTAATTTTAAAATTTATTTAAAATCTCATTCAGTTCCCCTCATCTTAGATATAAGTCTATTCTAACCTATTGAAGTCATTTCATATGGCATTTTACATATTTTTAAAATCATGATCTGTGGTTTTTTTTAATTATTTTAAGTCTCATGGTCACACATAATTTATAAATTTGTCTATATCTCCTCTACTTCATTCCTTCTAATGACTTGAAAATCATCATTACCAATCACTCATACATAATAGTTCTACCATTTTCTGGGCTCTTGAATAGCTATTAAAAGAAAATTCGAAATTGTAAGTTAGTCTGACTTAGTAAAGAGTTCAAAAGCAAAGTTTAACATGCTGCTATTTCTTGTCACACTGACTTTTAAAGACATCTGACCTTATAGATTGTCTGTAAAATGTGAAAAGTGCTAAATATTCTTTATGTGATATTATACATAAACCACATTAAAATGCCTTTCAATAAATAAATGCAGCATTTGAGATTCAGGTAATTCTAATTAGATTGGCAGAAAAGCCAAAAATATAAAGCAGACATTGCTACCTTCTTCAGCCCTTGCCACCTTATCTTCAGCCCTTGCCTTTAACAAGCTGATGAACACAAATGAAAACCCAAGTAAATCATGCTTGGTTCTGAGACAGAGAATGAATTTCCCCAGTATTTAAATATATTCAGTTATATATTATATATTATCATATATTAATATAATATATTATATTATCATATATTAATATATAATATATTAATCTGTCTATATTTATGTAATATATTTATTATATTTAATATTATTTACTATATTTTTATCATCTTTAGATTTCTATGACTGAATATATTTAGTCATAGAAATCTAAATATGAAACCAGTCTCCAAGAGGTTGTGAGATGACATTCCCCCATCTCTGTGAAAAGTTGAACAGTACTAATTAGACCTAATCATATCTTTAGAAGGAGAAAAGAGTAATAGCGTTTACTTTTTTATGTTTTTGTAAGTGGTTATATATTTTTAAAAAAAAATTGCTGGAGAGAGCATTTCTTCAAAGCCCAGGGCAATTGGCAAAGCTTATTCTTATGAGTACAGAGGCCTCACTTCCATAAACTGAAATGTTAAATCTGTGGGTCTGAGGTAGCCTCTAAGAAAAAAACCAGCCCATGCTGAGGTACATTGGATTGTTATATCTGATATTCAAAACAACTTCAAAGAGGTTTGTACCTAAACTAAGTTTTAAAAAAAATTTTCCATAGGTTTTTTGGGGAACAGGTGGTATTTGGTTACATGAGTAAGTTCTTTAGCGATGATCTGTGAGATTTTGGGGGCATCAATCACCTGAGTAGTATACCCTGAACCTGATTTATAGTCTTTTGTCCCTCACCCTCTTCCCACCCTTTCCCCTTGAGACCCCAAAGTCTACTGTGTCATTCTTATGCCTTTGTATCCTCATAGCTTAGCTTTCATTTATGAGTGAGAACATAGGATGTTTGATTTTCCATTCCTGAGTTACTTCACTTAGAATAATAGTCTCCGGTCCCATCCAGGTTACTGCAGATGCCATTAATTTATTCCTTTTTATGGCTGAGTAGTATTCCATTGTATATTTGTACCACAGTTTCTTTATCCACTCATTGGTTGATGGGCATTTGGGTTGGTTCCACATTTTTGCAATTGTGTATTGTGCTGCTATAAACATGAGTGTGCAAGTATCTTTTTCATATAATGGCTTCTTTTCCTCTGGGTAGATACCCAGTAGTAGGATTGCTGGATCAAATGGTACTCCTATTTTTAGCTCTTTAAGGAGTCTCCACACTGCTTTCCATAGCGGTTGTAGTAGTTTACACTCCCACCAGCAGTGCAGAGGTGTTCCTCGTTCACCACATCCATGCCAACATCTATTATTTTTTGATTTTTTGGATAATGGCCATTCTTGCAGGAGTAAGGTGGTATCACATTGTGGTTTTCATTTGCATTTCCCTGATCATTACTGATACTGAGCATTTTTTTTTTATATATGTTTGTTGGCCATTTGTATATCTTCTTTTGAGAATTATCTATTCCTGTCATTAGCCCACTGTTTGATGGGCTTGCTTGTTTTTTTCATGCTAATTTGCTTGAGTTTGTTGTAGATTGTGGATATTAGTCCTTTGTCAGATTTCTAGATTGTGAAGATTTTCTCCCACTCTATGGGTTGTCTATTTACTCTGTTGACGGTTCCTTTTGCTGTGCAGAAGCTCTTTAGGTTAATTAAGTCCCAGCTATTTATCTTTGTTTTTATTATGTTTGCTTTTGGGTTCTTGGTCATGAAATCCTTGCCTAAGCCAATGTCTAGAAGGGTTTTTCTGATGTTATCTTCTAGAATACTTATGGTTTCAGGTGTAAGATTTAAGTCCTTGATGCATTTTGAGTTGATTTTTGTATAAAATGAGAGATGAGTATCTAGTTTCATTCTCCTACATGTGGCTTGCCAATTATCCCAGCACCACTTATTGAATAAGGTGTCCTTTTCCCAGTTTTTTGTTTGTTTGTTTGTTTTTTGGTTTTTTTTGGTTTTTTTTGATACAGAGTCTCACTCTGTCACCCAGGCTGGAGTGCAGTGGCACAATCTCGGCTCACTGCAACCACCGCCTCCTGAGTTCAAGCAATTCTCCTACCTCAACCTCCTGCGTAGATCAGATTACAGGCATGCACCACCACATCTGGCTAATTTTCTGTATTTTTAGTAGCGATGAGATTTCACCATGTTGACCAGGCTGGTCTCAAACTCAATCCACCTACCTCAGCCTCCCAAAGTGTTAGGATTACATGTGTGAGCCACCAGACTTGGCCTTTTCCCCACTTTATATTTTTGTTAGCTTTGTTGAAGATCAGTTGGCCCTAAGTATTTGGCTTAATTTCTGGGTTCTCTATTCTGTTCCATTGGTCTATGTGCCTATTTTTATACCAGTACCATGCTGTTTTGGTGACTATGGTCTTATAGCATAATTTAAAATCAGGTAATATGATGCCTCCAGATTTGTTCTTTTTGCTCAGTCTTGCTTTGGCTATGCAGGCTTTTTTTTGGTTTCATATGAATTTTCGGATTGTTTTTTCTAGTTCTGTAAAGAATGATGGTGGTATATTGATGGGAATTGCATTAAATTTGAAGATTGTTTTTGGCAGAATGGTGATTTTCACAATATTGATTCTAACTATGAGTATGGGATGTGTTTCCATTTGTTTGTGTCATCTATGATTTCTTTCAGCAGTGTTTTTTAGTTTTCCTTGTAGAGATCTTTCACCTCCATGGTTAGGGGTGTGTGTGTGTATGTGTGTGTGTGTGTGTGTGTGTGTGTGTATATTATATATATATAGATATATCTATATATATATATCAGCCATTGTAAAGGGAGTTAAGTTCTTGATTTGATCTTCAGCTTGGTCGCTGTTGGTGTATAGGAGAGCTACTGTGTGTACATTAATTTTGTATCTGGAAACTGCTTAATTCTTCTATCAGTTCTAGGAGCTTTTTGGAGAAGTCTTTAGGGTTTTCTAGGTATACTATCATATCGTCAGCAAACAGCAACAGGTTGACTTCCTCTTTATCAATTTGAATGCCCTTTCTTTCTTTCTCCTGTCTGATTGCTCCGGCTAGGAATTCCAGTACTACGTTAAAGCGAAGTGGTGAGAGTGGGCATCCTTCTCTTGTTCCAGTTCTCAGAGGGAATGCTTTAAACTTTTCCCCATTCGGTATTTTGTTGGCTGTGGGTTTGTATTAGATGGCTTTTATTAGATTGAGGTATGCCCCTTGTATGTGGATTTGGCTGAGAGAAAACAGTGATAGCGTTTACTGATTAGAATTGTTATCAAATTTTAAAAAAACTGATCATATTTATTTAACCACAAGACAGTCTTACTTAAATCAGGACATCCCAATAAAAATATCCTGTCAGTCATTTATGATTGGGATTCTGGTGTATGAGATCAATTAAATTATGGTACACATAAGAAAGTCATGAGACATTTCTTTTGTGTAATAGATAAGGCAGTGGCCAATTATTATGTATCAGTACTGTCAAGTCTACTCTTTCTGTCTTCTTCTTAATGCCAGTGAAGATTTTTTTTTTTTTTTTTTTTTGAGACGGAGCTTCGCTCTTGTTGCCCAGGCTGGAGTGCAATGGCCCGAGTTTGGCTCACCACAACCTCTGCCTCTTAAGTTAAAGCTATTCTCCTGACTCAGCCTCCCAAGTAGCTAGGATTACAGGCATGCGCCACCATGCCCGGCTAATTTTTTGTATTTTTAGTAGAGATGGGGTTCACCGTGTTGGCCAGGCTGATCTTGAACTCCTGACCTCAGGTGATCTGCCCGTCTCGGCCTCCCAAAGTGCTGGAATTACAGGCGTGAGCCACCGAGCCCGGCTCTTTAATGCCAGTGAAGATCGTTTTTGTTCCAGAGATGTACTTCTTGGGATTCTCCAAAAACTCCGTCAGTGTCTCCTCTCCCCAGCTGATGTCTTTGTTTTTGTTGGCACTGTGTAAGAGAACACAGCAGCCTGACCTGTCTTCTGCCCAGAAATCGTGGAGATATGGCCCAGTCTTGTGCTTGCACCTCTTTTCCATGGTGTGACACTGGGGACACTTCTAAATAAAAATCTTCTTGCCTTCCTCAGCATCACTCATATTTAATTCTATCTTTTCATGCTCATACTACAAAGGTTCCTGCTCAGAAGCCAAACATCTTTCTCTCTCTTGTATTTTGAATCCTAACAAAATCTAACATCCTTGAAACATAACTAACTTTTGGAGGGAAGTTTATTCATTATCTTTATGAAACGCTTTAGCTTATCCTCAAAAAGAATGGCCACTTACAAGATTATTCTACTATATGTAACTTATATCTTAATTATTTATATGAACATCATCTTCAAAGCACACTGCTAGTTGAGCAGAATGGCACATTGATAAATGAAATCCAAACCAAATCCTGATATCTGAATGCTGATATAGGGCATATCTCCATATATCTAAACAGAGTGGAGTGGAGGGAAGATTTCCCACATTAAAAGACTCAAAGTGCCTTAACTATTTAAAACATTTGGTCAAGGCTTGTTCTCAAGCACTGGGGTTTTCACAAAGATGTTCTTGTCTGTGGATAGTTGCTAGTTAAACTTCATGTAGGGAGGAATTACTGAAGCCTAAGAATTCCTATTCTGCCATCTTGCTCAAGTTTAATCTTCTTGGTATAACATCTTTACAGAGTAATTGCCAGTATCTACAAATAGATATTCACATTTTTATTTTAAAAACATCAAACAATATATATTTTTATATACTTATGTAAATATATATATTCTTATGTATTTATATATTTTATATATATATAATGTCCATGTGGACACCTGTAAGGACCACAGAACAGGATGAAAGTTGCATCAGAAGGTTTCACTTTAATGATATCACTCCTTTCTCTCCCCCAAATAGGCACAAGGTCACATGGAGAGGATTTCCCTAAGCCCACGTATTCTCCAAGAGGAAAAGAGAACTGGAGATGCACATCCAGCTTCCCCAGCATTTTGAGACACTTCCCAGGAAGCCCACTCTGGTCCACATTGTATTTAAAAATCATAACATCACTTTGTACCCCATAAATATATACAATTATAATTTGTCAATTTAGAATAAAAATTACACTGAGTTGTATTCTTATCACAGAATATGAGTAGGCCATTTAGTTTTATTCTTTATCATTTTATTTTTTCTAATTTTCTATGAACAGCATTTATTTTCTTAAAAGGAAATAAATCATTTCTTTTATCATCATTAAAAAGAAAATAAGCTTTTACTTTCTTGATTATTCTAAAATGTAATTGTCTAAATCGGAAAATTACTGATATCATTTAGACTACAGTACTATTTTTTTCATTCATTTATTTCAGTACCTAATTTATAAAGATTATTATTTCAATGTCTATCATTAATTTACTACCAAGTGGGAACCCTACAACATGCTTACTGGAGCAGAGAAATTAGAAAGAAAGGCTTAACTAGTTCTCCAAAGTCAGTTTTGCCTTATAATTTTCACAGAATAGCATGACAAGAGTTTTTAAAATAATAAATAATTTTGATTTATTAATCGTGATAATTTATTAATAAATTGATATGTCTGCCTCTCAGTTGGCTCTTTTAGTTAAAACCTGGGGGATTGGGAACATATTAAACTTTTAGGGGTACATAAAATAAATTTTAGTTTCTAAATTTGGAACATTTAGGAGCAGCTAATAGATGAAAGAAAGACTTAGGAATTTTTTATTCAGTTTTAAACTTCACATTATTGCTCAGTAAGTGTGACTGACTTTGATAATGTGTTGTCCCTCTACAAACATTATATTATTGACTCAGAGTCATGATACTGAGCTGCTTATTCAGACTTGTTGATAAATGACTGTGACTCATTCACACACATTTGCATCCCACCTAATTGAGATTAGGGTAAAGTTTATGTCAGCACAAAAACATTTTTGATGTGAGGGGAAAACAAACCAGTGGCTGTAATAGGAACTGGACCTTTCTTTATTGTCATAGTCCTCCAACTGAACTAATTGATCCAGGGACAACATTCAGTGTTTCCTTCTAAACAATTCAGTTCAGGACAGTTCCTTCTAACACATTTTTATAACCACTGAACTTCAGATCTACATAATAACCGTTTGTAAATAACCAAATAGAAAATCTGTAAGGAAAAGAAGAAATGTCCCACCTTAATCAACATCAAAGAATACTTTTCAATGCCATGTGAGCAGTGTGAAAAGCTGAGAATGACCCCTGGACCCACCAAAACTCCAAAACTCACGTGTAGCTGCATCGCTGGAGCCAGTACCTACGACTCGCAGCTGTTGACACCATGCCCAAGAGAAAGGCCGAAGGATGGACCAAGGTTAAGAATGAACCACGGAAAAGACCCACAAGGTTGTCTGCTAGACCTCCTTCTCCAAAGCTAGAGCCCAAGCCAGAAAAGGCCCCTACAAATAAGGGAGAATGTTTATATAAAGAGAAAAAGAGAAAAACTTATGTTGGCAAGGATGGAAATAACTTTGCAATAAACAAAGATGTCAAAACAGACCAGGCATAGAAAGCTAAAGGCGTTGTGATGTGACAAGTGAAGTGTGTGCGTTTTTTGATAACTCTGGACTTCTGGTGAATGTACAATTTGAAATACTATTTTTTATCAAGTTTTATAAAAATGTAGAATTTAAGCCATGCTGTCAGCTCACAGAACGCTTTATTGTTTTGGGGGAAGGGTCATATGTCACTAACAGAATGTCACTGAAGCTGGCTTGATGTGGGGAAAACACCTTTCCCTTCTAGTTTTGAGACTTCCTCTTGGCTCCCAGAAGAGATTCTCTGACGTTGACACACATGTCCAACTTGGCACAAATGCTCATGGTGTAGAAAAACAAATTCATTTTAATGTTTCTTCTCCCTTTCCACCTTCTGCATAGGCTTAACTCCCTTAAATCCAGTCACCTTTTGGGACCTGACCCTCAGTAATTGGTTACCAGTATGTCAAGCAATCTGGACTTTCCAGGGCCCCACAAAAGAGCAGCAATTCCATTTCTAGACTGTAGGTCTTCAGATAAATTCTGCCATTTTCATTTCACTTCCCAAAAGTGAGGGTCAGCTTGGGAAAAGTTGTTAAACAACAGCTAAATGGGAAATGTCAACCTTCACTCTAAACTTTTCCTATTTAGAGCATCAAATAAAGACTTCAATGCATTTTATAGTGGCTTTCTGATTTTGGTAACCCGTTGAAGAAGGGAGTTTGAAAGTTGTTGCATACTGTTAATGATCGTCTGCCCTTATGATCGTCTGCCCATGAAATGGGCATGAAATGCCATGATTGTTTATGAAAAATACCTTTACTAAAGTTGGATACAGTTTGATTTGGAGTAAGTAAATAATAAATGCTCTGTGTGTGTGTGTGTGTGTGTGTGTGTGTGCGCGCGCGCACACGCATGTAAATCCTGCCCTCAAGGAACTTGAATTTTGCCTAGCAGGCAAGAAGATTCAGAGAAAGAGGTAAGGCAGGAAATATAGCAATTTGAGTAGGTGTTATGTCTAGAGTTAAATCTTAAGATGCTTCATCTCAGTATCATAAAAATTATAATGAGCCAGTACCTTTCCTGGATGAGCAAACACAATAAGATGAGAGAGCTGTCAAATCTCAGCTGGATTTCCCAGATGAATTAAATTCCTCTGCATGGTTGATCTTGATGCTAATCCCAACACCTAGGTGATCCTTGCAGTCTGCTTTTTTAACTTTCTACTCTAATTAACATATTTAGTTCTACTCAGATTTCTTCATTCGTTTTTTTTTTTTCATCTTTTCTCTAGCCATTAAAAAAGTTAACTTTCCAACCTGCTAATGCATCTCAACCTCAAGTATTTGCATGGATGAGCTTCAAAAGGCCTATATGTTTCCTTAAAAAGGTTTTTATGAGAGAAAATTCTTTGAATTTAAGGTGTTGTTCTAATCTTAACAAGAAGAGGGCACTAATCAAATCCTTTGTTGGTAAAAATCAATGTCCTTCTTGTCTTATTTAAAAGTGGCTGTCAAAGACCTTGAAGGAATTAAATTATTGCAAAATTTTCAGATGAATTTCTTAAAAGATGTATTCTTATATTTACCTATGCTCTGCATACATTTTTATCCCATTGTTTGCACCAATATCTTTTTCCATTTTTTATTTTTTTCACTGAAACAGTACTATCACATTGTTGAACCTGGTCAAGCAAAGATTAAGTTAATGACTTAACTCTATAGACATTGATTAACACCTTCTCTGAGCAAAGTAAAATGGTAGCCACTCAGGTAAATACAAAGATAAATTATCAAATATCCAATTCTCCTAAAGGTCACCATCAAGTGGGAGAGGTGGTGATAACACACATAATTCAATGCCTGCGTAAGATGTTGAGAAAATATGGAGGAGGAGAGTAAAATCAAGATGCCAGAATTTCTGGTAATAAACAAAAGCATCAAAGAAGTCTTTGTAACACCTGTAAATCTCAGAATTTCTCTGGTAGATTTTGTTAGAAATGACAGTATTCAAAACAGTTTTCATCCTCCCAGCTGGGAATAGCTATCAAATCCTAAGTCCAAGTTTTCTCATAGTTCACTAAATTGTCTTGGGTCTTGAAGAAGATAACTAAAAAGCTATCAATTAATATTTACATTATTTTGATGGTATGTAGACTATTTCATAAACTTGACATAGTAAAATATTTAGCTCCTTTTAATGATGGCAAAATATAGTTAGATATAAAAATGTTCACTAAAAATGTAGACGTCAGTTATACCCACTTTATTATGGCCATAAGTTAATAATTGATTTGTATGAAATAAAAAATAGAAAGATAATTAATAAGAGAAATTGATTCTTTTTATAAAAAGGAGACTTGCTGCTCATAGAAAAATCATATGGGAAAAAATATATTCAATTTTATGCCCAAATGATCAAGTATTGAATAAAGAATTTGCGAAGGTGCAAGCACTCAAAATCCCATGTGTACAGGTTCAAGAAGTCACTATAAGATATGCCCTAGCAAAATGTGGTAGAAAAACAAGAAAGGGGTAGATTGGTATCCAGAACATACAGGACCAAACACAGAGAGCTACAAAGTGGAGTTTTACCACGACAGCCATGACTTAGGCTAGAAAGTAACCAGTATCGGTCAAAGCAGGAAGAACAAGGACTCCAGGGATATCTTAGTTTATTTGGGCTGCTATAACAAAAATGTCATAGACTAGGTGGCTTGCAAACAAGATAAATTTATTTCTCATGGTTCTAGAGGCTGGAAAGTTTAAGGTCAACGCTATGGCAGATCCAGTGTCTGGTTAAGGCTCTCTTCCTGGTTCATCAATGATAATCTCACTTGGTGGAAAGGGAAGAGATCACTGGGGTCTCTTTATATGAGCACTAATCCCATTAAGGAGGGTTGCCTCTGCCCAGATGAACTATTCATCTCTCAAGGATCTTACCTCCAAATAGCCTCACATTGACGATTAGGTTTCAATATAAGTATTTTGGGAGGACACAAACATTTTGTTTATAGCAAGAGGTAAGCTTTCCAAATTACTATATTTATTTGTACATTTGAGGAAATAATAGTGGTGAGTTTGGTTGATCTGACACAGGATTTGTAAAGGTATGTGGAAATTCAGACAAAACAAGAAAGAGAATAAGGCAGTTATGAATTCCAAGAGTAACAAAAGGCTGAAAAAAAGTAAAATACAATAATGGTATACTACTTAACTCATTAATAAACAATATCTACATAGTAAATACTGACATTAACCTAAGCAAATGTTTTATAAGATATTGAGAAGATAGAGGAAAGGAAGAGAGGTTAGTGCAAAAGAGAGAAATTTGTAAGTCATTAAGTAATATTTAAATGTGATAAATCAAGAAAAAGTGATGTATAATTCAGATATGGAAGAGGCAGAAATGCCAGAAGACTCAACTAAACTTGTTATGTCTCTGGGTAATGGCACTGGAAATGAAGAAGTGGGAATGTATCTGATGTTTGTTATAGCCTTTTATTTTTAGAAAGCTACATGTATACTATTTTGATTAAAAATCTTTGGCCAGTCACAGTGGCTCATGTCTGTAATCCCAGCACTTTGGGGTGCTGAGTCGGGTGGATCACTTGAGCTCATGAGTTAGAGATCAGACTGGGCAACATGGTAAAACTGTCTCTTCAAAAAATACAAATATTAGCCAGGTGTGGTAGCATGTACCTGTAGTCTCAGCTACTTGGGAGCCTGAGGAGGGAGGATGGTTTGAGCCTGGAAGGCAGAGGTTGCAGTGAGCCAAGACAGGGCCACTACACTCACTCCAGCCTAGGTACTAGAGTCAAACTTTGTCTCAAAAAAAAAAAAAAAAAAAAAAAGAAAGAAAGAAAAAGAAAGAAAGAAAGAAAAAAGAAAAGAAAAAGAAAATCCTCAATTTTTTTTTATTACTTTGCAAACCAAAAAGTACATCCTGCCTAATCTAAGTAGGAAGGAATTTGTTAAAGAATATAGATGGGGCTAAGGAAACAGAACTGAACATCCTAGAGCACACAGAGATTTGGTCCAACAAAGAAATTTCTACCACCAAAAGTTTCATATTCCAGCTACCACATTTTCCGGAAAAATGGATGCTATACTTTAAGATTGCTTACTTTTGAATCAGTCTTCTAGAGTGTGAATGCTGTGTCCTCAGCTGAGAAGCAAAGGAATCTAGAAAAGTGAGTTTTCTGGATCCTCCTTTGAAAAAGCAAAACTCTAACTGTGGAGAATTATCAAAATATAGACAAGGAGTTCAAAAAATACTGGGCATCCAGAAATGATACAGTTTAGGACATACAGAGGCATAATTCCTTTTCTAGAATGTATGTTTTTCACAATGATATCTGACCATTTAAATAAAAGCTTCATTAATAATTCTAAAATAATACTGAGAAAATGTTGTAATTCTGGATTGGCTACTTCTGAGAACTCGCGTGTTGTGATGGGCTAGATGTATCTGAGCATAATCTAGTGAGTATAGATTCCGGGCTGGAATTTAAGAAAGCAAGGTTGAACAACAGCTGAAACATTTTTTTTTATAAGGAAAGGTACAGAAGACCAGATTTAAAAATTAACATCTTCAGAAAATAGTTATGAATGGCTTTGTACTGCTAACTTTATCTCTTCTACACACTACACATTAAATATTCTTTTGACTTTAGCTGTAAATTGGCCATCTTAAGTATAAGCCTTGGTGATTGCATTTTTCTTTAGCTAAAATTACCAAAAAATTACTTTACTTATTAGCAGTGATTGTGTGATTGTCACCTATGTTAAGAAGTAAACATATCAATTCATCTTCAGGATAATTATCTCTGCATAATTAAAGGCAGGTGAAGACACAAAGAACACAAGAAAATTGAGTCCAAATCCATTCTATAATATAGAACAAAAATTGGAATAGTTACTTGATGAAATGGGTCCCAGTTTCATTTGCTAATCTGAGTCAACATAACATTAGGAAACTAGGCTAGCCCAACAATTTAAATATCATTTATACATCCATAAAACAACTCCTAGGAATATAATCACTCCAAAATTCTTCAGACACATGAGTCCTTCAAGGCAGAATCACAGATAGTAGATATTGCATGATAGCGTCCCATCAATTATGTTCTGCCTCTGGGAAAGATGGTAATAGTCACTGATTCACAAAATGTATGTGGTGGGAATAAACTTAGAGTTGATCTTATATATATCAGGCTCATTTTACAGATTATAAAATCCACAGTGTTGGAATTAAAAATAATCACACCTTCATTTTGTGTGTGAAAAGAAAAACTCAGAAAGTCAAAGCAATAACACATGTGGCAGAAAATGTTTGGAACACAGATTTCTTGATATCAAAGAAGTAAGGAGCTAAGAAATCATGTCAGACAATGTACACACTCTTAACTGCTACACTATACTGCCCCTTAAAAAAAAGGGAAAAAGAGTTAATAAGCATGGAAAGTCCAATTTTAACAATAATAAAGATATGCAACTTAAAACAAGAAGAAATCACATTTCACATATAATTGATCTCATTAGTCACAGTAATTATGTCCTATAAAGTTTCTGAGAATACTAAAGTAGTGAGTACCAAGTCATTGCTTTTAAAGGAAATATGGGATAAGACTCCTGTAAGATTTCAGTGACAACGTTTTTGTCAAATGATTAATATATTAATATAATTTAATTTTACTATATACTGTAACTGAGAAAGGTTTAACATTTTCCTAACCCTGAGTGACATGAATATAAATTTCTTTGGCATTTAGCCTCACAACAAGACTATCTGCTATTCGTTTTTTACCTGTCATCTTATAAATCTACAAAGTTAGCTGCTTTTCCATCTTTTCCATGTCATCAGCCTGGACTATAGATGTTACCTGAGCATTTTTCCAGAGCTGCCTCACATACAGATGAACAAATTTTCACTTGCTTTTTCCAGATATAGCATAGTGTTGATTTATTAACATTAACCTCATGTTCAACAGCACCATAACTCAGCCCTGAATGAAGCTTATTGGACATATGTATTTTCTCCAGAAGACACATTACAGCTTTCTTACACATAGGAACACTAGACAGAACTTTAGCACTGGGATTGGGGACCATTTTAAACAGCAAAGCCATCAGCAAAAACACAAAAATGTAAAATTTTGGCACTAAATTGGCCTGAAAATGATGCTTGGTTGCAATAAGAAAGTTGAAACAAGAAGGCAGAATATTGCCTTGTTCAGTTTTAGTTGGAAATGTGCCAAATGTTTTGCCACTCTGAATGTTCATGAATGGCCAGGAAAGTGCTTCATCTTAATGAGTAGGCAAATTCAAGAATACAGAATTTATGAATAATGAGAACTGGTTATATATTGACAAAGAATTAGACAAGATTAGTGTTGGCAAGGATGAGGGACAGTGGACACACTCTGCTGCTGGTGTGTGCCTTTTGATTTAGTACAGAATTTCCAGAAGCCAACTTGGAAATACGAATCAGAAACCTTAAAATTGTTCACATGCTGTAATGGTTCATTTCATGTGTCAATTTGACTGGGTCACAGGTTGCTCAGATGTTTGAACAAACATTATTCTAGATGTTTCAGTGAAGGTGATTTTGGATGAATTAACATTTAAATTGCTAAACTGAGTAAAGCAGATTGCCATCATCAATGTTTGTGGGCCTCATCCAATCAGTGGAAGGTCTAACTAGAACAAGAAATCTGATCTTCCTCTGAAAAGGAAAGAACTCCTTTGGCCTGATCACCTTCAAACTGGAACATCAGTTTTTTCTGCCTTTGGACTCAAACTGAAGCATCTACTCTTAATGGATCTTGAGCCTGCCAGCCTTCAGATGGAATACATTGGCTCTCCTGGTTCTCAGACCCTCAAACTCAGCCTACACTATTGGCTCTCCTGGATCTCCAACATGCTGAATCATCATGAAGATTTTGGGACTCATCAGCTTCCATAATTGCATAAGCCAATTATTTATAATAAGTCTCTTTACAAACATATGTAAACACATGATGTATATGCATTCTATGTACACACACAAATTGTGTGTATATATGCATGTGTATGTGTGCGTATACACATCATATTGGTTGTTTCTCTAGAGAGTCCTGAGAAATACACATGCTTTATTCCTGGAATTGTACTTCTAGAAATATATCCTGAGAAATTAGTTGGACAGTATTCAAATTATTCAAATAGAAAGAGAGCTGTATGTGTACAGTATATGAGACTGCATATAATATATACAATACAGTATATAATAGCTGTGTATCTTGTACATAATGAGAGGTTTGTGGGAAGAATATTTATAATAGCAACAAATTAGGAAGAAAATAAACATCCACAACAAAGTTTTTCATATATCCTACTATGCTATTATATCAAAAATTATGACATAGGTACTTATTTATGTGAAACGGTACTTAGAAAATATTGAGTAAAAATTTGCTAATGGCCAAAAAAATTGTTAACGACCATACGTAGTAGAATCACATTTTTAAAATGTGTGTGAGATGTATCATACAGAGCAAGATGGCCAAATAGAACCCTCCAGTGATCACTCCCCCTACAGAAACACCACATTGAACAGCTATCCACACAAGAAAGCCTCTCCGTAAGAATCAAAAATCAGATGAGCAATCACAGAACCTGGTTGTAACATCATACCAAGGGAAGAGACAGCGAAGTGGTAGGAAAGACAGTCTTGAATTGCTGACACTGCCCCTCTCCCATTCTCCAGCAACAGACACCTGGTGTGGAGAGAGAATCTGTGCACTTGGGGTAGGGCGAGCACAGTGATTGTAGGACTATGCATTGAACTTGGCATTGCCTGTCACAGTGGAAAGCAACACAGGGCAGAATTCAGCCAGCACCTATGCAGGGAGCATTTAGACCATCACCACCAGAGAGGAATCATCCATCTCAGCAGTTAGAACCTGAGTTCCAACTAGCCGAACCTCTGCAGACTAAAGTGCTATGGGGTTCTAAATGCACATGAAAGGCAGTGTAGGCCACAGGGATTGCAAGTCTCTTGGAGCCAGTGGACCTGGGGTGCACATGACCTAATGATACATAACCTGGGGTGGAAAATAGAGTGCTTGTGTCACCCCTCCCCCAACCCAAGGCAGTGCAGCTTGCAGTTCTGGAAGAGACTCCTCTCTGTTTGAAGAGAGGAGAAGGAAGAGTAAAAAGGACTATCTCTTAAAACTTGGATACCAGCTCAGTCACAGCTGGACAGGGCACCAGGCAGAGTCCTGAGGCCCGTATTCCAGGCACTAACTCCCAGATGACATGTCTAAACATATGTTGGGCCAGAAGGGAACCCATCACCTTTTGGGGTTTCCTTCTGGCCCAGGAAAGGAACCAGTTCTCATAGGATCCATCAGCTGCTGACTAAAGAGTAGTCGGGCTTTGAATAAACATCAACAGTAGCCAGGTAGTAATTGCTACAGGCCTTGGGTGAGATCCAGTACCATTCTGGCTTCAGTTGTGACCCAGAACATCCTCAGTTGTGGTGGTCATGGGGAGAGACTCTTTCTGCTTGAGGAAGAAGAGGGTTGGGTAAAGGGGACTTTGTCTTGTTGCTTGGGTACCAGCTGGGCCACAGTGGGTTAAAGCAAGAAGTGGGTTCCTGAGTCCCTTATTCTAGGCTTTGGCTCCTGGAGGGCATTTCTGGACCCACCCTGGGCCAGAGGGGAGCTGACTTCCCTGAAAGTAGAGACCTAGGCCTGGCAGCATTTACCACAGGCTTACTGAAGAGGCCTTGAGCCTTGAGTAAACATCAGCAGTAGCTAAGCAGGACTCACTGTGAGCCTGGGGTGGGAGTGGCCATGAGGAGAGACTCCTGCTTGAGGAAAGGTGAGGTAAGAGTGGGAAGAACTGTGTCTTGTGGCTTGGGTGCCAGCTCAGCCACAGTAGAAAAGAGCACAAAGTAGACTCCTTAGGTTCCTGAAACTAAGTTTATAACTTAAAAGACGAAAAACCGCAAAAAAAAAAAAAAATATATATATATATATATATATAATGATGCATCTTAAACAACTAGTAAAGCAAGAGCAAACCAAACCCCAAATTAGGAGAAGAAATAATAAAGATCGGAGCAGAAACAAATGGATTGGAATGAGGAAACAACACAAAAGATTAATGAAACAAACATTGGAGCTTTGAAAAGAGGAATAAATTCCACAAAACTACAGCCAGACTAAGAAAAAAGAGAGAAGACTCAAATAAATAATATCAGAGATTGTTTTTCTTAAAAAAAGGACACATCACAAATGATAGTAGAGAAATTCAAAGGATCATTAGAGGCTACTATGAGTAACTAAATGTCAGTAAATTGGAAATTTAGTCACTTTAGTTACTAGGATAAACTCCTAGACACATGCAACCTAACAAGGTTGAACCATGAAGAAACCCAAAATCTGAATAGACCAATAATAAGTGATGACAGCTAAGTTTTAATAAAAAAGTCTCCCAGCAAAGAAAAGCCTGTGACCCAATTGCTTCACTGCTGAATTTTATCAATCATTTAAAAAAGAAATAATATTAATCCCACTTCAACTATTCTGAAGTATAGAAGATGGAGGAATACTTCCAAACTCATTCTGTGAGGCCAGTATTACCCTGATACCAAAAAGCTTAGTATAGAAGAAGCATACCTCAATACAACAAAAGCCATACATGAGAGATCCACAACTAGCATAATACTGAATGAGGAAAAACTGAAAGTCTTTCCTTTAATATCTGAAACATAATGAGGATGCCCACTTTCACCAATGTTATTCAACTTATTACTGGAAGTCCTAACTAAAGCAATCAGAAAAGAGAAAGAAAGAAAGGGCATCCAAAATGAAAAGGAAGAATTTAAATTATCCTTGTTTGCAGGTTATATAATCCTATATCTGAAAACACCTAAAGACTCCACCAGAAACTATTAGAACTCATAAATTCAGTAAAGTTGCAGGATACAAAATTAACATACAAAAATAAGTAGTATTTCCATATGCCAACAGCAAACAATCTGACAAAGAAATCAGTAAAGTAATCCCATTCGTAATGGCTACAAATAAAATACTTAGGAATAAACCCAACCAAAGAAATTTAAAAAATCTCTACAGTGAAAGCTATAAAACATTGGTGCAATAAATTAAAGAGGACACCAAAAATGGAAATATATTTTATGTTCATGAATTCCAAAAAGTAATATTGTTAAAAGTCTATACTACCTAAAGCAATCTACAGATTCAATGCAATCTCTATAAAAAATTCCAGTGACATTCTTCACAGAAATAGAGAAAATAATCCTAAAATTTATATGGAACGACAAAAGACCCAGAATAGCCAGAGCTATCCTGAGCAAAAAGATCAAAACTAGAGTAATCACATTACTCAACTTCAAATTATATTACAGAGCTATAATAACAAAAACAACATGGCCCTGGCACAAAAACAGACACATAAACCAGTGGAACAGAGTAGAGAACACAGAAATAAATCCATACACCTACAATGAACTTATTTTAGACAATGGTGCCAAGAACACACATTGGGGAAAGGAAAATCTCTTCAATAAATGGTGTTTTAAAAACTGATATCCATATGCAGAAGAATGACACTAGACCCCTATCTCTCATCAAATACAAAAATCAAATAAAAATAGATTAATGACTTAAATACAAGACCTTAAACTGTGAAACTACCAAAAGAAAACACTGGAGAAGTTTCCCAGAAATTGGTCTGGACAAGGGCTTATTGTGTAATATCCCACAAGAACAGGCAACCAAAGCAAAAATAGACAAATGGGATCACATCAACTTCGTAAGTTTCTGCACAGCAAAGGAAACAATACGAAAGTGAAGATATAATCAACAGAATTGGAGAAAATATTTTCAAACTATCCATCTAGCAAGGAATTAACAACCAGAATATACAAGGAGCTCAAACAACTCTATAGGAAAAAATCTACTAATCTAATTTAAGAATGTGCAAAAATCTGAACAGACACTTCTCAAAAGAAGACCTACAAATGACAAACAGATACATGAAAACATGCTAAACATCACTGATCACTGGAAAAATGCAAATGAAAGCTACAATGAGATAGCACCTCACCATAGTTAAAACTTGTTTTAATCAAAAGACAGGCAATATTAAATGCTGATGAGGATGCAGAGAAAAGGGGCTCCTCCCACTATTGGTGAAATGTAAATTAGTATGGCCACTATAGACAATAGTATGGAGGTTTCTCAAAAAACTAAAAATAGAACTACCATATGATCCAGCAATCCCATTGCTAGGTATATACCCAAAATAAAGGACACTAATACATCAAAGAGATATCTGCATTCCTGTGTTTATTGCAGCACTATTCACAATAGCCAAGATTTGAAAGCAACCTAAGTATTCATCAACAGATGAATGGATAAAGAAAATGTGGTACACATACATACTCCCAATGTAGTATTTTTCTGCTATTTTAAAAATGAGATCCAGTCATTTGCAACAACATGGATGGAACTGGAGGATATTATGTTAAATAAAATAAACCAGACCCAGAAACACATGCTTTCTGTGTTCTCACTTACTGTGGGAGCTAAAATTTAAAACACTGAACTCATGGAGATAAATTAGAATGATGGTTACCAGAGGCTAGGAAGGATGTGCGGGCAGGAAATGGGGATTGTTAAGGGGTACAAAAATATAGTTAGATAGAATAAAGAAGAACTAGTATTTGATTGCACAACAGGTTGAGCAAAAATAATTTATTGTACATTTTAAAATAATTTAAAAAATAGAATTGGAATGTTTGCAACACAGATAAATGATAAATGCTTGAGGTGATGGATACCCCATTTACTCTGATGTGATTATCATACATGGCATGCCTGTATTAAATTATTTCATGTACCCCATAAATATATACACTACGTACCCATAAAATTAAAAAGAAAAATGTATATGAATATATGTGGATAGAAAGACATTTAGCAGAAGTCTTAAGAGAAGTTTCTATAATGATATATATTGTTGTATTGTTTAATTAAGAAAAAGGCACATGATGGAAGAAAGGCTTTGTGACATAGTAGAAAGAACTCTAGATTTGGTGTCAGGTGACCTGGGTTCTAAAGCAGCTCCTCATTAATTTGATATGGCGACTAAACTACTCTGGTCCTTTTTTCCTTATCTATAATATGGAATTAAACTAACTAATCTCTAAGGTCTCTCCCAGTACCAATGTTTCTCGGGACCATATTTCTTTGGACTTCTTGGTGAAGTTTTTAAGGGTTTGTAAGCCTCATGATCTCAACTTGGTAATCTAAGGAAACACACCATGAATGATTTCTCTGCACATCAGCTGGTGGGACATTCCCCATCGATGGCCCTAATGCTAACTCTAACTTGGCTTGATCCTGTTTTCGTGATACGGAAATGAAGGGACACAGATGAGATGTGGGCTTTGCATTGTCTGGTTGCATTGTCCTAATGTCCTAGAGAGAGGAGATAGCATATAGTAAAAAGAACATGGATGGCAGGGTTTGAATTCCTACCCTAACACTAATTCCGAGGAATGTTTTACACATCAGAAAAGAAAAAAAAGAAAAAGAAGACCGTTTTATCTACTCGACAGAGATTTTGTGAGCTCCAAATTCATTAAGGCAGGTGAACTGCATAGCACACAATAAGCACTAGAAAAAAAAGTACTGTAATTTGTTTTCTTCTTCTTCCTTTCACAAATGACATATTGTAGAATCAGGTTGATTCTGTGAGAAATGGGAAAAGACAGATAAGTTTTCTTCATAATTGTCCTAGGAGCTAAAGGTAATCTTGTTCTACTCAACGGTTATCTTATAGACAGCTGATAAATTGTAACTTACAATGAATATGTTGTCATAGCAGTAAAAAAAAAAGAAAAAAAGAAAAAAGAAAAAAAAAGCAAGCAAGTTAAGCAGTAAGAGACAGGAAACCAGGATTTAATTTTGAGATCAATTTGAAACACAATTAAGGTGATGTAGGAACCTAATATTTCATTTGTCTAATAAAATATCTAGGCTTGCTAGTGATTATATGCAGAGTCATCTCCTGTCCCCTCTAATAGATAATAGCTCTGACACTGTGTCCTTTAAGAAAGTGTCAAAGAAACAGTTCAATATACTCCAAGAGGAAAACAAATCACACCCTGTCAGACCTACATTATTTTGAGATTCTGCCCACTGAAGTAGTAACATAGCCTAACTTTTTTTTTTTTTTTTTCACTCAAGAAATCTGATGGTATCTTGGGAAAAAAGGTTATAGCTTTATCCTGAAAACTAATTCCATTATTTAGAAAGGACATCATGCAAACGCATGCTGATGCATAACTGGGAACAAATGATGAGGCCTCTTAAAACCTCAATGAAACTTAGGTTTTTATAGTGAGGAATTCACATGGTTAGTCAAAGAGATAATCTCCTAAATGTCTGTCTGTTCCCTGATCCCATTTTGATTTCTGATTACCCTCAAACTCTGTAAAGCTGCAGTTTCCCAACTATGTGCCAAAGCACCTCAAGGTGAGGCAGAAAATCCATAGAGAGGACTGTGAGATGCTTTATATTTTTAAAGGGAAACACAGTGGTCTTTAGCACCTGTCAGATGTTCCATGAATTAATTACAATCTGAAGGTAATTCGCAGATTGCATACCATTCCCCGGCATACCATCATATCTTTTAGAAGCTGGGTTTTTCGCAGATGATGTAATAAAAAGCAAAGACTGCACAAAAAGCAATGTGGAACAGGAAGTGAGGGTAGTGGTGTCCCAACTGAGTCCAAGGTTTGAGAAGCTGTGCAGTGCCCAGTGAGTGCATGCTTCTCATTAGGAAGTAATTGTGGTTATTCAAGAATGAACTAAAATATTTTCTCTTTAAATTTATGTGTATTACTTTAAGCAGCTACTATTAATAATTTGCTAGTTCATAAATACTTATTAAGTTGTTTGGAACTAACTATTTACTATACCGAAGTGTCAGATATTTCTTTTGGTCTGGGATGCTGTGGAATAATAAACACCAAGGGCCACCTGAACAAAGTTTGGTAACTCTGCCTTGCAGCCCTCTTTCACCTTGTCAAGATAGCATAGGTCAATATTTTGTCTTCAAAGGCATAGCTATAACAATAAACTGCCTGAGGAGGCTGGAAAGTTTGTGTTCCCTTTCATTGAAGCAGAGAAAGTGAAAATAAATTTTCAGTCATTAAGATCTTTTCAACCCACTGAGAAATGTCTGTGTGCCTCATGTTAAACATTTGTCACCTGAGGACTGCCATCTGTTCTTTACAATTTTCATTTGGCCATAACCTCCTCTCTCTTGCGAAAAGTATTAGAAGGTTGATGGCTTGCTATACAAAATCAGGATGCTTTGGAATTGCCTATTGGATGTGCTTATTTGTAGCAATATTTATTTTATCTGACCTACTTTCTGCATTTCTCAAAAGATTCATATCTCATAAATATACTATTTAATTTCTAATCGTATTTCAAACTGTAAGCACCCTAAAACAATTATTTTATTCTTCTGCTTAAATTGCACAGCTGGAAAGCAAGTATTCAGACATTATGACTTACTCACACAAGAAATGGCACAGAAACCCCAACCTACAATTGCTTACAAAAGATTCCGAAGAATGTGTTTGAAGACTTCTCTCTTTTTTCTCTATATTCTCTCTCTTTTGTGGAACTTATTTCACCTCATTGCCAGCACAGGACAGTATCTATCAAGTGGCTCCCAGATTTCTGTCTTCTCCTTCTGAATTATAGCCACACATTTCAAATTGCCCGGACATTTCACAGGCCCCACAAACATCATGTGCCCCCAAATGTACTTATACTGCTTCTCCTCCTGCCTTTGTTTTTATGGCCATCTCATGCTCTAAATCTCAGTTGCCTTTTACTACCCTCCTTCCTTGTCCACAGCAACGAATGGGTTGCCCAGACTTGGCGATGTATCTCTTCCATTCATCCTCCATTCTCACCGCGACTTCCCTGACTCAAGCCATTAGCTCTTCTTACTCTAGTTCATTCTTTGCAAAACAGCTAGAATGATCTTTACAAGATTCAAATAGGCACGAGTAAGCTCCAGACTTTGGTTCTGTATAATTTGACCCCTGCTTGTTTTACAAGTTTCATCTCAAACTTCTTATCATCTCCGCTAAGAGCTGTGGCCTTCTTTTGGCTTCTCAACTGTTTGTAGCTCCTCCCCAGCTCAGAGCCAATATAATGCTATTCCCTCTAACTAAAAATTCCTACTTTGGCCTCCCTCCCCTTCTTAAAATTTGGGATCATTTGAGGTTCAAATTGATCTTCACCTAAATTCTATTCTTTTCTGGAGGAGTTTTGATATGAGGAACCATATCTGCTGCCAGCCACTACTGCTCCCATTCCACCTCCAGGACAAAAAAATTTAAAAAGCTGTCAATTTAAGTTGTGCACAAGCTGGCTCCAAATTTGGAGGACACAACAGCCTAAATAAATGTAAAACTAAGGTGGTGCAATGACCTATGTTAGTCACAGTAGTGAAAAACTCAAGTGTGTATTGATCATAAGAAAAAAAGTCTTAAAAAGTAGTTGAAGAATCCTGTATTAGTTTTGAGTGGGAAAGTCTTTTTTCACCATGATTTACAACTTAGAAACCAAAAAAGAAAATATTAATATCTTTTCAGAAAATATTTGCTTTGTATGTGCCATAATGTATATTCAAGTGTTTACCTATTTATTCAATCATTCAATATGTATTTATTGAATCTCTATTATGTTCTAGGCTGTATGCCAGCTGCAGAATTGGCCCATGTTGAGGCAAGGGGGCTGTTCTTCCTCATTCTAATATCAGCCAATGATTCGCTATGGGTTTTTCCCAGGTTGAAAGGTGCAAGTGTTAGGGCTGGGTGCGGCGGCTCATGCCTGTAATCCCAGGATTTTGGGAGGCCGATGCAGGTGGATCACGAGGCCAGCAGATCGAGACCATCCTGGTTAACATGGTGAAACCCCGTCTCTACTAAAAAATCCAAAAAAAAAAAAATTAACCGGGTGCGTTGGCAGGCACCTGTAGTCCCAGCTACTCGGGAGGCTGAGGCAGGAGAATGGCGTGAACCTGGGAGGCGGAGCTTGTAGTGAGCAGAAATCATGCCACTGCACTCCAGGCTGGGAGACAGAGTGAGACTCCACATTAAACAAACAAACAAACAAAAAGCTGCAAGATGGTGCAAGTGTAACTTCCCAAACAAGAAGCTCCTGTTTTCCCAAAGTCAATACTTAAAGAAGACTAAGACCGTGAATTCTTAGCAGTCAGTACTCACACTAGCTGTGGGGCAGGCACACCAGCCTTGTAAAAGATATATAGGATACCCACAGCTTTTACTTCAAAGTAAAAATAAAATAATTTTAATTTTGGAAGCCCAAAATGGTACAACTCTCTCTAGGCATGGGTCTGATTAACACAAGCATTGTTGTAGGAGTGGACAAGGATGTATTACGTTGCAGATAACTACTTTTAACAGTGACATAGTGTGGCAACACCAGAAGTAATGGTATCCTCAAATTGGGGCCAACTATTTAATGGATTGATCAGTTTCTACCGTTGCTGTTCCTTGAGGCATTTGGAAGCAAGATTGGCTTTCTTTGAATTGAGTAAGCCAGGTCTTCATGGATTTGAGGAACAGAAAGGGATAGTGAACCTTTTGGAAATGTATTACATGAAGAGTACAAATGATTGCATTTTTAAAAATTAGATATGTGACCGTATGTGTACACTTAAGCTAGCAAAGAGCACTTACAAAGTGTGGGTTGGAAAGGAGAAGGTTATGGGTAGGTGCAGGAGATGCACCCTAAATCTGTTTCTCCCCTGTAAGTGGGGCTGAGAGTTAATAACTTTGGAAATATATAATTATGCAGTGTATGAAGTAAACATTTATAATTAAATGCATAACCTTTTTATCAAACAGTCAATATAAAGTGCCCTTATGTGTTAGAGAGAAATAATGTTTTCTATTATTCCTCAATAAATACAAGATGGATACAGGATGCCATTGTTTCTTTAAGTGAAAAATCTTCTTCAACTAAAAATCTGTTCTACAACTTCTTTATTCTCAGTAGGAGTGACTTGTGCAAAATGGCTTTACTCAAAACTCTTAGGGAAAAAAAAAATCATAAAATTTGACACAAGAGAAATCTTTTTTATATTCACTTCTTCAAACTCCCTTTCTATCTCATTATTGCCACACACACACACAAAAGCCTGAAATGATGTGGAGAACTGAAGTAGTCAGCAATTTATCAGAAAGTTCAGGAGCATGCATTTAAAATGCTCGTCTTCAAGAAAAAGAAGGAACAATTTTTTTAAAAAAATGACTTTATGTCTAACAAAAGAATCAATATCTGGCTTTTGAAGGAGCAACTCCTAGTGAAAATAAAATCATTCAACCTGTAGCTTTAAACAACAAATTTTTATGCATAAGGAGAAAGGGGCATTTTTTAGAGAACTTAAAAAAAAATAAGTGGAAATTATTCATGGTCTGTTCTTTTAAAAGACTTGTTTCATGGAAATGAAACAATATCCCATTCCTAATGCCCCAAAGTCTTAAATAATTTCTCAGAGTTTACTAAATAGACAAAACAGAAGCTCATTTTAGCCAACAAAACTTTTGAAAGGGAGTGTGTCTGTGTTTCATAAAGTATTATTTCACTTGAAGATCTCATACAGGCAAAATGCCAATGGAGTTGTTTAAATAAGCTTTCAAAAACTACAGGCAATAAGAAAAGATACGAACTCTTTTCTTTAAAGGAAATAAAGTGAAATATAAAGAAGGAAAAGTCAACTGTTTATAATCACAACTACTAGCCTTTACTTTGTGTCCCTTAAACATCTGATTTAGCCTTATTTGGTGTTTTGTAAGACTGCCGTCTCTTTTTTTCTTTTTTTAAATTATTTATTATTATACTTTAAGTTCTAGGGTACATGTGCATAACATGCAGGTTTGTTACATATGTATACTTGTGCCATGTTGCTGTGCTGCACTCATCAACTCGTCAGCACCCATCAACTCGTCATTTACATCAGGTATAACTCCCAATGCAATCCCTCCCCCCTCCTCCCTCCACATGATAGGCCCCGGTGTATGATGTTCCCTTTCCCGAGTCCAAGTGATCTCATTGTTCAGTTCCCACCTGTGAGTGAGAACATGTGGTGTTTGGTTTTCTGTTCTTGCCATAGTTTGCTGAGAATGATGGTTTCCAGCTGCATCCATGTCCCTACAAAGGACACAAACTCATTCTTTTTTATGGCTGCATAGTATTCCATGGTGTATATGTGCCACATTTTCTTAATCCAGTCTGTCACTGATGGACATTTGGGTTGATTCCAAGTCTTTGCTATTGTGAATAGTGCCGCAATAAGCATACGTGTGCATGTGTCTTTATAGCAGCATGATTTATAATTCTTTGGGTATATACCCAGTAATGGGATGGCTGGGTCATATGGTACTTCTAGTTCTAGATCCTTGAGGAATCGCCATACTGTTTTCCATAATGGTTGAACTAGTTTACAGTCCCACCAACAGTGTAAACGTGTTCCTATTTCTCCACATCCTCTCCAGCACCTGTTGTTTCCTGACTTTTTAATGATTGCCATTCTAACTGGTGTGAGATGGTAGCTCATTGTGGTTTTGATTTGCATTTCTCTGATGGCCAGTGATGATGAGCATCTTTTCATGTATCTGTTGGCTGTATGAATGTCTTCTTTTGAGAACTGTCTGTTCATATCCCTTGCTCACTTTTTGATGGGGTTGTTTGTTCTTTTCTTGTACTCATAGCATTCGCTAACACAAGCTGTTGCGTTTCTTGCATATAAAAGCATTTCCATATATGCTCAGATGAAAACCCTACCTGTTAGTTCTCTTAATCATGTTTTTGGGCACACTGACTCTGGAAATCTATAGTCTAGCCCTCAGGACAAGAGCAAAGCTCACATTTACTCACCAATTACACAAGATTCCTTTTACTGCAGCATGTGTTCACTTCCTCCCTTTTGTGCATAAAAATGTGTTTGTAAAAATTAATTTGGAGCAACTGAACCACTGAATGACGTTCAGAAGCAGGAAGCTGAAAACACAGATCTGAGGCTCAGATACATATAAATGAGTAATTCTACTATCTAAAGTTCACCGTTAAAATGTAGGGTGAGGCAGATAATCTTGTTTGTACCAGATAAGACAGCAGAACAGTAAATGATGGATAGAAGGAAAGTTTGTACACTTATTTTTTTATTTTTATTTTTTTGTAATTATTTTTTATTATTATACTTTAAGTTCTAGGGTACATGTGCATAACATGCAGGTTTGTTACATATGTATACTTGTGCCATGTTGCTGTGCTGCACTCATCAACTTGTCAGCACCCATCAACTCGTCATTTACATCAGGTATAACTCCCAATGCAATCCCTCCCCCCTCCCCCCTCCCCATGATAGGCCCCGGTGTGTGATGTTCCCCTTCCCGAGTCCAAGTGATCTCATTGTTCAGTTCCCACCTATGAGTGAGAACATGCGGTGTTTGGTTTTCTGTTCTTGTGATAGTTTGCTAAGAATGATGGTTTCCAGCTGCATCCATGTCCCTACAAACGACACAAACTCATCCTTTTTGATGGCTGCATAGTATTCCATGGTGTATATGTGCCACATTTTCTTAATCCAATCTGTCACTGATGGACATTTGGGTTGATTCCAAGTCTTTGCTATTGTGAATAGTGCTGCAATAAACATACGTGTGCATGTGTCTTTATAGCAGCATAATTTATAATCCTTTGGGTATATACCCAGTAATGGGATGGCTGGGTCATATGGTACATCTAGTTCTAGATCCTTGAGGAATTGCCATACTGTTTTCCATAATGGTTGAACCAGTTTACAATCCCACCAACAGTGTAAAAGTGTTCCTATTTCTCCACATCCTCTCCAGCACCTGTTATTTCCTGACTTTTTAATGATCGCCATTCTAACTGGTGTGAGATGGTATCTCATTGTGGTTTTGATTTGCATTTCTCTCATGGCCAGTGATGATGAGCATCTTTTCATGTATCTGTTGGCTGTATGAATGTCTTCTTTTGAGAAATGTCTGTTCATATCCTTTGCCCACTTTTTGATGGGGTTGTTTGTTTTTTTCTTGTAAATTTGTTTGAGTTCTTTGTAGGTTCTGGATATTAGCCCTTTGTCAGATGAGTAGATTGCAAAAATTTTCTCCCATTCTGTAGGTTGCCTGTTCACTCTGATGGTAGTTTCTTTTGCAGTGCAGAAGCTCTTTAGTTTAATTAGATCCCATTTGTCAATTTTGGCTTTTGCTGCTGTTGCTTTTGGTGTTTTAGACATGAAGTCTTTGCCAATGCCTATGTCCTGAATGGTACTACCTAGGTTTTCCTCTAGGGTTTTTATGGTATTAGGTCTAACATTTAAGTCTCTAATCCATCTTGAATTAATTTTCGTATAAGGAGTAAGGAAAGGATCCAGTTTCAGCTTTCTACTTATGGCTAGCCAATTTTCCCAGCACCATTTATTAAATAGGGAATCCTTTCCCCATGTCTTGTTTCTCTCAGGTTTGTCAAAGATCAGATGGCTGTAGATGTGTGGTGTTATTTCTGAGGACTCTGTTCTGTTCCATTGGTCTATATCTCTGTTTTGGTACCAGTACCATGCTGTTTTGGTTACTGTAGCCTTGTAGTATAGTTTGAAGTCAGGTAGCGTGATGCCTCCAGCTTTGTTCTTTTGACTTAGGATTGTCTTGGAGATGCGGGCTCTTTTTTGGTTCCATATGAACTTTAAAGCAGTTTTTTCCAATTCTGTGAAGAAACTTGTTGGTAGCTTGATGGGGATGGCATTGAATCTATAAATTACCTTGGGCAGTATGGCCGTTTTCACGATATTGATTCTTCCTAACCATGAGCATGGTATGTTCTTCCATTTGTTTGTGTCCTCTTTGATTTCACTGAGCAGTGGTTTGTAGTTCTCCTTGAAGAGGTCCTTTACATCCCTTGTAAGTTGGATTCCTAGGTATTTTATTGTCTTTGAAGCAATTGTGAATGGAAGTTCATTCATGATTTGGCTCTGTGTTTGTCTGTTACTGGTGTATAAGAATGCTTGTGATTTTTGCACATTAATTTTGTATCCTGAGACTTTGCTGAAGTTGCTTATCAGCTTAAGGAGATTTTGGGCTGAGACAATGGGATTTTCTAAATATACAATCATGTCATCTGCAAAGAGGGACAGTTTGACTTCTTCTTTTCCTAACTGAATACCCTTGATTTCTTTCTCTTGCCTGATTGCCCTAGCCAGAACTTCCAACACTATGTTGAATAGGAGTGGTGAGAGAGGGCATCCCTGTCTTGTGCCAGTTTTCAGGGAATTTTTCCAGTTTTTGCCCATTCAGTATGATATTGGCTGTGGGTTTGTCATAAATAGCTCTTATGATTTTGAGGTACGTTCCATCAATACCAAATTTATTGAGCGTTTTTAGCATGAAGGGCTGTTGAATTTTGTCAAAAGCCTTTTCTGCATCTATTGAGATAATCATGTGGTTCTTGTCTTTGTTTCTGTTTATATGCTGGATTATGTTTATTGATTTGCGAATGTTGAACCAGCCTTGCATCCCAGGGATGAAGCACACTTGATCATGGTGGATAAGCTTTTTGATGTGCTGCTGAATCCGGTTTGCCAGTATTTTATTGAGGATTTTTGCATCGATGTTCATCAGGGATATTGGTCTAAAATTCTCTTTTTTTGTTGTGTCTCTGCCAGGCTTTGGTATCAGGATGATGTTGGCCTCATAAAATGAGTTAGGGAGGATTCCCTCTTTTTCTCTTGATTGGAATAGTTTCAGAAGGAATGGTACCAACTCCTCCTTGTACCTCTGGTAGAATTCAGCTGTGAATCCATCTGGTCCTGGACTTTTTTTGGTTGGTAGGCTATTAATTATTGCCTCAATTTCAGAGCCTGCTATTGGTCTATTCAGGGATTCAACTTCTTCCTGGTTTAGTCTTGGAAGAGTGTACGTGACCAGGAAATTATCCATTTCTTCTAGATTTTCTAGTTTATTTGCGTAGAGGTGTTTATAGTATTCTCTGATGGTAGTTTGTATTTCTGTGGGGTCGGTGGTGATATCCCCTTTATCATTTTTTATTGCATCTATTTGCCTCTTCTCTCTTTTCTTCTTTATTAGTCTTGCTAGCAGTCTGTCAATTTTGTTGATCTTTTCAAAAAACCAACTCCTGGATTCATGGATTTTTTGGAGGGTTTTTTGTGTTTCTATCTCCTTCAGTTCTGCTCTGATCTTAGTTATTTCTTGCCTTCTGCTAGGTTTTGAATGTGTTTGCTCTTGCTTCTCTAGTTCTTTTAATTGTGATGTTAGAGTGTCAATTTTAGATCTTTCCTGCTTTCTCTTGTGGGCATTTAGTGCTATAAATTTCCCTCTACACACTGCTTTAAATGTGTCCCAGAGATTCTGGTATGTTGTATCTTTGTTCTCATTGGTTTCAAAGAACATCTTTATTTCTGCCTTCATTTCATTATGTACCCAGTAGTCATTCAGGAGCAGGTTGTTCAGTTTCCATGTAGTTGAGCAGTTTTGATTGAGTTTCTTAGTCCTGAGTTCTAGTTTGATTGCACTGTGGTCTGAGAGACAGTTTGTTACAATTTCTGTTCTTGTACATTTGCTGAGGAGTTCTTTACTTCCAATTATGTGGTCAATTTTGGAATAAGTGCAATGTGGTGCTGAGAAGAATGTATATTCTGTTGATTTGGGGTGGAGAGTTCTATAGATGTCTATTAGGTCTGCTTGCTGCAGAGCTGAGTTCAATTCCTGGATATCCTTGTTAACTTTCTGTCTCGTTGATCTGTCTAATGTTGACAGTGGAGTGTTGAAGTCTCCCATTATTATTGTATGGGAGTCTAAGTCTCTTTGTAAGTCTCTAAGGACTTGCTTGATGAATCTGGGTGCTCCTGTATTGGGTGCATATATATTTAGGATAGTTAGCTCTTCCTGTTGAATTGATCCTTTTACCATTATGTAATGGCCTTCTTTGTCTCTTTTGATCTTTGATGGTTTAAAGTCTGTTTTATCAGAGACTAGTATTGCAACCCCTGCTTTTTTTTGTTCTCCATTTGCTTGGTAAATCTTCCTCCATCCCTTTATTTTGAGCCTATGTATGTCTCTGCATGTGAGATGGGTCTCCTGAATACAGCAGACTGATGGGTCTTGACTCTTTATCCAGTTTGCCAGTCTGTGTCTTTTAATTGGAGCATTTAGTCCATTTACATTTAAGGTTAATATTGTTATGTGTGAACTTGATCCTGCCATTATGATATTAACTGGTTATTTTGCTCGTTAGTTGATGCAGTTTCTTCCTAGCCTAAATGGTCTTTACATTTTGGCATGGTTTTGCAATGGCTGGTACTGGTTGTTCCTTTCCATGTTTAGTGCTTCCTTCAGGGTCTCTTGTAAGGCAGGCCTAGTGGTGACAAAATCTGTAAGCATTTGCTTATCTGTAAAGGATTTTATTTCTCCTTCACTTATGAAACTTAGTTTGGCTGGATATGAAATTCTGGGTTGAAAATTCTTTTCTTTAAGAATGTTGAATATTGGCCCCCACTCTCTTCTGGCTTGGAGAGTTTCTGCCGAGAGATCTGTTGTTAGTCTGATGGGCTTCCCTTTGTGGGTAACCCGACCTTTCTCTCTGGCTGCCCTTAAGATTTTTTTCCTTCATTTCAACTTTGGTGAATCTGGCAATTATGTGTCTTGGAGTTGCTCGTCTCGAGGAGTATCTTTGTGGCGTTCTCTGTATTTCCTGGATTTGAATGTTGGCCTGCCCTACTAGGTTGGGGAAGTTCTCCTGGATGATATCCTGAAGAGTGTTTTCCAACTTGGTTCCATTTTCCCCCTCACTTTCAGGCACCCCAATCAGACGTAGATTTGGTCTTTTTACATAATCCCATACTTCTTGCAGGCTTTGTTCATTTCTTTTTCTTCTTTTTTCTTTTGGTTTCTCTTCTCGCTTCATTTCGTTCATTTGATCCTCAATCGCTGATACTCTTTCTTCCAGTTGATCGAGTCGGTTACTGAAGCTTGTGCATTTGTCACGTATTTCTCGTATCATGGTTTTCATCTCTTTCATTTTGTTTATGACCTTCTCTGCAATAATTACTCTAGCCATCAATTCTTCCACTTTTCTTTCAAGATTTTTAGTTTCTTTGCGCTGGGTACGTAATTCCTCCTTTAGCTCTGAGAAGTTTGATGGACTGAAGCCTTCTTCTCTCATCTCGTCAAAGTCATTCTCCGTCCAGCTTTGATCAGTTGCTGGCGATGAGCTGCGCTCCTTTTCCGGGGGAGATGCGCTCTTATTTTTTGAATTTCCAGCTTTTCTGCCCTGCTTTTTCCCCATCTTTGTGGTTTTATCTGCCTCTGGTCTTTGATGATGATGGTGATATACTGATGGGGTTTTGGTGTAGGTGTCCTTCCTGTTTGATAGTTTTCCTTCTAACAGTCAGGACCCTCAGCTGTAGGTCTGTTGGAGATTGCTTGAGGTCCACTCCGGACCCTGTTTGCCTGGGTGTCAGCAGCAGAGGCTGCAGAAGATAGAATATTGCTGAACAGCAAGTGTACCTGTTGATTCTTGCTTTGGAGGCTTCCTCTCAGGGGTGTACTCCACCCTGTGAGGTGTGGGGTGTCAGACTGTCCCTAGTGGGGGATGTCTCCCAGTTAGGCTACTCAGGGGTCAGGGACCCACTTGAGCAGGCAGTCTGTCCCTTCTCAGATCTCAACCTCCGTGTTGGGAGATCCACTGCACTCTTCAAAGCTGCCAGACAGAGTCGTTTGCATCTGCAGAGGTTTCTGCTGCTTTTGGCTTTTGTTGTTGTTTACTGTGCCCTGTCCCCAGAGGTGGAGTCTACAGAGACAGGCAGGTTTCCTTGAGCTGCTGTAAGCTCCACCCAGTTGGAGCTTCCCAGCGGCTTTGTTTACCTACTTAAGCCTCATCAATGGCGGGCGCCCCTCCCCCAGCCTGGCTGCTGCCTTGCTGAGAGATCGCAGACTGCTGTGCTAGCAATGAGGGAGGCTCCGTGGGCGTGGGACCCTCCCTGCCAGGTGTGGGATATAATCTCCTGGTGTTCCTGTTTGCTTAAAGCGCAGTATTGGGGTGGGAGTTACCCGATTTTCCAGGTGTTGTGTGTCTCAGTTCCCCTGGCTAGGAAAAGGGATTCCCTTTCCCCTTGTGCTTCCCAGGTGAGGTGATGCCTCGCCCTGCTTCAGCTCTCGCTGGTCGGGCTGCAGCAGCTAACCAGCACCGATTGTCCGGCACTCCCTAGTGAGATTAACCCAGTACCTCAGTTGAAAATGCAGAAATCACCGGTCTTCTGTGTCGCTGGCGCTGGGAGTTGGAGACTGGAGCTGTTCCTATTCCAGTTTGTACACTTATGAATGAAAAGAGTGAGGAAACGGAACAAGAAGCAAAGTTACATGGTAAACCAAGAAATGACTTATAGAACAGGACTGTGAACAGGGTATTCTAGAAAAGTGATCTGATCAGGTGATAGTCGCTGCTGTGTGTGTTGTCAAAAGACTTCCAAGTTGTATATCTACCTAGACAGAAAAAACATGACAAGAAATACATCTGTGTTTAGTGGGAAGGAGAGCATTGCATGGTCAATCATCTTGTGTTTAGCACGGTGGTTCGGAATCAAAATGTCTTTTAATAATTGTTTATTCTTTCACTAATTTGCAGCTGAAGCACAATAATCATGTCACTGGTATTCAGTAGAAAGACTTGGAGACCTGTTCAAAATAACAACTCAGAAGACAGTGTGGCAAGAACATGTATCTACGGACCTCAGTTAAGGATGTTAAATATAGAGGACAAGGTTCGTTTAGGAAAAATAATCCCTTTAAAAAAAAAAGAAAAAAATTTATGTTAATTTAAAAGAAGTGTTGCTTCCACACTGTGAGCAAGTCATTTTCTCTGTCTAGCAGGAAGTTGAAAATATACAGATCGGAGGCTCAGCACACATATATGTGGCACTCTTCAATGTAAAGGACACAGATTGAAACATGGGGTGAAGCAGATACTCTCATTTGGTTCATGCAACATTCATTCTGACACATATTATGTTAGTCATCTTGTACCGTAGATGAAAACCCTCACAAAGTCATTTTCCAGGCACGTTTCCAAGTGAGCTCTACATGTGGCCTGGTCCCATCAAGTCTTGTGCAAGTTGAATGTGAAAGTGAGCAACAAAGGTAGTTGGCAGTCACAAGGACAAGTATTTCCAGGTGGGCAGGTATGGTTCTTCTGGAATAGCTGTGGCAGAGTTTCTAGCCTCCCTTGCCCAGCATCAGGAATCCACTGATGAGCCATGGTGACTGTGGTTTCCTCTGGACTTTTCTGCTGGCTGCATTGCTGCTGGTTTTATATCTCGGCCTAGTTCCCTGGAGCTAGGACTGGGAATCAAAATGTCTTTTAAAAATTGTGTTTTTTTAAAATTTCTTTTGATTTTTTCTTTTGATTTCTTTTAAAAGACTTGTTTTATGAAAATGAAATAATGCCCCATTCCTAATGCCCCAAACCCTTAATAATTTCTCAGAGTTTACTAAAAAGACGTTTTGATTCCGAACCAGTTCCCTGGAACTGGAATTGAGTTTCTCCATGTTTTATGAGTCTCTTTATGTTTACATTAGTTTACATTATGTTTGCATAAGATGTTGTGCTTTGCAACTAGGAGTAAATTACCTAAGGCAACAGAAAAATAAGAGATCCAAGGTAAGGCATTGGACAAATTGGGGAAAAAAAACTTATCCAAGTGGAGGTGGTGAAGTAAGAGAGTGCAGGGTCCTTGTTCTACCCCCAGGTGTGATACAAGTTTATATACTCTTCTGACATTAGGGAGGAGAAGAATGTCAGTCCTAGTTGGTCTCTGGCCAGGGTGTCTCATCCTGCTACAGCCTCTCTCTCTCTCCCTTGCTTGGCTCAGGAAAAGACATTCTACACAGCTATCTGTAAGGTCACATCTGGTATTGTGAGTATAATTTACTACTGATAATATCTGATTTGGCTACCCCTGTTGATTACAAGGTCTCTGCCTTCTGTGACCTCCTCGTCCTAAACCTAGTTTTCTTCTTTTCCACTGCCCCTCTCAGCGTTTCCAAGCCTTGTGTGGGCCCAGAAATTCTCAGGTGCTTCTTCCACCCTTCAAAGCCACCCTGAAACCCACAGCCCAGGAACCTCTCACTGCCCCTGCCCCCATGCCATGTGGAATGCAGACAGCCATGTCAAATTGGGAACTCTCTGAAGACTTGTCATCTCGGCAGAAAATGGCCAGTAGTGAGCACCAGACCTGATATTCTGTCTGAGTGATAGTGATAATTCCACTGTTCTCACCCCTCCCCTTTCCAGAAATTTAACAGACTCTAAAAACTCTGGGTTGAAGAATTCTGATATATTTCCAGTTGGGAGTGTATATTACTGCCACCCCTATGGAGGGTAATTTGGCAATATTTAACAAATTTTAAATACACATGGCCTTAAACAACAAGCCCAACTTTAGGAATTTATACTACAAATAAAATCATACTCTCACAAAATGGCCTTTTTATGAGGTTATTCATTGAGGGACTGTTTGTAATAGTGAAAGACTGGATAAACCAAATGTCCATCAATATGAGATTAAATAAAAATTTTAGTGAATTCATACAACAGAATATTATGACGGCATAAAAAAACAGTGAAGTGGCTCTTTATGCACTGATTTGTACAATTTCTGAGATATGTCTGGAGCGTTAAACCAAAACCAATAACATTGGTTGTCTGTGCAGAAAAGTAGGTGAATAAGGTTCAGAAGAGGAAAGGAGAATTTTCACCAGATATTCTTTTATACATCTTGAATTTTGAACCATGTGAATGTAAAACCTATAAATACTTATACATGCATTTTTAATCTTAAAAAATACATTTAATTTTTAAAAATCTACCCTTTTCCTTAAATCTTATATAAAAATTATATAATTATATTCAAAAATTACTTTATACTCTAAAAAGCAATTGCTTTTTTATTCTTTGGATTTTCTATATTCTTCCTAAAGCTAAGATTGCTTCAGCTTTAATGAGAGAAGGGCTTTAGGTCAAAGAGAAGCAATCCTAGTTCTCCAGAGTAAGCAATAACTGTTGACTAGAATTGAAATATATCTGTGTAATGTTTTCAAAAAATACCATCTCTCTAAACATAGTCATAGTTGGAATTTTCATCATTCCTCACTCAGATTTTTGTGGGTTGACTTTTTTCTTTTGTTCATCTCAATGTTTACATTAAAACATTCTAAACATGTCATTCTATGGTTTTGTGTAGATTCTGTAAAATTATATCACTTGCATATAAAATAACAACCACGGGCCAGGTGCAGTGGCTCACGCCTGTAATCCAAGCACTTTGGGAGGCCAAGGCGGGTGGATCACGAGGTCAAGAGTTCGAGATCAGCCTGGCCAACATGGTGAAACCCTGTCTCTACTAAAGTAAATGGAAAAATTAGGGCGTGGTGGCAGGCACCTGTAATCCCAGCTACTCGGGAGGCTGAGGCAGGAGAATCACTTAAACTTGGGAGGAGGAGGTTGCAGTGAACTGAGACCATGTCATTGCACTCCAGTCTGGGCAACAGAGTGAGACTCTGTGTCTCTAAATAAATAAATAAATAAATAAATAAATAAACCAACCACGAACCCATCTTTTGGGCATTCTCATATAATGAAAAACAGCTAGCTGAGTTAAAGAGTGCAGAGTATATATCAAACATGTCCTAGGTTCTTTCTTTCTTTGTCACAATAACCCTATTAAGCTGGTATTTTTTAATTGCATTTTATAGATGAAGAAACTGAGGCACAGAGAAGTTTGCCAAGGACACATAGATAAGATGTGCTGGAAGGAGGATTCAAACCCGTAGATCCTGCTCCATTCTTAATGATGGTTCTACTAACAAGTGTCTAGGAAGCAGTAATTGTGTGTCAGTCACTGCCCTAAACACTTCCATGGATTAACAGGTTTTTAAGGGCTTATTCAATTTAATCTTTACAACAAGGCTGTGAATAGGCACTTATTATCTTCCAATTAGGTATGAGGGTATCAAGACAGAATGTTTAAGACATTTATCATGTTCTTAACCACTATACTATAGTATTTTGTCATCCAAACAAACCCATGAGGCAATTAAATTTATCTCTGGCTACAACTTAGTTCACATAGTAATGAGAGATGGAAACAGGGTTTAAATCTAGCCCTGTCTGCCTTCCACAATCTGGGCTCTGCCTCTCCCTAAAGAAAGATTCCTGGACTACATGGCAGGCAGCCAGGGTAGGGGTTCAGCTCTGGCACTAAATAACTGTTCGTTTTGTTCATGTTTTCTAAGCTCTCAGGATTCTAATGGGCACATTGTAATGGGAGAGGGGAGAACCAGATGGTCACTAAAGTCATTACAACTATGGAAGTCTCTTCTGCTCAACTTTTCTACTCTATCTCTAGAAATTCTATACAAAGAAATCCCTACTTACCTTTCATGTCCTGATTCTACAGGATGCAGGAAAAAATGTCTTATGGCTAAATTTTGAGCATTTAAGCACCAAGTTTGGAGTTCCAAAAAGAATTCACATTGGTCTGATAGACTCAAGTTTGAATCCAGGCCTGGTTTTAAGTTGTGGCTCTCCTGTGTATGAGCTGCTCCCAATTTAAACCCTTAGGGTTCTGTGCCCTTTGTTTCTGTTATCCCTTCTCCTTTCCTTTTTACTTTGAGGGCCCAAATCCAAAATATTCTTCAAGCTCCATTTTAATTGCCTTCTCCTCTAAATCCTCCTTTGTTCTTTCTTCTCCCTACATTTGAGGTATGGTTAAATACTTGCATCTGGCTAAATCATTTGAACAATGAATGTCAAAAGGACAGAGAACAATGAAATTTTACTTGTTTTGTGCTTTCATATAACAATTTTTTTGGTCAAGAAATTTTTTATTGTCCCAAGTTAATTTTGCCTACACTAGAAGCCTATCATCTTCTCCTTCTCTTCCTCCTCCTTCTCCTCCTCCTCCTTCTCCTCCTCCTCCTCCTCCTCCTCCTCCTCCTCCTCCTCCTCCTCCTCCTCCTCCTTCTTCTTCTTCTTCTTCTTCTTCTTCTTCTTCTTCTTCTTCTTCTTCTTCTTCTTCTTCTTCTTTCTTCTTCTTCTTCCTTCTTCCTTCTCCCTTCTTCCTGCTTCCTTCTCCTTTTCCTTCTTCCTTCTCCTTTTCCTTCTTCTTCTTCTTGTTTTTACAGGTGAATCCTATGACATGGAAATTTATTGAATAAGCAAAATGATCCAGGTCCTTTGATCTTTTCTAAAAGGGCATTTCCTTCCCTGTTAAATACCTCAGTTTCTTTTCTGTGTCTCTCTCCATCCTCTCTCTTTGTCTTTCTTCTTACTCCTCATTTCTTCCTTTTTAAATGTGTAAATTCAATTCAATTTAATAAGATTAAAGTTCAGCTATGTACAAGACTCTATCATTAGCATTATAAAGGTTAGAAAATTTGTAAATACTTTCTCCCCTCAAAGATTTAAAACATATTCAGAAAAAAATGCAACTACTAATTATGACACAATACACTTTAAGAAATGCTTGGGAAACAGAAGATTTATCTTCGTTTAAAACAAATAATGCAATACACACAAGTAAAACTAATTTGAAAGCAAACTAAAGAAACATAAACATTTTTTAAATGTTGTTATTAATTTTACTAAAAGAAAGCTCAAGACGCAGATTATGTGTAATTTGAAATTTCTTCCAACTTTAATAAAACCGAAAACAAAGTACATTGTTATTATTGGTGTGAAAACTAATGAGATAAATTTATATCTAAAAGATCAAAGCAAGGAGGGGAGGAGCAAGATGGCAAAACAGATGGCTCCACTGAGCACCCCCTGCCAACAAGAACACTAATTTAACAGCTATCTATACAGAAGAAAGCACCTTTGTAATAACCAAAATGCAGGTGAGCACTCACAGTACCTGGTTTTGACTTCATATTGCTGAAAGAGGCACTGAAGAGGTTAAAAAAAACAGTTTCAGATCACCAACACAATCCCTGCCACTCCCCCCAGCAACAGTGGTATCTGGAAAGCATTCCTGTATGCTAGAGAGGGGGAGAGCACAGCAATGGTGAGACACTGAACTCAGTGCTGCCTTGTTATAGCAGAAAACAAAATTGGACCAAACTCAGCTGATGCCTGCCCATGGAAGGAATATTTAAACTAGCCCTAGCCAGAGGGAAATCAGTGATCCTAGTGGTCCAAACCTGAGCTCTCACAAGCCTTATTACTGCAGACTGAAGTACACTGGGACCATAAATAAACTTGAAAGGCAGTCTATGCCACAAGGACTACAACTCCTAGGTGAGTCCTAGTGCTGAACGTGGCCCATAGCCACTGGGCAGGGAACACATGACCTACTGAGGCACCAGCCAGGGCAACTAAAGGAGTGCTGGCCTCTCCCCTCCATCAACCCCAGGCTACACTGCTCATGGCTCCAAAAGAGACCACTTCCCTCCACTTGAGGAGAGGAGACAGCAGAACAGGGAACAGTTTGTTTTGCATGTGGGATACCAGCTCAGTTGCAGCAGGATAGGACATTGGTCAGAGTTGTGGGGTCCCCTTTCCATGCCCTGGCTCCCAGATGACATTTCTAGACACACCCTGGGCCAGAAGGGAACCTCCTGCCTTTAAGGAAACAGCCTAGTCCTGGCAGCATTCACCTGCTAACTGAAAAGTCCTTGGGTCCTGAATAGCCAGCAGCGATAACCAGATATTATGTTGAGGGCCTTGGGTGAGCCTCTGAGACTTGCTGACTGCGGGTATCATCTGGTCCACAGTGGAGTAGAGTACCAAGCAGGCACCTGGGGTCCCAAATTAGATGATTTGGCTCTTAGACAGGCTTTCTGGACCTGCCCTGGGCCAGATAGGAGCCCAGTGTACTGAAGTGTGAGTGCTAGGCCAGGCAAAATTCACCACAAGCTTACTGAAGAACCCTTAAGCCTTAAGGGAACGTCACCAGTAGTCATCAGTACTCCCTATGGTATTGTAGTGGTGGTGCCATGAGGTGAGGCTCCTCTGCCTTTGGAAAGGAGAAGAAAGAGTGGGAAGGACAGCATCTTGTAGTTTGAGTGCCAGCTCAGCTGCAGTACAATAGAATATCAGGCAGACTCGTATGGATTTTGACCCCAGTCAGCGGCTCTTGGGTGAACTCTCTGGACTCACCTGGGACCTCAAGGAACTTCCCACCCAGGAAAAAAGGAAACAGGGGCCTGACTGGCTTTGCCATCTGCTGATTGTAGAGCCCCATGGCCTTGAGTAAACATAGGTCCTAGCCAGGGAGTGGTTTTAGCAGACCTTGAAGCCAAAAAATATACAATAGATACACACCACACAAAATAAAAAGCAAGAAACAAAATCATATCAACAGAGAAAATAACCTTCACTAGAAGGCAGACAGGAAGGAAAGAAGAAGGAAGAGATGATCACAAAACAACTGGAAAACAAAATGACAAAATGCCAGAATAAGTCCCTATTTATCAATCATATTGAATGTAAATGAAATAAACTCTCCAACCAAAGGATGTAGAGTGGCAGAATGTATACAATAATAAGACTCAATGATCTGTTGCCTAGAAGAAATTCACTTCACCTACAAAAACACACATAGACTGAAAATAAAGGAATGAAAAAAGATATTCCACACCAAAGAAAACCAAAAAAGGGAAGGAGAAGCTATACTTATATCAGACAAAATAGATTTCAAGACAAAAACAATAGGAAGAGACAAAGAAGTTTCACTATATAATGATAATGGTGTCAATTCAGCAAGAGGAAGTGACCACTGTAAATATATACACACCCAACACTGGAGCACCCAGAAATATAATAATATTAGAGCTAAAGAGATAGATAAACCTCGATACAATAATAACTGGAGACTTCAACACCCTACTTCCAGCATTGGACTGATCTTTCAGACAGAAAAAACAAAGAAACATTGGACTTAATCTGCACTATAGGCCAAATGAACCTAATAGATATTAGCAGAACATTTCATCCAATGGCTGCAGAATTGCATTCTTTTCCTCAACATGTGGATCATTCTCAAGGATAGATTATATGTTAGGTTACAAAACAAATCTTAAAACATTTGGAAAAAATGAAATAACACCAAGCATCTTTTCTAACCACAATGGACTAAAACTAGAAATCAATAAGAGGAATTATGGAAATTATACAAATACATGGAAATTAAACAATATGCTCCTGAATGACAAGTGGGTAAATGAAGAAATTGAGAAGGAGATTGAAAAATTTCTTAAATCAAATGATAGAAGAAACACAACATGCCAAAACTTACGGGATACAGCAAAAGCAGTACTAAGAGGGGAGTTTATAGCTATAAGTGCCTACAGCAAAAAAGAAGAAAGATTTTAAGTAAACAACCTAATGATGCCTCTTAAAAAATTAGAAAAGCAAGAGCAAACCAAATCCAAAATCAGTAGAAGAAAATGAATAATAAAGATTAGAGCAGAAATAAATGAAATTGAAATGAAGAAGATAATACAGTCAATGAAATAAAAATTTGCTTTTTAAAAAACTAAACAAAATTGACAAACCTTTAGCCAGACTAAGAAAAAAAGAGAGAAGGCCCAAAGAAATAAATTTATAGATTAAAAGGGACATTATAACTGACAGCACATAAACTCAAAGGATCATTATTGGCCACCATGAGCAACTATATAACAATAAATTGGAAAATCTAGATAGGATGGACAAATTCCTAGACATGTACAATCTACCAAGGTTTAAATTCGAAACCTGAACAGACCAATAACAAGTAGTGAGATAGAAGCCCTACTAAAGTCTCCCAGTAAATAAAAGCCTGGGACCCAATGCCTTCACTGCTGAATTCTACCAAATATTTAAAGTGGAAACAATACCAATCCCACTTAAACTATTTCAAAAAATAGAGTTCCAAACTCATTCTATGAAGCCAATATTTCCCTACTACAAAAATGAGACAAAGACACATAAAAACACAAAACAAAACAAAACAAAAACACAACTACAAGCCAATATCTCTAATGAATATTGACACAAACATCCTCAAAAAATAATAGCAAATCAAATTCAACAACATATTAAAATGATCATTTGCCAAGTGGGATTTATCCCTGGGATGCAAGGATGGTTCAACATAAGCAAATCAATCAACGCAATACATATATCAGTAGAATGAAGAACAAAAATCATTTTAACTGATGCTGAAATAACATTTGATAAAATTCAACATCCCTTCATGATTAAAAAAAAAAAAAAACCTCAGAAAATTGAGTATTGAAGGAACATACCTCAACATTTAAAAAGCCGTATACTACAGACCCACAGCTAATATCATACCAAATGGGGAAAAACTGAAAGCCTTACCTCTGATATCTGGAACATGACAAGGATGCCCACTTTCACTACTGTCATTCAACATAGTACTGAAAGTCCTAGTTAGAGCAATCAGACAAGAGAAAGAAATAAAGGGAATTCAAATTAAGAAGAAAGAAGTCAAATTATCCTTGTTTGCAGATGATATAATATTGTATTTGGAAAAACCTAAGGACTCCACAAAACCTATTAGAACTGTTAAATTCATTAGTTACAGGATACAAAATCAGCATACAAAAAGCCATAGAATTTATATATGCCAACAGTGAACAATCTGAAAATGAAATCAGAAAAATCCTATTTACAATAGCCACACATAAAATTAAATACCTAGGAATTAACTTAACCAAAGAAGTGGAAGATCTCTGTAATGAAAACTGTAAAACACTGATGAAAGGAATTGAGGAGGACACTGAAAATGGAAAGATATTTCAGAGTCAAGGATTGAAAGAATCAATATTGTTAAAATGTCCACACTACCCAAAGCACACTACAGACTCAATGCAATCTCTGTCAAAATACCAATGGCATTCTTCACAGGAATAGAAAAAAAAGAATCCTAAAAGCTATCTTAGGTCAAAAGAACAAAACTGAAGAATTCACATTACCTGACTTCAAATTGTACTACAGAGCTATAGTAACCAAAACAGCATGGTCCTGGTATAAAGACAAACACTTAGAGCAGTACAACAAAATAGATAACCCAGAAGCAAATCTACATATTACAGTGAACTCATTTTCAAGAAAAGTGCCAAGAATATACACTGGGGAAAAGACAATCTCTTCAGTAAATGGTGCTGGGAACATTGGATATTTATATACAGAACAATAAAACTAAACCTCTATCTCTCACCATATACAAAAGTTATATTAAAATGAATGACTTAAATCTAAGACTTATGCTATGAAACTACTACAAGAAAACATTGGGGAAATTCTCCAGAACATTGATCTGGGAAAAAAATTTATTGAGTAATACCCCACAAGCCCAGGCAACCCAAGCAAAAATGGACAAATGGGATCACATCAGGTTAAAAAGCTTCTAATTAAAGGCAATAATCAACGAAGTGAAGAGACAATCCACAGATGAGAAAAAAATATTTGTCAACTACCATCTGACAGAGGAATAATAACTAGAATATGTAAGGAGTTCAAACAACTGTAGAGGAAAAAAATCTAATGATCTGATTTTAAAATGGGCAAAAGGTCTGAACAAACATTCTCAAAAGACATACAAATAGGAAATAAGCAAATGAAAAGGTGCTCGACATCACTGATCATCAGATAAATGCAAATGAAAACTACAATGATATATCATCTCACCCCAGTTAAAATGGCTTTTATCCAAAAGACAGGCAATAATGCTGGTGAGGATGTGGAGAAAAGGGAACCTTTGTACACTCTTGGTAGCAGTGTAAATTAGTACAACCACTATGGAGAACCGTTTGAAGCCTCCTCAAAAACCTAAAAATAGAGCTACCATATGATCCAGCAATCCCACTGCTGGGTATATTCCCAAAAGAAAGGAAATCAGTATACTGAAGAGATATCTGCACTCCCACGTTTGTTGCAGCACTATTCTCAATAGTCAAGATTTGGAAACAGCCTAAGGTGTTCATCAACACGAGTGGAAAAAAAAAAAATTGTACTTATACACAATGGAGTACTATTCAGCCATAAAAAGAATGAGATCTAGTCATTTGCAATAACTTGGATGGAACTGGAGGCCCTTATGCTAAGTGAAAGAGCTGGGCACAGAAAGACAAATATCACATGTTTTCACTTATTAGTGGTCTCTAAAAATCAAAACAATTGAACGCTTGAAGATAGATAGTGAAAGGGTGGTTACCAGAGGCTAGGAAGGGTAGCAGGGGGTTGGGGGTGGGGTGGCAATGGTCAATGGGTACTAAATATAATTGAAAGAATGAATAAGACCTAGTGTTTGATAGCACGACAGGGTGACTATAGCCAATAATAATTTAATTGTACATTTTGAAATCACGAAGAGTATAACTGGATTGTTTGCAGCACAAAAGATAAATGCTTAAGGGGTTGGATACCCACATTTTACATGACTTGATCATTATGCACTGCATGACTGTATCAAAATATCTCATGTGCCTCATAGTTACACTTACTACATACCCACAAAAATTAAAATTAAAAATTAAAAAAAGATCGTGACTTTTTTTTTCTTTTTCTTCTTTTTTTTGGGGGGGCGGGGGGACGGGTCTCACTCTGTCGCCCAGGCTGGAGTGCAGTGGCATGATCTCGGCTCACTGCAAGCTCCGTCTCCTGGGTTCACGCCATTCTCCTTCCTCAGCCTCCGGAATAGCTGGGACTACAGGCTCCCGCCACCACGCCCGGCTAATTTTTGTATTTTTAGTAGAGACAGGGTTTCACCATGTTAGCCAGGATGGTCTCCATCTCCTGACCTCGTGATCTGCCTGCCTCAGCCTCCCAAAGCACTGGGATTACAGGCGTGAGCCACCGCACCCAGCCCAAGTGACTTTTTTCTATAATTATTTAAGCAAAAATTGGCCAAATTTCAATACAATATAAAAACTTACACCATAAAATAAAATTTTCTGTTTGTTTTTACCTTGGAAAAGTATTAAGGCAACCTTTTAATGGACTCTATGTGTTCTATGACAATATTTATAAGATAATGTTTGCTTTATATGGAAGAGTTTCAAAACAGGATGCTATATTTAAGTGATGAAAAGCTGTTTAGAATCCTAGGCAGTCCAGGACACATTTTTCACTTAGACCAAAGACTGCCTCTTCCCTGTCTTGTATCTCTATGTTCTAGAACAGGTGGCTTAAAAAAATCTCTAGAATCTAACCTCTGGTGGAGATCAGTGCTCCATCTTAGCCAGACCTCCCCTCTTCATCAGTCACTAGGAACGCCACTGAGGATAGTCTCTTTGCTTGACAGTGCTCAAAGAAATTTTATCCATTTCTCTTTCAGCTTTAAATGAGCTGGTCCAGTGACCCCTACACCCCACCACACACACACAAGTCTTCATACATGTGTTAATATGTTAGGTCAACAACATAGCAATGTATTGTTTTACTTTTGTATTGAAGAAATACAAATAATCCAGATGACACTGCCTGAATAGTACAATGCAATTCTAGCAATTGGCATGATAACATTGTTAGTTTTGTTTTTTGTTACCAAGATCAGAATATGTCTCAAAGTTTAGGCATTATACTTATTGAAATAAATAAAAATGATCAAAAATATTACTTAAACATAAAAATTATACACATATGTAAGTGTAGATAGAAGAATCAGAGAGGCAAAGAGTTTGTGATCCTGCCACCTCTTACTTTACAAACAACCTTCTATTAAATTGGCTTACTTTTTTCTTAGCACCACCAAAAACCAACATTCTAAAATATCTTACACATTGAAAAGTGACTTAATACAAAACTCAATGAACAATTGCTCTAATGAAAACAATTTTGGGAAAAGAGTATCGCTGTACTAAAAATGTTCATCCATAGTGTCAGCTATATAGGTATTTATCATATTCCAATTTCTCAGCTTAAAAAACTCAGACAGTATACAAGTAAAGCATACTAGAGCTCTTTACCCATTACTAACAAGGAAACATAAATATAACCTCCTCTTTCATCCGGGATATGCTTAGCAAGGCTTGCAATGCATTTTATTATTATATTCACATAAACTATGCAAAGGGCAAGTTAAAGTAGAACATAAAAGTTTGATATATTTCTATTCCTTTTCAACATTTCTTCTGATGTGACTTTGAAATAATGGTAACACTTTATTTCAGTCAATAAAACCAATATTCTGTTGTTACAAAATAGATTTTAGAAAATTTTAAAATATGTATAATAGGAAAATAATGCATTGGCTGAGATTCTTTGTATGTCAAAACTTCTGAATCAACAGCATAAATGTATTTGAGGGGTATGACACATGATGAATTTTGTTTGGCCTATGAAGGTATATTTATCTCTACATATCCTATTTTGAGGAACATTCAGAGAACAGTTTGCTTCAGCCAGAAATGTTTAAAAAAGAAATCAGATAACATTTTGGAGTTTTTTTCTTTATAAATGTATACATGCTAGATAGAGAACTTTTGAATAATACAGAAAAGTAGGAAGAAAAACAGTTGCTCGTAATCCCACAGACGATAAGTAATTTCTATTTTATGTTTTTCTTAATGCACAATGTTTGCTTAGGCGGTTTATTTTGTCTCCCATGGTTAAAATAATACATTTTGGTATCTTCTCTTTTTTTCACCTGCTTTAAGTGCATGGAAAGGGATATTAGAATAATACTCAGATTTCCATTCCAGTTCTGTCTCTGTCTTTATCACATTGATAAATTATTTATTTCTCTAAGCCTTAGATTTCTCATCTATAAAATGGGGACAACAATGGCATTTATCAATCCCTGTTGGACCTAAGCGAATACTGGTCTTCACAATTACCAGGTTTTTTTGGTGAATAGTGGTGACCTGCAATAATTAGGACTCCTCCGCTGCTACTTCTCTGTCAGGGGACCCATAGCAATGAAAGCAAGACTCAGACTGACTTCTGCCAAACATACAAGCATTCCGTGCAATCAGGGATGCCAGTTCTTTATCTTTACATAATCCCACGGAAGTTTTCTTGGAAGTGTTACTTAGAGACTACGACGTTAATGATATTCCAAGGTGAGGATCAGCTATCATAGTTGGAACAGATAATGAAATCTAAAGTATTGATCCAAAGACATTAGGTTATTGGGCTTTCTAGGTTCAAATATACCATTCAAGCAAGTTTGTAGGTATGTATAAAATAATTCCTAGTCAACATATTTAGGATATCACTCATTTCAACAGTAAGAAATCTCCACTAAATGTCCCTGTGATAATTAATGAACTCAATAATGAGAAATCATACAGAGATACCTGAAACACTGGTATAGACATCTCTGAAATCTAGATTCCTAATCAATGCCTTTCAATATGAACTAATTACCCCTGACTGAGAATTTCTGATTAGAATACTTGAATTGTTGACTAAATGTCTTTGGGTTATATATAAAAACTAATATACACACATTTATATCTCATTGTCTATGATAAAGCATTTTAAAGAAAATTTGGGACATTTAAAAACTATCTCATATGCTGTCATAAAGACTCAATGAAACAACTTAATAAATATTTATTGAGATCCTAAAAATATGTCAGGCACTATTTAAGGTTTTGGGAATAAAGAAAAGAGTATGAAAAAGCTCTGCTCTCATGGACATTGTATTGACAGTGTCTAGACACTGTGTTCTCAATACATTATTTACCAAATTAATAAATGTTTAATGTATTTCCTGCTATCATGAATATGATGATAATGATTTATGTTCCTACTGTATACATAGAGTGTTACACACACACACCTGAGCATTTTTTCCTGAACATAATTGTTCCTTCTATATAGTATTCCAGAGTCTGAATATAAAGTAATTTGCTTAACCATTCTTTTCCTTGGCATTTAAGCTGTTTTAACTTTTTTGTAATAAAAATCATACTGTGAGAAACATCTAAGTATTAGAAACTCTTCCTCTTCTTTTTTTGTTTGCATACCTCTCTTCCTCCTAGTACTCATTTTTTAAAGATAATTTTTTCCTAAGATTTCCAGAAACTCATGCATCTTTGCCCACAGATGATACGTCTAATACTAAAGAGGCTTCTGGGTGATGTAGCTCAAGCAGCCAAGTTCCTTGTACTACAGATGGGTCTGCTATAGAAACCTTCCTTATGCCATTTCTCAATCAATGCTGGCAGCCTTTTTTATCACCTGGTAAATCAGTTAGAATCATTTTTCCAGCCCGGGAATATACTGTTTTGATAACCTGAAGTAGCCTATCAGTCCTTGTAATTTCTTCTAATGGTGTGAGGTACAACATGCCATAACTTGTTCTGTGTTTCTGAGAGGATAGCCCAACATGCTTCAGACTACTGGAGTATTATAGCCTATACTGATGAGGACAAGTCTCTGAATCATCATAGGGTTTATTTCTTCCCTTTCTGGAATGCAGCACCTTAACAAAGCCTTTAATGTCCTTGTCAGTTGTTGCTCAGCTGGTCCAATTGAAATATCATTGATTGAATGGACCAATGTAATGTTCTGCTGTTCATCTCAATAGCGCAGGTTCCTTTAACTATATTATGACAGAAGGGAAAGGTAAGATAGCTTTGGAGTAAGATGAAAAAATATATGCTCTTCCCCATCCCAAGTGAATGCAAACAATTTTGATTGTCTTCCAAATAGGGCTGGAAAACAATGTATCGCCAGGTCACTGGCAGCATACTACACACCTCAGACCAGTAATTCTGCTTTGGCAAAGATAACACTTTAGCACAGTCCACGCTCATCCTTCGGGATTTGTCTGGTTGAAAGAGAATATGGTGGGAATCACCAATTCTGCATTCTTTAGTTATTTAAGGGCAACTCTAATACCTGCTAGTCCCGATGGGACATAAAATTGTAGTAATTTACTGTTTTGGGATGGGTAGGGGAGCAGTTTTAACTCTTATTCCACAGACCAAGGAATCACTGTGGAGGATTTGCCAACTACTCTGTATGTCTATCATAAGTATTCATTTAGGAATGGGAAACGACCACTTGTGGTTCTCTGGATCACTACAAGGCAGGACCTGGGCCAAGAGTTTATTTATTACCCGGCCCTTCAGCCATATCCACTATAATAGAGGCATTATGTTGCTACTTTGTAGCTAGTTCCCAAAGCCCCAGTTCCCAAAGGGCAATGTGAAAAGCATTAGATAGTACATGAACATGCAGCAGAGTTCAGCAAACATGAGTATTTTTAAAAATTTCAACTTTTATTTTAGATACAGAGGGTACATGTGCAGATTTGTTACATGGGAATATTTCCTGATGGACCTGAGTCTTTTACAATGGGCAATAAGCATGCCCGCCCTTTGCTCTGGGGGAGAGTACTATCTCAGTCTTCCAAGACTGTTGGTTACACAAACATCCTTGAATAGACAGTTGATACAAAGGGCAGTCAGTTCTCAAAATGTGGAGAAGTATAACAGACTCATGGAGAATTGTGTCCAAAAACTGGTAACATACACTTTAAAGATGCATGGTATTTGTTCAATTAAATATGTAGGATCTGTAGAAAAGTTACAGTGTTGGTCCAGGGAAGTAAAACACTGATGAAGGGACACAGTGTTTATTCAGGGTAGTAATTTGTTAACGATTGCTTTGTTAATTGAGATCTGTAACTTATGGATTATGTGATTTGAAGCCTTACTTACTATGGAGAGGTTAATTTCCTTGATTCTATCTGAAATTATATTTCATTGAATCTAAGATCTCATAGACATAATGTGTACCATTATTCTATTTACCACTAAGAAAAAATTGTCTAATAACTAAATGTTGCAATACTTTATCACATTCAATGTAAAATGTATACTTTGCAGACATTAAATTATGAAATATATGTCTTCAAATCAATTAAATATAAAAGAAGACATTCATATGGCCAATGGGAATATAAAAAATACTCAACATCACTAAACATCAGGGAAATGCCAATTAAAACCACAATGAGATATCACCTCACATCTGTTAGAATGGTTGTTGTCAAAAAGATAAAAGGTAACTGTTGTTGAGGATGCAGAGATAAGGAAATTCTTGTACATTGTTAGTGAAAATGTAAATTAGTACAGCCATATAGAAAACAGCATAGAGATTTCTATAAAACTAAAAATAGAACTACCATATGATCTAGCATTTCTACTTCTAGATATATATTCAAAGGAAGTGAAGTCAGCATGTCAAAGAGATATCTGCACATATGAACACTTCCATGTTCACTGCAGCATTATTTACAATAGCCAAAATATGGAGTCAACCTAAATGTCCATCAATGTATGAATGGATAAAGAAAATGTGCTCTATATATACAATGGAATACTACTCAGCTATTAAACAATAAGGAAATCCTACCATTTGAACGACATGAATGAACTTGGAGGACATTATGCTCAGTGAAATAAGCCAGGCACAGAAAGAGAAACACTGCATGATTTCACTTATATATGGAATCAAAAAAGTTGAACTTTAGCAGAGAGTGAAATGGCGAGTGCTCAGGGTCTGTGCTGGGAGAAAGGGGGTGATGTGGATATGTTGATCGAAGTTACAAAGTTTCAGTCAGACAAGAGGAGTAAGTTCTGGAGATCTATTGTATAGCACGGTGACTAGTTCTGGAGATCTATTGTATAGCACGGTGACTAGCGTTAATAATAATGTACACTTGAAAACTGCTAAGACAGTAGACCTTAAATGTTCTCACCACAAAAAATAATAAGTATGTGAGGTGAAGTATCTGTTAATTAGCTTAATTCAATTATTGTACAATGTATACACATATCAAAACATCACATTGTACACTGTTTATATAAAATGTGTATTTGTCAATTAAATCTTAATAAAGCTGGAAAAAAATCAATAAAATATATATTTGTTTATTGCCTTTTTCAACTAGAATGTAAGGTCAAGGAAAGTAGGAATTTTATTGACATTAATCATTAATATATGCCTGGTGTCTAGCACAGTGTCTGGCACATAAAGAATATTCATGAAATATTTACTAAAAAGATATAGGAAAAATTGTAGGCTCTGTCTCCCTCCCACTTTCCTTTCTCCTCTTTCCTTTCTCCTCATCCCCAACTTTGGTCTATAATAGTAGTTCTCAATTCCACCAACATATAGAATCATCTGGGGAGCTTTAAAAACATACCAATTCCTGAGCCTCATCCAGACTAATTAAATCAGAATTTCTTGGAGCAAGGCACAGACACAGGTGTGCTGTAAAAGCTGCCCAGGTGAATCTAAAGCACATTAAGACATTCAGAATAACTGATCCATGCTGTTTCATTAGTAGTATATACGTATGCAGCAGCCAGGTATCTCCACATTACATCTTCTCCTCCATGTAGATACATGCTCACTTGTTCGGTAAGGAAAAGCTTTCTAAAGGAAATTATTGATATTCCCTCAAAGGATAATAATCCAGTATGATTGCATAAGACATCCATATTAACTATATCCTCAAACAGTCAAGTGAGGAGGGTAGAGTAAATATTATAAACTAAAATTAGAATCTGAATCTCAATGATTTGCTCAAGGGAAAAGGAAGAGTATCTACACTTTTCTCCTCTTTTCGTTTTACGATTTAAAAAAAAATAGAAAAAAAGTGTTCTAAATTCTCGTTTTATCTCTATATTGAAACTGCATTTCAGATCTGATTACTGTGAGCCATTGATTCATTTAACAACTACTCATTGAATAGTGACTGGTTTGTTGAGTTCCTACAATGTTCCAGCTGTTATTCTAAGGTAAATTGAGCTTTCCTTTTAACATGTACTCCGCCCCAGCAACCTGTACCTTTTCTCACCCTCCTATCTCTCACCACCTCAACCTTTTTTAACCTACCCTGATTTACGCCAGTGCTTTAGATCAGCAAATAACACAAGTCTATTAACGACTGTTAACTTATGGTGTCCTGCCGTCTTCACACTTTATTTCACGATTCTCATCTCTTTTCTTTCCCTTGCTAGATTTTCATCAGTGAGTTTGGGGCCTCTTGAAAACAGATTAAAGAATGCTAATAATAATATCCTATTAACCATTGGGGGATTGAAGCTTGAAAACTGGGGTCAATTTTGGTTTTTGTCTTTCCAGAGAAAGTGAAGTCTCTATATCTCAAATGTGCTGGAAACCATTTTTCCTTGGGGGTGAAGTGAACCATTAGACTCTCATTTTCATTTTACGAAGTAGGAAACATTCCCCAGCAACAGGGGAATCTGTACTTAAATGATCTTATGTCCATAAATGAATAAGACTTACAATAAAGCATTTTCCTGAAACAACCATTAAAGACTCTTAAAATCAAAAGTCCCCATGATGAAGATGTAGGCAAAATAGGCAGACTGTTCTAATGATATTTAGGGGCAGACCTAATTTTCTCCTGGGGTATTATAACATTATTAAAAAGTTAATGAGATATCAGCCATCCTTAAAAATCTTTAATCCCAAGGATGTATATTACACAATTAAGGTCCTCATTAAATAATTTAACATCATCCATAGACATTTGAATTTATATGGAAATGATAATGCCTTCTTTTGATTTTTATGTGGTTTCCTTTAAAATTTGAAATGAGGGAGAGTGTATGAAATCTATGATTTCTAAGTCCAAACCAACATTTCACAAACACTTTTAAACACAGACCTTCGACATATTTCACACATATTTTGGGGAGATGCTATGTATTATTTCCTTCCCAAGCAAATGTTTATTATCATTTTAAAGATTCTAACATGACACACAATGAATTGGGTGACCATACTTCCATAGTTGCCTGGGACAATCTGATTAATGCTTCCCCTGGCGTAATATCAATAGCGCTCCCTTTTTCTTTCTCTCAATTATTCTAGTGTGGGCAATAAATCATGTGGTTACCCTACCAATTTTAGTTTAGCATAGTATAACTTAACATTTCCCAGCCTTACTTTTCTGTGGAAGCCGCTTCTCCCGTGGTACTTATCAACTTCCCAGGGATACACTATTTTACAGATTTCCTACTTAATACTTAATATCTGACATTAGTTTAAATTTACAAAAATTTATTCTTCTCCCTTTTTGGGTAGCAACTGTAAAAGTAACTTACAGGAAGCAGATGGGGGTAGAAGAAAATGAAGACACATTGAGGCATGTGGGAAAAAGAATGCAGGGTGCGCTCTACTTTTTCAGGTTGAGGACATTGTTAAATTGTAGCTATGGAACAGTGAGTGGTGGAACCAGGCATATTACAGGTTTCCCAACTCAGCTGAACCATAACAAATACACTGGGTAGAATATAGCTGCAGGTTTCTTCAGGTCCCCAACTTAATTACCCAAATGTATTTTTTCCTCCCACTACCTACAACCTATTAGCCCCCTTAAAATATCATTCATCTGTGCCGAAAAATAAAAAAAGTACCGCCCAGTAGCCAGTGGTGAAGTTGTACTCACAGAAGCTTTGTGATTATCCAGCCTCCATTCAATAGCCACACTAACCTTGGTTGGCTTGGGGAAAGAAAACATCAGAATCAGAGTAATTCAACTGCTTCCCGTGGTATGGTTTTGTCTGTGGCGGTAGATATCCAAGGAAGTGTGGTTGAACTGAGAAGTCAACAGCGGCAGAGGACTCCTCTTTGGAGACAGAAATGAATGTGAGACCAAGGTGTGTTCAAGGTGATTATTCCATCTCTTCTATATATCTTTTCTTACGGGATGCAAGAGAGAGATTTTCATAACCATTGTCACAGGACCTCACAGGGGAACCGTTCAAACCCACATAGGTCAAAAACACACGAATAGCATTCATATTCTTCAAATATCTTAAGTTTTTCCACCTGATTTATTTTAACAGCAAACTCAACACCAGAATAAATCATTACACTCTCCAACTAAAAACCAATTGTTACACTGAAATAGACAAATGATTTCTGCCAATTAAAAAAAGCAATTGCTATCTCAAATAACTTGTTTATAACTACCCAGTTATAAAGTTACCCAGTGTTTATTGGAAACCATTTTCTGGAGATTACTTAAATTTTAAAAGATTTTTAATATTGTCCCACACCATTATTAAATATCTATATGCATTAATTTCCCTCGTAGAAACAGCTATCACACAAAGGTTTATGCATCTAGGTACCATTCTAAACACACTTCATGCATATACTCATTTAATCCTCCTAGCAATGTTCTGCGATAAGTACAAATATTACTGACTCCACTTACAGATGAGGAAACCAAGATGCAGAGAAATTTACTAACCTGCCCATGGTTATCTGGCTAATAAGTAGCAGTTTGTCTTTTCCTCACCAACTGCCTCTTTCTCTTTATATTTTACAAAAATGTAGTATATTTTTATTTTAAAGCTTTTGAGGAAAAGTACTATTTCTTGTTTGTGTTTCTATTTTCAATATCTCATGCCCTTCTTTGGGTATGGCAAGCAATCAAAAATGGATATGATAAATATTTCTATCAATAGTAATCTTGTTTTAGATAAACAAAAGACCAATATTCTATGAAGTGCCTTGGGCATAGCAAATGTTCAATAAATATTTGTTGATTCTTTCTGCTCAGGTATATGAAGACTATGCAAACATTTTCTAAAATAGCAATTATTATTATTCCCCACTTCTTTAGTTTGATAAAATTTAACAAAAATTAAACAACATACTTCCCAAATGTAATTGCTTAACTGCCAGTTCACAGTATGAACACCAAAAATGTATTTTGGGCAGTTTTTTAAGCAGTCAATTTTTCTTTGCAAAAGATAAAACATTGTGCTGTGTTGAGTAGTGTCCCCCAAAATTTGTGTTCACCCAGACACTCAAACTACAATCTTATTTGGAAATAGGGTATCTGCAGATGTAATTAGTTAAGATGACATCATACTGGATTCAATTGGACCCTAAACCCCATGACTGCTGTGCTAATTGGAAGGCTCAGCTGGGTACGGTGGCTCACGCCTGTAATCCCAGCACTTTGGGAGGCTGAGGCAGGTGGATCACAAGGTCAGGAGTTCAAGACCAGCCTGGCAACATGGTGAAACCCCCGTCCCCACTAAAAATATACAAAAATTTGTCGGGCGTGGTGGCAGGTGCCTGTAATCCCAGCTACTCGAGAGGCTGAGGTAGAGAATTGCTTGAACCCAGGAGGTAGAAGTTGCAGTGAGCCAAGATCACGCCACTGCACTCCAGCCTGGGTGACTGAGAGAGACTTCGTGTGAAAAAAAAAAAAAAAAAGGAGGCTCTGTGCCAACGCAGAGACACAGAGACACAGAAGCATACAGAGAGAACACCACACCACGTGACAATAGAGACAGAGATTGAAGTGATTCAGATGCAAGTCAAGGAACATTAAGTGTTGTCAGCAACTACCAGTGCCAGGGGAGAGGCATGGGACACATTCTCCGTTCAGTCCTCCAAAAGGAATCAATCTTGCTCACACATTGATTTCAGCCTTCTAGTCCCCAGAACTGTAAGAGTATAAATTCCTATTGTTTTAAGCTACCAAGTTTGTGGTAAGTTGTTATGGCAGCCCTGGGAAACTAATGTAGCCACTAATGTAAAATTCTAATGTTTGCTCGTTGTTAGATAGAAATTTGCTGATACTTCAATTGCCTAGACATCAGCAAGAAAACATATTCTATAAATATTATTCTTTGTTTTTATTTTAAGTATATATTTTTAAATTTGTCTAAAACAATCACTTTTCAAAGCAGTGTTTAAATATCTTCCTTAAGCTTTTAAATAAGCTTAATCTCCACCAGTTAATGATTATTGCTATATAGTGATATGAAACTAGAGTTTTATTTTCTCCATTAATATCTATTATGGTTTATTTTATTTCTACCTCATAGGTAATGTTTTAAGATTCTCATATTGTACAGTTAATTTCATGGAGACCTTGGTAAAGGGCAATTCAAACCTACTCCCATTGTCTTTTCAAAACATATAACCTTCCTTGCCTTCTTGGTTATTCATGAAGATAATACCATAGCTTCGGAAATAATTTCAAAAACTATGTCTAAAATAGTCATTAATTAACTGTGAATAATAAATTTGTCAACTATTTTTTAAGTTGACAAAAACATTACTAAAGCCAATTCTAATCACATTAAGCCGTTTTTGCAATTGTACAAAATTTGTTTTGTATAACAAATAATTTGTTTTATTTGCTCACAGCAACCCTTCCTTTTTTGTCACCCTGAGAATGTTTACTTTGAAACAAGGACAAAAAATATTATTCATACTTAGGTTTTGCTTTTGATGCCACTCGTCAACTGCATTAAATTCTGAAAATATAACTCAAAGATACTTTAAATAACGACAACGTTAATTAGAATCTAGAGCTATAAGTAATGTTTTAATTATAGCAATTTCTTGGTTTTCTAAGAAATACCACTTAAGAGGCTAAGTGTATTTCCAAGTGACAGGAAGAAATATGGGATTTTCAGTTGGTACAAAAGTAATATTTATCTTTGGAAATTTTTTCCAAATTTTGCGTTTGGGACTTAAGTGTGTTTGAATCACTGGAAAAGCTTCTGGCTCTTTGGTATCATTTACAGATTTAAAGATACACCAGAACTGTATCCTTAGTGAAATAACAGAGAAAAAGAAATGAGAGGAGAATGTGAGTTGAAGGTGCTGACGAGTTCTTTATTCTAGTCATCAAAATACAAATGACAGTTTATTCATTTTTCATATGTAAGGTAAAGATACGATCATAGTTTCTAACCCGAAAAAAAATGTGCTTAAAGAGGCAGTATAGCCGGGCGTGGTGGCTCACGCCTATAATCCCAGAACTTTGGGAGGCCGAGGCGGGCGGATCACGAGGTCAGGAGACCATCCTGGCCAACACGGTGAAAACCCGCCTCTACTACAAATACAAAAAAAAAAAAAAAAAAATTAGCCGGGCTTGGTGGTGGGTGCCTATAGTCCCAGCTACTCGGGAGACTGAGGCAGGAGAATGGCGTGAACCTGGCAGGCTGAGGTTGTAGTGAGCGGAGATCGCGCCACTGTACTCCAGCCTGGGTGACAGAGCGAGACTCTATCTCAAAAATAATAAATAAAATGAAAAAAAAAAAAACAAAATAAAAAAGGCAGTGTAAAATCTCATGATTCCTTTTCAAATGTCGGGCTGGGAAACATGTACAAGTAAATGTTGTAGTCCCTCTTAATTCATCAGTTCCATATATGAATGAGGCTACTCAGCTCAGTTACTTCATTAAAACTGACCATACGTTCATATCAGAGTCTCAGCTACACATCAAATTTGTACTATACCATTCAGTTTCCATTAGTAATGCCTATGACATTCTTTAATGGCTATTGAACACTCTATGCTAAATGAGAAAATTCTGTCATAGCTAGTTGATCCTCCACACTGAACCTTGGCTCACAGCATCTTGATGTCACCAGCCTGATAGTGCAAGGAGAATGAATGGTAGAGTGAGGAGGAAGGGAGCAAAGCCAAGCTTATCTATCCATAGGTAGCACACATCAATTCAAGACCTGAGCACAGCCACAGGGAAACACCAAAAGGATTAAAGTGCGTATATTCCTCTGTTCTATGTGCACACAAACAGGTATTTATTAATTCAACTGTTCTGTCCTCAAAAACCAGGAATATTTTCAGGTGTGGGGCTAAAAGAGGAAAAAGTAGAGGAGAAGGATGGGAATCACAGTCTCCATTCTATTAACCTCTACTGTGCCCATGTGCCTTCTAACAGCTCTGAGGAAATGGAAGCCAAGATGCTAGGAAGAGGGAGGATAGCAGAAACTCCCAGGCGCTGTTAACACCCACTCCAAAGTAGGGATGCAGAATGAAGTTTCGAAAGCATTTGAAAAATCAGGGTCAACAATCTGTTGGGATGAAAGTAAGAGAGTTTGCAAAGAACCATAATCTTTAAACTGTAATGCGAAATATTTTTATTACTTTACTCATAGGTAACGGCAAACAGGGTTAGCAGCTTTAGGCACGTGAGTCTTCAGTCCTCTGTCTTCATTCTGCCACTTCTTGGCAGCCAGGATCCTCTGGCCCTGTACCCAGAGGCACCCTAGCTCCAAGTTACAGTGGTTCAATGATAGGCATTTTAGTTACCTGAGTTTCTGTGGAGATGAATAACCTGCCTCATCCAGACAACACACTATGTCAACACGTTCATCCCTGATTGAAGACTTCAAGTCTTCGAGTCTTAGTGTTCAGTTAAGAAAATTTCAAATATTGGTAGGCCGGTTAGCAAACGTTTGTTTAAATAAAAACAAGAAAAACTAAACAGGAAATAAAAAGTGGGGAGGGAGAACAACTGGGGAACACCTGCTATGGCTCATTGATTTTTATAACAAGCCTGTGAAATATTGCACTGGTAAGGCTTAGAGAGGATGAAGAGGTGGTTCCCAGGACTTTCCAGACAAAGATGCTTCCAACCCTGGCTATGGTATGGCCTAACCAACTCTCCGTAGAGACTGCATAACTGTTTTCTTAGCTAGCATAGTCATCTTATTTTCCTAATGTATTATTAATTTTTTGCTAATTAAATCCATAAAAGTGAAACTTTCCTGCTTAAAGTAAGGCTGTGGATGGTCAGGTCAGTTTGGATTATTACTCAACCTTCTTTGGCCAGAGCAACTGCTTAATGTATTATTCTGTCTCCAGCCAGAGTGTCCAAATCACTGAAGATTAAAGAATGTTTACTGTGGCTGAGATCACTAAATATTTCATATATTGAAAGTTCTGATATGTCCTAGCTACCATATGACATCATTAAACAAGAAAAGATGATAAATCCCGATTTAGTGTCTGGCCTCCAACGTAAGAAATAGTACAGAGCTTCCATTTCCATTCTCTTTCTCATTGGGTCTTAAATGTAAAGGAAGAAAAGAAGAAGAGGAACTTAGAGTTGATGGAGTCAGATGATCCAGTGATTCCAACAACAACCTGAACATTGCTGCAATTATTCTTATTTGCAAGTGAGAAAGTGGAGACACAGAAAGATCAAGAAGCTCGTCTAACTTCCGGAAGTGAGTGAATGGCATAGCCGTGGGTCAAATTCCTATCTGTCTCCTTATGTCACAGCAGGGAGAAGCATAAATGCCTGGGTCTATTGTTCCTGGTTCTACTGTCCAGTCAACTGTAATTGGCTCACCATCAGGGCATCATGATATCATGATCAACACTCCATTGAAATATAATAAAATAGGAAAGGCCTGCCTATGTTTCTTGAAACTTTTATTTTATTTGTACAATATATACACATATATTCATACACATTGTTTCATGATACATTTATATCTTCCTGTGGTCTCAGTTAGAAATGAAACTAATTAAACTGCCAAACAGCTCTCCTATTGGGATTCTTGGTTATTCTATAAGAGCCAGAGTTAATAGGTTTGAGAAACATTGTTTTGAGGGAGAGCAACTACACTAGTGGTTTTTTCTCCAAGAGCAGAGATTAATAAAACTACTGACTCATGCAATTTCCCTTGCCATACTCTAAAATTCCTCAGTGCGAATCTGTGAAAGACAGCTGTATCTCACTTTTATATAATATTTGTAATTATTAAAAAACTACTTCACCATAGACAATGTGGCGTGCCTACAAACAAGGGTATGAGCATGTGTGTGGTTAGTGGTTAGAGGATAGTCAACTTAGGAGGTTAATACTGGCGGTGCCTAATTATGAATACATACCCCAGCAATGGTTGACCAGCTCTTAAAATAATCTAATACAGTGACTCAATCCTGGCTCCACATTAAGATCATCAGAGGGCTTTCAAAAATATTTTAGCAGTTATATTATTTCATTTTTAAATTATCATACAATAAAATCAATATTTTATTTGTTGTACAATTGAATATTTTATTTTGTTGTACAGTATATTTCTTTTGTTGTACAGTTCAATGAGTTTTAATACATGTATAGATTCATACAACCACCCCCACAACCCAAACACAGTTTTACTACCCCCAAAAATTCCCGTGTGTTCTAGCCCTTCAGAGTCCCAATCTTCTCATGACTATTATCCCTATCAATCATAATTTGTTGAGAAGCTTTTAAAAAATATTAATGTCAAGCTCTGCTCTCAGAGCTTCTGATTTAATTAGACTGGGGTGGGGTCTGGAGGTCTTTTTAAAAAATGTAATACACAGCCAGGGTTGGGAAACTGGTGCTGTCATCGAAGTCCACATTCTGAAGGCTGCTACCGTAAATGCTTCCACTATCTTTATCGCAATTCAGCATTAAGTGTTTTGCCGGCCAACACTATGGATATTAAAGACTTATTTTTACTGAGAAAATAGTGTTCAAAATATGTGAATGAGTTGTAGGAAGTATGGTACAGGCACCTCTACCCTCTGACCAAGAGGTATGAGGATGTGATAACTCCAACAGCCATTGCAGAAGAACATATGCCTCTTTAGGGAAGGCTTGGGCACAGGATATAACTAGAGGTTTAACAGAATTCTGTTCCTGAAATATTATAGGATTTGTCCTGAGCTAATCCTTCATGGCTGATGCCTGTCTAAAATGCCTGAAAGGATTGGGAACTATAATTTCATTGGGCCTTCAGAAAAGTTTAGATGTCTGTTTTGACTTGCCTGTAAATATTTGCTTTGCAGATTTGGTCTGAGACTTGCTTTCATTGTAATTTGCCATCTGGTAGAGAAATGTTGAGGCGGGAAGGTTATTCTTTCCAACTCCTAACTTACAAAGCAGTAGTTCTCAATCTTGGCTGCGCATTAAAATCACCTAGGGAAATTTAAAAATCCTGATGCTCAGACTTCAACACAGAGCAATTAATTCGGTGTCTCTGGCAATGGGATCCAGGCATCATTATTTTAAAACTCTCCAGGTCTGTAGCCAAGGTTGAAAGATTACTAATATCTGCCAAAATATTATCTAATAATTTTGAACATATAAATTGGCTTAAATTTATTCAGCTCATTAAGCTGAATTCCATCTTCCCTCACCAACACATCGAAACCTGTCTTCCAGCAGAGCAGCTGGCTAGCTGCCCAGTAACACCATGCAGCTGCAGATCATCTTTACCCCTGACCTCTCCCTTTTGAGTCATAAACTCTGCCTAGAAGATGTATTAGTTATCTATTGTTGTGTAACCAATTAGTCCCAAACCTAAAAGAATAAACATTCATTTTCACATAGTTTGTGTGAGCCAGAAGTCTAGGATAACTTATCTGGGTGGTTCTGGCCCAGGGTTTCTAAAGTGATTGCAGTCCTGTTGCAGTCATCTGAAGGCTTGACTGGGGTTGGAGGATCTGCTCCACGCTCACTCATGGCTGTTGGCAGGAAGCCTCAGCTCCTCACAGGCTGTTGGCCAAAGGCCTCAATTCCTTGCCACATGAATGAAGGTCACATTACAAGGCTGTTTGAATAGCCTTATGACATGGTAGCTGGCTTCCTTCAGAGCCAGTGATCCAACAGAGATAACATGGAGGAAACTAAATTGGCTTTTATGACTGAATCTCTGCGTCATACATGGTCACTTTCCTTCAATTTTATTTGTTTGAAGCCAGAAACTAAGTCTAGCCTACACTCAAGGGAAAGGGAACTAAGCTCTGTGTCTTGAAGGGAAGACTATCAAAGATTTTGTGAACAAATTTTAAAACCATTACAGAAGATAATTGACCAGGTTTCACGGAATACAAAATGTATTTTGACTCTATGAAATAGAGTCTAATTCTACTAGGGTATATAAACTTAACAGGAATTAGATACCCACAGAACCCAAAACACTCGGAGCTAAGAACACAAATTTGAATTTAATGTATTAATTATAATTTGTATCCATACTTTAAACTGTGAAAGAAGAAAGGACACACCAGATCAAAAGATGTCATCTCATCTGGTACAAGCCCATGTTCCAATGAACCAGTTCCTTAAAAGATATGTACTTTATGAGACATGTTATGTATGTGTTAATAACAGATAAACAGAAATGACACTTAATTTCAAGCTCCATTAGTGACATACAGGGAATGGCGTGAACAAGGTCAGCCAAGATGGTAAAGGACAAAAGGATTTCGTTTCCAATTACTTAAAATAGTGTACAAATGTAGCAACAAAAACGATGTTGCGTGCTTGCCAATTTAAAATAGAAGGAATTATAACAAAGAACCAGAAAGCCTTAACAGCTGATGATCTCAAAATCTTCTATTATCTATAGAAATAATTGTTTTTACAACAAATATTTGGACCATATAGACCAGGTGTTTACAGCCTGAAGACCAAATCTGACCTGCTTTCTGCTTATGTAAATAAAGTTTTACTGGAACACAGCCATGCTCATTCCTTTATGTATTGTTTCTGACTGCTTTCACAGTACAAAGGCAGAACCAAGTAATTTCAAAAAAGGCTTTATGGCCTGAAAAAAACTAAGATATTCACTGTTTGCCTTTTACAGAAAAAGTTTGCCACTTTTTGATGTAGACGAAAACAACGGGGATACAAGAGTACTCATAACTTCGTTACGATAATCCTTAAGCTTTTATCACAGATCCTCTGTGCCTCAAAGACAGATCCAAGAAGAAAAAAGATTGGTTTTAAAAAAAAACAAACCATGTCATTATTTATTAAAACTTACTACCCTGGGGGCCAAAGGACTAGACGTTAATCAAATATTTCCTTTGTCACACTAATATTGTTCTGCTTCATAAAATATATAATGCTGAAGTCAGTCAGTTTTCTTTAGTTTGACCAGTTTAAGATCCTCTAACTAGTTAAGATATAAAGGGGAGGGAGATTTGTTGGCAAATAAAATCAAAGGAAGGTGGAACATGGGAATTTGAACACCCTTTACTTTCTTTGCACCTTTCTCTGACTCCTTTTCCTGCCCTCTCCCGTCTCCTCCTCCCCTCCACTGCTACTCTTTTTTAATGTATCGGCATCATTCTTTTTTTTACTGAAACTTGGTTTTCTCCACGTGACGAGGACTATGACTCCTGCAATCTCCTTGTGTATGTGTTTCACTCCATCTCCAAAGCATCTAGACAGCATTTCTCTTATTCAGCCTCAGTACAGAAATCTCAGACTGAGAAATTAAAGGGCTACTTTGGAACATGCTTGCTTTCCTCCATCAATCACTATGGTCTAGAAGATGGGGTACAAAGATTGATTCAGCTCAGGTTTTGGTCCACTCCTGTGGTTACAGGACCTGCTACAAATGAGGGGCAGAAGTGATAGTGTGGAGACGAAAGGCCAACCAGTGGATGAGCACATATCCTATTCCACCATAACAACTGGCCCTCCCATCACAGTCACGAGACCCACAGAATGTGTCACGGAATATAGCACCTATTCCTCAGCTTAGGCAGGCCTCTTAGCGATCATAATTAATTATTAAATATATTCTAATCTGAAAACCTCTCTAGATTTCACGGATTCATTCACCTATTTCTCAAGAAATTCTTTATGCTACAGTTGATGCTTCAATGAAGACAGACATACAGTGTTATTTCTTCCTCTATTGCTTTCTTAGATCAAGTAATTCCAGTTTCTTGGTTCTTCCTCCAGAGCCTGTGGCTGAGACTTCATTCATTTTTCGACCCTCTTAGTACTTGTTATTGCAGAATTTAACATACGAAACTCAGAATGTGACAATGGACAATGATCTAAACAATCCTTGATATATTTGAAATTAACAGTGGAATCAGATTGAGTTGGGAAGAATTCCTAGCTCTGCCATTTATTAATATGTGTCATATAGTCTTGAAATAATATTTCCTTTTTACAGATGAGGACTCTATCAATTTAAAAAATATTCGTTGAAAATTTACTATATGCCAGTGCTTGGGATGCAACAATGAGAAGAGAAATATGGACTCTACTCTCAGAACATACATGTCAAAGAGAGTATAGACAAATGTATAGACCACTTCCATGCAATGTGATATGATATGGATAACATGAGTGCTATAGAACAGAAGGGTATGCATCCCAGACTTAGGAGTCAGATGAGTGGGAGGTAGACTCTTCCCAGAGGAATTGGTGTCTAAGATGAGACCCAAAGCAACCAGCCAGGCAAAGGAGAGGAGAGCCAATAAGGGTTGAACAGTGTTTCTGGGGAGGATAGGTGGCAAATATACCATGATGTAAGAGAACATGATGATTTAAAGGAATTCAATGTAATTGAGGTAATTAGTCAAAAATCTTCAGGTGGCAAGTGACAGAAATGCAACTAGGTCAAGTGAAAAAGTAGATTTTATTAGATCATTAACTAACCTGTAAAGAGACTTGGTTGGCATCAAGGATGGCAAGATATAGGGACTGGAAAAAATGCCACAACCGTCTCTTCAACTCTGCCTCTGACTTTTGCATCTCTTTATAGGTTAAATTTGTTCTCTACTTTTATAAACTATTTTTTCCACACAACAAAGTAAATGAACACGAGGAGCCCTGAATTCATTACACAGTAGTAAAACTACTATGAGATTTCATCTACCTTACAACAAGTTTGCCTGCTACAGTTTCATGGATGTTGGCAGAAGGAACTACACTGCTGGGTCAGAGATAAAGGACTCCATTTCTCATGATCCAGCAGCAGTCGTGAGCTTCATGTTCACGTCAGTTCCCCTGAGTCTCCAGGTGTCATGAGGTCAATGTGGAGCAGCCCAAGTGGATGTTGCACACACAGTGGGCTTCTGTCAGAGCTGAGGATCCCTGATCTTAGAAAACCCTCATTTTACAAAGAAGCTGTTGTCAAACCTGTCTAAACTTTTTCCTAAAGGAAGACATCATCTTTATTACTCCAGTCAAGAAACAAATCTGCCCTCTGACCTGGAAGGAGATACTGTCTCTAGCTTCCAAGGCTTTTTGCTGTGCATGTATCATTGAAAACACAGTGTAGGATAAAAGCTGTCACAAGCTGCATAGAAACGCCATGGAGGGATGGCCTTCCAACAAAAAATTCCAGGGAAGGAATCGAATTGATGTATTTTAGGTCAAGTGCCTGTCCTCTATCAAGCACTTTGTCCAAGGAGACGGGATAGTATTACCAGCTCTGCAAAAGTCAAGTTTCCATCCACACATGGGTTAAGGTCAGACACCAAGACAATAGGAGAGGAATGTGCTTGACAAAGATGAATCACATTTATTATGATTCAGTATTAGAAGTGATAAGATGGGGCCAGATCATAAAGAATTATGTAGGTTATGTTAATTAGTTTGGATTTTTTCCTATGAGCAATAGCAATTTGTTAAATTTTATAACAGGGTAGGTGTGATATCCTTAGGAAAATCACGCTGGTACAGATTTTAGGGATTGGCAATAGAGAGTAAATGAAGAAATGAGTTAGGGAACAGTTATATCAGTCCATGTAAAAGATAACAGGGGTCTGAACCAAAATAGTGAGTATGGAGGTGGGCAAATCTGAGGATATTTTGATAGCGGTCAAAAGGAGAGGAGACAGAATCAAGGACAAACTTCATGTTTTTGTTTAGGGAAACATCATGAGTTGAGACAGAAAGCCTAGAAAGAGAAGCAGGTTTTAACAAGGCAAATTCAGTTTTGAAACTTACAAATTTTACATAGGATGGGACACAGAAAGCTAGGCTAACGAAATAGATTCAAGACATTTGTATAACAACGGATGGGAAGAGGATTAAACAGAAAAAATACCTCTAGTACAAAACCTGAGGAGCACTAATATTGAAAGAGCAGGCATAAGAAGAGGAACCTATAAAAAAAGATGGAGAATGTAGTCAGTATGCTAGGAAAAAAACTAGGAAAAGACAGTAAAACGGAAGCCACAGAAGGTGATTCAGAAATAGAATTAACTCACTCTTTTTAATGGCTGTGTAAGATGCCATAGTATAGATGTACCACAATGTAATAGAACTAAAAACAAAACTAAGCATTAAAAGAAGTTAAATGTTAAGTGCTTTGGAAGACAAGGTTCTTCAGTTGTGAGAAGGGGATTCCATTAAACTTACAGAATACTGTGGGGATTAAAGTGGATCCTATTCGCATACTTCTTAGACTATGAAGGTATTCAATACACATCAATAGTTTTCCTTTGTAAAAGTCAGTCACTGGCACATGTGGCTAAGATTATGCTCTTACTCCTAGATCTCTTCCAAATCACTCTTGCAAATAACCAGTCATTGCATGTGTACTAGTTTTGTTGTGCCCAGTTATACTCATTGCTAATAAACGTGCCTTCCCCCAACAACCCCCACCCCCAACCCCGACTATATTCCTGGTACCAAATCCTTTGATTTACTGGTTGTACCAAAATCACAGACTAATTGGCAGGATAAATACAGGTGATGTTTTATTTCTTGTCACTTCATTAATGTAGATCAGCTCAGGCTGATTAGTTCTCCTCTAGACATTTGTTAGAATGGTCCTGTAACTTGGTGTCATACAGAGAGTAGAAGGGTTTGTGATTGTTGCTTTCCTAGGGGGATTTAATAGTTTTTTGTTTATTTTGTGTGTGTGCATGCACATGACACTCTCATGCTTTCTGCCCCTCTTTTTTCTTCCCTCAGAATCAGCTCAAATAAAATAAACATCTTTAGCTCTTTCTTTAGAAAAAGGGGGAAAAATCACATGCCAATCAAAGTAGAGAAAGATACAGAAAACAGAAGCAGGTGGGAAAAGGCACTTTATAATTCATTAATTTATATTGGCATCTCTTAAAATTTTTATTTTTATGAAAAAGAACTGAAGAATGCTAGAAGGTCATAAACTAGTAAGAAACCACATAGTTTAAAAGATTTGCCACCTTTTTTTAGCTTTATTGACTACTACCAACTTTCAGTATGGTTCAAATAATTAAATACTGCAACTGGGACATTAAAAATACAACCTAATTTACCAAAATAATTGTATTCTGAATATTATGTACAATATTATACATTTTACATTACATAATGGGTTTTTATACATAAAGGTAAGATTTCTGATTATTGGAAATACAAAGTACATCTGAACAACACATTCCTATGCATACATACACAATCACTCAACTGGAACAATCAAAACCATCTATGAGTGTGGTTATTAAAAAATAAAATTACATTCATACAATAATGGTAGAAAATGAAATTTGTTTTTATTGAGTATTAATACAAAACCACACACATATGAATTATATAACTTAGTGCTATATATTTAAAAATCTTTATACTTGCAACTGAAATGTCTCTACTCCAAGGGAAGTTTCTGATTTTTAATTTTCTTATTTTAAGGAATCTATTATATTCACAATCATTAAAATGCCTTACACATAGACAAAAAGCAGACCCAATCCCGCAAACAGAAAAATCGTAAGAGTCTATCATATCACCACATGTTTCACCATATAGTTTTCAAAAATAATCCTATTTGCAGTTTGGTATGTCTTCATATTCATATTTATTATCAAAGTGATTGCATATTGAGGCACAGAGCTTAAAGAGGAAATATATTTTACTTGTAGGGAACCAGATACTGAAACAAGAATATCAATCAAAGGCTTCAGAAAAAAAAAAAAAAATTGAGAATGGGTGCTCACATAGAAAACACCACACACAAACACTCACTAGTTTTTAAACAAGTCACTAGTCCTTCAAAAAGGTGAATATGTTGATGTGTCCATACCTCGTTTGAACACTGCAATATCTGATTAAGACCAGGATACTGCCACGTGAGTTTTAATACTCTCTCATTTTTAAATTCAATTCCTCTTAAGCAGAACAGCTATGATTTTAAAGCAATGACAAACATTTTTCTAACTCATCGGAAAAGTCGGAAAAACAATGTCTTTACAACAAAAATGGCTTTCCAATTGTATGTCACTTTGCACACAGATCTCACTCCAGAGATACACAGACTGGTGAAAATTCTATCAGAACTATACATAAAGACATCAGAAGGGCAGCAATTAGTAAACGGGCCATTCTCTTTAAAGTTTGCATGGCATTTTGCAGTACTCTCTGTTCTTAAATCCTGTATTTTATCAAAGGCAAAGAACACCTGGAAACTGGAAGCCAGAAAGGTAACACGCTGAAACATATACAAAATCAATGACCTTTCCAACATCACATAATCTATTAAAAAAATTGGGACATGGGGGCTCAGGTTTACCTTATTGTTTTTCTTCTTTTTCATGTTTAGCTTGAATATAAAAGAAGCTCTAGACCTACGTTATCAAAATATATTCATATAAATGTATGCGTATTTCTAATACAAAAGTTTTTAAAAAGTCTAAGTTCTTAATTTTTGTAATTAAATATCCTAGAGTTCAGTAGGCAGATTTATGTTTGAGCAGCTTGAAAAGAATCCGTTGGCTGAGCATTGTCTAGAAACTGGGCACAGCTACATTTCAGCTCTTCGATGCGATTTCTCAGCAACTGCAGCCCCGTCTTCTTCCTCCTCTTCTTCCTCCTCGTAGTGTTCCTCTCGGCCCTTGGGGCGGTTGTCATCTCGAACTTCTTGCTCTTCTCCATCATTTTTATCATCAGCCTTAAAATTAAAAGAAAAAAGAAAAACTAAGAGATAGTGTAGAGTTAGTGATAAATAATTCTCTCTAAAAACAGGATGAAAAGTTACTCATTTTTGGAGGAAAAAAACAAGGAAGAAAAAATGGTATATAAGCAACAGGGCTGCTGTCTCTCCTACTTTTCATGTTGTCACAACTTTTCCTAATTTCAGGTGGGCCTGTTAAATTCAGTGGTAACTCAGAGGCACCATTACCCACTGGTACCTATCCCAAATACATGTATCTCTCCTATACACATGCACACCCACAAACACTCAAGTGCTCAATAGAAATATGTATCCGAGACATACATTTTCATCATTTTCACCATAAGTCTCTTCAGCATTATGCTCCAGTTCCCTTTTTTTCTCTTCAGTCAAATCTTCCTGAACCTAAAACAAACCACAGGTATCATTTAAACACTTTAGTCTTTTAGGCACTTGCAATAATATATTTTGACACTGTTATCACTTAAACACTTGCAATAATATATTTTGATTTCCAAAAAGTTCATTCAAAATAGCAGAAGCAAAACTAAACTAAATATACAACTGAAAAAATATGTCAAGGATTTATCTACTAGGTGTGAAGAAATGTATAATACACCTATTACAAAAATCAATGTGATTGATCCTGAATGTAGGACTTTTGTGTCTGAATTTTTGATTTATTTGAATAATGGTTAAAATTCCAAATATAAAACACCTGAAGAAATTGAGCTTTTAAAACAAAAAATTCTGGCCAGGCGTGGTGGCTCACACCTTTAATCCCAGCACTTTGTGGGACTGAGGCAAGAGATCACTTGAGCCCAGGAATTTGAGTCCTGGAAAACAAAGTGAGACCCTGTCTCTACAAAAAAAAAAAAAAAAAATTATAAAATTAGCTGGGCATAGTGGTGCACGCCTGTAGTCTCAGCTATGCAGGATGCTGAGGCAGAGGATCACTTGAGCTCTGGAGGTCAAAGTTGCAGTAAGCTATGTTTGTGCCACTGCACAACAGCCTCGGTGACAGGGCAAGACCCTGTCTTCCCAAAAATAAAATAATAAAATTAAAATTCCCATTTCTCCATATGGGAGAACTGTAGAAATCTGAGAGCTGTGACACAATGTAAGTTCTATGGAGGCAGGAACTGCCTGTCTTATTCAAGTCACTATCTAGATCAAGCTTGTCCAACCCGCAGCCTCTGTAAATCCTCTGTAAAGGCACAAAAAGTAGACACCACTGCCTACATACAATGTAGCAGAAATTTTATGTATATATTCTATACTTAAGAATATATTTCTCTGGCTAAAATATCTAGAAAATAAAATACAATCATTTCAATTTCCTTATGAAATCATTTATTGACCTGCCTCAAAAATTCCTCTCTCTTTAGTGTTCTAATACAACCTTTCTGTTTTAAGTAGTTTTCCTTTATGTGCACTATTATCACTGTATACATGATCCCAATATTTATCTCAAAACGTAAACTAAAGCAAGCATCCAAATATTTGTGCTAAATAGTCTCTATTTAATGATCATATCTCACAGAAAAACAGGGTAGGGCATTTTCTAACTTGTTAACTATTTTAAAAACTATACATATGCCAAAATGTTTAAGTCACTTGAATACATTTCAAAAAAACTGCTGAACATCAGTTAAGTATAATGCAGTCTCCTAATACCAAAGAAAGTCCCATCTCTTCCAGGATCAGAGCATAAGATCCTTGAATAACACAAAAATCACATATTTTGGTGGGGGGAGTGGAGGAGGCTGTTGAAAAATCTAAGGAATGAACAAAGGAAGAAAAGTATACAGATGCTATAATTCAAGAGAAACAAATTATGTGCTGCCTGAATGTGTGCAGCTCAGGTGAGACAAGAATGAATTGCAGCAGAAGAGCTTTGGACAAAACTTGGCCTGTCGAGAGCCTACAAAGGTGACTCTCTAAAGATACCCTAGGCAGAGCCAAACATTTGTGAATCTCTTCTAACCAGTCCAGCGCCAGTTTAACTCACACCCCCTAAACTAACCTGGTACCAAAGAAATACATTTTGAGGACAAAGGCACTGAGTATCTATTGTATTCATATTTCCTGGTGGAACGAGCTAAAGACACCTATCTTGTCTCACCCTACGTTTCTATCAGTGGTCCATAACATCGCCTGTGCCCATAGTCATAGAACCTCATAGTAACATTCCACAAGACATTGGGATGAAAACAATGAAGCACTTACTTCAGGCTGTCTTAAGGTCTAATTGAAACGTCATTAAATTGCTGAAGTGTCCCTGTTAATTTTGATTAACAAAGACATGTCTTCTACAGCCTTAATAATGAAAATGTATTATTTATAAACATTAAAATGTTGCAGTTGAGAGTGGGGGAAAAAACAGCCTTGAGTCTATGCCGTATGGTAGGAAGAATATCTAAATCAGGGATCAGCAAACTTTTTGTGTGAAGGGCCAGATAGTAAATATTTAGGCTTTCTGGGCCATAAGATCTCTCTCACAACAATACAACTTGACCACTCTATTTAGCACACACACACACACAAAAAGAAAACAAAAAACTATAGACAATATGTAAACAGACATGTTTGTGTTCCAATAAAACTTCACTTACGAACTAGGCTGCAGCCTGTAGTCTGCCAACTCCTAACACATACTATGGAGTGAGAAAGACCTTGACTAAAGCCTTGGCTTTGCAGCATTTCTAACTGTATAAATCATAAGGTCAATCGTTTTGGTTATGAAAATCTTCAGGCACATGCAAACAAAGAAAATTATTCAATAAACCCCTTACAGCCACCACCAATGTTCAAAAGCTATCTCAATATTGCTACACCTGCATCATCTATCACTTTTCTATTTTTTTACAGTGAATTATTCTTAAAAATTCTAGATGTCATGTAATTTCACCCTCACATATCACAGTGTATATATATATATATATATGTCTAAAAACAATAAACTTACATAATCATAATGTGATTATCACACCTGATAAAATAATTCCATAGTAGCATCTAATGTCTCATCCACACTTACATTTTTATGATTGTCTTAATGTCTGTTTACAGTTGGTTTGTTCTAATCATGATTTAAAGGAACAGCACAATAACATGGGATTCACTCCCCTCTTTTTTCCCTACTGCTATGGATTTGCAGTCCTGTAAAATGACCCACATTCTGAATTTATCTGCTTCTTTATATCACTTAACTCATTTCTCTAGTCCCAACATTTCCTATAAATGGATGTTAGCATAAAAGTTTGAAGGAACTCAGGTTCGATTTTAAAAACAAGGGTATTTCCGAGGTGATGGTGTACATTTCCTATTTTTTTAATCACATCAGGAGACAAACACTTTATTTGTCCCACTTTTAGTAATGCTAAGGTTGGCCAGTGAGCTCAGTTGGTAACAGCCTGATCCCTTCATGGTGAAGTTCCCTGACCTCTGTTCATCTAGTGACATCATTCACTGATGACTGTTGCTTAGATCATTTGCTTCAATTAGGGGTTACAAAAAAATGGTCACTTTCTATTTCCATCATTCTGTCTATATTCACTTATTTCTATAAAGAACTTCCCCATATCAACTATATAGTTACTGTGCATGGTACACTTAATTATGGTAGCCTTTAAAATCAGACCTAGGTGAGCTCTAATCATGTTTCCAGCAATATATAAAAGCTATGCAACCTTCAAATTTTTAACTAACCCCTCTGAAGCCCAAGTTTCTTACATGTAAAATGAAAGCACTGGGTGAAAATTCAATGATCCTTAATTTCCTGTATGTATGTGTGGTTGGGGAGTCATGCACCCTTTTAAGACTTTGGTTAGAAAGTCTTTAGCAAATGGGCATATATACACAGATAGGAGTTTCAGACTTCCCAAATGCCATCCACAACTGTCTGCCCTAGGACTGTTTCTCCGAACAGTATGATCCTGAGCCATCAGAATCAGCTGGTGGCGGGTGGGTGAAGGGGCACTTATGAAGAACTCTGCTTCCTAGGTTCCATAACAGATAAGATCAAAATCTCAAGGGTAAGGGCCTGGTCCAAAATCTGTATATGCCACAAACTCAAGGTGATCCTTATTCACAGCAAAGACAAAGAACTATTTCCTTGAGTAACAACGGATGCTAGGTTATCTCGTTAGTCTCTGGAGATAGGCTATAGAAAATTTAGCTTGTTTACCAGTTGTCAATATAATCTTATTTAGAGACCACTGATTTCAACCACTCTTTAGGGAACCCACAAATGAAAATGCTGTAACCTTCTAGACATATAGAGAACAGACTCTTAGTTAGACACACATTATTATTGTAGTAATATATTACTGATATTTGGGGCAAAAGCAATGTAAACTCATCTTAAAGGCAGTAATGCAGTAATGCCTTTAAGTAAGGCTTCTTGGTAATGAAAAGGAACAAAATGATATGGAGGTTCTAACTGATCTTTAAAATATGCCTAGAATAATAAGCAGAAGCCAAATGTTATTCTTTTATAGTGTAGACATACAGATTATGTCTCCCACAACTGGCCCTCTTAGCATCCTGCTAAAGCTGTCAAAATGCTTTGTCATATTTCCCAAACAATGCTTCTTGTTACTCATTTTTATCTACTATGTTTTAGGCATTTTAGAAATGAGCCTTATCTGATGACACAAAGTTTAACAAACAGCCAAATCCAAAATAAAACAGGTCCACTGAAAAGTGTCTGAAATGGGCTTTGGCTAGATACCCTCTCCTGGTGTCTATTAACACCTTTCTTTCACATATTGAAGATATTATGGGTGTGCAAGGGCAGAAAGCTGAGCCTCAAGTAGGTAAGAACAGTAGGATCCAAAGAAATAAACAGAATGTGATGAACAAAAGGCCTTCAGCAACATTAGCTATAGTGACGAACACCCTGCTTTAACAAGAGAGTTTTTTTCCAATTGAAGAGCTTCTTAGCCGGGCATGGTGGCTCATGTCTGTAATCCCAGCATTTTGGGAGGCAGAGGTGGGAGGATCACCTGAGGTCAGGAGTTCAAGACCAGCCTGGCCAGCATGGCAAAATCCCATCTCTATTAAAAATACAAAAATTAGCCGGTGTGGGGGCAGATGTCTGTAATCCCAGCTACTCGGGAGGCTGAGGCAGGAGAACTACTTGAACCCAGAAGGCAAAGGTTGCAGTGAGCCAAGATCACGTCATTGCACTCTGGCCTGGGAGACAGTGAGACTCTATCTCAAAAAACAAAAAATAACAAAAAAAGAAAAGCTTCTTGACATGGTGATTTACAGGCTGGCAGTCTCATGTAGGTGTATGCACATATTCATTCGGCCAGTGAAGGTGAACAAATGCCTTGTACTTGTTCTCTTCTGCATGTTTAGATTAATCTGTTTTCAGTTACATTGAGGGAAATTAAAGTATTCTGATTTTTTGTCATTTAATCTATATATTTTTGAACATGTAAATAATTTTAAAGCGTACATAGCACTTTTTGACAATGCCATAAATTGTCTTGTCTGCTTACAAGGTGATAAAACATTTGGAATGTAAGCAATGTGAGGAAAGGATCATGCCTTCTACTCAAACAATCCCAAACAAGAAACAAGAAATGTTTGTAAGTAATAATAATTTTTATGTCTTAGAAAGATAATACTACTGCACTAAGATAAAAGAAGGCAGAGTAGTATAAATTTCCTAAAATCATACTTCTTTTGGGTCCTCTACTCTTAGAGGCCAAGTCTATAAGTTTGATGGGCTATACCTCTTAACAGGTGTGGCCCAGGCAAGATGCAATTCTTCCCCAGGAAGAAATGCTGACAGAAACAAGTCTGTACGCTGGAGGGGAAGGGAAGCGATGGCAGCCACAGGCCTTGCATTCTAGTGGTTAGCTGGGGCAGCTGCAAGACTCTAAGGTTTAATGGAGATTTAAAAAAACAAAAAAACAAAAAAAAATGCACAGTTCCATAACATTTCATGGTTTTCAGAGTGCTTCCACCAATGAGGTTTCACACACATATGCACTTATAAACAATGCAATATGTGTTTCCATATTCTATGTTCCGCTTTATTTTTCTCATTTTGCCATAGTCTGACAAGAACTTTGTCTCTATCACCAGTGCCTAAATGGTGTTTGGGAACCACTCTTCTCCTCTCTCAAGGGAAGACCTGGGAACCATGGACAGAGGTGGGAAGATACAAACATTAATCATCTCATAACCACAAAAAATACATCACAGCATGAACAAGGGATACTCGGGGGGCAGAGAGGAAAGTTACACTGGGAAGAATAAAAGGCATGTGGGACTTCCTCTAGGAGCACATGGAGCAACAGTTCTCAGTGACAGGGTGGCAACCTGGAGCACATGCCGGAGGAGGCCTGAACACTGCTTAAAGAATTTTTGGCAGGGAACCAGGGAAACAGAATTAGGACCCGGGGCCAGGTACAAGAGAAAGAGTCCTGTCAGTCCAGTAGATCAGAAGGGGATGATTGGCAGGATGAGGAGCAGTTGCTGAGGTTAGGCAGCACTCAGCCAGAGCAACCTCCTCTGTCTTAGCACCATTTCTCCTTCCCTCTTGCCTCTGTCTTTCTTCTCTTTCTACTCTTGATTCCTCTTGGATCTCAGGATTTCTCTCCTCTATCTTAACTGATCATGAAATAAAATTGAAAAGGAATCAGTAAACACTGATTAAAATTTTATGTTTAACCTTCTGAATTTTTAAAAAGAGGCCAAGGTGAACCTTTTCTCTTTTAATCCCTCAAAGATTCCTAGTATTGGACATAATAAAACAAAGGGGTATTACTCTAGACATCCTGTTATATGAGAAGCCTGGATGAGTATCTTTTCCTTGCCTAATGTCTTAATATTCAAGGTCACTATTTTCTCTGCTGCTCTCTTTCTGACAAGACAGCCAAGGGTCTTGATTAGGATGATAAACCAAAGAACAAAAAGATAAAGCCAGAAAAGTGCATGTTATTAGAGATGTTGCCAGTGACCCTAAAGAGCAACATCCTTTTCTGTTTTCCTGGTATAAGCACAAATTTTCTCATCAGCTCTGAAAAGCTTAGAAAATCAGTAAGAATAAGAAAGCAGACCTATTCGAAGGCACTGTGTGTGTGAGAGCACAGCTCATGAAGTCTGCACAGGATCTCCAGTGGTGGGGTGTGTCTGTTTAGCCTGCCATATGTCCATCCTCCCATGGAGTTCCCCTTAGGGATAAAAACCACACATTTGCAAGACACCTGGCTGAGAAGCAGCTCTGAACCAGGGTTTTAATTTGGGAACTACTTACTGGTCCATAATGAGACTAAATACAGGGTTTTGGCCTAATTTGTATCAGACTCTAAAATATTGCAGTTGTTTATACAGCAGAATGCTGTGATAAAATGGCTACAACAAACAGCATTCACCAATTACACCACATGCAGCACCATAATAAATCAATTACACCATAAGTAGCACGACAATAAATGCTACTTATATCTAATTAACAAGATGTCCGAAGTTTACAATGAAAAGCAAACTAAAATAAAATATTAAGAAACTCTATCTTTGCATTTTATTCAACTGAGCTCTTTACACCTTTTTCCTCCCTCTTTATTGTTAAATTTAATTAAGATACTGAATTCTTATAGGGAATAGGCCAGAAGGAGAGACTGTAAAATTTACAAAAATGTTTGGAGGGTGTTAAGTGGATTCCGATAGACACTCTGGGGTATTCCTGTGAGGTAGGCACCAGGGAGATGCCTGAAGAGAAAGTTCCGGGGCCAGTTTGGATTCCCTGAATGTGCAGAGGGAGACAGGAGAAAATATTCTTACAAAAGATCACACAAATCTAAGTCCACCATTCCTGAAAAGTCAAATACTTTCTTAATTCAAAATTTCAGGTGAGAACCAAAGAGATGGATTCTATTACCCTGCATTTGTTATCTTCTAACCAAACGTCTCCAGTGCCATGATCCATTTTTGCTTTAAACAACCCTTTCTTATCCTGCTTAAATCTTTCTGAACATTTCTACAGAAGGCATGTCAAAGTCAATAGTGCTGAGGTTTGTTTAAAGTTAGTGTATGTGATAGACCCATCTGATCGGTCTCTGGGATTCAATTCTTACTACCTCCTCTTCTGCCTCTTCCTGGTACTGTTCATCAACATTATCCTCCTGCTGGTCTGGATTTCCTGCCATCTGTTGAAACAAAAGGGGAGGTTCATGTTACTGTACATCAGAGATGCCTTTTACACAGTACTCTGGGACAAAGAACAAGCATGCCACCATGAAAAGGGCACTTTCAAAGCATCTGGGGCCAGGAAACGATGAGTAATCATTTCCAATACAAAGCCCAGGATGTCTGTTACCCTCTCTCTCAGAGTACAGGCATATCACGTGATAAAGTGGCCTAAAAACCACCAAAGTGGCAAACCTTCCGTCACTGTAGATTACGACTAACCTTTTACATAAACCAGATGTTTGTTAAAATACCCCAGTTAAATCCAGCCTTTCCTCGTGGCATCTGCTTACCACCAAATGTTCCTCCACTTCTGTATTCTCTTGCTTTTGATTACTTTGTTTTTGCTCTTCATTTTCATCTGGCAAATTTTCTTCTCTCACTTGTTCAGCTTCTTCAAATTCATCCTCACCTTGATTATTAGGGTCATCTGCTGGGTTTATATCCTCTACAGCTGCCCTCTGTAAAATTTTAATAAAAAGCAACTATCACTGCAAAACTGAGGATCAAGTTTAATTTCATTTGAAAGGCTACACACTGGCAGAAAATGAAATCGTCCTTCCCTGAATTGTTCAGATCTATCCTTGCCAAGACTCACAAGAATCAAGCATCGCACTGTCAAAAGAGAAAACTCCTGCTTTACTTGTCAGAGGCTTGATGAATCAGAATGAGGTACAAATAGCACTTCTTCCCTGCAAGTGATTTCAAAATAGTCCTCAAAACTCTACTGACACAAGTACTGTGAACAGAACTGAATAAACAAGAAAATAATTAATAAAAGTCAGAGGACCACGTGAGAAAAAAAATACTAATTTAGGTGGGGGGATTTAGATGGGCAATTAACTCTTTTCACTGCTATGTTGATTTTTATACTAACTTCCCTGTGCAAGCAATGTTTAACATGTCAGAGGTGAAAAGTGGTTGATGGGAAAAAAGGCCCATACCAGAAAGGATCTATAAAAAGGATGTGAAAAGGAGACAAGACAAGAAAAAGGCTAACTCAAAAGGAAATGGTCATTTTCTAGTATGGATCCAATGTCTTTATTAACAATCACTCCCATGAAATAGAGAGCTGTCGAACCGGCAAGAGATGGGAGTTAAAGAGGTCTGAGCTACCCAACTGCCCAACAGGGCAATATATTATGAAAAATGTCCTCCCTAACTCATCTCCCAAGTTACTGTGCTCAACAAAGGCCCTTCATATTATCAACTTTAGAATTATTTCAATTTTCCACTTAAGCTCCCAAAGCACCTTCCAAATAATACACATTCTCATAAAGATTTAGATTTTAGAGCCTGAGATGGGCAAGAACAGTGATGCTTGTCATGAGGTGCCCCAAACACTCCCAGGTCATCAATAGGACACTTACTAAAGCTGTAAATGCTTCTAAGAGACAGTAAAGCCACAGAGTAGGATTTGGTCTCTATCAGTCTTCTCCAGACAAGATTCTACTTCAATTCACTTCAGAGTCTTGAACGTGTTTGAGAGTTCATTGCAGTCTCAGCTGATCTATTATCTGCACATCCCTGGCCATGCTATTCCAGTGCAAATGACACTATTCTTGGGAATGTAGAGACTAACAAATTGCCACCTTCACACTAAACTCTAATTACTCCACAATCTCTTGTTATATGGATTTTCTTTAGTGCACTATCAAAAAGTTGTATGGAAATACAGGAAAAATGTAACATTCATTTCAGAAGAAAGTACCAAATATCTTTTGCAAAAGTTCATAAAATTGACTAGCTCAACTCTGACCAAGCAACAGGTATGAATTAGCAGGCACAGTTGTTATATTCAAATAAAATAGAAAAAGAGAGGAACAAGTGGGATTAACCATTTCTAATTAAAAGAAAGAATGGTACAAACGCCAGTGTTTCCCAGCATGTTCCCCAGAACAAATAAACAGATGATAGGAAAGTAAAGGATCATATAATCAAGTAATCAAAGTCTACAGCAGTTCCCAAACAAGTGACTGAAATACCCTTCCTACCACCCCATGCACATTTGCAGGCCTTTGTACACTTGCTTTCTTCCTCTTTCATAGTCTCTTGCTCTCTCATATGTTTCTGCTCTCAAGTATTTGCTCTTTCCTGAAAATATTTCAAGACTAGGTTCCCTTGAGCATATTTTCAGAAATCTTGATGCAAGGAATGCCAGGGAAACGTGTTCTGCCACATCTCGGTGCAAGTTAAGTGGAAAAGCTGTTTCCATCAAGAGGCCTTCAAGGAGCTAGCAGGAAGACTTTCTCGATGATTATCAAGGACATGGGTTCTCCTCTTAATCCACTGGATCGATATAAACAGGGCCACGTGATAGCAAAGACTGACTGTTATAAACATGGTAGTTTACATCTATTAGCAAAAGATGACAGGGCAGCTAAAATAAGTTGTAAAAGTCATCTACACATACACACAGGAACAGGCTCACTAAACATTTGCTTGCTTCGCTTGTAGGCAGGGCCAAGGATCTAGCCCACCCGGCTGAACTGGAGGTCTCAGTCTTTTTTGGTAAACACAAATAACGATGCTGGTTATTAGATGTCTACCTACTTATATTATAAATTATCTGTGCCATTGTGGTACCTGAACAACTCTTCATGTCTCAAACCACACATCCTCATCCATATATTTATTAAAACGGTCACTAGACTGCTGAGAGGTTACACAGAGCCACACAACACACCTAACACCCTAGCAGACTGCTCGACACGCTCAGGAAGGGTTAGTTTCCTTTCTCTGGTCCCATCTCCAACTTCCACACTTGCCTTTTACTCCCCCTATCTTTCAGAGTTACTACGCATTTCAATGTCTCTCAATTTTGCTTTTCTAGGTTTCAGTTCAATTAATCTAAAAGTCATCAGAAAAAAAAAATTGTTTTTTTTTCCCCTAGAGCAATCTTTAAACCAGCTCATCACATACGCGTCCACCATGGTTTACAGTTAAAAACACTGCCCATACATAATTATGCAAGCCACTTTTCTTCTGTGCTGAGGATGTAACAGAAATATCTGGGGCTGAAGGCTGGCATCAGGCAAATTTTCAACTCTGTTTCCCACCTTATGAGTTTCCATGTGTCAGGGGCAGAAGAGAGGATACTTACATCTGCCTCAGATTCTGGGTCGACTTCTCGGGGTCCTTGTTCACGAGGCTCATGTCTATTACCTGGGTCTCCTTCTGCTTCATCTTGGTGCTGGTTGTCTCTTTCATAGGCTAGCAAATGAAAGAAACTAAAATCAGCCCCAAATGAATCAAACAGGATTTCCCTTTCAACTCAAAGAAAAGCCACCAGTGGACTTTCCTACAGACCATATTACCTCCACCTCTGTTAACTCAACATAAGGCCTATGTCTTGGCTTTTCCAAATAAAGTTATGTTCTTTTCACAGACTGTGCGTCCAAAGAGATGATATGGGTCAGACACTTTTCTTCTAAAATAAATACTTTTCACAGGGGCTGTAATTTTTCCCCCATATGCAAGAAAACAACAACAATCAAAACTTTCTCAATAAAAAAAGCCCAGTTGATTGGACACTGCTGAAGAAATCAACTAATTTTGATAGTATCCGAGGAAATAGCTGGGCTCTAAAAGAAGAAATTGATAGCTTCAGGAAATGCAAGGAAGAACAACCCCATCTGTGGAGCTCAGAAACAAATATAGCCCATCACATATTTTCTGATACAGTAATGACGACGACTGCCACAGCAAAGAATAGCACACATTCATACTCAGACATTTACTTGCTGCTTTTTGAAAAAATATTTAGATAAAGAGAATTGTATGAGCACAAAAAGAGAAGAACAAACAAAAGAAAGAGAAGAAAAAAAAAGAAAACTTCTTAAAACAATTAAGATAGAAGAGGAAAGTTTAAGTATATGCAGTGTACTAAGCCTAGAGAAAATAATGATACAAGGTAACTTACCATCAGGCTTCAAGTGCACAAAGGGGTTTACTACTTAGAGAAGAGGACAAACCATTCTCTAGTCTTACTGATATTAGAACAAAAAAGCTTAAAGTGCCACATAGGGGACACAAGGAAAACAATTTCTTGACTGTGTAAGAGCTGTAAAATATCACAACAGGCTATTTAAGGGAGGTTGTATGTAATCACTTTCTTTTTGACTTTTTAGAAAAGGATACACATCTAAGTGTTAGTGACGCCAAAGAGAAAGTTAGTTATATTCTGGTTCTACTATAACAGTAAGCAATATTTGATAAGTTACATATTAAGTGCTTACCATAAATGAAAGCTACTATTGACTGAATTTTAAAACATTTTAAGGCAATGACGTAAGGACTTCCAAGGTAAGGAGAAAATGTAGATGTTTCCCAAAGCATAATAATACTATAATAATTTGTCAGAAATATTATATTTAGTATATAAAAAGCTTAAACTACAGGCAAAATGACAGAGAGGAAACAGATTATCTTGAGCATTTTTCACTACCGGTGTGCACTGCTTAAGAGGATTAAGAAAAAGACACATGATTCACAAATCTCCTTTGCACTTACTCAGGTATGCATATAGCTCATTGATGTTATATAATATTGGCTCATTGGTAATACACAATGTTATCAAGTAATTTATTAAAACATTCATCATCTAAGAAGTCTCACCACCTCCTTCCTCTTCTTGGATTCCCTGGTCCTCTGCTCCCTGAACGATATCATTATCCATAGCATCATAATGAGCTTGCTGCCTACGAGAGACACAAACATGATAAATCCAGTGAGACAAATTCAGAGGCATAATTTGACATAGGTCATTTATCTTTAAAGACAGTAAAAAGCAAAATTTCTCAACATTTTTAAGAAGCCATAAAAACTTTTCAAAAACCTCTTATGTATGCAATTAGGTAGAATAAAAATTCCAGATACATTTTCAAAAGGTATCTTAAAAAGATAAAATATCTTTTAATGATAAAATAAAATAAAGTTGGCACAAAGCCTGTAAGGCTATTTGGAGACCTAACCTACCACTTTTAAGCAGAAAAAAATATTATTTTTAAAATTAAATATTTGGTATTTAATTTTCAAGTAGCTGTCCTGCCTTGGCTATTTGAGTAATATGAGCCCCTTAACTTCATGAATCACAAATGCACAAAACTGTTTTGAATCTGCGTATGCAAACTGGAGCAGGGGCTGTCTTCGCTCACTGAGGAAGGGGAAGGCTACCGGAGCTGCTCTTGCTGCTGCGGCCGGCCCTCCTCAAGCTTGGCCTGCCTCTGCAGGGCCATCTCTCTCGCCAGCTGCTGCTGCTGCTGCTGCTGCTGCTGCTGCTGCTGCTGCTGCTGCTGTTGCTGCTGCTGCTGCTGTTCCTGCTGCCGTAATAAGTGCCCCTGCAGCCTCTGCTGGTGCAAAGCTTCCTGGTGTTCCCGCAGCCGCTGGGCCTCCTCCGCCTGCTGCACTGCCAGTCTCTGCTGTTCCAACTGCTCCTCATAGGGTGATCGGAATTTGATCATTGGCTTGGCTGAAGGGTACACCTGGGATGAAAAGGAATTGGTGCAGAGCAAGAGGGGTTACTTCCTCTGGGTTTTCTCTTCATTTGTTTCTCCTGACAAACTCGGGAGGCAGGGCTGGCTTATTAACGCCTATTAGTCAGGTGAACTGTGATTATACATAAAGTCCAAAAACTCCTATTTCCCAACTTTCTCTGAATCACCCTTGGCTTCTTTAGCAGCAGATGTTTCCAACTGCTGGTATTAAGGCAGATTTTCAATGTGCTCCCTTCTCAAATGGAACAGAAGGCACAACAGAAGATATCAGTTTCAAACTGTAAAATTTATGTTCACAAGGCTCTGATACAAACAAGTAGTTGGTAACTTTGGTAACTTCACGTTAACCGGGCAATCTGTGACCTGATGCTATGCCTACGGCTTTTTCCATGAACAGTTTAAGACTGAAGGATGCTAATTAACTCTAGTAATGTATATACCAATCCCAGGCAAAGCATAGCCAAAAAAAAAAAAAAAAAAAAAAAAAAAAAAGCCACATTCCAGATTATAGTGGAAAAGCAGATATTCAACTTTTTTTCCAAAGAAACTAAGAATGGCTGAGAAGATGGTGCCTTCTGATTAAAGGGAAATCTGATAGAGCAATTCTTAAAACTCTGCTTCCCTGAGATATTATCTCACCCCAGTTATAATGGCTTTTATCAAAAAGGCAACAATGAATGCTAGTGAGGATGTGGAGAAAGGGGAACCCTCGTACACTGTCGGTGAGAATGTAAATTAGTATAGCCAATATGAAAAGCAGTATGGAGGTTCCTCAAAAAGCTAAAAATAGAACCACCATATGATCCAGCAATCCTATTACTGGGCACATATCCAAAAGAAAGGAAATTGCTATATTGAGATACCTGCACTCTCAGGTTTATTGCAGCATTACTCACAATGGCTAAAATATGAAATCAACCTAAGCGTACATCAACGGATGAATGGATAAAGAAAATGTGGTACATACACACAGTCATAAAAAAGAATGAAATCCTGTCATATGCAGCGACATGGATGGAACTGGAGGTCATTATGTTAAGTGAAAAAATCCAAGCACAGAAAGACACATATTGCATGTTCTCATCCATGTGGGAGCTTAAAGAAAGGATCTTGATAAGACAGATAGTGGATTGATGGTTACCAGAGTTGGGAAGGGGGATGAAGAGAGACTGATGAATGGTACAAACATAGTTAGAGAGAAGGAATAAGACCTAATGTTTGGTAGTTCAGTAGGGTGACTACGGTTAACAATAATCTATCTTATATTTCAAAATAGCTACAAGAGAAGAATTTGAATGTTCCCAAAATAAAAAAGAGATAAATGTTTGATGTGGTGGATATCCCAATTATCTAGATTTGATCACTATACATTATATGAATGTTTCAAAATATTGCACATACTCTGAAAATATATACATCTGTTATGCATCAATAAAAAACGTCTGTATTCCTGGCCGGGCGCGGTGGCTCAAGCCTGTAATCCCAGCACTTTGGGAGGCCGAGACGGGCGGATCACAAGGTCAGGAGATTGAGACCATCCTGGCTAACACGGCGAAACCCCGTCTCTACTAAAAACACAAAAAATTAGCCGGGCGAGGTGGCGGCGCCTGTAGTCCCAGCTACTCGGGAGGCTGAGGCAGGAGAATGGCGTGAACCCGGGAGGCGGAGCTTGCAGTGAGCTGAGATCTGGCCACTGCACTCCAGCCTGGGTGACAGAGCGAGACTCCGTCTCAAAAAAAAAAAAAAAAAAAAAAAAAATGTCTGTATTCCATTGAGCTACTCCCCATCCTCCCTGCCATACTCCAACTAACAAAAGCACACACAAAGCAAAGAAGGTTGAGGGCTGGAAAGCAAAGCTGGTGGGGAATTACTTCCCCTATTGGGGAAGGACACAAGACTGGAAGAAGCTTTCTGAGGTTAAGTTTGCAACTACCCAAGAGGGCAACTACAGAGGTCTTCACACCTGCTTAGCCTAAAGCCTCAAGCAGCTTGAAGTCTCAGAAAATCTGAGGCCAAATAAAACTTGAGTTATAAATAGAAGGTGATCAGCATCCATGTAAAGGCCAGGTAACCTACTATTGAGACTCAGTTTAGAGACAGTAAAAGAAAGGCATCTAGCTGCAATAAGTGTTGGTTTAAAAGAAGAAAGGGTAGAGTTTTCTTTTAAAGCATCATTTACAATAATCCTGGCCATTTTTTTTTTAAGAAAGGGAAAAGTCTTACATGTAAGTGGTGTGCCCAGTAAGGGATCCTGAGCAGAGGCTGTTTAGATATGCTCACCCAGTAGAATATCTCCAAGTAATAAAATCAGATTTTTGATAATTAAATAACCACCTTGAAGGTGAATGCAAAAGGCAACATACTGACAATAAATGAACAGAGAGAGGAGGACGCCTGATCATAGAAAATGAGACTTTTCTCCGCCTCAAGATGCTCAAGACAAAATTTGGGTACAAACTGGGAAGGTGCTCCATTGGGTGCTCACCTGTTTTACTCTATTAAGGTGATGTGAGAATGAATCTCTGACTGTATACAACTGACAAAAAGAAGAATGCACATGTACAACAGTTGTGCTCTCTGATCACCAATCACCTTTCCGAGGTATGCAAATAGCTCTGCTATTAACATTACAAGAGAAAACTTAAATATGAGCACATAATGTTTAGTAGAATCACTCACATTTTTATTTTAGAGATTGTGATATATTACCTTAACATGTAAAAATAACACCAGGTTTTCCATCCCAGTATACCATACCAGAAGCGGGTGACCTCATACCTCAGCACGCGCGTGGCCTTCCAGGAGGTTGGCTGCTTCTCGCTGCTCATGCTGCTCTTTCCACTCCCGATCCTGCTCCTCTGGTGATGGATCGTGTTCCTCCTCAAGATGTTCTGCCTGCCCGACCTGCTCCATTTCTTCCTCCTCCAGGGCCTTTCTGTGCTCCTCTTCTACCTGATGCTCCTCAGGCTCTCTGCGTTCCACTTCTTGTTGGACTGGTTCTGGGGGAGCCTGAAATTCTGTCTCCTTATGGGTGGTAGCATAGAGTTTTGTGTCTTCTGCTCTTCCAGGAATTGCTTCATGGTTCTGCCACACATCACTATTTCGAGACACCTAGGCCAAGCACATCACTGGGAATGACACTCTTCCATTTCAAAAGTAATGATATAATTTCTTTATTTCCATGTCTATGGGGCATGCAGCTACAACATAAGAAGGTGTCTAGAAATATATACAGTCCTGGCTTTATGGCTGCAATGGAGTCACTTAATTTTCTTACTATGTAATCTCACTTATAAAATAGATAATATAAGCAAAGCTTCATCTGTGAAGAATACAGTAAATAACCTGGAAAATAAAACCTCCATGTAACCAATATCTCAGAAGTAAACTAATTCCTATTTTCCCTTAGAATAAAAAGCTTCAAGTGATGAAATGTTTACATAATTTTCTTCAATGTAAATTTTGTTTTCAATAACTATTTGAAAAGAGAAGGGTAAGATAAAATTGAGGAGTTGGGTTTAGTTTTTATTAGTTTGGTTTACTAATTTAAAAAAGAATGCCATTACTAATGAACATCCATGTTAGTTCAACATAGTGCCTGTTAAACAAGACACAGTAAAATATTTTTAATGTATTAAAGTAGTAATTCTTCTTTGCAAACCAGCAGGAGTCTTTTGTAAATATTTTTATTGCTAATATTGAAAACCCTGAGGAGAAAAAAAAAAAAAAGAAACGTCTTTTCAGAATATCCCTCCTCTAAAATTAGTTGACTCAAATCAGTTCTCCCTATAAGTTTCAGCGATCTCCATATGATCTGCACTACCTAGAAAGTGAGGAAGAAAGAGAATAAAGTATCAACAGAAACAAATGTCACTTTTTTTTTTCTCTCTTTAACCTTCAGGATCAGGGGAAAAAAAACCAAACCAAAACAAACAAACAAACAAAAAAACCTTCTTTGGTCAGATTGCTCTCCCAAAATTGAAACAAATGGTGAAACCCTATTCTTAAATTAGCAGAGATATAATTATCAAATGTGAGACACTAGACTGTATTAATAAACTGGAGAGAAAAGTCCTTTCTCAGACATTTGAGGACAACTGGAGTTGCACATTCTAGCGACATCCTCACATATCTGGCCAGTTTGACTTAATACTGTCCCAGCTTTACAGAAAAATATTTCTCTAAAGAGCTCTAAGTACTTTCAAACACTTGTCATTTATCTTCACAAGATCCTAGCAAGGAAGGTTACTGCAGATAACTTCTATCTCCATCTCAGAGTTGGAAAAACTGAAGCTCTGAGTCACTGGAAGATTAATCCAGTAAACTGGTAGTCTGACAAGAGCAGAGAATAGAACCAACTACCAGGCCAGTGATCTGGTCACGCTTTCTTTAGTCATTAACATAAGAGCCTGAGAAAGAACAAAAGTCCATGAGGATATTGAACCTGTCTGTTGAAGGAATACCCTGAACATCAATTTAATTATTACCATAACTTGGTGGAAAGTTTTCTCAGTCTTCTCTTTAATGTTAGAAACCACTTTGTGAGCCAAGGACATGAACAGACACTTTTCAAAAGAAGACACTGATATGGTTTGGCTGTGTCCCCACCCAAATCTCATCTTGAATTCCCACATGTTGTGGGAGGAACCCGGTTGGAGGTAACTCAGTCAATAGGGTCACGTCTTTCCCATGCTGCTCTCGCAATAGTGAATAAGTCTCACAAGATCTGACCATTTTAAAAAGAGGAGTTACCCTGCACAAGCTCACTCTCTCTGCCTGCTGCCATCCATGTAAGATGGGACTTGCTCCTCCTTGCTTTCCACCATGATTGTGAGGCTTCCCCAGTCACATGGAACTGTAAGTCCAATTAAACTTCTTTCTTTTTTAAATTACCCAGTCTCAGGTATGTCTTTATCAGCAGCATGAAAACGGACTAACACAAACATATATGTGGCCAATAATCATATGAAAAAAAAAAGTTCAACATCACTGATCATTAGAGAAATGCAAATCAAAACCACAATGAGATATTATCTCACACCAATCAGAAGAGCTATTATTAAAAAGTCAAAAATTACAGATTCTGGCAAGGTTATGAAGAAAAAGGAGTGCTAATACACTGTTGGTGGGAGTGTAAATTAGTTCAACCATCATGAAAGACAGTGTGGAGACTGCTCCAAGACCTAAAGATATAAATACCATTTGACTCAGCAATCCCATTACTGAGTATATGCCCAGAGGAATAGAAATCACTCTACTATAAAGACACATGCATGTGTATGTCCGTTGCAACACTATTCACAGCAGTAAAGACATGGAATCAACCTAAATGCCCATCAATTATAGACTTCAATAAAGAAAAATGTGATACATATACACCATGGAATACTATCAGAGGTTGGAGGGTCTATCAGAGGGTGGAGGGAGAGGAACAGGAATATAATTAATGGGTACTAGGCTAAATAGCTGGGTGATAAAATAATCTTTACAACAAACTCCCATGACAGTTTACCTACATAACAAACCTGCTCACGCACCCCTGAACTTAAAAAATTTAAAACAACCACTTTGTCAGAAAGATAACCATATTTGCCTATTTTTTATTACAGATGATTGAAAAAAAATTTTGTAGAAATTAATGATAATGGTAACTACTTCTGATGTCTCACTTATGAGATATTCTTAAGTAAGGCTTAATTTTTATAAAGAACAAGAATATAAAAAAGTGTAATACTTGACTAGCACTCATACTGGGGGAGTGTCAAACAGGTCATTTAATTCAAATTTTGACACGCTCTGTGTAGACCTAGCACTGCTCCAAGTTCAAATATATTACTAACTTTAATATTTGAGCGGGTTGACTATCACATAAAATCCTCATGATCATTTAACCTTCTCACCTTAACCCCCCTCAAAATCCCCAACCTTGAAAAACTCAGATACTACAGCTCCTTGAAGACAAATAAACCTACATGAATAAAGACAAAGACATTAAAGTCTTTCTCAGAAAATACTAGCAGTGGCCGGGCGCGGTGGCTCACACCTGTAATCCCAGCACTTTGGGAGGCCGAGGCAGGCGGATCACCTGAGGTCAGGAGTTCAAGACCAGCCTGGCCAACATGGCAAAACCCCATCTCTACTAAAAATACAAAAATTAGCCAGGTATGGTGGTGGGCGCCTGTAATCCCAGCTACTCAGGAGGCTGAGGCAGGGAGAACTGCTTGAACCTGGGAGGCACAAGTTGCAGTGAGCCAAGATTGCACCACTGCACTCCAGCCTAGGCGATGCAGCAAGACTCCATCTCGGGGTAAAAAAAAAAAAAGAAAAGAAAACACTAGCAGCAGTTCTCAAAGTGTGCTACTCAGACCAGCTGAATCAGTTAGAAATGCAAATCTTTAGGCCTCACTCCAAATTAACTAAATCAGAAACTCTGGGCCTGGGGCCCAGTAATCTGTGTTGTATCAAGCCCTACTGATGATTCTGGTATACACCAAAATTTGAGAACTACTGCTCTCTGAGAAAAGCTGGCAATATTAACAGCAGGTACCCTCTTGGCAGCTTGACAGAGAAAGTGACCTAACCATAGATTACCAGTTCATGCCTCTTACCTCCTGTACCTCTCGGGTTGGCTTCTCCCTTGCTGTGTTGTAACCTTGTGGAGAATGTGCCACCTGGGTCACATTTTGCTGTTCTGCTGGATCAGGTTTTCGAAGGCTTGGAATCCTATTCAGAGTATCTTTCAGTTGTTTATATTCTGCAACTTGAGTCTGCATATAAATTGCACAATTGGATACAAATTGCACAATTTGAGGAGGGACTCTATGAATGCCCATTCATAGATGGGCATTTGGGTACACTGTAAAACTAGACAAAAATATTGTACCTAAATACAAGTTAGAAAAACAGGCAGATTGTTTCCATGCATTAACTATTCTTACTTGGGCATGTTAATCATTTTTGAGCACATGCAAATTAGAAATAGAGCTGAAGGAAACAGAAAAAATGTCTAAGACAGATGTTAGTTTCCCATACTACACTGAAGTCAGAACTTTTGTAAATAACTTACTAATATAAATATCACTATTAAAAGTAAGACCGCCATGTGATGTTTTATCATATTAAAAAATCCATTAAAAACTCACACAATAATAAAAATACAAGTGCAGATACTTTTTACCAATATGATCTGAGTAAAATCTTTCAGCAGAAAGGAGTCACAGGTTTAAAATAAATTTTAAATACAACCACGCACATACACACACACACACACACACGTATAAATTACTCAGGCCACCATTTTCCCCCTTAGTTAATTCGTGCTCAGATAGAATCCCTTATTTGCCAGAATGTTTCCTACACTGTGCTCAGTGGTTTCTGGAAAACAGTGGCACAGCTGTGATACAGACTGGATTTTTATCCTCGATTCTGAATGATCTTTTCTTCTAAAGTGACAAAGGTACTAACATAGGTATAGGACTAGAATCTGCTCATACAGCTGCATCTGTGTGTATATGGGGTGGGATGTGTGGATATCTGTGTAATATTTTTAATATAAGGAGCTAGAAAATTAGAAAAAAATAAATTAATTAACAAAATCAAGAGACACTGTGTATACTTTGCTCATTTATACACCAATACTGTTATCCTGAAAACAAATATCATGTGTGTAAACAGACATATAAACACACGCAGAGAACACAGAAGTCTTTTTCTCAACAAGCTTCCCAGACAGGGCCACCTCCTCAGTGTGCGGGGCACAGCAGGTGAGTGGGGCCAGAACCCACCAGCATTCCTGCTGCCATGGCTATGCAGCATGGCACACTGCTCTTCCACCCTGACAGAGGTGCTTTTTTGCTTTTTTCTAATGTACACTAGGGTAATGAAGTCTGCTTGCTAAATAATTCCCAGGGCACTGCCTTTTAATAATTTTGTACAAAACTGCACCATATGACTAGCAATGGCTTTTATCTGAGAAATCTAAATATTTGCAAACCAACTTTCGTGGTAAAAAATAAATGACATCCACATAGCAATGCTTTTAATATTTTAAGATAAATATGGAGCAATACACAAAACTTAATTCTACTCCTTCTTTCTCCTAGATACATAATCTTTGAAGGCAGTAATTGTGTGTTGCACAATTAGGGACCATATTAAAAATGCAGGCTCCTGGTCCCCTACTCTTGAAATTATAATTCAACAGGTCTAGGGCAAAGCCCAGGTACCTGTGATGCAGGAAGTCTCAAAAAAAATACCACTTAAGAGTTGAGCGTGATTTCAAAGTCAGGATAACGTGAACTTCAGCCTCGGTTCTGGTCATTGATTTTGGGCCGCTACTTTACTCCCCTTTTCATCTCAGTTTATTTAGTTATAAAAGGGTACAATATTATATAACTCACAAGGTTGTGAGGATTAAATAAAATGCTCAACTACGTTTAAAAATCAAGGTGTCAAGGCAGAATCTCCTAAGATGATTTACATGAGAAATGCAGGTGCCTGAAACAGTATTTGTTTTTTTAAGGAGATTTGGGGTAAGTCTTAATACAGTGTTACAGACTGAATGTTTGTGTCCTCTCAAAATTCATATGTTAAAATCCAAAGCTCCAATGTGATGGATCGGGAGGCAGGGCCTTTGGGAGGTAATGAGGTCACAAGGGTGAAGCCCTCCAGAATGGGATTAGAGCCCTTGTAAAGGGATCCAGGAGAGTTTTCTTGGTCTACTTTCTGCCATGTGAAGATACAAGGAGAATTCAACAGTCTGCAACCTCGAAGAACAGGGCCCTCACCAGAGTCTGACCATGCTGGCACCCTGATCTAGGACTTCCAGCCTCCAGAACTGTGAGAAATACATTTCCATAGTTTACAAGCCACCCAGTCTAGGGTGTTTTGTTATAGCAGTCCCAAGTGACTAACACGTATGACTCTAATTAAGGACTGCACCTAGTTCTGACACCTTTTTTTAAGGCAGGACAAACCTTCAGCATTCTCCCAAAAACAGATATTTCAATAAAGAGAATATTATAACCATAGGTTAAGTTAAAAAGAAATTTTTTTTTTTTTTGAGATGGAGTCTTGCTCTGTCACCCAGGCTGGAGCACAGTGGTGCAATCTCGGCTCACTGCAGCCTCTGCCCCGCTGGGTTCCAGTGACTCTGTCTCAGCCTCCTGGGTAGCTGAGATTACAGGCGCACACCACCATGCCTGGCTAATTGTTGTATTTTTAGTAGAGACGGGGTTTCACCATGTTGGCCAGGCTGGTCTCAAACTCCTGACCTCAGGTGATCTGCCCGCCTCAGCCTCCCAAAGTGCTGGGATTACACGCATGAGCCACCGTGCCCGGCCAAATTTTTTTTTTCTATTATAAAACCCTGTCAGTAATATTGTCAGGGTGCTACTCCAGAATTTGGTTTTGGTCATCAAATAAATGATTTTACTTATCTTTTTATGGATTTTCAAATTGTTGCTCAGTCTAACATTTATGGCCATTACAGCACACAGAGCACTCAAATCAGTTTGTCACATTTATAGTAAGAACAGCCTATATAAAATAACACTTGACAAAATTTTTTATAAAAAAGATGTGAAATGAAATGATCCAGGATGTCAATTTCATTCATACACATGTAAAAAAATCACTACACAACTACAGGTTAGGAGGAGATACCTAATCAATGACTGTCTAGAAAAGGAATCTCACAAACACAGATGCTACAGCCTCTGAGATGGGTCAGGGACAGAAAATTTTACCTTTTAATAATTTTATAAAGAAAAGAAAACCAACATGGATTTCCTGATGAGCACAGATAGTTTACCTTTGCTCTTTTATCATAATTCCTCCAGTAGGAATAAAAGTGAAGATCTAGTTTATAGCAGCAACTAAACTAGCCATTCCTGTCTCCTTGCTTCTACTAGAAAGCCGCATAACACTTAGCATGAAATGGCTTTAATAAGCTCTCCAACACTTGTATTTGTTCCCCTGTTCATTCAGTAAATATATACTGAGGGCCTGCCTTGTGCCAGGGGCTGTTCTAGGTTTGAACAAATGGAGCTTATGACTCTTATTTTTCCTTCTCTGTTGACTCTTCTTCTTTTCTGTAATTTGACCAACAACACATAAGCCTCGTTCCAAAAGGAGGGTGTGCAGGCTAGAATGCTGGGAGCAAGGCAGACACAGAAGAAAAAGTCTGACAACAGTTTATTTCGGTAGCTAGCAGCATAAAATCCTACAGATACAACACCAAGAGTCAACACAGACCAGGTAGTTGCAAAAGACCATATATGTGAGATCATTTCTGTGATTTAAACAAGTATGAGACTACTGCATGTAGGGACTGGAGTGAAAAGAAATGATCATAAATGTACTGCACAACCAGTGCAAAAAATAATCAAAAGTTTATTTAATGTTTTATTAACTGAACTTTGAAAGCATGCATGGTTCTCAGGATTAGGATAGCTCTGTCCTAAGGAACTCACTGAAGATTGGCTTGTAAGAGACTACATGCATAAAGGAATTGAGAAATGTTAAGCAGACTTGTAAAAAGAACCCACAGAGGCTGCTACCCTTCTAACCTGTGCAGCAGCTAGTGCACTCTTGTGGTCTTCCAAAGTCACTACAAGTTGTTCATGCTCCGAGAGTAAATTCTTATGTTGTTGCTACACAAAAAAGAATTTTACATGTTGAGCTTTAACATTCTATGACAAATTCTTCTTTGGCTGATCGTGATATGGCTACCCAAACGTTACTTGCTTATTTATTTGTTGTTGTAGCAGCATGTGTTAAGTTTAAAAATCATTGTAGAGAGAACACCACACTTTATGTAGTATTCCAAAATCTAAAATGTGCTACCCAAATACCATAATCATTTATTTATAATTAAATCAAAACCAAATAAACAAACCTCTCATTATTAGTAAACTTTTATAAATAAAAAGCTTATTAAAATGTAACTATTTAGCATGATAATAATTTCAGTATTAATGAGAACATTTAGATTTTCAGAACATCTTTTAGCTTACAATGCTGAAGTGGTAAAAATATTAGGTACACTCTAGTTAATGCAAAGCCCACAACAACAATGTGGATTTTAAAGCAGGCCAATTAGGGAATGACTTTTAAAGTCATTCTACCAAGTACAGCAGACAAACACTAAATACTGAAACGTTGGGCTTTTACCTTGACATCTTGAAGCTGTGTATGTATGTCTTGGTGTGCTTTCCTTAGTTGTCTATTCTCTTCTCTCAAATTGTATACAGTTTCTATTTTAGAAAAAGAAGGATCACACATAAAGTCTTGAAACTTCCAGGATTCTGTTTCTATTATTTTCATATCTAAAGCCACCTATAACTTATTTTAGAATTTACTTTGAACTCAGACAACATAATATTCAAAATCAACAAAAATTGTATTGGGATGTAGCATGTTTTTAGCTGGACATCTCAATCCATTCTGGTTCAGTACTTTAAATGCTTTTAAGTAACTTTTGCATTATAGACAAAAGATAAGGAATTTTCGTTACCTAGGAATTAAATATGAGATGTTTATGTTAATAAGCAAACCCTTAGGAATAAAATGTAATGGGTAGGTGTATTCAGATTTGAATCTCTTCACAAATTAAAAACAAACCTTCAGCATTTCAGTCAAATTTTTTAAAGTAATTTAAAATTTTAAAGATACATAAAAATAATCAGAAAGCATAGACCCTTAACCCTTTGTAGTACTGCCTCAAGACTAACTCCTGCATGTCTTTTTGTTGTAACTTACTTCTTTTGAAATGCTTATAGAGAAACATTGCAAAAAACGTATAGAGTGGTCCTAAGGACCCAATACCCAGCTTCCCATCATGATGACATCTTATATAAATATAGTACATTACCAAAACCAGGAAACTGGGTCACTACAATGAACTAAACTACAAACATTATTTGGACTTGACCACTGTTTTTGCACGCACCATACGCCTCTGAAAACCAATTATCTCACTTTAAACTCATTTAGCACCCTTTTTTTTTTTTTTTTTTTGGACAGTCTCTCTCTGTCGCCCAGGTCAGAGTGCAGTGCAATGCCCCAGCAATGCATTTAATTTTAGTGCAATCTTGGCTCACTGAAAGAACCTCCATCTCCTGGGTTCAAGCGATTCTCCTGCCTTGGCCTCCCAAATAGCTGAGATTACAGGCATGCGCCACCATGCCCGGCTAATTTTTGTATTTTTAGTATAGACGGAGTTTTGTCATGTTGGCCAGGCTGGTCTTTAACTCCTGACCTCAAGTGATCTGCCCGCCTAAGTGCTAGGATTATAGGCGTGAGCCACCGTGCCCAGTAGAAAGTGGGGAAGATGACGTGTGTCTTGTGATTAATCTGGAGTTCACCTAAATATTTCATTGTAGAATGCACTGGTTTCTTTCTCCAGGACTCACATGCACTCAGAAAAGTGATATATTTTGTTCCATATTACTATGAAAATACCTGACACAGATGTTGATGGGTAGCAAATTTATGAGCAACGATTCTAGATGCTTTATGTAAATTATTTCTCACACCAGTTCCACAAGGTTGATATTTTTATGATTATCCCAGTTTTACAGGTAAGACAATGAAGCCCACAGTTGTCACACAACCTAACCCATGGTCACACAGCTAGTAAAGAAGCCAAGATTCACCTGTGCAGTCTGACTGTAGAACTTGAGCTTTTTTCAGTTACTATTGGCAATCAACAGCAAGTCTCTGCTCCCTTGGAGATTTTTAGAAATATATGGAGCAAGTTTTGATTGTGGCAGTAACTGAGAAACATTATAGCATTTAGTGGGTAAGGATCAGAGATGCTAAATGCTAAACATTATAGCATTTAGTGGGTAAGGATCAGAGTCTCACAACTCAGTTAAGAGAAAAATTGTCTTACTCAACAGGGCCACGTGCCCCACTGAGATACAACAGAATAATCTACGATATAACAGAATACACTACATAGTCTATTCTGTTTCCCTAAACAAACCCAAACAGATGAAGACACATGTGAAATGTTACAAAGAAAAAGTGGCTGGTAAAGGACCACAAGATAAATGTCTATCAATCACCACTCAAAACAACAGTCTACAGTTGCACTGAAACATTAATATCAGTACTTATGTAGAGATAAACTAGCTAATTAGATTTCCAAATACCTTTTAGCTTAGAAAGTTCTTGTTCTTTTTCTTGCTGCAGCTGCAAGTATTTTTGCTTATGGTCATTAAATGTTCTACTGAAGTCTTCCCCTTGTTTGCGATGTTCCTCTTCCAAGTCACTGTGCTGTTTCTTTAGCTCCTCGTGTTGGCTCTGCAAAGATGAAAACTTGAGTAGAAATATACATTCTCTGAAGTATATGAGAGTTTATTTCTTGACAGCACAGTAAACAAAAACAAATGAAAGCAAGAAAGCATGAACAAATGAAGAAATAGGCTTCGTTTTTCTCAAGTTGCTTTAATTTGTGCAGCTTCCCTCCATTTACCCTGGATTTCAAATGAACAGTTGGGATCACAGCCAAAGATAATTTTCCTCTTAATTTTTAAGAAGTTAGCATGAGAGATGGAAAAGGGAAAAATGTGGGAAAATTCCCAGGGACACAAATTACTGTGGAAACAAGGTAAGGCTAATGGCAAAATTATCCCTCCCTGGGTATTATGGATTTCCTCTTTTGATCTGATGTTTTCCCAGCAATGCCTTTAATTTTTCTTTTTTGGTATTTCAGCCTTTCTGGTAACTCAGTTTAAAAGAGAGAGAGTAAATGAGACTTTTCCCTTTGGAAATAGTAATCAACTGTTTAGAGAATTGACTTTTATTTACCTTATTTCTGATTATAATCCTACAATGTAATCATGATCCAGATAAACGCTATAGTCTCCAAGTGCTTAATGTGAAAGCACGCTTTGCTTTAATTCATTTACTGCTCTCTTGATAATAAGAAAAGATTCCGGTTTCAATAAAAAGTGCATGCCCTACCGATATTAGAGGGAAAGACAAGAGCAAACAGAAAGCGAGGTGGAGGCCTGGTGGGGTGGAGATGCTGGCATGATCTGCATGCTGCGAAGGGCATAACTGCACGCTGCCTGTCTCTTCCAGCTTGACAGAAACAATGATTCTCTTCCTGACACACAATAATGAGTTTTACTCAAGGACCAAGGAAGGAGAATCTTTAAATAATAAATTATGTTCCCGTGGTAAGTAAAAGGACATTTATTAAATATTAGTAACAAGAAGGAAGCATTTTAATAGTTCTACAGCCTCCAGTCTGTGTAAGATAAAAGAAAATGTCTAAGGAAAACCACTGTGAGAAAGTAAATGAACATAAAACCCTAATGGATAGAGAGAAGAAGAAAATTAAAAATGAGGTAACCAAGAGCCTGATTTATAAGAAAATATGTAATAATTTTAAAATGTTCTATGTAATCGAGTGATAAATATGATGAGCCATTACAACTATATATAATTTTTAGCCAAATATGATTTTAATATGCCACATTACGATACAAATCAACTTCTGGAAACTTTATCTTTAATCACTTTAAAGGCCAATAGTCAGTTCAAGTATTAGTTAATCCTTTCTTTTATTCATAAATAACAACTTTAGATTACTCACTTTCAACATCTGATGTTGGACATTCAGTGCACTGTATCTGCTATTGGAATCTTGCTGTAAATAAAAAAAAAGAAAGCACAAAGATAAATATGGCTCTCTTGTGTTAAACACAGCTTAAAGTACTTTAAAATATAACTTCATTTATTTCACTTGCCTACAGTAAAATGAATTCTACACTTGAACCAAGATGTCGCTGGAGCCATCGATTTAACAGAGAAATGAAGTTTTAACATTCCCCTTAGTTTGCTAGATTTTAGAATAAAAAAGCAGGATATGAAATCATAAAATGGTAGCTTGACAGAGCCCTTAGAGATGATTTCCTTCCACTTTCATATTCAGAAGAACTGGAGCCCAGACACACGAACTTGTCCTGCGACACAGAGTCACCGAGTCACTGCGCAGGGCTACTATATGTGCTGGGTGCTTGAGGTAAGAGGGAAGAAGAAATAAACCAATGAGGAGCGGGCCTCACAAGCTGAGCATGCCTTTAAGGGGGAAGAGAAAACGCACTGTCTTACCCTGAACTTCAGCGGGTAAGAAATTCTACATACATGATTTTACCCCAGTGAGGCTCTATTTTACAGAGTGAGAAACTGAGTAAAGATTAGGAACCCGCCAAGAGCAAACATTTCATTAAGTAGCAGACCCAGGATTGAAACTTGAGCCTAAGTCTCTGGCTTAACTACATGTCCTGAGCTGCAGGTTCCAGGAGTATATCTTTGTGTTCCTGAGGGACATCTTCACATATGGACCCGAGAGTCCCGGGTAGCCATAACCAGTCAGTATGCAAAAGACACCTGATTGTTCTCCCTCCCTATGCTATGTTGTTTATGTTTAGGTACCATATCCCTCACTTTACCCTGCCAGCACAAGTATACACTCATGCCATTTTTTCATATTTTTATAACTTCTAAAATGAACTGCATTTTTGCTACCTCACTTTACTGCTTTAATTTGTAAGGAAATTACAAGTGCACACAGTTTTGGTTAGTGCTTTTAAAAGCAAGTAAGAGTTGAAAGCTGATGGCCTCCTGGGCTACCAAAGGAAGTGACTCTTCTCAGTTTTTTTATTTTGAGATAGGGTCTGGCCTGTTGCCCAGGCTGGAGTACAGTGGTGGGATCGTAGCTCATTGAAGTTTTAAACTCCTAAGCTCAAGTGATCGTCTGCCTCAGCTCTCAAGTAGCTGGGAATAGAGGCATGTGTACCATCACGTCCAACTAATATTTTGTACTTTGAAGTCTTGCTATTTTGCACAGGCTGGTCTCAAACTCCTGATCTCAGGCAATCCCCCTGCCTCAGCCTCCCAAAGTTTCGGGATTACAGAAGTGAGCCAACTCGCTTGGCTTCTTCTTAGTTTTAATACCCCAAAATATCAATGTTTTTCAATTAATGCTTATATACTTTTCTCAGAGTAAGAAAAAGACTAGCTTTTACCCAGTTAATTTGGACTTTAAAATGTTTTTAAATGCCAATATCATTCATCCCTTCACCCATTCCACAAATGTTCTTAAATGCAAACTCTAGGCCAGGTCCTGTGTTGGATGCTACACATGTGAAGGCAAACTGAAATAAATCTTATATTTTATAAAAAAGAGAGACCGCAAACAAATAAATGAAATAATATTCTTTTTATAGTTGAACATTAAGGTTATTCCCAGTTTATCCCTATTATCAATAATGTGATAAGTAAAGGTAAGTTTTAAAACAATTTTTAAAGTCTTCCTCTTAGAATGTTTTGGCAGCCAAAAAATACAAATAAATAAAAAGTATGTCAGTCCGATAACCCCAAGGATCAACAAAGTAAGTTTGCACCTATATTTCTCTCTCTTTCAAGTTTTATGAAAACAAATTAAGGAAAACAACAAAAAAACCCCCAAAACTTACCCTTCCTTTATTTAATGTTTCTTGTGCTTCTAACTTATAAACAAGAAAATCTAGAAAATACAAGATGGAAAAAAACAGTGATAATTCACTATACAGATTCTAAACATCTAAAGAAATAAAGGCAAATTTTACTCAGGCTTGCAAAAGTGTTTTAGGTTTAAAACAATCTACTTGGTGATTTACATACTTTATTTGGCTCTCACTGGTTTAGAAAGAATTGCAAAAAACATACATCTTCCTCTTTACCTTACAGCTGTAAATCTTGCATCCTCAAAATCCAAATTATAGCCAATAGATTAAAAGTGCTTTTAAAATATCTCTGTGATAACTCTCCTTGAAATTTAGGAGGGAAAAAATGGAGCACATCTGAAGACAGAGGTGATTTATCGCTATCCACTAGATGGCACACTAAAATCATTCAGTTCCTGAAAACAGACATCGAGCCAGCCAAGCCATCTTTAATGCTTTGAAAACTTTATTATCCACTAGATGGCTCTATAAAATCACTCTGCATTTGAAGACAAGGAGAATCCAAACCTTATCAAAACATTTTAATGATGCTGAATTTCTATTCTTCACACAGGCTCAATCCAAGTAAAAGGTCCTAACCAATACTGCCCCTCCTCTGCTATCCTCTTCCTTCCCACCAAGGTAGGCAGACAGAATACTTCACTTAAATTTCAAGACGTATCATAAAACATGAATAAATAAATATCAGAATGCAGATAACTTCAAATCATCAGCTGTATAAGGCCTGTGTTTTATGGAAAAATTCCGATTAAAAACTGACAGCATTGCCTAGTGGCTGACCTAAATGTTAACTTTCAAACTGAATCAAGTGATGTGTCAATAAAAACTTTCACAAGGTAAAAAACAGGTGCATAACTTAAAATATAATGGACAATGGGATCAATTCATTACGGTATACATACATGCGTGTGTGTATAAAATTTGTCATATTCTGGACAATGCATGCTGTTAATTTCCCCCGCCCCCCGCCCCCTGGATATCTGTGGACAGAAGTTCCAGGTGTAAGTAATATACCTGTTTAATACTCAGATGAAAAATTATATGTTATTCCTGAAATAATAAGTATAACCAATATATGAGCTATCACATGGTGGCATAAACTCAATAGAATATTCTAAATCCAATCCTGTATAAGGATTATTGCACAATGCATAACATATTACTTGACATGTTTTTCTCTGTCCACCTATCTGACTTTGGGTTGATTTGAGAAATATCTTAGCCAAAAAAAAAAAAAAAAATAGTAAACCAAGTATACGATACGTCAAAGAAGAGTACTGGAAAAACAGAACACAAAGTATTTATTTACTTACCTTCTTTTGCTTTTTTATGTTCAAGTCTTTCCTTTTGCAAGGATTTCTCTAATCTTGATCTGTGTTCATAAACAACTGGAAAAAAAAGAGTTAAAGTTTTTGTCTTCAAAGAATTAGAAATTTAAAAGTAAAATTAACATCAATTTCTACAACAGGAAGAAAATGGTGTAGAGTCCTTACACAATTTAAATAAAACCATCTGTATTTTAAGTTCCCCTTTCCAGGTAAAGAACAGACATATTAATAGGCATAATTCTGGGCTGACTCCCATCCAGCCTGCCCTTTTCTAAAGCCAGTACTCTGAATGATGCTTCCTCCTTCTTTGCCTGCGCCCTTTCCTTCTAGGCCTCCTAAATGCAAGTGTCTTTTTGAGATTTTTTTTTCCTGTCTTCCTGGGCAACCCTGTTCAATCTCATGACTTTCAACCATCATCTGCACAGCAGTTACCCCTCCATCTATACTTCCACCTCTGGCTTCTGTCTCAGACCCTAGAAGGGTATTTTCTCCTAAATATTCCCTAAGGACTACAAAGTCAACATGATCTGCATCTGAATTAAGGCTGTCTGGATCCATAAGGAGACCTCAGCAGCATACCACTGGGATGAAACAGGAGCTGTATCTCCTTCCTCCTCCCATGTCAAGGAAAACAGACTAGAGAAGCACAGAAACAGAGAAGGGAGGGACCCTCCAAAGAATTTATAAAAGGGTCCACAAAAGAACCAGTCAGGTTCACCATCAGCCACAGCCAGAAGAACCCAGCGCAAACCAACGTTCAGTTCTGTAAGACGTTTCTGCCCTTTATCCTTCCTCCCCACCCAGTCTACTCTGAAGAATCCAGAGTTGCCTGGTGAGTAGGGATGAAGAGTAGACGTGTTCGGGAGAGAACTGGGGAGAAGAGGCCTACCACAACTCTCCTTCCCACTGCAGGCTCCACACCTACAGCAAGCAGGAGCTGGACAGGAGGGAGAAGCCTTACCTTTGAATGAACTGTCCTGGACTAGACCAGGCAGAACAATTAATGAACCAAGACTGTGTGTTTACGAATACAAGTTTTGAACTATTTTTTGCTTTTAATCTGAGAGAAGTTAGTGAAGCAAACAAGTTTGTCTAAGATTTCATCCAGGAACAGAAAACTCAGCTCCACAGAATGGTTTGAATAGTTACCGAAGGAGAGGAGAACGGAGTAAATTAAAATTCTGATCTACCCTTTGAATCCTGTTTGTTCAGCATTATGGTCAAATATGATCTCATTCTTGGCAAGCTAAGCCAAACGTGTTACTCCATTCTTTGGCCAGTTACAAGTTCCCCATGACTACATACAATGTAAGCATCAATCACTGGTTGACCATATACAATTCACAGAACAGCCCCAACACTACCGGCTGCTGCCAAAGTCATCAGGGTCCCAGAACACTCCCTTTCCCCATCCCTGCAACAACCCCTTGCTGCTTAAGGGATTGCCTCTCTTCTTGCCCTTTTTCCATTGCTATGGTGGCCAACAACCAACTACCACTGTCCTCCTTCCAGGCTGGCCATTATCTCCTGAGTTCTACACCTTCTCCCCATACTGTGTCTTTCCTTGTCATCCCATATAAAACTTCCATTCTCAGGACTCCATCTATTATCATCATAGGCCCTACCTCTATTCACACCTCTGCTGACATCTCCGGCTCTAACTCCTAGAATGCCTGTGACCACTCAAATTGGTATGGTGTGGTCCTCTGATGACATGCCTACCTCAATCTCAACTTTTCCCTCATCCATAGGCTGTCATTGCAATAATCCTTGCCTCATCCCCTTCCTCTACCAGATAATCCTTTTCCCCTGCATTATTATTATAAAGGAATTCAATATAACTCTGTATTTATGGCATCTCTACTATGTACCTGGACAGAAGTGTAAAACTGGGCTAAAAGCAGTTGTGTTCCAAAAAGTTTGGTTGCGAGTCCACTGCTAAGTAGTAGTATTTTTTCAAACATGTACATGTATGGAATATAAGCCCCTTGGACAATCATTAAAATCCTTTCAAAACTAAGAGGTTCCTTGGATTACAACTAATAGCCCTATGTTAAATTAAGTTTGGAATAAAAAAGGGAGAGCGTAAGATTAGCCCTATAGAACATCACGAAGCCAAGCCCTGGACTGTGCACTCACAGTCTTTGAGAATTTCCTTGAGGTGGGGGAGACATATAGAGAAAGAGCTAAATTACAATACTATCATGATAAAACAGAGGCAAGAATAGGATGCTTAGGAACACGTAAGCTCCCCAGCTGGAAGGAAAAACACTCCCTTTACCGCCAATCCACTGGCCAAAGTTCTCACAGTCTGGGTAGAAAGTTATAAGGGCACAAATATGCCAGTTAAAATATTGCACTAATGGACATATTATAGACTGAATTTCAGCAATCATGCAAAGTTTTCAAAGAAAGGAACAGGTGAACTCTCCAAGATCCTAAAGCAGCAAGTCCCCAGTATAGGCGGAAATAATTCTAACCTAGCAACACCTGTAATAATAATAAAACCCAGCAGCATAGTCAAGAAAAACAGACAAGGCAGACTGTTCATTACCCACCCCAGTCACCTCAGACTAAATGTTAAACATTATTGTAGAAGGTTAAAGATAGAGGGGAAAAAAGCTGAATTTGCAAATTACAATCTGGTGGAATTGTTGTTTACTCAATAAAATGCAGCAGCAATCAAGGTAAACTCACTTTTACAAACTTAATATTGTGTGGTACCAGATAATCAGGTAATAATTATCTTTGGCTTAGGAAGGATAGAACTCATCAGCATGATTTCATCTTCAGTAAGAGAATGGAGGTTCTGCTAGATGAAACTAAGTAGAGAGGGAGTGTGGGGGATATGGGTGAAGAGTGCTGGGTGCAGGATGGTATTCCATTCTTTATTCTCTTACCTGGGATTCAGTTGGAAAGATAATGCCCCGACAGCTGGCCCAAAGTACCCATTTATCAAATTGAATCATACAACTGTCTTTGACAGTTCCACACTAAATGGAAATTTACACATTCAACATATTAACAGCAGTGTGTCTCAAGAGCCAGGAGATCCTAGGACACAGTTATAAACTTCCATAAATAACCTCAATAAATCCTATAAAATGTCCACAGAAAGGCAAGCGTGTTTATGAATTATTGTTAAAATTCAAAGGTCTTGGAAAAGCTGAGAAATATTCATGACTGCACAGCATGGCATCACTAATAGCAACTCTTAATGCAAGAAGAATGTATCTTTGCAAATACAGGAGAAAAAAGATGTGGCAAACAGGAATCAAGTATATATATATATATATATATATATAGAAACTATGAGGTTAATTGTGCTATTAATACTATCTTACTCAGAACTGGACAAGCCATCATTATAACAGCAGCTTCTAATCCTGATGTAATATAACTTAAGAATTCAGAAATGGTTTGAAGGCTGGAGAATATAACCAAGGAGGAGGAGGGTGAAAGAATGGAGCAGCAGTGACGGATGGAGATGTGGAGAAGGGTTGTTCTTCACCAGGTTCAAGAAAAGAATAAAGGAAAACAAACTGAAAAAGCCTTAAACTATAGGCTGAAGAAACCACATCAGGTAAAGGGGAAGTCAGAGTGAAAAACTGACCCTTTGAACTGAAAAGTCTAGAAAGAAGAGGAGGAGAGGGAGAGGGGCAGGTGCTAATATAAGGGCTGAAGGCACAGCCTTGATGCCTGGGTTAAAATCCCAGCTTCATTTCTCATGGAGTGAGACGCTGAACTTCTGTGAACCTCAATTTCCTTGTATGGTGTGTGGGGATAATAATAGATGTATCTCTTTGGCTGAATGTCAGAGTTAAATGAGTTCATATATATCAAGTGCTTAGAACACTGCCTGGCACAGAGTAAACACTATTAAAATGCTTAAATAGCTTAAAAGTGCCAGAGAAAAAAAATCAGGTGATCTCCCCTGAGCCCTTCCAATCCTACAATTAAAGTCTAATAAAGTAATATGTGTGTATATGCATATACGTGCATATATACATACATACATACACACACTCTCACACACAGATGTATATACACACACATATATCTGACTTAAAAAGGCAATGACATTGGTCTCAGTTTTCTTTTACTTAAAAAAATTATTTAAAAAAAAGAAAAAGCAAATAATAATTCCATAGGTTATTTAAACCCTTAAGTGTTTAAAAATAAAAACTGAAAGACAGTAGAACAGACCAGACAGAATTTTTGTGCTTGTACCTCTTTTAGAAAACTTCACTATTAAGCACATACACACATGTATGCACTACCTTTATTTCTTTTACCATGCATTCTCCAGGCTTTTGAGCTGTGATTTATCTAGCTAGGTTTACTGTTTCACTTAGAATGAGGATAGCTAATCAATCCTTGTCACCTATCTCTATTTTTCTATTTATACTCTGAAGTCAAGGGCATCAGTCAAGATGAACTAATGCTGCTAAAATCTCTGCAACAAAAAGCTATATATTGAATATTCTCATAGCACCAAACAAGTTGAAGGTAAAATAAGTAAGAAAATAATGGTTCAATCTCAGCAGTCAAGATCTTTAATGCAGAATAACACTGCAACAGGAACAGGATTTGAATCAAAAGAACTCAGGAGAAAAAGATGAAAATCCATAATACTCATCTCATCTCCCAGTTACTTAAAAGGAGTTTAATATTTTCCATGCAGCCCGGAATGGAAAGAGGTTTTATTCCCCCCAAAACCACTCAGGAATTTAAAAACGTGCCAGCTTCCCACAGCAATTTTCCATTTTAACTCTGACTTTCATCTGAAAGTCACACGAGAAATCAGCTGTATACATTCACTTATGGGCAAAATGCATATCTATGCAATTTCAGGGCAAACTGTTCCAATTCAGAATCAGAAAGCAACATTCCAAAATTAGGCAGAAAACATTGCTAAGTGTTTTGACATCTTAAACTAAGAGAGGGCAATGTTTCTTTGGCAGAAGAAATAGCCTGTGAAATTTTGGTTTTGGTCCTGGCTATAACATAATGTTTTATTTTTGAAAAACAACAAACAACAGAGGCTTGGTATGAAAGTCACACAATTCAACTTGTGAAAACATTTAGATTTGCAAGTACCTCTATCTTCTTATATATAAAACAAAAATTAAAATGAACAAAGTATGCTTTTGATAACTGTGACTGAAGAATGTTTAAGCATAATAGTAAGAAAGATGATACGAAAAGGAGAATAAATTGAAATTAATATAGGTCTCAGACTTTAATACTCTTGAGGGTTTCTTTAGGGCTAACGTCATAGAAATTAGAGTCTTTATATAACAGTTTTTGCTTGTAATTCTAAATCATAGAAGCCAGCCACTTGCCCACCTCTTTCCTCCATAAAAGAATGAGTTGGTGGGTCAACACAAAGTCAACATCATACATTCTTCCAGTTACTTTTCCTTCCTTCTTCCGTAATTTTACCTTATAAGAAGTCTACGAAAGAATACTGGAGATCTCCTAGAAAACAACCCCATAAAAGAAAACAATAAAAAGAAAAAGGAAGTGGACCACTATTACCATTTTAAGGCTCACACAGGACTCTCCCTCCAGTGCCCAGGAGCAGGGAAGAGCATCGCTAGGGCACAGACTTTGGTTCCTCCTCTCGTTTCCTTCAAAAACGTCTCCTCAGAATTCTGCATCCATCTTCAAAATTTAACTACAACTTCTCACAGATGACTCCCAAACCATGAAGCCCAGATTTTACTTCTCACTCAATTCCAGTTTCATTCCTTCAATAAAATTGAATCTTTTGGGTCAGCTTCATCATTTATGGCTGAATTTAATTTTTAATTAACCCTTTCCTACACATTCAAGATCCAGGCCTGGGGGGCAAAACCTCCCAGTGGCTTCTCACCACATTGGGAGTGAAACCCCACAAGGCCCTCACACGGCCTTACCCCATCGTTCAACCTGCCCATCCCCAGCAGCCTCCCTGTTAGGCCTGAACATGTCAGGCACATTTTCCCCTCAGCCCCTCCTACTGCCTTTCCTTGAGCCTCACTGCTCTTTCTCCAGGTATCTGAACAACTAGCTTCCTTACTTCCTTCAGATCCTCACTAGAAAGATGCGTTCACGCTGAGAACATCCTGTCTAAAATTGCAACTAGCTTCCTGCCCTCAATAGTTCCAGTCTCCTTTCCTACGTTATTCTTCTCTTTAGTGCGGATCATCGTGGACTACTTGATTTTTACTTATTAATTCCCTGTCTATCACAAAAGAACAGAATGTCGATTGGGGGTGAGAATTTCTGAATTACTTTATTTCATTATTGTATCGCTGTGATATGCTTTGGCTGTGTCCCCACCCAAATCTCATCTTGAATTCTCACATGTTGTGGGAGGGACCCGGTGGGAGATAATTGAATCATGGGGCAGGTCTTTCCTGTACTGTTCTTGTGAGAGTGAATAAGTTTCAAGGGATCTGATGGTTTTAAAAAGGGGAGTTTCCCTGCTCAAGTGCTCTTCCTTTGTCTGCTGCCATGTGAGACGTACCTTTCACCTTCTGCCATGATCGTAAGGCCTCCCCAGCCATGTGAAACTGTAAGTCCAATAAACTGCTTTCTTTTGTAAATTGCCCAGTCTGGAGTATGTTTTTTTCAGCAGCGTGAAAACAAACTAACACAGTAAACTGGTACCAGTAGAGTGGGGTGCTGCTAAAAAGATACCCAAAAATGTAGAAATGACTTTGGAACTGGGTAACAAGCAGAGGTTGGAACAGTTTGGAGGTTCAGAAGAAGACAGAAAGATGTGGGACAGTTTGGAACTCCCTAGAGACTTGTTAATGGCTTTGAGCAAAATGCTCATAATGATATGGACAGTGAAATCCAGCCTGAGCTGGTCTCAAATGGAGATGAGAAACTTGTTGGGAACTGGAGCAAAGGTGGCTTTTGTTATGTCTTAGCAAAAAAGAGATTGACAGCATTTTGCTTCTGACCTAGAGGTTTGTGGAACTTTGAACGTGAGAAAGATGATTTAGGGTATCTGGTGGAAGAAATTTCTAAGTAGCAAAGCATTCAAGAGCTGACTTGGCTGCTGTTAAAGGCATTCAGTATTAACAAGGAAGCAGAGCATAAAAGTTCACAAAATTTGCAGCCTGACAATGTGACAGAAAATTCCATTTTCTGAGGAGAAATCCAAGCTGGCTGCAGAAATTGGCAAAATTTCTGAATGTTAGTCCCCAAGACAATTGGGAAAATGTCTCCAGGGCATGTCAGAGGTCTTCACAGCAGCCCCTCCTATCACAGGCCCAGAGGCCTAGGAGGAAAAAGTGGTTTCATGGGCCAGGCCCAGGGTCCCCGTGCTGTGTGCATCCTAGGGACTTGGTGCCCTGTGTCCCAGCTGCTCCAGCCATGGCTGAAAGGCACCAACATAGAGCTTGGGCTGTGGCTTCAGAGAGTGCAATTCCCAAGCCTTGGCAGCTTCCACAGGGTGCTGAGCCTGCGGGTGCACAGAAGTCAAGAAATGAGGTTTGAGAACCTCCACTGAGATTTCAGAAGATGTATGGAAATGCCTGGATGCCCAGACAGAAGTTTGCTAGGGCAGTGTGGAAGAGAAATGTGGAGTTGGCACTCCCACACAGAGTCCCTACTGGGGCACTGCCTAGTGGAGCTATGAGAAGAGGACCACTGTCCTCCAGACCCTAGAACGGTAGATCCACCAACAGCTTGTACCATGCACCTGGAAAAGCCACAGACACTTAACACGAGCCCATGAAAGTAGCCAGAAGGGAGGCTGTACCCTGCAAAGCCAAAGGGGCGGAGCTGCCCAAGACCATGTGAACCCACCTCTTGCCTCAGCATGATCTAGATGTGAGACATGGAATCAAAGGAGATAGTTTTGGAGCTTTAAGGTTTGACTGTCCTGTTGGATTTTGGACTTGGGTGGGACCCACAACCCTTTTGTTTTGGCCAATTTCTCCTATTTGGAATGACTGTATTTACTCAATGCTTGTACTCTCATTGTATCTAGGAAGTAATTAACTTGCTTTTGATTTTACAACTTCATAAACAGAAAGGACTTGCCTTGTCTCAGATAAGACTTTGGACTGTGGACTTTTAAGTCAATGCTGAAATGAGATAAGACTTTGGGGGACTGTTGGGAAGACATAATTCGTTTTGAAATGTGACGGCATGAGATGTAGAAGGGGTCAGGGGTGGAATGATATGGTTTGGTTGTGTCACCCACCCAAATCTCATCTTGAATTCCCGTATGTTGTGGGAGGGACCCAGTGGGAGGTAACTGAATCATGTGGCAGGTCTTTCCTGTGCTGTTCTCATGACAGTGAATAAGTCTAACAAGAGCTGATGGTTTTAAAAAGGGGAGTTTCCCTGCACAAGTTCTCCTGTCTGCTGCCATGTGAGATGTGCCTTTCACCTTCTACCATGATTGTGAGGCCTCCCCAGCCATGAGGAACTATAAGTCCAATAAACCTCTTTCTTTTGTAAATTGCCCAGTCTTGGGTATGTCTTTATCAGCAGCATGAAAATGAAATAATACACCCTGGTACACTGAATTGTAGGCATGTATTAGTCCATTCTTATACTGGTATACAGATTCTACCTGAGACTGGGTAACTTATGAACAAAAGAGGTTTAATTGACTCACAGTTCCACATGGCTAGGGAGGCCTCAGGAAATTTACAATCATGGTGCTTCCATGAAGAGGAAGCAAGGCACCTCTTACAAGGGGCAAGTGCCACTTTTAAACCATCGGATCTTGTAAGAACTCCCTCACTATTATGAGAACAGCACGGGGAAACCACCCCCATGATCCAATCACCTCCCACCAGGGCCCTCCCTCGACACATGGGGGTTACAATTCTAGATGAGATTTGGGTGGGGACACAGAGCCAAACCATATCAAGGTATTCAATAGATACTGCATGAATAAATTAACGAGTGAGTGAGTGAGTGATGAACAACTAAGTACCTTGAAGACTGGGACTAGCCACCTTTTTCCTTTTCATCCATATCCCAGCCCTTCACTACCACTTCAGTCTCAATTCCTCAGTTCCTAGTATCTAGTGATTTTTGACAGCACTTGTTCAATGATTGAATGCATTTGGAAGATATTTCATTCTTTTCCTCCTTTGCCTGCCATCTTTTATGCCCTAGCACTTTTTAAACTAAATTCCCAAATATGTAGGCTCATTAGCACCACATGTCCCAGAAAACAGACAGATAACAGAACAGAGATTAAATTTATCTGTTGATGTGTAGGCTCACACTATTATCATTAGTTAAATAATAGTACTGAAATACAGACACTTTCAGAATGCTGAGAGAAAAAAGAACAGTCAGATTAAGTATTTTTCTACTGCCTGGCTATTGCTGTATTTTTTTAACTGTACAATAAAGTTCCTGTAACAGTTCACAAAAGTGTCTACTTTTGAGTTTGCTAATGCATACAGTTAGTAAAGTAGTTTATATGGAAATTTTAACCATGACTTGAATTGGTGCTTAACTGCCTTTTCTTTTGTGGATAAAACTATATCCAGGCTTTTCCTCATGCCACTAATTGAGATTTGGCTTTTTCAAATAAGTATTGTATGAGCTGACTTAAGATACATTTCTTCATGCTGTTCTTTTTGGCATTCTTTCAAGTGCTAAGCTACTAATAATCATTCTCATTATCAGATGAAGTCTATTCACTTCTCATGAAAGGATTCTTCTCTTAGCTGCCCTGAGCTATTATGTTATATAACCCAGCAGTGGTCTAGGCACCTTGGGAAACACCAAAGTATAGGAGTTACTCTTATACAAAAGCTTATAATGAATAAATACAGGTTGTGAAAAGAGGCTAAGACAGGTAAAACATAAGACAATTAGAGATCACCAAAGGTTAGTCAGGCTAGGATGACATAATGAACTGCTGAGCCAGCAGATTTTCAAACAGAATCTCTTTGAAAGCTGAGCGGAATAATATCCTCCCTCTTCCATAAAAAGACTGCACTCTACAAAGCAAATATTATACTCTCAGAGACATGTATAAGTGTATATACATATATACTGGAAACGTAAGGACTCACAGTAATAGAAATAAAAGTTATTCTAAAATTAGATGTCTATAAATAGAACCTGAACAGTACTATTCCTCTTATCCAGCAGTCAGATTGCAGCTGGACAGCATCATAGTATTTCAGAAAATTATGCACAAGAGAAAAAGACATGGAGGGGAAGCGAGAGAAGAGGAGGTTGTTTCTTGCTCCCAAATTTGATGCAAACGTGTAAGAATGCCCTTAAGATGGATAAAATATGCAAAAGCACACTGCTTTTAAAATGGAACTATGAATAGTTTTCAAAATCGATGTGCTTGAAACAAACCTAAAAGACATCTAATTTCCATAAGTTGTCTGATTTTTTAATAGGAACTTGCCTTAATGGACACTGCAAGTAACGCTAGCAAAAAGGAAACAACCTAAAATCCAGTACTCAAGTATCAACCCCTAAACGTTTTACGTCATATTGCAGAGAATACCCTCAACTAGGTTGGAATGCGCCTAACTACCACTGTCTTCTCCTTCAAATCAATGTAGCAGCACACACAAGTTAATCCACCTTCATTCAAACTTCCAATTTCTACTTCAAAATTAAAATATGTGACATATCTTGGAAAAGATTTCATAAAAGTAAGGCTTGTAAAAAGATGCTATTTAATATCTCTTAGTCTTATTTAAGGTTACTACTGCATCCCAAATATTTCATTCAACAAATCAAACAAATATTAATTGGGCCCCTACTATATGCCAAACACTGTTCAGATATTTGGGGACATTCTGTAAGTAAAACAGCAAAAAAATAATTTGCCTTTGGAGGATTTTATTCTGACAGAGAGATCAAGATGATAAATAATAAATAGAATAAATAATATACTAGCAGGTAATTATTACCACAAAACAAAAAAAGTAGAGTAAAAGAGATCGAAAGAGACTGGAGGTGTGGGGAGAACGGGCCAGGCTTCGTTTTAAAATAGAGTGATGAGGGTAGGCCTCCCTGAGAAGGATATTTCAGTGGGGACATGTGAGCCAAGACTTGAAAGACTGAAGGGGTCAGTCAGTACTACAGATATCTAGGGGGAGACTGCTCCAAGATAGAGGGAGTAGCCCATAGGAAAGCTGTACAGTGCAAGCACACTGGGATGTCCTAAGAGAAGCAGGCAGGCTAGACTGACTGAGGTAGGGTGAGCCTGGAAGGTCAAAGCATAAGGTAAGGGGAGGGGGCAGAGTGCAGTGGGTCTCATAGGGCCCACTGAGAACTTGGGGTTTTACTCTCAGAGAAATTGGGAACCATGAGAGAGGTTTTTTTTTTTTCTTTTAGAGATGGGGTCTCACTATGTTGCCTAGGCTGGACTTGAATTCTGAGGCTTCAGCAATCCTCCTGCCTCAGCCTCCCAAGTAGCTGGGACTACAGGTGCATACCACCATGCCAGCTCCAGTGCAGAGATCTGAGTAGAAATGATGTTGACTTAGGTTTTGAAATATTGATCCCTCTAGTCAGACTGCATGGGTACAAGATGCAAGCAGGGAAACTAGTTCTGCAATAATTGAGGCATGAGGGTAATGGAAGAAGAGGACCAGTGTACATGCTGTGGAGGTCATATAATATTCAGATTCCACATTTATACTGAAGATCAAACTACTGCATGTTATCAGCTGCGATGGGGAAGGCCAATGACGTAATAGTTTTGTGAGGAAGATCAGAAGTAAGATCTGATTATAGAGTGATGTGCTCAGCCTGGAAGAGTCAAGTTAGACTCCCAGAGGTTACATGTGGATGGCTATTGACAGATGACAATGGAGGAAGGATAGAAAAAAATCCAGACAGTGGAGAGGGAATGTGCGGGAACACTGAAACAAAATCAAAAATAATCCATGGTATTCTTCAAACTTTCCTAAAATAAGAATGTGGAGTGCTTGTTACTAGCACAGATTCCCAGGACCCAACTCAAATCTACCGAATCCGAATTTACTGGCAATCTGAAAGTTTAGTAAGAGTGCCTCACGCACTCCCCATGGGCTTTTATGGGGGAGTTTTGTCAATACTATGTTTAGCATAGGATTGATGGAAAGGTGGATAATCACAGCAGGGAAGAATGAATGAGACAGGGCTAAAAAGAACTTAATCACATCTGCATGATTGTAAAATTAACTTTGTATGTGTAGAAGATAGCATCTCAGAGAGAGTAGAGGTTAATGGACTCATTAGCAGGTCATCACAGCAACCTAAAAAACAGCATGATAGAGGTTAAACTTACATATTGTTTGAATATAAGATGATCTTCAGTTTTGCCAATAAAGCAAGCATATTAAAGAGTTGATTTTTTTTTTTTGGCCAAATATATAAGATTTTAGAGAAGAAAAAAAAAAAAGGGGGGGGCAAAGAATAGGAACAGCCACTTATATATATCCTACTGGCCATGAAATATATGAAAAAGTGCTCAACTAAATTAGTTATCAGGGAAATGCAAATTATAATCATAGTGCAATATACTATTCTCCCATCAAAACAGCTAATAGAGAAAAAGACACAAAATACCAATAGTTGGCAAGAATGTGGAGGAAGGAACTCTTCTACTTTGCTAATGGATGTGAAAAAGGTACAGCCATTTTAGAAAAGTGTTTGATAGTGTTAACTAAAGCTGATGAAGGCATATCTTAAGACCTATAAATCCCACTCCTAGGTATGTACCCAACCCAGTACTTGACATTTATTCACCAAAAGTCATACAGGAGAGTTTTAATTGCAGCATTACTCATAACAGCCCCAAACTGAAATCACCACAAATATTTATCATAGTAGAATGGATAAGTTGTGGTTGTTCAAAATGTAAAATATCATTCATCAATGTGAACAAACTAAATAATTCATAGATGAATTTCACAAACATAATATTGAGGAAAGGAGCCAGACAGCAAAGTGGTACTTACTGAATGATTACATTTATAGAAAGTTCAAAAACAAGCACAAGCGAAACTAATCTCTGATGATAGAAGACAAGATACTATTTACACTGTACATGTGGGGGCAGCGGTCAGGCAATAACTGGAAGAGAGTAAGGGAGCATTTTTGAGTGTCAGTGATGCTCTGATTCTCATGCTGGTGGTGTTCTGATTCTTGGTCTAAGAGCTCGCTACACTGTTTGCTTTGTGAAAATTCATTGAGCTGTTTACTTATGATTCGTGTACTTCTGTGAATGTATAATTGAATAACATTTACCAAAAGTTACAGACTGTATGAAAGAGCCACCTGTTTATATCATGTCATGCATTTGTTATTTTTAGTGATATAAATAAAATAAATAGTGAAATATACAAGAAATTTAGATATGTCACTTTTTTCTATATCCATATCTCCCAAAAACACTTTCGTCCAAACTCTGCACATGCATGGCTGACATCTGTGTCTGTGTCAACTCAAGTTAGGTTTTTAGCCTCTGACAGTTTTCTGAAGCATATCCATCTTCACCAGAGGTAAAGCATTAGTGGAATCTCTGTCTGGTGCCATCACTGGAAATTTTGTCCTAAGCCTGAGATAGGATTTGGTAAAAATCAGGATGGTTGCCATTTCCATTTGTAATGTAGGAACACGTTCATGCTTTCTATATCCCTAATTTGAGTGTATCAGGGCTTTTTTTTTTTTTTTCTTAGTGGAAAGGTTTGTTTATAAAGATACTCTGTATTTACAACTGTGAGGACACATTCCTAAGAATAAATTCCCACACTATTTTCAAAGCTGTCATACACTTTTTAAAAGATTTTGTCAGATGTCCTCCATAATACCTAACCGCATTAAACAGGGTCATGTGGGGCTAATGTGTCCTCCTCACAAATGCTCTATTTAAAATAAAGCCTTGCAGAAAGCACTCAGTAATAGCAGAGGCTTTGCACTGACCACCTCAAGACTCCCTCTTCTCTGAGGAGTAATTTTGCAGGAAAAGGGTGACCTCACCTCATACTCAAGCACACATGGTAATCATTGACAGAGGGTGAGGAATGCACTGAAGCAAACTGTATTTAGGAAACAGAATAAAAATGCCTGAGTGACTGATTCAAAGTGTACTATGGAAGTAGCTCTAAGGATGGTGCCGATATTTCTGGCTTAGCTACTGTGTGAAATGTGGATCCAGATCCAAGGCGGAGGGAGTGAATCCACTGTGCCTTCCATTTTAGACATATCTAATGTTTGACAGAGTTATCAAGATCGAAACAGAACCATTTAATCTAAGAAACAGGTTGCTGGTAGCTACACGTCACAGCTGGAAGGCCTGCTTTCACCACCACCTGCATGTCTAAGGCCTAACACAAGTTCTCCTCCAAAATAAACCCCTGCCCACCTACCACTGCCACCTCTAACTCTTCCTAGAATTTTATTTCCCACCACCACCAAACTACTTAACTTCTTACATTTGCCACCGAGGAAACTGAAAAAGATTTACTCCTAAAAGACCATGAAGACAAAGTCAACACCGGGGATAAGGTCAACACTAGACATCTAAACTCTGCTTCCCCAGTTTGATTAGAATTCTTAGTGATAGCCTACATTTTCTTTTCACTTTCAGATACTTCAAGCTCTCCTTTGGGATGAAAGTGAAAGTATACTTTTTTAAGATTTTTTTTTTTTTAAATAGCACTTTTAGGTTTACAGTAAAATTGAAAGAAAGGTACAGAGATTTGCCCATATACTTCCTTTCTTCATACTGGCTACAGAAAATGAATATTTTCCTGGTGATTTGCTATGAAGAATACATGTGACTCTGAATAGGGTATCTTCCCCACTAAGATAGTGGGCACTGCCTGATTTGGGAGAAGAGGGAACATTTTAATCACTATCACTGCATAGCATGTAAAAGCCTTCAAGAGTAGAAGGCTGAGATCACTGGGTAAGACCCTCAAAGGTCAAATATAAGACTTATCCTTTCTTTATCCTTTAAGAAAGTGCAGGGGAGTGGGGGAGGGGGTAAAAGAGCATCAGGAAGCATAGCTAATGGATGATGGACTTAATGCCCAGGTGATGAGTTGATCTGTACAGCAAACCACCATGGCACACGTTTACCTAGGTAACAAACCTACACATCCTGCACATGTACCCCCGAACCTAGAAGTTGAAGGGAAAAAAAAGGGGCACAGTATTTATGGAAGTGTGGGTTTTAGGGGGCGAGCAGGAGACTTCTGAGGATGATGTGACATAAAGAGGATTTGGAGGATTTTGTGAAAGTTTATTCTGGCGAAAAGGCCTTGAGATACTTCCATTATACTGCCCTGCATCATGTAAATAATATCACCCTAGATTGTAAAGGTGAGATTGGCATCTGCCTTCACCATGGTCCTGGGAGGCTTCCCCAGGCAGTGTGGATGTCCCTGGATGTCCCAGCTCGCCCTCCTGAATCGCTGGGACTACAGGCAAAAGCCATGCCTGGCTTCATGGGAAATTTTTAAAGCACAGTAAAATCAATAAACAGTCCAGATCTGTGGAAAGGTGCATGACCGGATGCTAAAGAAAAGAAAGAAAAAGAAATCTTTGATGAGACATGTAAGTATTCTAATTAGACTTTCAGATTTTTCTTTTCAACCCCATTTCATAGAATTTAGATTAAAGCTATTGAATACAACTTAAATAGGACTGACATGGTTTAGCCCAGAAGGAAAAAAAAAAAAGGAGAGAAAAAAAGACAAAGAGAAACAGATGGTGCCAAGAGATAATTTAATGAGGATTTTCAAGTAGTTTGGGGAAAATAACATAGGCCCAAGAATCCTGACCTCCTGGCTGCCTGACACTAATCAATTCAGTGTTCACAACTAAGAAACTTCACCATCTTTTTCCTCAGTAATAAAATGAAGCTGTTGTAGAGTTAAGTCGCCAATGTCCTCCTGATGTTAAAATTCTATGATTTTAAATATTCATGTTTATAGTAAAGGAGAAGAGTAGTGGCATCAGCTATACATAATTCATTTTAAATTGGTTTTGAATACTCTCAGCGACTTAAGTTTAAGTAAAAGAGGAAAGATTCAGTTTAGCACAATGCTAAGAAAGGCTCCGATTTTTCAGGAAAAGCCTTTTGGCAGAAGACTATTTTTTATTTATCTGTCACCTATGATTTTCAACAACTTGAAAAATACTATACATAAACTAAGACCCTGCCCCATGCTTAAGGTGTCCTACAGTGAGGCTCTCTTTTTCTGTATGTATGACTGTGTAAAATGCGAACACATTATCCTTTTCTGACACTGAATAAATAATAAGTAAATGCATACAACTGCCACTCTAATTGCAAATGGGCCTAATGAGATGCTTGCTTGGTTTTCCTTGTCTTGTGTATGACTTTACATTCATTTTTCCCATAGTAACTCTTCCACATACTGGGAAATAAACAAGCATATTTGGTGGACAACCTAGGCACAGCGGTGGGAGAATCCAATCTTTAGGTCCCTCCGTGGACTAAGCAGAGCTCTGCATGTCTGCTTGCATGTTTCTGTACACAACATGCCATAGAAAAACCGCTCAGAGGCTAGAGGTTCTGAGATTTGGTTTAATTTTTAACCTGAAAAGTATTTCATACCTAATATTTCATCATTAGTAAAATAAAAGAGCTTATCAACTGCTTTCTAAAGCCTCTTTCTGCTCTAACATCCTCTGATTCTCTGATCTGGTTTAGAAGACAAGGATACAGAATCGGAATTGTGAATGACCTGAATAAATGTTTAAGATCTTAGAACATAATAGTGATGTTCAGAAAGAGCACTGACCTGACTAGACAGAAGGACTCAGCAGGGATACAAAAGAAGACAAGAAGAGAAGGGGTAACATCTTTTTAGCTGAAGACTTACGGCCCTCGATTAGGGCCGAAGGGCTTAAGATCTTTTTTTTTTTCTGCAAAGTATTTGAAAATGATTAAAATTATTTTGACAGCTGCAAGTAATTGGGAAGTAGGTGAAAACAGGAAGTTCAGGCACAGAATAACCTCACTACTTCCAGATTCCACCAATATTTCAGTATTCATAGTACTTTGAACATGAGTAGCTGTTTACTATTATATTATGTATTCATTTTCAAGCAATAGAGAATAAAACTATAACTATCCTTTTCAAGTAAGACCCATTAGTATAGTAGACATTTTACCTTTATTTGCTGTTATTTTTTCATTGACAAAACGTAAATCAGAATTTCTCAGGGAGAATAGTTATACCACTAAAGATCTTGGTTCTATCTTTTGTCACCTTGCAGAAAAACCTATCACTATGAGGTAAAATATACTTGTAGATGAATGTTCATATATTCAGAAAAAAAGTGTTCTTTAATACCTACTTTAGTATCAATCATAACAAACTATGCTTTTATAGTCCTTTACAGCTTATACACAAATAACTTATACATCCAATTCACATGTACTTTGTGGGTGAACAAGTGAGGTGCTGATTAAAAATTACTAGTATCTATTCATTAGAAGATCTAGTGACCTTTTTGTAGTCCTAGTTTACCTTACATGTACAGTGCTTAAAATGCATTAACTTACAAAACATTAAACTTTTTTGGTGATTTAGTATGGTCTTCTTTCAAGGTTCTGAATTTCTGAAGAGTAACTTCATAAGAAAAATAAATCACTTAACATAGTAGTTTTTGTGAGTGTCACTTAAGACACTATGAGAAACACACTATTATCTTGAAATTTACTTTCAAATCCTTTATACAACATAACATCCCACCCTCCATAAAGCTGCATAAATATAAGTAACTAAGATAATTAAGACAATTTTTAGTCAGTATTCATGCTTAGTTCTTTCACTTCTGCTTTAGAATCTTGAAAACACACTGGATAAATTTTTTTGTTTAAAAATTTAAAGTGCCCACTATTAAATGCCACTCTTAATGAGCATAATTTTGTGACTACTTTATTAGTTATTCAATGATGGAATAAAAACTACCATACTTACAATTAGTCCATCTCTTCAATACCACAAATTTATGAATGAAGAATTCTAGCCCTTGACTCAAAGCAATACACTTAGGAATACACATTAAGCAGTTATCTAAATGGATACATAATTAGCAGTATATGCAGGGAAACAAAAAATAGAGAGGTTATTAGCTTTTCCTCAGAGGCCACCAAACACACACACACACACACACACACACACACACACACACACACACACCCCACAATACAAAAAGAGCAAAAAACAACAAAATCTCTTCTGATCTAAAAGTAGTTGCCTTTAATTAAAAAAAAAAAAAAAAAAAACTATATTTTTCTAAAAAAAAAAAATTTCATGAGATAGAATGGAGTATTTTATTCTATGTATTTTGTTTTTCATTGTTTATTTAAAAATCAACATTTCTCCAAACTGAAACATACTAAATGTTAGAGTTAATAAAAGTAATTATAGAGAATACAAATGAATGAATGAACGAATGTAGTTGCCAAAGTTCTGACAGAACTCAGCAAATCATACCCATGTTAAACGCATCAGAGAATACAACATAGCCATTTAAAAAACAAAAACAAGGCCAGGATTCATTAAAAATTCCCATAAGGCAGAAAGAACAACAACCCTATATTACTGATATGAAAATATACAAGATATTTATTGTGTGGGGCAGAAAGTATTTCCATCATCTTTTCTTTCACAGTTTTTTTTTTAAATGAATCTGAACAGAAACAAAATATAAACAGAGTATATTAATATTTTCCGGGCTGGTGTTTCACTAGGAATACACAAAATAATTTTACACATTTTTAACTTCAGAACTGAAAAATTAAAAAAATGCTAGGAGCTTAACTTCTCATTCTAAATTTAAATTAATGGATACACTATCACTATATATTTGGTAAAAATATATATGTGATACTACTGCACTACAGAATTAAAATAACTTTCACAATATTTAAACAAAACATAGATTAGTAAGTAATCTATGTAAGATAAAACAAATATTGAAAATTCATGGATGCATTTTTCTGTTAGGCTTGCATTCCTTACTGTGATAAAAATAACTGAAAGCAAACCAACACAAAAATCATTGTGACTAACACTGCTCATTCAACACTTTGTGTAAGAAAATAAAAATTTTTTTAAATCTCTTAAAATGTGGCTTCTGAATAGTCACATTTTTTTAAAGCAATTTTTTTCTGAATTTAAAAAAACAGGTATGCAACTTACTATTTATATGTCAACTTAATGCAGGATAAAAATATGTTTAAAAACAACCTGTTCTTTTTTTCTGCATGTCCACTAAGATACCGCAATGTTAACTTAAGGATAGTTTTTTTTTTTAATACTAAAAAGGGAAGTTTCATATCTGTTCATCTATTTTTTTCTTATTTCTCTAAAATTTAAAATGGAAATAAGTACATAAAAAGCAAAACAAAACAACTTAGATTTTAAAAAAGAGTTGCATATCCATTTGCCATTGATTCTATAAATAAAGAACACTAAAATTTTATAGAGATTTCTTTGTTTACCAAAATTATGAATGCCTTATTTTACCTCCTAAAAATTTTCTGCATTTTAAACTTTTTTTTTTTTTTTTTTTTTTTTTGAGACGGAATTTCACTCTTGTTGCCCAGGCTGAAGCTCAATGGCGCGATCTCAGCTCACCACAACCTCCACCTCCCAGGTTCAAGTGATTCTCCTGCCTCAGCCTCCTGAGTAGCTGGGATTACAGGAGAATGCCACTACGTCCGACTAACTTTTGTATTATTAGTAGAGATGGGGTTTCACCATGTTGGCCAGGCTGGTCTTGAAATCCTGATATCAGGTGATCCACCCAGCTCGGCCTCTCAAACTGCTGGGATTACAGGCCTGAGCCATGATGCGCGGCCTGCACTTTTTAAAATTGCTACACAAACCATTTGTTTAAGTTTATATCATATCAATTAATATGCTGATTCTCTTTTCACTAAATGATGCTCATTTCAAATAAGTGGAGTTTTATTTCATACTCAATTTTTGGAAGAAAGCGAAAGATAAAAATGTATAGAACATTGCTAGGTCCAAGGGACAACACATTTAGCTGAATCTTCCTATCTGATCTATATTATCAGTAGTGGAAGAGAATTGATGTTTCCAATGATGAACATTTTTACCAATGATGTCAACCAATTGATATAGTTTGAAATGCTTTTCAGTAACATAATTTGAAACAAGAATTTTCTTTAATTGATTTTCCTTCATTTTTCTAGGACAAAAATTAGCAGAGCTTTCAATAAAAACTCAAATTCAGTGGAATGATTTAAATACAGAGACCAGAAGCCATATGGGTAGAGAAGGTAATAAGTTTTCTATTTAACATTGCCACCTAAATTCACCAGAATATTTCATTTCCTGACTATTCCACTTAATTGAGTTTTGCTGCTTTGATGTTCTGTCTTTGAATAAAATGAATTAACTATGGAAACAGCAGCCTTTCAAAGAGCATTCAAAATACACTGCATAAGAGAAATAAAAGTGCCTGTTAAAAAATATCTTGTAATATGCTAAACTTTCCTTAAAGGAAATCTTAAAAGGGGATCATTAGTGATTTATGTCACTTCTATTTTTATTTCCTTAGTGTTACATAAAAATCATTAATATAGTTAATTTTCAACTATGAAGTCTGTATATAGAAAGATGGTGTTACTAATTCACCATTAGTAAGGTAAATACTTTAGAAGTTGTAACATATCATTACATACATAACTCCAGAAAACATAATCCTTATTTTACCAGGCAATGACAAAGGCCAAGTAGCTAGGTAGTAACTTACCAAAGGTCATCCAGGTATTTAACCATAAAATCCAGGCCGGGCGCGGTGGCTCCCGCCTGTAATCCCAGCACTTTGGGAGGCCTAGGTGGGTGGATCACAAGGTCAGGAGATCAAGACCACACTAGCTAACATGGTGCCCTGTCTCTACTAAAAATACAAACAATCAGACTGGCATGGTGGCATGCACCTGTAGTCCCAGGTACTCAGCAGGCCGGGACAGGAGAATCGCTTGAACCCGGGAGGTGGAGCTTGCAGTGAGCCGAGATTGTTGCACCACTGCACTCCAGCCTGGGCAACATAGCGAGACTCCGTCTCAAAAAAAAAGAAAAAGAAAAAAAAACCAAATTTTATAGACCTGAACTCAGGTCTACACCCTTCCAAATTGGGAAAATACATAGCTTCTTCAGCTTCCTGAGCTGGGTGTTCACATTGCGGCATCTTTAAAGTCTCTAAAGTAATCTTCTATCTGGTGAGACAGAGACTCAAAGATAAAGTAAAATTATACATTATAAAACCCAAATGAATTGTTTTTACTATTCTCTTCCAATAATACAATTAATCAATAATTGCCAATGGTTTCAACCCATGAAAACTGCCTTAATTTTCGTTAAAGTTATTAAAGAAATTCAAACTAAAAAGTAAGAAATATTAAATTCCATGCACTTTCTAGAAGATGGTTGTTGCTTTTTAGCCTGACAGGGAAAGGCTATTTATTCAATGTAACGCGTTTCTGATTAAAGATCAAATCCATATCTTAAAAAACAAATCAGAGGTGAGTTCCTCAACTTCTATACATTTAATAGTAAGTTCACTCTTATTTGTTAGTGGGGGTTTTCTATTCTAAATTGCTAAATCTATTCTAAGACTAGTCCTTTTTAATTCAAAGGTGATAGCTTTTTTTTTTCCATTCTACAAGCCAGGGGCTGGAAATTCAGAGTCAAAATGGACCCAGAGAATAGTACCTGGGGCACACTAATTACAGCAGTCACCTGAGCCTAGGAGGGAGGGTATCAGTGGCACAGGCTTAAGCATGACTTAATAAAGGCTTCCAGCTCACATCCCATCATCAGTGATTTTTAACCTCTTGGCATGCGTGGAGGAAACGGGAGTCATGCTAAAGCAGAGAGAAAACTGAATTTTGAGCCAACAGATTTGCATTCAAATTCCTTCTATCTTTTACTACCTTTGTCATTTTGGACACATAATCTTTCTTAGCCTCATTTTTTTAAATCCATAATGTTAAATATAAGGGCCTAATTCGGGGCATGGCACATAATAGATACTCAACGAATTTCAGCTGAATTTAAAAGACGACAAGGGCAGAATCTTAGCACTGCTCTCAAGGCAGGGATGATAAATGAATACAATAAATACAACATTAAGAAGAGAGCCACCTGGAGTGAAGAAGCTGGCTGTCACGGCAAGTTCTTGATGGTAGGTGGAAACTGTCCCCCACTTTCGCCAGCACCCCGCTACCTCCAGGAAAAGCAAGGCAACATGGTAACAGAAAGAGGGCCAAACTGAAAAGAGATTGTCTGGGACAGACCAGACAATCATAGTAGGCCAGGGAGATGACCCCATTTTTGCTTGATGACTAAAAGAGAATGCCGACTTCACTGATTTTGCTACTGAATGAGTCACAAGGGTGGGTAACTTGAGAAAATATGTGAGGGAGTGGAAAAATGTAGGTAATTAATGGATGCTGTAGAACTTACTTTAATTAAAAAATTCCTTACTCTGAATATTTTGTTAACTTTAAGTGTCTACTGTAACTGATACATCCCCCTATGAAACTCCCATCACCTTACTCTTTCCAAAGGCTGAAATGCCTGTGATGGAGTTCTCCTGTTATTAACTCCGGGCAGGGAGTGAAATACAACATAGCACTTAAACCTGCTTCTGGGCATCAAATCTCTGAAGGATACCTAGATAAAACGTTTAATTTTATGGCCAGTCTTGGACTCTGGATTTCCCATACGGCCAAATTCTGGCACCACTCTGGTGAAACTCAACTTGGATCATGCCCCAAATTGCACTGATGATCTTAGGAAACAAAAGTGCCTGCAGGCGTGGTCTTGGGCCAGCCCTACATTGCAGGAGATATACCGTTGACATTTCTGTGAAACTGGTATCCATTACGGATGCTGCTCACCAAGGCATTTGTCACTGGTCACTCAGTGATGGGGTGGGAAGCAAATTCAACCTGGTGGAGAATGGAGAAAGAAACAGACTGCCAAGTAACATTCTAGCCTTTAACATATTCATTGCCTTTGTATACCAACTTTGTAAGGAAGATGTGATTAAAAACAAAACAAAACAAAACAAAACAAAAAGTTTCTGAAAGATTCAACAACTTGCTTGAGGACATAAAATTAAAACTTGGCAGAGCTATGAGGCATTCTGACTCCAAAGCCAACTACAATATATTGAACAGAGGCAAAAAGTTCAATAGAAAACTTAAGTAAAATAACACTCTGTTAAGAAAAGTTGTTAAAAGCATAGGGGAATATCAGACAGATGTAAAAATGGGCCATAAATAGCTAAACTAGAAATAAAACCTCCCTAAAACTTAATTGAAAAGAAAACTTTTTGGAGGAGGTGTCTTATATATCCTTATTATATATAATTTTATACAGGTTGCTTATTTGGCTTTCAAGTTCACAGAAAAATTAGATGAAGCAACTTTAAGAAGAGGAAGGCAGAGTTAATACAATAGAAGCTAACAACAGCAAATAATACTATAAAAAACAATCACTACTCTGAGAACTTATTCTAAAGACACACTGATCTAGAGCTACTTACTGTATGAGCAAACTGCTCTATATATGATCACATATAATGAAACACAGTTTCATGGATTTTTAGTCATTTCAGTGAGGTGATTGTTAAAAAGTTTCACACTTCCCCAGCCTTGCAATTTTACTTGTTCTCATATGATGCATATCATAGTCTGCCATTCCTTACCAACAGGACTTCTTGAGGGTAGGGACCATGTCTTCTTTGTGTTTGTAACTTCAGAGTATCTAGCATAGTGCCTTCTATATAAGGTAAACCAGTAAATATGAGTTAAACTAATAACATTTATGTTTAGTAAACTCAGAATATAGGAATGCATGTGGAAACACATCCATATAAAATGTCTAAAATAAAACTTCTGGGGCTTGAAAAGGCCAATTATTTTATCCATTTATCAAATAACTGATTACCTACTGCATTTCAGGCATTGTTTTCAGTTCAAAGATTAGAATAGTGGGCATGGACATGAAGTACCAGTTTTTGTATTAAAGGTCCTTACAATCTCATGGTGGAAGATAAATAAGATATATAATAAACAAGGAAATACAAAATGAGATTTCAGCTAATAAGTGCAAATAAGAAAATGATGTAGGATAATGGGATAGACAGTACTTGGGTCGATGGACTATTACCATTTTTATGCTTAATAATTTTCTTATACACAAAGGAAGAAGTATAACTTATATAGATTGTTCAAAGGTGAAAATAGAGAAGGCATAGGCTTCTTAAAAGCAGCTGTGAGATCTCCAGGGATGGCAGGGCTGCCATAGAAGCTAACCTTCCAGATTGTCCCAACCAAATGACGTCTAGCACCCGGTACTCACACCCTGTGTACTCCCCTCCTACACTCTACCATAGTGGGGCTGGTTGACCAACAGCATATGTCCCAAGTGCTGTTACATCACTACCAAGATGAGGTTATAAAAAAGTCTGTGGCTTCCATGTTGGGCTCCTCCTGTCAGGATTCCTCATTCTGTGGGAAACCAGCTGCCATGTTATGAGGACATGTACGCAACTCAAGGAGGGACGCACAAGGGAAGAAACAGGTATCTGGCCAATAGTGAGGAACAGCCACGTGAATGAGCTTGGAAGTGGATCCTCCCTGGAGACTGCAGCATGATTATAACTTCCTGAAAAACCCAGGACTAGAACCATCCAGATAAGCTGCTTCTGGATTCATGACTCTCAGGAAACTGTATGGAATATGAAGTGTTTATGTCTGTTGATTAAAGGCGCTAGGTTTTTGGAGTTATTTGTTATACAACAAATAACTAGTCAACTTTTCAGGAAAGAGCCTTTCTAAATAGCTGAAATCTGAGCAGAGGCCTGAATAAAGAGGAACCAGTGATGAACAGACATCAGGGAAGAACATTCCAGACAAAAAGAAGGGCGGTTATAAAGATCATGAGAAAGGCATGAGCTTGGGAACAGCTAAAAAGCCCACATTACTACAATCTTGTTACTGAAGTATAACAAAGTAGTAAGAGAAGAGTTAAAATTTCCTTCAAAGAGAGATGGGAAGTAACATTACTTAATTTATATGTTACAAAAAATCATCTTTGCAACCTACTGGGCTACTATGTGGAAGGTTGGGGTGAAAGCAGGAAAACCAAGGGACAGCCTACTACATTAGTCCAGCCAAGAGATGATAGCTGTCATCTCTAGTAATGCAGACAGATGTTAGAAATATTACAACTTGAGATGATCCTAGATATGTATTTGGAAAAGAGTGAACACGATTATATGAAAAACTTATCCATGTGGCCCACATCATGCCAATAGGTTCTGGTTTTTGAGTGACCCAGTTACCACTGGAATAGTCCAACACAGAGGGGAAATTAGATGTGATCTATCGAGACATAAATCAAAATTCAATAAATAATTTGTAGGTGTTGCAGTTAAAAGTTATAACCTCTTGTCATTAAAATGCTGTGGAGCCTAGAAAGGAGGACTTTTCCTTTTATGAAAGAATTAAGTAGTCAGTAGAAATGTTCCTTTTGTTCTGATTGGTGCCAACCAGACTGTTAAAGTAAGTGCTTAAACAATCAACTAGTGAAGTTTTTTTAAAAAAGTAATAAAACAGAGATGAGAAAAAACAAAAATAAAGCTAATTTTCTTTCCACATAAACATATTTTTAAAGGGATAAAGTTAATGACAAGAAGTATTTCTTTAAGTTAGAAAAGAAATACACTGGTAATTGGTGGACTATTCACTAGTTTTATAGAGCCTTTAGAGCTTCATTTATTAGGCCTTAACAAGAATCTACATGTTCCTACTCTGGAAATTTTCTGAGCAAGCACTGTTCACAAAAAGATCATGTCAAAACACACCCGCTTTTCTGATTGCTTCTTCTATCATATGCACAAAAAGCATGTCAAGATGACTCACGGTAAATAGCCACTGAGAAATCAAGTCTATGTTTATGAACCTAAAGACCAGTTTTCAGTTTCTGACATTCTTAAGGGGACATGGAGAATCAAGTTTTAAAAGATAAAATATAAACAAATTGCTATTCAGTGAGCTTCTAAAGGTGGTCAATATAATAAGCGACTAGTCACTTACTCTCACATATACACAAACATACATATATAATCATATGCACATACATATATATACACATACAAACCTCACATTAAATGGAAGAAATTAATGAATGTGCAACTTGAAAGGAGTGTTTGAAAGAAATGCTTACAATCAGATACCTTCTTAAAAAGAGAGAGAGGACATCTGCCTTTATAAATTTTCCACAACCTTTTCCCAAAGCCTTGGGTATGAACATTTATAGTTGCCATAATAGGTGCTAAATCTTTAAATATTACTGACATATTTTTCACTTAATTTTTAAATAAAAGAATCTAGGTGAATATGCTAATTTTTTAAAAGCAAAGCATTACATATGCTCACCAGAAGTTTACATAAAATTTAAAATGCTCAAGCCTATCTGTAGGGTCAAGCTCTAACTTGTTCTGGTTTTTATGTTTTGTTTTAAATCACATGAATTAGTATCTAAAAAATCCTGGCCGGGTGTGGTGGCTCATGCCTGTAATCCCAGCACTTTGGGAGGCAGAGGTGGGAGGATCACGAGGTCAAGAAATTGAGACCATCCTGGCCAACATGGTGAAACCCTGTCTCTACTAAAAATACAAAAATTAGCCGGATGTGGTGGCGCACACCTGTAGTCCCAGCTACTCAGGAGGCTGAGGCAGAAGAATCGCTTGAACCCAGGAGGCAGAGGTTGCAGTGAGCTGAGATTGCGCCACTGCACTCCAGCCTGGGTGACAGAGTGAGACTCCATCTCAATTAATCAGTCAATCAATCAATCCTATGGTTAATCATATCATCTGCTGCAAAAATCAACACATTTAATGTCAAAATAGGGGGGCGGAGCAAGATGGCCGAATAGGAACAGCTCCAGTCTCCAACTCCCAGCGCGAGCGACACAGAAGACCAGTGATTTCTGCATTTTCAACTGAGGTACTGGGTTCATCTCACTGGGGAGTGCCGCACGATCTGTGCTGGTCAGCTGCTGCAGCCCGACCAGCGAGAGCTGAAGCAGGGCGAGGCATTGCCTCACCTGGGAAGCGCAAGGGGGAAGGGAATCCCTTTTCCTAGCCAGGGGATCTGAGACACACAACACCTGGAAAATCGGGTAACTCCCAACCCAATAGTGCGCTTTAAGCAAACAGGCACACCAGGAGATCATATCCCACACCTGGCCGGGAGGGTCCCACACCCACAGAGCCTCCCTCATTGCTAGCACAGCAGTCTGTGATCTACCGGCAAGGCAGCAGCTAGGCTGGGGGAGGGGCGCCCGCCATTGCTGAGGCTTAAGTAGGTAAACAAAGCTGCTGGGAAGCTCGAACTGGGTGGAGCTCGCAGCAGCTCAAGGAAACCTGCCTGTCTCTGTAGATTCCACCTCTGGGGAGAGGGCAATAACAAACGCAGCCGAAACCTCTGCAGACGCAAACAACTCTGTCTGACAGCTTTGAAGAGAGCAGTGGATCTCCCAACACGGAGGTTGAGATCTGAGAAGGGACAGACTCCCTGCTCAAGTGGGTCCCTGACCCCTGAGTAGCCTAACTGGGAGACATCCCCCACTAGGGGCAGTCTGACACCCCACACCTCACAGGGTGGAGTACACCCCTGAGAGGAAGCTTCCAAAGCAAGAATCAGACAGGTACACTCGCTGTTCAGAAATATTCTATCTTCTGCAGCCTCTGCTGCTGATACCCAGGCAAACAGGGTCTGGAGTGGACCTCAAGCAATCTCCAACAGACCTACAGCTGAGGGTCCTGACTGTTAGAAGGAAAACTATCAAACAGGAAGGACACCTACACCAAAACCCCATCAGTACATCACCATCATCAAAGACCAGAGGCAGATAAAACCACAAAGATGGGGAAAAAGCAGGGCAGAAAAGCTGGAAATTCAAAAAATAAGAGCGCATCTCCCCCGGCAAAGGAGCGCAGCTCATCGCCAGCAATGGATCAAAGCTGGACGGAGAATGACTTTGACGAGATGAGAGAAGAAGGCTTCAGTCCATCAAATTTCTCAGAGCTAAAGGAGGAATTACGTACCCAGCGCAAAGAAACTAAAAATCTTGAAAAAAAAGTGGAAGAATTGATGGCTAGAGTAATTAATGCAGAGAAGGTCATAAACGAAATGAAAGAGATGAAAACCATGACACGAGAAATACGTGACAAATGCACAAGCTTCAGTAACTGACTCGATCAACTGGAAGAAAGAGTATGTGCGATTGAGGATCAAATGAATGAAATGAAGCGAGAAGAGAAACCAAAAGAAAAAAGAAGAAAAAGAAATGAACAAAGCCTGCAAGAAGTATGGGATTATGTAAAAAGACCAAATCTACGTCTGATTGGGGTGCCTGAAAGTGAGGGGGAAAATGGAACCAAGTTGGAAAACACTCTTCAGGATATCATCCAGGAGAACTTCCCCAACCTAGTAGGGCAGGCCAACATTCAAATCCAGGAAATACAGAGAACGCCACAAAGATACTCCTCGAGAAGAGCAACTCCAAGACACATAATTGCCAGATTCACCAAAGTTGAAATGAAGGAAAAAATCTTAAGGGCAGCCAGAGAGAAAGGTCGGGTTACCCACAAAGGGAAGCCCATCAGACTAACAGCAGATCTCTCGGCAGAAACTCTCCAAGCCAGAAGAGAGTGGGGGCCAATATTCAACATTCTTAAAGAAAAGAATTTTCAACCCAGAATTTCATATCCAGCCAAACTAAGTTTCATAAGTGAAGGAGAAATAAAATCCTTTACAGATAAGCAAATGCTTACAGATTTTGTCACCACTAGGCCTGCCTTACAAGAGACCCTGAAGGAAGCACTAAACATGGAAAGCAACAACCGGTACCAGCCATTGCAAAAACATGCCAAAATGTAAAGACCATCGAGGCTAGGAAGAAACTGCATCAACTAACGAGCAAAATAACCAGTTAATATCATAATGACAGGATCAAGTTCACACATAACAATCTTAACCTTAAATGTAAATGGACTAAATGCTCCAATTAAAAGACACAGACTGGCAAACTGGATAAAGAGTCGAGCCCCATCAGTCTGCTGTATTCAGGAGACCCATCTCACACGCAGAGACATACATAGGCTCAAAATAAAGGGATGGAGGAAGATTTACCAAGCAAATGGAGAACAAAAAAAAGCAGGGGTTGCAATACTAGTCTCTGATAAAACAGACTTTAAACCATCAAAGATCAAAAGAGACAAAGAAGGCCATTACATAATGGTAAAAGGATCCATTCAACAGGAAGAGCTAACTATCCTAAATATATATGCACCCAATACAGGAGCACCCAGATTCATCAAGCAAGTCCTTAGAGACTTACAAAGAGACTTAGGCTCCCATACAATAATAATGGGAGACTTCAACACTCCACTGTCAACATTAGACAGATCAACGAGACAGAAAGTTAACAAGGATATCCAGGAATTGAACTCAGCTCTGCAGCAAGCAGACCTAATAGACATCTATAGAACTCTCCACCCCAAATCAACAGAATATACATTCTTCTCAGCACCACATCGTACTTACTCCAAAATCGACCACGTAATTGGAAGTAAAGCACTCCTCAGCAAATGTACAAGAACAGAAATTACAACAAACTGTCTCTCAGACCACAGTGCAATCAAACTAGAACTCAGGACTAAGAAACTCAATCAAAACCGCTCAACTACATGGAAACTGAATAACCTGCTCCTGAATGACTACTGGGTACATAACAAAATGAAGGCAGAAATAAAGATGTTCTTTGAAACCAATGAGAACAAAGATACAACATACCAGAATCTCTGGGACACATTTAAAGCAGTGTGTAGAGGGAAATTTATAGCACTAAATGCCCACAAGAGAAAGCAGGAAAGATCTAAAATTGACACTCTAACATCGCAATTAAAAGAACTAGAGAAGCAAGAGCAAACACATTCGAAAGCTAGCACAAGGCAAGAAATAACTAAGATCAGAGCAGAACTGAAGGAGATAGAGACACAAAAAACTCTCCAAAAAATCAATGAATCCAGGAGTTGGTTTTTTGAAAAGATCAACAAAATTGACAGACCACTAGCAAGACTAATAAAGAAGAAAAGAGAGAGGAATCACATCGACGCAATTAAAAATGATAAAGGGGATATCACCACCGACCCCACAGAAATACAAACTACCATCAGAGAATACTATAAACACCTCTACGCAAATAAACTGGAAAATCTAGAAGAAATGGATAATTTCCTGGACACTTACACTCTTCCAAGACTAAACCAGGAAGAAGTTGAATCCCTGAATAGACCAATAGCAGGCTCTGAAATTGAGGCAATAATTAATAGCCTACCAACCAAAAAAAGTCCAGGACCAGATGGATTCACAGCTGAATTCTACCAGAGGTACAAGGAGGAGCTGGTACCATTCCTTCTGAAACTATTCCAATCAATAGAAAAAGAGGGAATCCTCCCTAACTCATTTTATGAGGCCAACATCATCCTGATACCAAAGCCTGGCAGAGACACAACAAAAAAAGAGAATTTTAGACCAATATACCTGATGAACATCGATGCAAAAATCCTCAATAAAATACTGGCAAACCAGATCCAACAGCACATCAAAAAGCTTATCCACCATGATCAAGTGGGCTTCATCCCTGGGATGCAAGGCTGGTTCAACATTCGCAAATCAATAAACATAATCCAGCATATAAACAGAACCAAAGACAAGAACCACATGATTATCTCAACAGATGCAGAAAAGGCTTTTGACAAAATTCAACAGCCCTTCATGCTAAAAACGCTCAATAAATTTGGTATTGATGGAACGTACCTCAAAATCATAAGAGCTATTTATGACAAACCCACAGCCAATATCATACTGAATGGGCAAAAACTGGAAAAATTCCCTTTGAAAACTGGCACAAGACAGGGATGCCCTCTCTCACCACTCCTATTCAACATAGTGTTGGAAGTTCTGGCTAGGGCAATTAGGCAAGAGAAAGAAATCAAGGGTATTCAGTTAGGAAAAGAAGAAGTCAAATTGTCCCTGTTTGCAGATGACATGATTGTATATTTAGAAAACCCCATTGTCTCAGCCCAAAATCTCCTTAAGCTGATAAGCAACTTCAGCAAAGTTTCAGGATACAAAATTAATGTGCAAAAATCACAAGCATTCTTATACACCAGTAACAGACAAACAGAGAGCCAAATCAGGAATGAACTTCCATTCACAATTGCTTCAAAGAGAATAAAATACCTAGGAATCCAACTTACAAGGGATGTAAAGGACCTCTTCAAGGAGAACTACACACCACTGCTCAGTGAAATCAAAGAGGACACAAACAAATGAAAGAACATACCATGCTCATGGATAGGAAGAATCAATATCGTGAAAATGGCCATACTGCCCAAGGTAATTTATAGATTCAATGCCATCCCCATCAAGCTACCAATGAGTTTCTTCACAGAATTGGAAAAAACTGCTTTAAAGTTCATATGGAACCAAAAAAGAGGCCGCATCTCCAAGACAATCCTAAGTCAAAAGAACAAAGCTGGAGGCATCACGCTACCTGACTTCAAACTATACTACAAGGCTACAGTAACCAAAACAGCATGGTACTGGTACCAAAACAGAGATATAGACCAATGGAACAGAACAGAGTCCTCAGAAATAATACCACACATCTACAGCCATCTGATCTTTGACAAACCTGAGAGAAACAAGAAATGGGGAAAGGATTCCCTATTTAATAAATGGTGCTGGGAAAATTGGCTAGCCATAAGTAGAAAGCTGAAACTGGATCCTTTCCTTACTCCTTATACGAAAATTAATTCAAGATGGATTAGAGACTTAAATGTTAGACCTAATACCATAAAAATCCTAGAGGAAAACCTAGGTAGTACCATTCAGGACATAGGCATGGGCAAAGACTTCATGTCTAAAACACCAAAAGCAACGGCAGCAAAAGCCAAAATTGACAAATGGGATCTCATTAAACTAAAGAGCTTCTGCACAGCAAAAGAAACTACCATCAGAGTGAACAGGCAACCTACAGAATGGGAGAAAATTTTTGCAATCTACTCATCTGACAAAGGGCTAATATCCACAATCAACAAAGAACTCAAACAAATTTACAAGAAAAAAACAAACAACCCCATCAAAAAGTGGGCAAAGGATATGAACAGACATTTCTCAAAAGAAGACATTCATACAGCCAACAGACACATGAAAAAATGCTCATCATCACTGGCCATCAGAGAAATGCAAATCAAAACCACAATGAGATACCATCTCACACCAGTTAGAATGGCGATCATTAAAAAGTCAGGAAACAACAGGTGCTGGAGAGGATGTGGAGAAATAGGAACACTTTTACACTGTTGGTGGGATTGTAAACTAGTTCAACCATTATGGAAAACAGTATGGCGATTCCTCAAGGATCTAGAACTAGATGTACCATATGACCCAGCCATCCCATTACTGGGTATATACCCAAAGGATTATAAATTATGCTGCTATAAAGACACATGCACACGTATGTTTATTGCAGCACTATTCACAATAGCAAAGACTTGGAATCAACCCAAATGTCCATCAGTGACAGATTGGATTAAGAAAATGTGGCACATATACACCATGGAATACTATGCAGCCATCAAAAAGGATGAGTTTGTGTCCTTTGTAGGGACATGGATGCAGCTGGAAACCATCATTCTTAGCAAACTATCACAAGAACAGAAAACCAAACACCGCATGTTCTCACTCATAGGTGGGAACTGAACAATGAGATCACTTGGACTCGGGAAGGGGAACATCACACACCGGGGCCTATCATGGGGAAGGGGGAGAGGGGAGGGATTGCATTGGGAGTTATACCTGATGTAAATGACGAGTTGATGGGTGCAGCACACCAACATGGCACAAGTATACATATGTAACAAACCTGCACGTTATGAACATGTACCCTACAACTTAAAGTATAATAAATAAATTTTAAAAAATAAATAAATAAATAAATGTCAAAATACTTAAGTAAAAATGTTCTACTTATTCTATGTCACTAAAAGAACAGTCATAAAAATTCAGTATGAAAGCTTTTAACAGATTATTTACATTCTATTACTTGATGGCAGCACTTGAATAACCAAATTTATATTATCCCAGAAAGCTATGGACACTAGGTGCTTCAGGAAGTTTGCTGAATTAAAGGACATATTTACTTATTGCCTTTTGTTTAGAATTTATGCTAAGTGCTTATTCATTAACTCATAGCCTCTGCCTAAAAGTACACAAATTGACTAAAATTATGTTGATGTTAGTATTTTAAAAGTCTATAATCCTTATAAAATGATTCTTCAAATAAGGAAGTTTTCTTCTTTTATTTCACACTGTACCTATCTTGAAGTTGGCTGTGGTAGATGATGCCAAATTCTTCATCCCTCACTACTGTAATGATACATCCACATTCTGCCAAGCATTCTGCAGTGCTTACCACTTATAGGGGCATAGAATTCTTCACCATCCCATTAATGTTTGGCCAATGGAATGTGGACAGAAATAATGGTGTGCCTATTCCCAAGTGTTAACAGTTGCCCTTTTGTGTTCCTATGACCCGCCATCTGAAGAGCATCTTCAGGTAATGCAATCCTTTCAGCCCAGGTTGTAAAATGGAAGCATGTGGAGCTGACCTGAAACTGACCAAAGACCTGGTATCCAGGCCCAGACAAATCAGACCCAGCCAAGCCCTGCCCACCATCACCAAACCACAGCCAAACTGTAGGCCTGTGAACATGATTATATTCATTATTGCAAGTTTGTTACAGGCCACTAAGATTCTGAAATTGTCATACAACAAAAATGAATATATTGACTCCATACCTGTATATGGCTACTCATGTAACATGAGTTGCATCAAACTAAACCTTTTAAATTTCTCTCTCCTCAATTAATAATAATTTTATTTGGTTATACTGTATTTCAGAAAACAGAATGAGAATTTTTTAAATAAAGATTTAAGTTGTCACAGAAAGAAATTCATTCTATTGCTAAGGCCTAATTTCCAAAAATAAACTATAATATACAGAACAAGCTATACTTAAACCCAACTTATAACTTGGTATCCTTAAATGTTTCTACAATGTACAGTCTTTCAAATGAATTGAAAGTAACACACCTCCCTAAAATGTTTGATATACTCTAGATACATTTATTTATTTATTTAATTATTTATTTATTTATTTATTAGCAGTTTACCTCCAAGCTTCGCAAGTATAACTAGTATTGGGAGGTGAAGCCAGTACGAATCTTGAATTTTAAAAATGTCACAAGGTATAACTTATCACTTTTGAATACCAATATTTTTAGGGTCTGTCTCAATTACTAGATAGGAATCCCCTGTTAATTATTTGCATATAATGAATAGATTTTTCCTTTTTATGTTATTAAGTAATTTAGAACACTGTTATTTTAATAAAAAATTAAATAGGACATATTTTTGTTTATACAAATATTTTGTCAGTTTTTTCTATCAATTTGTATGGTAGCAAACTTTAGCCTAATGCAAGTTAAATTATCACAAGTAATAAAAGTAAAATTAGATTTTTATACATCAAAGATCACCATTGCCTTTTTGCCATTTATATGTAATAAAGCAAAACTACTGAGAAAACAATGTATGTAATAAATTGCTGAATATGAGTCACTACAAGTAATTCTTATTTTCATCACTACTCACTTCAGCTAGCATATCAGAATTTAAAAATCATAACATTTTAACTTAGAAGCACTTTTACAGCTAGTCTAACGACTCACTAGATATCTGTGTTAACTCTATAACATTCCTCTCAACTGCTCAGTTATATTCTGAATTTTTCCAGTGAGAGGTAGTATTTCTAAACCAGGGTTTTGTGAACTTGTTTCAGGAAACGGATCTAACAAAAGGCAATTGGTGGGTCTGCTGTTATTGTATTTTTATAAATAAATAATCATTTTTAAAATGACCCCTTTAGAATATAGAAAGAGAAAAAGCACGTGCCCAGTAAGCATAAATAATGGTTAACAAAGAACAGACAAGCCAGCTTATATGTCTAAGCAGTCCTCTGGGCATCTTATCCCCTGGCTTAACAATGTTACAAATGCTTGTGTTTTGAACATTTAAGTTTTAGTTGTTTTTACTTTCGGTCATATTTAAAAATTTGCACTAACAGATCAGGACTTATAGTTGGGTTGTATGAGGATATTAAATAACACTAGGAAAGGAGCAATATTAAATTTTGTAAATGCACTCAAAATAGTCGTTATGTTGCATTATCTTAAAATAGTCATCAAGCATATCAAAAAGCTGCTAGTACCTTAAAAAGAAAAAAAGTTAAAAGAACTAGAGCATTCATAGTGGCAGCAACCAATATCCAAATGTCCATCAGCAGTAAATTGGGTAAGTTTTGATAGGCTTACACAATGGTAACAATATAATAATAGAAATGAGCAACCTACAACTACACGTAACAGTTTGGATGGATCTCACAATGTTAAGCAAAAGAAGCCAGACAAAAGAGTATATATTGTTCGATTTTATTTACACGAAGTACAAAAACAGGTGAAACTCATCCATGGTGCTTATTCTTTGAGGTTGGAAGACAATTTTTGAATGAGATGAGTGCAAGAGAGCTTCTGGAGTGCTGGTCTTGCCATGTGTTTTGATCTGATTGCTGGTTATACAGTTGCATTTGTGAAGTCTCATCAAGTTGTTTGCTTACAATATGTGCACTTTTATGTAGATAAGTTACAATTCAAAGTTGAATAAGTAAATTGTCAAAATAATTTTATCTAAATTGTTATATTTGGTTGGGCTATACACATGCCCAATACTTTGTTAAGGGTTTTAATCTTTTTATCTTATTTAGATAATTAAAAATATAAAATGTAAAAAAGGGAAAGCTTTCTTAGGTATAAAATATAATAACTCAATATATTAAATGTAATAGCAATTTCTGTCTCATTTTAAAGCTACAATAAAATGTATCATTGATTTTACACTATATTTTAATATATACCTGTTCCAAAATCAAACACAATGCCATTTTGAACATGCTGAAATTGTTTTCTTAAATAAGTAGTTCAGAGAAAATTGTCAGTCACTTAAAGTAAAAAAAAGACTTTGTCATGAATATTAAATTTAAAATTAATCTCTAAAATTATCTTTGTATCATTGTTGCTAATACATGATGCTAAATTTTCCTTTACATAAAATCGCTTTTCTATCATGTACTATGTAAAAATGAGGAAAAACAAATTTCTATAGAAGCATATAATAACAAAAAGTTTCAAGAATTAGAACAGTTGGGTAACATTTTAATAATGGAGAAAAAAATATGATTAGACCTGTGGAGATCTGCTGACAAATTCCAGACCTGCCATTAACAAGCTAGGGGACTTCTGTCAGGTCACTGCTGTCCAACAGAAATATACTCTGAAATGTCTGTAACTCTTAAATACCCGGTAGCCCCATTTTGAGAATTAGAAAGTAAATGTGTTCTGTAACATACCAGTCATATCTTGTAAGACACAACACAATTAAAATGAAAGTTGTGTTTAACAGAAAAACATTTCATATTCCATAGGTTTAAAATTGATATTTAAATTAATGAAAATTAACTAAAATTTAAGATTCATCTCCTCAGTCACGCTAGGAGTCACATTTCTACCCATGACCCTAGTGGCCACCGTATTAGATAGCACAGTTGTCAAGTCATTCCACCTCTTTGAGGCTTACTTTCTTCATTGATAAACTAAAAATGTTAGTCAAGATAAAGAATTTCAAACTTAGGTGCTTATATAGGCCAGAGCAGTAATATAAATGACCAAAGCAATGGCAGTGGGAATTTTGGCCAACTGAAGCCCACATGCCCCATTCCAAATAGTTAGCAAGTCATTCACCTGACACAGAAATGCAGCTCCAGTGCTACAATAGGACTTTTCCCACAGTGTTGGAAATCTAGATGTTTATATAAAATATTTTTCTTTTTCCATATAAACTACTGTGAAATTTTTCAAAGCACTGTGTGGGCCAAACCAAAACATACCCATATGCTGGTATTTGCAACCTGGGCTCTAAGAACTTTCTTTCCTGCTTTAACCAATCTCTGATTTATTTATAGGAGTGATTTGACTTTGACACCTGGAATCTAAAACACACAGCTGGAGACTCGGTTGAGTGGTGAGCATCAAACCACCCCACTGTGAAGTCATGACAAGCTAAAGATGCTACCAGGTAGCAGCCGGTGGTGAATGTTAGCAGGATTCCAGTATGAGATGAAGTCCTATTTACATTCCTGAATGCAGAAGACTGAAAAGAAATCATACTAAGGGAAGGGACAGTCCAATCCCCTAATTCTAGATCAAGGACAATGTGCCAGAGATATTAACAGAAAGAAAGGGTAATGAAGCTGAACTCTCCCCAGTGACTATCACCCTTGTTACCCTGGGACCCAATCCTTATGGAGCCTGCCTGGATCCTCCAGGGCATGTGAGACTGACAGTGGAAAGCTGCAGAGGTGAAGCAGAAATTAGTAGCTTGAGCAGCCATCAGCATCTTCTATGGACATAGTAGGCAGGGTTGGGAAGGGTGTAACGGGTAGCAGATGGACTGGAATATTCTTAGCTATCTGGTAGAATCTAAAAAATGGTAGAGTGCCCTCAGAGGTGGCAAAGTCAGAAACTCAGTTTTGTAACTCCTGTTAAACCTATGTTTAGCTCCAGGGTGAGGAAGCCTTGGAAACTGAGGATTGTGTGAGTAAGAGCCCGGAATTAGGATCCAAGTAAATTACGCATTAATCCCACATATGTGACTGTCTTGCTGTGTGACTTCTGTTTCCTTCAATTTAAAATGGCAATAATACAGTATATTGCTTTACTCTGTAACACAGGGTTGTTTTCAGGATCAAATAATATCATGAATACAAGGCAATTAGAAAGTACACATTTCTCATGTAATTGCTCGACCTTTTCATTATTTACTAAGAAATTACTAATGGATTCTAGGAATGCAATTTATTAAAAGCCATTTAAGTCTCCAATCAGAATTATTCTTTAATTTGGGGATGGGAGGGTGAGGGGGTTAACGGTCAGGGCTTAAGGGGAACAGCAGCAAATACACTGACTACTCCATTACAAACTCTGCCACTTACAGTCATGTCTAGAGGGGGTTCATGGAGTGGGACTAAGGAAGGTCAAATTCCAAGATGGACTTGAAAAGACCTCAGGAGGAATTTGCCCTAAAGCAGTGGTTCTTAACCTTTTTCAGGTCACTGATGCTTTGAGGAACTGATTAACACTATGGCTTCTGTCTTGAAAAAAGACACATATACAAAATTGACATATAGTTTCAGGATGTTCATGAACCACCCCCCCCAAGGATCCCACATTGAAAATGCCACCCTTAGGGAAGACAGGATCACAGGAAAAATATTCAGTGCGGTCTTAGGCAATGAGCTGGTGCTGGATAGGAGGCAGTTCTGAGAAGAACTAGAAGCCAACAGTAAAGACAAAGCTGACTTTCTTTGAAGTTCAGCCCCTACTCAAAATATTGTTACTGTGAGACTCTCAGATGAAGACGTCTTAGAGTCTCTTTACAAAGGGCCACATATGTACTCTCAAATACTACCATTATAGGTAACTAGTAGCTTCTGCTTCCCTGGACAGTTTCAACACAAGGGAGTATACTCTAGGCTCAGTCCACATGGACCCTACTCGAACTCAGAGCAAAAGATATGAGAGAAAGAACAATATGTCTCTCTAAGAACAACATGGCACATTATCAATACATTACAGTACACACAGGGAGTTTTCCTCATTTTGGTTTTGGCAAAGAGAATAGAGAAGAGAATACATGTTAGGGAGAGGGTGACGGTGTCAATATGAATACCACCAAGAGCAGGAGTTCGCAGCAACTTAGAATGCCAGTGAATATCATGGCAGAAACCTGGCACCCATACACATAGCAATGGGGTAGGAAGAGAAACACTGGTTCTACAGAAATTCAACAACAACTACTCACTGACAAGAGCAGAACAATCCTTAATTCTTGAATGAAATACAGCCTCAAACACATTTTGACAAAATATAATCTACCCACTTCCCAATCCAATCTCTCATAGAAATATGTTTTGGAAAGTACAATGGAAGTCAAATAAAAAGAATATTTTTCTCAAGTATTCGTAATAACTAAACTATGTTTAGGTGAATGAAGACATACTATAATGTGGAATTATAACTTCAGAACACATTTAATGACCTTTCACAACATGTTCTTATATTCTACTTTTGACTTTATTAATAGCACAAAAGAATACTCATATATTGTAATTTTTTAAATGACTTTCAAAGTAGGAGTGAATGAACAAACTGAAATTACCAGTTACAATTAATGCTTTCTTTAAATCAAAAATATCTTGCTAAGACCAGTAAAAGTATCAAAAAAAAAAAAAAATCTCCTGTCAAATAAAAGAAAACTTCACCAAGGACTGCAGTCTATAAAGTCAAAAGGAACACACTGCAGTGCATTCCTATCTACTTGCCAAAGACACGGTCTGCATATTATCAATGGGTTTTGAAACTCCCCAAAGACATGATGTCTTCCACGTGGGTATTTTCCTTAATGAGCTACCAACTGGATTTATACTTCAGAGAGTCACGTGGATTTTTAATGTTCCCAGGTCAGACGGTTTAAACACCAGGTAATTTCCTTGTGAAGATATAATTTTAAATGCCACTTCTTGCTAATATATTTCCAATTTAATGGTAAGTCACATTTTAGAATGTAGTAAAACACTTTTACAAAAGTATTCAGTCAGATAATCCAAGAAAATGATTTAGAACAGTGGTTGGTACCCAGCAAGTGCTCAATGAATGTTAGCTTATAACAACTTTGGGAATAATGATGTTCCCAACAATGACAATAATAATATTCAGATAACTATACTTACCTTATGGTAGGCCGCTACTAAGGCATCCCAAGGATCTCCACTATCTGTGATTCACAACCTCACTAAGGCCTTCCCTTGCGCTGAATTCGGCATGTGCTGAATGTAGAGATTCAAATCTAACGAAGATAATATGGTAGAAGTGATGGGATACCACTTCCAAGATTAGGTTATTAAAACACCTTCACTTTTATCTTCAGTGCTTACACTGTTTCTCAATCTCTTGGATTTCTTGCTGACATGGTTTGGCTCTGAGTTGTAATTTCCAGTGTTGGGGGAGGGGCCTGGTGGGAGGTGACTGGATCATCGGGGTGGATTTCCCCCTTGCTGTTCTCATGATAGTGAGTGAGTTCTCACAAGAACTGATGGTTTAAAGATGTATGGCACCTCCCCCTTCACCCTCTCTCTCCTGCTCCATCAGAGTAAGACATGCTTGCTTCCCCTTTGCCCTCCGCCATTATTGTAGGTTTCCTGAAGCCTCCCAGCCATGCTTCCTACACAGCCTGTGGAATTGTGAGCCAATTAAGCTTCTTTTCTTTATAAACTACCCAGTCTCAGGTAGTTCTTTCTAGCAATGTGAGAACACACTAATACACTTGCCCTGGGGGTAACCAGTTATGATATTGTGACATATTCCTGCGGTAGGCCCCAGATGAGTATGATTGGAAATGGATTTTCTAAGGCCTATCAACAACCACCTGAGTGAATTTTGAAGCAGATCCTTCAATCCCAATCAAGTTTTAAAATGACTAAACACTGATCAGCAGCTTGACAGCAACCTTGTGAGTGACCATGGCAGAGTCGCCCCGTTGAGCCGATTCCTTTCCCACAGAAGTTGTGAGATAATGTTCATTGTTCTAAGACAGTCAAGTTTTGAGATAATTTGCTATGCAACATGATAACTAATACAGATTTTGAAGTGGGGTTCTGTCATAAAAATCTAAAGGCACAAGTGGCTTTGGAACTGTGTAGTGAACCTTAAGAAAAGTATTAGTGAGAATGTGCCTCGAACACACCATACACAGAATTCTGGAATTCAAGAAGGTTGATGGAAGGGCTTAAATGAAAGTGAGAAAATGTTTGTGGAAACTAAAAATTACGTAGTGGCTAAGGTTTAGCAATACCCACACTTAGATGTAGCTACATGACCAGCAGTCACTTACAGTTATATGGGAATTAAAAAAATAAAATGTGCCAGATGAACTGAGTTATCCAGTTAAGGCCATTTACCAGCAAAGTGCTGAAGGCGTCACCTGGTTTCTTCTTACTGTCTTCATAGGAAACTATGACAAGAAAGAGATACATTGAGGGAAGGACCGCTAAACAAAAAGGAGGCAGGACTTGATTAGTTACAAAAATTCTTAGCTTCTCTAGACAGCAAATAATGCTGAAATTAAGAAACAGCTTTTAAGAAAAGATCAATTCCAAGACACAACCAGAAAACAATGGTCTAAAGACAAAAGCTGAGGATGTCTTATAAAATCGGTTTGTTAAAATCTTGGAAAGATCAAAAGTGGTATCTCAGAGTACTATTTAATCAGATCACAGGACCTCCTAAGGGTTCCTCAGATCCTCATAATGAGCCTTTGGGAAATTTAAGGGCATGCATTGTCTCTCCCTGATCTTGACACAAGCCCAAAGTAGAGAAGACTTATCTCCAGGAGATATATGAATGCGGCTTTTGTCTAATGAAGAAAATTCAAAGAAGTTTCACAGGAGACCCACAAACTTTTTGAGAAGATTATATCAGCAGGATCACTGCCTATTTGGGCCAAAAGGGTTAGAAGCCCTACTAAATTTAAAAAGGCCACGGGTCCTTAAAATTCTACTGGTAGGAAGCAGGCTGGAAAAACCACTCAGCTGCAAACATATGCTACCTTTCACGAAAAAGGAAAGATGACTCAGAGTGGAACCAAGAACCAAACGGTACAGTCAAGAACCATGGAGAACTATTCCCAGGCTTTGAGACCTACTACAGGAGCACTTGCCTCAACAGATTTCAAAATTCCTATGGACAGGTGACTCCTATTTTTCTCACATTTCTGCCTTTTATTAACAGAAATATCTAGGTATTTTATGCCTGTCCTACCACTGTATGTTGGCTGTGTTGAGGGCAGGTAATTTGACTCTGGTTTCACAGATCTACAGATAAAGAGGAAGCATACGTGAAGAATTATAGTTAAAGATTGTATGGATACCTAAGGGGCCTCACCCCCACCTGGATCAAATTTGGATGGCATCTAGATTTTGAGCTGATGACCGTCTATACAGTAAAAAAAATTATTTTTCATATTTTAATAAAAGTGATGTTTGACATCAATACAATTTAACTTGTTTTATAGCATCCAAACCTCTAAATAAAATATAAAATACTTTAAAACATTTTCTGTTAAAAGATTGAGCTATTGATGCAGAAGGGCAAGGATCATAGATTTATAATATTAATATTATTTATTAATAATAAATCTCACTAACATAAAACTTGATAAACTTCTCTGAACCAAATTAATCAATTATCAACTGCCAAATTTTAATCTATGTTTATAATATTTATTTTAGAGCATCATAGCTATTATCAAGAGAACACATAAGCAACGTCAAAGCTGTCCTAAATATCTTCATTTGCAGATTTTGTTTTCTGTTTATAACAAAGATTCCAATTAAAGAAGCCATTTTAAATGAGATGTGAACTGGAAAATGAAATGTTTGACTCTCCTAAAATGATAATTTTTTTAAATTCATGCACTCTCAAAGAAAAGTAAAAATATCATTTCAATGTTCTATAATGCCTATCCTTCAGAATGACAGCACATCTTAATTTTCTATTCACTATCATATTGTGACATTTTATATATGAAAAATAGTTAAAGCAGTATTTTTTAAAATGTCATATGGCTATAGAGAGCAATTTATTTCATGCCCATATCCCTCCAGGCTATGAGCCTACACAGTAAAGCTTATCGGTGAAGGACAATGACTGACATGTCTTCTGCATATGCACTCACGGGCCAATAAAAACAAAGAACACAAATATACCATTCAGAAATACACAGCATTGTTTAAAAATAGCAATGCCCATTTCTTCTCACAGAGAAGAGGGTCCTAGTCTACAGAGATAGCACAGGGCAGTGAAGGGATATTATCTTGTACTGGGAGTCAGAATATGTGGGCTCTCAGTTTAGCTTAAGCCACCTGGTAAGTGACTTATCCACCTTAGAATTCAGTTAACTAACTATAAAATTCAGTGTCTGTATCCAATTTGATCAGTCAATGCATTCCTAAACTTCAGACACGCAGGCACCCTCAGGCAAGTTCTTACCACACTCATGCAAAACCTGTACAGTTTTTTTGATTTTACCAAATATTCATTTAAATAAGTTTATTTTTCCTTAAAATAAACTTTAAACAGGAAACTTTTACACCACTACTTTATAAATGAAAAATCTGATTTACATAGCATTAATGATTGGCAATAGATTTAATTTAAAATTAAATACAATAATACAACAAAACAATTATTAAATTCTAGCTAAGTCTTTGGCTGCCTAACGTCTATTCTCTTTGGAAAAACAGAGAAGCACGTCTCTTGGAGAGAGATTCTGGCATCAAACTGAGAATTTCTCTATTACTTGTTAAGAAAGCATTGAAAGGAAATAAGTTTTTCATTATGTGATTCACTGTTACTTCAGGTAACATCTACATGCCACATAAAATCAACTCCAGTATCAACAAAAATAATCTTTCTTACCAGCAGCAAATTTCTTGTACCCTGGAAATGCTGCATCAAATAGTACACCTGTTATTTTTTATTCTAAATTTTATCAGGAATCCCCATATGACCCACCTAACCTACTTTCTTAAAACCATTAATACTGTCATGAGAGACACTAAAATAATTTTGAGGGCAATGATGCACTATGGAAAAAGTTGCATTAGAGTTCTAAGCTTAGTTTCATTAGGCTAGATCTTGACACTGGGAAGTTAATTAGCCTCTCTAAGCCTCAGATTGCTCATTCAGATTAAAGTGCTAGTGTCACAGTTAAATGACATAATGCATGTAATAAGCTTAGCATTGAATATTGAGAACCCTAGGTACTCAATAAATGTTATGGATTAAAAATAACTTAATTTCTTCAAGTAAATTTTCAAAATTCTACCAAAATAAATTCACTCCAAAGGACAGTCGCTAAAAAGAAAATATAGTTTATCATTTTTCTTTTATAATAAATCTATACGATACATAACTTTCACTTCAAAACAAAGCTATAAAACTCATAAACCATCTACTGGCAAAAGTAGCAAAACCACTTTGTCCTTAATGATTAAAGAAGAACCCCTGGCTGTCAAAATGAAAAACAACTCTTAGTTGCTATCATGTAAAGCATTTTCAGGGTTTTTTGGCCCCAAAAACGGCTCAAAAGGGTGCAAAAGACAGACTAAGAATATCTTAAATCAAAAAGTTTCAGCCAAGTAGGGTACACAGTGAAAGGAGCCACTTTTAGGCCAGCACTAATAACACTCTTACCTACTGGATGTAGTAAAGGCTGGGCAAAAAAAAAAAAAGCCCAATGTTATTTCAGCAACAGTAGTTCTGGTCACCTTATAAATGGTAGTAGTAATATTCTCTAGGACTCACACTAGTCACTTTAGGTACACTATTTCTAATCCATACAAGTTTCCAAGTTAGACATTGTTATCCCAAATTCAAATACAAAGAGGGTGAAGTTCAGAGAGGTTACTTGCCCGCTCAAGGTCACCCTGCTGGTAAACGCCTGACTTGCACTGAAACCACATCTAATGCCCCAATCAGCTCTCCCATCACGATTTCCTGCTGCTTTTCTTTTAGGGCATAAAGGTGTGAACAAAACTCTTCCTCAGTACTTTGAAAAGTCACCAGGTGATATGTGTCCCTTTTTCTCTCCCTGCCCTCTTCTGGTTTCTCTCCAATCCTTTGCTCTTTGATTCACACCATATTTAGTCAGTATTCATTTCCCCAACTCCAATTCACTTATTCTTTCAGCCACCGTAATGTGGTCTTGTACCCCAGTCCTTTTGGAAACTGTCCTTCCTAAGATAAGAAAGAATAAAAATAAATCAAGGCAAGGCTTCCAATCTACTTGGAACTTAAACTAAAGCCTCCGAGATAACAAGCAATTATCTTACACAGCAACCAATTATTTACCTGGACACCAGTACTCTCATTAGAGTTGGCATGTTACGTATTACAGGGATGACTAAGGTGGGCACAATGTGTGAAATCGATTATAGATTCTGTGCAAATCATATATATTCAAAAGAATGCTTCACTGAATCAAAGTTTCAAAAGGTATTTGGAAGCTTTCATCTTTTTTATTCAGGGAATGAATTTACATACAAATAAAAACTACTGAACTTTAGAGTATTTTTGTTCCATATTCTACAGAATCAAGCAAAAATGATAGTCTCTTCATTTAACTCTAAGTTGCACTTCAGTGAAGATGTCCATTTAATAGACAATGTCTAGTTCATAAGTTCTAACGTTGCACTTGAAAATTAGTACACCTACCACACACTGCCCACACTTGTGGTCTAAATTGCTGAGGTCTATGAACCACTCTGTTGTATATATGCTTCCTCAATCATCCAAAATGCAAGCTACACCCTTCTAAGCATTGCACATCAGCTAACACTATTGATCCTCATGATAACCTTTTGTAAGTACTATTATCCTGATTATTACGTATGAAGAGACTGAGTCACCGAAAGGTTAAATAACTTGCCCATGACCACACAACTAGTAAAATAAGACAGCAGGAAATCAAATTCAAGTGCTCTGACGCCTCAGCCTGCATCCACTACATCTCACTGCCCACAATATCACCATATATATGCACATTAATAGGCCAAGAATAAGTACTACATAGGTATAAACTATTTATTGAGCACCTACTATACGCCAGGCACCAGATGCTGGAGATGAAGGAATAAAAAAAAAAGCCTGGTTCTGTACTGAAGGAGATGTTTCTCTCTCTCTCTCTCTCTTTTTTTTTTTTTTTTTTGAAAGAGTCTTGCTCTGCTGCTCAGGCTGGAGTGCAGTGGTGTGACTGGGCTCACTGCAACCTCTGTCTCCCAGGTTCAAGCAATTTTCATGCCTCAGCCTCCTGAGTAGCTGGGATTATAAGCATGTGCCACCACACCTGGCTAATTTTTGTATTTTTAGTAGAGATGAGGTTTAGCCATGTTGGCCAGGCTGGTCTCAAACTCCTGACCTCAAGTGATCCACCCGCCTCAGCCTCCCAAAGTGCTGGGATTACAGGCAAGAGCCAGGGTGCCTGGCCAACATTTCCTTTTTAAAAGTAGATTTAGGGAAGGTTGAAAGCAAAGAAATAACCAATGACAAGATGTATTCATGCTTAGGCCAGTGGGCCATCCTAAGTGTTAGAGGAGCCCAACGCAAAAAACACTAACTTAAATAACAAATGTTTGCACACCAAAAGAAACGACAGAGTAAACAGACAGCCTACAAAATAGGAAAAAATATCTGCAAAGTATCCATCTGACAAAGGGCTAATATCGAGAATCTACAAGGAACACAAGCAGCTTGACAAGAAAAATAAAATTAAAAACTGGGCAGAGGACATGAAAAGACATTTTTAATAGGAAGCTAGACAAGAAGACAACAAACAGAAAAAAATGCTCAACATCACTAAGTATGAGAGAAACGCAAATTAAAATCACAATGAGATAGCATCTTACACTAGTCAGAATGGCTTTTATTAAAAAGTCAAAAAACAACAAATGTTGGCAAAGATGCAAAGAAACGGGAATGCTTATACACTGTTGGTGGGAATGTAAATTAGTACAACCTTTCTGGAAAACAGTATCAGGATTTCTCAAAGAACTAAAAATAGAGCTACCATTCAGTCCAGCAATCCCAATACTAGGTATATACCCAAAGGGATATAAATAATTATACAAAAAAGATACCTGCACTTGTATGTTTATTGCAGCACTATTCACAATAGCAAAGATATGGCATCAACCTAAGCGTCCATCAACAGAGAACTGGTAAAGAAAATGTGGTATATATACACCATGGAATACTACTCAGCCGTAACAAGGAATAAGTCATATCTTTTGTAGCAACATGGATGGACCTGGAGGCCATTATCTTAAAGGAAATAACTCAGAAAAAGAAAAGTCAAAGACAGCATGTTTTCATTTACAAGTAGGAGCTATACAATGAGCATACATGGACATAGAGAGTGGAACTGGAGACTACAAAAGGTGGGAGGCTAGCAGGGGGGTGAGAGTTGGAAATTTTCCTGTGGGGTAAACATGTTCATTCTTTGGGTGCGCTGAAAGCCCAGACTTCACCACAACTCAATATATGCATGTAAGAAATCCACACTTGTAACTCTGCACTTCTACGGGTCCACATTTGTGACCTTTTTTTAAATTTTAAATAGTTGTAACATATTCATCTGGAATAGGAACATATAAACCTTACAAAAACTTTTTCTTCATGGTTTCTCCTTATCCCTGTAAGTCCAAAAGCATTGCAATACTGTGTTTTAGGAATGTCGGGCTCTTTGCCTCTATGCTAAAAGCCTTTTGTAAAAATTTAAATAGTTATATCTCTCTCCCAGATCTTACAGCACATAATTATTACCTTAGCAGTCACACCCTCTCCTAATCTGATAAGATCCAGAACACAGTTAATCAGTAACCCTAGTCCAAGTTTAAATTGTCAAGGAAGGTCCTTTCTTCTGAGTAAGGTACACTGGATGTCTGCATATTCCTGGATGTTCATTTAAGGTACAATAAAAGAAGGTGGTTAGCTACATAAACAAATTCGGCCAATTTCAAAATTTTTACTCATGACAAACCTGGCAAGAGAAGAAGGGATAAAACAGCTTACCTCAAAAGGGATTCTGATAACAGTTAACTTTTAATGAGCAGTACCTACTATATGCCAAGTACATTCTAAGAGCTCTACAGTCTATCACCTTCATTAATCCTCACAATACCTCTATAAAATAGGTTATTCTAATCTCCATTTTATAAATAAGAAAAACGTGGAGGTTCACACAAAAGGTTTTAGAAGTAGAATTTGAATTACAGTCTAGAAGCCAATCTGCTTTAAATCACATGCTCAGATAAAAAAATTCAAGTGTCTCTGGGGTCAAACAAGTAAAGTAAATGCACGGAGTGGCTCAGTTTTAAGATTATAGAGGTGTGGCTCTCAACCTTGGCTGCACACAGGAATCACCAGGGGAGCTTTAAAGACTATTGAAGCCTGGGTTCCACCCCCCATAGACTGTTATTTAATTGGTCTGGGAGCCACCAGGTGATACTAATGGGCAGTCTAGACTGAGAAACACTGCTTATAGATACAGACAGTGGAGCATGGCTCACTTGAAAGCAGTTTAAAAAAATTAAAGGTTATATAAACACTGTGCTGTCCAAAGATTGTTATTACCTTTGCCACCAGTATGTGACCTCTGCCCTACTCCTCAGTATAATTAAGGTACCCGTATGGGAGATAAATAGATGGCTGATTGCTAAGAGGGAGAGATAAACAGGCAGATATAGATATTTTTATAGTGGAAGGGATTTGCCTAGTGTTTGACCTTTCTGCATGCCATCCCCGCCATCTTCTATTTATGGGGCTCTTCTATAATAAAACTTGTAACTTGGGGTTACAAGTAACACACTTTCAAAGGAATCTATGAAGTATAATGTATTCTTAAATTGAAGGTGACCTAAATATGCTCACTTAACAAATGCACATCACCAGGTTATAGGACCAAACTACTGAAATTTTGAGTCATTTCTAAAAAGACCACTCTTTGTAAAGTAATTAATTCTGATCTGAATCCAAGGCAGGTCATGCAATCCCACCTAACTAAACAAGTATTAAGACTGGAGAGCCTGATGTCCTAAAAGCCCATCTATGCAGGTGGCACACGGTGCTGTTGAGTAAAATGTCATTTGTCTTGGAAAAGGGAAGCAAAAGTTGCATACCATCAGAAAATGTTCATTGAATGGCCTACACATGCGAAATCCAAAATAAATGCTACAGAAGTCAAAAGTGAATCCACAAAAAACAAAAACAAACAAAAAAACTGTAGCCTGCTTGTGAAAAAATTCTTAATGCATAATCATACTGCAAGTTTTGCAGCACCATAATTAAAGAGGAAATGACAAAAAAATAAATTAAGAAATGAACTTTGAAGCCATTTATTCAAATTAGGTAGAACATTTCCATCTGCTGCAAAACAAAAGTTGTACATTTTAATGATCCTGTATTATCATTTACCACCTCTTTTCCCCTCTACCACCACCACCACCAAAAAAAGAAAGGGCAAATTAGAACAGAAATTTCTAAAATTTCAAAATGAAATACTGCAAATAAAGGCCATTATTCAGAAATCAGGGCCTTAGTCAACAATGTCCATCATAGGCCGTTGAGGCAAAGGAGCTACTTGAACAAAATATTTTCTTGTTGTTTTATTTGGCTTTCAAAAAGCAAAGACACAGAAGCAAAGTCTCAGAAAGACAAAAGTGCCTGGGATGAACTTACTCACCACAGTTTCAAATAATTTTTGTTTGTTGTTTGAATAAACACGCATTGATTCCCCTAATGAGTGTCAGGCACAGTGTGGTGCTGGGGAGGTAATGGTGAAAATGACAGCCTTTGCCCTCTTGGGACTCCTAAGAGACCAAGGCACACACAACCTCATATAATCCACCATACATGGCCCTTCCAGCCATGTTTACGAAAATCCAGTACTGTTGTACTATTAGACAGCAAATTTTTCCCTTGGTCTAACATCATGGAACTTCACAGGGAAGCTACTGATATCTTCTAAATAAATAAGTAAACAAATATCCATATTCTCATACCAACAATAACTCATGGGTAAATTTCAATGAGTTTAAAGAAATGTTTTTGAACCTAAGAGTGTATCAAAACGGGTTTTACTTTTGAACCAAGCCCAGCCATGTATTTTCATTGCCTGTGGCTATGCAGCCTCAGTAAGCTAAAAATACTTTTCTTTCTTCTAAGCTGGGAAGAGCAAGTAAGTTCAAGCAATCAGATGCGTATCATTTTCTCTCATCTTAAATTTTTTACTAGAAAACACTTAGAATAACTGAAGCAAGGAAGAAGCATCCGTTTTATATCTGCACACACATACACAGAAACATTCCTCTAGCTTGCATCTATCTACCTAGCAATATTAAATAAGCTATATTTGCATCATCAGCAAAGGCTGCCAACATTTCACTACTTACAGCTATTCATTATTTTTTGGTTGGGGAGAAAGTTGCATAAGTATTGAAAACTAACCACAAGTAAAAGCTTGCAAAAAAAAAATATGTATAGGATACATCCTTAACAAGACGACATGGTGCCGACTTTGAGGTAATGTTTCTGAATTTACATTAAAAATAAATTATGTTTGTGAAAATTACATTCAATCAGATTCTAAAATAGAAGGACACAAACTTTAAGTTCTTCTACAGGTCTTGCTCAAGTTGGGTTTGCTGTGCATGGCAAAGTGAAAACCTGTTTCTCCTCTGACTTCCCGAGCTTACTGTAAAATACATACATGCAGCTCTGTGATAAAGTAAAAGCTACTGAGGAAGACAAGCAAATCTTTTTTGAAAGAAACTACTGCAGGATGGTGAATGGTATATAGTGTGGACTTTTCCCACACATCCAGCATCTCTGAAAACATCCTATTAAATTAAAAGAATAAGAAATAAGAAACTAGCGGGTCCAGATCTAGGTTCCATTCGACTGGGCCATGACTTTAATTAAGCTGCTGGATCATGACTTAATTTTCCCTTGAAAAACAAAACAGTGTGAGAAATCTCTGCCAAACTCTCCATGTTTTAAGCAACTGACAAAGTCAACAAGCAAGCAAATACCTAGAATCGACGGAACAACGCTCCTTAGAGCAGGGCTGGCAGAAGCGGCGGAGGGCTCCTAGTTTCGCTGGGCCTTTGACAAGCCCTCGGGTAAAGGACTCTCTGCACCCGCCCACCAAACGCCCAGCGGGACGATGGGCTGGTGCTACCAAGTTCAAACCTAACCGCTGGGAGGAAGAAGCGGGAGGGTGAGAATGTCATCTCCCCTGACACTCTGGGGCCGGCAGTCCTGAAAAGCTCTTCTCTGACGTCCGTGAAGGTCAGAGGTGGCAACCACAGTGCCAAGAGCTCCCCAAAGCCACTTTTCCTGCCCGGGTGGAGGCGCGGAGCAAAGTTGGCCACCGACTGCGCGCGTCCCGTTAGCCGTACCTTGTAACTGGGCGGAGAGGGACTCCTGGTGCTGCTGGTACTTTAGCGCCACCGCCTCGGCTTTCCGCAGCTGCGTCTGCAGCTCGTAGTAGAGCATCGCGCCGTAGAGAAAGCCGAACACCACGGTCAGCAGTAGCAGCGTCTGGAAAATCCGCTTCTGCTTTCGGGAGCACATCCCGTTTCCCATAGTCCCGCCTGGACCCAACGCCGCGGCCGCCCCCGCCGTCTCCTCCCCTTGGTCCGAGCGAGCGTCTCAGCAGCGGCCGCCGCAGGAGGTGGCCAGACGCAGCATGAGGAGGAGATGCCAGACACAAAAGCCGGCCCGTAGGGGAAGTGGCGCCCGCTCAGCCCCCGCGCGTCGCGGGGCGCGCAGCCATCGACGCCGCCCGGGCAGCTGCAGCCAAACTTCTGCGACGCTCGTTCTCCGCGAATGCCCGGGGCCGGGAGGGGGCCCTCCGCATACTTCAGAGCCGGCTGCCTTCGCGCCTGTCCCCAGATGCCTCCTGCCGTTTTTCCTCCTTCCCACTTTTTGGCCCCGCTGCCCCCGGGCAGCTCTTGGAGTCCCGCCCTGGCAGCTCCCCGCCCCCTCGCGGCGGCTTCCACTGCACGACTTTGTTGCCACCTAAGGGAGGGGGTGCGCGCCCAACAAAGGGACCATGACTCCGGGCCGCGCCCCGGCGCGGCCTGCCCAATGGGTGGAAGGGTGGGGGCCAGCTGCCTCGGCTGGTTTTGGGGACGGCAGAGCGGTGTCACTGACGGGTCGGCTGGAGCCTCTGCCGCGCCGCCACCTCCCGCCCAACTTACGTGTCACCCACGGCCCCGCTATTCTGGCCAACGGGATTCCGGGAGGAAGTCCCACTCGGGCTCCTTGCTCATTGGGCCCGTCCGAGCTGCCGCTCCCTCCCTTCGGGAAGGCAGTGCCGGGCTCGATTGGACGCCCGCTTTGTCCGTCCGACCCCAGGGCCGCGCCTTCCCTCCCAGTGCCGGGGCAGGAGAGGGGCTCTTTGGGCAGCGCTGCCGCCTGGCGCCGGGGTGCGCCCACGTGGAGTCGGAGAGGGTGGGAAGAGGCAGGCGGAAGGGCGGGGAGCTTTGGGTGGGCGGGGTACTTGTCCGGGCCTGAGTCTGGGTGAGGTTCGGTGAACACGTGTGTGTGTGTGTGTGTGTGTATTTGAGTATGTGTGTTTGTGATCCAGTTCTCGGAACGCACGTGGAGAGCGTAGTAAAATGTATGTATGAACGAAAGAATGGATGGCAGTAACTGTGTGCACTCTGCTGAATACAGTTTCTTTCCCTGTCCAATAAACAGATGCGGCAGACACATGGGATAGCTACATAGCACAATCCCGGTAGTCAAACCAGAGATGCTGTGTCGACTGCCTTACCCCATCCAGTGTATTAGCCTAGATGTGTGTGTGCCCACAGATGGCCCGGCAGGAGTCGGGAGACTTGAAGCACGCTAGACTTAATGTTCAGTTGTCCACGTGGTCTGGGGAAATCAGCTTGCCATTGGCAGAAAGGAAAGAAATGATCTCACATTTCTCCTCTAGCTGCAAATAGAATAATTTAAAAACAAATCGTACAGACTGAAATGAGTATCCATTCATTTTGTCATATATATTTGTTTTATTGGTGGCAAAACACATCAGTTACATTTCTAAATTACATTTTAAAGGGCAACAAAGGTTCCCTATGTAAAAACTAGTACAGCACAGGAAAGGTAATAACCAAAAACCTCTTCGAAGAAATGTATACTGCATTTATTTTTTCTGTGTACCTGAGGGGAAAAATTAAGGTTATGCAGAAATGATAATGTTTGTTTCTGCTGTTGATCTGAATTCTAAGAAAAGTAAATTTTATCTGTCTCAATAGTGTGGTGTAATGTATGATACACTGCATAATTTTTATATTCTAACTGGACTTTGGTCGTTACCATTGCTAATGGGCGTGAGTGCTCAAAATGGGGGTAAATCTCTTTAGCTAAATTCAACAGAAAGACAGTTCCTGGTGCAAAAGTTTTTTTAGGTGGACTCTGAAATTATAGGTTGCTAAAGCCATAAAATAAACTGAATTTATAATGATGCTAGTCTGTGGCATTTATACCACTGTAAAAATAAAGTGTGTCTTGCATGTGCTTTTCCTTAATAAATAATAACTTGCATTATATTATTCAAAATACTTTCGTGTACAGATACACTGACTCACTGATCACCGCCAGGGTGTCAGACTTTCATGTTGGTAAAGAAGCCAAAGTTTATCAAAGTGACTATGATAGCTCTAGGACCTTTTAGGTCTTGCATAAAGTTAGTTACTCAGCAAGATTAGAATCCAGATCCAAATCCTGCTCTCTGTCTTTTTCTTCAATAGAAACAATGTTCTCATTCTATTATACACGTTACAGTCAGAAACTGTATCTCCATTAACATGAGAATCTGATTGTAAAAGAAAACAATCTAAAGGAGTTTGGGAGTTTTGTTGTGTAAATACTACATAATCTTGCTTATTATTAAATCTACCACTTTAAATTCCTCTTTTCTAGTTTGACTCTCAGAAATTAAGATTGGATAATTACTGGAATCCCTTTAAAATTCCTCATAACTAAACATTCCTTACTGTTGTCAGAGTACTTTGTTAAACAAACTCTTCCTCCAAAAACACTATCCAAATTTAGACCGGGCATGGTGGCTCACTCATAATTCCAGCACTTTTGGGAGGTTAAGGAGAACAGATGGCTTAAGTTTGAGAGTTCGAGACCAGCCGGGGCAACACAGCAAAACCCCGCCTCTACAAAAAATATATATATACATAAAAATGTAGCTGGGCATGGTGAAGTTCACCTATAGTCCCAGCTACTCCAGAAACTGAGTTGGGAGTATCCCTTGAGCCTGGGAGGTACAGGTTGCAGTGAGCCAAGATCACATCACTGCACTCCAGCCGGGGTGACAGAGGTGAGACTCTGTCTCAAAATAAATAAATATATAAATAAATAAAGTTTATGGCAACAATCTTGCCCCATATTTGAAAAGAAAATTATCCTAGCCACAAAAGAAAAAGAAGTTGTTGGAAAATCATTGCTCATATATTACACAATATGTATTTTAGAATCTTTGGAAAATTCTTATGTTTCCTGAATGTATGATTCATCTTAAACTTCTGATACCTTTGCATGTGATTCCAGACTCCAACGATATTCTTTGCCAATGATATTCTTTGCCTATTCTTTGCCTGTAGAGTCAGCTGCTGGCTGACTCTACAGAACATAATAAATGCAGGCCATAAAACACAACTCAATATTTTAGTCATAAAATTTGAAAGAGCAAAAAGTATTACCTGAACTTATCCATTATTTCAAATTCGAGAAGGGTATGTAGAAGTACATAAAATCACTAATGGTGGTATTTTTATAATATTACATTTCCAAGGTAAAGTATACTGCTAGTTTTCTGAAAATATCAGTATAGAACTTTTGAACAGCCAACATGAGGAAGCTATCCAAGGCCTATAAATTGAATATACATAACATTGCCTTTGGGTAGCAATTGTAACATATGAGCTGTTTATACTGGTCTTGGAAGGTGTGTTGTTTATTCTATTTTTGCTTCTTTGTTATTTTAAAAATAGTATATATAATTATATTTCTATATTCCATATATTTAACAATATATTAAATTTTAAATTGTAAACCCTGAAGAATTTTGCTGATTTAGTATTTTATTTCTAAGTCAGGAAGAAATTAACTGAAAGATACTCCAAGTCTTACATTTGAGAAGGGCAAAGATAACATTTGAGAATATTAATTCTCTCTAACTTAAGAGAATTTGTCATTTTAATCAAATTTGTTCATTTTCAAAATAAGGAAAGGAAAAAATATAAAGTTGAGAGAGACAGCTGACGTATAATTTCTAAAAGTAAGATTTTAAATTAATAATATTTAGGATCCTAGAGTAAATAATTTCTATTGCCTAAATCTTTTATTTAAATTTCTTTACTATAGGTGGAACTCAATATTTTGTAATTTGTAGGAGAAATCACCACCTAAGAAAAGGTGATGAATATTAAACAAAATTTAAAATAGCTTTTCAGTATTAATAAACTAATTTTAACCTTTTCATCTGACAATTACAGAAGTTATTTATCCTGTAAAACAATCTTCACTCTATTATGTCTTCACCTTTTTACCAGTTCATCAGTTTGCTGTCCCCTAATGAATACACTTGCCTTGCTGCTTGCCACCTTTACCTGAGCTGTTTTGAGAGGTAAAGAAAGTTACATTCAAAGTATTATGTCTTTTTGAACATTTTGTGAGAGATGTTTTGAGACACCTTTTTCATAGGATTTTGATAATGCCCTAGTTGTAATTGTTAGAAGATTAACAAACTAAAAAATAGGTCTGGCCAGGCGTGGTAGGTCACGCCTGTAATCCCAGCACTTTGGGAGGCTGAGGTGGGCAGATCACGAGGTCAGGAGATCAAGACCATCCTGGCTAACACGGTGAAACCCATTCTCTACTAAAAATACAAAAAACTAGCCGGGCTCAGTGTCGGGCACCCGTAGTCCCAGCTACTCTGGAGGCTGAGGCAGGAGAATGGCGTGAACCCAGGAGGTGGAGCTTGCAGTGAGCTGAGACCTCACCACTGCACTCCAGCCTGGGCGACAGAACGAGACTCTGTCTCAAAAAAAAAAAAAAAAAAAAAAAAAAAAAAAAAAAAGGAGATCTGTGGCTAAATGCATAACTGAGTAACTGAACCCCACTCAATGTATCTTTGTGCCTCGCTTTCGTCTGTCACTAAGTTGCCACCTTTGTAATTTTCAACTATGTCCGAAGAGGAGGGCAGAGGAGAAAGTAGATGATTAGCTCTTATTTGTAAAAATGCTTTTCAGTGAAAGAAACCTTACCATCAATATCACTAAGAAATACCTTTGGAGGCCAGGTGCGGTGGCTCACGCCTGTAATCCCAGCACTTTGGGAGGCTGAGGTGGGCAGATCACAAGGTCAAGAGATTGAGACCATCCTGGCCAACATGGTGAAACCCCATCTCTACTAAAAATACAAAAATTAGCTGGGCGTGGTGGCGTGTGCCTGTAGTCCCAAGCTGTTCAGGAGGCTGAGGCAGGAGAATCGCTTGAACCCGGGAGGCGGAGGTTGCAGTGAGTCGAGATTGTGCCTCTGCACTCCAGCCTCACCACAGAGCGAGACTCCGTCTCAAAAAAATAAATAAATAAAATAAAATAAAAATAAATAAATACCTTTTGAACACAGACTACTAATAATGTATGTGATTTAGAAGTCCCTATTTGCCACAGAATGTGTAGCTAGTCTAAAGGAAGAGGAACTATCATTTCAAACCTCTAACAACATTCTAAAGCAGGATATCTAGCCAACCTTAAATTTTTCCAAATTCTAAGGCAGTACACGAAATCACTATGAATGTGTTGCTTAATGTTTGTTACAGCTAGCATATAATAAGCTAACTACCACATTGTTTTTTTTCAGTTTAATTTCACAGGATGTTAGAAAGAATGGAAAAGGAGCATATATGAGCCTCAGAAGTGAACTTCCTAAATCTTCCAATGGCTTATCCAACTTCTCACCAACTCACTGCCTTTAGTAGTCAAAGACTTTAGATAAGCAGAGAGACCACAGAAAAGATCAGTGGCCAGGAAAATGTGACATTTTTAATGTCCTCTCTCCCAAAATATTATAGTTTATTGGATTTATTTTTATGAAAGCTATACTTGGTTTACTCATGACCATTTTATAAAATTGGCATTACAATTTTAATATGATATACCATATAGTAATTTTTTAATTGCGATGAGGGTGGCTGGTCATATTTATAAAGTATCCAATGCCAAGTCCTGGGTCAGAAATTCAGCATTTAATTTTAGAATTATTCCTAAGGGAAATAATAATCTGCTTCATAACGTTATTTAAACTATAGTTTTTAGGAATATTTTGAGTCAAAACAAAATGACTACCAATAGTTTCAGGTAGAAATAAAGTGGAACAAATTTTCAAACAAAATGTAAGAAGAATTGAGTTATCACAGCATTGAATTCTGCCCAAATTAAAATTGTGAAATAGAAACATTAGTCTTGGATCACTCTTGCTCTTTTTCATTCTGCTCTCTAGTTCAACTCTTGAACTCCTGGCATTCAATATTTTAGTTATCCCCCTTGGTTTTCCAGAATCTTAGACTATGACTATGCCCTTCTCTCCCAACCTCCCGTTCCTCACCCACTCACATACACACACTTGGACTTGCCTTCTTCAAGACAAAGTAGCCTAATCTAAAATGACTCTTCCTTTCCTTTGACTAGCTGCTTAATCAGAGGAAAGAAAACCCGATATGTTAACTAACAGGAAGATATTAAAACTGAATTACTAACTTAGTATTCTACCCAACAATTTTGAGAGAAACTGTTAAATGAAAAGACTGAACTCCAATGGCATAATTCTAGACTGCCTCCAGAGCAGATGAGTGACAATTGTGGCTTGACTTTTTGCTAGCTTGTCCCTGATTCTCCTGCCCAATTCTAACCAACCTTAGAAGAATTTAGATGACTCAAGATGTGTAGCGTCAAGGCACAAATCCCACTGAAGTTACAAACAATCTGGAAGGTCAAGAGTAAGTAACTGTTAGGACCATTAATTCTTGCATATGTAAAATGGAAAGGATAACCATAGTTCTCCTGCAAAATTCAGAGAAAATTGCTTAAGAAATTAACCCACAACACTTGAGAAGCAAAACTTCACACTTTACGTAAAACTCAGTGCCGTAGTGGTTCTTGTCATTGTCCACCTAAAATGAATTGGACCATTTGCTTACCTTCAGAAAGTTTCAAACGTTTCAGAAAAACTACCATTTACTTTTTAAAATTAAACTTCAGCCACCCAGTTTAAAATGATAATTTTCCAATTATACTTGTCAAGTGAGCTTCTTTAGTTGCTGAGAAGGGATAAGAAATTTTCTTGTGACACATTCATTCAAGACTGGCTTCTAATTATTGGGTTATAATTGATAACTAATTTTTAAATACACTTTAAATCTCAACATATTTTAAAATAGTTACTGTGTGCAAGGCACAGTGCAAGGACAGAGTGCAAGATGGGTGATGTAGTGATGAATAAATGAGGGATCCTCATTTCAAAGAGCTTGCAGACTTTGTATTTATTTGTTTAAAGACTATATTGAAGCTCTGGTGGGAAATTTAATTGCTCAGGGAAAGAGCAGAACAGGAAAAGAATAGGCCTAAGGATGCAGTCAAGATATTCCTAGAGAAGACGGCCTCTTGAGGCAATTAAGACAAGTGGTTGGTTAATCAGTGAAGTCAGTTAAAGTCAAAAAGTATAAAAGTGATGCGAAGACACCTTAAAACATATAAATGGATCATATGCAGTGGCTTATGCCTATAATCCCAGCACTTCGCGAGGCCAAAGCGGGCAGATTGCTTGAGCTCAGGAGTTGGAGACCAGCCTGAGCAACATTGCAAAACCCTATATCTACAAAAAACTACAAAACTTAGCCAGGCATTGTGGTTCATGGCTGTAATCCCAGCTACTTAGAACAATGAGACAGGAGGATCACTTGAACCAGGGAGGTCCAGGCTGCAGTGAGCCATGATGGTGCCACTGCCCTTCAGCCTGGGTGACAGAGCGAGACCCTGTCTCAAAATAAATAAATCCGAATAAAAATAATAAAGAATAAAATAAGAAACATATTAATGTACTTTCACTGAATTCTCTTTTAATATGGGACCAAAGCTTCCGCTTTATGTGTGGACCTGTTGTTAGTTAGAGCTTAGGTTTGTCTTGTAGCCATAGAACACCACTCACAGTTTCCAGCTTCGGCTTCATTGAGTGGTGGATGGTAAGGTAATCTCAATGTAAAATACATCTAAACATAAATAATTTTTTTTTTCTTGGTCTTGGTGTTCACCTAATTTGACTGCAATTTTTCTTTAAGCTATTAGCCATCATGGAACTTTTCCAAATCATTCAGCTTAATTTTCATGGAAATAACTCATATTTTAGCCTGACATTTCTTAGTTTGCATAATATTTGATTAAACTGCATAATTAAAACAGCAAGAACAATTGCATGAACAGTCTTAGAATAAACCACTTGGCTCTGCTAAGCACACAGCTCAATTGACATGTACATACCTATTCGAGATTAGCTTACGTGCCAGGAGCCTTCAGCCCTGAAATCTGGAGGGGAAGGACAGGGAGGCTTCTGATGATCTGCTTGACAGAGAAGAGGAGAGCCTCCTCTAATCCAGTGAGTTGCATAAGTAACATTAATTGCTTCTACTATACATTCAAATGACTAGAAAGGTAAAACAAGGAATTGTTGGTGAAGAACCGTTATGTGAGAAAAGTGACCAGGAAACCAACGGAATCCAGAAGAGATTTCTTCAAGAGAGGAGAATGTTACTAATAGGACTACTGAGAAGGTGAGTAAAATAAAGCCAAATAGGCCATAACAGAGTAGGGATGAGGTAGAAAATTGCAAGAGTATGGCAGATAATGGGTAAAAGTAAATATGAAAAGAGGTGTGGTAAGTGTGAACTTTGGTGGTAATATGTTTGGCTGAGAAGGGAGATAAAATTGGGTGTAGCTTCAGTAGAGGAAACCAGGTTAAAATAAAGTTTGCTTTTTGGTTTTGAGTCTTGGCTTCATTTGATTTTTGGTTTGTGGCTTGTTTGGATAGCATATACTTAGCAGTGTTTGGAAAGGAACTGGTGGAGAGGGATAGGTTAAAGATGTGAAGTGCTATATTTAAGAATAGATTCTAGGAGCAAAGAAGGATCTGCCTCAGTCATTAGAATGTATGGACCATTATTTCTTATGGCAATATCCTATCATACAGTAGTTCATTTTCCATATTAAAGGCTCAATAAATTATTAAACAAATGATCTGAAGAGTTACTAAAAAGAAGGAATTTGAACAGATTGCCTAGATAAGTGAACAAGAAATTTGTTTGAGGGCCTAAGGTCTTGTGTGCTTGTATTAATTTACTTTGATTAAAATGGGGTACATTCAAAAAATGGGCATGAGTTTATGATAATATCCCCAATAAAGAATCTGCAAGACAATACCTATGCATAATATTTAAGAAGAGAAACTATTTCTTCTTTGAAAAGAGTAATTGGTCCATTAAAATTCTTTTTATGCTAATTGTTAGATATGATGCTTACTAAGTAGTTTATGACATATGCAAATATTTCATAATGTTAAATGGATATAGAATGTAAAGTGGTATAAACAATATAACTACAAGAATGTTAAAATATTTATAGAAAAGCTTTTATTATATCTTACTACTTTTAGGTAATTAGATGAAGAGAGGAAAAAAGGTATTTTTAATAACCCATGATAATCAATTTATTCTCTTCAGGATAATGATGCTTTTCACTCATTTGCAGTCTTTAACATTGTTGAGCATATCTATGATCATAAGCTCTGTTTTCTAAGAGGAGTGAGTTGATATCACACCATATCAAAGGAGGGCAAGATTCCCAGCTCTGGAACTGCCATTGCACACATTTCTCCCATCCTCTTTCTCCTCCATCTTCAGTAATCAATTAAGTACACTTTCTAGTTGATCTCAGATGTGACTAGCATGATGTGCTGTATTTGTATTTATTTTTGTTTGAGAAATTTAAAAAGCTTCACAAACAACATCTAATAAATCTCTTTAAAACACTTTAAAAAATAGGCATCTCAACATTTATTTTACTAATCATGTCTAGCACTGTGCCTGGTACATAGTAAACACTGAATAAATTTTTACTGAGTAAGTGAATCAACTTGGCACACAAGATGGAATCTATTTTCCACTCCTGCCATATGTCAAAATAAAAAGCAGAGGAATTCATAAGATAAACGTTAGAAAGAGAGATAAGAAAAAAAGATCTAGAGGAAAATGTAGGATAACATTTATCTGATTTAAAATGTAGTGCAACTTTCTAAGTAGAGAAGCATTAGAAAAAATGGCAACAGAAAACAAACAGATTAGACTACTTGAAAATTAAACTGTTGAATTTCAAACAATACTGAAAAATTTAAAAGCGAACACATAGGGAAATATTTATACACATTAAATAGATTGCATAAATTACAACTTTAAATAAATTTGTGTACATTGTTGAAAACACTAAGATAAAGAATTACAAAGTTCATAAACAGATAATTCATAAAGTAGAAACAACTGAAAACTATGTAAGAAAGTTTTCAGTCTCATTAGCAATTAAAGAAATGGAAACACTACTAATAATCTTTTATCACTAATAAAATTAGCAAAATGTTTAAAAAGTTTATATTAAAAATAACTCAATATGGTAAAAAATTTTAAAAGATATGCAGAAAAGAGAACTATAGATTGATACACATTTTCTGGAAAGCAAATTGGCAATACGATCAAGAACCATAAAATATTCATTCAGTCTCTTATTTAGTAATTTCCCTTCTAGGAATCTATACATAGAAAGTAATCTGGATCTCAGAGAAACATTTTTCATGCAAAGATTATCATTACAAATCTAGTTATTGTAGGAAAAATAAATAGAAACAACCTAAAGGTTGAACTGTTGAAGAAAAGTTATAAAGAGTAGAATATTAACTGGCAATTTCAACTGGTTATTCTAGTGTGGGATCCTGAGAAATGGACAAAAGAAATGATTAATGTGAAAGAGGATTATTAAGAGGAATTCCTATTTTAAAAAACAATAAGGTGGTGGGAGGGATGGCAAACAAACAAAATCCCTTAGAAAGTAACTTTTGCTCAATCTCTCAGAAGAGCTGTAGAGAAAGTATAGATCATACCTCAGAGTTGGTCCCATTAGGAGCAAGGAAGCTGCAGTATTTATGTTCTTGTTCCTTGAAGTCATTGATTAAGGGATAGGGCAAACGGAGTAAATTCCCAGAAACTTCCCTGCCGTTTATGTGGAAACAGACTGAGGGTAGTCCTCCAAAAAAGCCTGTTACTGGCTGTTGAGAGTGAAAGCACACTGAAAGCCTGTGTGCAGGAAAATGGTAAAGGTGTTCACGTGAATATGCATGGAGTGCTTACATTATCCACTAAAGCAATGCTTTCAATGAATACTAAATAATATGTTGAATGCTGAGAAAAAAGGTAGGTTCAAAATACTATATAGGGGGACCAGATTTACACTACAGCTTGGAACAACTAAAAAACTGTACCAAACATATGAAACAATGATTTCAAACATTAGACAAAAAGCAAAAGTAATCCTAGAGAGACAGGAAACAAAAGCAGCAGAGCTTATGTTTGTTTTCTACCTACTTCCTGGAGAGGAGGATGCAGCATTTAGATGGGGGAATCCAGGTGGAGCATGGCAATCTCTCTAATAGAGGATATAACCTGTTTTATATATATATATATATAACCTATATATATATATATAATAGAGGATATAACCTGGGAGAACAAGGAGGCATTTTGCATTAGGGGAAGCTGGAGGAAGGGTATACAGAAACTCTACTATTTCTGCAATTTTTCTGGAAGTTTAAGATTACTTTAAAAATTTTAAAGTTTTTTAAAGTTTCCCAAAGAAAAGGAAAAAAATGGCACATGATAACACAAATTCGAAGAAACATGGAGTGGCTATATTAATATCAAGGTAGATTGTAGAGAAAATAATATTATCAGGAATAAAGAAGGTCATTTCATAACAATAAATGGATCAATTTATCAAAAGGACATAATAATACTAAAAGTATATAAATCTAATAGCAGGACTCCTGAATAAATGATGGAAAAACCAATAGAACTAAGAGTTGAAGCTTATAGTTGAATCCACAGTTACAGCTGAAGTTTATAACATTTTTCTCTCTATGTAGTAAAACACAAGCCAGAAAATCAGTAAGGATATAAAAGACTGGACAACACTATCACTTAACATGACCTAATTCAGATTTGTAGAACATTCTTCTCAACAGCAGAATGCACATTCTTTTAAAATGCACATGGATCCTTTACCAAGATGGACCATATTATAGGCCATTAAATGAGTCCCAATATATTCAAACCATACCAAGTGCTAGTGAAGATGTGGAGCAACTGGAATTCTCATACACTGTTGGTGGGTATGTAACATGATGGCAACAAATTTGGAAAATAGCAGTTTCTGTTCTTTCCTTTATTTGAGACAGTCTCGCTCTGTTGCCCAGGCTAGAGTGCAGTGACACAATCTTGGCTCACTGCAACTTCCATCTCTCAGTCTCAAGCAATTCTCCTGCTTCAGCCTCCCAAGTAGCTGGGATTACAGGCGTGTGCCACCATGCCTGACTAATTTTTGTATTTTTAGTAGAGGCAGGGTTTTGCCATGTTGGCCAGGCTGGTCTTGAACTCCCATCCTCAAATGATCCACCCGCCTCGGCCTCCCAAAGTGCTAGGATTACCGGCATAAGCCACTGCACTCAGCCTAGTATCTTAAGAAGTATACCTACCATGTGCCGTAGCCATTTCTCTTCTGGGTATTTACACAAAAAGCAAAGATTTATGCCCGTGAAAAGACTGTATGCAAATATTTATCGCAACTTTATTTGTAATAGCCAAAAACTTAAAATAACCCAAAAGTCTGTCATCAGGTGAATCAATAAACAAAGTTTGGTATAGCTACACAGTGGAATATTACTTAGCAATAAAAAGGGATGAACATATTCATACACAAAATAACATGAATGTATCTCAAAACAATTATGGCAAGTAAAGTAAGCCAGATGATAAAGAACATATAGTTTATGGAAGTCATCCTAAAAAGTTTATATTTTTTCTTTAAAGCATTGGGAAGTTATTGACAAATATTAAACAGGGAGGGACATAATGTCTTTAATTTAGAATCCTTCCCTTGAGAGTGGTGTGAACACCAGATCTGAGAGTGGCAAAACCGGGGGGGGGGGTATTAGAACGTCATTAAACTTATACTGTCAATGACTAATAAGGATGGTGGCAGTGAGATGAAACGTGTGTATAGATTCCAGAAAAACTCCAGGTAGAATTGAATTGATGGTTCATTATGTGGAATGTATTAGTCTGTGTTTTCCAGAGAAACAGAAAAAAATCTAAGGAATTGGCTCATGCAGTTATGGAAGATGAGAAATCCAAGATCTGCAGTTGGAAGTTCGGAGACACAATAGAGATGATATTTTACTTCCAGTTCAAACCTACAGGACTGAAAACTAGGATAGATGACGGTGTAAAATCCAGTCTGAGTCCAAGTCCAAATGCTAGAGAAGACCCATGTCTGTCTGAAGATTGATGTCTGTTTGAAGAAGTCAGTCTTTATTTCTATTCAGTTCTTCTACAACTTGGATGAGGCCCACAAACGTTAGGGAGGGCAGTCTGCTTTTGCCAATTCTATGTTTGCCAATTTGCCAATTCTAATGTTAATCTCATCTGGAAGCACCTTCCCTGACACACCCAGAAATATGTTTAACCAAATATCTGGGAAGCCTGTGACCTAGCCAAGTTGACACAAAAAATAAATCATCACAAGTTCACACCTTGTCAATGTGGCACCCATAGGGATCTCTTTAAACATAGTCTCCAAATATAGATAATAACAAGGTTATAATTCCATTTACATGATACAACTATCATGTAAACAACCAAAAGCGCACTAACCTCTTCCCCAGAAGAGGGGGTAAAGTCCTTGAGTGATGGTTATTTTTCTCCTGGTATTGCATAACTTAAATACATTAATATAAACTTAAAAATACTTAAATACTATGACATAAAGTCAATTCAACTTATGTTACATGATAAAAGAATAAGAGACAGAAGAAAATAAAAATGTTTAGTATATATTTTTGTGTGTGTATATATGTCATGTTTATGTATATATGCAAATTCATACACACAAACATATTCATAACAAAAGAAGTAGAAACACTCATAAGGACAATTTCAGTCCTCATTTCTGTAACTGGTCATGTGGTCATTGCCTATATTTATGACTATTTCCATTATCCATTCTGTATTTTTTATTTGCTTTCAGCAAATATCAAGGCTGGTCATGGTCCTTTACCTGGTAGAGTGGTCCAAACCTTCATTTCTGAAAGGCCTGATTCATTAGAAGTCTTTCCTGGACTGGGTTATTGTAGTTTTCCATTAACCTTAATCACAAGTCATAGTAATTCTAAGGGACGCCCCAAGGGATCTCCAGTATTCCAGACATTCTCTTACTTTTAATTCCATTGTGAAGTAGTCTAATTCCCTTTGGTAGTCAAGATCAATCACCCCAGCCAGCCTAAAAACTCCCTTCTTATACTGTTGGTTCAGATGCATGAGTTTAAACTGGCTGGATAGCAGTCCTAACTTCCAGTTCAATGCAATCATTGTTTTGTGTCCTGGTGGAAAATTTTCTCCCTTTGGAACCAAGACCTGTAGGCCAGCAGAGCATAAGTGTGGGAACAGGAAGCAAAAATTTTGCCAATAGTCCAATAGTGATAATGGTGAGTGGTGCCACTTCCTTTCCATGACTTGATTCCTGGACTTTGGAATCCTGGCTATGGGAGAAGCTGATTCAGATCATATACAACTTTCTGGAAAATCTCGCTGCATCCCTGCAAGTTATTGCCACCTAACTAGCACTATTACTAATTATTCAAAAGGCCATTCCACTGTTCTATCAAACAAACTACTTCAGAATGGTGGGAAACATGATAAGACCAGTGAATTTCATGAACATGGGTCATTGCCACAGTTCATTTCCTGTGAACTGAGTTTCTTGATTATAAGAAATGCTGTGTGGAAGACCATTATGATGGATAAGGCATGCTTTAAGTTCATGAATTGCTGTTTTGGCAGAAGCATTGCATGCAAGCAAGAAAAAACATGTACCCAGAATAAGTTTTTGTTCCACTAAGAACAAAATGCTGCCCATTCCATAATGAAAGCAGGCCGGTGTAATCAAACTGACACATTACCTGCTCTCTCCTACTCTGTATCTGTGGCATCCTAGAGAGTTCCCTATGATCAGTTGACAGAGGAGAAGACTCAGATGAACTTGAACTAAAAGTTTATTGATTACCTGACATCTATTGGCCTGTAATGTGACTGGTGGACCACAGCAATGTTTGAGTCTTCTAGAATTAGTGTCAGTTCAGAGCCAGTGTCCAGTAGTCCCCAAAGGTCTGATTATTTCCTTCTCCTCAATGAATAGTTACCCTAATAAAAGACATAGATCCCTTTGGTGAAGGCTGGGAGAAGATTAACAGTATAAATTTTTGGCAGTTTTCCTTTTATTAGTTAGGTTAGATTCTTGTCCACCTGACCTAAAACTTTTTGGCTTATACAGATCAAACAATAACTTAGTATGTTTCCTATTTTATTTTTAGGAACATCATGATTAACTATCCGATGTCATAGTCTGTGCAAGTCCGACTATTCTGATTGCTGCTTTGACTCTGCTGTTCGTTACAGTAACCATATCCACTTTGCCTTTGGTGGTTGAGAGCTGTCACTTTGCTCCTGCCACCCTGGGATTCAATTATTCCCGTTGCATTTAGATTTTTCAATTTAGTGACCACAGTCCCCACTACAGTGTTCAGCCTACAGAGAAGAATGATTACAGAGCTCTTCCAGGATGTCAGAGCTCCTTTTATGAAATCATTTCTCAGAGTAGTGGTGAAAGGTTTGTCTTCTGGACCCTTCCAGCGGGGAGAGTAGGTATTAAATGACAAATTCACTCTACCGTTTCAATCTCCCTAAGCATTTGAATTCCTTCTAATACATTAAACTAAGGCAGGTCTGGCATTTCTATTTCACTCATGATGGGCCCCATTTTGGTCCATGTTTTAAACAACCAATGGGCCACACTGGTGGTAGAGCCTTTCCTCACTCCATGGGCTGCAATATTAAATGGAGAATCTCTGCTTAGTGAGACCAAAATAAGTTCATACTGATCCAACTTTATGTTTCTATTATCATTATCCCACTTCCTCAATATTCATTCCTACACATGTTCCCCAGATTTTTGTTGTGTAAATATAAAATAGTTCTTTTGGAGTGTAGCATACTTCCTCATGAGATACAACTGGTATTTTCCTATTAGGGACTTACTAGGACTTGAATCTAGTCTAGAAACAAAGTGAGGTGTTGATGGGGTCCTGAGGAGAGTCAGTATTATCTTTCATGGTAGCTGCTGCAGCGGAGTTTCAGTTTATTCAGGCAATGCAGGATTGATCCCTTCAGATTCAGGTGGAAAGACCAAAAACATGAGGGGTGGGAGTCACTACCCTCTGAGGGTGGGGAAGCCGCTTCTACTAGAGAAGCTGTTTCCACAGTCTTCTGAAGAGAAGATTTATCAGAATTTAGGGACTCAATGTCCCCAGCTTCATTAGGATCTTCTTTCCACATATGCACATTCCAACTGATAGAACCCCTGTTTTTCCTTATCAATGCCCTCACTTTAACAGTTGACACCCTTCAAGACTGGGAGTTCAACTTGTGTTGTCATTTAGCCAATCACAGCATGAAATTCTGCATTTGATTTTCAGCAATCTCAGCCCTGGAACCGAGGTAAGAGTCTCCTTAGGGCACACATAGAAGCTTTTCAGATCATATAAATGCACCTGAGCTGAGCATTGGAATCCCTGAGCTCATCATTTTCTTTCACCACTTTGTCCAGCTGCATTAGGAAAAAATCAGTTAGCCTTATTATATCTGTAAGATTTCCAAAATGTTTGTAAGCATCATAGACACAGTCACCTAGCTCCTTGCTTCTTATGAGTAGTTGACTAGGAGTATCCAATGGAGGTATGTTGCGTGTATCTGTTGCCAGATCATGTGAACTATCATCGATTACTTTACTACTGGACATGGTCATTAAAATATTTAAATCTAATAATATTAGAGAGTTGTTTTAGTTCATTCAGGCTGCTATAACAAAATACCTTAGACTGAGTAATTTATAAACAACAGAAATTTATTGCTCACAGTTCTGTAGACTGGGAAGTTCTAAACCAAAGCACCAACAGATTCAGTTTCTTGTGAGGGCTTTCTCTCTCCTTTAAAGATGGCATCTTCTTGCTGCATCTTCACACAACGTAGGAGAAAACATGTGCCTTTCAGTTCGTATCATGAGGGCACTAATCCTATTGATAGGGGTGGAGCCCTCATGACTTAATCACTTTTTTCAAGTCCCTACCTCTTGATACTATTACACTGAGGATTAAGTTTCAACATTTGGGGTGATACATTCAGGCCATAGCAAGAGCCAACTCCAGAAAACCCAGAGCCAATTCAGAAAACTCATTCTTAAAATTCAGTGCCTCTACAATCACTCTTGATACCAAAGTCTGTGTTAGTCTGGGTTTTCCGAAGAAACAGAAGAAATAGGATATATGTTATTCCTTATAGAAATACATTTACTAGAAAGAATTGGCTCATGGGACTGTGGAGGCAGAAATGCCCAAGATCTGCAGTCTGCAAGTCGGATACCCAGGAGAGCTGATGGTATAGTTCCAGTCTGAGCTCAAAAGCTTGAGAATCAGGAGGGCTAATGGTACAAGTTCCTGTCTAAGTCGAAGTCTGAAGGCAGAAGAGTGATGTCTTATGTGAACACTGATATTCTGGTTTGAAGAGAGTCAGGCAGAAACACACCCAGAGAAACATTTAATCAAATATCTGGACACCCTGTGGCTCAGTCAAATTGACGCATAAAATTGACCATCACATGGAGGATAAAAATGAAAGAAAGCATCAAAGACAGCTTTCTGTTTTCTACTTTAGATCCTTGTATGAATGGTGGCTCCATACATTCTAAAAAGAATATGGAAGGAAGAACAGATTTGAGGCACATCTAAGAAGTTAGGTGCTAGACATGTTTTATGAAGCCTGTACAGGGTATCCAATTATACATCTATGGCTTTAGATCTGGATTAAAGATATAGAATTGAGAGCTCTTAGTATATAAGCTTTAGAGGGAGTGGATAAAATTTATCAGAAAAAGTATGCACAATAAGAAGAGTAGATGGTGAATAATGGAGCTATGGAAAATTGTTAACATGAAAAGACAAGAAAGTTAATGGCACAGAGGCAAGTAAGACAGAATGAGACCAGGAAGCCAAGGTAGGAGTTTCAAAAATGAGACAAAGGAAAATTGTATCATTGACTGCTGAGAGGTTATACATGGTAAATATTCAAAAGTGTTCAACAGACATAGCAAAGAGAAGATTCATGTTATATTCAGGGAGAGCAATTGCAGAGGTAAAAAGGGCTGAGAAGTGACTTAGTGCAGAGGAGATAGAGGCATGAAACATACACTACTCTGTCAGCAGCTTAGATTGATGGGAAGTAAAGAGATGACACAGGATGGAAATAGAGTCAAAGAAAGCTTTTCGGAAGTGCTGAGGGGAAGATCAGTGATGGGAAGAGGAATGACAAGGAACAGCTCCCTGGAGTGTTATAAGGAATCAAATCCGGGGCTTATAAAAAGATGGGTTTTAGACATGCTGGGATCACTACCCATTCATTTTTTTTTTTTTTGTCTAGATAAACATAGGTAAGTTTGTCATTACAATATTCTATTGTAGGTGATAACAATTTCTATTTTTTAGATATGTGACCCTTTTATATAAGCTTAGGAAATTGCTTTACTCCATGATTTCAAAAATTATCTATATCCAAATGGGATAATATATTTGAAAATGCTGTAAAATGTAAAGAGTTATATAACTTCCAGCAGTATAGTCACTGAGAATGATTTGAAAAAATATGAAATTTTGTCCTTTACTCTCTACCTAAATAGTGATAATAGGTCCCAGGTTATGTGTTTCTTTTGTAAGACATTCACTCTTTTTGCCTTTCTTTCTCCTTCTATTTCTTCAAAATACCCTTCAAATCACTCTTGTGCTTTCTGTCCTATGGCCCACTTTTTTCTGCACTACTCTAACAATCTTTTAACAGTTCTCTACTTTGCCAATTTCTGTCCCTAGAATCTATCCTGAATACTGTAGCCTAAATTTAATTTTCTTGAAACACTAATTGTAACTTCACTATTCTATTTACAATTTCCCAGTGACTTTCCCAAACTCTGCCCTGCATTAAACACAAGATAAAGTTCATATTTCTCAGCCTAACATTCAAGGTATTCTATAATCTAGTCTTCACTTTTCTCTTCAGCCTTCTCTCCAACTTCTACATAACATCTACCTATCTTCCACATTGGTCAAACTGGTGTGTTCTTTTTTTCTTGAAAGTCATATGGATGGGCCATATATTGTTTAAAAAGTCGGGCACTGCACAATATTAGGAGAAACCATTAGACTGCAATGTGATTGCTGCCCAGTAGGGTTGTGCACTGCACAACCTGTAGAAATGTAAGTAGTGTCCCCTATTTCACAGCAGAAATATTATAGCTTCTGTCCTCCTTTGACATCATGACCTGCAGCTGAATTGCCATTTCCATTTTTTTTAAAACCTGCATATAATAAAGTTGTAATAACGATATCAAATTTAAACTTATCAACCCAGGATTCAAAGCCTTCTTTAAGCTTACCTACTGCAACCATCTAACCCTATTCTCAACATAAATTATCCATTATAAGTGAGCTTACAATCAAGTCTTTGCAGGTAGAATGCTTCCCTCTAGACGACTTCATTCTCTTTCCTTCCTTCAATCATGTTTTCTTCCCAACATTTTCCAACAATTCAAAAACAATTCATCCTTCTTTAATCAAAACAGCTTTCACTGTCTCCACAAAATCTTCAATGATTATTCCACAATCATTCTTTCTTTCTTGAGTTATTATTAAGGTTATAATCTGTGCTGAAATATTTAACACTTGGACAATATCATTTCTTATATTCATTCATTCGTTATGCCTTACATTTTGTCAACCACCAACTAGACCATGAGTCCTCAGTGGTTGAAATGTCGACTTTTCTATCGGTTGTATCCCTTGAACATAATACAAAGCCATACAATACATGTTTGTTGATTTGATATTTTCACTGAGATTTAAAAAATTGTAAAGGTAACTCTTACGTTAATCTGTGACGGTCCTTAAAAAGTTAATTTAATCTGTAATTTATAGTGTAATTTTAGTTTTTTACTACAAAAACTATAAACTATTATCATTTGTATTTGTATTTCACGGGAAACTAGGCTCTCATTCTTTATCTGGTATGACTATATGAAATCCGAGCAGAGCCAATGATTGTCTTTCTTGGAATATGAGAGACAAGGCTGCTTTTGCCTTTCTTGACCACCATGTGAAAAATATCTCCTTGAAAAATGAAGTGAAATGGATATAGAAAGAGTAGAGAGATGAAGAGAGAGGGAACTGTAAGGACATTCTTTGAGCTCCTCAATCTTTTTATACCTGAGATCAACTGCATCCCTAAACTATGCATTTATATGATCCAGTAAATTCCCCTTTTAGAGACTAAGCCAGCTTGGACTGCATTTCTGTTATTTTGCAACTAAAAGGGATCTGACTCATACATATATAGTATCATCCTATTATCTTGCATTTTGTATGTAGAAGGCACTATGCTAGGTAACATGAATGATACTCATCCATGTGGGCAAATAGCCCATATTCTGCCCTCAAGTTACTAACAATCTAATGCGATAGGATGTGTGCAAATAATAACATAGCACAACACATGATGGATGCCACATGGGAAGTACAAAGGGTTACGGAAATTTGGATAAAGGACTAATCCCTTTTGCCTGGAGGGGTCACGGAGGCTCCATATAGAAGGTGACATTAGAAATGGTGCAAGGACAGTGCAAAGCTTTCTCAACAAATGACGAAAGGTCTAATAATATGGGAATTTTGGTTTTGTAAAGTGAGGATTAGAAATTAAGTTAGAAACATAAGTTAGGGCCAAAGAATGGATAAGGTTAACAACACTAAGATAAGGCATATGAGGTTCATTCATTAGGGAAAAAGGAGCCGAGATAGGAAAATGGTAAAAAATATTGTAAAATGCACATAATATTGAAAAAATAAAATTGAAACTAGTATGTAATTCCAGAACTTGGGAAAGGAAGATTTGATAGTGTGAATTGTAGCATTTGTAAATGTTATGAACAAATCTCCTTTGTTTATGTTTTCTTATAAATATGTTCTTACTGATATTGATATCAGTATCAACATCTGTAACAAAATATATTTCTAGAGAATTATATCCACAAATAGGAAGAAATTTAAATTAGTATCTGCCTTGTAAAGATTTTAATTATTTATAGTATCTGTATTCTTCAAAGATTAATCCTTTGACCCAAACCATAAAGCAATCAGTGCTATGACTAAGTTTGGATCATTTTTTAGTAGTTTAAAATATGTTTGTAACTTTACCCATTTAACTCAAGGGTGGGGTTTATTACATTTACTTGGAATTTCCATAGGCTTGAAAGTAGAGCACATTCTTTGGGTTGTATTATTCAGGTATTTTTAGAAAATAGATTATCTTATTTCATTGTCCTTTATCCAGTCATACTTGGCACTCAGAAGACTTGGTTTTGCATTATATGCACACACTTAGAAAGGAGCCAGGAGAAGTCCTCTTTCACTGCATTGTGATTAGTAAATGACATACTGTACAGCAGCAGCCAAGTAAAGAAGCAAACTTACCACAAAATCATGAGACAGCCCCATCTGTAATTCTGGGTGTAGCCGTGGTCACATGCCAAGCCTTTGCTCTGGAGGAGTTAAATAGGGCTCCTTCCCAAAACTTCTGAGAACAGCCATATCAGGGCTCCACTTGCCCATCCTGATGCCAAGTAGTTGATGACCAGTGACTCAGAGACTCAGAAAGATCTCTTCTACCTAGCAGCTGCTTGTCTGGCCCCAATTCACTTATCAACAGCCATGCTGCTCTGTGACAAAGAAATGTCTTCATATAGAGAACCAGGACCTGCTTTAATAATCATGAGAAGAGTGAAGAATTAAATTACATTTTGTTTTCCCTACTGGTAGAGTCATGGAAACTTATTATATGCACTTTAGAAAGACTTCCACTTAAAGAATGTTAAAATTAAAGAAAAGTTTTGTGTGGAAAGGGTAACTGTCAGGTATCTGAGAAAGAAAAAAAAAAAAAAGCAAAACAAACAAAAAAAAACCAGCTGCTGCTAATCTTCTCTCCTTAAAGACTGACTGAATAAAAATCACCAAATAGGAATTTTTATATTGAATTTGTAATGCAAGCCTGAAAAGCTGAACATGTTTCAAATTTGAGAATCTCCATAAAGCAATTATATCTGATGTGAGTTCAGTAAATAACATATATTATGTACATCTTATTCTAATCTTCTGTTGTGACTTAAGATTTTAGTTCACTTACGATTACACTGAGGCTGGGGAAAACAGCAAGAGAGGGTGTGAAATTTTAGGGACAAAGTACCTGAGAGAGAATGCTGTTTCTTAGGAGTGGTTCTTCAGGGAATAGTAGCTTTATTGTTGCTAGCAGGCCTAAAAGGCTTCTTCCTTTTGTTTATTTCTTTTAGTTCCTATGTACTCATCTGTGTTAGTATTAATGAATTACTCTTTGCTTAAGCACACCATGTAAGAGCCTATTTTCCCCATAGCCTGGAACATTGCCACCACTACCACAAGATGAAACAAGCACGAAAGATTGAGAAGTGCTGCGGTGAAGCAACATTCTCCTTTATTTTCTTTGCTCTTCACATAATAATGACTCTGGGGAAGGGAGAGAAACTCCAGAACTACTTTGTTCTCTTCAAAGCCCAAGCCTTGGGAGAAGTGAGACGACAAGACACCTATCAAGCCAGGGTCCTCAAAACACACCAGCTCTGTGCCTGTGCCCTTATTTTATCATATTGATGATGCTGAATTTAAAAATCCTTTACTTTTTTTTTTTTTTAAATAGCTATGGGCAATAGATAGAAAATAAATAAATAAATAAACACTTAGAAAACAAACCCACCGTAATGGTGACAGTTAAATCAAACGAACCTAGTTCATTAAATTAAACTTCAGTTTGTTTCATATACATTTTAAAGTACATTTCTTTTTGGACAATGCAGAATTTTAACTGTACAAGAAGAAAATACTAACGAAAGGGAATTAAAAACCTCTGGATTCTCATCAAGCAATCAAATACCGTAAACAAAGGAAGCGTATCTTTGCAATTGTTGGATGCACATAGATAAGTAAAGGTTTTCTAGGGTTTCCTGTTAGTTGGCCATCTGGTTTCTAGAAATCAAACAAATGTGGACCCTTTGGACTGTCAGTAAGAGCATATGGAGAGAACCTAAGGGCTGGTGATATGCAAGCTGACAAGTACCTAGCCCACAGGAAGAAGTCAGGAAATAGGGAAGGACTTTCTCCAGAAACGTAAGCTTACCCATGTCAAGGCTCTCGTCCTATTCACGGACTCATCAGGATCTGGCCTGCCCAACTCCAACCAACTCTGTACACTTGGTGGCCTTGAATGAGTAATCTCGCCTTTCCTGTCCTTGTTTACTCACCTGTAAAATGAGAAAAATGAATTAGATCATCTCTTGTGTGTTTTTCAACACTAACATTTTATAATTGAAGTTAGGGGTTTGAAATGAAAAATTTGTTTGTGATATTTATATCTTTTGTTTATGTTTTAGATTTTTTTAACTTTTTAAACTCTCTGTAACTTTCTTTTAACCATTTTTTAACTTTTATTTTAGGTTTGGGCGTACCTGTGAAGGTTTGTTACATAGGTAAACATGTTTCATGGGGGTTTGTTGTACATGTTATTTCATCACTCTGGTATTAAGCCCAGCACTCAATAGTTATCTTTTCTGCTCCTCTCCCTCTTCCCACCCTCCCCACTAAGTAGACCCCAGTGTCTGTTATTTCCTTCTTTGTGTTGATAAGTCCTTATCATTTAACTCCCTCTTGTAAGTGAGAACATGCAGTATTTGGTTTTCTGTTCCTGCATTAGTTTGCTGAGGATAATAGCCTCCAGTTCCATACATGTTTCTAAAAAAGACACGATCTTATTCTTTTTTATGTATCTCTTTTTAGCTGAATATCTATGTGTGCATGTGAATATACAAAATTTTCTTGATCCTTCTAGATCTAGGAATTCCTCATGTGTTTGTTTTTGTTTTTGTGATAGGTTCTCATTTTATCACCCAGGCTGGAGTGCAGTGGCATGATCTCAGCTCACTATAGCCTCCACCTCTTGGGTACAAGAGATCCTCATGACTTAGCCCCCAGGTAGCTGGGACTATAAGTGTGCACCCCCACACTTGGCTAATTTTTATATTTTTTTGCAGGAATAAAGTTTCACCATGTTGCCCATGCTGGTATCAAACTCCTGAGCTGAAGGGATTCACTCACCTCGGCCCTCCAAAGTGCTGGGATTATGAGCCACAGTGGCTCAGGTTTTCTCTAACTGATTATATTCCCTTATGTACCTTTGTCATCTCTAAATAGAACATACTAGCCCTTAAATTGTCTCTTACTGCTCAGTTCTATAATATCTTTCCCACGGTCAAACCATATTAACCCACTTTAGTTTTAGCTCAACCAGTCAACCCTATAAGAACTATCATGGAGGTGTTAAAGAGAAGGGTCTGGTGTTTAAGATATGATAGCAGAAAAGCTTAACAGCTATGGATGGTTTTAGGACGATTTATGAATATAATTGTGAGATGGTTCAGAATAGATAAGAGTTAAATATTATTCATGCCACTACATTTCCCTCACAATTTTTTGATGCTGATTAAACATATAAGCCTTGTTTGCCAGAATTCTCTCAGAGTCCATGAAACAAATCTCCTCTTGCTGATTAGGTAGTTTACTTTGAATTATTGCTGGCAAGGTTTGGAGGTATGATTACTCTTCTTTGCATCTTGAACAAATTATTGCCAAGTTGATTTTTTTAAAAAAAAATAAAGTTTATATCATGAAAAAATGTAGGTTGTGATATTAAAATCTTAATGCACTAAGTTCTGTAATAGCTGGATGTCTTTTTATTATAAATAATATTTAAAAAGCAACCTTAAAGCTCTGTGTATTATTTACACGAACACATACTATCATGATTTTAGTATTTATTCTCGTGTCTTTTTTTTTTTTAACTTTGGGAGAAAAAGTGAGAGGGGAATTTATTGACTCATGAGGCTGGAAGTCCAAGAGTTAAGCCAGTGGATCCAGCTGCTCAAGGTGTGTGTCCAGAGCTCTTCCTCGGTGACTCTTTCCATGCTATAGAACAGTCTTTTTTAGAAGACCAGTAGTAATGTACCTTTGTTTGGGAAGTTTACTACTGAGTAGCTGCATAGCTGATTTCTGAAAAAACAGGCTCTGTGCCACTTCATAAAGTTTTAATGGGCCAGCACTTATTCTTGGCTACTCACTTTATGAGAGTTGGAAAGTCAAGCCTTCTGACTGCGGAGGGAGTAGTCTTTCAAATGGCCGGGTGATCTCAAGAGAAATCAGAAGATAACTCCTGACAGATTTCCTAAGGAGGGTTTTTTACACTTTTATTTGTGCACATGCAGGTACTGGTGACTTGAACTTTCAAATATTCAGCTGAATGACTTACAAGGTATTTCATATAACTTTTTCTCTTCTGTTCTATTACATGTTTTGCCAATGTAACACCAGCAGCTACTTTACCTTCTCCTTGATATTCCAAGATTATTATTTTTTTTATTATACTTTAAGTTCTAGGGTACCTGTGCACAACATGCAGGTTTGTTACATATGTATACATGTGCCATGTTGGTGTGCTGCACCCATTAACTCGCCATTTACATTAGGTATATCTCCTAATGCTATATCTCCCCCATCCCCCCATCCCACGACAGGCCCCGGTGTGTCATGTTCCCCTTCCTGCGTCCAGGTGTTCTCATTGTTCAATTCCCACCTATGAGTGAGAACATGCAGTGTTTGGTTTTTTGTCCTTGCAATAGTTCGCTGAGAATGATGGTTTCCAGCTTCATCCATGTCCCTACAAAGGACATGAACTCATCCTTTTTTATGGCTGCATAGTATTCCATGGTGTATATGTGCCACATTTTCTTAATCCAGTCTCTCACTGATGGACATTTGGGTTGGTTCCAAGTCTCTGTTGCTATTGTGAATAGTGCCTCAATAAACATACGCATGCATGTGTCTTTATAGCAGCATGATTTATAATCCTTTGGGTATATACCCAGTAATGGGATGGCTGGGTCCAGTGGTATTTCTAGTTCTAGATCCTTGACAAATTGCCAAACTGTCTTCCACAATGGTTGAACTAGTTTACAGTCCCACTAACAGTGTAAAAGTGTTCCTATTGATCCACATCCTCTCCAGCACCTGTTTTTTCCTGACTTTTTAATTATTGCTATTCTAACTGGTGTGAGATGGTATCTCATTGTGGTTTTGATTTGCATTTCTCTGATGGCCAGTGATGATTAGCATTTTTTCAAGTGTCTGTTGGCTGCATAAATATCTTCTTTTGAGAAGTGTCTGTTCATATCTTTTGCCCACTTTTTGATGGGGTTGTTTTTTTCTTGTAAATTTGTTTGAGTTCTTTGTAGATTGTGGATATTAGCCCTTTGTCAGATGAGTAGATTGCAAAAATTTTCTCCCATTCTGTAGGTTGTCTGTTCACTCTGATGGTAGTTTCTTTTGCTGTGCAGAAGCTCTTTAGTTTACTTTGATCCCATTTGTCAATTTTGGCTTTTGTTGTCATTGCTTTTGGTGTTTTAGACATGAAGTCCTTGCCCATGCCTATGTCCTGAATGGTATTGCCTAGGTTTTCTTCCAGGGTTTTTTTATGGTTTTTAGGTCTAGCATTTAAGTCTTTAATCTGTCTTGAATTAATTTTTGCTTAAGGTGTAAGGAAGGGATCCAGTTTCAGCTTTCTATGTATGGCTAGTCACTTTTCCCAGCACCATTTATTAAATAGAAAATCCTTTCCCTATTGCTTGTTTTTGTCAGGTTTGTCAAAGATCAGATGGTTATAGATGTGTGGTAGTACTTCTGAGGGCTCTGTTCTGTTCCATTGGTCTATATGTCTGTTTTGGTACCAGTACCATGCTGTTTTGGTTACTATAGCCTTGTAGTATAGTTTGAAGTCAGGTAGCATGATGTCTCCAGCTTTGTTCTTTTGGCTTAGGATTGTCTTGGCAATGCGGGCTCTTTTTTGGATCCATATGAACTTTAAAGTAGTTTTTTCAAATTCTGTGAAGAAAGTCATTGGTAGCTTGATGAGGAGGGCATTGAATCTATAAATTACCTTGGGCAGTATGGCCATTTTCACGATATTGATTCTTCCTCTCCATGAGCATGGAATATTCTTTACCAGGGGAAATTTGCCACCGATATTTCACGTAGGTTCTTTTCTATTTTCTTAAGTGTTGGCTGGTCTGAGAAATAAAGTGAAAGAGTACAAAAGAGAAATTTTAAAGCTGGGTGACCAGGGGAGACATCGCACATCGGCAGGTTCCATGATGCCCGCTGAGCCATAAAACCAGCAAGTTTTTATTTGCAATTTTCAAAAGTGACGGAGTGTACAAATAGGGTGTGGGTCACAGAGATCACAGGCTTCAAGGGCGACAAAAGATCACAAGACAGGAGGTCAGGGCAAGATCAGAAGGTCAGGGCAAAACTAGAATCACTAATGAACTTCCATGTCCAGCTGTGCACACATTGTCATTGATAAACAAGGTTCAAGAACAGAGAACCAGTCTGACTAGAATTTGCCAGGCTGGAATTTCCTAATCTTAGCAAGCCTGGGGGTGCTGCAGGAGACTAGGGTGCATTGCATCCTTATCTTTATCTGCATAAGGCAGACACTCCTAGGGTGGCCATTTTAGAGGCCCTGCCATGGAAATGCATTCTTTTGCCAGGTCTGTTAATTATTAAAATTCCTTACTGGGGAAATAGTTCAGCGATATTTATCTTACCTGTTCTCAGTAATAAGAGAAATATGGCTCTGTCCTGCCTGCCCACAGGCAGCCAGGCTTTAAGGTTATCTCCATTGTTCCCTGAAAATCACTGTTATCCTGTTCTTAAGGTGCCAGATTTCATATTGTTCAAATACATATGCTCTACAAACAATCTGTGCAGTTAATGCAATCATCACAGGGTCTTGAGGTGACATTCATCCTCAGCTTACAAAGATGATGGGATTAAGAGATTAAAGTAAAGACAGGCATAGGAAATCACAAGAGTATTGATTGGGAAGGGATAAATGTTCATGAAATCTTCACAGTTTATGTTCAGAGATTGCAGTAAAGACAGGCATAAGAAATTATAAAAGCATTAATTTTGCTAACTAATAAATGTCTATGGAATCTTCACAATTTATGTTCTTCTGCTATGGCTTCAGCTGGTCCGTCTGTTCGGGGTCCCTGACTTCCTGCAACAGTTCTTCCATTTGTTTGTGTCCTCTTTTATTTCGTTGAGCAGTGGTTTGTAGTTCTCCTTGAAGAGGTCCTTCACATCCCTTGTAAGTCAGATTCCTAGGTATTTTATTCTCTTTGAAGCAATTGTGAATGGGAGTTCACTCATGATTTGGCTCTCTGTTTGTCTGTTATTGGTGTATAAGAATGCTTGTGATTTTTGCATGTTGTTTTTGTATCCTGAGACTTTGCTGAAGTTGCTTATCAGCTTAAGGAGATTTTGGGCTGAGATATTGGGGATTTCTAAATATACAATCATGTCATCTGCAAACAGGAACAATTTGACTTCCTCTTTTCCTAATTGAATAATTTTTATTTCTTTCTCCTGCCTGATTGCCCTGGAGAGAAATTCCAACACTATGTTGAATAGGAGTGGGCTATTTATGACAAACCCACAGCCAATATCATACTGAATGGGCAAAAACTGGAAGCATTCCCTTTGAACAATGGCACAAGACAAGGGTACCCTTTCTCACCACAATTATTTTTTATATCTACTACTTAATGAGTAAACATGACTGTTCATATTGTCTCTTTTTGGAGGAAATAAACACAATTATTAACCATCTCAATTACAATATATGATAGGTGGGCTTTGGCTAAACTCTGAGGAATATAACCAGGTCTGCTTTGTTGAATAAATTCACGAATTTCTCATATCCTATCCCCTCTTATGATCATCCAAGGGTTTCTCCTTCCAGTCCTTTGAAATACCAGCAACCATTTTTTTTTAACCAAATATTTACCAGTTTGACCAGAGAGAACAAGGACATTGATTCTCATCAATACATCTAATCCTACCTTGGTTTGTATTTTGAGATACAAATGATAAAGTACATTCATATTCATCTCAGTTAATTCATTCATTTAATCCTCAAAAAAAAAAAAAATCCCCAAACCTCACACTGTGCTTGATACACAGTTACTACTCAATCAATACTTGTCAGATGAATGGATGAATTAAAGAATGAATGAAAGTTTTTAATCTCTATTTTATAGTTGAGAAAATAGACCATCTGAGTAACTGGCCTGAATTCAAAGAGTTAAAAACAGGCTGAGTCAGGGCTCAAATTCTTCTGAACTTCAAGCCATTCCTTTCCCATCCTGCAGCTGCTAGACTTGGAGAGAAAGTACCACAAAAAGTTTCAAGAACAAATAGAATTGAGAGAAGCCAAATAGGAAGTTGGATATTGTGTCAGTTTCTTAGGGCTGAGATAACAATGTACCACAAACTAAGTGGCCTAAAACAACAGAAATTTATTCCCACATAGCTTTGCAGACTGTAAGTCCAAATCAAGATGTCATCCAGGCTGGTTGCTTTCAGGGGGCTCAGGTAGAGAATCTGTTCTCTGGCTCTCTCCTGGTTTCTGGTTGTTGCCAGCAATCCTAGTGTTCTTTGGCTTGCAGCCACATCGCTCCAATCTCCACCTCTGTCATCACATGGCATTTTGCTATGTGTGCCTCTGTGTCCTCTGTTCTAAGGACACTAGTGATTTTCTTATAAAAGCACCCATGATTGAATTTAGAACCCACTCTAGTCCAGTATGACCTCATCTTAGTTTATGTCTTAATTATATCTGTAAAGACCCTATTTCCAAATAAGGTTACGTTCAAGATATCGGGGGTTAAAACTTCAACATGTATTTTGGGGTTACACAATTCAACCCACAGCAGTGGGACTAATTTGTGAATAATTAAAAGATGACTGAATTATTTCCACAGATACCATTTGCCATAACACTGAAATTATAACTGTGTTAAATCCCTAAATAAAACATTTCCTCAAATATGTTTCTTTGAACAGTAAGAGGCCCTGCCTTAGGGGGAAAATGATTTTATTATTATATAGTTTGAAGAAACAGTAGGTCAAAAAAAGTTAAAAAGCCTTCTTCCTACAGGACATGTCAGAACCTTTAAGATATAGTAAATTTCCCAAACTTGTGTGATCATAGGCAAATTTAACTTAAGTGCTATCCCAGGGAGCACCCTTTATGAAACCCTGACTTCCCAGGTAGCACCCTTTATGAAACCCTGACTTCCCAGGTAGCATTATGTTGTAAGTATTTACAAATTTGTCTCATTCGCTTCCAAGTTCCTGAGAGGGAGAATCCATACTTCATTAATCTTTAAATCCCCAGGACACATGTCGTGTGTGGGAGCTACAGGCCCACAGGGTTGTACCAGACACAAGTAAATGATTTTCCCTGAACTGGTGCAACACAAAGGCACTGGAAATGTAGAGCAGGTATTACTGTTGACTGTTGAACAACATGAGGGTTAGGGTCACTGACGTTCCATGCACTGAAAATTTGCGTATAATTTTGACTCCCAAGAAACTTAACTACTCAGAGCCTACTGTTGACCAGAAGCCTTACTGATAACATAAAAGTTGATTAACATGTTTTTTATATTATATGTATTATATACCATATTCTTACAATAAAGTAAGCTAGAGAAAGAAAATGTTGTTAAGGAAGTCATAAAGAAAAAATATTTTTACTATTTATTAAGTAGAAGTGGATCATCATCAAGGTCTTCGGCCTCACCATCATCATGCTGAGTAGGCTGAGGAGGAGGATGAAAAGGAGGGGTTGGTCTTGCTGTCTCAGGAGTAGCAGAGGCAGAAGAAAATCTGTATATAATTCAACTTGTGCAGTTCAAACTTGTGTTGTTCAAGGGTCAACTATATATCACTTGTATTTCTTTCAGTCACATGTCACAAATTCTGACCACTGTTCCTTGAACGTAAATGGGGTTCTTCTTCTTAAATAATAAGATATCTGCAAGGAGGACGTCCAGAACCCAAGCACAGCTGCTCAAAAGAATCGTCATTAAGGATGCAGATCATTCTATTTGTTGCTCCACCTCAATGTCGTAGAAGGCAGGAAAAAAAGATAAAGTCTTTTCTTTCTCTCTCTCTCTCTTTATCCCTCTCTCTATTTCTTTTCTTTTCTCTTTTTTAAACGTTCAGGAAAATAATAGTTTTCCTGGAAACCTCACTAAGAATTCAAACTGTCTTACTGCATAAACACATGGTCACCCCCAGCTGCAAGGGAATCTTAAAGGGCATGTACTTTAAGGCTCATTGTCAAGTCAAAAAAAATCGGCTCCTTGGTGGCAAAGCAAAGAAAAGGCTTTTGAGTAGCTGTATCACCAATAGTGCTCAGTTTATGCTTTTATGTCATTATCATTATTGTTAATTGTATTGGAGTTGTGGCTAGTGACAGTCTATTGTATTTATAGGAAAAAATGAGTTACTTATTTTTACTTTAAAGTTTGGTAGATTTTAAATTTCATGGAGAAAAATGTTGTTTCAATAATCACTTAGGCTGTTAGGTTACATAACATATTAGTAATAAACTATCTTGATGAAGGAGAAAACTGTTTTGGAGAGTATCCCAGGAGTCTGGACCCAGAATAGTAGGCTCATTGAGTGATTATGCAACCCTTGAATAAACTCACAATACAACTGAATAAGAATTAAATATATAACTTCAAAATACTCCATTGATTCATTGTGTTGGGAAACCAATATTAACTTACTGCATTTTGCTGATTCAGTGTGATAAACACAGCATTTTAATAGGGACTTTGATTCTATAATGATTCAGTTTCTTACATATCTGGAAATTTTAAATCAGCCAGGAGAACAACTGGCAAGCCTTGAGCCATGCTGGTATGATGTTTGCTTTGCAAATGTGGTGCCCTTTCCCTCTGAGATACAGCCACACTCAATTAAAATCATGCAATGTTGGCTAAGTAACAGGGCAGTAACCAGGATTTAAATTGTGGAGAAAAAATTCCAAAGTGCGTCTGAATAATAGGAAGCAGAAACTCAAAAATAGAAACTGCTTTTTTTTTTCTGTGATCACACCACTGTAGCCGTTAAATATTTTTCCATTGACTTTGGGAGTGTAGGAAATGCAAATTAGAAATAAATAATTTTAGCAACGTGGCCATGACTTTTTTTCTGTTACATTTAATTAACTGGAAATTTGGAAAAGTTAGAACTTTCATAGAGGTGGTTTATTTGTCTGTAGCTCTATTCTTAGGCTTCCTGTTCATGTTTTAGTACATAGATTTCTGCAATATAGGACTAGATCTTCAGCTATTTTCATTTAGTGCTTACAAGCAAGACAATTAATTGAGGAACTTCTTGTGATTAAATATGATACTGTAACACTCTGACTTCTCAAATGTCAATCGAGTGTGACTAACTTCACTCTCCCTCAGATGTCATCTCATAAAACCCTATTTTGGGGAAGACAATGCAGAAGCTTTTAACTCTATCATATCTCCCAAAGATTATGGAATTGGGAAGAGTGTAAAACCTGGAGAAAACTCATTAAGACAGGACCTTGATGCTTTTTAAAATCTTAGCCCCTAAATTTGTGACATGTCCATTCACTAGAGATTCCTGACAGGCACAAGCACATTTTCACTGCTTTTTTTAATTGTACACATTTATGATGTACAATATTTTATATGTATATATTAAAATGATTGCTACAGGTAAGTTAATTAACATATCTATTACCGTTCAGTTATGTTGTGGGTGTGTGTGTGAGCACGTGTGCACATGTGCATGTGTGGTAATAACAAACTTTCATTATGCAATACCATATTACTAACTACAGCCTTTTCTGCTGTACATTAGATCTCTAGACTATTCCTCCTATGTAACTAAAACTTTGTACCCTTTTGACCCACATCTCCCCATTTCCTCATCCTCCTTTACCCCTGGTAAGCACTATTCTACTCTCTGTTTCTATGTATTTAACTTACTTTTAGATTCCACATGTAAGTGTGGTCATGTAATATTTGTCTGTCTGGGTTATTTCACTTAGCATAAAGTCCTCCATGTTCCTTCATGTTGTTGCCTATCTCCTCCATTTTTAAGGCTGAATAATATTCGCTTGTATTTATAAATTACAATTTCTTTATCCATTCATCTGTTGATGAACACTTAGGTTGTTTCTATAACTTGGCTATTCTGAATAATGCTGTTATGAACATGGGAGTGTGGATATCACTACAAGGTGCTGATTTCATTTCCTTTCGGTATATACACAGCAGAGGGATTGCTTGGTCATGTGATTCTATATTCAATTTTTTGAGGAACTTCTATATTGTTTTCTACAATGGCTGTACCAATTTACATTCACATCAACAGTGCACAGAAGTTCCCTTTTCCCACACCCTTTCCAATATTTATTACCTCTTGTGTTTTTGATCATAGCTATGCTAACAGGTGTGAGGTGATACCTCATTGTGATTTTGATTGGCATTCCCTGATGATAAGAGATGTCAAGCACCTTTTTATATGTGTGTTGGCTGGTTTTGCATCTTTTTGGGGAAAATGTCTATTCAGGTTCTTTGCCTATTTTTATTTATTTATTTATTTCATTTTATTTTATTTTTTGAGATGGAGTCTCACTTTGTCGCCCAGGCTGGAGTGCAGTGGCGCGATCTCGGCTCACTGAAAGCTCCGCCTCCCGGGTTCACACCATTCTCCTGCCTCAGCCTCCGAGTGGTTGGGACTACAGGCGTGCACCACCACGCCCGGCTAATTTTTTTTTTTTTTTTTTTTTTTTGTATTTTTAGTAGAGACGGGGTTTCACTGGTTTCACTGTGTTAGCCAGGATAGTCTCTATCTCCTGACCTCATGATCCCTCCGCCTGGGCCTCCCAAAATGCTGGGATTATAAGCGTGAGCCACCGCGCCCGGCTATCTTTGCCTATTTTTAAATTCTATTATCTGTCTGTCTCTGTATGTGTGTGTGTGTGTGTGTGTGTGTGTGTGGGTGGGGGGAGAGAGAGAGAGAGAGAGAGAGAGTGGGCTATGTGAATTCCCTGTATCTTTATTAATCTCTTATCAGATATACTGTTTGAAAATAGTTTCTCCTGATCTATAGGCTGACTTTTCCTTTTGTTGATTATTTCCTTTGCTGTACAGAAGCTTTTCAGTTTGATGTTGTTCAAAGAAGTTCAACGTTCTTTCATGTATAAACACTAAATAAAATATAGATAGAAATTTTTTCTTCAACGTAATAAAGGCCATTTATGAAAACCACACAGCCTATCTAATCAATAGGAAAAACTGAAAGCTTTTCTTTTGAAATGTGGTATTAGGCAAGGAGGCAAGGGTGCCCATTCTTGCCACTTCTATTCAACAAAGGGCTGAAGTATTAGCAAGAACAATGAGACAGGGAAAAAAAGACATCCAAATTGAAAAGGAAAAAGTAAAACTATCCCTCTTTGTAGATGACCCATGTAGAAAACCCTAAAAGTAGCGGGATGCAGAATCAACATACAAAAAAAATTTGAATTTATTTTCATTAATAATAATCTGTCCATAAAATAAATCAAGTAAATAATCTCACTTGCAATAGCATAAAAAATTAAGATGCTTAGAAATAAATGTAACCAAGGAAGTATAATATCCGCATGCTAAAAACTATAAAATTTTGATGAATGAAGTTTAAGAAGACATACAAAAATGGAAAGATACTCTATGCTCATAGACAGGAAGTATTAATATTGTTAAAATGATCATACTACCTAAAGCATTATACAGATTCAAAGCAACCTCTATCAAAATTTCAAATGCATTTATCATAGAAATAAAAAAAAATTCTAAAATTTGTATGAAACCACAAAAGGCCCTGAAAACAATTTTCATAAAGAAAAACAAGGATGGAGGCATCATACTTTCTGATTTCAAATTATATTACATAACCTGACTTCAAATTATATTATAATTACAAGCTATAGTAACCAAAATAGTATGATAATGACATAAAAACAGACACACAGACCAATGGAACAGAATAGAGAGCCCAGAAATAAACCCTAGCATATATGGTCAACTAATTTTTGACAAGGTCTGCAAGAAGACACAATAGGGAAAGAATAGTTTTTTCAATAAATGCTGTTTTAGAAAATTGGATATTCACATGCAAAAGAAAGAAACTAGACCCTTACCTCACACCATACACAAAAATGAGCCCAAAACAAGTTAAGGACATAAATTTAAGCCCTGAAACCACAGAACTACTAGAAGAAATAATAGGAAAATCTCTGTGATATTGGCTTTGTCAACCATGTTTTGGATATTATATTAAAAGTTCAGGCAACAAAACAAAAAATAAGCAAATGGACTACTTTTCACTGCTTTTGACTTTCTTCACGTTTTAAATACAGACCTGTGTATTATGCCAACGACATGCTCAGGCCTTAGGCTCTATGGAGTTTCTCAAGGTCCTTATTTGATTTTTTTCTACTTCATGGCCCTTACACAGCTGATCTTTTTGCCTAGAACAATCTTTTCTTCTCCTATTTTCTTTTTTCTTACATTCCTTTCAGGTCTCATTTTAAATTTTATTTGCATACTGGGTGAGTTTACCTTAGTTCTGAGTTCTTTATACTCCTCTCATTTTTAGCACATATTGTATTTATATATATTAATAATTTTTAAAATGATTGGGCTAGTGCCTTACTTTTTTCCTTGGGTGTTGCTGACCTCAATTCCTGGAACAAAGATGATGAATGTGGGAGTAAAGATAAAGACAAAAGAGTATATTTGGAAGAAGGAGCCACGGGGCTCCTTGCTTCTAGTGAACAAAGGTCCTGAGTAGTTTCAGTCCTCCATATTTATTAGATAAAAGAGATAACAAGAAGGGGGGATGATTGTCGGGTGATTGTCAGTCAGCAGTTTGATTTACATCAGGCTTGTAAGATTGCATTCTTTGAACAATAGGCTCTAGATATCCCAGTAGATAACCTCAAGGAGCATGGCACCAGGGGATGATTGCCTTCAGCAAATCTTCTGGCAGCTGGAGCAGATGTGAGTTTGCCCACATCCTCCATTCATAATAAACAATTTGCTGTTTGATCATATAGACTCCAGTGGAATGTTGAGTTGGTCACGATCCCTTTGCCAGCTCTTTACACTTGGGTTCAATTTAATGGAGGCATGTTTGAGAGGCATGGGGGAGGACTAGAGAGCTGTGGAGCCACTTCTGCACTGTGCTCCCATCTCTATTGTCACTCTTATCACAGTATTATAATAGTCTTTTTAACATAATGCCTGTTTACTATTAGATTGTTTGTGTCCAGCACTGAATACTTATATTCTGGCACTGGCTATTCCCATACTCTAGCAGCTTACAGTCATCTATTCACTAAAAGTCATTAACTTTTCAAACCAGCATATGTAAAATACCAAACCAATTAACAATTGCCATAGACATTACTGTCCGTTATTGTAGCCATAAGCTACATGTTGCTATGAGCATTTGAAATGTGACTAGTCTGAATTGAGATTTGTCACAAATACAAAATGTGCACCAGACATTAGAATAAAAAAAAGATGGGGCCCATTCCAAGATGGCTGATTAGGAACAGCTCCAGTCTGCAGCTCCCAGAGTGACTGATGCAGAAGATGGGTGATTTCTGCATTTCCAACTGAGGTACCTGGTTCATCTCATTGGGACTGGTCGGAAAGTGGGTGCAGCCCATGGAGGGTGAGCTGAAGCCAGGCAGGGCATCACCTCACCCAAGAAGTGCAAGTGGTCAGGGAATTTCCCTTTCCTAGCCAAGGGAAGCCATGACAGACCGTACCAGGAAAATCGGGACACTGCCACCTAAACACTGAGCTTTTCCAACGGTCTTAGCAAATGGCACAGCAGGAGATTATATCCCATGCCTGGCTCAGTGGGTTCCATGCCCACAGAGCCTTGCTCATTGCTAGTCCGAGATCAAACTGTGAAGTGGCAAGCCTGGCTGGGGGAGAGGCGTACGCCACTGCTGAGGCTTGAGTAGGTAAACAAAGTAGCCAGGAAGCTCGAACTGGGTGGAGCCCACTGCAGCTCAAGGAGGCCGCCTGCCTCTGTAGACTCCACCTCTGGGGGCAGGGCATAGCTGAACAAAAGGCAGCAGAAACTTCTGCAGACTTAAATGTCCCTGTCTGACAGCTCTGAAGAGAGCAGTGGTTCTCCCAGCAGGGTATTAGAGCTCTGAGAACGGACAGACTACCTCCTCAAGTGGGTCCCTGATCCCCGTATACCCTAACTTGGAGACACTCCCCAGTAGGGGCTGACTGACACCTCATACAGCTGGGTGCCCCTCTGAGACGAAGCTTCCAGACGAAGGATCAGGCAGCAATCTTTGCTGTTCTGCAGCCTCTGCTGGTGATACCCAGGCAAACAGGGTCTGGAGTGGACCTCCAGCAAACTCCAACAGACCTGCAGCTGAGGACCTGACTGTTAGAAGGAAACCTAACAAACAGAAAGGAATAGCATCAACATCAACAAAAAGGACATCCACCCCAAAACCCCATCTGTAGGTCACCATCATCAGAGACCAAAGCTAGATAAAATGACAAAGATGGGGAGAAACTGGAGCAAAAAAGCTGAAAATTCTAAAAACCAGAGTGCCCCCTCTCCTCCAAAGGATTGCAACTCCTTGCCGGCAACAGAACAAAGCAGGACAGAGAATGACTTTGATGAGTTGACAGAAGTAGGTTTTATTAAGTTGGTAATAACGAACTTCTCCGAGCTTAAGGAGGATGTTCAAACCCATTGCAAGGAAGCTAAAAACCTTGAAAAAAGAGTAGACAAATGGCTAACTAAAATAAACAGTGTAGAGAAGACCTTAAATGACCTGATGGAACTGAAAACCATGGCACAAGAACTATGTGACACATGCACAAGCTTCAGTAGCCAATTCGATCAAGTGGAAGAAAGGGTGTCAGTGATTGAAGATCAAATTAATGAAATGAAGCAAGATGAGAAGTTTAGAGAAAAAAGACTAAAAGGAAACAAACAAAGCCTCCAAGAAATATGGGACTATGTGAAAAGACCAAATCTATGTTTGATTGGTATACCAGAAAGTGATGGGAAGAATGGAACCAAGCTGGAAAACACTCTTTAGGATATTATCCAGGAGAACTTCCCCAACCTAGAAAGGCAGGCCAACATTCAAATTCAGGAAATACAAAGAACACCACAAAGATACTCCTAGAGAAGAGCAACCCAAAGACACATAATTGTCAGATTCACCAAGGTGGAAATGAAGGAAAAAACTGCTAAAGCCAGCCAGAGAGAAAGGTCAGGTTACCCACAAAGGGAAGCCCATCATAGTAACAGCAGCTCTCTGTTACTATGAGCCTTTACTGGCTTAAAGGCAGAAACCCTACAAGCCAGAAGAGAGTGGGGGCCAATATTCAAAATTCTTAAAGAAAAGAATTTTCAACCAAGAATTTCATATCCAGACAAACTAAACTTCATAAGTGAAGGAGAAATAAAATCCTTTATAGACAAGCAAATGCTGAGAGATTTTTGTCACCACCAGGCCTACCTTACAAGAGCTCCTGAAGGAAGCACTAAACATGGAAAGGAACAACTGGTACCAGCCACTGCAAAAACATGCCAAAACATAAAGACCATTGATGCTAGGAAGAAACGGCATCAACTAATGGACAAAATAACCAGCCAACATCATAATGACAGGATCAAATTCACACATAACAGTATTAACTTTAAATGTAAATGGGCTAAGTGCCCCAAATAAAACACAGACTGGCAAATTGGGTAAAGAGTCAGGACCCATCAGTGTGCTGTATTCAGGGGACCCATCTCATGTGCAGAGACACACAGAGGCTCAAAATAAAGGGATGGAGGAAGATCTACCAAGCAAATGAAAAGCAAAAACTTAAGGGTTGCAATCCTAGTCTCTGATAAAACAGACTTTAAACCAACAAAGATCAAAAGAGACAAAGAAGGTCATTATATAATGGTAAAGGGATCAATTCAACAAGAAGAGCTAACTATCCTACATATATATGCACCCAATACAGGAGCACCAGGATTCATAAAGCAAGTCCTTAGAGACCTAAAAAGAGATGTAGACTCCCACACAATAGTAATGGGAGACTTCAACACCCCACTGTCAATACTAGACAGATCAATGAGACAGAAAGTTAACAAAAATATCCAGGACTTGAACTCAGCTCTGCACCAAGCAGACCTAATAGATATCTACAGAACTCTCCACCCCAAATCAACAGAATATACATTCTTCTCAGCACCACATCGCACTTATTCCAAAACTGACCACATATTTGGAAGTAAAGTACTCCTCAGCAAATGTAAAAGAACAGAAATCACAACAAACTATCTCTCAGACCACAGTACAATCAAATTAGAACTCAGGATTAAGAAGCTCACTCAAAACCGCACAACTACGTGGAAACTGAACAACCTGCTCCTGAATGACTACTGGGTACATAATGAAATGAAGGCAGAAATAAAGATGTTCTTTGAAACCAAGGAGAACAAAGACACAATGTATCAGAATCTCTGGGACACATTTAAAGCAGTGTGTAGAGGGAAATTTATCGTACTAAATGCGCACAAGAGAAAGCTGGGAAGATCTAAAATCAACACCCTAACATCACAGTTAAAATAACTAGAGAAGCAAGAGCAAGCAAATTCAAAAGCTAGCAGAATGCAAGAAATAACTAAGAGCAGAACTGAAGAGATGGAGACACAAAAAACTCTTCAAAAAATCAATGAATCCAGGAACCGGTTTTTTGAAAAGATCAACAAAATTGATAGACCACTAACAGGACTAATAAAGAAGAAAAGAGAGAAGAAGAATCAAATAGACGCAATAAAAAATGATAAAGGGGATATCACCACCGACCCCACAGAAATACAAACTACCATCAGAGAATACTACAAACACCTCTAGACAAATAAACTAGAAAATCCAGAAGAAATGGATAAATTCCTGGACACTTACACCCTCCCGAGCCTAAACCAGGAAGAAGTTGAATCGCTAAAACACCAATAACAGGCTCTGATATTGAAGCAATAATTAATAGACTACCAACCAAAAAAAGTCCAGGACCAGATGGATTCACAGCCAAATTCTACCAGAGGTACAAAGAGGAGCTGGTACCATTCCTTCTGAAACTATTCCAATCAACAGAAAAAGAGGGAATCCTCCCTAACTCATTTTATGAGGCCAGCATCATCCTGATACCAAAGCCTGGCAGAGACACAACAAAAAAAGATAATTTTAGACCAATATCCTTGATGAACATCAGTGCAGAAATCCTCAATGAAATACTGGCTAACTGAATCCAGCAGCACATCAAAAACCTTATCAACCAAGATCAGTTGGCTTCATCCCTGGGATGCAAGGCTGGTTCAACATACATAAGCAAATCGGTAAATGTAATCCATCACATAAACAGAACCAACGACAAAAGCCACATGAGTATCTCAATAGATGCAGAAAAGTCTTTGACAAAATTCAACAGCCCTTCATGCTAAAAACTCTCAATAAACTAGGTATTGATGGAACACATCTCAAAATAATAAGAGCTATTTATGACAAACCCACAGCCAATATCATACTGAATGGGCAAAGACTGGAAGAATTCCCTTCGAAAACTGGCACAAGACAGGGATGCCCTCTCTAACCACTCCTATTCAACATAGTGTTGGAAGTTCTGGGTATTCAATTAGGAAAAGAGGAAGTCAAATTGTCCCTGTTTGCAGATGACATGATTGCATATTTGGAATACCGTATTGTCTCAGCCCAAAATCTCCTTAAGCTGATAAGCAACTTCAGCAAAGGCTCAGGATACAAAATCAATATGCAAAAATCACAAGCATTCTTATACACCAATAACAGACAGAGAGCCAAATCATGAGTGAACTCCCATTCACAATTGCTCCAAAGAGAAGAATCTGGAGAAGAACCTAGGAATCTGACTTACAAGGGATGTGAAGGATCTCTTCAAGGAGAACTACCAACCACTGCTCAGTGAAATAAAAGAGGACACAAACAAATGGAAGAACATTCCATGCTCATGGATAGGAAGAATCAATATCATAAAAATGGCCATACTGCCCAAGGTAATTTATAGATTCAATGCCCTCCTCATCAAGCTACCAATGACTTTCTTCACAGAATTGGGAAAAAACTACTTTAAAGTTCATATGGATCCAAAAAAGAGCCTGCATTTCCAAGACAATCCTAAGCAAAAAGAACAAACCTGGAGGCATCATGCTACCTGACTTCAAACTATACTACAAACTTACAGTAACCAAAACAGCATGGTACTGGTACCAAAACAGAGATATAGACAAATGGAACAGAACAGAGGCCTCAAAAATAACACCACACACCTACATCCATATGATCTTTGACAAACCTGATAAAAGCAAGCAATGGGGAAAGGATTCCCTGTTTAATAAATGGTGCTGGGAAAACTAGCTAGCCATATGTAGAAAGCTGAAACTGGATCCCTTCCTTACAACTTATACAAAAATTAATTCAAGATGGATTAGGGACTTAAATGTTAGACCTAAAACCATAAAAACTCTAGAAGAAAACCTAGGCAATACCATTCAGGACATAGGCACAGGCAAGGACTTCATGACTAAAACACAAAAAGCAATGGCAACAAAAACCAACGTTGACAAATGGGATCTAATGAAAGTAAACAGCTCATGCACGGCAAAAGAAATGGCCATCGGAGTGAACAGACAACCTACAGAATGGGAGAAAATTTTTGCAATCTACCCATCTGGCAAAGGACTAATATTCAGAATCTACAAAGAACTTAAACAAATTTACAGGAAAACATCAAACAACCCCATCAAAAAGTGGGCAAAGGATATAAACTGACACTTTTCAAAGGAGGACATTTATGCAGCCAACAGACACATGAAAAAATGGTCATCAGAGAAATGCAAATCTAAACCACGATGAGATACCATCTCACATTTAATGGTAATCATTAAAAAGTCAGGAAACAACAGGTGCTGGAGAGGATGTGGAGAAATAGGAACATTTTTACACTGTTGGTGGGACTGTAAACTAGTTCAACCATTGTGGAAGACAGTGTGGTGATTCCTTAAGGATCTAGAACTAGAAATACCATTTGACCGAGCCATCCCATTACTGAGTATATACCCAAAGGATTATAAATCATTCTACTATAAAGACACTGCTCACGTAAGTTTATTGCAACACTATTCACAATAGCAAAGACTTGGAACCAACCCAAATGTCTACCAATGATAGACTGGATTAAGAAAATGTGGCACATATACACCATGGAATAGTATGCAGTCATAAAAAAGGATGAGTTCTTGTCCTTTGTAGTGACATGGATGAAGCTGGAAACCATCATTCTGAGCCAACTATCGCAAGGACAGAAAACCAAACACCACATGTTCTCACTCATAGGTGGGAATTGAACAATGAGAACACTTGGACACAGGAAAGGGAACATCACACACCAAGCCTGTCGTGGGGTGTGGGATTGGGGGAGGGATAGTATTAGGAGAAATACCTAATGTATAATGATGAGTTAATGGGTGCAGCAAACCAACACGGCACATATATACACATGTAACAAACCTGCACATTGTGCATATGTACCCTAGAACTTGAAGTATAATAAAAAAATCCTTCAAAAAAAGATGTAAAAACATCTCATTAATGTTAACTTCACATTTAGATAATGATATTTTGGGTAAAATATAACCTAAAATTAATTTCATTTAATAAGTTTTACTTATATAATGTGGCTTCTAAGAGTTTTAAATTAGATTCCTGTCCTACATTCCTGTCCTGGCTTACATTTTATTTCTATTTAACAAGGCTGCTACAGAATTTCAGAGGAAGTGTTTTTGTGGGCAATGCTTAGGTAATTTTAATGGGTACTGAAGTGAAGTTGAAATGCAGTCACCAAAGAAAGTTGGGAAAAACATTCTAGGCTTGTGTTAACTAAAATCAAACATAGAGATGTTTGAGCCTACAAAAGGAACATTGCATACTTATATGTTCAGGGATGAGGGGTCATGGCCAGAAGAAGTTGTCTAGAAAGTTTTTGAGTAAACAGAGAAAGTCTTAGAGTAGATAGTGGAGAAAAGAGTGTGGAAATTCTGTGGCAAGTTTTAATGTGATATGGTTTGGCTGTGTCCTCACCCAAATCTCATCTTGAATTGTAGCTCCCATAATTTCCACGTGTCATGGGAGGTAATTGAATCATGGGGGTGGGTCTTTCCCATGCTGTTCTTGGGATAGTGAGTAAGTCTCACGAGATCTGATGGTTTTATAAAGGGGAGTTTCCCTGCACATGCTCTCTTTCCTGCCTTCTGCCATGATTGTGAGGCCTTCCAGCCATGTGGAACTGTGAGTCAAACCTCTTTCCTTTATAAATTCCCAGTCTTGTCTATGTCTTTATTAGCAACATGAGAATGGACTAATACATAATGTTTTATAATAAAGAAGAATATTTATTTTCCATAGTTAAAGAATAGCAGTCAAGGAGAAAGGCATGAAGAGAAGCAGTTAAAGAGTTGAAGTGCAAACGAGTGACAAGTATCAAGTGTAAGGATATTTAATTGCAAGGGTAAATGGTGCCAGAATCAAAACAGTCCAGAATTAATAAATTGAGATGAGTCAGAGAAAGTGATTCAGGACTAAATCTGTAATAGGATCACTTTATATAGTGTTAGTTGTGTGATGTTGATGGAAGATGAGACAATAGTGCACTGTGTATGGCTTTCAATGTCAGACTAAAGACTTTGGATATAGAGTGAGCGACTTTGAAGGGTTTGAGTAGAAGAATGTCAAGGGATTTAAAATACCCTTTACAACGATTCATCTGAAGGTAATGTGAATGAGTCTATTGATCAAGGTGGAGTTAGGGGGCAAGAGACAAAATATCAAGTGCTTATGTAATAACTCAAAATTAGATAATATAGATAAGAGACAACTGAAGTAGAGAAAGAAGAGGGGTATGAGGTAAATTTAAAAAGTTCATGAAGTTTCGGTATGGGATATGTGTTGTAAACAGACAAAGGATCAAAGAAGACTCCAATGTTTTGATCATAATTTATTGAGAGCACAACAACAGAAACACAGGATTTAGGAGAGAGATTTTTTTAGAAAAAAGAAATTCATTATTAGACAAGTTGAATTTGAGATACTTGCTCAGGGTGTTCGAATGGAGATGCTCCGTGGGCTGTTGGGAATATCACATAGGATGAAAGTCAACAAAAGAGCAGATGAAAATTTTGAAAGCATCTACAGAGACCTAGTGAAAATGGATGGATCACAGTGAGAGAGGAGTTCAAGAGTGTAGCAGAAGGCCTTAGGTAAAAGCTATAATTATGGAAGCAGAGGAAGTGAGGCTAAAAAGAGAATCCAAAAGGATGGCCAAGACAAGGTGTCACAGAAGGTAGGGGATGGGGCTTGTCAGCTTTCAAAGATAGTCAATCTTGAAGTCAATTTATTGCATGTGGCCGTCACTTTAGAGAGTTCGGTTTCAATAGAGTGGGGAGGGGATATCCGGGGGAAAATTTTGATAGTAGCTTCCAAACATTCCTAATTAAAAAATTATTCTGAGTATATCATCCATGAATGTTACTAATTCCTTCATAACCCTATTTATTTATTTATTCCCATAAAGATTTGAGGGGATCCTCTACTTGTAATTTGAATATATACCATCATTGCAGGACATTCAAGGGCAATGTGCATCAATAGGGATGATGTTGGCAGCAAAATGAGATCAGAATTGGAGGTCCGGAGACTGTATCATAGTCTCAGATCTATCATTAATTAGATAGACAATCTTGAGGAAGCTGCTCAATTTCTCTGTGCCTAAATTTGTTTATCTAAAACAGTGTGGGCTTGGACAGTATGCCAGAGTTAGTGTTTCTAAATTTATCTTTAATTTGTTTCCTTATGGTATGCTTTTTTCTTAAAAATTTTGAAAAGCAAATTTTTGTTGTTCTAAAAACCTTTAAACTAGGCATATTTTTTTCAGTATTATTACACATTTCTCAACAAACCCCTCGCTGTCTATTTTATATTACATTCCTTATCCCTATTCCCTGTAAGAGATGGGAAGCAACTTATTTATTTTATTTTTGAGACAGTTTCACTCTTGTCGCCCAGGCTGGAGTGCAGTGGCAAAATCTCAGATCACTGCAACTTCTGCCTCCTGGGTTCAAGCGATTCTCCTGCCTCAGCCACTCGAGTAGCTGGGATTACAGGTGCCTGCCACCATGCCTGGCTAATTTTTTTGTATTTTTAGTAGAGATGGAGTCTCACCATTTTGGCCAGACTAGTCTCAAACTCCTGACCTCAGGCGACCCACTTGCCTCGGTCTCCCAAAGTGCTGGGATTACAGGCATGAACCACCAGGCCCAGCTGGAAGCAACTTATTTTGATAATCATTTTGTTGGCCAGAAGAGGTAATGCATGAGAATAAAGGATGTCATACATCTATAAATATAAATTGAAATGCTCCCCTGTTTATAAATCATGTCAGAATGAAATTCTGCTTATTGGTTCAAGCAATGCCTCAGAATGTTGAAGATGCATATACAGAATTAAAACTAGAGAGCGGAAATATTATAACAGGATGTGGAAGAGGAGTAAGACATGTTATTAATAAAAATGCACTATTTTTAGAACTTGCTTAGGGCACAGTCCTGTCTCCCAATAATATATAAAAGTTCCTAAAATATTATTAACTTCTGAATCTTGTAGTATGTGAATGAATTATCTACTTAAAAATAAAATTAAGAACAGAAAATAAAAAGAAAAATGTAATATTAGTATGTTTTATTTTTAATTTCTGAATAGTAACTAATACAACTTTTCAAGCTGATGGTTATCCTCTTACAAGATAATTTTAAAAATTATAACCATATTTTAGTAAATACATATTTCAAAGTTGGGCTTTAGGAAACCAAGATAGAAATAGTAAGCTTATGTAACAATACAGATAATGGAACCATAGCTAGTGCACATATAAATTATATAGACATTGCAGAGAATACGTTATATAACTACTTCTCAGATAACTGGTTTTAGGAAGTTCTGCCATGATTCTGTGGCAGTTCTGATTTTTGTCAACATTGTTTTATAATCAAGAAGCTGTAGTTTTTTTGAGTCTTTCCCTTTGATGCATTTTGTGTGCAGAATGTTCTTATTATTCCCTACCCTCAAATTAGTTTCCCATCCAATTATTTTTTAATAAAAAGCAAATTAACATTTTAGAAATTTCACCAGGACTAAAATGTTAGGAATGTGTCAGTTTTTATCATGAACCAAATGGATGCATATATTCCAGTCAGTATTTTTATTTCAATGCTTAGTTGGTGTTAACGCATTCAATGAATGCCACCAAGTACATTAGTAAGGTCAATTTATACAACAGCTGTACTTTATAGTCAATAGATCAATATTAGTTCCTAGATAAATCTTCCAAGTCTTCAAAATGAAAAAGTTGTTTCCTCTTGTGATATTGCAAAAGCACATTTCTCTCAAGACTCAATGACTTTAAATAGTTTTAAAAGCTGTTGCTAGTTTATGTTTTAAAACTGGTTAATTTCTTAACAATTATAGGTTGAGTAGGAAGTTTTCCTTGCTCAAACAGATTGAGAATCGTTTTAAGAGAAGACATTAAGTCTCTTACATTTGCTTTTGCGTATTTGAAACATCGCTCTTAATTTGTTTGGCTCCTAACGTCATATGAGGATTTCAGAAAGGAATACGTTTGTTTGCCAAATCTCACTTTTGTAATGAAGACATACAGGGAGCAAAATAATCATATGCAATTGCACTTTGATTAGCTGTACAGTTGGAAGTTTATGTAAATATAAAAGACAGGGACATATATTTTTAAATGTTCTATGTTAGTTACACATAGTAAAATATTGTTTATTAGTTCCTCTTATTTTTTTTCCTTTTTCTTTTTGGGGCAGAATTTCACTCTTGTTGCCCAGGCTGGAGTGCAGCACCATGATCTCGGCTCACTGTAATCTCTGCCTCCCGGGTTCAAGCAATTCTCCTGCCTCAGCCTCCTGAGTAGCTGGGATTACAAGTGTGTGCCACCACTCCCAGCTAATTTTTTGTATTTTTAGTAGAGACAGGGTTTCATCATGTTGGCCAGGCTGGTCTCGAACTCCTGACCTCAGGTGATCCACCTGCCTTGGCCTCCCAAAGTGCAGGGATTACAGGGGTGAGCCACCGCGCCCAGCCTATTAGTTCCTCTTTAACCTGGCATTCCTCTGAATACAGATGTCTGTATGTTGGCAGTAATGAGATAACTCATGTTAAATAATATTTATTGTGCTGACCCCAGAAAACATTTAAGATTTTAAAATACCTTCTTAGTTATCAAAGAAAGATTACATTTTATTTTCCAAATCATTTCAGTATCCAGGAAATGATAATTTTTGATAATATTTAATCTATATACTATATCGATGATAATTATTTCTTTATTAAAATACCTTACTCCTAGGCCAAGTTAAAAGAAAACATAATTTGCAATCATTTTGCAATTTCAAGTCTTCTTTACAGCATATTTAAAATTTCTTCACATACTAAGACTAATTATTATAAAATGTGACTTTTAGTTTCCTTTTACTTATATATTCCATGAAAATATAAAGATAAAATTAAAAAAAAAAATTTAGATAGCTTTCTGTTTAGGAAAGGTCACAATGTTAAAATGTTGCCAAGTTAACTGAACCCCTTAACAGTATCATTATTAAAGGCCTTCTCTCTTCTAATACAGGAACTTATAATTAAATAAGAAATAATTGGACATTTCTCAGTATGAAAAATAGACTCTAAAAATTTGAATAGACCTATGTTTTTTTCCTTTATAGTCCAATAAGAGGAACATATTGGGTTCAGTATTAAAAATAGGTGATATAATTAATGAATTTATATAAACTGGGATATAAAAAGAATCTTATAGCATAGTGAGATGTAATTTAAACCAATAGGCTACATTTTCTATTCTGTTTTGTTTAGAAATGAATAAGTAAATGGGTTGAACTTTAGGTTAGCTAAATTTGGGGTATTAAATCAACCATCTTTCAAGACCCTGAATTAATTTTTCCCACTAACCTGCTTCACTTACCAAGGGCTCAGAGTCTCGATGGAATCATGAGTCAAAAGAGCAGTGGCAACTCAAGGATTAGAATTTTCAGTGAATATGTGCAACATTTTCTTAATCCAGTCTGTGGCACATATACACCATGGAATACTATGCAGCCATAAAAAAGGATGAGTTTGTGTCCTTTGTAGGGACATGGATGCAGCTGGAAACCATCATTCTCAGCAAACTATGGCAAGAACAGAAAACCAAACACCGCATGTTCTCACTCATAGGTGGGAACTGAACAATGAGATCACTTGGACTCGGGTGGGGGCGGGGAACATCACACACCGGGGCCTGTTGTGGGCGGGGGGGGGAGGGAGGGATTGCATTGGGAGTTATACCTGATGTAAATGACGAGTTGATGGGTGCAGCACACCAACATGGCACAAGTATACATATGTAACAAACCTGCACATTGTGCACATGTACCCTAGAACTTAAAGTATTAAAAAAAAAAAAAAAAGTTGGGTGTTGGAGGACAGTTGTCTTCTTGGAGAGAAAGCAGAAATCACCATACTGTGGTTGCTGTTACAGAAATAAAGCAACGGGACATAAAAAAAAAACAAAAAAAACAAAAACAAAAAAAAAAAAAGAATTTTCAGTGAAGAAGCCAGGGGTGGATCTCAGGCTACTGTAGGTTTTGTGCTTTGAACTACCTAATGGGGCAGACATTCCTCTCCAAATATACATTAAGGCAAAAGAAAAGAAAGTACATACCATATTCCATCTGGCTGAGATCCATGGGAAATATAAACCAAGCCCACAGGCTAGTAACAAGCCTGACAAACTTGTCTGAGTCCCAGGATTTACTCTTTCAATGAAAACTATTAAACGATGGAATGTCTTTGGCACAATATATGCATTTCTACTTCATTTTGTTCTGGCTTATTATTTATTATATGACTTTAAGCTTGATTTAAACTTGAACAGGATCAAATCTGGAGGCTCATAACCCATAAATATATTCACCTACTGTGTACTCGCAAAAATTAAAAATTAAAAAAAAATAGTAAGAGTAAAATTATCTCAAAATAAAAAAAAAATCTGAAGGTTCTTTCAAAGTTTGAGGAGATGGGACTAACGAGAGTCATATATAATTACATAGTATCATATAGTCATACGGTATCCACTAACAGTGGATTCAAATCCCAGCTCTGTCAAAACTAGGTCTGGCAAGTATAACCTTCTCACTCTCAGGTTCTCATCTGTAAAATGAGATTTGTAACACCTTCCATAGAGTGTTACTGGTTATTTAAGACCCAAATATATTTGAAACACTTGGCAGATAGTAGGAACTCAAAAAGGTTTTTGGGGGACATCTTTGATCTTTTTTCCCTTTTTCCTTCTTAAAGTGACACAATACTCCTAATAATGTCAGATTTTCTGGTTTGGGGACTTTTTCTTTTGCTGATCCTTATCTTTTCCTTCTTTTCTGAAGCTGAGTCCTATACTTGCTATTATTTTAGGTTGGGGCTGTCTTTTCTGCATTCTAACAACTCCCTAGGAGTTTAACATTTGTCATTAAAAAGCAATTGGCTTGCAGAAGAGCTGATATCTTAGCATCAGGAAAGGAGTGCTGCATCCTATTGTTAAAAGTATTTTTTGTATGTACTAACATTTATGCTGCACTGAGTTTCAATTCATATATTCTAGCTGGAGTATCTTTTTATTATAAATTTTAATTCCAGTATTTTACCTTTTCTGAAATAGTACACATACTACCTATTTTCAATGTTATCACGGAGCAGTTGTGAGATGCAAAGGCAAAAAAAAAAAAAAAAAAAGATGTTACTGGACAAATAACAAGTTAATTTTTTTCTTTCTTCCAGTTTTGTCTCTTGCTTATGAAACCTGCATTTGCTTTCTCGATCTAAGGAAATATATCTCCTCTGTACAATTTTCAAGATTTTTTAAAAATTAGGGCTCTTGAACACATAGAACTGATAACCACTAAAACAAGTAGACGTATAAGGAGTGAAACTGTAGTATTTATACATATCGCACTTACATGAGTGCAGCATCATAATAGGATTGCACATGAATTAACTTGCTCATTTCACAAAAGCCCTATCATCGATCTATTACAGATAAGAAATAAGGAAGTTCAGGTACAAATGTGTTAAAACGACTTGTCCAATATCTTAGAAAAGTGTCAGGACCAGGATCTGAACCAGGCAGTCTGATGCTCAGGTTTACATTATCTGCTGTATTAGTCTGTTTTCACACTTTATAAAGAACTACCTCGAGACTGGGTTATTTATGAAGAAAAGGGGTTTAATTGACTCACAGTTCTGCTGTAGCCTATAGGCTTCCTGTTAAGGTAGGAGACCTAGCTAGGAGGCCTCAAGAAACTTACCATCATGACAGAATGTGAAGGGGAATTGAGCATGTCTTTCCATGGCAGAGCAGGAGAGAGTGAAGGGGGAAGTGCCATGCTTTCAAACAACCACCAGATCTCGTGATAACTCACTCACTTTCACTATCGTGGGAACAGCAAGGGGGAAGTCTGCCCCCATGATTCAATCACCTCCCACCAGGCCCGTCTGTCAACATGTGGGAATTACAATCCAGGATAAAACTTGGGTGGGGATACTGAGCCAAATCATATCATCTGCCTTATAATGTGTGACATGAGGGCTAGGATCAGTCTCCATCTCCTAAAATTGTGCTGCTCGAAGGGCTGTCCTTGACCAGATGGTACCAGAATGACCTGGGAGCCTACTAAAAATGCAGAACCTCAGGCCTACTCCCAGAGCTACCTAATCATGATTTGCATTTTAGCAAGATCCCCAGGTGAGAAACATGCATGTTAATGTTTGGGAAGTACAGACCTAAGTATTATTTTTATCATCATATATATATAATTTTTATATAATACAGGGAGACAGAAATAACAAAATTTTATATTTTAAAGGGATTAACATTTAGAGACAATATAGTTCATTTTCTTCCTTTTATAAATGTTCAAAACATCTATAAAGTGAGCCACATGGTCTGGTTAAATATATATTTAAGAATAAATATTTATAAATTCTTAATAATTTAATAAACATTTATTGAGGATTTGTCACCTGTCAGACTATATGCCAAGCGGAATGGGTATACAAAGACATACAAATCATGCCCTTTGGGACCCCAGTGGAGGATAAAAATAAGTATATGAAAATTATCAGTGTCACAATAAAATTGTGTGCACAGAGTGCATAGTAGAGCCCACAGGAATGAGGATGGAATGGATATCATCAAGGACATAATATTAAAGCTGAGTCTTGGAAGATCAATAGGTGTTGCCCAAAGGTACTGGAATTTAAACCTTTTCCCTTACAACTGGGCCAATCAACATGATGAGTTGGGAGAACGAGCTATTTAGAGGAGTGAACTTCAATCTTGGATTCACATAGAATCACCTGGAGAACAACTAAGTTTGTTACAACTCCCTTCTGCCTTGTTTCCCTCTTACTTGTTTGTATCTCTGACCATTTTGTCTGGTTCCTGGCCTGTTTCTGCCCTGGACTCTTGTCATAAATACTAACTTGTTACCTATTGGATCTTGAACTAAATCTGACAGTAAATGCCTCATTCTTACAACTCCCATGAGCACAGAACACTCTATCTGCAAATCCCAACTAGCTGTAATGACAGACAGCTCACAATCAGGTAAGTTAGCATTAGAACAACCTTAGGTTAGGACTTCCTGATCTCTAATCAGTCCGTTGTGCTTTCCAATTTCTCCTTCAAAGTAAATCAAACATCAGAAGATTTTGCTTTACAATTTTGGTGAGCCTGATTTTTAAACTATTTTTTTCTCTTAAAATTTGCATATATTTGGGGGTACAAGTGTAGTTTAGTTACGTATATACATACTGTTTAGTGGTGAAGTCTGGACTTTTAGTGTAGCCGTCACCTGAATAGTGTACACTGTATTCATTAAGTAATTTCTTATCTCTCATCCCCTTCCCACCTTCCCAGCCTTCCCCAGCCTCAAATGTATATTATTCCACACTACATCCATATGTATACATTATCAGCTCCCACTTACAAGAGAGAACGAGCAGGATGTGACTTTGTTTCTGAGTTCTTTCACTTAAGATAATGACTTCCAGTTTCATCCATGTTGCTGCAAAAGACACGATTTCATTCTTTCTTATGCCTTGGTAGTATTCCATGTGTATTTGTCAATTTTCCTGCTGCTATAAAGAACTGCCTGAGACTGGATAATTTATAAAGGAAAAACGCTGGCCAGTAGCGGTGGCTCACGCCTGTTAATCCCAGCACTTTGGGAGGCTGAGGCGGGTGGATCATGAGGTCAGGAGATTGAGACCATCCTGGCGAACACGGTGAAAACCCATCTCTACTAAAAATGCAAAAAATTAGCTGGGCGTGGTGGCGGACGCCTGTAGTCCCAGCTACTCAGGAGGCTGAGGCAGGAGAATGGCGTGAACCTGGGAGGTGGAGCTTGCAGTGAGCCGAGGTCACACCACTGCACTCCAGTCAGGGCAACAGAACGAGACTCTGTCTCAATTAAAAAAAAACAAAACAAAACAAAAAACAAAGGAAAGAGGCTTAATTGACTCACAGTTCCAGAGGACTGGGGAGGCCTCAGGAAACTTACAATCATGGTAGAAGGGGAAGGAAAAAAATTGCCTTCTTCACATGATGGCAGGAAGGAGAAAAATGAGATCCAAGTGAAAAGGGAAGCCCCTTATAAAACCATCAGATCTTGTGAGAACTTACTCACTGTCACAACAATAGCATGGGGGAACCTGCCCCCATGATTCAATTACCTCCTACCAGGTCTCTCCCATGACGTGTGGGGATTATGGGAACTAGAATTCAAGATGAGATTTGGGTGGGGACACAGCCAAACCATATCACCATGGTGTAAATATATACCACATTTTCTTTATTCACTCATACATTGATGAACACTTAGGTTGAGACCATATCTTTGCCATTGTGAATAGTGCTGTGATAAATGTATGAGAGGAGGTGTCTTTTTTACATAATAACTTCTTTTCATTTGGATACACATCCAGTAGTGGGATTGCTGGATCCAATGGTAGTTCTACATTTAGGTTTTTGAGAAGTCTCCATCCTGTCTTCCATAGATATTATGCAGACTTACATTCCTACCAACAGTGTATAAGCATTCGCTTTACTCCGCACCTTTTCCAACATCTTTTGTTTTTTGATTTTTTAATAGAAGCCATTTTGACTTATGTAAGATGGTATCTCATTGTGTTGTTTTTTTTTTCTTACTTTCATTCCATATACTTCATGTTACACTCTACATTGTTCACTAGTTTAGGTGAGACAATACATGAAATATAAAGGACTTATTTATAAAATACCAAAACATTTCAAGTTTTTGCCCATTAATTTCACCAGATGCTCTGAAATAATTTGCATCCCTGGGCACAAATTTCATTTCTTCCTTCATAATACCCACAGTATTTAATGATTATTAGTAACTCACGTAAGTATGGCAAAAAATGCAAAACAAGAATACAAAAATGGAATGCAAAAGAAAAGCAACACATTTATGTAGTTTATAAACAAACGAAGGCCCAAGAAATAAATTTTCACGACTGAATTCAATTTTTTCCATTAACCAAAGTTGGATTACCGTACCTACAGGCTTTCTTAGAATAAACCCATTTTGAGTCACTCAGCACAATTAAAAACAAAATCTTTTGTAGAGAAAAGCCTTTTAAAAATCCAAGAGATGTCTTTCACAGACTCGACCCTAATTTTGCACAAAATGGGCAGTTGATTTGGCTTAATTTTATCACACACCAGACTTGCCACAATAGTTAAGGGAAGACAGAGGCAGGCTAACAACAAAAAAAATCACAAATACAACAATATATTTCAATTTGAGAGCAGGTACTGTTTATTAACTGACCAGCTTAGAAAAATAATCATGGTAGACCCCTTAATTCATTCTTCGAATAAGCCTGTTGATCTGGTCCTCCCTGTTGCCAGCATCTTCACCCTCTACAAAATGTAGAGGTCTTTTTGCAACAACATGGTTGGAACTGGAGAATGTTATGTTCAGTTAAATAAGAAAGGCACAGAAAGACAAACTACATCTTCTCACTCATTTGTAGGAGCTAAAAATTAAAAGAAAAATGAAGTATTTTTCTTCATTCCACCTGGTGGAGAAGATAATTTGAAGGGCCACAGGAAGTTATTTGCCTCTTTGAAGCGTTTTCCAACAGTATAGATCTCATAAATCAGATCCTCCATGCAGATGATGCCATATTTAGCAAGAGATAGAGCAATCAAAGCGTTATCTGTCAAAGCAGTTCGCTTCTTATTGATTTTGCCATAACCATGCTTGAGATTAGCTCATTTACTGATTTCAGATTGGGGTACCCCCATGCAATATATGGCTCTACAATCCTCAGCATGTTAATCGAAGCCTTTTTTTGCTGTTTTGGGGGAGACTATTCTATTACTAATTCAATCTCACTACTAGTTATTGGTCTGTTCAGAATTTCTATGTCTCTCTGATTCAAATTTGTGAGGTTGTATATTTCCAGGAATGTATTCATTTCTTTTAGGTTTTCTGTTTGTGAGCACAGAGTTGTTCATGGTAATCTCTGATAATATTTTGTATTTCTGTGGAATCAGTTGTCACATCTTTTCTCATTTCTGATTGTGCTTATTTGAATCTTTTTTATTCTTCATTAGTCTAGCTAGCACTCTATTGTTTTTGTTTATTTTCTCAAAAAGCAACTTTTCATATTATTAATTGTTTGTATTGTTATTTTGGTCACAATTTCATTATTTATTTTCTTCTGGTAATTTGGGGTTTGGTTTGTTCCTGGTTTTCCAGTTTATTGGGGTGTAATGTTACATTGTTAATTTGGGACCTTTTTAATGTATGTATTTAACACTATAAAATTCTCTCTTAGCACTGCTTTTGCTAAGAGAGAGGTTTTGCTGTATCCCAGAGACTTTGATATGTTGTGTCTCCATTTTCATTTATTTCAAAAAAAATTTTAATTTTTACCTTAATTTCTTCATGGATCCAAAGGTTTTTCAGAAACATGTTGTTTAATATCTATGTATTTGTATACTTTTGAGAGTTCGTCTTGGAATTGATTTCTACTTTTATTCCACTGTGGTCTGAGAAGATATTTGATAACATTTTGATATTTTAAACTTTGTTGAAACTTGTTTTGTGGCCTGACATATGGCCTATCTTGAAGAATTCTCCATGTGCTGATGAGAATTATGGTTGTTATATCGAATGTACTGTAAATGTATGTTCAGTCCATTTGGTCTGAAGTCCAAGTCTAGCATAGTCAATTTGGTGTTGAAGTTCTCTACTATTATTTTATTGCTATCTCTTTTCTTAGGTCTAGTAGTATTTGTTTTATAAATTTGGATTCTCTGGTGTTGGGTGCATATATATTTAGAATTGTTATATCTTTTGTTGAATTGATCCCTTTATCATTATATAATATGTTTTTGACAGTTGTTGATTTAAAGTCGGTTTTATCTGACGTAAGAATAGCTGCTTCTGCCAGGCTTTGGTTTCTGTTTGTGTGGAATATCTTTTCCCACCCCTTTATCTTCAGTCTACAAGTGTCTTTACCAGTAAAACGAGTTTTTTGTAAGTGGCATATAGTTAGACCATGTCATTTTTAATTTTTAACTTTCATGGGTACTTAGCAGGTGTGTGTGTGTGTGTGTGTGTGTGTGTGTATAATTTGATACAGGCATATAATGTGTAATAATCATATTAGAGTAAATGGGGTATCCATCACCTCAAGCATTTATTATTTTATTGTGTTACAAACATTCCAATTATGTTCTTTTAGTTACTTTAAAAATATACAACAAATCATTGCTGACTATAGACGCCTTGCTGTGTTATCAAATACTAGATCATATTCATTGTATCTAACTATGTTTTTGTTAGCTACCTATTAACTATACCCACTTCCCCCTGACGCCATCCTTCTCCATTACTATTCCCAGCCTCTAGCACCATTTTTGTATTCTCTATCTTCATGAGTTCAATTCTTTTAATTTTTAGCTCCTACAAATGAGTGAGAAGATGTAGTTTGTCTTTCTGTGCCTTTCTTATTTAACTGAACATAACATTCTCCAGTTCCAACCATGTTGTTGCAAATGACAGGGTCTCTTTTGTTTATGGCTGAATAGTACTCTGTTATGCATATGTACCATTTTTTCTTTATCCATTTGCATGCTGATGGACATTTGGGTTGCCTCCAAATCTTGGCTATTGTGAATAGTGCTGGAGTAAACTTGGGAGTGTAGATATCTTTTTGATATACTGATATCCATTCTTTTGGGTATATACCTAGCAGTGGGATTGGTAGATTATATGGTAGGTAAATTTTTAGTTTTTTGAGGAATACTTACACTTTTCTCTATGGTGGCTGTGTTAAATTGCATTCCTACTAACAGTGTATGAGGGTTCCCTTTCTCCACATCCTCACCAGCATTCATTATTGCCTGTCTTTTGGATAAAACCAGTTTAACTGGGGTGAAGTGATATCTCATTGTGGTTCTTATTTGTATTTCTCTGATGATCAATGATATTGAGCACATTTTCATATACCTGTTGGCCATTTGTATGTCTTCTTTTGAGAAGTGTCTATTCACATCTTTGTCTCATTTTAAAAACTGGATTATTGGATTTTTTTCCTCTTGAGTTGTTTGAGCTCCTTATGTATTCTAGTTATTAATCTCTTGTAAGTTTAATAGTTTGCAAGTATTTTCTCCCATTTTGTGGGTTGTCTGTTCACTTTGTTGATATTTGCTCTCGTGTTTTAGAAGCTTTTTATTTATTTAATTTTATTTATTTATTTTTTGAGATGGAGTCTCGCTTTTGTCTCCCAGGCTGGAGTGCAATGGTGTGATTTTGACTCACTGCAACCTCTGCCTCCTGGATTCAAGGGATTCTCCTGCCTCAGCCTCCCGAGTAGCTGGGATTACAGGCACTTACCACCGTGCCTGGCTAATTTTTGTATTTTTAGTAGAGACGGGGTTTCATCATGTTGGCCAGTCAGGTCACAAACTCTTGACCTCAGGTGATCCACTCACTTCAGCCTCCAAAACGGCTGAGATTACAGGCATGAGCCACCATACCCGGCCAGCAGCTTTTTAAATTGATGTGATCTAATTTGTTAATTTTTGCTTTGGTTGCCGGTGCATATGAGGTATTACCCAAGAAATCTTTGACCAGACCAATATCATGGAGAGTTTCCCCAGCGTTTTTTTATTTTATTTTATTTTATTTTATTTTATTTTATTTTATTTTTTTGTAGTGGTTTCATGGTTTCAGGTCTTAGATTTAAGTCCTTAATCCATTTTGATTTGATTTTTGAATACAGCAAGAGATAGGGGTTTAGTTTCATTCTTCTGCATATGGATATCCAGTTTCCCCACCAGCATTTATTAAAGAGACTGTCTTTTCCCCAATGTATGTTCCTGGCACTTTTTTTGAAAAAGAGTTCACTCTGAAGGTATGAATTTGTTTCTGGGTTATCTGCTTTGTTCCATTGGTCTGTGTGTCTTTTTTTATGCCAGTAACATGCTGTTTTGGTTATTATAGTTCTGTAGTATAATTTGAAGTCAGGTAATGTGATTCTTTCAGGTTTTATCTTTTTGCTCAGGATGTCTTTGGCTATTTTGGGTCTTTTGTGGTTCCATATAAATTTTAAGATTATTTTTTCTGTTTCTGTGAAGAATCTAATTGCTGTTTTCATTGGAATTGCATTGAACCTGCAGATTGCTTTCAGTAGCATGGGCATTTTAACAATACATATTTTTTTCAGTCTGTGAACATGAAATATCTTTCTTTTTTGCATCTTTTTCAATTTCTTGTACTGATGTTTTATAGTTTTCATTGTAGGGATCTTTTACTTCTTTAGTTCAGTTAAGGTATTTAACTAGGCATTTTATTTTATTTGTAGCTATTGCAAATGGGATTACTTTCTTGATTTCTTTTTAGATGGTTCACTCTTGTAATATCAAAATGCTACCGATTTTTGCATGTTGATTTTGTATCCTAACACTTTCCTGAATTTGTTTATCAGTTTTAATAGTTTTTTTGTGGAGTCCCAGATATAACATCATAACACTCACAAACAAGAAAAATCTGACTTCTTCCTTTCCAGCTTGGATGCCCTTTATTTCCTTCTCTTGTCTGATTGCTCTAGCTACAACTTTCACTACTATGTTGAATAACAGTGGTCACAGTGGGCACTCTTGTCGTATTCCAGATCTTAGAGGAAAGTCTTTCAGTTTTTTTCCTATTCAATATGATACTAGCTGTGGGTTTCCATATATAACTTTTATTATGTTGAGGTGTGTTCTTTCTATAACAGTTTTTTCAAATAGTTTTAATTGTGAAGCAATCTTGAATTTTATCAAATGCTTTTTCAGCATCAGTTGAAATGATGATATACTTTTTGTTCTTCTTTCTATTGATAATGATATGATGTATCCCATTGATTGATTTTTATGTGTTGAACCATCATTGCATCCCTGTGATAAATCTCACTTCGTCATGATGAATGATCTTTTTAATGTGTTATTGAACTTGAATTGCAAGTATTTTGATGAGAATTTTTGTATTAATGTTCATCAGGAATATTGGTCTGTAGTTTGGTTTGTTTTTTAACGTTTCTGTTTGGTTTGAGTATCAGGGTAATCCCAGCCGCAAAGAATGAGTTTGGAAGTATTCCCTCTGCCCCTATTTTTTTGACTAGTTTGAGTAGGATTGGTATTAAGTCTTTTTAAAATTACTAGTTTGGTAAAATTCAGTAGTGAATTCATCAGCTCTTGGGGTTTTTCTCTGCTGGGAGACTTTTTATTATGACTTCAATTGCATTACCTGTTACTGGTCTGTTCAGGTTTTTAAAATTTCTTCATGGTTCAATCTTGGTAGATTGTATGGGTCTAGGAATTCGTCTGTTTCTTCTAGGTTTTCTAATTTATTGGCATATAGTTGCTCATGATATCAATTATTTTTTATGTTTTGTGTTGTCAGTTGTAATGTCTCTTTTTTATCTCTGACTTTATTTATTTGGGTCTTCTTTCTTTTTCTTAAGTTAGTCTGTCTAAAGGCTTGACAATTTTGCTTATCTTTTCAGCAAACCAAGTTTTATTTTGTTGAACTTTCGTATTTTTTCTCAATTTTATGTCTTTAATATGTCCTTCCTACTGATCTTTAATATGTCTGATCTTTAATATGCCTTTCCTACTACTAATTTTGAGTTTAGTTTGTTCTTGCTTTTTTAATTCTTTAAGATACATCATTAGTCTGATTATTTGAATTGTTCTGCTTCTCTGAAGTAGGCTTGTATAACTATAAACTTTCCTGTTATCCCATAAGTTTTACTCTATTCCATAGGTTTTGGTATGTTGCATTTCCATTTGCATTTGTTTGAAGAAATTTTTTAATTTCCCTCTTAGTTTCTTCATTGAGCCCTGGTCATTCAGGAGCATACTGTTTAATTTCCATGTGTTTGTATAGTTTCCAAAATTCCTCTTGTTATTCATTTCTAGTTTTATTCCATTGTGATCAGAGAAGACACTTAATATAATCTCAATTTCTTTGAATTTTTAAAGACTTGTTTTGTTACCTAACATATGATCTATGCTTGAAAATGATCCATGTTCTAAGGAGAACAATGTATATTCTGTAGCAGTTGAAGAAAAGTTCTATAAATATGTTTTAGGCCCATTTGGTCTATTGTGTAAATTAAGTCCAATGTTTCCTTGTTGATTTTTTGTCTGGATTATCTGTCTAATGCTGAAAATGGGGTGTTTAAGTCTCCAGCACATTGGATGATCACTGTAGGCTTCCATTCAGCCATCTTGCTTTGCCTACCCTATAATCTAGATCATGTTACTTTATTCATTTCACCAATCTATATCTTTTAAATGTTACATTTAATCCACTTACATTTAATGTTAATATTGATATGTGAGGGTTTGTTTGTCATACCACTAATTTTTATTTAGTTCTTTGCCACTTCATTTTTGTAATTGTTTTATAAGACCTGTGGGTTTTATACTTTTATGTGTTTTTATGATAGTGAGTATTGTCCTTTTGTTTCCATGTTTAGAACAACCTTGAGCATTTCTTGTAGGACCAGTCAAGTGATGATGAATTCCCTGAGCATTTTCTTATCTGAGAAAGGCTGTATTTCTCTTTCATGTATAAAGCTTATTCTAGCAGAATGCAAAACTCAAGGTTGACAGTTTTATATATAAATCACTTTGAACATATAATCCAATCTCTTCTGGCTTGTAAGATTTCTGATGAGAAGTCTTTTGTTAGTAAATGGGGTTTCCTTTATAGGTGACTAGATACTTTTGATGATTTAAAAATTTTTTTTTTCATTTCAACCTTAGATAGTCTGATGACTATATGTCATGGTGAGGTCCTTTTGTAATGTATTTTTCTGGAGTTTGTTGAGCCTCTTCTATCTGATAACTAAATATTTTGCTAGACTAGACAAGTTTTCCTCAATATTTCCTCAAGTAGCTTTTTCAAACATTTTGCCTTTTCTTGTCCCTTGGGAATACCTGTGATTTTTTTTTTTTTAGGTTCAGATGTTTTACATAGTCCCATATTTCTTGAAGCTTTTTTTCATTTTTTAGTTCTTTTTCTTTCTTTCTTTCTTTCTTTCTTTCTTTCTTTCTTTTTTTTTTTTTTGTCTCACTGGATTAACTCAAAAGAACTGTTTTCAATTTCTGAGATTATTTCTTCTTCTTGGTCTAGTTTACTATTGAAGTTTTCAACTATAGTTTGTAATTCCTTCAATGAATGTTTCATTTCCAAAAGTTCTATTTGTTTGTTTTTAATAAAAATACCTGTCTTTTGGTAAATTTCTCATTCATATCAGAATTAATTTTCTGATGTTTCTGTATTGGTTTTCAAATTTGTCTTGGATGCCATTGAGCTTCCTTAAAAATCAGTATTTTGACTTATTTATCTGGTATTTCAAAAATTTCATTTTGGTTAGGGTCCAATGCTAGAGTGTTAGTGTGATCCTTTTGGGGTGCTGTAACACCCTGTTTTCTTACACTTCCTCATATAGTTTGAATTTGTGTTCCCATCCAAATCTCATGTTTAACTGTAATCCCCAGTGTTGGTGGAGGGGCCTGGTGGAAGGTGATTGAATCATGAGGCCAGACATCTTCCTTGCTGAACACTTGTGAGTGAGTTCTCACAAGATCTGATTGTTTAAAAGCATGTAGCACCTCTATTGTTTCTCTCTCCTGCTTCAGCTATGTAAGATGTGCCTACTTCCTCTTCATCTTCCACCATGATTAAAAGTTTCCTGAGGCCACCTCAGCCATGGTTCCTATACAGCCTGTGGAGCTGTGAGCCAATTAAACCTCTTTTCTTTACTAATTACCCAATCTCAGGTATTTCTTTATAGCAGTGTAAGAATGGTCTAATATAGAAAATTGGTATTGAGGAGTTGGGCATTGCTATAAAGATACCTGAAACTGTAGAAACAACTTTGGAACTGGGTAGTGGGCAGAGTTTGGAACAGTTTGAAAGGCTCAGAAGACAGAAAGATGAGGGAAAGTTTGAAACTTACTAGAGACTCGTTAAATTGATATGACCAAAATGCTAGTAGTGATATGAACAATGAGTCCAGGCTGAGATGGTCTCAGATATAGATGAGGAACTTATTGGGAACTAGAACAAAGGTCACTTTTGTTATGCTTTAGTAAAGAGGTTGGAGGCATTGTTCCCCTGCCTTGAGGATCTATGAAACTTTGGTCTTGAGAGTGATGATTTAGCATATCTGGTAGAAAAAATTTCTAAGCAGCAAAGGATTCAAGAAGTGGCCTGGCTGTTTCTAACAGCATATGCTCATATGTGTGAACAAACAGATCATCTGAAACTGAAACTTATATTTAAAAGGGAAACAGTGCATAAAAGTTTGGAAAATATGAAGCCTGGCCATGTGGTAGAAAAGAAAAACCAATTTTCAGGAGAGGAATTCAAGAAGGCTGCAGAAATTTGCATAAGTACAGAGGAGTCAAATGTTAAAAGCCAACGCAATGGGGAAAATGCCTCTAAGGCATTTCAGAAATCTTCGTGGCAGCCCCTCCCATTACAGGCCCAGAGACCTAGGAGGGAAAATGGTTCTGTGGGCCAGGCCCAGGGCCCTGCTGACCTGCACAATCTTGAGACACTTCTCCCTGCATCCCCGCTGCTCCAGCTCTATCCATGGCTAAAAGGGCCCCAGATACATCTCAGGCCTCTGCTCCAGAGGGTGCAAGCCATAAGCTTTGGCAGCTTCCATGTGGTGTTAAGCCTGTGGATGTACAGAGTACAAGAGTTGAGGCTTGGGAGCCTCTGCCCAGATTTCAGAGGATGTATGAAAACACCTGGGTGTCCAGGCAGAAGTCTGCTGCAGGAGCAGAGCCCTCATGGAGAACTTCTATTAGGGCAATGCAGAGGGGAAATGTGGGATTGGAACCTGTACACAGAATCCCCCTCTAGGGTACTGCCTATTGAAAGTGTGATAAGAGGGCCATTCTCCTCTAGACCCCAGAATGGTAGATCCATTGACAGCTTGCACTGTGTGTGTGGAAAAGCTGTAGGCACTCAATACCATCCTGTGAGAGCAGCCATGTGAGCTGAGCCCTGGAGAGCCACAGGGCATGAGCTGCCCAATGTTTTGGGGTCCCACCCCTTGCATCAATGTGGCCTAGATGTGAGACATGGAGTCAAAGGAGATTATTTTAGAGCTTTAAGATTTAATGACTGCCCTACTGGGTTTCAGACTTGCATGGGGCCTGTAACCCCTGTGTTTCTGCAGATTTCTCCCTTTTGGAACAGAGGTATTTAGCCAATACCTATACCCCCAATTTTATCTTAAAAGTAACTAACTTATTTTTGATTTTACAGGCTAGGTGGAAAGGACTTGCCTTGTCTCAGATGATACTTTGGACTATGAACTTATCAGTTAATGGTGAAATGAGTTAAGACTTTGGGGGACAGTTAGGAAGGGATGATTGTATTTTGAAATATGAGAAGGACATGAGATTTGGGAGGGGCCAGGGGCTGGATGATATGGTTGGATTTGTGTCCCTGCTCAAATCTCATGTCAAATTGTCATACCCAATGTCAAAGGAGGGACCTGGTAGTTTGTGATTAGATCATGGAAGCAGACTTCCCCCTTGCTGTTCTCATGATAGTGAGTACTCCCAAGATCTGGTTGTTTAAAAGTGTGTAGCATCTCCCCGTCTTCTTTCTTCCTTCCACTCTGACCATGTAAGATGTGCCTGCTTTACCTTTGCTTTCTGCTATGGTTGTAAGTTTCCTGAGGCCTCCTCAGCCATGCTTCCTCTACAGTCTGCAGAACCATGAGCTAATTAAACCTCTTTTCTTTATAAATCACCCAGTCTCAGGTATTTCTTTCGAGCACTGTGAGAATGGACTAATACACTTCCAGAATTTTTACACTGTTTCTTCTCATCTGGAGAAATTATCACTTCTTATCTTTGAATTTACTTCCATTTAGATGGAACTGTTTTCCCCTTTGAGCAGTATTACTATAATGAATATTGACTAATTAACTAAGGTCATTTGGCTTTGTTTCTGGGTGCTCTCAGTGGCAAAATCTCTGTACGAATTCCTGGTTATAGATAACTTTAATGTTGTGGCTTTCTCACATGCTGGTTGTAGTAGTAGTGTATTGGACATATGAGTAGGCTCACAGCCTCCTGAAGAAGTGGGGTGGCAGAGATCTCAAGAATCTTATCTTATTCCCAAGCACTGTGCAATTTATGTCAGAAGATTTTGTATTGAGTTGTGCAATTTGATTTTCAGGCCAACAGTCAGGGCTTGCCAGTAAGTGCTAGCTGTTGTGGTAGCAATAGCATGTATGCTTGATATTTGTTTAGCAGGAGAAACTCTCTTGTGCCTCAGGCAATTGGCTGGCCTGTGGAACACACAGTGGCTTGGGTGCCATGCTCAGCTCTGGGTTGGGAGGCAGCAAAGCATAGCAGGGCTGGACCAAGTAAATCTGCCATTGCATCCTCCAGTGGTAGGCACAAGCATCAGCCATGACAGGGGTCATGGGGGAGTGGCATAGACTATATGATCTCTTTGGTTATAAATAGCCTTAGTGTGGTGGCCTTCCCAAATGTCAGTTGTAGTAGTAATGTACTGGGCAGGTGAGTGGACATACTAAGTAACTCAGGCAGTGTGGATGATGATGGTAGCATAGGTTGTGCAAAGTTTGTCTCTTTCCTGAGCACTTGTATCGGCAGATGTTGTGTAGACTGACCTCCTAGCAAGTAGGTGTCTTTTGCAGGTGGGAGCCAGCTATAATTGTGGCAGCAATGTTTATTATGTTTGACTTTTGTTAACCAGGAGAAGTACTCAGATGTTCCAGGGTACATGCTGGGACGTGACATTCCCAGGGGTCCTAGTCTCATGCTCTGCCTTCTAGGTGGATGAGGGAGAAAATAAATGCCAAATGCCAGGTGGGGCTGGGTTGGACAAGTCTGTCCTCATGCTCCCAAAAGCTGAGCACAAGCACTGGGCCCTGAGGGAGTTGGAGTCAGAAGGCAGTTCTCAGGCCACTGAGGCAATGCTTCACTGAGAAATGGAACAACTTCTTCCACTCCAAGAGCCAGTGGGAGAAAGAGGGGTGGCTAGGTTTCCCAGACAAGCAGCAGTAGTGGGACCCATATCCCTCCTATGCTCTGAACCTGGTGGGGTTTCCTCCCATGGCCTACTAAAAGCAGCAAGCTGAAACACTCAGCCAAGACTCAAGCAGTCTGTCCTCAGATCATGAAAGTGTCCCAGACCACAAAACTCCCTGCCTGGGATGAAAATCACAGCTCCCAGGCCATACCGCTCCCAGCTGTGTCCCAGGAAGTGGAGGCATACAACTTTCACACCCATGGCTTGAGCCCATGCCACAGTCACCTCTCAGTTCTGGCCATGTGGGCTCCTCCTCCACTTGAGACTAGATTACAAATCTCTGTCCCTGAGATTCTCCAAACTAGTGACTGCTGCCCGTGCTGACTGGCATTTTCTGTGCAGCCCACTATGAGTTAGGATCAGGAAGAGCCTTCTTTTATGGGTGCCAGGGTCTGGAAGCATGCATAAAGCACTTCCTGCTGCCACTCCTTCTCACAGTCTCCCCGCTACTTCCCAAATCAGATCTAGCATTTGGAAGGGTCAAGTAGTTCCTGTGTGGCCTGGGTTGCTCAGTTCCCCAGTGAGAATATGTATTGCAGAGACCTCATCTCAAACACTGGGGACCCAGCCACTATTTTCCACTGGACCCACAGTACGGGACATTGCCTACCGTATTTTTAAAGGTAACTGAAATTAATTTCATTTTTATGTGGAACTTCCGTGTTCCTTCTTGGATAAAAGTTTTACAGTGTGAATCTCTATACGCTATTTTGTTATTTCTGAGTGGATGAAGTATATAAACAAAATCTTTAGTCTGCCATCTTGAAGGAAAAAGAAACTTAAACTAAACGAATTATGACACTTGTATTTAATAAGAGAAGAGGCAAAAATCTTTGTCAATAATGGAAAAGTCTGACACGTTTTGCTGATATACTGTGGAACAAGTACTGTGCAAAAGAGATAGTGTAAATTCTCAAAGCGTGGTTCATGGATCACCCACATCAGAACTACCTGGGAAAGTTAAGTAGAATTCAGATTCTGCCTCCTTCTTTAATTCTAATAAGTAAGAATCTCTAGAGATGGGCCCCAGGGAGTAAATGTTCAATGCTCCCCAAATGTAATTTTAATGAATTTTAGGTTTGAGAATGACTGAACAAGTGTGTTATTTTATCTAAAATAATTTATTTGCTAAGTTTATGTTTTTCATTACTCTTTACTGACTCAAACTTCAATTATATTCAGAAGAAAATGTATTATAAGCAGTCAATGGAATATTATAAATAAAATAAGAGGTACATTTCAAATGTTTGAGAATACATGTATGTTGCTTATTTTTCCATCTGGGCACTTTAAAAAATGCAAGTGTTAAGAAATGGACATCTTTTTAGTGTCTGGAGCATGTATTTATTGATGCAATTTTATGTTAAAGCAGTGATTTAGTTTTCCAAGAGTACCAACAAAATCAGTAATGAGAAGCGTATCATTAATGTTAAAAGGCACCATAGGCACTGCCAATGGGCAATGCTGGTGAGTTCTGCTTTAAATGCTAAGATTTGTCAAGAGTATAAAAAATGTCCTTTCCTGTGTGTTTGCCAGGTTGTGGAACAACTGGTCAAATTAGGCAATCTGGAACTGGAGTCGTGTGAGCTAGGGTAAATGTCTCCTATGACCACTTCCCATTTTTTTCTCAGTTCCTCTCTCTCTCATTTGCCCTTTTTTACCACTGCTCTTCACTTCTGCTGATGAAGTTTGGACTGTATCATATCTATTCTAGATTATTTCCAAAACTTCCAAAGTGGCTTCCTGGTCTTCATTCTCTTTCTTCTACCTAAAACCAGATCTGTTTCATTTTTTAGCTTAAAATCTTTCAATGAATGGGCACTCATTAGCTGTGGGAGGTCAAGTCCAAAATCCTCACCATTCCAGTGAAAATTCTCTGACTCCTGCCAACCTTTCACCTCCTTTACTTCACTCACATGCAATTTGCAGCTTGCAGCCATGTCACATCACATTGATTGCAATTCATTGAAGCATTCCTGAACATTTTTCTCCCTATTTCTTCCTCATAGGTCAAAAGATATGGAATGCAACAAACCAAATCTCATGAAAGTGTACACTGCTGATCAAGGCTTTCAAAGGACAAGAAAACTTTTCCTTTCAATATCAGCCTATGAGCTCCCAAATTACATAACTGCACCTGGGAGAGCATACACATCATCTTGTTCTCAAGTCTTTTCACCTTAACCTGTGGAAAGTTGTCCTGGGAAGTCCCTCTGATCTTTTTATGAACTGGTGGCATCTTATGACAGTCCTTTTAGGACTGGGGAGTTTTCCTGAACACCTTGGCATTGAAATCCCTTCCCTATGTCCAGCCTTACCTGATCAGTTCATTATCCACAGCACATTATCTTACATCCTATCTATCATATCAGCTGGGGGAAAGGCGAAGCACCCGAGGCAAAGGGAAAGGGCCATCAAATGGTGTCTTATACAGATAAGAAAACAGGAAAAAGGGCTCTAATGTTGCTTACTCTTGCAGCAGTTATTACTCCAGGCTCTAGTTTTGCCTAAGTTGGGGGTCTAACATACTTATAGTTTTCAATTAGAATATAGGGGAACTTTAATATTCCCTCTCCTGCTTGCTAAAGATTTACCTAGGGTTAAATATTAATGGGATGAAAAGTTAATAATTCTCCTCAATTCCTAACATTTTTTCCTTTTCTCCAAAAAAGATAAATAAATAAAAATCCCCAGCCGTCTGCAGATGCTTGCTCCCCAAGAAGATTCTTGGATTCTTTAGGTCAAATGTTCTTTCTGTCTTTCAAATAAAAATTATTTTATTAGATTGCTTGATTTAAAAATTGTATGGTAAGCTGTTAGGGGCTGCATGTGTTTATAAGACAGACAGAGACACGCCAAGAGCAGAACATGATTTGAAAGTGATCATAAAACAATTTCATTAAGAATTGTTTGTTCTTCTTTCCTTCCTTCTTTCTTCCCTTCCTCCCTCCCTCCATTTCCTTTTTCTCTCTATTCTCTTTTTTCATTTCCCCCCTTTCTTTCTCCTGCACCCTTTTCCTTTTCTTTTCCTCCCTCTCACTCTTTTTTCTTTTGTTTTTGCCTTTGCTTTCATCTATGTATTGAACAATATATCAAGCTGAACATTAGAGATAAAAAATATGAAAAAAAAATATTACTGCTTTTAGGAACTACACAAGCTAGTGTTAGGAGAAACATGTAAGTACACAGTTAACCATGAGATTTGGGCTTAAACTGATTTTTTGAAAGGAAGGAAGGCTTTTCTATCTCCTGTTTCTTGTATTTATTCTTTCATGATGGCAGGATAGTCTGAGAACTGTAAGGCACTCTCTTAAATAGCATGTGGACTGAGTTTGAGAATGCTGATAAAACAGGATAAGGGATTTGACATTCGCCCTGAAGTCAGTGAGAAGCCACTACTAAAAGATTTTAGCAAGATAATAGGATTATCACGTTATTAGAAAAAATATTTCAATAATAGTGAGAAGGGGAGAGATAGGTAGTGGGGTTCAGTCCGGGGACTTTAGAAGTAAGGAAATCTTTCAGGAAGGTATTGCCATCATCTAGACAATGAGAAAGTCCTGGACTAAATCACTGGAAGTTTGGCATCTAGAGAAGATACGAGGTTTTAACCTAAAGAAAAGACATGGGTGATTGATGAAAATGGGGATGTTCTAGATGGCCCCTGGGTCTGAGAATTTGGTGCTGTTGACAGTGAGGGGAAGGCCAGGCACTGGGATGAAGGAAGGGTGAAGATGGGTTCAATTTTCAATATGTTGGATTTGAAGTCTCTTACTAGATATCCAGCATATATTTAGGAGGAAGTTGGGTTTGAAACTCGGAAGAGATTAGTATTTAAAATGTAGCTTTGGAAGTTGACAGTCTATAGATGGTGGTTGAGACCATGGCAGTGGGTATAATCACTTAAGAATGGAGTGAAGAGTGAAAAAAATTAGAGGAGAAACACCAGAATCCTGGGCAACGCTAATACTTAAGGGAATAAATTATGGTAACTAAGGAGACAGATTAAATAGCCTGTGAGGTAGAAAGACGGGCTAAGGCAAGTGATTTCATCAGAACAAGGGACGACAAATTTCGAGAAATAATAAATGAAACCCAACAATAAATATTGTAGAGAATCCAAGTAATAAAGGGACTGGAGGATAATAAATGAATTTAGCAACAAGGTGTTCACTGGGGACTCGATGCGACAGTAGAGCAGGGTGGGAAGTGGACGGCACATGGTGCAGTTGAGGAGAGGTGGGGAGCACGGGGAAGCTGTACGAGAGCTCATAAGGTGGGGGCTATGATGGGGAACATTAGCAACACAAAGCTGATGGCAGAGAAGCTGTGAGTCAGGGGCCTCAATGTGTGTACTCTGCTTATTGGAGGTTGGGGTAAGGGCTGGCTCTTTGGTGGAGACCGAGGGGCCGGAACTGAAGAGGACAAAAATGTGTCAGTGTTTGCCACTGCAGGAGCACACAGAAGGGCTGTCCAACCTTGGCTAGCTCAGAGCCCACCTTAAGCTGCAGCCCAAGAGCAGGCTGAAGTGGCCTTGAGCACCTGGGATGGCTCTGTGAAAGCACACGGGGTCAGGAAACTGACCCTACATTCTCTTCTTTTGTAATTCAATCTCAATACTGTAGAAGGAGGAAAAGAAGGAAAAAGAGTACTTGTCCTCTATCTGTTCACCTCACTGCCCTGTTCACATCAAATTCCTCCAAAAAGAAAGTAAAAGAAAAAAAGCTTGTCTCTGCTTTGCCAATCCCATTCACAATACTTAAAGAGAAAGAAAGATGTGGGCTTATTTATAGAGGAAGATTCACAGTAGATTTTACTCTGGGAACATTTTTATTAGTTGTGTCACTGGGTTAAACGTTTTAGATTTTTTTCTTCTTTAAATTTCTTGTTCTATTATGGTTTAAGAAGGGTTTGAAAGGTTTTAGTGTGTATCCATGCCAAAAAGAAGAACGTCTGAAAAAAAAGAGGCAGGAGATTCTAGAGAGAAACAAGCTCTGAAGTGATGAGAGGTGTCAGACACAGAGTAGTGATGAAGATAGGAGGAGAGAGACCTTCCGCTGAACTGGGAGAGCAGAGAAGAGAATCCAGATCTGAAAAGCCAAGGATGTGACTTCCTGTTCATTGGCCTCTGATTTTTCCACATGGGAAAGACTCATCTTGGGCCTGGGGTATGTTCATGGCTGGGCTGCAGGTATGACTGGGCATAATGGGTGGATTGGAGAAACAGACCCCAGAGCAGCTGGTTATATGATCCAGCTTCCAGGAGAACTTTTTTGTCTGGTGAAATGATGGAGAAGGAAGTTTTAGTTGGGATAAGGGGAGAATAAACGTGGAGATGAAAAAAAAATAAGATACATGCTTTTATAACCCGTCTGAAAGAAGGCCACAAACAAAAGCTGAAGGAGCTGTTGTGTGTGAAATATGGAGGCACCAGCTGGCTCCAGGCCACAGAGTTAGTTGAAACGCAGGCCTACTTGGCACCTAGAGGACCTCGGCACTTTGGTTCCTTGTACTTAAATGACAGAAGCCTTGGGACCAAAGAGATTCATGGAAAACATGGAGGAACTCAGAGGATGCCCAGTTGAAGATGCTTATTGGCCTCCACATGTCTCAGTGTCTCTCAGTTTGAAGTGGATAATCCATGCAGGTGTCCAGAAAATAATAGGACTGAGGTCCCAAAGGAGCAGATGAGGGCAAGGGCTATGTTAATTCACAGTATATTTTCTAAAAGAAAGAGGCCAGGTCTCTACATCTTGGGGAGAGGAGTAAAGGTTATTAGAGAAGGGTCAGAGTCCTGTCTTGGGACAATGAAAGATTATTATTATTATTAATTTGAGAGACAGGGCCATGCTTTGTTGTCCAGGTTGGAGTGCAGTAGCAAAATTATACCTCACTGTAACCTCAAATTACCGGGCTCAACTGATCCTCCCATCTCAGCTTCCCAAGTAGCAAGGACTATAGGCATGGGTCACCATACCTGGCTTTTTTTTTTTTTTTTTTTTGAATAGAGATGGTGTGTTGTTATATTGCCCAGGCTCGTCTCAAACTCCTGGCCTCAAGTGATCCTTCTGTCTCCCAAAGCAAATGGGAGATTACTGAAGAGTTTGGAGAGCCTCGCTGAGAATGGTGAAAATGAGCTTGCAGTGCTATCATTTATCAGTTTTTCCTCAGTGTTTAGCAGCTTGTACTTCAAAATGCAGAGAGCAAGCAGCTAAATTAATTCAGTGTTGAGGTCATTTCCAAAAGAAAGTTGAGGGACAAGTTCACAGTAAGAGAACCCTAAAGAATTCCCAGGCCGGGCGCAGTGTCTCACACCTGTAATCCCATTGCTTTGGGAGGCCAAGGCAGGCAGATCACAAGGTCAGGAGTTTGAGACCAGCCTGGCAAATATGGTGAAACCCCGTCTCTACTAAAAATACAAAAATTAGCCAGGTATGGTGGCATGTGCCTGTAGTCTCAGCTACTCGGGAGATTGAGGCAGGAGAATTGCTTGAACCCAGGAGGTGGAGGTTGCAATGAGCCAATGAGCCAAGATCACGCCACTGCACTCCAGGCTGGGTGACACAGTGAGACTCTGTCTTTAAAAAAAAAAAAAAAAAGAATTCCCAGAAAGATCTGGTGCAGGGAGGGTAACTAGAAGTCCCATGCATTGAATGGGAGAACACGTGTGGTTTAAGAAGCAGAAAGCCCCTGTTTTTAAAGGTTATTATGGCTGGTGTGGCCTGGGGGAAATCTTTGTCACACTTCTAGTAAGGCAGCCGAAAATCGCATTAGCATTTTTGGCAACTGCATCACACTGTTGGCTTATATTGCGCTTACAGTCAAACAAAATCCCTAAATCTTTCACACTTGCTGTTCTTAAGCCACGTTCCCACTATCTTGAACTTGTGAAATTAATTACTGTTTGAGGTCTAAAAGTAGTGCTATTAAATTTTATCTTGCTAGATTTAGGCCATTGTGTCAGCTTTCAGAAAATATTTTGTATACTGATTCAGGTTCTCAACACACTTTTCCCCATAACCTTCGGTAATACAGATCCCAGAGACATTCTTTATCCACAATCAAAAGTGACAGATTCACTCTACTGTTCTGTTTTTCAGCCCACATCTTCATTTTGTTTAAGAGACTTTGTCCTGTTTCTTCCTAACGTCCTGATTTGCCAAAGTGCATTAGTTAGGATGGTTTTGCTTGCAAGCATGGAATGCTAAATCAACCTGGAGTAAACAATAAGGACATTTATGAGTGCATAGAGGTAGGAAGGGCTCCAAGTATGATACAACCACAGCCATGACTCTGTTTTGCTGTTTGTAATTTGGCTTTACCTTCTCCCATGTGTTGTCCTCAGGTCAACTTCCTTTGTGGTTGTAAGATGGCTGCCAATAGCAGGGAGGATAACATGGTTTCTTGTTTTTGTCCAGAGGGAGGGTGAGAAGGAGAGAAAGTGTAAATGAAAGACTATTCTTTCAACCTTATTAGGACCACCCTCTAGAGTGGACCAACAATCCTGATTTGCTTAGGAGTGAGAGGTTTCTTGGGATGTGGGACATTCAGTGCTAAAACCAAGAAAGTCCTGGGCAAACCCAGATGGTTGGTCACCCAAGCACCTATGCCTGGACCAGTAATCATTACCAGGATAACACCTGAACTAATTGGCTTAAACCAAGATTCCTGGCAAACAGATGGGTACTTGTGATTGGTTTGGACACATGTTTCTGGTCTGTCTGTATCAGAGGCAACTGGGGGCAGATTCCTAGGCCACCAGATCTATGGATTCAGACTTTCTGGGCATGAAAATGGGAAGTCCATTGTTATCAAACAGTACAGATGGTAGTCCTACATACTTGTGCTTGGAGAAACACTGATTTAGACCTCAGCTCTGAAGCTGGGGTCAACACCCAAAATGTCATGACTAATACACAGTTGGGCAAGGCTAAGAAGGATATTAGATAATCACACACCTATACTCAGGTATTTTATTTCCCTGGTTTTCCAGTCAAGTCATCCTGCCTCTCAGAAGGGAAGGAAAGTGTTCTTAGAGAAACAGACAATTTTGCATCCTAGTAATGCCCAGTGGTACTTGACTCCTCTTACTAAGTACTCACAAACCATGTCTGAGGTTCACTCTTACTTTTTCCTCCTGGAATCAGCATCAAACTCACAAGCAGTAAGTTTGTAGAGGTCATGATGTTCTTTAAAACTTTTTTTTTTTTTGAAAGTCAGAGCAGTATTTCATTGTGTTCAGTCTTTGAAGAAGCAGTATAGATATCTGAGGTTAAGAAATTGAACTCTGGTCAGGCAAACTAAGTGATGAAGCTAAGCCCCTAATTTGCATATAGTAATTTTGCATATATTTGATAACTTCTTAAAATATATCATCTGCAAAATAGAATAATGATAGAACTTACCTCATTGGACGGTTGAGAGAATTAAATGAGATAATATTTAATAAAGCTTTTAGCACAGTGCTCATCTCATTAGATCATCAGTAAATTTTGATAATCAATATTCTACCTCTTCATTCATTCATTGTTTGAGATATTCTGAGTACTGAGTCCCAGAGCTAGGGAGAGTGCCTGGCACTAAAGAATGCAAACATAAGGAGTAGTCCCTGCTATGAGAAAGCTAACAGTATCGGCATTAAACTATAATGCCACTAATAGTAGATTTACATATAATATACCAGGAGGAAGGAATGATTAATTTAGGGGATGATCTGGGTCCTGAAAAATAAGAAGTTTTCTAGATTTCCAGATAAATGTGGGAGAAGAGGGAGACAGAAGGACATTCTAGAGAAAGGGTGCAACATGAGCGTTAATAAAGGCATGGGGACACACAAGGGTAGGACCCCTTTGTGGATGTAAGTAGGTTTGATGGGTGGAATGCAGGGTTCAGGTCAGTAGCAGTGGTGGAAGACAGAGAAGTACTCAGGGGCTGACTCAGGGCTTTCTGGAAGAGTTTGGACTTTTATTCTAGAGATAGAATAGAGTTTTAAGCAGATAGATGCCTGGTCCCATTTTGTTTTGGAAAGACCAACCTAGGGATCATGAGGTGATGACTTGGAGGGTGGTGAGGCAATTAAATTTGTTAAGATCCTGAAGCAATTCACATGAGAGCTGATGAGGTCTTAAACCAAGAGAGGGATACAGGTTGTGCATCCCTAATCTGAAAACCCAAAATCTGAAATGCTCCAAAATTTGAAATGTTTTGAGTGCCAACCTGACACAAGTGAAACAGTTTACACTTGATCTCATGTAACAGATTGTGGTCACAATGCAGGTGCACAATGCACAGGGTCTCTCAATCCCTTTCAGCTGTGATATATCCTTTCCACCATGCCCTGAGTACCCCCTACCACATGTCCATAGAGGGTAATAAAATGTCACATGTGAAGGCCCAATATGCCAAAGGCAGTTTCTCCATAAAGCCCCACAATTAATAAAAATATTGTATGAAATTACTTTCAGGTTATGTGTATAAGGTGTATATAAGATGCAGGTGATTTCATGTTTAGATGTGGCTTCCATCCCCAAGATATCTCATCATGTATATGCAAACATTCCAAAATCTGAAAAAATCCCAAATTTGAAACACGTCTAGTCCCAAGCATTTGAATAAGGGATACTCAACCTGCATTAGAAATACAGCAGAAGGGATAGAGACAAGAGATGTAGAGTAGATACAAATGACAGGACTGGGTGACGGATTAAGTGTGGGGTGAGGAAAAAGGAAGATTTGGGGAGAATTCCCAGGTTTCTGTCCTGAGTGGATGGTGATATAATTGTTCCAGATAAGGGACCTACAGTGGGTGGTGGTGAAGTCAGGCTTTGGACCTCTTGAATTTGAGTTTTCTAGAAGACATTCAGATAGAAATGCATAGTAAATCACTGGCTCCACAAATCTATACCTGAGGAGTGAGTGAGGCCAGAGCCTCCTGAAGAGATAGGCTGGGAAATCAGCAGGAAAAAGCTTTCCAGTATTAGGACTGGTGCATGACAAAAACTGCCTGAGATGATGCCTCAGGAGAGTGTGTAAACTAGAATGAGGAGTAGAAACCCCAGAAAAAAACAAAATTCCACAAAGCTCATTGACAGTGATTCAGTGGTGTTCCTCTGCATGCTTTCTCAGGGCTCAGGTCAGAAGAGTGAAACACATTTAAACTTTTCTTTTTTTACTCCCCCCTTTACAGTAGTTTTTACTAATTTTTCTAGTCCCTTCGCCATTCACTTTCAAGTAACTGAGTTTTTCTTTAAATTTGGTTTTTCAGAGGGTAAGTATATGACAATGTTCTAATTTTAAAATTATGTCTTGAGAAGCTTGTTTTCTAAGTAAGCTTTTCTAGTTGTTTTCTTATGTTCAGGCAATTAGAAAAGTTTAAAAAATAAATTAAAACGGATTAATTCTTCTGATAGATAAATGGGCGTGGGGAACATGGAGGAGAGACAGATCTGAGAAATGTTTGCAGAGGGGAGAAAAATCCTGCGCAGTCTATGTCCAAAGAGCATTTTTAAGAGAGGGAAATGGACGTGTTTACTGTGGTTGCTCTGGTATTTAAATGAACTGCAGCAAGATTCTTCCGTCTTTCCTCCCCAGCAGTTACAGAGGCAGCCTGGGAAAGATTAGAGACAAAAATCCCAGTTTCACATGTGAAGAAATCTAAAAGATTCCGATAAAATAGTCTGAAAGACCTCTGCCAACTACAAACTAGAATCCGTGGGTCACTGGGGAAAATAATCCTGGAACGACACAGGAAGTAAAGAACTCCAGCCAATGTCGCCACCTAGTGGGAAACGACAGGATTTTAGGACTTGGAGATGGCTTAAAGTAATTATTAGGAGTTTTGTTCATTCTTTCAATAAACATTCTTTGGGAACATGCTATGTATCAGATACATTAATAAGTACCGGGAAATATTTAGTAATTGTTTGTAGTTGGGTCTATGAACTCAGACCTCCATTTCATTTGGTGGCAAAAACTCAATCTCAGTCACTTTAGTACCCCTTTTCCCCCTGACCTGGGTAGGTCTGAGTTATAGGGTTTAGTTGTGGCGAGGAATCTGCAGAAGAACGGGTTCATCTAGCCCTCTGCATTATTGTCTTCAGCTGAGATGTTTTTGCTTCTTTGAACATTGGCCCCCACAGGTCACTGCTGAATCAGCTCTTGTTTTTAAGCAAAGGGTACTTTTGAGTCTGCCTCTCTCTTAGATATTTCCAATACCTTCTCAAACATTCTGTTTTTGTATGGCTGACTACTGCCCCATCTGCTTAGACACACTGAACATCCATTTTTATGTTTCAGTGTTGATGCTTCCCTTAGCTTCATCTCGGAACTGGGTCACAGTTCTCTTTGACCTCGAATTCTCGAGATCTGTTTTGGGCTTCTTTTGCCCCATTTTCTACAGGTACAAAAGAGCTTATGTTCCGATAGCCCCATGTAGCTAGATTACAGGCTGTATGCCAGATAGCAAAGGTAGATGAGGCCAATAAGGTAAGCTGAGGACAGCTGAAGATGTTGTAGTTTATGCTAAAGTGTTTTGTACGTATTCATTGCAATTAGAAGGTAATTGCAATGGTTCAGGTAAGGGATAAAATGATATTGATTTGAGTATCAGAGAAGAACTATAAATTTAAAAGACAAATGGGTGGTAGAACTATCTATACTTAGAAACCCCAACCTCCCCAGCTCAAATAGCACCTCTGTGTAAATTTGTCATAAGCAGTTCCTACAGGAGAGGCAATCTATGGGTATATAGCTTGGGGAGTAGAGTGTGGTGTGGATTTTATCCCACCCTCTGGCTGAGTGCCTTGGTGCCATGAACAATCTGCCCAACCAAATGGGGTGACCCTAAATGTAGAAATGGAGAGTGGGAGGAATGATTAAGTCAGTGTCCTTAAAAGTATGTCTGGAAATAGATTTCTATTCACCAGCTTCTTTCTCTTAGGTATTTTAGAGAATGACTATGTAGGGTGAAAAGACACAGTCTGATGGGCCATGTGAGTTTCTTACTTCATTTTTTAACCTCATTAGAATTATGATACCGTTAGCAAAGATAAAAGGCTTAAGAAAGTACCTATCCCAGATAATTCTCAAGAAAAAAATCTTTAAATTTCTAAAAAGGTTTTATTGGGAAAGTCTAAAAAATTGTCACAGCAAAGAAGAAACTAAAAAGACATGACTGGTAAATGTAACGTGATATACTGCATGGGACCCACGTACAGGGAAAGGACGGTAAGTAAAAATGAAGAACTCTGAAAAAACAATGGACTCTTAGTTAATAATAATGTGTCAATATTGGTTCATCAACGGTAACAAGTGTACCATACTAATGTAAACTGTTAATAGAGGAAACTGGGTAGTGCGGATATGAAAACTATCTGTACGATTATCTCAGTTCTTCTGTAAATATAAAACCTCGAAAGAATTGTCTATCGTAAAAAAAGAAATAGAGGGAAGACAAATAAATATGGAAAAAAGAAAAAATTTCCTTGGTTTAGAATAACCAGATTGTACCTTGAGCATTAAACAGATGAATTCACTCTGATAGGCATTATGGGGGCATATTAGTCATACAGCTTCACTGAGGAGATGTGCCATACACATGTGCATGAATGGATCATAAACGAGTAGTGTGCGTTCAATACCAAGTAAGTGCAGCACAGCAGAGAATCTTGGAATTTACAAGACCAGGAAATATCGTTAGTGGAAAGAAGAAGGGTTGGTTACTGGAAGGGGAAGAGATCAGCAATGTTCTGAGTTTTGCAAATATTTTCTCACATTCTGTGACTTGCTTTTCCATATTTTGCACAATTACCTTCTCTTTTAAACCTATGAAAAGGCGGCTGGGCGCGGTGGCTCCTGTCTGTAATCCCAGCACTTTGGAAGTCCAGGGCCGGCGGATCACTTGAGGCCAGGCGTTGGAAGCTAGCCTGGCCAACATAGCAAAACTCTATCTCTACTGAAAATACAATAAATTAGGTGGGCATGGTGGCCACGCCTGTAATCCCAGTTACTTGGGCGGCTGAGGCAGGAGAGTCGCTTGAACCCGGGAGGCGGAGGTTGCAGTGAGCTGAGATCCGGCCATTGCACTCCAGCCTAGGCAACATAGCAAGACTCCGTCTGAAACAACAACAAAAAAACCTATGAAAAGACTTTATTCCCAAAATTTTAAAACTTCATCGTTTTTTCTCTTTAAAAAAACGTGTACTCATTTGTGTGTGTGTTCAGTTCTATAACATTATAATACATGTGTAGATTCAGGTAGCCTCAGGTATCCCCCATCAGAGTCAAGATACAGAGCACTTTCATCACCACTAGGATTCCTAGTATTGCCCTTTTGTAACCACCTACATTTGACTCCCCCGTCTGATACCTAACACATGAAAACCACTTAAAATTTGTCATTTAAAAATGGCATACAGATAGAATTACATAATATGTAATCTTTTGAGATGAACTCAGCATAATTATCTAAACATTATCTAACTATCTACAGTTCTTTCCCTTTTATTGCTGAGTAGTATTCTGTGATACATGTACCACAGTTCCTTTAACCATTCACCCATTGAAGGACACCGCGGTTGCTTCCAGTTTTTGGCTATTAGGAATATAGCTGCTGTGAACATTCATACAAATATTGTACAGGTTTTTGTATGAACATAAGTTTTTATTTCTCTGGAATAAATGCCCTAGAGTGCAATTTCTGTAATTATATGTTTAGTTTTATAAGAGACAGCCAAATTGCCTTTCAGAATGGTTGCACCATTTTATATTCCCACCTGCAATGCGGGAGTGATACAGTTTCTTTGGAGTCTTGCTGCATTTAGTGTTGTCACTATGTTATATTTTAATCACTCTGATAGGCCCACAGTGGTATTGCACTGTGGTTTGTGATTTTAATGTTTAGTTTCCAATGGCTAATGATGTTGAACATCTTTTCATGTTTGTATTTGTCATCTATGTGTTGTCTTTAGTAAATGTCTGATCACGTCATTTGTTCATTTCTAATTGGATTAGTGGTTTACCATTGAGTTTTTATATATATAATTTATAAATATTTATACATATAATAAATATAAATATGTATAAAATATATAAATATAAATGAAAAATATATATTATATGTAAGAAATATACATTTTATATAATATATAATAAATATATATATTTATTTGAGACACTAGCCCTTTGCAGGCTATATGATTTGCAAATACTTTTTTCTTATATTTTTCTTGCTTTTTTCTTACATTGTAGCTTGTCTTTTCATTCTCTTCACATAGTCTTTTCCAGAGCAAAAATTTTTAATTTTCTTGAAGTCCAAATTGTGGATTTTTCCTTTTGGGATTTATTCCTTTGTTGTCAAATTTAAGAACTTTTTGCTAGCGCTAGATCCCCAAGATTTTCTTCTGTTTATTTTGTAAAACATAGTTTCTATTATATTAACATATGTAATATATTTTTAAATTACAGTTTTATGTTTTACATTTAAATCAATGCTCCATTGTGAGTTAGTTTTTATATGAGCTGTGAGGCTGAGTTTGAGATTGACTTTTTCCCCTATGGATGTTCAATTGCTCCAATACCATTTGGTAGAAAGGATATGCTTTCAAAATTTAATTGCTTCTGCACCTTTGTCAAAAATCAGTTAGTTAATCATATATGTATGGGTACGTTTCTGGATTCTCATGTAGCATTTTTTGATCTATGTGTCTTTCTCTCCACCAATATTGCATTGTCTTGAGTACTATAGTTATATGGTATGCCTTAATATTTGATAGAATGATTCCTCTTATTTTATTCTTTGTCAAGATTGTGTTATCAATTCTAAGATTGTGCCTTTTTGTATAAATTTTAAAATAAACTTTTGTAAATCTTTTATAAACTTTTAGTGTAGAGAGAGAATGGTCCTACCTGGACTACCTTCTGTAAATGTGCTAGGATTTTGATAGGAATTTCATTAAACCTATAGACAAATTTGAGAAGGGACTTCTATACTATACTGTATTGCATCATCAAAGTCATGAAAACAGTGTTCTTCTATTTATTTCGTTCTTTGGTTTCTTTCATCAGTATTTTGTAATTTTTTAGTATATAGATTATGTGCATGTTTTAAGTACATATCTGTGCATATTAAGTGGTTTTTGCATTGCTATAAAGAAATACTTGAGACTGGACAATTTATAGGCAAAAGAGGTTTAACTGGCTCATGGTTCTGCAGGCTGCACAGGAAACATGGCTTCTGGTGAAGCCTCAGGAAGCTTTTACTAATGGAAGAAGACAAAGTGGGAACTCACACGTCACATGTGGAAAACAAGAGCAAGGTGGGGTGGGGGGAGGTGCCACATGCTTTTAAATAACCAGATTTCCTGTGAATTCAGAGTGAGTTCACAAAGGCAGTGGCCCAAGCTATTCATGAGGGGTTCACCCCCATGATTCAAACACCTCCCACCAGGCCCTGCCTCCATCATTGGGGATTACATTTCAACATGAGACTTGGGTGGGGAGAAATTATCCAAACTATATTAATATCTAAGTATTACATTATTTGGAGCAATAAATGGCATTGTGGTTTTAATTTTGGTTTTAACATGTTTATTGTTAGAAAGGATTCCCTATTTAATAAATGGTGCTGGGAAAATTGGCTAGCCATAAGTAGAAAGCTGAAACTGGATCCTTTCCTTACTCCTTATACGAAAATTAATTCAAGATGGATTAGAGACTTAAATGTTAGACCTAATACCATAAAAGCCCTAGAGGAAAACCTAGGTAGTACCATTCAGGACATAGGCATGGGCAAAGACTTCATGTCTAAAACACCAAAAGCAACAGCAGCAAAAGCCAAAATTGACAAATGGGATCTAATTAAACTAAAAAGCTTCTGCACAGCAAAAGAAACTACCATCAGAGTGAACAGGCAACCTACAGAATGGGAGAAAATTTTTGCAATCTACTCATCTGACAAAGGGCTAATATCCAGAACCTACAAAGAACTCAAACAAATTTACAAGAAAAAAACAAACAACACCATCAAAAAGTGGGCAAAGGATATGAACAGACATTTCTCAAAAGAAGACATTCATACAGCCAACAGACACATGAAAAAATGCTCATCATCACTGGCCATCAGAGAAATGCAAATCAAAACCACAATGAGATACCATCTCACACCAGTTAGAATGGCAATCATTAAAAAGTCAGGAAACAACAGGTGCTGGAGAGGATGTGGAGAAATAGGAACACTTTTACACTGTTGGTGGGATTGTAAACTAGTTCAACCATTATGGAAAACAGTATGGCGATTCCTCAAGGATCTAGAACTAGATGTACCATATGACCCAGCCATCCCATTACTGGGTATATACCCAAAGGATTCTAAATCATGCTGCTATAAAGACACATGCACACCTATGTTTATTGCAGCACTATTCACAATAGCAAAGACTTGGAATCAACCCAAATGTCCATCAGTGAGAGACTGGATTAAGAAAATGTGGCACATATACACCATGGAATACTATGCAGCCATCAAAAAGGATGAGTTTGTGTCCTTTGTAGGGACATGGATGCAGCTGGAAACCATCATGCTTAGCAAACTATCACAAGAACAGAAAACCAAACACCGCATGTTCTCACTCAAAGGTGGGAACTGAACAATGAGATCACTTGGACTCGGGAAGGGGGACATCACACACTGGGGCCTATCATGGGGAGGGGGGAGGCGGGAGGGATTGCATTGGGAGTTATACCTGATGTAAATGACGAGTTGATGGGTGCTGACGAGTTGATGGGTGCAGCTTCTCGTCAACTTCTGTGGTCTGTAGAAGTTGGCCTACTTCTGTGGTCTGTAGTTCCAATGAAAGTTTATTTTGTAGAGCCTTTGTGATGTTTTTTTGTTCTTGGTTTACCTGGGGTTCCCACTGGTCTCTGCTGGTGCTGATGGGGTATAAATGTTTTCTCATGCTGGGAAGCCTGGTGTCCCTTGGTGGAGAAGGGTAGTCTCAGGGCTTTGAGGGCAAAGAGGATTTTGGGGATGAGAAACTTGTTGTGGCAGAGGTCTTATTGCTGATGCCACTGCCACTCTGGTGTATCTAGTATACATACGGCACAAGTATACATATGTAACAAACCTGCACGTTATGCACATGTACCCTAGAACTTAAAGTATAATAATAATAAAAAATAAAAAAAATTAAAAAAAGAAAGGTAATTGATATTTTTGTGTTTTTCTTACATTCTATGATCTTGCTGAACTCATTTGTTAGTTCCAGCCAATCATGTAGATGATCACATCATCTGCAAATTGAGGCAGTTTAATCTCTTATTTTCCAATCTGTGTGTCTTTTATTTCTTGTTTACTTATTTCAGTGATTCGAACTTCCAGCAATGTTGAAATAAGTGGTAAGAGTGAACATCCTAGCCTTGTCTACAAGCAGTCTTTCATCAAGTAAGATGTTCGCTGTGGATTATTTGTAGATGCTCTCAATGAAGTTGAATTAATTCTCCTTTGTCCCTAACTGCATGAGAGTTTTTCAATCTCAAATGCTTTCTCTAAATCAATTAATAAAGCTATATATTTTCTCTTTATACTGTTGATGTGATCAGTTGCATTGACTGATTTTCAAACACGGAAGTAAACTTGAGTACCTGGAATCAATTTCATTTGGTCATGGTGGGTAATTCTTTTTATACATTGTTTTATTCGATTTGCTAATAGGTAGGTAAGGACTTTTTCATCTAAGTTTATAAAAAATTTTGGTCTGTAGTTTTCTTTTTTGTACTTTTTCTGGTTTGATTATTAAGGTAATATGGGCTTCATAATATAGGCTGGGAAGTGTTCTCTCTTTTCTTGTTTTTTGAAAGAGGTTATGTAAAATTAGCATTAATTTTTTTTTAAAATGTTTGATAGAATTCTCTAGTAAAACTGTTTGGGCCTGGAGAATTCTTTCTTTGTGAACCTTTTAATTACTAATTCATTTCTTTAATTATAGTACAAATCAAACTATTTCATCTTGGTTGAGTTTGGCAGCTAGTAACTTTTCAGAAATTGGTCCATTTCTTCTAAATTTTTAAATTTTTGAGCCTAAAGTTGTGTGTAGTTTTTCCTTATTGTGCTTTTTAATGGCTTCAGGACCGGTAGTGATATATCTTGTTTCATGCCTCATAGTGGTGATTTGTGTTTTCTCTTTTCATTATTGCTAGTCTCGCTAGGGTTTTATCAATTTTATTGGCTTGTGCTTTACTGAATTTTTTCTATTGGTTTTCTGTTGCCAATTTTCTGGATTTCTGATCATATCTTTAATATTCCCATCCTTTTGTCTTTGAGTTTAGTTTGCTTTTGTTTTTCTCATTTCTTTTTTTATTTTTTAATTTTTGTGTGTATATAGTAGGTGTATAATCTTATGGGGTACATGAGATGTTTTGATACAGGCATGCAATTCCTAATAATCACGTCATGAAGAATAGGGTATCCATCTCCTCAAGCATTTATCTTTTGGGTTACAAACAATCTAATTATACTATTTAGCTATTTTAAGCTGTATAATTAAATTATTATTGACTATAGTCACCTTGTTGTACTATCAAATAGTAGGTCTTATACTTTTTAACTATTTTTTTTGAAACCACATTTTTTTAATTTCTTGAAGTAGAGACTTAGATTAATTATTCAAGACCTTTCCCTATTTCCAATGTAAATATTTAGGGGAATAACTTTCTGTTTCAACACTGCATTAAAGACATTCTACATATTTTGATATGTTACATTTTAATTCAATTCTCTCTCTCTCTCTTTGTCTTTCTCTCTCTCTCCTTTTCAGTTTTAGCAGGCAGTCACCCTGCTTAGATTTAGTGTGAAGTCTGTGGCCTACTTCTGTGGTCTGTAGTTCCAATGAAAGTTTATTTTGTAGAGCCTTTGTGATGTTATTTTGTTCTTGGTTTACCTGGGGTTCCCACTGGTCTCTGCTGGTGCTGATGGGGTATAAATGTTTTCTCATGCTGGGAAGCCTGGTGTCCCTTGGTGGAGAAGGGTAGTCTCAGGGATTTGAGGGCAAAGAGGATTTTGGGGATGAGAAACTTGTTGTGGCAGAGGTCTTATTGCTGATGCCACTGCCACTCTGGTGTATCTAGTTGTAGGAGGGAAGTGTTGGTCTTATAAGGGACAGAGAGTTCTTCCTTGACTGATTGTTTTGAACTGGACTCTGGGACCTATCCGTTTGCCAGTGGTGCCATGCTTGCCCTCAGATGACTGCTATTTTATTGTAGAGATAGAATTGGTCCTACCTGGACTGCCTTCTGTCACTAGGTTGAGGGTTGGGAAACACCAGGTCTGGGTTGCCTTCTTCTTTTGGGTGAAGGGAGGTAACATGCCCTTCCCTTGTGTCATTATTCGGGTCCTAGGATCTCAAACTAGTTCCTCTTTCTACCTTTTAGATTTTTCCTTTGGTGATCTCTTGTCTCTTGTGATATTGCAAGGATTATGATTATATTTAGCAGAGGAGAGCAGAGAGAAAGAAGTCTATGCTATTTAGTCTGGATAAGAATTTTTCTTGTATTTTTTATAAAGCAAAAGTTTTAAATTTTTATTAAGTTTAAATTATCAATTTTTTTATCTTTTTGATTTGTGCTTATATTAGTTCATTCTTACACTACTACAAATAAATACCTGAGACTGGTAATTTGTAAAGAAAAGGGATTAATTGGCTCATGGTTCTGCAAGTTCTACAGGAAGCATGGTAGCTTCTGCTTCTGGGGAGGCCTCAGGAAATTTACAATCATGGTGGAAGGTGAAGGAGAAGCAGGCTTATATTATATGTCGAGAGCAGAAGGAAGATAGAGCAGGGAGGTGCCACACACTTTTAAACAACCAAATCTTGTAAGAACTCTATCACAAGAACAGCACCAAAGGGATGGTGCTAAACCATTCATGAAAGATCCACTCCCATGATCCAGTCACCTCCCACTAGGACCCAGCTTCAGCACTGAGATTACATTTGAACATGAGATTTGGGTGGGGACAGAGATCCAAACCGTAGTCCACCCTGGCTTCTCCCAAATCTTATGGCCTTCTCACATTTCAAAATACAATAATGCTTTCCCAACAGTACCACAAAGTCTAAACTCATTCCAGCATTAACTCAAAAGTCTGTGGTCCAAATTCTCATTTGAGACAAGGCTAGTTCCTTCTGCCTATGAGCCTGTAAAATCAAAAACAAGTTAGTTACTCCTTGTTTTGGCACAATGGAGGTATAGGTGTTGGGTAAGTACTCCCATTCCAAAAGGGAGAAATTGACCAGAAGGAAGAGGCTACAGTCTCCATGCAACTCCAAAACCCAGCAGGGCAGTCGTTAAATCTTAAGGATCCAAAATAATCTCCTTTGGCTCCATGTCTCACATCTAGGGCACACTGGTGTGAAGGGTGAACTCCCAAAGCCATGGACAGCTCCTCCTCTGTGGCTTTACAGTGTTCGGCCCCCATGGCTGCTCTCATAGACTGATGTTGAGTGTCTTTAGCTTTTCCAGGCACATGGTGCAACCTGTAAGTGGATCTACAATCCTGAGGTCTGGAGGACAGTGGCTGTCTCCTCACAGCTCCACCAGGCAGTGCCCCAGTGGGGGCCCTGTATGAGGGCTCCAACCCCACATTTCCCCTCTGCACTGCTTTAGTAGATGTCCTCCATGAGGGCTCTGTCCCTGCAGCAGCTTCTGTCTGGACATCTGGGATTTTCCATACATCCTATGAAATCTAGGCAGAGACTCCTCAGCTTCAACTCTTGCACTCTGTGCACCCACAGGCTTAACACCATTTGGAAGCCACTAAGGCTTACAGCTTGCCCCCTCTGAAAAAGCAGCCCAAACTATACCTGGTCCCCTTTTAACCACACATGGACCTGGAGCACCTGGGATGCAGAGAGCAGTGTCCCAAGGCTGCTCAGGGTGGTAGGGCCCTGGGCCTGGACCACAGAACCATTTTTCCGTCCTAGGCTTCCAGGCCTATGGTGGGAGGGGCTGCTGCAGCGGTTTTTGAAATCCCATCAAGGTCTTTTTCCCATTGATTGGCTATCAGCATTTGCCTTCCTTTTAATTATGCAAATTTCTGCAGCCTTCTTGAATTTTTGAATATGGATTTTTCTACTACATGGCCAGGCTGCAAATTTCTCAAACTTTTACACTCTGCTTCCCTTTTAAATGTAAGTTCCAGGTTTAGGTTATTTCTTTGCTCAGGCAAATGAGCGTAGGTTGTTAGAAGCAGCCGGGCCACATCTTGAACACTTTGCTGCTTAGAAATTTCTTCTGCTGGATACCCTAAATTATCACTCTCAAATTCAAAGTTCCACAGTTCCCTAGGCCCAGGGCACAATGCGGCCAACCTCTTTGCTAACACATAACAAAAGTGACCTTTGCTCTAGTTCCCAATAAGTTCTTCATCTCCATCTGAGACTTCTTCAGCCTGGACTTCATTGTCTATATCACTATAGCATTTTGGTCATAACAATTTGACAAGTCTCTAGGAAGTTCCAAACTTTCCTTCATCTTCCTGTCTTCTTCTGAGCCCTCCAAACTGTTCCAACCTCTGCTTGTTACCCAGTTCCAAAGTTGCTTCCACATTTTCAGATATCTTTATAGCAATGCACCACTCCATGGTACCATTTTCTGTATTAGTGCATTCTGTCACTGCTATATAGAAATACCTGAGACTGGGTAATTTATGAAGAAAAGAGGTTTAATTGGTTCATAGTTCTGCAAGCTGTACAGGAAGCATGGTGGCTTCAGCTTCTAGGGAGGCCTTAGGAAACTTACAAGTATGGTAGAAGGTGAAGGGGAAGTAGGCTTGTCTTACATGATGGGAGCAGGAAGAGGATAGAGAGCAGGGAGGTGCCACACTCTTTTAAACAGCCAGATCTCATGAGAACTCTATCACAAGAACAGCACCAAAGAGATGGTGCTAAACCATTCATGAAGGATCCACCCCAGTGATCCAATCACCTCCCACCCAGCCCCAGGTCCAGCACTGGGAATTACAGTTCAACATGAGATTTGGGTGAGAACACAAATTCAAACCATATCAGTGCTTTTGATGTCTTAAGTAAAAAATATTTTCCTAAGCTAATGCTACAAAAATTTTCTCTCATGTTTTCATCTAGAAGTTTGATAGTTTTCTTTCTTAGGTTTAGGTTTATGATACATGTTTCAGAATAATTTTTGTATATGCTGTGAAGTAATAATAATCAAGGTTCCTTTTTTACACATAAATTTCTAGTTGTTCAGCACCATCTGTTGAAAATGTTATCCTTTCCTTTTTGAATTGCCTATGTATCTCTGTCAACAATCAATTGTCCATATATGTGTGGTTGTATTTATGGATTTCATCTGTTTTATTGATTTATATTTTTATTTTTACACCAGTGGAAGTTTTCCAACTTTGTTCTTCATTGTGTTTCTATGTTAGCTATAGAATCAACCTATCAATTTCAACAACAAAAAGACTGGTAGGATTTTGTTTGAGGCTGTGTTAAGCTTATAGGTCAATTTAGGGAGAACCCACACTAATGATATTGAGCTTTTTCAATCTATAAACATAATACATTTTCCCATTTAAGTAGGGGTTCTTTAATTTCTGTAAGAAATGTTTGTAATATTTAATATGCATGTTTTACACATTCTTGTTAAATTTATCCCTAGGTATTTCATCATTTTCGATGCTGTTGCATCAAGAACTTTGTATCAAAGGAAACTAGGTTAATATAGAAATCAATTATTTTATATATATGTAAAGAACAACTAGAAATTGAAAATTTTTTAAAAATACAATTGCCTTGCCTAGAATTTCAACTACAGTGTAGAATATAAGGATGAGAGTGAATAGCCTGCCTTGTTCCTGATCTTAGGGAAAATATATTCAATCTTTCACAATTAAGTTTTATGTTAGATTAGGAAAGTTCCCTTTGACTCTTGGCTTGGTAGAAAATTTTATCAAGAAGAGGTTTTAATTTTGTAAAATGCTTTTTCTGTATCTATTGAGATGATTATGTTGTTGTTCTTAGATTGTTAATATTGTGCATTCCTAAAATGGACACCAGTGGTCAAGATATAGTATTATTTTACATATTGCTTGACTCAATTTGCTAATATTTGTTAAAGATTTTTACATCTATTTTCTTGAAAGATAGTAGTATGTAACTTTTTTTCTATCATGTGTTTGCTTGGTTTTAGGATTAGCATAATGCTGGTCTTCTAAAATGAGTTGAAACAGATTTTCTCTTTTATTTTCTGAGAGTTTGTGTAGAACTGACATTATTTGTTCCTTAAACATCAGATAGAATTCAACTGTGAAGGAATCTGGGCCTGAAGGGTGTCTTTTTCCAGTGGAGGGTGGGTAGGAATAGTAAGGCAGACTATTTTTAATTATTAATATTTCTATTATACACCCTGTAGCAACTGTTGATGTTAACATTTTCAGGCCCACTACATTCTTTCAGATTGAGATATTCACGGAATATAGTTTTTGCAGATTTTAAATAGTTCACTTTGGTCAGCTTTTTTGTTTTCTTTGTAATGCCTTATATATATGGTCTTCCATATACTACTACGCTCAATTTTTTATTTAAATGAGTCCAGTTTTCCTGTAGCTGTAAAACCATTAAGGTCCAACAAGAAGTTCCCTTAAACAGTTGACTTTTCTCTCTATGACAACGTAGCTAACTAGGTTTCATCACCTTTCCCAATGGACGATTGAAGTATTTTATGACAATAGCATGGTAAGAGCTTACAAAACTCATCTTTCTTGGAAAATAAATTTAATTTATTGGTCAATTGAATATAGCCCTTTTTTCTTCTCACTCATTTTTCACTGTTGACTCCTTGGAACTTTGAACTTCTCTCACCATTTTGATTCTTTTGCCCTTTTACATTAAAATAAAAATTGGAATAGACTCTTTCAAGGTTTGATCACCTTATATATGAATATAATTTTTAAAAAATGCCTTTGAATCACAGATACTTCTCTTCACACTAAAATTGAGACTGGCTTCTATATATACTTTTTAAAACTACAGTTTCTTTTCTCTTTCTCTCTCTTGTTTGTAAATACCTGAAAAGAGACTCCAGACAGAGCTGGAAACTGTAAGATTAATGCCAGTGACATAGAAAAGTCAAAGTAAAGCATAATTATTTGTTTTAGAGTAAAATTAGACCAAATGAAACAAAAAAGTAAGACCTTAAACATTCCTGGAAGTTCATATTAGACTCCTTACATTAAAACTATCTGCCAACTTGTAATCCTTTACTTAAGTCTATTTTCCTCAGCTACCAGCATTCAATACCTAGGAAAAAAGCAGTTTGTTATCGAAGTATATTATTTTTTAAATTTTGTTTCATTACAAGTGTTGCAAACAGCATTTCTTTCCTCTAATATTAATTACCAATCTGCAGTTTCTGGTTTTCATTATAGACTAAATAAATGCTATAGGCTAACCAAGGAAATTAATTTCTAATGTAGCATTTTTTCCTATAAGAATTTGCACTTGAAATAATAATCTCTCTTCTTCATTCAAAATCAGATTTAAGTGTCTAGTAGCCTTGATGTCTAGTCTACCTTTATTATCTCTAGTTACTTATCTTCCATTCTCTCCTCAACTCTTTGCAATCTGATTCCCATAACAATCCAACCCTAGAATTTACTCTTGTTGAAGGTACCAAGAGTATCTGTTTATCAAAGATAATGCTGAGATTTGTCTTTTCTTTTGATCATATTGACCACCTATTTCTCTTAAGAGTTTTTTGTTTCTGTGATACTATTTCCTTTAATTCTCTCACTATTCTAATCATTTTCTATAAGTGTTTTTTACTACTTTCCCACTTTCTGCCTGTTCAGGTCTGGGTTACTGATTTTCTTACCTGTGAGTATATTCTAGGCTCACATGTATTTGGACAGTCTCATGCACTCTCATAAATTCAACTCTCTAGTCTTCCAACCCTTTTTTCTTGAGTTCCAGTCTCATATTTCCAAATCTGAAGTATAATTCCTCTCTTATTCTTTTCCCCCTTCTTAACTGGTAGTGTCATTCAACATCAACCCAGCCTGTGTTAGTTACCCAAGTATTAGCTAGACTAATACTTGGTCTAGCTAATACTTCAGTGTTGAACTTGAAAGTGACTACAATTAGTGTTAGGGCTACTGAAGCTTCATATAATACCTTTATTTTTATTTTTTTGCAAATTAGACAAAGTTACCCCCTTACTTCAGCTTCTATACTTCATAAAACAACATGTAACTTGCATCATTCAATAATCTATTTATATTGAAGCATTTTATATAAATGTATAATAATTAGGAAGTAAATAACACTCCCTTAGATGTTGTGCTATCAAGCAGTAAACAACCTATACAAGTACACACAGCAGAATAGTTCATATTTCTAAGGCCAAGAAAGAAAAGGTTAAGATGGTGTTTATTTCTATGAGCTCTATGAAATTTAAAAGATGCCCTAAAGAATCCTAGTGATTCCTGCTGCCTTCCAATGGCTCATGAAAACAATGATTAGTGTTATAGATTATTGGGAAAAGCACATTTAAATATATGATATAATTATTTCAGGCAATATCTTTGAAGGATATGTCTTGGTGATGTAACCTCTACATTGTTCCTGGACCAATACCATATAATATATGAGATTCTCTGTGTCCAGGTAGGTGGTGAGTACAAATCCTGTGGAAATACGTATTACAATTTCACTGGCATGCCTCATAACAAATGTTTGAGAGTTCAAAACATTCTTGGGACACAGTGATTTTCTAAACCTTTCAATAGCTTAAACTGTAGGGTCCAGACAACACATCATCATGAAAAAAATACATAAAAACAGATATCTAGAAAACTTTAGGGGAGGAAGGACTTAGTTTTGGGGGCTGTTACAGGCTTGTAGGCTTTCTTCAGAACATTAGTTAGCCACTCAAGAATAGTGCCTGATGAAAAGTAGTGGTGACAATTCCTGGCAAAAGATTTTAATGCTCAGTAGGGAAATCCAGAAGAATGAAACGTAGGCTCTAGTTATTTATTACTACATACATATAGTACATATTATATATACATGTTAAATGTAGCTATAAAATTAGATCACACTATATATTTGCATCCTTATATTTCATTTATCATGAGCATTTTGCCTATGTCAATAAATACACATTTTTCAAAAGCATCATTTAAAAGTCATTGAAGTAGTTCATTGTATGCTGTTAACGTATTTGTAGTTCTATTTTTACTGTTTGCTTTTTTACCTTTCTAAAAACATGGAATGCAGAAATAGAAGAAGTATGAAAGAATCTAAAATCTAGGAAAATATTTATTTACAAAAAGGTAAATTATTTCTTTAGTATCTATTCTTGAAGGGAGATTTAGTGGGATGATTGAATAAGGGCATTTTTGTGAGCCTTGGTATATACTTCTGAATTGTTTTCCAGAAAGGTTATACAACTTTTGTTTTGTTGACAGACTAGTTTGACTGATCTTAAAAGGAAAAAAATACAGGCATAATGTAGCTGCATATAAACAAAGATTTGATACAGACTTATTTCATCTTTAAAGAACAATTTGATAAATATAGGGTAGATGATAGTTCAATAAATTAAATTTGCTGTAGAAAAAGGACCTGATTATAGGAAGAAAAAAAAAAACCAGCCTTAAAGTTTCTAGCAGATTGCCACTGGCTCTTTTCTTTGCAGTATTTCCTTTTAAAGCAATGATAGAAATGAAGATATAGAAAATTTGTTCAGAAGATTTGATGATCAAGAAAAGTGATATTTAGGAAGTAATTATTTGGTTAAATGTTGGAGGCACCAGAACATAGTAGTTAAATACGTAGGTTTTGGAGACAGATTGGGTTTTAAAACCCAGCTTTCCCACTTGTTCTGTAACTTGGGTCAAGTTACCTAACCTGTCTCAACCTCATTATTCTTTTCATTATGACCTTCCTATCCATTCTTTTTCTTATCTATTTGTACACAGTGTGAACATAAGCACATTTTTTAAAAGATGTTTTAATTTCTTTATACATAATTATTTATGTGATTCCATTATGGCAAGATTGTTATTCACGTCCACAAAGAAAATAAACTTCAATTGAAAGACATTTTCCCTGGTGGGGAGTGGGGAATGGAAGAAGTTGGGAACAAATAGTCATATTTTTCATAGGACTGTTGTGAAAATGAAATGATTTAAAATGTGTAAAATGCTAAACATGTTTTCTAGCACACAGGAACTATAAAATAACTTACTATTAATATAAAGAACTATATAATTACTTATATATGTTATTAATCTAAAAATACTTAGGCAAACTGGAAGCATGAATCAATTAATAGGATCAAATATGCTAACAATAAATATAAGTTATTTACCTGGGCCTAAAAATGATGACATGATTGTCAGCTTTAGTTATAAAAATATGATTTATTTAATTAAATATAGGGTTGTTAGTATGATGTGTCTATAAATAAATTTAAGCTAAGGATGACTTATGGCTGCATTAGTAGAAGTATGGCGTTTAGAATAACGCAGATGATAGTCCTGTCTTACTCTGAGTTAATCACACCATGCAGAAGCATTGTATGCAGTTCTGGATGCAAGATTTTAAGGTTAGAGCTTGGTTTGGGATTAAAGTTTATTTTAAACAATTTATTTGTTATCGGGATTTTTCTCTCAAGTAATATTATTTTGAGGAGACTGAATAAAGTAAGGATATTTCATGTGAAGAAGGGAAGTTTGGAAGGATATGATAGCTATCCACAAGTATTTGAAAAGATACTTCATGGATTAATTAAAGTTCTGCTCAATACAGGTAATAGAAATTAGGAAAATGTGGAAAAATTCAATGGATCCAAGGAAGATCTGAACACTCAGGCAGCAGTGAGGCAGCTCCAGATGTCTCATTCAGCAACAGATATTGAGGCACCTTCCTCAATCCAGCACCTCTGAGTACTACCATTGATGTGCCTCAGCGCCAACTTCCCAAGTCTCTTCCCAATTCCCTGGAGATAGAATCTGATTATCCAACATGTAACAGGTTCACTCTTCAATAAGTGGGAATGGAAGTAGTAAGATGGGCTTCAAATTTAGGTTCCTAGGAGTCAAAGCTAAGAATGAACATTCATCATTTTTCATAGGTGGGCCTGCCTCCCTTTACTTCTTTTCCTGCCTTCTCTGAAATCTAAGTACAGAGAAAGATTTTTAAAGAAGCTTTATTGGCGTTCTTATCCATTTCTTTCAGTGTATTGTCCTAAGTCTATTATATAACAGTTGCTGTTTATCGTTACTAAAGATTGAGCATAAGGAAATGTCCTTTATTGAGAGATTGCTTTTCTTCTGAAATTAATGATTAATGTGATGCATCTTAAAAGGTAGAAGACTGTATATAAAAGTCTTGTGGAAGAGATAGCTGCTAGGTAATCAATTTATTTTAGATTTGGGCCTATAGAAGCTCTCCTTTTAAGACTATTTTAGGGAAGTATTGAACATACAGTGTTTTATTTCTAATAAGAGATGAGCTTTGGCAAATGGAAATTTACAATGTTACCTACCTCTGCTATCCATTAGTACAGAAATATGAAATAAACATTAATAGCGAACATATAAATATTTATAAATATTTTAATCAATATCAATGGCTTTTAGTAATTTTGAAAAGTTGTGTTTTTTTCTGAATCAATGAAGATTTAAAAATCTTTTAGAGGAATCTGCACCAAGATGGCCGAATAGGAACAGCTCCAGCCTCCAGCTCCTAGCGTGAGCGACAGAGAAGACGGGTGATTTCTGCATTTCCAACTGAGGTACTAGGTTCATCTCACTGGAGCGTGTCGGATAGAGGGTGCAGGAGAGTGGGTGCAGCCCAGTGAGTGAGAGCCGAAGCAGGGCGAGAGATTGTCCCCCACCAGGAAGCACAAGGGGGAAGGGAATTCCCTTTCTTAGCCAAGGGAAACTGTGACACACAATACCTGGAAAATCGGGTCACTCCCACCCTAATACTGTGCTTTACCAAGGGTTTTAGCAAACAGCACACCAGGAGATTATATCCCAAGCCTGACTCAGAGAGTCCCACGCCCGGCTCAGAGAGTCCCATGCCCATGGAGCCTCCCTCATTGCTAGCACAGAAGTCTGAGATCTAACTGCAAGGTGGCAGCAAGGCTGGGGGAGGGGTGCCCACCATTGCTGAGGCTTGAGTAGGTAAACAAAGTGGCCAGGAAGCTCCAACTGGGTGGAGCCCACTGCAGCTCAAGGAGGCCTGCCTGCCTCTGTAGACTCCACCTCTGGGGACAGGGCATAGCCAGACAAAAGGCAGCAGAAACCAATGCAGATGTAAATGTCCCTGTCTGACAGCTTTGAAGAGAATAGTGGTTTTCCTAGCATGGAATTTGAGATCTGAAAACAGACAAACTATCTGCTCAAATGGGTCCCTGACACCTGAGTAGCCTAACTGGGAGACATCCCCCACTAGGGGCAGACGGACACCTCACACCTTACATGGCTGGGTACACCTCTGAGACAAAGCTTCCAGAGGAACGATCAGACAACACCATTTGCTGTTCAGCAATATTCACTCTTCTGCAGCCTCCGCTGCTGATACCCAGGCAAAGAGGGTCTGGAGTGGACACCCAGCAAACTCCAACAGACCTGCAGCTGAGGGTCCCGGCTGTTAGAAGGAAAAATAACAAACAGAAAGGAAATCCACACCGAAAACCCATCTGTACGTCACCATCATCAAAGACCAAAAGTAGATAAAACCAAAAAGATGGGGAAAAAGTAGTACAGAAAAGCTGGAAATTCTAAAAATCAGAGCACCTCTCCCCCTCCAAAGGAACGCAGCTCCTCACCAGCAACAGAACAAAGCTGGATGGAGAATTACTTTGACGAGTTGAGAGAAGACTTCAGACAATCAAACTTCTCTGAGCAAAAGGAGAAAGTACGAACCCAGCACAAATAAGCTAAAAACCTTGAAAAAAGATTTGATGAATGGCTAACTAGAATAACTAATGCAGAGAAGTCCTAAAACGACCTGATAGAGATGAAAACCATGACATGAGAACTATGTGACAAATGCACAAGTTTCAGTAACTGACTTGATCAACTGGAAGAAAGGGTATCAGTGATTGAAGATCAAATGAATGAAATGAAGTGAGAAGAGAAGTTTAGAGAAAAAAGAGTAAAAAGAAATGAAAAAAGCCTCCAAGAAATATAGAACTATGTGAAAAGACCATTCTACGTCTGATTGGTATACCTCAAAGTGATAGGGAGAAGGAAACCAAGTTGGAAAACACTCTGTAGGATATTATCCAGGAGAACTTCCCCAACCTAGCAAGACAGGCTAACATTCAAATTCAGGAAATACAGAGAATGCCATAAAGATACTCCTTGAGAAGAGCAACTCCAAGACACATAATTGTCAGATTCACCAAAGTTGAAATGAAGGAAAAAATGTTAAGGGCAGCCAAAGAGAAAAGTCCGGGTTCCCACAAAGGGAAGCCAATCAGACTAACAGCAGATCTCTTGGCAGAAACTCTACAAGCCAGAAGAGAGAGGGGGCCAATATTCAATATTCTTAAAGAAAAGAATTTTCAACCCAGAATTTCATATCCAGCCAAACTAAGTTTCATAAGTGAAGGAGAAATAAAATCCTTTATAGACAAGCAAATGCTTAGAGATTTTGTCACCAACAGGCCTGCCCTACAAGAGCTCCTGAAGGAAGCACTAAACATGGAAAGGAACAACCAGTACCAGCCACTGCAAAAACATGCCAAAATGTAAAGACTATCGATGCTAGGAAGAAACTGCATCAACTAATGAGCAAAATAACCAGCTAACATCATAATGACAGGATCAAGTTCACACATAACAATATTAACCTTAAATATAAATGGGCTAAATGCTCCAATTAAAGGACACAGACTGGCAAATTGGATAAAGAGTCAAGACCCATCAGTTTGCTGTATGCAGGTTACCCATCTCACATGCAGAAACACACATAGGCTCAAAATAAAGGGATGGAGGAAGACCTACCAAGCAAATAGAAAACAAGAAAAGGCAGGGGTTGCAATCCTAGTCTCTGATAAAATAGACTTTAAACAAACAAAGATCAAAAGAGACAAAGAAGGCCATTACATAATGGTAAAGGGATCAATTCATCAGTAAGAGCTAACTATCCTAAATATATATGCACCCAATACCAGAGCACCCACATTCATAAAGCAAGTCCTTAGAGACTTACAAGGAGACTTAGACTCCCACACAACAATAATGGGAGACTTTAACACCCCATTGTCAACATTAGACACATCAACAAGACAGAAAGTTATTAAGGATATCCAGGAATTGAACTCAGCCCTGCACCAAGCCGACCTAATAGACATCTACAGAACTCTCCACCTCAAATCAACAGAATATGCATTCTTCTCAGCACCACATCACACTTATTCCAAAACTGACCACATAGTTGGAAGTAAAGAACTCCTCAACAAATGTAAAAGAACAGAAATTATAACAAACTGACTTTCAGACCACAGTGCAATCAAACTAGAACTCAGGTTTAAGAAACTCAATCAAAACCACTCAACTACATGGAAAGTGAACAACCTGCTCCTGAATGACTACTGGGTACATAATGAAATGAAGGCAGAAATAAAGATGTTCTTTGAAACCAATGAGAACAAAGATACAACATACCAGAATCTCTGGGACACATTTAAAGCAGTGTGTAGAGGGAAATTTATAGCACCAAATGCCCACAAGGGAAAGCAGGAAAGATCTAAAATCAACACCCTAACATCACAATTAAAAGAACTAGAGAAGCAAGAGCAAACACATTCAAAAGCTAGCAGAAGGCAAGAAATAACTAGGATCAGAGCAGAACTGAAGGAGATAGAGACACAAAAAACCCTCCAAAAAATCAGTGAATCCAGGAGCTGGTTTTTAAAAAATTTCAACGAAATTGATAGACTGCTAGCAAGACTAATAAAGAAGAAAAGAGAGAAGAATCAAATAGATGCAATAAAAAATGATAAAGGGGATATCACCACCGACCCCACAGAAATACAAACTACCATCAGAGAATACTATAAACACTTCTACGCAAACAAACTAGAAAATCTAGAAGGAAATGGATAAATTCCTAGATACATACACTCTTCAAGACTAAACCAGGAAGAAGTTGAATCCCTGAATAGACCAATAACAGGTTCTGAAATTGAGGCAATAATTAATAGCCTACCAACCAAAAAAAGTCCAGGACCAGATGGATTCATAGCTGAATTCTACCAGAGGTACAAGGAGGAGCTGGTACCGTTCCTTCTGAAATTATTCCAATCAATAGAAAAAGAGGGAATTCTTCCTAACTCATTTCATGAGGCCAACATCATCCTGATACCAAAGCCTGGCAGAGACACAACAAAAAAAGAGAATTTTAGACCAATATCCTTGATGAACGTCAATGCAAAAATCCTCAATAAAATACTGGCAGACCAAATCCAGCAGCATATCACAAAGCTTATCCACCATGATCAAGTGAGCTTCATCCCTGGGATGCAAGGATGGTTCAACATACACAAATCAATAAACGTAATCCAGCATATAAACAGCACCAAAGACAAAAACCACATGATTGTCTCAATAGATGTAGAAAAGGCCTTTGACAATATTCAACAGCCCTTCATCATAAAAACTCTCAATAAATTTGGTATTGATGGAACACATCTCAAAAATTGTAAGAGCTATTTATGACAAAACCACAGCCAATATCATACTGAATGGGCAAAAACTAGAAGCATTCCCCTTGTAAACTGGCACAAGACAGGGATGCCCTCTCACACCACTCCGATTCAACATAGTGTTGGAAGTTCTAGCCAGGGCAGTCAGGCAAGAGAAAGAAATAAGGGCATTCAATTAGGAAAAGAGGAAGTCAAATTGTCCCTGTTTGCAGATGACATGATTGTATATTTAGAAAACCCCATAATCTCAGCCCAAAATCTCCTTAAGCTGATAAGAAACTTCAGCAAAGGCTCAGGATACAAAATCAATGTGCAAGTCACTAGCATTCTTATATACCAATAACAGACAAACAGAGAGCCAAATCATGAGTGAACTCCCATTCACAATTGCTTTAAAGATAATAAAATACCTAGGAATCCAACTTACAAGGGATGTGAAGGACCTCTTCAAGGAGAACTACAAACCACTGTTCAATGAAATAAAAGAGGACACAAACAAATGGAAGACCATTCCATGCTCATGGATAGGAAGAATCAATATCGTGAAAATGACCATTGCCCAAGGTAATTTATAGATTCAATGCCATCCCCATTAAGCTACCAATCACTTTCATCACAGAACTGGAAAAAAATACTTTAAAGTTCATATGGAACCAAAAAAGGAGCCCGCATTGCCAAGGCAATCCTAAGCCAAAAGAACAAAGCTGGAGGCCTCAGGCTACCTGAGTTCAAACTGTACTACAAGGCTACAGTAACCAAAACAGCATGGTACTGGTACCAAAACAGACATATAGACCAATGGAACAGAACAGAGCCCTCAGAAATAATACCACACATCAACAACCATCTGATCTTTGACAAACCTGACAAAAACAAGCAATGGGGAAAGGATTCCCTATTAATAAATGGTGCTGGGAAAACTGGCTAGCCATATGTAGAAAGCTGAAACTGGATCCCTTCCTTACTCCTTATACAAAAATTAATTCAAGATGGATTAGAGACTTAAATGTTAGACATAAAACCATAAAAACTCTAGAAGAAAACCTAGGCAATACCATTCAGGACATAGGCATGGGCAAGGACTTCATGTCTAAAACACCAAAAGCAATGGCAACAAAAGCCAAAATTGACAAATGGGATCTAATTAAACTAAAGAGCTCTGCACAGCAAGAGAAACTACCATCAGAGTGAACAGGCAACCCACAGAATGGGAGAAAATTTTTGCAATCTACTCATCTGACAAAGGGCTAATATCCAGAACCTACAAAGAACTCAAACAAATTTACAAGGAAAAAAAAACCCCATCAAAAAGTGGGCAAAAGATATGAACAGACACTTCTCAAAAGAAGACATTTATGCAGCCAACAGACACATGAAAAAATGCTCATCATCACTAGCCACCAGAGAAATGCAAACCAAAACCACCATGAGATACCATCTCACACCAGTTAGAATGGCGATCATTAAAAAATCAGGAAACAACAGGTGTTGGAGAGGATGTGGAGAAATAGGAACATGTTTACACTGTTGGTGGGAGTGTAAACTAGTTCAACCATTGTGGAAGACAGTGTGGCAATTCCTCAAGGATCTGGAACTAGAAATACCATTTGACCCAGCCATCCCATCACTGGGTATATACCCAAAGGAGTATAAATCATGCTTCTATAAAGACACATGCACACATATGTTTATTGCAACACTATTCACAATAGCAAAGACTTGGAACCAACCCAAATGTCCATCAATGACAGACTGGATTAAGAAAATGTGGCACATATACACTGTGGAAAACAATGCAGCCATATAAAAGGATGAGTTTGTGTCCTTTGTAGGGACATGGATGCAGCTGGAAACCATCATTCTGAGACTACTATCGCAAGGACAGAACACGAAACACTGCATGTTCTCACTCATAGGTGGGAATTGAACAATGAGAACACTTGGACACAGGAAGGGGAACATCACACACTGGGGCCTGTTGTGGGGTGGGGGGAGGGGAGAGGGATAGCATTGGGAGATATACCTAATGTAAAAGACGAGTTAATGGGTGCAGCACACCAACATGGCACATGTATACATATGTAATAAAGCTGCACATTGTGCACATGTACCCTAGAACTTAAAAGTATATTAAAAAAGAAAAAAAAAATCTTTTAGAGATCGGGAGCGGTGACTCACGCCTGTAATCCCAGCACTTTGGGAGGCCGAGGCGGGCGGAACACGAGGTCAGGAGATCAAGACCAACCTGGTCAACATTGTGAAACCCTGTCTCTGCTAAAAATATAAAAATTAGCTGGGCGGGGGGTCACACGCCTGTAGTCCCAGCTACTTGGGTGGTTGAAGCAAGAGAATTGCTTGAAGGCGAGATGCAGAAGCTGCAGTGAGCCGAGATTGCACCACTGCACACTAGCCTGGTGACAGCGTGAGACTCCCTTTCAAAAAAAGAAAAAAAAAAAACTTTTAGATACTGTAATGTAACTTAGTGGTTGGGTGGTTGGCAAATTTTTCTGTAAAGGTGAGGTAGTAGGTATTTTCAGCTTTGCAGATCGTACAGCCTCTGTAGGAACTATTCAGTTCTGCCATTGTAATGGAGAAACAGCCATAGACAATATAGAAATGAACGAACATGGCTGTGTTCCAGTAAAACTTTATTTACAAAAACAGGTGGCAGAACAGATTTGACCCAAGAGCTATAGTTACTGATCCCTGTTGTAACTAATTACATGTCTGTACTTGTTTGGCCTGTCAGGAAGCTCAGATCCAGCTTGCACTCTACCTCCATCATAGACCTACATGCTGTATACCACTACATTCGTGCTCTCCTTCTTTTAAGCCCATGCTCTCAGCCAGCTTTTGAAAGTTCTACTATATTGTGGGTGTCTGAAACCAAGTGAATTTGTTCTTGAACTAAGATTAATATAATTAAATCAAATTAAATTTAAAATAGTTTTTAATAGGGAGACAGTTTTTTTAAATTTTAGGTACCATTCTAAATAATGGTATAAATATGCCAAGTAAATATAATATCTGTATTTCACATAGTAACCAACTTTTATTATAACTGTACTCAAAGTACTCACAGTTGGGTTGATCTTTTCTTCTTATTTGCAATATTCATCTTCATCCTGGATACTAGTGAAATGGTGTCTTTTTCTGTTTAATATCTGTTAGGCTGTGTTCACAGGATTTAATATGAAAAACACAGTGAGAAAAAAGCTAATATCCAGACCCCAACCCCAAATCTGGTAGTTACAATAGATCTTTTTTGTTTGTTTACTTTTAAGAAACCAGGTCTTGCTCTATTACCCAGGTTAGAGTGCAATGATGCAATCACAGCTCACTGTAACCTTGAATTCCTGACATCAAGTGATCCTCTCTCTGACCTCGACCTCTTAAAGTGCTGGGATTACAGGTGTGAGCCACTGTATGAGGCTCTAACGGGTCTTTAGCCAAGAGCCTCAGAATGTCAACTCCAATGCCCAGTGTCCCTAAGGATTATATGTGTTTAAGGAATTTATCTACTTTTTTAGTTGAAATTAATTTTTCACAAACTAGTCACTTATATACAACCTTCATAATTTTTGTATGTTACATAAAACTTTACCATTAGTTGTTTTTTGAATTAAACACTGTTTCGTTTAACTAAATCCACATAAAAAGAAAATTATGTATCACATTGTAAATGGAAAATCAGTATTATTTGTCATAGACAGAGTAGTTAAAAACATTAATGTGTAATGCATATTTAACCTAACTTGATCTGTTTACCACCAGTAGTAAGTGCCATATTTTGGAAACACTGGTTTAAATGATTTCTACTCCCTTCTCCCCTGTCAAGTACTAGCTTAATCAAGCAATCAATCAACCAATTCCAAACTAGGGCTCCACTCTCCATAATTTTGGCCCTACCCCTGCCCAAATCAATAGCCTTATTAACTTTCTGAGGCCCAGGGTATAGTAGGACCAGGCACACCTCTCATTGTTTACTTCCTAAAATTATTAGATCCAAATTTATCTCAAAGGCTTCACATCTTTCTTGTCAATATCACACTTACTTCCACCCAAGTCAAGGACCATTAATGACCCCAGGGAAAAGACTTCATATAGAAAATCCATTCATTTCATTTTTAGGAGACAAATGTCAGTTTCAGACTTAATTTTCTTTACTTTGATATATTGAGTTCCAAAAAATAAGACCTCTTTCCCCTTGACTAACTTAATTACTTACAGAGACATTTGATTTTTGGAAAGGATGTTCAACTTTTTGTCATTCATACATACAAAGTTATTGAGAAAATAGTTTTAAGGAATAAAATATGGTCCTATTCTTCATGAATGTTCACATTGTGCAGAGCTCATTGCCTTTCACAAACATGGGCATTATTTAAGATTATATAATAGCTAAGACTTGGTCTTATGTGTTTAAGTCTGTTTCTTTATGATGCTCAATTGGGTTTAAATACTCTAAAAATGTGGACTGTGTTATGGAAAGTAGTGACTTATTTTTCTCTTACTTTTGAAAGTTGAGTTAATTACTAAAAGTATTTGAAAAAAATAAATATAAACCTTGTCAAACCGACAAACCCCTCTGAATATTCTCCTTCTGCATAGCAAAGATGACTTTATGGAAAAGGTAGAAAAATCTGACCTATTTAGTCTGATACAGAAGTTGTCCTTCTAAATTTGAGATATGTCCAGTTGGCAGTGTGACACTGACAGGCTTAATCTCTTCACTAATTGCCATTTCTACAACTAAAAAGGATTACAGAGGGCTACACTGTCCATCTGTCATCCTTTCCAATGAGGAAATTATTTTAGATTTAATTTAAAGGTCCATGGTCATTCTTCCTAAGCTGGTGGCAACGCTACTTTGTATACTTTTGTAAGACATGTCTCTATCCCTGTAAGGGTGTATCTATGAGGAGATACTAAACCCTTTGAGGATCTGACTTACCTGTGCGTGATATTCCACCTTTACCCAGTAGAAAATAGAAAAGTTCTCCAGAGGGCAAATGTCTTTCCTCAGATTAGTGGTGTAAACTCTGTTGATACCATTCTCATTATAATAATTCCTACTTAATGAGTTTTGTCTTTTTACTAGATATTGTAAAAACAATGTCTATAATTCTAATAACAATTCAGCACAATGGGTGATTATACTTAATTTTCTGATGGAGTAACTGAGACTAAAATGCTGAGTATCAAAGCAAACCTGTGCGTCAAGTTGAACTCCAATTGGTGTCATACGTAACATTTCAATTTTGCCCCACAACTTTCCATTTTCCCTGTATGCTTTTCAAGTCTGGTGTCTACTTGATTGCCCACATTACAGTGCTTTTCTGTGTTCTGTACTTTTTAGCACTTTTGGGAATATTGGACTTGGCTTGCCTTTCTAAACCATGTTTTAAGGTGTTCTCTTTACAGGATTCTGTGTCCTTATTTGGATTTATGAATCGATGGTGACCTGTCTCAACTCCTTGATCTCCTACAGAACATCTTTGCCAGGCCCATTTCTCTTAATAAAACTTCTAGCTATGGCCCCTTCTAACACTCTTTGGATCAGGGCAGAGACTATTAGCTTGCAGAAAGTGGGCCAATCCACCCTAAAATGTGTCTATTTAGCTAACTCAGTGTTGTTGTTAATTGTTTTTTAGCATTGTGATCATATTTTAAATGAAGCGATTTCAAAAACCAGACACAAAGATCACATATTGTATGATTCTATTTATATGAAATATCCAGAATAGGTAAATCCATAGAAATAGAAAGTAGATTGGTAGTTTCCAGAGTGGTTGCCAGATGAGGGGATAGGGAGTATATGCTTAATGAGTATGGGATTTTAATTTGGAGTGATGGAAATGTTTTGAAACTAGGTGCTAGTGGTGTTTGTACAACGCTGTGAATGTACTAAATGCTACTGATTTTTCACTTCAAAACGATTAATTTTATGCTATGTGAATTTCGCCTGAATAAATGAATGAATAAATAGAGTGATTTCAGATTTTCTACCTTTCTTGGGAAACTGCTTTCTCATTCTCACTATGTAACCATCAGCTAGGGCTAAGTATCCACTGTTCCTTTAGATGAGGCGATATACTTTAAAGTACCACCATCACTAGCACTCTGTATTGTTTACTTGACTTGAGACTAAGAGTCAGTGCCAAGTTTCAACATGCCCACACTGTTGACTTTACTGTGGCAGAGAGCAATTTCTCCGTATGCTCTACCAAAATTGGGAAAATGAAAGAACTGCCGAGAGGTCCATACAATTCAGGAAAGAAGTAGGGAGTCGGGGGAGAAGGAAAGGAACATATTTCCTTTCTGGAAAAGAAAGATACTCTTTTATCTTAATATGCAAATAAAGTATGTCAATGTTGAATCAATGTCAAAGAGAAGCTTCCCTCTTTTACATACCTCCGTGGGCATTTGTACAGGTTAATTCCTAACTTGGAGTGATGTTTGAGTAATCAGATCTAACAGCAGTGGACTAGGGAAGGCAGAGCAGGAGAGAAAGGGAAGCAAGTGAAACCGAGAGCTATAGTGAGAAACAACAAAAACATAAAATGAATTGTATCCATTCTCCCCTAGCACCTCTTATACTCTGAATGGTGTCAAGAAGACAATTACTGGTTCCCTCCTCTTAAAAATCATGGAATAATGTCTGAAATCAATGGAAAATACTCAGTATGGATGATTTTACTCTCTAATGTTTTTTTCACTTGGAAACCTGTGTAGTAAAGAATTTAACCTTGCCCCAAAGGAAATCTGACCTTTGACCTTGGCTTCTGGGAGGTAATCTCTAATATCAGGCCTGATAGGAAATTCTTTTGCCTGGAATTTCACCCAGCAGATAGTCTAATAGCCTGATGTAGAGTGGGGGCTGGCCACACTAGACAACCTCGCAACGTGTATATTCAGAGTAGGGATCTTGGGTCATGATATGTAACATAATCTGAAGGCTGAGATCAGTTGCATGGGCAATGAATCTATCAATTGTGCCTATGTAACAGGACTCCAATAACAACTGAATAGTGAGGCATGGGTGAATTTCCCTGGTTGGCAATGTTTCATGTGTATTGTCACACATCACTGCTGGGAAAGTAATGCCTCCTGATTCCATGGGGAGACGACAATTGAGACCCTATGTTTGGTACTTCCCTGGACTTTGTCCTATAGGTTTTGTCCCTTGGGTGACTTAAAACTGTATCTTTTCCTAGTAATAAACCAAAACCATGAGTATAATAGCTTTCAGTGAGTTTTTCCAGAGAATTATTGAATCTGATAGTGGTTTTGGGAATCTTACACAGTTGGTGTCAAAAGTGAGGAAAGTCTTGTGTGTACTGTGTACCCTTTAATTTTGCAGTTGGCTATACTTTCAGAGCCCTACTCCTGACTTTAAAAAACACACATAAGTATGTACATATATACATACATATCATATCTTGATTACTTCATGGGAATCAAATTGGTGGAGAAAGGGACAAATGTCACCTTCTACTTTACCCACTTCCATATTGTTTTGCATTTTTAAAATATGTATTACTTTTGTAATAAAAACATTTTAAAATTTTTAAGTCTCATCTTTTTCAGCATTATCTTTTTATAAAGTAAAAAAATACTGTGGCAGAATAAGATGGTTTATAAAGATAACAGATATACTGAATCTGAAAACCAATCACAGAAGGGCATAATTAAGGTGAAATTATGCACTATACATTATAATTTATTATAATCCTTGGTAATGTTTTTAAAAAGTACATTGAATTGGGTATATAATGTGCCTGATTTTGAATAGCAATTAGGTTATTTAAATTGTAATTAGAATTTTTAAAGAAATCATCATAATTTATCTAAATATGCATGCTGAGTCATGGTGTTACTTTATGGAAATCACATCTGAGAACTATTTAAATAAAGCAGTGGAAAGTTTTGAAAATTTATTTCTAGTCATATATTGGACAAAATAAAGGTTTTTAGTTTGAAAAAACTCCTCTAAATGCCAATTTTGGAGCTAAAATCAAATAAGTATTTGAAAATAGTACTGGGAGATAGATTTTTAAAAGCATGAGAAATACATAAAATAAAAGAAATTAAAATGGCATTCATTGATTTATCCCTCTCCTGTTCCATCTCTATTTTAGGAGCTGGGGTAAGGTGGGGACCCATACTTAGACCAAAAGTGTAACTAACAGTTTCATGATATCAAAGACAAAACTGTGTCAGAGACAAAATTAGCAACAGTTGTTTGTTCGTAAACTAGGCAAGGGAATCCATCTGTTATCATTTTGCAGCAGGAATTCTAAGGTAGTAACAAGGCAAGTAAGTTTTATAGGGTAAAAAGAGGAAATACAAAGAATCTCTGCTTGGGAAACATTTTATTAAGGTGAGACTTTTGGAAACAGGAGCAACTCTCTATTTGGTCTTCAGGCACATTTGGCATTCCCTGGTTAGTTTCAAGGGGGCAAGTAAGTGGTCTGGGGCCACTTCAAAAGTCAAAGGAATGTTCAGCACTAGGGGTGGGGGTTTTCTGTAGCAGATCTTTTCCTGGCATGAATGGTGGTCAATGGGATGCATTTTGAGGTCAAAGTATTGTATGATCCTTATGGGGCAGGGGCAGGGATGGCTACCATGGCAGGCAGTTTCTCAATGAACACAGGGTTGGACATCTACCAACTAACATTCTAGGATGAGTCACTGGCCTTTCCCCCGCCTTCTCCCTTTCTCACTTTTCTCCTCCCATTCCCTCCCATAGATGACTGCGACATAGAGCACTTTGGTCTTCCATCTGATCGTTAAACTCATGGTATATGCTCCTGTCTTGGAGCCTCTTGTTTCATTCTTTTCTCTGCCTGGAATGTTCTTCTCCTAAATCTTCACATGGCTGCATCTTCCTGTTACGCCTTAGAGAGGCCTTGCCTACCTACCCTATTTAAACCAACTATTTGAGGGATGGGGAGAGGGAGAAAAAAGTCATCTTTAAATCTGCATATGTATGCACAGAAATACTCTAGAAATATGTCTGAGATCCAACAATAGTGTGGTTACTTCTGGGAAGGAGCAGTGGGAACAAACTGAGAATATACATGCAGGTTAGCACAAGAGGAGGGGTTTTACCACATAGCTTTTTAGACATTCTGATTTTTGAGCCATGTGAATAAATTACCTATTCAAAATACTTTAAAAACTGAAAATTCATTAAAATAAATCACAGCCACTTAGCCATTGACCATCATTATACCTTATGATATGTATGCCTGCATGCATGTATATGTTTTTGTCTGAAAAGAACGTATTCTACCTCCACAAAGAGTTAATAATTTGAGCACAGAATGCTAATTCGAAAATAATTTTAGCACAGAAGTTTGAATACAGTTTTTCTTTAGTCTTTTCTAGCATCCGATGTTCCTTTGGAGAAATTGGATGATCTTTGTTGTTGTTGTTGTAGGTGATCTGTCTTTTTTCCTGTCCCTATTATGGAAGCTTTTAGAACAATCTCTTTATCTCTAGCATTTTTTCCAATGTTTTTTATTGTGGTCAAATATACTTAATGCAAAAGTTATCATCTTCACTATTTTTAAGTGTCTAGCTTAGTGGTATTAAGTGCATTGATATTATTGTTCAACTATCACCACCACTCATCTCCAGAACTCTTTTCATCTTGCAAAACTGAAGCCCCATATTCACTAAACAACTCTTTTCTTCTCCTAAGCCCCTCACAACCACTGTTGTGTTTCTGTCTCTGTCAATTTGACTACTCTAGGTACCTTATGTAAGTGAAACTGTACTTTTTTTATACCTGTGTTTTCATAGCGCTGTTCAACATTTCCTCATGTATTCATTTGTTTATTTTGGTCTCCTCCATTGTGTTTTAAGTTCCATGGGAGCAGAGGCATTGCTTTCCTTCTCGTATCTATATCCTCAATACTGAGAGTAATGCCTGGAATAGGAGGAGGTGAGTTAATGAATGTTAACTGGTACCCAACATGGCAGTTCCTCCTGCAGGAGGAGTTTCCTACTCCACCTTTCCAGAAGAGGTGTGAGCCCGATAGACATTAACATTTCAACAACTGCCTGGAATATGGGGCAGGTTTAGAGTTTTGTCTCTATTGCTTGAATTTCTCACTTGCTGTCCATGTAGGATTTAGAATACAGTAACCAAATAAGTTTACACTTAGTGTTATTAGGGTCAAACTAATGAAAAAATACTTAAGATGAGAAATCTTTAAGTGAAGTTTCTTAATTGAACTGGTTCTCTTTTTCTTTTCTTTTCTTTTTTCTATCTTGTCTTGAAATAGAAGAGTAGATAAAAAAAGAACCGGTCTTTTTTTTTTTTTCTCTTGTCTTGAAATAGAGGAGTATTCCACAGTCATCAAATCAACACCCATATATTCTCAGCTTGGTAGAACCTTTTCTATGATTTTGATAGAATGCTAATCTTCCATTCTTTCTGAGATATGTTTAAGCTAGATAGCGGGTCAGCAGCACTTTCTTATTTTAGGTTTTGTGAGCCCTATTTCTGTTGTAACTATGCATCTCGCTGTTGTCATACCAAAGCATCCGTAGATGATAGACAATATGTAAAGGAATAAGCATGGCTGTGTTCCAATAACACCTTATTTGGGGATGCTGACTTGTGCATTTCATGTAATTTTATGTGTCATGAAATATTTTTCTTCTTCTGATTTTTTTTCTAACAATTTAATAAAGACCATTCTTAGCCTGAAGGCGTGGGCCAGATTTGGCCCATTGGCAGGAGTTTGCCCACTCTGAGATTAGACTGTTAACACCTTAAAGGAAAAAGTGCCTGGGAAATGTAACACAATTCCCAGATAGTACAGAGTACACAGAGACAATGTATAGGAGCTTACCTTTCATTTAATGTAGATGTTTTTGAAGCCAATAAGAAGAAAATAACTTTGTTATGTTATAAATGATGCTTTAAAGGGGATACCAACAATTTAAGCCATTTGACTTATCACATTCACTAAATGGTGCAGAAAGAAGAAATAGAAATATAGAGAAAAGAATTAACTTTGACTTGAGATTTACTTCTGAAAGCTTAGTATAATAAACACTATGTATATGAACACACTGGTAAACTAAGCATGCCAACACTGGATATTAACTTTACCTTCACTCCTAAAATAAGTTATTCTAAGACTAAAGTTGACACTAGCTGAAAATCCTACTTTTAGCAAAGTGGAATTAACTATTGCCTTCTTACCAGAAAGCAAAAATATGTCACATTGGTTGCACAAAAAGTTTATGCACATATATAAATTATTCTACTGGGTCTCATTATTGCCTCAATGTTTCTTAGCTTTAATCACTCAATTTAAATATTAAACTTCGGCATTCAATAAAAGTTTGCGTGTACATGCAACCAGAGTTTAAAGGTAAGAGAGTTGAGGCACAACATAGTGAAGAAACTTGCCTAAAGTCACACATCTGCCACGTGCAGAGCATGATTGAGACCCAGGTGGTATTATCTTAGAACCACTCTTTTAACTACTGTGCTATTTTTAAATAATTACACCTTCTAATTTTTATGCTAATAATATTCTTTCTCTCCTAGGAAAACTGTTCTTTTTATAAAGGAGTGAGAGTTTAAACATATCCACTCAATAAATAAACTGCAACACATAAACATTCAAGTCTTAAGTACGGGCTATCATACTATCATCAGCTTCACAAATTGAGTCCTACCCAAGACCTACCCAGGAAAACCACCTATATTCTACATATACCCCCAAATAGCCTTTTGGAATGAGTCTTAGCTACACACACACGCATATACCGACACACATAAGCACATAATCAGTTTTTTATAGATATGCTCACTTTGCCAGGTTTCACTACATATGCAAAGCCTAATTAAATAATTGGTTTGTTTAATTTTTGACAATGCTATATACTGTGGCATTTGGAGCAATGAGACTATGAAAAGGTAAATATCAGAAACCTTGCCTACTGATGTTTATTTTAGAAGTCAAATAAGTGCTTCTATAACATCTCTTGGATGAAAGTGTCTCTATCCCATATAAAATACTAAGCAACAGTCCACATTATTTTAAAATATTAATTCTAGAATATACTGCAGGTGCCATTGACTCTTTTGGAGGCTGAATGCTAGGCAAATGTCTACTCCAAAATGCTAACTATAGGGGCTGGCAGGCAAGCCCCTTTGGCCGTTTAGGTGATTTTCTTTTCATCAAAATTACCTGGGAAACTGTATTATAAAGAAACGAGACAATGAAATGATAATGATTTCATCTTTCCCAGTAGTTACTATATTTTTAATCTCATAATTTATCACTGCCATTGATAAATTTTAAAGAAAGTTGATATAGGTATAGATTGACCTTCAGTAATAAGGATAAAATTAGACAGAAATGATATTTTCAATGAGACAGTTATCGAGTGTTCTTTTTTCTCATTTTTAAAACTACTTTTTTTTGCACTTCAGTAACTTTTATCTCGAAGAAAAAATAAAACATCGTATACTGTCTCATATAATTTATGAATTATTTTTACATATATAAGCCAGTTGTATCTACAAAACCCTGACAGGTGTCCTCACTCCTTTTTATGGAAGAGGAAATGGAGATAGACTAGATGAGTTTGGTAGGACAATTTTCTTCCTATTCTCTCATTTTTAAAAAGAGAATCATTTTTATTACTGAAAGTCTTATATGAAGACATAGTAGATAAATGAGACTGTTACGACATATCGATAATTCTTTCTGGTCAGTGGTTAAAGGTACTTAACTCTGGGAAGGATAGGAGAAAGAAACAGAAAGAAACAGAGCCATTTTAAAAATTTGTTAACACTATTTGCCACCATTTATTGAATATTTTTCTGCGGTAGACTTTATAATGAACGTTTAATATAGATTAGCATATTAATAATCACATGCTGAGTGGTGGGATAAGTAAACTCAGACATAGAAATGGAGATTTTAACCAAGGTCATACATCTAGTAAGTTAATGGCGAAATAGGGCTCAAGCCAGGCCATCTGACCCTAAAACCCGAGCTTTTTCTATGTTCTCTACTAATTCTTTAGAACAGTAATATGACATTCTGTATTTTTCCTTCTTCCTTTTCTTTTTTTCTCCCCCCCGAGTCTCACTCTGTCGCCCAGGCTGCAATGCAGTGGCCGGATCTTGGCTCACTGCAAGCTCCGCCTCCCGGGTTCACGCCATTCTCCTGCCTCAGCCTCCCGAGTAGCTGGGACTACAGGCGCCGCCACCACGCCAGCTAATTTTTTATATTTTTAGTAGAGACGAGGTTTCACTGTGTTAGCCAGGATGGTCTCAATCTCCTGACCTCGTGATCCGCCCGTCTCGGCCTCCCAAAGTGCTGGGATTACAGGCGAGAGCCACAGCGCCCAGCCGACATTCTGTATTTTTCTTAGCTGCATTCTATTGTGACTTTTATATAAGATACAGGAAACTTGGCTTATACAACTTGATTTTCCAGTTATTTAAAGGTTACATAACTTAAAAAAAAATCTAGAACTAGTTGTGGACTACGGCTTGGTTTGTTTGTTTAATTTTTGATAATATGGCATTGGGAGCAATGAGGCTATGAAAAGACAAATATCAGAAGCCTCACCTACTGCTGTTTATTTTAGGTTATAGGATATGGCGACTGGCAGAAATACAGGATAGATACAATTAGGCAGCTCTAAGGGATAACATTGAAAGAATGAATGGGTTCTAATCAATAAAATATTAGTGAACTATTTTTTTTAATGAACCGGGCTTAAGATGGGACCGGTTTACTTCAATAATGTCTTACATGTTACGGGACCATGTGCTCTCTTAAGACTGTTGACAATGACCCCAGACTTTAAGAAGCATGACTGCTGGGCAAGAATTCCAACAACAGGAACAGATTTGGGCCAATTTTAACCCACCTGGCATATGGCAGAGCTGGGCTTCAAGCATAACTCTTTTGCTCATGTGCTTGAAAGTACTACAGTAATGCAACTAGGACCAACTCTAGGCAAATGACAGGGTGCATATTTACAGATTAACATTATCAACTCTGGACAGCCCCATGTCCCTGAACACCAAGCACTCGGGACCCTCAAATCTCCCAGAAATAAGAGGGCTTTACTCTTCCACGCCTTTCAGTCCTGCTCATTTGAGCATGACGGTGCACCCCAACCACATCTCTGCCCTGTTGAGCCTCTTTCTTTTCACGTAGTTCAGCAATTTTTAACAGTACTCATTGCTGATTCTTATCCACAGTAAGTTTGAAGAACTGACACCTAGCATCCCCTACCTATCAGTATTTTAATGTAAAAGGAGAATTAATGATGTTTTGATTGGCAATCCCTCCCCCTGCCCCCACTACAAAAAAAGGGAATTCTGAATGGTGAAATTTCAGCAGTGATATAAGGCTTAGGGTGATATAGAGCAGGGAGAACTTATTTTTAGGAGAAAATTTATTTTTAGATAAGAATCCAGCAGAACTTTGTTTGAGTTTAGGGTGTGCAATTTTTTAGACTGTCTGATTATATACAGTGATTTAACTTTACTAATTTCTTAATTTCTACTTTTTTTTTTTTTTTTTTTTGCTTATCAAATGTGGCTAATGCTGAAATCTACCTCAGGGAGTTGCTGTGGAATTATGTGAGCTGAAGGGTAGAAAGCATAGTGTTTGTTATTGTTATATAAGAATTGCTCTGTGAGTACTAGTTGTTATTTCTGATCTTGGATGGTCAAGAAGAATTGACTGAGGAGCTTGTATTGGGGCTGGTTCAAATGTATAATGGACCATAAACAGATGGGTACATTGTAATGGCTAGTGAGCAAATGGTGCCTGACATTAATCTGCCGGTCTGCCTCCTAACATCTGCCTACACACGATTGCTCACAAGCTTTACTATGTTCTCATATGTAGGACAGTGTTCCTTATGGAGAACCTGCCATATAATAATGATGAATAGTTGTCAGGTATTTTTCTTACGTGTGTATTTTGAAAATGCAGTTGAACATGAGTTATCACTAATTTTTGTCATCTGTTAGAATACGATTTGAGACAAACCATTCTAGTCAACAAATATACTAAATATTCTCTCTTCCAGAGATTGTCAGGATTTAGTATGCGTAACTTGGGAGGTTCTGGTTAAGAGTGCAGTTTTGTGGATAATTCCCACAGAGATTCAGATGCAGAACATAAAGGATGTAGCTCGGATAGCTGTATTTTTAATAAGCACTTCCAGCTGACCTGGTAACAGGTGGTTAGAGATACCCATTTTGAGGAATTTTTTTTTTATTAATATTACTTTTTAGTCTGGAGAGAAACAATTGTTTATCTAGTCTGGGCAAAATTCGGACATGGATATTTATTTACCCAGTCTCCTTTGCCTTTCAATATCCTCAATTCATGAATGCCTAAGGCAGATTTGCATGTGAAAGGCACACCTACCCGCCTACTCCAGGGACTACCCCTAAACTTTGAAATACTTCAACACTCAAATGTGAATCTCAACTGAGACATTTTTTCTCCCTATTCCCAAATTTAAAGTCCTCAAATGGTCGGACACGGTGACTGACGTGTGTAATCCCAACACTTTGGGAGGGGCTGAGGCGGGCAGATCACAAGGTCAGGAAATCGAGACCATCCTGGCCAACATGGCGAAACTCCATCCCTACTAAAAATACATTAGCTGGGTGTGGTGGCATGTGCCTGTAATCCCAGCTACTCAGGAGGCTGAGGCACGAGAATCGCTTGAACCTGGGAGATGGAGGTTGCAATGAGCCGAGATCGTGCCACTACACTCCAGCTTGGCCACAGAGTGAGACTCCTTCTCAAAACAATAAAAATAAAAAAAAATTCTCATAAATACATAATTTTAAATCACTCTTTCTTGAGTGAGACACTTTGCAATTGTTATTTTTCACAATTTCATAGGAAAATTTAGACTTCATTTTCTTTTCTTTCCTTGTTTCTTTTTTTTTACTCCCTTCCTAGAAATGCCTCATAATTCTCACGTCTGAGTTAAGATAAAATGACAGATGGGTCATGTATGCTATAAGGTGTAATCAGTAGATGCTAATTATGTGTTTTAAAATTTTTAGATAAAAGTAGCTCATGTATACTTCCAGCCCTCAAAAATACAGTCGCAGCCAAGGGTGCAGTGTGAAGCTAATGTAGAGGATGTTGAGATTACCTTCTCTGACTGTGATTAATCATCTGGATCTGGCATTTCCGATTATATTTCTTTTTTTCTAACAAGTACAATAACAAAGTGTCTTCCTGCCCCTTCATCCAAAATCTTGATGCCACGACTCTTCTCTAGGCCTCCCTAGAGTGTTTTAAAGGTACAAATGAGGTCTTGAGTTCAGGACTACATTGTGGATTACACCATGAGTTAAAAGCACATGAGATGCTTTTAACACATAGTTCAATTACTATGTGACTTAGAACAACTCACTTCACTTTTTTGAGCTTTGATTTCACCTTTATAAAACATAGGTTGTTATAAGAATTGATAAGATATTTAAAACACATGCTAAATATTTAGCATGCCATAGATAATTAAAGATTGCCAGTTACTATTACCTACCACTGTATTTGCTGAACCCAGCTGATAAGCCAGCACAACTTCTATGAAAGGATCTAGTCTTTCAAACAGCAAATGATGTTTGAAAATATAATGGGTCCAGTATTTGTTATTATAGACCTAATACTGACTCAGTCTTTGAAGTACTTAGTCTTACAGGAAAAGTAAAAAAAGGAGAAGAAGAGTGTTTGGAAAACTGGCAGTACATTGCTCAGCTGGGCTAGCCTTGTAGCAAAAGCCAGCATTAGAGAGAATTCTTAAGGAAACAGCTTATCATTAGCTGGGAGGGCAATTAATCATTTCAAACATCTTAATATTATTGAGGTATCCTTATTTTAGGAACTTCCTTGATACCACATACTCTTTCTCTGGTCAGGTAGACATGCAATTACTTTGAAAATTTAGCCAAAGAGCATACACCCTTCTTTTACTGACAAGTCAAAGCATTGTTACTAGGAGGAAATAACAGGTTACTGAATTTATCCAGGTAACTCTTCAGAATGCTTTGTTACTTTGTGTGTATTTGATCTATATAGCTGACACATCTGGGATCGAGTGCCAGCTGTCTAATAACTCCATTTTTAATAATGTTCAGGGCCCAAAGACCTAATTATTTAGTCATCAATCAATTGTATCTTTCTTACTTGTATACTTTGCAATTCCAAAGGATGGGAGTGCAAATAAAACTTACAGAACCAATTCTTGTCTCTGTTAGGCATAGGTGCTGATCTCAAACATTTTTGTACTAATCTACTTAAAAACAGTAACATAACTTGATTGAGTAAATATTTATGGAAGGCCAGGCACAGTGGGGGCACACTGGCTCACACCTGTAATCCCAGCACTTTGGGAGGCTAAGGCAGTGGATTACTTAAGCCCAGGAGTTCCAGACCAGCCTGGGCAACATGATGAAACCCTGTCTCTATGAAAAATATTACAAAAATTAGCCGGGGATAGTGGCGTGCACCTGTAGTCCCAGCTACTTGTGAGGCTGAGGTGGGAGAATCACCTGAGGCCTGGAAGTGGGAGTAATATCATCTTCTTTCCCCAAGTATATTAGGATCAATATCAAGGGGTGGGGAGTACATACCTCCTGAGATATTTGGAGTAATATCACCCTCTATTTACCAGGATATTAGAAACAATATCACAGGTGGGGTGTACACCCCCTGTGAATATGGGAGTAATATCACCCTTTACCCCACCTGGATATTAAGAACAATATCACAGGGAAAGTGTACAACCCTTGTGATACTGGAATCAATATTATCCTCTCTCCAGTTGGATATTAGAAAGAATATCACAACGGGGGCATACACCTCCTGCAATATTGGGAGTAATATTACTCCCTAGATATTAAAAACAATAATAAAAAACCTGGATATTAAAAACAATATTACAGGCTGGATGTACACCCCCTTCTACATTGGGAATAATATCATCCTCTCCTCTTCTGGATATTAGACACAATATCATGCAGAACGTGTACACTCCTAAGATATTTGAAGTAATATCATCTCTCTGCACCTGAATTTTAGAAACAATAACACGGTGGGGGGTGTACACCCCCTGCGATATTGGGCATAATATCCCCTGTCCCCTTGGATATTAGGAGCAATATCACAGGTGGGGTGTACAGTCCCTACGATATTGGGAGTAATGTCATCCTGACCCCCTGGATATTAGGAATAATATCACACCGGGGTGTCCACCCCCTGTGATAGTGAATGTAATGAAAACCTTCCCCTCCCTGCATATTAGGAACAATATCTCAGGGGGGAGTGTACACCTTCTGCTGTATTGGGAGATATATCATCTTCTCTCCCCTTGGATATTAAGAACAATGTCACGGGGGCTGTACACCCCATGCAATATTGGGAATAATATTCTCTCTCCTTGTGAATGATACGAACAATATGACAGGGTGGGTGTACACTCCCTGTGATATTGGGAGCATTATCATCCTCTCCCTCCTTGGATATTCAGAAAAAAATCACAAGGGGTTGTACACCTGCTGCGATATTGGGAGTAATATCATTTTCTGACCGCCTGAATATTATGAACTATATCACTGGGGGAGTCTGGGAGAGTATACACTCCCCCAGTGATATAGTTCATAATATCCAGAGGGTGAGAGGGTGATATTAATTCCCATATTGCTGGATGTGTACACTGCCCTGTGATGTGGTTTGTAATACACAGGGGACATGAAATCCTTTGTAATATCTACTTTGGAATTAGGGGTAATATTTTTCTGGTATATTTCAAATAATTTTACAGGGTGTATATCTACTGTGACATTAGGAGTAACATTTCTCTACAATATTATGTATAATATCACTAGGTGTACACCCACTGTGACATTAGGAGTAACGTCTCAGTAGGATATTATGAATATCATCACTGGGCGTACACCCACTGTGACATTAGGTGTAACATTTCAGTAGGATATTACCAATAATATGACTGGAAGTACACCCCGTGTGATATTAAGAGTAACATCTCCCTTGGATATTACGAATAATATTGATTAATAATTACTATAATAATTATTTATATGATATTGTTTGTAATATTTTAGCGGGATGTTATTGCTAATGTCACAGCGTGTGTACACCATGTGTGTACACCTTGTGGTATTATTCATAGTATCCTAGAAAAATGTTACTTCTAATGTCACAGCGTATGTACACTGTGTGTGTACACCCTGGGATATTATTCCTAATATCCTAGAGGGATGTTGCGTGAATGTTCATTCTGTCATATTATGTTTAATATCCTAAAGAATGTTACACTTAATGTCATGGTGGGTGTAGATGATGTTTGTACATCCTGTGTTATTATTCATAATATCATAGAGGGATGTTACTCCTAATATCACAGTGAGTGTACAAAATATATGGGTACTCCCAGTGATACTAGTTGTAATATCCTAGGGGGATGTTACTCCCAATTACTCCTAATGTCACAGTGGGGGTACACCAAGTGTGTACTCCCCCTGTGATACTATTTGTAATATCCTGGGAAGATGTTATATTTAATCTCATAATGGGTATACACCTTGTGATATTATTTGTAATATCTTAGGGGGATGTTATATTTAATGTCACAGTGGGTGAACACCATAGGTGTACACCCTATAATATTTTTCATAATATTCTAGGGAAATGTTACTCCTAATCTCACAGTGGGTGTATACCATGTGTGTACATTCTGTGATATTGTTTGTAATATCCTAGGGGAATGTTACTCCCAGTGTCACAGTGGGTGTACACTATGTGTATATAGTCTGTGATATTAGGAGTAATATCTCCTTAGGATATTACTTCTAGTATCCCAGTGGGTGTACAACCTGTGATATTAGTGGTAATATCCTAGGGGGATGTTAATTCCTGACATCACAATGGGTGTACACCCTGTGATATTATTTGCAATATCCTAGGAAGATGTTACTCCTAATGTCACAGTGGGTATACACTATGTGTATACAGTCTGTGATATTATTTGTAATATCCCAGGAGGATGTTACTCCTAATGTCACAGTTGGTGTAAACCATGTGTGTTCACCGTGTGGTATTATTCATAAAAATCTAAAGGGATGTTACTCCTAATGTCACAGTGGGGGCACAGCATCTGTGTATACCCTGTGACATTATTCATATAATTGTAGGGGGATGTTACTTCTATTATCACAGTGGGTGTACACCATATGTGTATACCCTGTGATAATATTCATAATATTTTAGGGGGATTTTACTTCTAATATCACAGTGGTTGTACAGCCTGTGTGTACAACCTGCGATATTATTTATAATATCCTAGGGAGATATTACTTCTAGTATCACAGTGGGTGTACACCCTGGAATATTATTCGTAATATCCTAGGGAGATATTACTTTTGATATCACAATGGGTGTACACACCCTGTGATATTAGCAGTAATATCCTAGGGGAATATTATGCCTAATGTCACAGAGTGTGTACATCCTGTGATGTTATTCATAATATCCTAGGGAAATGTTACTCCTAATGTCACAGGTGGTGTATAATCTTGGATATTATTTGTTATATTCTATGGTGATGTTACTCCTAATGTCACAGAGGGTGTACACCTTGTGATATTAATCGTAATTTTCTAGGGGAATGTTACTTTTAATGTCACAGGGCGTGTACACCTGTGATATTATTCATAATATCCTAGGAAGATGTTACTCCTAATATTACAGGGGGTGTAAGCCCTGTGATATTATTCGTAATATCCTAAGGAGATATTACTTCAAAGTGGGTGTGCACATGCTGTACATACACTGTGATATTATTCATAATATTTTAGAAAAATTTAACTCCTAATATCACAGTGGGTGTAGACATGTGTGCGCACCCTGTGATATTATTTGTAATATCTTAGGTAATTATTACTTCTAATATCACAGTGGGTGGGTCGACACCATGTGATATTTTTCATAATATTTTAGAGAGATATTACTTCTAATATAACAGTGGGTATACTCCATGTGTGTACACCCTGTGATATTATTTATAATATCCAAGGGAGCTATTACTCCTAATATCACACAGCTGGTGTACACCTTGGGATATTATTTGTAATATCTTGCAGAGATATCACTACTGATATCATGGTGAATGTTCACCCTGGGATATTATTTATAATATCTTGGCGAGATATTATTCCTAATATCAGAGTGGATGTACACTCTGGGATATTATTCATAATATCCTGGGGAGATATTGCTCCTAATAGCCCAGTGGTGTACACCCTGGGATATTGTTCATGATATCCTGGGGAGATATTTCTCCTTATATCACACTGGGTGTACACCATGTGGATACACCCTGGTATATCATTCGTAATATCCTGGGGAGATATTAGTCTCCCAGTATCACAGTAAGTGTACACCATGTGTGTACACCCTGGGATATCATTCGTAATATCTGGGGAAGATATTATTCTTCTAATATTACATTGGTTGTACACCATGTGCATACACCCTGGATATTGTTGAAATATCGTGGAGAGATACTACTTTCCTAATACCACAGTGGATGTACAACATTTGTTTACAACCTGAGATAGTATTTGCAATAACCTGCAGACCTGCAGACATATTACTCTCCTAATATCACAGAGGGTGTACACACCCCCTTTGATATTGTTCCTAATATCCTGCGGGAAAGAAAATGATGTTACTCCCAAATTCACATGGGATGTACACCACCCCTGTGATATTGTTCCGAATATCCAGGTGGGGAGAGGATGATATTACACCCAATTTCGCAGGGGGCGTACACCCCCACAGTGATATTGTTTCTAATTTCCACGGGGGGAGAGGATGATATTACTCTTCTTATCACAGGGGCTGTACACCACTCCTATGATATTGTTCCTAACATCCTTGGTGTGACAGAATATTATTAAGGGGGTGAACACCTACTCTGTGGTACAGTTCCTAATATCTAGTGGGGGAGAGGATTACATTATGCCCACTATTGCAGTGGATGTATACACCCCCATCCCGTGATGTTTTTTCTAATATCCAGGGAAAAAGAGGATGATACTACTCTCAATATTGCAGGGGGTGTACACTTTCCGTGATATTGTTCCTAATATCCAAGGTGGGAGAGGATGACATTACTCCCTATATCGCAGGGAGTGTACACCCCCCCGTGATATTGTTCATAACGTACAAAGTGGGAGAGGATGATATTACTCCCACTATCGCAGGGTGTGTACACCCACCGTGTTATATTGTTTCTTATATCCAGGGGCAGTGAAAATGATATTACTTCCAATATCGCAGGGTGTGTACACCCCACCCCCGTGATAGTGTTCCTAATTTCCAGGGAATGAGAGGATGACATCACTCCCACGATCCCAGTGAATGTACACCTTTTCTGTGATATTGTTCCTAATATACACGGAGGCAGAGGATGCCATTATAGCAGGAGTTGTACAACTTCTGGCGATATTGTTTCTAATATCCATGGGGGAAGAAAATGATATTACTCAAAATATCGCAGGGGCTGTATATCCCACCTTTGATATTCTTCCTAATATCCAGGGCTGGAGAGGATGATATTACTCCCAATATCGCAGGAGTTGTACACCTATCGTGTGATATTGTTCCTAATATCCATGGGGGAAGAAAATACTATTCCCAATATCGCATGAAGTGCACACCCACCCTGTGATGTGGTTCCTAATATCCAGGGGGGAAGAGGGTAATTTTACACTCAATATCGGTAGAGGTGTACAACGCCCCCCCCCCATGATATTGTTCCTAATATCCAGGGGTGGGGGAAGAATGATATTACTCCCAATATCGCAGGGGGTGTACACCCCCGCTGTGATAGTGTTCATAATATCCAAGGGGTAGAGGATAATATTACTCCCAATATGGCAAGATGTGTACACACCCCAGTGATATAGCTACTAACATCCAGGGAATCAGAGGATTGTATTACTCCCAATATTGCAGAAGGTGTGCAACACCCTGTGATTTTTATTTTTTTAATATCCAAGGAGCGAGAGGATGTTACTCCCAATATCCCTAAGGGTGTACACACCCTTCGTTATATTGTTTCTAATATCCAGAACGCAAGAGAGTGATACTACTCCCAATATTAAGAGGGGTATATACCGCTCCTTATGATAGTGTTTCTAATATCCAGGGGTGGATATGATGACATTACTTTCAATATTGCAGGGGGTGTACACCTTCGATATTGTTCCTAATATGCAGGGGGAAAGAGGATTTTGTTACATCACCTATCACAGAGAGTAGAACCTGCCCCCCCCCCCGATATTGTTCCTAATATCCAGGGGAGGACAGGATGACATTACTCCCAATATCGCAGGGTATACACACCCCACCTGCGATATTGTTCCTAATATCCGGGAAGAGAGAGAATGATATTACTCCAATATCTCTGGGGGTGTACACCCTCGCTGTGACGTTGTTCTGAATATCCAGGGCAGGGAGAGAATGTTACTCCCAATGTCTCAGGGGGTGTGCACCCCGTCTGTGATATTGTTCCTAAATTCAAGGCGGGGGAGTGCGGAAGGATGATATTACTCTCAATATCGCAAGGAATGTACACCTCCCCTGTGATATTGTTTCTAATATCCAGTAGGGGAGAGGATGATATTACTGGCAATATCGCAGGGGGTGTACATCTCCCATGTTATATGCTTTTTAATATCTAGGCAGAAAGAGCATATTATTCCCAATATCCCAGGGGGTGTACACCCCACGTGTGATGTTGTTCCTAATATCCATTACAGGAGAAGAGGTTATTACTCCCAATATTGCAGGTAATGTACACGCCCCCTGTGATATTGTTTCTAATATACAGGGAAAGAGAGGATGATATTATTCCCTATAACACAGGGGTTGAATGCCCCCTTGTGATATTGTTTGTAATATCCAGGAGGGGAGATAATATTACTCCCAATATAGTACATACTGGTGTGTACATCCCCCTGTGATATGGTTCATAATATCCAGGGACTGGGAGAGGGTGATATTATCCCCCATATCACAGGGGGTGTACACCCGTGCTGTGATATTGTTCTTAATATCCAGGTGAGTAGAGGATGATATTACCCCCAATATCGTAGGGACTGTCATCCCCACAGTGATACTGTTTCTAATATCCAGAAGAGTATGAAATGATATTACTTGCAATATCGCAGGGAATGTACACCTCCCCTGTGATATTGTTTCCAATATCCAGTGGGGGAGAGGATGATATTACTTGTGATGTCACAGGGAGTGTACATCTTCCATGTGATATGCTTTTTAATATCCAGGCAGAAAGATCATATTACTCCCAATATCCCAGGGGGTGTACACCCCAAGTGTGAGGTTGTTTCTAATATCCAGGAAAGGAGAAGAGGTTGTTACTCCCAATATTGTAGGGAATGTACATGTCCCCTGTGATATTGTTTCTAATACACAGGGAGAGACAAGATAATATTATTTCCAATAACGTAGGGGTTGTATACCCACTTGTGATATTGTTTTTAATATCCCGAAAGGAAAATAATATTACTTTCAATATAGTAAATACCGGGTGTGTGCACGCCCTCCATGATATGGTTCGTAATATCCAGGGGAGGGAAAGGGTGATATTACCATATCGCGGAGGTGTACATCCCCCATGATACGGCTTGTAATATCCAGGGGAGGAGAGGGTGATATTACTCCCCATATCGTGGGGAGTGTACATACCCCCGTGATATGGTTTGTAATATCCAGGGGGGGAGAGGGTGATATTACCCCCCATATCATGTGCCGTATACTCCCCCCTGTAATATGGTTCGTAATATCCTGGGGGGATGAGGGTGTTATTACCCACCATATCGTGGGGTGTGTACAGCCTCCCGTGATATGGTTTATAATATCCCCAGGGAGAGAGAGTAATATTACCCGCCATATCATGGGGGGTGTACAGTCCCCTGTGATATGGTTCATAAAATCCATGGGGAGAGAGGGTGATATTATCCCCCATATCGCAGGGGTTGTAAGCCCTCCTGTGGTTTGTAATATCCAGAGGGAGAGAGGGTCATATTACCCCACATTTGGCAGGTAGCGTACACCCCCCTATGATATGGTTCATAATATCCCATGGGAAAGAGGGTGACATTACCTCCATCTCGTGGGAGATGTACACCTCCCTCTGATATGGTTCGTAATATCCCGGTGGGGAGAGGGTGATATTACTCCCCATATCGTGGAGGTTGTACACCCCCCTGTGATATGGTTTGTAATATCCAGGGGAGGAGAGGGCGATATTACTCCCCATATCCCTAGAGGTGTACACCTCCCTATGATATTGTTTGTAATATCCAGTTTGGGAGAGGGTGATATTACTCCCCATATTTTGGGGGTTTACACCCCTCTGTTATATGGTTCGTAATATCCAGGGAAGGGAGAGGGTGATATTACTCCTCATATAACAAAGTGTGTACACCCTTCTCGATGTGATTTGTAATATCTGGGGGGGAGAGGGTGATATTAGTCCCTATATCATGGGGGGTGTGATATGGTTGGTAATATCCAGGTGGGGAGAGGGTGATATTACTCCCCATATCATGGGTGGTGTACACCCCCCATGATATGGTTCATAATATCCCAGGAGGAGAGGGTGATATTACCTCCCATATCGTGAGGGTGTACACCCCCCATGTGATATGGTTCATAGTATCCCGGGTGAGAGAGGGTGATATTACCCCCCACATCTTGGAAGGTATCACCCCCTGTGATATGGTTCGCAATATCCTGTGAGGGAGAGGGTGATATTATGCCCATATCGCAGGGGCATACACTCCCCTGTATTATGGTTTGTAATGTCTTCAGGGAGAGAGGGTGATGTTACCCTCCATATCGCGGCAGGCATACAGACCCCTGTGATATGGTTCGAAATATTCCGTGGTGAAGAGGGTGACACTACTTCCCGTATTGCAGGGGGTGTACAGCCCCCTGTGATATGGTTAATAGTATCCCGGGGGTTGGTAGAGGGTGATATTACTCCACATATCGTGGGGGGTGTACACCTCCTGCCATATTGAATGTAATATTATCTTCACCCCTGAAACATTAGAAACAACATCACAGGGAGGATGTACACCCACTATGATATTAAGAGTAATGTCATCCTCTTTCTTCCTGAATATTAGGAACAGTATCACGGGGGGGGCGGTGTATACCCCATGCAATATTGGGAGTAACACCATCCTTTCCTCATCCCCCTGGATATTAGGAACTATATCACAGAGGGCGTGTACACTTCCTCCGCTATTGGGGATAATATCATCCTCTTTCCCTCTGGATATTAGGAACAATATCACATTGTCGGTATGCACCCACTGTGATATTGGGAGTTATATCAACCTCTCCTCTTTTGGATATTAAAAACAACATCACAGGGAGATGTACACCCCCTGGGTTATTGATAGTAATATTATCCTCTCTATTCCTTGACATTAGGGACAACATCACAGGAGTGGTGTACACACCATGCAGTATTGGGAGTAATATCCTCCCCTCCCTTCCTGCATACTAAAAACAATGTCAGAGTTAGGAAGTACACCTCCTGCGATATTGAAAGTAACATCATCCTCTCTTTTCCTAGATATTAGGAACAATACCACAGGTGGAGCGTACACCCCCAGCGATATTTTTAGTAATATCATCCTCTCTTCACTTGGATATTAGAAACAATGCCACAGGATGGGTGTACAGCCCTTGTGATATTGGAAGTAATATCATCTTTTCCCCCCTGGATATTAGCAACAATATCATACGGGGAGTGTATACCCCTGTAATATTGGGAGTAGTATCATTATCTCCCCCCTCCCCCAAATACTAGTAACAGTATTACAGCGACAGTGTACACCCCCTGCGACACTGGAAGTAGGAATTAATATATTCTTCTCTCCTCCTGGATATTAGGAACAATTTCACAGGGGAGTGTACGTTTCCTGGAATATTTGGCGTAACATCATCCTATCCCCCCTGGATATTAGGAACAATAGCAGAGGGTGGGTATACACCCACTGTGATATTGAAAGTAATATCAACCTCTCCTCTTCTGGATGTTAAAAACAATATCACAGGGGGAGTGTACATCCCCTGGATACTGGGCGTAATATCATCCTCTCCCTTTCTTGACATTAGAAACAATATCACAGAAGGGGTGTACACCTCATGCGATATTGAAAGTAGTCTCATCCTTTCCCCTTCTGGATATTAGAAACAATATCACAGGGAGATGTACACCCCCTGCAATATTGTGAGTAATTTCATTCTCTCCCCCCTCCCCCCAGATATTAGGAACAATGCCACAGTGGTTATGTACGCCTCGTGCGATATTGGGAGTAACATCATCCGTTCCCTCACTAAGTATTAGGAACAATTTCACAGGTGGAGTGTACACCCTGTGCGATATTGGGTTAATAACATATTCTCACCCCCTGGATTTAGAAAAAATATTACATGGGGAGTGTATACCTGCTGCAATATTGGGAGTAATATCATCCTCTCCGTCCTTGATATTAGAAAGAGTATCACAGTGGCGGTGTAAACACCCAATGATACTGGAAGTCATATCAGCCTTTCCACCCTGGAAACAATATCACAGAAGGGGTGTACAGCTACTATGATATTGGGAGTAATATCGTCCTCTTCCCCTCTGGATATTAGAAACAATGTCACAGCTTAGCTGTGCACCCTCAGCGAAATTGGGAGTAATATTATCCTCCCTCACTCTGGATATTAGTAGAAATATCACAGCATGGGTGTACATATATTGAAAGTAATATCATCCTCTCCCCACCTGGATATTAGGAACAATATACAGGAGGTGTATACAGTCCCTACCATATTGGGAGTAATATAATCTTTTTCACCCCTGGATATTAGGAACAGTATCACAGGAGGGGTGTACACCCACTGCAAAATTATTGAGAGTAATGTTATCCCCTCACCCCTGGATATTAGGAACAATAAGGGGGTGAACAGCCCCGCAATATGAGGAGTAATGTCACCCTCTATCCCCCTGGATATTAGGAATAATATCATAGGTGTGTTGTACACCCCCTACAACATTGGGAATAACATCACCTTTCCCCCGCTTGGATATTAGAAACAATATCACAGAAGGGGTGTATACCTGCTGCGGTATTGAAGGTGATATCACCCTCTCCACTACCTGGATATTAGGAACAATATCATAAGGAGGGTGTACACTCCCTGTAATATTAAAAGTAATATTATATTTTCCCAGCCTGGATATTGAAAAACAATATCGCAGAGGGGTTGTACACCTCCTGAAATATTGGGAGTAATGTCATCCTCTCCCTCCCTGGACATTAGGAACAATATCACAGGTGGGGTGAACACTTCCTGCAAAATTGGAAATAATATCCTCTCCCCCTTTGATAGTAGGAACAATATCACAGGGAAGGGTGTACAGCCCCTGCGATATTGGGAGTAATATACTTTCCCCCCTTGATGTTAGAAACAACATCACGGGGGGTGTACATTTCCTGCGATATTGGGAATAATATCATCCTCTCTCTTCCTGGATATTACAAACAATATCACAAACGGGTGAGAACCCCATGTGATAGTGGGTGTAATATCATCCTCTCCCCACCTGTATATTATGAAACAGATAACAGGGGGGTGTACACACCCCGGGATATGGGCGATATGCTAAGTAATGTCACCTACACCGCTCCTGCATATTACAAACCAAATAACAGGGGGGTGTACACTTTACACCATATGGGGAGTAATATCAACCTCTCCCCCACCCCGGATATTAGGAACAGTATCACACTGGAGGTGTACATCTCCTGTGATATTGGGAGTAATATTATCCTCTTTCCTACTGAATATTAGGAACAATATCACAGGGGATGTACACCTTCTGCGATATTCCAAGTAATATCATCCTCTCCTTTGCTGAATATTAGAAACAATATCACAGAGGGGGTGTACACCCCCTGCGATATTGGAAGTAATATCATCCAATCCACCCTGGATATTAGGAACAATATACAGGTGAGGCATACACTCCCTGAGATATTGGGAGTAATATCTTGACTTTCCTGGATGTTAAAAACAATATCACAGGGGGTGTTTACTCACTATATTGGGAGTACTATCATCCTCTCCCCCCCCCCCGGGTATTAGGAGAAATATCACAGAGTGTGCGTACACCCCCAGCGATCTGGGAAGTAAAACACCCTCTCCCACCCTGGATATTGGGAAAAATATCACGGCGGGGGTGGGGGGCGGGGGGCGTACACCTTTTGTGACAACTGGAGTAGGATCATCTTCTATCCCCTTGGATATTAGGAACAATATCACAGAGGGTTTATACACGCCCTGCAATTTTGGGAGTAATATCATCCTCTCACTTCTGTATATTGGGAACAGTATCACAGGGGAGGTGTACACCTTCTGAAATATCGGGAGTAATGTCATTCTCTCCACCTCTGGATATTAGGAGCAATATCACAGAGTGGGTGTACACCCCCTGTGACTTTGGCAGTAATATAATCCTCTCCATGCCTGGATATCAGAAACAATATCACAGGCGAGGTTTACACTGCCTGCGATATTTGGAGTAATATCATCCTTTATATTAGGAACAGTATCACAGCGGGGGAAACACATCTGGGATAGAGTGCCAGCTTTCTAATGACTCCGTTTTTAATAATGTTCGGGGCCCGAAGAACTAATTATTTAGTCATCAATCAATTGTATCTTTCTTACTTGTATACTTTGCAATTCCAAAGGATGGGAGTGCAAATAAAACTTACAGAACCAATTCTTGTCTCTGTTAGGCATAGGTGCTGATCTCAAACATTTTTGTACTAATCTACTTAAAAACAGTAACACAACTTGATTGAGTAAACATTTATGGAAGGCCAGGCACAGTGGGGGCACAGTGGCTCATGCTTATAATCCCAGCACTTTGGGAGGCTAAGGCAGTGGATTACTTAAGCCCGGGAGTTCTAAACCAGCCTGGGCAACATGACGAAATCCTGTCTCTACGAAAAATATTGCAAAAATTAGCCGGGCATAGTGGCGTGCACCTGTAGTCCCAGCTACTTTTGAAACTGAGGTGGGAGAATCGCCTGAGGCCTGGAGTTGGGATTAATATCATCCTCTTTTCCTCTGTGTATTAGGAACAATATCACAGGGTGGATATACACAAGGAAAGTGTACACCCCTTGTGATTTTGGGATCAATATCATCCTCTCTCTAATTGAATATTAGAAATGATATCACAGGGGAGGCATACACCTCCTGCAATATTGGGAGTAATGTTACTCCCTGGATATTAAAAACAATTTTAAAACCCTGTATATTAAAAACAATATTTAAAACCCTGTATATTAAAAACAATATTAAAAACCCTGTATATTAAAAACAATATTACAGGGTGGGTGTACACCCCCTTCTATATTGTGTACACCCCCTTCTATATTGGGAGTAATATCCTCCTCTCCTCTTCTGGTTATTAGAAACGATATCACGCAGGACGTGTAAACCCCTAAGATATTTGAAGTAATATCCTCTCTGTGCCTGAATTTTAGAAACAATAACATTGGGGGAGGGTGTATAGCGCCTGTGATATTGGGAGTAATATCATCCCCTCCCCCTTTGGATATTAGGAATACTATCACAGGTGGGGTGTACAGTCCCTATGATATTTGGAGTAATGTCATCCTGACCCCCCTGGATATTAGGAACAACATCACATGGGGGGTGTCCACCCCCTGCGATATCGAATGAAACAAAATCCTTCCCCTCTCTGCATATTAGGAACAATATCTCAGGTGGAATGTACACCCCCTGCTATATTGGGAATGATATCATCTTCTCTCCACTTAGATACTAAGAACAATATCACAGGGTGGCTGTACACCCCGTGCGGTATTGGGAGTAATATTCTCTCCCTCCGTGAATATTAGGAACAATATGACAGGATGGGTGTACACTCCTGAGATATTGGGAGTATTATCATCCTCTCCCTCATTTGATATTCGGAAAAAGTCACAAGGGGTTGTACACCTGCTGCGATATTGGGAGCAATATCATTTCCTGACTCCCTGGATATTAGGAACTATATCACTGGAGGGGTGTACACATCCTGCCATATTGGGAGTAATGTCATTCTGTAACCACCTTGATATTAGGACAATATCACTGGGAGTTGTACACCCCTGGTGATATTGGGTGTGATATTATTCTCTTTATCCCTGGATACTAGAAACAATATCACGGGGTGGCTGTGCAGCCCATGCGATATTAGGAGTAATATTATCTCCCCCCATGAATATTAGGAACAATATCACAGGGTCGATGTAAATGTTCTGCGATATTGGGAGTAATATCATCCTCTCCCCCCTGGAGATTAGGAACAATATTACCGTGAGGGTGTACGCTTCCCTTGAAATTGGGTGTAATATTATCTTCTCCCACTTGGATATTACGAACATTATCACAGGGAAGGTGTACACCCTATGTGATATTAGGAGTAATATCATTTTCTTTCCCCCAAGATATTAGGAACAATATCAAAGGGGAGTGTACACTCCCTGATTTATTGGAAGTAATATCATCTTTTCCTCCCCTGGATATTAGGAACAATATCACAGAAAATGTGTCTACCCAGTGCTATGTTGGGAGTAATATTATTTTCTCTCAACCTGGGTATTAGGAAAAAATATTACAGAAGAGGTGTACCCCCTGGTGATATTTTGAGTAATATCATTTTCTCCCCACCTGGATATTAGAAACAATATCACAGAGATTGTACAGTCCCTGGGATACTGGGAGTAATATCATCCTCTCAAACTTTAAATATTAAGAAAAATATTACAGAAGGGTGTACACTCCCTATGATATTGGGAGTAATGTCACCCTCTCCTTCACTGGAAACTAAGAACAATATCATTGAAGGGGTGTACACCCCCTGAAATTTTGGGAGTTATATCATCTTCTAAATATTAGAAACAATATTTTCTTCTTCTAAATATTAAAAGCAATATTACAGGGTCGTGTACATCTTCTGCAATATTGGGAGTAACAACATCCTCTTCTGCCCTGGACATTAGAAACCATATCACAGGGGCGGTGTAAACCCCTATGATATGGGGAGTAATATCATCCTCTCACCTTTGAATATTAAAAAGCGATATAACAGGGGGGTGTACATCCCCTGCAATATTGGGAGTAATATCATTCTCTACACCCCAGAATAGTTGGAACAATATCGAGGAGGAGTGTACACCCTCTGAAATATTGAGAGTAATATTATCCTCTTTTCCCTGAATATTAGGAAAAACATCACACAGGTGGTGTACACAACCTGCGATATTGGTAGTAATATTATCCTCTCTTCCCATAGATAATAGGAACAATATCACGGGGGTGTGGTGTACACCACCTGCGATATTGAATGTAGTATCATCCTCTCCCCTGAAAGATATTAGGAACAGTATCATAGGGGAGGTGTACAACCCCTGCAGTATTGGGAGTAATACCATACTCTGCCTCCCTGGATATTAAGAACAATATCACAGAAAAGGTGTACGTTCACTGGGATATTGGGAGTAATGTCACCCTCTCACTCCCTGGAAATTAGGAACAATATCGCAGGGTGAATGTACACTCCCTGTGATGTAGGGAGTAGTGTCATCCTCTCCCCACTTGGATAATAGAAAAAGTGTCACGGAGGGTGCACAACCCCTGCGATATTGAGAGTAATATCATCCTTTTTTCCCCTGGGTATTAGAAAAAACATCACGGGGCGGGGGGAGTGTATACACCCACTGCGATATTGGGAGTGATATCCTTTCCCCCACTGGATATTAGGAACTGTACCAAAGGGTGGGGTGTACACCCTTTGCGATATTGGGAGTAATAACATCCTCTCCCACCCAGGGTGTTAGAAACAATACCACAGGAGAGGTGTACAGCCCTTGTGATATTAAGAGTAATATCTGGCCGGGCGCGGTGGCTCACGCCTGTAATCCCAGCACTTTGGGAGGCCGAGGCGGGCGGATCACAAGGTCAGGAGATCGAGACCATCCTGGCTAACACTGTGAAACCCCGTCTCTACTAAAAATGCAAAAAAATTAGCCGGGCGAGGCGGCGGGCGCCTGTAGTCCCAGCTACTCGGGAGGCTGAGGCAGGAGAATGACGTGAACCCGGGAGGCAGAGCTTGCAGTGAGCCGAGATCGCGCCACTGCACTCCAGCCTGGGTGACTAAGCGAGACTCTGTCTCAAAAAAAAATAAAAAATAAAAAAAATAAAAATTAAAAATTAAAAAAAAAAAGAGTAATATCATCCTCTCCTCCCATGGAGATTAGGAACAATATCACTGTGTGGGTGTACACCCCCTGTGAAATTGGGTGTAATATCATCCTCTCCCCACCTGGATATTAGGAACAATATCACAGGGGTGGTGTACACCCCATGCGAATTTGGGAGTAACATCATTTTCTTTCCCCCAGGATATTAGGAACAATATCAAAGGGGGTGTGTACACTCCCTGATATTTTGGGAGTAATGTTATATTTTCTCCCCTCTAAATATTAGAAATAATATCACAATGGGGGTGTCTACCCCCTGTGATATTGGGAGTAATATCATTTTTCCACCTGAATATTAGGAATAATATCACAGGAGGGCTCTTCATGCCCTGTTATATTTTTAATAATATCATCCTCTCTCCACCTGGATATTAGATACTGTACCACAGGGTTGTATACCCCTGGGATCTTGGGAGTAGTATTTTTCTCTTTCCCCCTAAATATTAGGAACTATATCACAGTGGGAGTGAACACCTTCTGGGATATTGACAGTAATATCATCATTTTTTCCCCTGGAAATTAGGAACAATATCACAAGGAAGCTGGACACTCACTGTAATACTGAAAGTAATATTATCCTCTCCTCTTGTAGATATTAGGGACAACATCACAGAAAGACTGTACATCAACTGTGATATTGGGAGTAATATCATCCTCTCACCCCCTGGGTATTTGAAACAATATCACAAGGCGAGTGTATATCCCCTGCGATATAGGGAGTAATATCATCCACGCCCCGCCTGGATATTAGGAACAATGTCACAGAAGGGGTGTACACCACCTGCGATATTGGGAGTAATGTCATCCTCTCCCCTTTGGATATTAGGAACAATATCACTGGGGAACGTACACCCCTTGTGATATCTTGAGTATTATTCTCTCTCCCCCTAGATATTAGGAACAATATTACAAGGGGGGTGTACAACCCTGGGGATATTAGGAGTAATATCATTTTTCCCCACCAGATATTAGGAAAAATATCAAAGAAAGAGTGTACACCCTCTGCAATATGGGGTGTAATGTCACACACTGTGATATTAGGAGGGTAATATCTTCCCAGAACATTACCAATAATATTCCAAGGTGTACACACATGATGTACATGCACTGTGATATTAGGAAACTATAACCTCCCCACGATATTTTGAATAATATCCCAGGTTGTACATACATGGTGTACATTCACTGTTATATTAGGAGAGTAATATCTCTCCATAATATTACAAATAACATCCCAGAGAGTACACACACAGTGTAAACCCACTATGATATTAGGAGAGTAATAACTCCCCAAGATATTACTAATAATATTCCAGGGTGTACAAACATGGTGAACACCTACTGTGATATTAGAAGAGAAATATCTTCCCAGGATATTACACATAATATCTCAGGATATACAAATAAGGTGTAAACACACTGTGATATTAGGAGAGTAATATCTCCCCAAAATATGACAAATAATATCCCAGGGTGTACACATATGGTGTACATATATGGCGCACACCCTTTGTGATATTAGGGGAGTAATATCTCAGCAGGTCATTATGAATAATATCCCAGGTTGCAAACAAATGTACACCCACCGTGGTATTAGGAAAGTAGTATCTCCTCAGGATATTTCGAACAATATCCAGGATGTATGCACATGGTGTACACCCAATGCAATATTAGAAGGATAATATCTACCCCGGATATTACGAATGATATCCCAGGGTGTACACACATGGTGCACACTTACTGTGATATTGGGAGACTAATATCTCCTCAGGATATTATGAATGATACCCCAGGGTTTACCCATATGGTGTACACTTACTGTGATATAAGGACAAATATCTCCCCAGGATATCATGAACAATATCCCAGGGTGTATACCCACTGAGGTATTAGGAGTAATATCTCCCCAGGATATTATGAATATCTCAGAATTTACACCTACTGTGATATTAGAAGTAATATCTCCCTAAGATATTACAAATAATATCCCAGGGTGTACATTCACCATTATATCAGTAGTAATATCTCTGCAAGATATTACAAATAATATCCCAAGGTGTAAACCCACTGTAATATTAAGAGTAATGTCTCTCTAGAATATTACGAATAATAATCCAGGGTTGACAACCCACTATTATATTAGGAGTAACATCTGCCTAAGATACTACAAATAATATTTCAGGGTGTACACACAGTGTGTACACCCACTGTGATATTAGGAGTAACATCTCACTGGGATATTATGAATAATATGACAGGTGGTGTACACACATGGTGTACATCCCCTGTGGCATTAGGAGAAATGTCTTTCTAGCATATTATGAATATACACATGGTGTACAACCCCTGTGACATTAGGAGTAACATCTCTTTAGGATATTAGGAATAATATCACAGGTGGTGTACATACATGTTGTACATCCCAAGTTACATTAAGATTAACATCCCTCTAGGATATTATGAATAATATCACAGGGGTTGCACACACATCGTGTACAAGCCCTGTGACATTAAGAGTAACATTGCCCTAAGATATTAGGAAAGATATTACCCCCTGTTTCATGGGAGTAACATCTACCAAAATATTAGGAATAATATCCCCCTAGCGTATTACAAATAACATCACAAGGGTTGTACACACATGATATAAAACCCCTGTGACATTAAAAGTAAAACCCCCACAGGTTATTGCAAATTATATCACAGGGGGTGTACACACATTTTATACACCCCAAGGTGTGTACACCCCAAGTTACATTAGGAGTAACATCCTCCTAGGATATTATGAATAATATCACAGTGTGTGGACACACATGATGTACACCCCTGTGACATTAGGAGTAACATCCCCTTAGGATATTACAAATAATATTGCAGAAGGTGTACACTCATGGTGCACACTTTCGGTGACATTAAAGGTAAAATCCCACTAGGATATTACAAATAATACCACAGGGGTTGTACACACATGGTGACATGTGACCATGTGTACACCCCATGTGACATCAAGAGTAACATCCCCCTAAGATATTAGGAATAATATCACAGGGTGGACACTCCCTGTGACATTAGTAGTAACATCCCCCTAGAATATTACAAATTATACCACAGAGGGTACAGCCCCATGACATTACGAGTAATATTCCCCTAGGATACTAATAATATCAAGTGTGTACACCCCCTGTGACATTCGGAGTAACATCCCCCTAAGGTATTATGAATGATATCACCATGTGTACACCCCCTGTTACATGAGGAGTAACATCTTTACAGGATATTACAGATAATATCACACGGTGTACACCCCCTGTGACATTAGGAGTTACATCCCGGTAGGATATTATGAATAATATCGCAGGGAGTACACCCCCTGTGACATTGGGAGTAACATCCCAGTAGGATACTCTGAATAATATAACAGGGTGTACACTTCTTGTGACATTAGGAGTAACATTCCCCTAGGATATTATGAGTAATACCACAGGGTGTACACCCTCTGTGACTTTAGGGGTAACATATGTCTAGGATATTATGAATAATATCAAAGAGTGTACACCCTTTGTGACATTAGGAGTAACATCCCCCTAGGATATTACAAATAATATAACAGGTGTACACCCGCTGTAACATTAGGAGTAACATCCTCCTAGGATATTACAAAAAATATCACAGGATGTACATCCACTGTGACATTAGGAGTTACATCCCCCCTAGGATATTATGAACAATATCACAGTGTGTACACCCACTGTGATATTAGGGGTAATATCTTCCTAGATTATTATAAATAATATCACAAGGTGTACACCCACTGTGTGATATTAGGAGTAATAGCTCCCTTGGATATTACAAATAATATCACAGGGTGTACACACATGGAGTAAACCCACTGTGATGTTAGAGGTAATATCTCCCTAAAATATTATGAAAAATATCACAGGGTGTACATCCACTGTGCTATTAGAAGTAATAACTACCTAAAATATTACGAATACATTGGTACACCATGTGCACATCCACTTTGAAGTAATATCTCCTCAGGATATTACAAATAATATCACAGGGTGTACACCCCCTGTGACGTTAAAAGTAACAAAACAATATCACAGGGGTTGTACACCCCCTGCGATATTGGGAGTAATATCAACCTCTCTCAAAACAAAAAACAAACAAGCAAAAAACTCAAACCAAAATATTTATGGTAGGCTACTGTGTACAATGCAGAATGTTGAACATAGCTATTAAGTTTCAGTGGTAGCAGGTGTGCATTTCAGATTACAAATTCAGGTGTACATGAAGGGAAGTGAATTTTCTTCATGAGATAAAGTTAGCAGGTGGATCAAATTTTGAGGGTTTTCTTTCCACACTCCTCCCACTCCCGGCTTTTTTGTGATAGGACCTCATTCTGCTACCCAGGCTGAAGTTCAGTGGCACAATCACAGCTCACTGCAGCCTTGACCTCTTGGGCCCAAATGATCCTCGCACCTCAGCCTCTGAAGTAGCTGGGACGACAGATGCATACCACCACATTTAGTGATTTTTTTTTCTTTCACTTTTTATGGTAGAGATGGGGTTTCCCTCTGTTGCTCAGGCTGGTCTTGAACTCCTGGTCTCAAGTGATCCGCCCATCTTGGCCTCCCAAAGTGTTGAGATTATAGGCATGAGCCACTGTGCCCATTCCTCTTTTCCCCATCTTGTCCTATTTTTCTTTCCCTTTGTCATCCAGAACAGCAGATAGCTTATTTTGCTTCATCCTTTCTGGGGAAAATTATGACATTTTCCAAAGGAGTCACAACAAACCTTCCTGACTTTGGTTTCCAAAATCCAAAGCCAAGTTTCAGAAATCCAAATGTTTAGAGGAGTCTGGCAGATAAAATAACAGGAGTGGTGAGCTGGAGGGGTCTGTGGCGAGTTGGAGGGCAGTGGCCTGGGTAAAAAAGGTGGGTATTACCCTGCCCCAGCTTTAGTTCTGTGAGATAGGAGCCCAGGGAACCCAAGCTTCCTTTTTTTTTTTTCTTTTTTTTTAAAGTAAATCTGGAAATCCAACTTTTTAATACAAAGAAGATCTGGTCCCAGTCTACTTAAAGGTAAGGAATTACAGAAAGAGACACTGTTCCCCAGACTGAAAAGGGATTTTCCAAGGTTTAGAAAGAAAGATAATTTTGTGGGATCCAGAGAAATAGAAATCTTTACCCACAGCCTTCTTCTGGCAGCCCTTCCATGGCCTGGAGAGGGGGAAACTGGCTTCATGGTGCTCTAGGGAGGAGGGATCCCAGGCAGTTTTCAGGGAGCTGCCAAAAATTTCAGGGAATCAGTAAAATGAGCTCTGATGTAGGTTTAAGAGAAGAAGAGAAACTATAAATATAAAGAATAAACTTAAAATGTTTAATGTGCTTGCATAAGATTATAATATATTGAGGCACCTATGGTGGAGTGGCTAAGCATAACGTGAGCTCAAATACTGAGTTTGTATTATGAATCCAAACTTATCTAAACCCTCAATGCATTAGTTTCTCATCTTTAAAATGGGAATGGTACTTAGTCGTACTAAGATTATCTTATAGTATTACGAGAATTAAAGTAAATAATACGTTGAACAAGCAGATTATATCATGAGATATAATCAGAAAGCATCTTTATTTTTATCTTCCACTGTCCTTTTAAAATTTATTCAGTAGGAAAGTACTTTCCCTGCTGCTAATTGGACATACAAGCTGACTGGTGAATTTTCTGCTACATATTGGATATTTAAAAGACTTTCAGATATTCAAGGTTGTAAACCCTACCTCAATTCTGAAAATAGTCTGCTCTCATGTAACAACAAAAACTCTGAATTTGATTTGAAGTGAGAAATTCTTCTCTATCTCATCTGAATCTTCTTCTAGTGGGAAAGGAGGGAAAGAAAAGTTCTCACTTCTTTGGTACTGTAGTAAGATGGCATCGTGATCACCGAGACTGGCGGGTGATGAAGATTCACTATACCCTTGTCATTTTTTTTCTTTTATTTTTTTGAGTGTCCTTCGAAAGCCAGCACTGGGACTCTTCCAGTGATGCAAGCAATGTGTTGTCCTCCAGCAAGCCACTTCCTCCTCCATCCCTGTTTTAATTTCTTTTTTCTTCACAGCACACAGACTGTATTGCTTGCCATCCTTTGACTTTCCCACACAGTCCCCTAGGGTGGTTTAAAATAGCGCCTTGTGATCATACAGTGAATGCTAAATAATTGTCATGACTATTACGATAGTTGGAAGTAACAGGATTGAGAAAATTGCACAAAAAGACATGAATCTAGTTCCAAAATTAGGTATCTTGTACTACAGATAATTAAATGATTTTTTAAAATAAAAATCTTAAAAGCAAAAGTTAGACCATTTGGTGCTTATTATATATACCTATTATAAGTGTTATGCATGAGTTCATCAAGTATGAATGGGGCAATATAGGATACACTAACTAAATATATATATGAGTTTTTACGAAAGGGCATGGAAGCCTTTCTAGAGAAGACAGCATTTGAATGAGGTCTTGGAGGCTGAGGAGTGTTTTCGCCATGATAAGCCCAGATGGCAGGAAGCGGGAAGAATGGGAAAGCAGAGGCAAAGGAAATGTGTCTGGATTTGACGGCCATAAGTGATAGGGTGTTACAACAGGGTTCACTTATGGAGGATGATAAAAGCTAGTATTGCTGGAGAATTTGCTGAATACTTCATTTGAGCTACCTCATTTGTTTCTCTCAACTCTGTAAGGCAGGAACTATTATTCCTCTTTTATGCATAAGGAAATTGAGCATTAGAGAGGAGAAGGTAGTTGGCTGAGATCTCCAGCTGGTAAGCACAGGAGCTGTGATTGGACCTCTGGCTGTCTGGCCTGAGCAGCGCCATGCCTAACAACTACATTACATGAGCCTGTAGCTGTTAGGATTATAGAAGGGCATTTACAATATATATTGGATCATAAAGAAGGTTCAGGATGATCTTCTTAAGCAAACTTTTAATTATATATTGAGTTTTAGAAAAACTTAGCTTTTACTACTGTGACAATTTTTATAATTTCCTTCTTTCCTTGTTTTCTTCCTATCTCTCTTCCTTCTTATCAGGTATTTATTAATTCAGGAACTTTGTTAGTCCCAGGATATATAATAATGAACCAAAATATATGTAGTCTCTGTCTTCATAAGAATTACATTCTGGTGGGGGAGATAAATATTCAAATGATTTCTAAGAATAAAATCGCAAGTGTAATTTTTGCCCAAATGAGAGAAATTTGGAGCTATTAGAATTCAAGATCAGGGGCCGGGCGCGGTGGCTCAAGTCTGTAATCCCAGCACTTTGGGAGGCCGAGACGGGCGGATCACGAGGTCAGGAGATCGAGACCATCCTGGCTAACACAGTGAAACCCCGCCTCTACTAAAAATACAAAAACTTAGCCGGGCGAGGTGGCAGGCGCCTGTAGTCCCAGCTACTCGGGAGGCTGAGGCAGGAGAATGGCGGCGTGAACCCGGGAGGCGGAGCTTGCAGTGAGCTGAGATCCGGCCACTGCACTCCAGCCTGGGTGACAGAGCGAGACTCCGTCTCAAAAAAAAAAAAAAAAAAAAAAAAAAAAAAAAAAAGAATTCAAGATCAGGGCCTTTGACTTAAAAAGGCAAGGGAGAATCAAGGATCTAGAACTGAGTTCTGAAAGATGAATAGGAGTTAACCAGATGCAGCGGGAAGACATGAGAGCCCAGGCTGCAGGAGTAGCATATGCAAAGATCCTGCAGTAGGAAGAAAGGGCTGCGAAGAAAGCCACAGTGATTAGAGCTGAGTGCACAGGGGCAAGGCAGGGTACAGACTAGAAAAATAGGGGCCTAATCATGCGGAGACTTGCAGTACATGTCAGAATCTGGCATTTATCCTGAGGGAGGGATGTTGTGACGGAAACATTTTAAGTAAGAGTGGCACCATGATCAGATTGCATTTTAAAACTACAGCCCTGACCATGCTATGGAGAGTAGGTTAGAAGTTGGAGAAGTGGACGGTGGTGGAGAAATCAAGAAGTGGTCAACCAGGTGACATAGCAGTTGCTTGAACCAGGTGGTGTCAGTGATGGGAGACGGGCAGATTCAAAAGTTATTTAAGGGGAGAAATCAACAAGACTTTGGAATTGACTAGATATGCGGCATGAGAAATGGCAATGCCGTGAAGAGACTTTATTTTTCTGGCTTGGAAACTGGACAGTTTGCCATCTTTGAAAAAGGAAAACTAGGAACAGTTTGTTTATTTGTTTGATTGTTTATTAGTTTTAGGGTTGGGCCGATGATAGGAAAGTACATGAATTTTGAGTTGAGGTACTTCTGAGTCCCCAAAGATTTTTAGCAATGGAGTTTTAGCTTTGACCCTTCAACTCAGTTCCTGCCAATACTCTACCCCCCAATTTTTCAATTTCTGCCTCAATTATTTTCCACTTGGAAAACTGAGTCTTCACAGACTCTGATCAATTGCTGCTATCCAGAGTCATTTGCTGGAAATGACTTTTGGTCGCTAAGATTTGACCTTTCCCTCCTTTCCACGGATCCCAGAAGTCCAGCTGCCCAGGTAGACTTCAGTTGGCTCAGGTGCTTTAGGCTTGTGACCCTGACTCAGACAACAATGTGTAGCCCTACTGATATATGAGGCCCATGCTGCTGCTCTGTCCTTGTTTGTGCTCTTGCTAGCTTGGCTTCAACACCACTTGCTCCCATACCCTCATCCCTCCATCTTGACTTCTGCCTCTCCTTCATCTCATTACTACTAATTCCCGGCATATCTTGTGACCAGCTCCACATTATTTGTGACACGTGAAGATTAATAATTTCTTCCTTCAGTCCTCTGGCTTTTTCTTCTGTCCTTCCTCAAAAGCATTTTATTAGATGCTTAAGTGAAGCTGCAAACCTGCAATTTATACACCAGATGGCACCAAAACATTATATTTTAAATATTAACGCGCATTTTTGGGGGGAGAATACAAATCTTCTACTATTCTGAGACTATATAGCACAGCCTCAGGTGCAATTTCAACAAATTAAAATTCATACTCCAACTTCCCAGAATCTGTGGTGGTGTTGCTCTTTATTGGTGGTGTGGTGGGGGGGGGGAGAGAGAGAGAGAGAGAGAGAGAAAGAAAGAAAGAGAGAGAGAGAGAGAAACCTTTCCTGGGAAAAGGTCTTAATGTTTTCCTCTTTAGAATCATGCTAAAGAGCCAAATGAAGGACATGAATATTCCCAGAGACTCAGTCATTTTCACTCAGTCATTTTCATGTTTGCTTCCCTGTTCTTTTCTCAGTGTTAAGGTTCTGTTACCGAACTTCATTTTGGCAAGAATAACAATACCGTTGCTGTCTTTTATCAAAATGATAATTAATATAAGTAAAAATGAATCTATGCATTCAGTGTCTTAGCTAAACAGAGAAGTAAAATTAACCATTCTTTCCCAATTTTAAAATGTAATTGTATTTTTCTTCCCTTTTAAAATCTAATTATTATTGATATAGCAAAATAACATGGATGAACATTTAAGTTTTTAAAACAAATGTCTCTCCTTTGTACTATGTTTTAAGTATAGAATAGACAGTTTTTGTCCAATCACCACAATTAATAGTTGATGGTCCTGATGATACAGTTTAACAATCTTTGAGGGTTTTTAAAATTTTAGCAAAATTGTAACTACTTAAAAAATACCACCCACCTTATAAATTAACACTCTTTACTGGATGATTATGTATCCATTTGGCAAAATGTAATCAAAATTTTCTGTGAGGTAAATTGTATAAGGAGTTGTTCTTTCAATTTGGAGATCTGGTTAATGACTTATTGAGGGTAACAGAATATGGATAAACGGACAGTAGGTATTAACTTTTATTATCATTATTTTCTTTGGAGGGAGAAAAAATGATTTCTGAGTAAATGTGCAGCATCAAGTGAATTTTTAAAATGAAGCCATGTTAAAAATAATTTGATGCTATTACTTTTATGTATACAGTTTTATATTTTGTATGCATATATATTCGTAGTCTTTTGCCAGCAAGTGTAACATATACATACACATACATACACTACAGAAATATGCCTTGTTTTGTAAAGATGTAAAGGTATGTGCATGGGGTGAGGGTGGGTGCTGTGTTTTTCCATTGCATGCAATAGAATGTGTCTTGCTGTAAGACTTGGATAAGCGTCTGGCTGCTTCTCTTCGCCTGGGGAGTCATATGAATGTCCACAGTTGCCAAAGTGCTTTGGGATCACTTAGGCTAAAAGATGCTATTTATTGTGAAGCTATCTCATTTCATTCCCAAGGGAATTTCATCATCTTGTATTTGTGAAAACTGTCAGTGTGTCTTTCTCAAAATGTAATTATCTGAAAGAAACAAACCAACACAGAGTGGACCTCTTGTCTTCAAAGTCATTTTATTAAGAGTAAATTAGACTGGAAAAATGATCGTCTAAAATGCGTTTCCAATAGATTGCTGTCTAAAATGCATTTTCAATAGATTGCTGTCAAGCTTGCTACCTGTCAGACAGAGAGGCCTGAAGTTTCATAGTGACATATGGATTAGCCCAGTCTTCCCTACAGGGTGAAAACAAAAGACAATTGGTGATGCATGGGGCAAACTCATCTTAAAACAGAGATATCAACAAAGGAATATGACAGCATGAAAAGACAGAGTGCAGTCTGCTGTCCACATTCGCAAAGAGATTCTGTCTGAATCCATAACTTCAATACACTAAGAGACAGAAAAAGAGAAAATACACATTAAGTGTAATTGTTCATCGGGTACTTCATTTTAGCAAATGCTGAATTTCATTCTGTAAATGGAAAACAAGTGGGAACAATGGAGAGAATGAATGCTATTATAAAAAGTTATTAAGAAGAGCCATATGAAATTAGAATTATTTGATTTTAAAAAATCATTCATCATAAAGACTTGAATGTTCAAATTTCTCATCCACCAATCAATTTGAAAAGAGAGGCTTAAACTCACAAAAGAATCTCAAGAGCAAAACCTTTTCCAGGTTAGAGCTTTAAACTAAACTGGTGAGGTCATTTAGTTCAGAGTTTGTTTGGGGAAAAAGTACATATCAAAGTTGAAGAAAATCATACAGATCTGCTTAGGTGTGGGAAAATACAGTATGGATTTTTTTTTTAACATCCCATGTGAACAATTACATAGAACACTTGTCTGACCAGCAACTTTCAATTAAATAGAAATGAAAGTTACTCTAATAGCCATTTTAATCCATATATCCTAAGGGACTCAACAAACAAGTGTAATAACACAATGCAAAATTTAGTAAAGGAAAACGGTGCATTGAATTACAGAAACTACTGGCTTTCTATGCTTGAGATTAGATGCCATAAAACCAAAGTAAGGTTGTTTTTTAGTTATGTAGTGCCCACTGGAGAACCATGCAGAGCTCAGTAGTAAAAATTCAGGAAAGGGCAACTTTGGCTTATTAAATATCCTGAAAGAATTTGCTAAGGGACAGGGGTCAGTGATGACTGCTGGGTTTTTTTGTTGTAGTTGTGGTTTCGTTTTTGTTTTTAACCATCACCTGTATGAGGTTTCCTTTCCTGGAGACAGTGCTAACTCTACAAAAAGGATAGGCAGCTCCCTGTAGAGGGTCATTTAAGGAGAGCTGAAAGACCCATTGGGGTGCCATGGTGCCGAAAACTCCTGTGATTAGTCATGCCTTTAAGGCCTACCAGAAACATGTGTTAAGTTTTTATGGATATTTTATATAAAGTGGAAGTGAGACATATCTTTTAGTTAACATATTAGTATAATTCAGTATATATGTCCTAAAAGTTTGAAAAACATGGCAAATGAGCTTTGGGGGTGGTCTTATGCTATGCCAGAGGAAACAATATGAGACACTACCTCAGAGATCATGAGGGTTTAGAGAGGGCTGAGGATATTAGAATTCAGTAGAGCAGCCGCAAAAAAATAAGGGACGTCAAAGAAAGCATTTTTCAAATGTACAGTTTTGCCTTAAACAGAGTTCTACCCAGATAATTTAGGTCACCGATATATGCTTTAGCACCTCACAGGGTTAAATGTGCATAGAAAATTGCATATGACTAAAATAAACATGTATACTATACTTTTTTTTTTTTTTTTTTGAGACGGAATCTTTTGAGATGGAGTCTCACTCTTGTCACGCAGTCTGGAGTGCAGTGGTGCGATCTTGGCTCACTACAACCTTCATCTCCTGGGTTCAAGCAATTCTCCTACCTCAGCCTCCCTAGTAGCTGGGTTTACAGGAGCCTGCCATCACACCCAGCTAATTTTTGCATTTTTAGTAGAGATGGGGTTTCACTATGTTGGCCAGTCTGGTCTCGAACTCCTGACCTCAGGTGATCCTCCCACCTCAGTCTCCCAAAGTGCTGGGATTACAGGCATGAGCCGCCACACCCAGCCGTATACTATACTGTTACATCAGTTTTTAACACTTGTATTTTCATTTACTATCTGTTTGCTTTCTCTATTGATTATATCTCTTGCCAATTAATGTTTCGCTTTTCCAAGAGCCCATGGAAAGCAGCTTTGATTTCGCATTTTTGGAATATAAACTCACACCCCTGAAACCTCAGTGTATATTCTTCTAATATAATTATTGCTGATTTTGTTGGTATTAGATTTGTTCTTGTACGAGTGTGTTTGGTTACACTATGATCTCAGCATTAACACACTGTGTCTGATAAAAGTTTTTTCACCTACATAAAACAGATCATAGTTGGTTATCCAAATAAGGGTTTATTTTGCTTTCATAGAAAATAACCCAGGGATCAGCCATCCAGGACTGTTACAGTGGCTCTTCATGCTATCAGAGTTTAGATGTGTCTCTTCCTGCTCCTCTGTTTTTAATATGTGACTTTCATCCACCCAGTCATCTCACAGATCCAAGATGCTTGACCTCTAGCCTTCCCTGAGTATCACAGATGGAAGAAGAAGAAAGCAACAGGGAGAAACGATGATACTTATCAGGAAAGACAAAACTCTCCCAGATAGCCAAGTTGTCTTCTGCTTACATTTTGTTACCCAGAACTGAGCCTAATGCCCACCACTACCTTGAGGGTCCTGGGAAAATATAGGGTTTTTTTGGTTGAAAAACCGATGTTCTGTTTGTATGGAAGAAGGAGAGACTATAAATATCTGTGAAGGAACTGACAGATTCTACCCCACACTGATAGCTCAAAGAGCACACATAGAATGGAATGGGAAAATACATTCTTAAATGATCCAATATTTAACTGCTTGGGATATAAAAAATATCTATATTGGAGGGAAATGTAGACCAATAGAAGGATGATTGAAAATTTATTTGGGGATGTGAAGAATTTAGTGTTTAACCCAAGTGCACTAAAATAGTTTTTTTTTTTTTAATTTTAAAAAGACTTAAGGTTGACTTGGGTGGAATGAAGGAAGAGCGGCATGAAAGAATACTAAAGTGAAAGAATAGAAAAAGACAATCATGGCTTATTTCTTCATTATGTTTGAAAACAAAAAATGAGCAGGTGAATTTTACCTGTCTGCAGCACACACAGAGCTGTAATTATTAAGAATAATGGCAGACAGAAGTGGCTAGTTGGGTCTTCTTGACACTTTGCTAACTGTGTGACTTGGCCAAGTTACTTAACTTCTATCCCCAAGTCTCTTTTATCAAGACAATAACTAATCCAAACTCATTATCTTGCAGGATTACATGATACAATGCTGAACGCATAGCAATCAGAATACATTAAGTGTCAGTGGCAGCAGCATCAATATAATCACTAATATTATGGTTATGAAACCAGAAGTTATGTTGTTGATCCTGGCCCAAACCTCACAGCTGTTCTGTGTGATCTTGGACAAGTCATTTAATCCTATACTATATCCAGTTTTTTTTTTTCTTCAGTAAAATGAATGTATAATACCAATCTTATGGGCTGGTTATAATGAGCAAATAACAGAGTTTGGAAAAATTCTTTAAATAGGGAAGTTTTACATCCAAATGTGAAATGTTATTAGTGTTACCTTACCATCTGTACTTCCCCCCCACTTTTCTATTTACCACTTTTTTTCTTCCCCACTTCCTACCGACTCCATCAGATGAAACTGGCAAAAGATGTGGTAGATAATACTTGAGATCTTTCTAAAAATTACATTTGATAAGTATGAATGGTATTCCTTCAATGTGCAGCCACTAGAACTCAAATATTTATTTGCAAGAAACTGAACCATGATCTAAAATCTTTCTTGTGATTTTTAGCTCAGACGGAAAAATTATGTTTTCAAGCTGTGTATGTCAAAGACCAACATACTCTTCTGACATGCTACATGTTCTAAGTTCTTCCTTTCAACTTTGGAAGGTATTAAAATTGCCTGCCTTTGTAATAAACAATTCCTGTTAAAAACTGTCTCTGTTTGGAAAGTCTCTGGGGGTAATATGCAGATTATCTGTCTCTGATGGTGGGAGTTGTCACTGATCTCCATTACTCTCAGGCCTTGGGGCAATTCCATATGCCTCAGGCCTTGGGGCAATTCCATATGCCCTTGGCCTTAAATGCACCACAGTCCCCACCTGCACTGTCAGCTTTAGTCACTTGAAGTGGTCTCCAGTAAGTACTTAAGAATAGCTTCAGTAGGGTATTCCTAATTTTTAGAGCTTAGGTAGATTCCAACACATATCTTTTATGCCTCCCACATAATTTTCTATTTGTGCAATACACTGAATTTCTATTCCAGTTTTCCATAATTTTACTTAAGGGACACTTAGTACTTGATAACAGCTCTTTCCAAATTGATGCATCAGACTTTTGCTTTTTTGCCATTAATTCTAAACCTTTAAAATGAAGCTGAGTAATGGCTGGCATTTTTCTTTTTTATGTGTTAAAAATGAAAGTTCTTTATATTGGGCTTCAGCTCTTCTTCAGTGTATTCCTTTTTTCTATTCTTCCTTTTTGTTCCTCTTGTATAAAATATACTAATGTCACCCAGAATGTCAGCTGGTACTTAGGTCAAGCACATGAGCACCATCAACTTTACGTGGTCTCTATGGTTTGAATCAAGTTCTCAAGAATACAGGAGTAGGGAATTCTGTTGACTGGATGCCAAGGAAGTGGTTTACAATTAGAAAATTCGCCAGAAGTTTATTCATAAATAAGAAGGACAATATATTAACTTTGTGATACAAAATATTTTTTATCATGACCACAGTATTCATGACTACTTAGCAGGCCTACTGGCAACGTTTGTGGGGCCTGAGGCAAGAGTGCGAATCAAGAAACCATTGACAAACCATTTAAGTGTTTACAAATTATAAATTAATTTATTACTGTTTAAAACATGTTCTATCTTCCTATTTTGACAAACATAGCTTCATTATGATCTAGAAGGCCAGTTAGAATTACAATTCTCAGCTTTCCTTGTGAGGAGGAGCCAGCCTCATGGCCCCTGGCCTCCATGCCTGTGCTCTTCAGCTAGCTGCCCATCTCTTTTTATAACTGGTTGTTTCCTTTTATTTCCCAGGACTCTCACATTCGTGCTGTGAACAGGCTATATAAGCACAAGTTCAATCTATATGAAGAGCGAACAGCCACCCGCTGGCCAGTCCTCTGCCTGCCTTTGGGAGGTGGGACCCAAGGAAGAGCTGGTACAGATGTTTGACTCAAACTTGGAGCCATTGGAGCAGGGACCTGTAGAATCCCAGGTACCCAGCTCACGATGCTAGAAGGAGGTCAATCCTACACCCATGGATGTGTTCAGAGGAGGGCCAGAGTGGGGCACGAAAGCACAGGGCCCAGGGGAAGGGCTTCTTGCCAGGTTCTAAGAATGGATTGAATATCAAAGTATCTGGGATGTTAAACTGTCATTGGTAGATAGCTTGGGGAGTAAGAGAAGATATTAAATGGGAAATAAAAAGTCTTTAGGGATATTTTCAAGGCACGAAAAGGCCTGATAGACTTTTCAACTCCACAAATAAATCAGCTCTCTAAAGAACAAAAATATGCATGCTTGTTTGTTTCATTCTCTCTGTCTCTTCCTATCCTCTCGCTTCCTCTCTACCTCCACTCCACCTAGAGGGCTTTATATATAGATGGTCAAATACTTGTTTCCGAAAAGGGTGCAAAATTGATTCAGTTAAGGTAACACATTTTAAGTCTGTAATCTTGACATTCATTTGAGTTACCTTATCTGGCTCTGGAGCTGTTCTCTCAACCTCTTAGTCACCCATTCTTAGAAATTTCTTGGACTTATATACCTATTGCTGATTTCATCTATTGGGTGAGCTTTCTTAACCACTACCAGAAGTCATAAAGAAATATTTCACTACTTACCAAGAAGCTCTTAATACAAATGAATCCTCAATGTTATTAAATAAACACTTAGTTTAAAGTCCTCACTGGTATTATTAAATAAACATTTTAAGTTCATCACAAGAATAGTCTACAGCAATGGTTCCCAAACTGTAGCAAGCATCAAAGTCATCTAGATGACTTGTGAAACCCAGATTTCTGACCCCATTCCTTATCTTCTGGTTCAGTACATCTGAGTGGGAGTTGAGGGGGCATGAATTTGCATCTCTATCAAATTTCCAGGTGATATTGGTGCTGCTAGTCAGATGGAACACCTTTGAGAACCATGCTTTTCATGTATGCTGTCACTTCTCCTCCTCTAGTTCACTCTTCTGTTTAGCATAATCTATCTTGGAACTTAATTATCCACTGACTTTGCTTTGATCGGAATCACCAATCTTCTCCTAACAGACAACTCTAATGAACGCTTCTCATGTTCAGTAAATGCTTAGAAGGTTTCTAATGCATTTGATGTGATTAATTACTATTTCCATACTGCATTTTCTTTCAGTTCTATGTCTTAACAACTTTTGCATCTTCTGCTTCCCTGGATGCTATGCTTTCCTTGTTGCACTCTCCACTTGGAAGTCTTCTACCCATTCATCTTTCTAAACTGGTGCCCAGTATCACCTACTCAAAGACACAATGTCTTTTCTTGTCCTAGAAACATAAATGACCCTTTCTTTTTCTTTCTAATTTGACTCTATTTATGCTTATATCATTCCTTCTGTAACATCTGTAATGGGATATGTTTATCAGTCTCCTCCCTCAGGGAGAATCTTGACAAGTTTTTGTTTTGTTCTCCCAAATATTGATACACAGTAGATGTGAGGACCTCCTAGGTACCAGTGGCCACTCTCATTCTTTTGGGTGTAACAAAAGCATGTCCATGTGAGGTACATACAAAGGATGAAGCCAAGTCTGTGGGTCAGGACAGATGTCAACTTCTGTGTGGTCAATGATAAAATGCTGGCTACTAATAAAGGAAAACTCTCTGCAGATGCAATTGCCAGTAGGAGAAACTGTTTGCATTATCTTGGGAGCATGTAGTCTGAAGATGAAAATTCAGCTCCCATTCAGTTCCCAGATGCTTAAACAAGGTCATGGTTGCCCTTTCCTGAAAATATTTTTCATTTTGCCTGGCTTTAACAGGTTTGGCCCTCTCTTTTCTTTCTCACTAAACTCTCTGCTCTCATTCTTTCCCCTTTCATCTCTCCTCTCTGCTTCAGTAAAAGAGAATCTTTCAAGCAAATGTTTTATCCATTATAGAAGTTCAGTATGTCCTCAAGGCTTAAATCTTTGGAAGTGAAGTCAGAAAAAAGGCAGACTGTTTTTTTATTTCTTTGCTTTCACCCAATTACATTGCCCTCCTGGGTAATATACTCAGTGTGGAGCAGGTGCTTCTCTGTAGGGTGAAGTTGGGAAGTAGACTATGTGCAAAAGGAAAATATGTTGGTGAGTATGTAAAAACAGCCTAGGATTCAATCCACCATCCTGCTAAAGAACTTGACTATAACCACTCTGTGGCCAGGAATTCTGTGCTATTCATCTGCATAGCTACCTTGCCTGTCACCCATTGTTCCTACCATGTTTACTAAGAGATCAGGAGTTAACATCACTTTACAAAAAATAATAGCCTGTTGCTACCATCTTTAGGAGAATTTCAGAGAGTATACAGTTAATGCCTAACATTAATTTGCCCTTGGGGCTTTAATTCAGCAGGTATGAAAAGAGCCTCTTGAATAATCATTCCCTCCCTCCTCCAAAGGCCTATTTCTCCAAAAAATCCAGGGTCAGGAGCAGCAGCAGGAATGCCAGCAGCAGCCACATATGTGCGAGTCAAGCTTCTCTCCATCTGCTTCTTCCTTAGGGAAAATCTAATGCTAAAATGACTTTCTAAGGGGAGGAAGCACAGCTGCTGTCACCACCATCCTTGTAAAGTCTCAGAAAAAAAAAAAAAAAAAAACACACACACCCCAAAAACTCCTTCTCTTCCCCTAAGCTCTGGTTGGTTTTGGACAAATCTTGAATGACAGTGATGATTCACTTTGCCGCTGGGATGCCAGCTCCAACAGCACCTCCTTTGTGGCTCTGGCCCCCATCCCATTTGTCTTCTGGCCCTGGGAACCAGAGAGACAGGACTATTTCTATTTCAGGCATCTGTGTTTCTGATCAAGCTGGTGTTTTAGGCCAATTTAAGTGTGAGTAAGAAGTACTTCACATTTCTCTGAAGTCGTGCTATCACTTGGGCAATGGGCAGAGAAGCAGGTGCTGGTGCTGAAATGCTTGAATCAGAGGGCAGAGAATTCTGGAAGGGAATGCCATCCCTATCTTTGAAAGTCCTGGTGTAATTCAGGGATCTTAGGTGGAGGAAGACTTTAGACAATGTGGTAAATCTTCATATTTCTCACTCTAAAAATAAAATGATATCTAGATAAAATCACTTTTTATTTCTCTAGCCTTGAAAATATGATTATAGGTTATCTGAATAATCTGGTTTTTTTTCACTTTAGTTTACTCATCTATATTGAGGCCTTAATATTCCAGAGAAGCTCCAACTTTAAAATTTTTAATTTTATATCAATAACTATTTTCTTCTTCTGTTTCTTTCATGTAATTTTATTTCTCTCAAAAATTAATTATAGTTTACTTGGTTTTAAGGTAGAGCCTGGACACCTGTCATTATTTCAGTCCTGCCCAGGTGATTCTCTTGTACAGCCATGGCTGAGATCCACTGATTGTAAGTCCACCTCACCTGAACATATTATTCGATGAGTCTGAGATTTACTAACAACTTACAGATATAATCTGTTGATGGATATCTTGCTTCATATTGTAATAATATACAGTTGGCATTTTTAATTTAACTTTATAATTTACTTCAGTACAAAGATACATTGAAATTGGAATATATGGCTAAATGGATTGTTTCCTTGTAACTGCATAACACTATGCTATCTTACATTTGTATGGTTCTTTACATCTTAGCAACAGCTTTTATGTAATTTCATTTGATTCCAAAACAATTTCACCTAGTCATTGTGCTGGTATTTGTAATGAACTAGGGTCACTATTTCTGGAATGTTTCATGAGGAATATTAATAATCAAGTGGCTTCTATCTCTGCACCCAGTCCACCCTATGGTCCCAGAAAAAGGTCAGAGTCAGGATTGTAAAATAGGAACGGAATCTGAAAAACATGAAGAAGTATAAATCCTGCCCATTCTACCCTCTGTGAGTGGGAGGAAGAAAGAGTTAAGACGTGAAGGGAGGTAATTGATCAGACAGGTGTGTGTGCTTTCCTTTCTCTGGGTTGAAAACCCAGGAGGGCATCTGGTAGAGTGGTAGTCATTGAGGGGAAATCTGAAAACAGAGCTTCACACTGGCATCCAGTTGGAATGTAGGGATAGAGTAAACATGGGAGCAGGACATGTACAGAAGGATGCAGATGTTCTCTAGGCTCCTACAAAGAAAGCAGAAGTTAGCTCAGCTGAGAGCCATTAGGATTGCTCTGAGGCTACAGGGTGGAGAATGTGGGCAACACTCGGAGGGCTCTGCAAGTCAGCAAGAGCCAAAGAAGGGCAAGTCATCGGTGGAGGGCAACTCCAAGTCCGTTGTTGTTCTCCTTTAAACTCATGGAGACTATTCCAGACTCTTGGACTACCTAACTGCCTCCTCCTTATCAAATTTTACCAAATTTATGTCTTGTCTATCTGGTCACTGGTCTAGATTAAGTGACAGATGGAAGATTTGATATGGCTGATTTTAACTGAGAGGAGTGAAATAGAAAGGCCATGTCATCGGACAAGCCTAGTCTGGTTCCAACACTTTCTACTTTGGTCTCTTTAAACAAGTCACTTAATATCTCTCAGCTGAGAATTCTGTCAGCATTTGACACTTACATCTAGCTCTTACAGATGATGTGAAAATTAACCACATAACTCTGCTTGTCACTTTTGGTCTTTTGGGGTCATTGCAGCAGCTCCAATGCCTAAAGCAGGGTCTAGTTTATAGTAAGCACAAAATATGCAATTGTTGAATCAATCAAATGAATGTTTTAGCTAGAAAACTTTTAGTAACAAGTGGTAGAAATCCCAACTCAAATTTCCTTCAAAATGAAGAAATATGTTGGATAACAAAATTGAGAAAGTCTAAATGTTTGACAGTGGTCAGATATGGTTGAATTGGTGACTCTACTTCTTTGGGATTCTCTATATTTTGCCTTCCTTCCTGAGCTGACTTCTTCCTCATTCGAGTACTGACATGGCTACAAGAGCTTTAGGGCTTAAAATGCACAAAGAAAATTCAGAGGAAAAAAGGTCATTTGGGGTGGCCTTCTTTTTGAAATGAGAAAATGTCTTTCCCAGAACTCCCATGAAACCTATCTTCATGAGTCATTTGACCAAATTGTAACACATGCCCGTTAGTGAGCCAAGTCTGAGACCTAAGTAATATCTTTCACTAGGTGGTCCATGGTTGGGCTCCCAAGCCAGTCACTTACAAGGACAATGGGATTACCCTTAGAACAGTCTCTGAAGCTAGCAGTGGGGGGCACTCTGCCTGAAGGCCATGTTTTACGTATGGGATGGGAGTGGTGGATACTTGAACCCAAATTAGGGTGCTTTTTGGAAGGAGAAAATGGATGCTGGGATGGAGCAGGATGCAATCAACCTCTGCTTACCACAATATGGAAGTACCAGTCACTATATTTGATATGTCATGGACTCTTAATTAATACTCCATTTCTCTTATAAATAGGACTTGTGTAAAGACTTAAAGAAAGTGATCGAGTTTTTAAGTGGTGGACAGTAAACAGTTTAGTGGGATTGGGGAAGAATGGAGAGTTTATCAGTCGGTGTCCCTACAGCAAATATATAGCGTATTCAAATGAGGGAACTGGAAAGAATTTTAATAAAGGACTCTTTACAAAAAAAAGGGAACCAATCAGGAACAGAGAAGCACTGCCATGGTAGCAATGAGAGGCATGTTACTAACCCTGTCTAAGGTGCCAAGGGGGGCACTTAGTAGCAAACCTGGAACCTGGAAGGAGTTGCTGTCAGTTGTTTTCAATGGTGGGGTGGCAGGTAGGAGGAGATTGTACTCCTTGGTATTGTAAGGTATTGTAAGGGGGCATGAAATGGCTTTTAACTAAATAGTTTGGGAAATGCTGCATTAAATAACATGAAAAAGAAATAGTCAGAGAATTTGATTTGTCTGGAAACATTTTGGATTGCCCTGACTGAGTGGATCTTATTGGCACCTGGTGTGGAGAGGCCAGGAATGCTGCTAAACAGATGCATACAATGAACAGCTATCCGGCTCAAGATGTCAATAGTGTGAAGGCCTAGAAACCTTGTACCAGAGAAAGTATCGTGAAAACAGAGGGCTACTGAGAGTGTGGACTTTTTATATAACCCTAGGCAACCTGAGGCAAAGAGAAAGTTGTGGCATGAGATATTGGACCTCCCTCCCTCCTGCCTGCCCATATCCCAGTGGGCCTCACTGGGCAACCCCAACCTAACCCCAACCAACCTAACTGTCTAACCCCACTGGGAAGCTAGACAGCAAGGAATTCCACTGATACAGACTATGAATCTCAACCTCATAGATCCAGAGTAGGGTAGATAAGAGTAGTGGACCTGGAGGGGCAAATGAAAAACATCCAGAGTAGGGGATGAGTTGGGATGTGGATCAAAGCCATCAAATATGGATAACTTTATATGGTCCAAGCTTCTACTGGAATTGGAAGGTGAGCAGGTAAGATAGAGGTCCAATAAAAGGGAAAGTTTAAGTGCTTGATTCTGAGCTCTGTTTATATTTATAATTTTTTTGAAGAGTTTTGAGACCATCAGCTAAATGAGTATTTCCCAAAGTAGGTTCTGTGGAATGCTACTCTCTCATGTATTTATAAGTATTGTAAGGGGGCATGAAATGGCTTTTATCTACATAGTTTGGGAAATGCTGCATTAAATAACATGAAAAAGAAATAGAGAATTTGATATCTTCATATTCATGTAAATTTCCTGGAGAGGGATAGATTTTAAACTTGTTCTCCCAGACCTGTGGACTCAGTGACAAAACTGTACATCAGTTTTCTCATAAACTAGTGCTCTAAGTGGTAGGCATTGGGAAATTCAGGCATATATCTTGCTGAAAAAATGTATTTTGCTCAATTGCATCTGAGAAAGGAACAGAGAAAGGCATCAGGATAAAGACATGAAGTAGCATACAAATATTTATTTCAATAACCACATGGGATGTCAAAGATACTCAATGAATCGTAAGCTCTTTTCTTTAGCTCAGCAATTGTTTAACTGATCTTGGCGGCCTTTGAAAATCTAACAGATTAGCCCAGCCACTAGATAAACTCTGAGGAGCTTTCTAGTTCTGATATGTGATGAACTATCCTATGGAGGGGTACCTATTCAAGTAGACCTCTGCTCTATTTGCCTCCAGATTTTCATTATTGTGACACTGTGGGTTTTTTCTTCCCTCCTTCTACTATGTGTTTTGGATGGAGCTGTCTCTACTCCTGGTTCCAGAGTGGGACAGGCTTATGCCTGTAACCCCAGTTCTTTGGGAAGTTGAAGTGGGAGGATTGCTTGAAGCAAGGAATTCCAGACCAGCCTGGGCAGCAAAGCAAGACTTCATCTCTGAAAATAAATAAATAAATAAATAAATAAAATAAAATAAAAAATAAAAATAAATAAAAAAAATTAGCTGGGCATGGTGGCACACATCTGTAGTCCTAATTACTTGAGAAGCTGAGGCAGGAGGATTCCTTGAGTCCAGGAGTTTGAGGCTGCAGCGAGCTATAATTGTGCCTCTGCACTCCAAGCTGAGCGACAGAGTAAGACCCTGTCTAAAAAAATATCTATCAGATCAGGTTGGAGAACTAGCCTACTATGGAGGTGCATTATTTGACTTTTCTCTTCTTTAGTTTTGGATAAGGATTGATAATTTACATTCATTGAATTAATAAAACACAAATTCAATCCTAACTTTTCTTCCATTTTTATAGAGGCCTTGTTTTTGTAGTACCAGGTGCATGCGTCAGGTGATCCATTAGATCTGTCCTATATCACAGCCAAATTTTTTGGATAACAAAAGGGTTTGAAACACAATGCAGGACATTTGCAGGAATTAACAGTTAGTACTTTTTTCATTGCCACTGACCAGAAATTTACCTAAATTGACATAAACCTCAAAAGAACTCATTGGTTCATATAATGGAAAGGTTTACAGATTGTATTGCCCCTGGGTGAGTTTGATTCACGGGATCAAATAATGTCAATACTTGATTTTTCTCTTTCTCTTTGCTCAGCCTTCTGCTTACTGGCTTGCTGAGTTAGTCTCGGCATGTCCCATCTCATAGCATCCTTAGGACTGATTCTCCCAGCAATCCAAGCTATCATTGTATTTTATTTGCTTCAACTGGATCATATGACTATGGCTTGCTTCCATGTGACTGTGGCCAGACAAAGTCAATGCTCTGATGGGCCAGCATTGACCACAGGTCCCACTCTGGAACCAGGGTTGGAGACAACTCCATCCAAAGCACATAGTAGAAGGAGTGAAGAAAAAACCCACAGTGTTACAATAATGAAAGCTCAGAGGCAAATAGAGCAGAGGTCTACTTGAACAGGTACCTCTCCGTTGGATGGTTCACCTCATATTAGAGCTAGAAAGGTACTCAGAGTTCATCTAGTCCAACATATATAGAGAACAAAAACTAAGGGGAAGAGAAATTAAATATTTTTCTAGGCTTACACAGCTATAGGCAAAAGGTAGATTAGGAACCAAAGACTCATAATTTTTAGATTGGACTTTATTATATTTGACATATTCAAGCAAACAAAGGCACATGCCCTCTCTGTGTAAGGCACCCCGGACAAGATGAGGAACAGTAAAAAAGTATGTCAAACAAAGGACTTGCTACTAGTCAGAAATCTCACAAGATGCTGGCAATAAGCCAGATCTAGACACCTTAATTCTTTATTCTGAATTTACAGTGGCCCTATTTTCGCATCCTTATATAGTTGGCAATATCTTTCTTCATGCTAATAAATGCCTGAGACCCATATCAGGCAGCTCAGTTAGCATAAGGATATTTATGCCATTAAAATTGGGCCTTATATTATTAATCAATTAGTGTGCATGTCTGTGTAAACTATTTAATTATAACAGTCAGGTCACATAGATACACTATCCACTTTATGGAGCGTGATCAGTATTAATTTTTACCCTCAGAATAATTTTATTGGTTTTGGTCACCATGGAGTGCTGATGCTAGTATTAGCTTCCTTTAAAATATTTCACAGTTAAAGCTTAATAGGCATCTTTGGTTCATGTCCTGAGGAGAAAACTTTCCTGTTCTGATCTCCAGTAAGCCTAATGCTAAGTTTCCAGGTAAAAACAATGAGGAATGGAAACAGGCCCTACCCTTGGAAGAACTGTGATGAGAAAAATAATTTTACACTTGGTTCTTTTTCATTTCACCTGCCTACTGCATTTCTTTATTTACCTTTGGGTGCTGGTGCCCAATGCAGGGCTATCCTATAAAACTGAAAGTTAACTGTGTTGAAAATCAAGTAAAGCTTTTACAATAGGGAAAGCCTATTTCTAATTGTGACAAAACTTACAACTCAATTCTATTAGGTGAATATTAGGTACTCTGAAGAGACTCTGGTATACTAAATACAATACTGATACCTGTTTGATGCATTTTTTAATGTTCTGAGGCCAAAGTAGAGATCTCTCCTCTTTTCCTCTTTTTTTTAAAGCTAAATAGTATTCTATTGTGTATGTTTCACCTTTTCTTCATTCATTCATTTGTCGGTGGACACTTAGATTGATTCTGTGTCTTGGCTATTGTGAAAAATGCTGCAATGAATATGAGAGTATAGATATCTCTTTGACATACTAATTTTATATCCTTTGGATATATACCCAGTAGTGGAATTGCTAAATCATACAGTAGTTTTAATTGTAATTTTTTGAGGGTCTTCTCTTTCCAGATTTTATTGTCATCAAAAACTTAGGTCCCTTATAATAATATCAACAATTTTTAAAAGGTGAAAGCCTTAAAATAATCTTAAATGAGAGAAGTAGACAACTATCCAAGGCATGCCACATGAAGTACTTGTGATTGCAAGCATATTTCTTGCAGACAAAGGTGATAAATACGGGTGAGTAGAACTGGATCATAAATGTCAACAAATCTCTTCAAACCTGTGAAATTAATAAGAACAAATTATGTCACAGTCACCTCTTCCAATACATATGTATTATCTTTACAATCTTAGATGAACAAAATGGCTTTCCAAGGTCCTAGTGCATAGCCTCTCTATTTCCATTTCACATCTAGGCTTATGTACTTCTCCCTACCCTATACAAAAAAAAAAAAAAAAAAAAAAAAGACAAAAACAAAAAAACAACAAAAAAAGCAAAAACACTTTCCCTACACAAATTTTTTGCTACTCTTGACTTCTAACCAGTGTTTGAGAAAATTAGATAATAATGATCTGAGCTTGTTATTTAATAAAAATTAGTGAGAAAAGATTATAAGTGGAAAATATTTGCAATGTTCACTTTTTTAAAAAATTAACTTTTATTTTTGATACTGGGGGTACCTGGGCGAATTTTTTACATGAGAATATTTTGTGATGCTGAGGTTTTGAAAATGAATCTTGTCACCCTGGTGGTGAGCATAGTGCCCAATAGGTAGATTTTTAACCCAACCCCACTCTCTAGTAGTCCACATAGTCTGTTTTTCTCATATTTATATCCATGTGTGCTCAGTGCTTAGCTACCACTTATAAGTGAGAACATGTGGTATTTAGTTTTCTGTTCCTGCATTAATTTTCTTAGAATTATGGCCTCCAGCTCCAACCATATTGCTGCTTAGGACATGAATTCACTCTTTTTAATGACTATATAGTATTCTATGCTGTATATGTACCACATTTGCTCTATGCAGTATACTGCTGTTGGGCACCTGGGTTGATTCCATGCCTTTGCTATTGTGAATAGTGCGGTGGTGAACACACGAATGCATGTAATTTTTTGATGGAATTATTTATTTTCTTTTGAGTATATACCCATTAATGAGACTACTGGGTCAAATGGTAGCTCTTTTTGAAATTATTTGAGAACTCTTCTATAGTGCCTTGACTAATTTAAATTCCCACCATTAGTATATGTGTTCCCTTTTCTTCACAGCCTGGCCAGCATCTATTGTTTTTTGACTTTTTAATAATAGCCATTCTGATTGGTGTGAGATGCTATTCCTTTTGTTTTGCATTTCTCTGATGATTAGTGATGCTGAGCATTTTTTCAAATGTTTGTTGGCCACTTTGTATGTCTTCTTTTGAGCAGTGTCTGTTCATGTTCCTTGCCCATGTTTTAAAGGGGTTATCTGTGTTTTGTTTGTTGATTTAAGTTCCCTATAGATTCTGGATAATAGCACTTTGTCAGACGCATAGTTTGCAAAAATCTTCTCCCATTCTGTAGGTTGTCTGTTTACTTTGTTGGTAGTTTCTTTTGCTGTGCAGAAGCTCTTTAGTTTATTAGGTCCTACTTGCAATTAACAGATACAATGCTATTCCTATCTGACTACCAGTGTCATTCTTCACAGAATCAGAAAAAAACTCTGCTAAAATTAATATGGAACCAAAAAGAAACCTTAATAGCCAAAGCATTCCTAAGCAAAAAGAACAAAGCCAGAGGTATCACAATACCTGACTTCAAACTATACTATAAAACCCCAGTGATAAAAACAGCTTGGTACTGGTACAAAAACAGACACGTAGACCAATGGACCAGAAGAGACAATTCAGAAATAAAGCCAAACACTCACAACCATCTGGTCTTTGATATGTCTGACAAAAATAAGCAATGGGGAAGGGAAAGCACTATCAATAAATGTGCTTGAATAATTGGCTAGCCATATGCAGAAGATTAAAGTTGAACCCCTACCTTTTACTATATACAAAAATTTACTCTATATGGATTAAAGATTTAAACGTAAGACTTCAAACTATAAAAGTTTTGGAGGACAACTTGGGAAATACTCTTCTCAACATTGGCCTTGGCAAGAAATTTTTGGCTACGTCTCCCAAAGCAATTGTACTCTTTTCTTATGCTACATGTTTTTTGAAAGTCTTCATCCTATTGCATAAGACAGTCCACTTCAGGATGCTTCAGTTGGAAGAAAACAAGAAAGAAAGTGCTCTAAAACTTAAGCAAGTTAAGGTAATTTAAGACCTTGTGACTCTTGGCTAAATAGTGAGTAGTAAATAAATGCTAGAATTGTCATTGGGACTGTGACCATGTTAAGACATTTAAGGCGCTTTTGAATGAAATTCAAGATCAAAGCAAACTTTGCGGTTGAAATGAGAAACCTAATTTCATACTTCTGATGTTTAGCTTCTTGTTTACATCTTTTGGAATGTTTATTCTTAGATTTAGTTATTTTACAGCTAAATGAACAAAGCCCTCTAACATCTTGTAAACAAATACTGACATATTAACATATTTGTCAAATTGTATTTGTGAAATGTCTTGAAGATTTGTAATTATTTTGTCTTAAAAATCAAACCAAAACAAATGCTTAGTTCATTCAACTCTAATAACCTGATGGCAGCAATGAACAGGAGGAGACATAACCCAGAGGAAACCCTAAGGACTCATTTAGGATGTCTCCCTGTATCTACAGAGTGATAAAATGACACATGCAGCTCTACAAAAGTAAAAATGCACTCACAAAAATATTTTGAACCTAGAAATACCTGTGCAGAAAAACAAATCTGGTACATTTATACCAAGTTTTTGTGTTTCTCCACCTGAATTTCTGTATAAAACTGTAATTTTTTAAAGCAAAATGAATAACAAGTTATTGACTATAGACCATTAACACATCAAGGCAGTGTGCACAGGAGTTTATTTAGCCTGATCCTTATTCCTCATCTAAAAGCGCATGGTTTCTGTTTTGCTTTTGGTATTGCAATGAATGAAATTAAGATTTCTATATCAAAAAGAGGAAGTTAGAATTTCAGGAGATAAACAAGTAACCAAAGCAGCTAAAACCCTGAGAGATAAAAATATGTTCTTTTTAAATTTCATTAGTGTCCTTCTGCTTCCAACCTCCCTGCTGTCCAATGAAACAAAATTCTTCAGAAAGTTCTACATGTAAAAACCAAATATAATGAGGTGCATTTTTTTCCTAAAGAGAATATACTCAAAACGTTTTCAAAATACACTCTTTAAGAAGGAAGGCAGATTCTGACAGTCTCAATAACCTTACAGTGGGATGTGTTTAGTGGAGAACTTTGCAGAGAATGCTCACACAAGCCACCTGGGAGGTTTGATATGACAACATTATATTGTGGACATAGATGTTAGTATTAAGCCTTTAGCCCTATTCTTCAACCAGTTTACAATGTGAACGTTCCTTTGAACAACTAGGAAATGAACTCAACTTTTGCTATGTGTTTTTTTAATTAGGTAGCCTATCACGTCTACAAAGTTCCCAGCCCCCTGCAACCCCAGGCTAACACCTGATGTCACACTCCTTATTAAGTGTACTACAGTGACTTCTATACATGCCTCTGTATGTGCAAACCATCCATAATAGACACTTTGGGGGAAGGGGTGAAGACATTACCATGTGCTTCAAGTTGTCTAAGGCTATTCTATATGATGAATGTGCTGATAACTTTCTGCTATGATTCTTCTATTTGGTCAATCACCTCTTAGTTATCTGCCAGCTCCCACAGCACATACATAATCACAGCTTATTTCCTAATCAGACATTGTAGTGCAACACAGTTTTATCTCTAAAACTACATACTATAACAGATGTATCCTCCATTATGGATGCTTATTTTACTGTACTGGGAATCCTAAGAGTGGCTAACATGGAAAGCAAGGTAAACAATCACAGGTCTCATACAATGCAACTGTTTACCTTCCAGACAAAGAGCAGCTTGCTTACTGCTTCTAAAATGTGACAGATTCTCTAGCTCATGGAACTCCTGTGGTACATCCTACTCCATGCTTAGGGGCTTCCTGGCCCTCCATATATCCCTATTGAAGGACTTCAGGAACTTGTAGAACCAGCACAAATATGCTAGTACTCCTGCTTTTGTTTTGGTTGTCAGTAATATAGTTCCTTGTCTCTGACAAAGAGTCACCTCTCTTCTGTTAGCATCCATGGACCGATAGAAGCCTAATCCATTAACTTGTATAGTTATTTCTTCTACTTAGTCAAAGCTATTTAAATATGGCAAAATTTACACAGTTGTGAACTTTTACGTATGTCTAAATCTATTGTAAGCATCTTGTGGGCTGAGATCATGCCATGTAGTTTTTAATCCTCCCAGCACTTAGCATTGTTGTACACATAAGTATTTGATAAACATTTGATGGATTGTTGACATGTTGAAAACAATCTTACATATTTGGGCACATTTGAGGTAAGCAAGTGTTCATTCCTGTTGTGACAAATACCAATATCCCCCTAATTAATTTCTCATTTGGATACCAATATTTTTTCTCATTTCTTTTCTTCTTTCTTCCCCTCAATTTTTCCAAAATATTCACCTTCTTTTCTCCTTCCTTCCTTCTTTCCTTCCTTCCTTCCTTCCTTCCTTCCTTCCTTCCTTCCTTCCTTCCTTCCTTCCTTCCTTCTTTTCCTGTGCTATATCTTCTGTCTTCACACCTACCTGCTTGTCATCTACCATATTTTCGTTTATTCAACAAATATTTACCAAGATGCCTCGTATGTATCAGACATTATTCTAGGCTCTGCAAATACAGCAGCAAGCAAAATGAGTCAATATCTGTCACGTTTGTCTTATTACCTTCAACTTTATTTGAAAAAATATTAAAAACAGATCACAAGGAATATATATAAATAACACAATACACAGTAGAAATAGGTGAAGAAGAGATGATAAACAAGCAGGGAAGAGAAAAAGAAATAAAGCAGTGCTTAGGAATGAGACTAATACCATAAAGTTGAAACATATTTGTTTTTGCCACAAATTTGGTTCTATGGTTTAATTAGAAGATTCTAAGTTCTCCTAGGATAAGATAAGGTCTTAGAATACTCACATTTTTAAGAAGGCCTGATGCCCAGGGTCATAGTTGTTTTTTCTGTGCGATTCCTTCCTAGACAAGTGTTTGACTATTCTGTGGGAACATCTAATTATGGGGATCACATGTAGAGGCCACAGAGGAGAGTCCATCTAAGCCATATCCATCTCCTGGGTCTAGGTTCCCCAATCATAAATTAGGTTATTGTAACTCTATAACTTGTGTCTCTTTACTGATGTGGTATTACTTGTATTATAATATATGAATGTGAAAGCATATGAAAGTGAAAAGTGATTGTTTCTAACCTGAGAGATTTAAAAAATGGCACTTTGGATAGGCTCCTATGCATGGAGGAAATTCACATTCATTCCTTCACTTGTTTTTCATTGTACCCAAGCTCTAGCATTTCAGCTTCTTGAGATTCTAAGTTGGTCTTTAAGACATCTCTCATATATTAAACAATTGCAATAAGGGTTGCTCAGCATGTTACTTGTTAATAAAGGACATCTGCATTTGTTTTAATGCTTATTTAAAAAGAAATTGGGATTTAGTGCTTGTCGGTGCTAATGGAATCAATGGTACTTTAATATGTGTTAATGGCACTTCAGCTCCCTTAGCAGCAGAAAACAGGTTATTAACCAAACACACTATTGCTCCAAATGAAAAAGAAAGTATATAGATTCTAGAAAAGGCAAAGATGGCACATGATTTTGCTGGTTTGAGATCATTTAAACCTAAATGAAACATATATTTTTCTCCTTCACTATGTTTTTAATCCAAAGGGCAAATACAATTGTAACGGTGGGTGTTGGGTAAAGCCATCATGCAGCTTATCAAAGCAGAGGGCAAAAACACATGCTCAGTGCTCCTCCTTGTGAAATTTCAATGAGATGCTAACTGTGAGCTGCTAGCTTTAGGAAAGGATTTTCCTTCTCATTGATATATATATCTTCAAAGGATCAAGTGATTAAGAGGAAGGTAAGGGAAGAGGTGCTCTAAAAAGAACAGAGAAGGGCAATGCATTGGGTTAGGCATTAGCTCATCATATTAGATTCAACAAAACAGGAAGTCAAATTAATGGCTGAGGCCTTGACTTGTATAACTTGCTTTGGACCACTAAGCCTCTCTTTACTTTGCACTTGTATAGAGCTTTGATCTTATAGTGTTCATTTCTTCAGGCATTTATTACATCTGGTAGCAGATTTTGTAATTTAGGCACTGCATGTTGTTAAGTCAGAGACTAGAAATAACATAAGAAAGGAAGACATAATTAACTTCTAAAAAACCCCTATTCTTTCATTTGATATCTGCATCAAAATGTTTTTAAATATTTCCTAATATGGCTAATCCTTACATTTTTAAAAGACCAGTGAAAGCTTTTTGCAGTTAAAAGGTTAGTCAAGCATTCTCAATTAGTAAAGAGTGTGCTTAACTTTTGAGATATTTTGTACAGTTACTGAAAATATCTATTTTATTGATATTTTCTAACATTCATGTTATTTTTCTTTGGGATGGAAAAATAGAAACCTTAGCTGAAAAAGAAAGTCACTTATGTCTCATACAATTGATTTTTACACTTTTATTTAATGGTTTATAGACTTCAAAAGAACCTTCTCTGAAACATAACCTTTTTCAAATCTTGTATAGAATGGATAATTTCTGGCATTCTTGGAGACTGAAAGGACAACTAATGATTAAGTGTTTGAAATACTAGATTGAAAATGAGAAAACTTAATGTATTATCTCAGTTTAACACACCATGGTCTCAGTCTCATCGTTGAGTTGTTATAAAACCCAGCAAGGCAATTTTAAGGAAGTGCTTTGTCCTTTTGGAAGAAAGGTTTCATATCAATGTACAGCATTAATATGAGTTGCTTGGAGGGCTATTGGCTGAAATCTGAGAGTCAATACAGTATTCTCAGTTGCTAGTGTCTAGTAACATAACACTCTAGGATTATACTGTCAATTTCATATCTATGCAGGGTTTTGTTAATACTCTATAAAAGGGGATGCTAAACAGTGAGATCAATGAACTATTCAAAGTCACTCTATATGTGGGGAACATTTCTTCCTGCTTCATCCCTCCTGGTTTACTAAAGGAACATTTTCCTGTCTTGAATTTTAACATAGTTATTTTGACATCACAGAGACAAACATATTGTTTAAATTTTCTCTCTTTTCAAGAACAGTGAAGGACAAAAATTGGTTGCCTTGAATGTTTCAAAAAGGGGGACAATAATTCCATTGTGAATTTACACCAGATTGACTAACATGAGCTAAACAGCAATGAATTAACTCAAGAATGCTGCAGCTTAATCTAGAGAGAATGAACTGCTTAGAAGGTATGTTCTTAACACAATTTCTGCCACAAGGCTGTAGCTATTTTCAAATCTTTTAAAATGTATTTCAGGTAGCATTCTTAGCACTTTAATGCAGGGCCATTTTCTTCAATGTTCTCTTCAGGGTGAATAGCTATCATCCTACAAAATGAGAATTCAGGCCACATGTCAAACTTTCAAGGAGGCACACTGGGAAGTGATAATGCCTAAAAGATAAATTGGAAAGATACCATAGGTATTAGCTTGTGTAAATGCTGCTTTCAATTTGTGTAGCAGTCAATGTACCACTTTCAGAACAAGATAATGAATTAAATGTAATTCTTGGCTGTCCCCTGAAGTCCTAATAAGGACCCAATAGTTGGATTCAAACTGATTTGAAACCTATCCTGGAACCATTCCATAGATGCTTGCTTTCATTCTATAACTGGGCCAAGACAAGTTTTAATGTAGCTTAATTTCTACTCTCTTTAAAGCGCTGACAAGAGTGGCTCTTGAATTACAGCAAAACTTTATGCATTTCTTTGCTCATAAAGAACTCACCAAATGTCAAGACTTGTCCTTGGGTTTAATTTCTTAGATGGGATGGTGTTTATATTTTAACCAAAAGAGGTATTGTTATCTTACTTTTTTTTTCTGTTAATCAAGGTATTAATGGCAATATAAGTTAACTTTTTTGTTAGTTTTTAGTTGGCCTTTAGGATATTTGTTTTTTTGTTTGTTTGTTTTTTGACAGCTCTGTCGCCCAGGCTGGAGTGCAGTGGCATGATCTCGGCTTCCTGCAAGCTCTGCCTCCTGGGTTCACGCCATTCTCCTGCCTCAACCTCCCGAGTAGCTGGGACTACATGTGTCCGCCACCATGCCCGGCTAATTTTTTGTATTTTTAGTAGAGATGGGGTTTTACCATGTTAGCCAGGATGGTCTCCATCTCCTGACCTCGTGATGTGCCCGCCTCGGCCTCTCAAAGTGCTGGGATTACAGGTGTGAGCCACCACGCCTGGCCTAGGATATTTGGTTTTAATTAAAGTACTTCAATCATTCAACATGGCCTCACCAAACAGTGTCTGGGCTCCTGTGAAGATAAATGGTTAAGAGACATATTTTCCATCTCAAGGAGCTCAAAATAAATTTGGATGGGGGTAGTGGACAGTAAAATTAAAACATTTGGATATGAATGTGAAATAAGCGACTCAAATTTTATCATGTGAATTTCATTGTTAGGTGGGCAGAAAATATTCGCTTTTTTTTTTTTTTTTTTTTTTTAACCTTCCCATGTTAGTTACTGCTGGGAGTGTGTTGGAAAATGGCTTGCCATGAGGAAAAATTGTGAGAGCAAGTTAAGAAGTGCTTACCATTTTTTTTGGAATATGTAAGCTGATATTTTCTAAATTCAATATATATTTTGAGTCATGCTTTGCAGGGCTTTTCCAAAACTGGTTCAACAACCAGTCAATCAAAAAAGATTCATTAAAGTATTTCCCTTCAAGGCACTGTTTATAAATAATTAAGCAGATAGCATCATTTAGGTCTGAATGCTGTACAGAGAGAGTGAGTCCATGGAATCCAGTTTTCTAGAGGAAGAAGCAGGATGCCCCAGAGCTTCCTCATCCACATCTAAGTGGTCAGATACATTTCCTTTCCAAGAAGGTACGCAGGAGATTGCTTTATTTTTGCTTGAAGTTCTCACTGACCCTGAGGACCACAGACTCACACTCATTTGTATCTAATCCAGACTCCGCATCCTAGTAACTTTGGTTGTCTTGTCAATGTTTCCAGATTGTTCCAGTCAATGGCTCAGGCTCTTGGTGATTGTTGTAGTGTCTCATCTGTATGGAAAGTTCCCCTCACATATACTACAGTTTTGTTTGCCTTCAAATATTCAGGACGTCTCAAATACAAAATAGGCTTGAGACTTGACAATTTTAGACTCATGAGCATGATCTCTGATAGGTGAATCTTCCTTTTGACCGCTGACACTGACTGCGTGGCCCCAACAGGTTGTACCAAGCCACCACCAACCATAGCACAGAGGATCAGGGTCCCGTAACTGAAATTTTCAGAGTGGGAGGGAAACTGCAGCCAGCCTCATTTACCAGAGGCCCTGGCATGCTCTTTTTTTGTGTGGCTTCTGTGAAATTACAGAAAATCAGATAGCTTTCTTTCTAGTGAGGCATTTACAACCAAATGCCTCACTAGAAGGTATAAACCCAGAGCTTTTCTGGACTTAAAGAAAAGGCGTAATCTTAAGAAGAAATAAAATTCTTGCCTCTGGAGAAACGAGGTTAAAAAAAGTGATGATATCTGAATAGCAGAAAATGTATTATTTTATTCAACAGGAGGGAAGATAAAACATTCTTATGTACCTAACAATTTTCCAAAAGTCTACCTTCATTTTTTTTTTCTTCTGTACTAAGTGCTGCTTGTGGTTTGGACATTGCTTTTTAAAACAATATTAAATAAAATGCCCCCTTAAAAGAAAATTAATGCCCTTGTACTAAGAAAAGATACAGGTTTTTGCATTCTATAGAAAGGAAGTTGGCAGGGCTAGAGTCCATTTAACAATAGCGGAGTTGGTAAGGAGAAGCTGGGGTCAAGCATCAGATTTTTCATAGAGTATTGAGATTGGGGCCATAGCAGGTAGTAAGCAGGAATTCACACATGGAAGAACCAAGAGTCTCAGAGGGAGATGCAGGATACTGAAATCAAGGAGCAGAGCTGAGTTAATAATCTGATGGGATTCTGCTATCATGAAAAAGAATAGGGCTGTCAGGCAAAGCAGCTCCGAAAGTTTTATGGAACAGACTTTTTAGTATTAACCAGCTTTCACTGATCCAATCTACTTTGTAAACAGATAAACCAGTGGTGTCTTCAGAGTAACTCAGGCTTCTGACGCATACACTCTGATAGAATTTCATTATATGAGGATATTAAAAGAAGCATGCCCATAAAAACTAGCCCAGGAAGTCTGTTTAACTAAAATACATTCTGTGGTTCTCAGAATCTATTTATCACATACATGATAAAGAATTCTTCCAAAAAAAGTTTTAAACTTGCTGTCTATCCGAAAGTATGAACATCCTATATCATTTATTCTTCTCTCCTAAATTACCTATCAAACAACAAATAAAGCCATGTGCAAAGGTTTTGGGAGAGTCCCAAGTGAGGGCTACTGTGAAGATAAATGGTTAATGTCTGCTCTCCCAGCTGCTCAGTTAATTACTATAATAGAAAACATCTTGAGGGAAAACACTGCATACAGTTATTAGCAATTAACCCACAACTCCAAAAAAAATCACAATTCTTACTAATAATAGAACATTGCCCAGCCAGCCTAATTATAATTTCTACACAAGAGCCTTGTGTTTTCAGAAAATGTGAAATATTATAAGTCACTACTATTTAAAATGCAAATAGGAAATCAGGAAGATGAAGATTATATTGAGAAATGCAAAATGGAGTAGAGCAGATAGAAATGGGAGGAGGCATGATTTATGTGGTAATGAACTAATTCCTTGACAAGCAGTAGATTCAGATATATTAACCAAATAACTTTTTGCTGAGTGTTTACTACAATACAGGACCTTGTGGTGTTAATGATTGGTGCTACAAAAATGGTAAAGAAGTTAAGACAGCGTAATGTGGAACAGGAGAAATCCATGATATGGATTTCAGATATGATACTGTTTTGTTTTTCTACGAATCATGGAATCTTCTTAGATATATCTCAATCTTGAAGCTCATTTTTTTTCCTCCCATATAGTTATGTTTCTTTTATTGTTCCTGTCTGCTCATTGCTTACTGGTCTTCTTGTCCTCTCTGACACACACCAAATTTATTTCTGTTTCAAAATTTTAAAACACTTGTTATTACTGCTGCCTGGAATATTTACTCCCCAGATTTGGAATGACTATTTTCTTCCAAGAATTCATGCATCTGCTCAGAGAAAGCTTGATCACATTACAAAACAGTCTGCTTTTCTCTTCTTTTTCTGTCCTATAACTTTACTTTGTTTTTCCACACATACACCACTATCTGATAGAATATCCCATTCGCTACTTCATAACTTATCAACATTAACCTATATTCATTAACTTCCTCCCTGTTTTGGATCTGCTATATCCACGCTTCCTAAACCTTCTTCCTCTCCTTTGTGCTCTCAATTATGTCTGTATGAATATTTGCATTATTTTATATGTGGAATATTGTTTATAGCTAAGCCAAATAATGTCTTAGAAAATTTATTTTCTCATATGAACTTCAATTTTTTTCTATAGTTAATAATTGTCTTGTGTTTTCTCATACATAAGTAGTTCATTTTCCCCTCAAATATTCCATGCACAGAAATAAATTCTGTAACTCCCAAACACACTAAATTACCTACCTCCTTTTATCATTTGGAGATATTTATCCTCTACTCCCTACTCATTCTCATTTAATAGGACACTTTTTAGTTCTGGCTCATAGCTTGAATTGTACAATTCCCTTTGCCAATTTCCTACAAATTCCCTTTGCCTATTTTCTGGTGTTCATATGTTCTTCTTTCTTAATTCACTTCTTCATTTTGCTGAGGCATTTCCTCCGGTAGCTTCTAGGAAAGGGTATGGTGGGGCTCAGTTTTTTTAGTTTTTATATGTCTGGAAAATGTTTTACTTTTACCCTTGATTGATAGTTCAGCTGAGTATGGAATAGTAGGTTAAAATTGTTTCCCTCTATATTTTGAAGTTATTGCTTCCCTATTTTATATCATTTTGATGTTTCTTTTCCAAAAGTCCAATGATATTCTGAATGATATCTTTTGTATGTGTGCTGTCTCTGCCCCTTTTAGGATTTTCTGGTTCAGTAGTATTGGACGGGCCTGAGAATTATTTCTGACAAGTCCTCAGGCAATGCTGATGCTGCTGGTTTGGGGACCACACTTTGACAAATTCCAGTTTATACAAATGGCCTTCTTGTTAAATTAACACTGGTCCATTCTTTAATGTTCAAACATGTGTGCCTTCGGAACTTCTATTCATTCTTTATGACTCACCTCATATACAGCTGGAGGAAGAATTTCTTGACATATAGAACGCCTATGCTTCCCCAAAGTAACGCCTCAGTTATCTGCATTTTATACCTACTTATCTCATGATACTAATCACATTGGACACATTGGACAAGTCACATGGCTGACTCATCTGAGATAGAGTAAACCCTTTGAGCATGCAGCGTCTGTCTTAGTATTTAGATATTTCTTCCTCCTCCTTCGCCTTTCCTTCTTCTCAACTTCCTAGTCTCCTCCTCTTTCTTCTGCTCCTCTTTCTTCTTTATTTCTGTTACCTAACTCTCTGCATGGCATACAGAGGCATGACGAGTGGAATTGAAGTTATGTTACTAAGTATAAGCGATAGATAAGATATACATTTGGAATGTTTTCCTTAAAAATTATGAATATCTTAATTTATTAATTTATTCAATAGTGTATCATGTAACCAATGGCAAGTGCACTCTCAAAGTGAGGCATTTAGATTATAGATGCTTTGCTTAAAATGGCTGGTTTTTAAACTCTTCATTACCTGGCCCACAGAGTGATAAGGAGCTTACCTCAGAATCAAAGTCAATGGACTGCATACTCCATTGAAAAAATCTTGTCATAAAAGAGTCTGCTAAACTAATGTGCTTAGTGCTTTCGTCTGCTTTCATTCTGGCATAAGCTTCTCATCTTGTTGAGGACCAGTATAAAACACTTTGCAGTTTGACACTGGTCTGCAGACTGTGCTTATGTTTTTTTTTTTTTAAAGAGAGATATAATTTACATACCACAAAATTTATCCTTTTAAAGTGCTTTTCAATATTTTCACGAAGTTGTGTGAAAATACTAATTGCAGATATCTAATTCCAGAATCATCACTACTATGTAATTCCAGAACATATCATCACCCCCAAAAGAAACCCTATACATATTAACAGTCACTCCCCGTTTCTTTCTGCCCCCAGCCCCTCAAAACCACTAATTTATTTTCTGTCTTTATGAATTTGTCTATTCTAGACCTTTTACATACATAGATTCATAAGTCAATATGTAGCCCATTTTGTCTGACCTCTTTCACTTAGCATAAGGTTTTCAAGGTTCACCCATGTTGTAGCATGTATCAGTACTTCATTCCTTTTTATTTATGGCTATGTAATATTCTACTGTACAGATGTACCACATTTTGTTTATGTTTATCTGTTCGTTAATTGATGAACATTGAAGTTATCTCCAATTTTTGGCTATTATAAATAATGCTGCTATGAACATTATTGTACAAGTCTTTGTGTGGACATGTTTTTGATTATCTTGGCCTAGCAGTGAGATTGTTGGGTCATATGGCAACTTTATGTCTGATGTTTGGAAGAACTACTAAGCTATTTTTCAAAGTGGCTGTATCACTACATTCTTACCAGCAATGTATGAAGATTCCAATTTTCCATATCATTGCCAACATTTGTTGTTGTACCTTTGATTGTATTACAGCATCACAGTAGGTGTGAAGTAGCATTTCATTATGATTTTGAATGGCATTTCCCTAATGATTAATGATGTTGAGCCTCTTTTCACGTGTTTATTGACTTTTTATATATCTTTTAAAAGAAATATCTATCTAAACCATTTTCCCATTTTTAAAAATTGTTGAGTTGTAAGCATTCTTTATATATGCTGAATACTAATCTTTTCTCAGATATATGACATAAATATTTTAAACCTTTCTATGAGTTGTCTTTTCACTTTCTTGAGAGTATGCTGCCTATACTTTGGATACTATGCTCCAAAGTGGTATAGTAAGCTGAAGCTGCCTGTTTCATCTGCTGTACAAACACACAAACAAAACTATAGAAAATACTCCAGGTGCAAATGTGCACTATGTTTTTATGAAAGTATAAAATAATGAACTTTCAAGCACCATCATTTTGGGCTGGTGAGTTAGAGCCTAAGCCACAATTTGGGCTTACACCTTTTTATAATGGCAAAAATTCATTTTGTAAGATGATAGCTGCCAAATGTAGTGATTCTTCTGATGTATACAGGAGAAGAAAATGGAAAACCTTCTGGAAAGAATTCACCATTTTGTATGTAATTAAGAACATTCATGATGAGGAGGTCAAAATAACAGCATTAAAAGAAGTTTGGAAGAAGTTTATTCTAACTCTCCTGGATGACTTTGAGAGGTTCAGGATTTCAGTTGAGGAAGGAACTGCTGATGTAGTGGAAATAGCAAGTGAACTAGAATTCAAAGTGGAATCTGAAGATGTGATTGAAATACTGAAATCTCACGATCAAACATTAAAGAGTTGGCACTTATAGATGAGCAATGAAAGTGATTTTTTTCAGATGGAAACTACTCCTGATGAAGATACTTTGCACATTGTTCAAATGACAACAAAAGATTTAGATTATTACATAGCTTAGTTGATGAGGCAGCCACAGCATCTGCAAGAATTAACTCCACTTTGGAAAGAAGTTCTGCTGTGAGGAAATGCTGAAAATAGTATTGTATGCTACAGACAAATCTTTTGTGAAAGAGAGTCAATCAATGGGGCCAACTTTATTGTTGTCTTATTTTAAGAAATGTCCACAGCCATCCCAACCTATAGCAATTACTACTCTGATCAGTCAGCTGCCACTAACATTGAGGCAAGAGCCTCCACCAGCAAAGAGTATGACTTGTTGAAGGCTCAGTTAATTGTTAGCCTTTTTCTAGCAGTATTTTTAAAGTAAAGTGTGTACCTTTTTTTTTTTTTTTTTTTTTTTTGAGACGGAGTCTTGCTCTGCCGCCCAGGCTGGGGTGCAGTGGCCGGATCTCAGCTCACTGCAAGCTCCGCCTCCCAGGTTTACGCCATTCTCCTGCCTCAGCCTCCCGAGTAGCTGGGACTACAGGCACCCGCCACCTCACCCGGCTACTTTTTTGTATTTTTTAGTAGAGACAGGGTTTCACCGTGTTAGCCAGGATGGTCTCGATCTCCTGACCTCGTGATCCGCCCGTCTCGGCCTCCCAAAGTGCTGGGATTACAGGCTTGAGCCACCGAGCCCGGCCGCCTTTTTAAAAAATATAATGCTATTGCACACTTAATAGTCTACAGTATAGTGTAAATGTAATTTTTATATGTACTGAGAAACCAAAAAATTCATGTGATTCACTTTATTGGGTGGTCATATTCATATATATGAATATAATATTCATATTATTGTGGTGGTCTGGAGTTGAACTTGCAGTATCTCTAAAGTATGTCTATAAAAGAAACTCAAACAATTTAATAGGAAGAAAACAAATAACCCAATTTTTAAAAATGGGCAAAGGACCTGAATAGACATTTTCCCAAGAAGACATAAAAATGTCCAACAGGTGTATGAAAAGTGACTTAATATCACTAATCATCAGATAAATTCAAATTACAACCACAATGAGATATCACCTCATACCTGTTAGAATGACTATTATCAAAAAGGTAAAATATAACAAATATTGGAAAGGATATGGAGAAAAGAAAGCCTTTGTATGCTGTTGGTAAATTAGTATAACCATTATGGAAAAGTGTATGAAACTTCCTCAAAATGTTAAAAATAGAACTACTGTATGTTCCAGCAATCCCACTTTTGGGTATATAGCCAGAATAGTTAAAAGCAAGATCTCAAAGAGATATTTGAACATCCATGTTTATTGCAGCATTATTTACAATAGCCAAGAGGTGGAAACAACCCAAATGTTCATTGACAGATTAATGGATAAAGAAAATTTATATACATACAATGGAATATTATAAAGCCTTAAAAAGGAGGAAATCCTGTCATATGCCACAATATGGATGAACCTCAAGGATATTATGCTAAGCAAAATAAGCCAGTCATAAAGCAACAAATACTCTATGATTCTATTCATATGAAGTATCTAAAATAGTGAACATAGAAACAGAAAATAGAAAGGCGGTTGCCAAGGGCTGGGAGAAAGGGAGAGGGAGAATTAGTATTTATGGATATGGATTCAGTTTGCAAGATAAAAAAGTTCTAGAGATCTGTTGCACAACAATATACTTAACAGTACAGAACTATACACTTAAAAATGGTTAAGATTATAAATTTAAAGTTACATATTTTTCACCCCATATGCCCCCAAAAAAGCATTATCTGTGCAAAGTACAGTTTCTAAAAAAATATGTATTTGGGCTAATCTTCCAATTCTGTTCTAATAAATACATATAATTCCAGATCTGATCATTCCATTTAACTCAAATATGATTGGGAAGTCTTTATGACCAATGAGGATTGGAGTGCTGAGAAATTATGTATAAATCACTAGCCATATATTTCATGGGTTTTATGAAGAATTTATTATTTTCCATAAAAAGAGAGAGAGAGAAAAACTATGGATTTGGAGGGGCAGAATTTAGTGGCAGATTAAGCCAAAGGGAGAATGATTATTCACATCTTGGTGTGACAATCTCAGTTGGTTCCCGGGTGAATTTCATTCTATTTTGCCTGACATCAAGATTTCAATGTGCATGGCTCATTAGTGCTTGTAGGCATTTTTACAATGGCAATTTATTACACTTTCAGGTGACAGAAGCTGTCCTTTAAAGAATTGCTTTCTGACCTCCTCCTCTTTCAACCTACAACACCTGCTGAATGAAGTGGCCTGTACTCCTTTCCTGTCCCCATATAGGAGTACTGGAAGTTTTTGTGTGCGGGAGAGCAGGACTGAAAAGCTTTGGCTGGAAGGTTTTTGTAGCAGCCTGCTTGTTGAATTGCCATGGATCAACAATTTCTCAATGAGAAGAAGATAGATGAGAAGATAAAGTATTTGGTAACTGTAAAGCTTCAAGCAGGAACTCAAGAAGATTTTTAGAACATCTGGTCGGAATTTATTTTTTTTAGGTAAGCATCCCCTTTTACAACCAGCATACATAAAGCATTAAATTGGCTTACCCCACCCCTTCCTAACAAGAGAGAAGCTGGTTAGATTTATTAATCCTTTGATACAGGTCTGGAGGGAGAGTGAAGTGGCATGTGGAATTCCCATGAAGGACTCCCTTAAAATCTTTAGGACTCCTTTTAGATAGAATGTTTGTCTTCAATTTCTAACTCATTTTTAAGAATCTGTCTAGATTGAGATTGTGAAAGATCATTAACAAAAATAAAAATAGATAATGTTTCTGGATTTTTTCTGTAATATTTATGTCCAAAGAAGGGATATCATCAACACAAAACTTTTTATTCTCTTATTTTTAAAATTGGTTTTTGTGTAACTGGCTCATTCTCTTGCTTGGTTAAATTTAAAATTTATTTTCCTTTGACAATAAAGGCCGAGTTAATTGTTTTGTCTGTGTCTGCCTTCATTTTGTGTGTCCATAACAACCCCCAAACACCAAACTGCATTGTTCTTATAATATGGAAGATTATAACTAACAGGTTTCATAATACTTTGTTTTTTAAAAGATATAGCACACCCGACCAATCGAACCAAATAACCAGTTATTTCAAGATTGTATGAATATACTGCAGAAGGGAAGCTGATTTCAAATCAGTGTTTTCAAGTTCATGGCAAAATTTTAACACTTATGTTAGAAGAGTATATTTCATTTAATGGTGTTGCTTACATGACATTGTGTTCATATTATTATCCATGCTAGAATAATTTGAAATAAATCTCACTTTTTGAAATGTACACTATTCATATTTATTCTGTAGCATCCTAAGTGCTTTAAATATTCATCTATAGTAAAAAATGTGCTTTGAAACCAATGTATATAAAAGGAAAATTTTCTAATTTATGATTTTCAATGGGCTTAGTTACTTCCCACGTACCTAAGCTGTCCTTTACTAAACAACTATGCAATCAGATGATTTACAAACATTCTTGTATTTCTATTATTCTTTAGCTTTTAAAATAGTTCTGAATATTAGCTGTGGCTTACATAAAACTTAGCCTTGTAATAAATGTGATCTATTATTTATGCAAGACTTTCAGTGATATTATGAAAGAGAATGTTTAGAAACTTTTTACATTCCAGGAGGGAATGAAATTGGTTGGAGATACATCCAAGCAGAGTTAAAACTAGTTCAGGAGCAAATAAAAGCTTAGCAAGTCAAAGGAAATTTTGGGGTACAATTAATTTTTACTGTCATCTCTAGGTATGCTATAAATTTGTATTAAAATAATTAAGATCAAACTGTAGGGAAACAATCTGGAGTCTTTACATTTCATTCAAAAGACAAACAAAAAATTGAATCAATAGAGAGGATTATTATTATTTTTTTACCTATAACTATATCCAGATGGGGAGAAAAACAACCCCACCTTATATAGTTAGTACGCTCAATTCAGAAACCACCATTTTTGTGTATTAGCCAGTTTCTCTTCTTTCCTTGTTCCCCCACAGTGCCCTGCCTGCCTTGGTCATTTCACTGTTCATTAGCATCTCACCAGAAGAGGGAAGAAAAAAAAGAGGAGTTGAAATTAAGCAATCAACTTTGTTACTTGTTTAAAAAGGTGGCAAAGAGGTTGAGTAGAAGTTAGAAGAGTTAAAAATATATTTTTAAATTGTCAATGTGTTTTAGCAGCCTATGCTAGGCCTGTTAATATTAGAACTAATTAGTTAGCCAAGTTACAATGCATCTCTACAGTAGATAATCAGCACTGTCACCAAGTCCACTGTCTCTGGGGTTACAGAAGGCCTGGCTGATGTATATCTGGCATTTAGAAAGAGAAGTCAGAATGAATCTTTTTTTTTTTTAATGAAATAAGGGGGGTTAGGTAATGATTTCTATTGTGGAAAGAGCTAAAAAATTATGTTTGTTAAAGATATTTGTCAAAGGATAAAGATGTTTACTTATGTACTTGTACCTGTGGCTTTTTTAATTTACTAAATTAAACTTCAATTTTAAAAGAAGTAAAAGATACAGATATGTCTCAGAGAAATAGAAGATACTGTAGGGTGGCCTGAATTCCATATTCTGAAACTCAAGAAGAGCAAAGTCACAGAATGCTGAAAAATTCAGGAGTAGTTTGGTTTTATCTCACCTCCATCTTTTTTTTCCTTTTCAGAGAAATGACAAAAGTTTGCTTCTCAATCCCTTCTGTAAAAGCCCAATTGGGCCGGGTTCGGTGGCTCACGCCTGTAATCTTAGCACTTTGGGAGGCCGAGGCGGGCAGATAACGAGGTCAGGAGACCATCCTGGCCAACATGGTGAAACTCCATCTCTACTGAAAATACAAAAAATTAGCTGGGCGTGGTGGCGCGCGCCTGTTGTCCCAGCTACCCAGGAGACTGAAGCAGGAGAATCGCTGGAACCCAGGAGGCGGAGATTGCAGTGAGCCGAGATCTCGCCATTGCACTCCAGCCTGGGCGACAGAGTCAAAAAAAAAAAAAAAAAAAAAAAAAAAAAAAAAAAAAAAGGAAGAAGAAAGAAAAGGGAACAAAGGCTCAAAACACTGAAACTAAGAGCCAGATGGTTATTTCAAATATGCAGGACAAGAGGGAGCCCACATAACCATTTGGGAAAGATCCTTTTAGGGCTCCCAGAACTGAGGAAATCAGGTGGTACCACTTTGAGTACAGTATTTGACATGAATGAGTCACTGGAGAGCCACTTTTGGTAAGTTTAGGAATCAAAGAAAAAAGTCGCTCCACTGCAGATTGATCCATTTTTTTTTCAGGGATAAACAGCAGATTATGGCTTCGGAGTCTGGGCTGTCCTTTATTGGAGGGCACGATGCACCATAGATTTTTATTTTCACGAAACAGACTCCAGAGGTTTGTGGCCTTCCAGACAGCAGCTGGCACCGGGCAGAGGCACAGACTACGGCCTGAGCTGCTGGCGACTGCCTCGCGCTTGGCCGTGCGTCCCTGGCTGCGCTGGCCAGCACCGCAGCCAGAGAGCTTCCCATTCGGGGCAGGAGGGGCTGTTCCTCCTTATATTTGGGGGAAAGGAGCTGGTTTGAAGGAAAGGAGGGATTAAGTTTGTAAAAGCGTTGGCTCCTCCTTGTAACTCTGGTGCCTAATGGGGATGAGATGATAGCCAAATAAAACGAAGAGAGATGACCCCGTTTTGAGTGAGGAGGATTTCTGGATGAGCCGGCGATGTGTCCTGCAACTGTCGATTTGGCAGATTTGACTCAATCAACTGCCAGTTGGTTCCCACTTCAAACACACCTCCCTCAGCCTACCGCTCTGACCAACTCTCCAGACTCGGGGTGGGGAGCGAGCAGAACAAGAGAATCAAAAGTCAGCCTTCTTTTGGTCTCTGCTCCTGCACAACTGGTTTGGTTCTGAGCAGGCTGATGTTTGAGAGGAAAAGCCAGGACTGCTTGGGCTCTTTAGCGGGATTTGAGTGTGTGTGCTGGGAGGGGGGAGGGTAGGAAGAGGTGGGAGCAGAGTTAGGCTGAGTACTGAGCGAAGCCCCTTATTTTGCGTCCCAGCTGCCCTTCCCGTCCCCAGCGCCCAGCCCCCGCCGCGGCTGGGAGAAGAGGAGGGGGCGAGGAGGGCGCAGGGCGTGGGGGACGCCCAGCAGCGCCTCGCGCCCGCGGTGGCGGAGGGGCTGTCTCTTTAAGCGCTCCGGAGGGGCTGGGGCGGGAGGGCGGCGAGCGCGTTTCCATGGCACCGGGGCTGCGGGGGCTGCGGGGCCGCTGGGCTCACTCGGTTTCAGTCGCTCCCGGCGGAGCAGGGGCATGCAGCTCAGCGGCCACCGAGCCTCTGGGGCTCGCCCGGCCGCTCCTCTCGCACTCCCAGCCGCCTCTGACGCCTGTCGGGGCCAAGCTACTGCCGTTCCCGCCGCAGAGAGACGCACCGCGCCAGCCTCGCGAGCCCTGCACCAACTTCTGCCCGACGAGCCCAACTTCTGCGCCGGGTTCGGACTTGAGGAGCCGGAACGGCGCGCCGCGCGCAGCCCGGGCGGCGGCCAGGGTGGATCAGCCTCGCCGAGATGTCCTCGCGACTGTGCTTCTGCGTCTGGGCGGTTGCCGGCTGGCCGCCAGGAAGCGCCCTACAGCTCCGGTTGGGCATGTAAGTGGCGCCGGCGCGCTCCGGAACGCTTGGAGAGAGCAGACAACAGTGTGCCCCGCCCCACCCCGGACCTGGCGCGGACACCGCGGGCCGAGCCCGGGAAGGGATGGGGGGCAGGAGGTGCGGGCAGACACCTGCGGGGGCTGCGGGCTGTCCGGGCGGAGCGAGGCGGAACGCAGTCCCCAACGCGTCCTTGGGGAGCGCCAGCCCGGGAGCGGAAACCGCGACTGGGGCCGGTGTCTACCCGGTACTTTCTCGGCTCCTGACAGATTTCCCCCCATCCCCCCCACCCCGAGGTTTGGGTGTGTGCATGTGTGAGCGCGTGGTGTGTATTTTCTTTAATTTTCTGTTTGAAGAGTAATTGGCTAATGACTACCACTTTGTGAAAGGGTTGTGAATGAAATCCTGTCGAACAGTGAGTTTGACATTTTTTTTCTTTGTAGAGACCAATGACTTCGTGCACATGTTACCTTTCTTTCTTTTTTGAGAAGTATCGCCGAGTCGGACGGAGTGGTTTATTCCACAGGTTTGACGAGAGGCAAATCCCGGCTCATCTGCCGAAGTGAGGAGCGGGGGTGATGAGTATGTGAAGGATTGAGTGCTCGGCCACTTAGCTACTAGTCCCCTTATTAGAGAACTGAAGAGTTAGTAGGAAGGTGACTCAAACGCATCGTCTCAGGATGGGCATGGTTTCGTTCCGGATTAGAAATCATGAAAGCTAGGAGATAATTTTTGTCACCGTGTCAACCATAGCGAGGAGCTCATGGGAAGTCTAAGTCTTTACAAATTGCCTAGTCCTCTTGACTGGCTGAAGTTTCACCTGAGTTCTGTAGCATCAGCGGAATCATCATCGAACCGCCTGAGAGAGAAGCCAGATCTAATTCTGCTTTTCGATTTCTGCTCCTGAGCGGTTATGAATAGACACCAGAGTGTTTGAGCATTTAAACATTTTTGCCATTTTGCTCCTACTTTGCTTCACTTTTGCCTTTCTGAAATGTGAATACTTTATTATAGAAAAATGGCTTAGATAAGTACACAAAGCCATCCATAGATCTCTGGGGCTTTACTTTTTCCTGTAAGAAAAATTCGATTTTGGGGTTCAAATTACATATTTCATTTCTTTCATGTGAAATTCAATCTTGACACATGGCCAGGGTATCAGTGGCATCTCAGAATTTCTTTTCTACATAGTTTGTAAATATGTATTTGGCGAAAATGCCACGTTTCTGGGTATGTGATTTCTCTTGAATTGATGTGTCTTGTTTATTTTGAAGAGAAGGTTGATTTAGACTTTTCTTCAGTTTATCTCAGAAAACACATCCCACTTTGGATAGCTTGTGCATGTGTAAGCCTGCACTTCTTAGAAACTGTCTTTTAGAAAGCTTGCAGAGTAGCCATGCTCTTACCTTTATAAGTGCCTTTATTTAAGTGGATCCTACGTTGGCTAATTAGCAACAAAATCACCCATGCACCCTGAGACAAAACAGTCCCTTTGGAGAGAAACAGAAATAACAGAAATACCTACATCACTTTTGACACTGTTTGACTGTTTTACCTCAGGTTTCAATATTGACTCTTTTGTTGAAAACGCTGGAGGGATGACACTGCATTTTTTTTTTTTCTTTTAAGGATACTGCTACTGCAGCTCATTTATTTATCAAGTGAGATGAGATCAGATATTTAAAAATATATAAATTCTTAAGTGTTAGATGCTTTTTCCAGGATGTTATTGAGATCACTCTGATGACTCTTAGTACTTTCTGAAATCTTGATGGGAAAAATCCAAATTTTGTAGTTCTCCTTGGTATTAGACATAATGGTGATTTCTTCAGCAGGAATCGTGTTGGGATTTAGTGCTAGGTTTCTTTAGATGCCTTTGCAATTGTAGGCATGTGAAATGTAGCCGCGTATAGATAGCACTTGGCTTTCGCATACCTGCCTATCTATTAAATTAAAGAGAATTCTTCCTGAGATTTGTATTGACCTCTGAGGTCCAAATCAGTGAGAGCAGGCTTCTAATGAGGTGAAGACCACTAATGAGAATGCATCATCTTACTGACTGGCACTTATAGGTCATTAACACAAGTAAAAGTTTGATGTAGCTAAACTTGAACAAATTTTGGAGCTGGGGTGACAAGTGAAAATAGGAAACAATTGTGCAGCTAACCAACAGTCAGCCTAAATTTAATGCATTGTGTTTATGGTGCATTCCTCCAAAGGTAAGCTCATTTTCAAAGAAAATTTTTTTTTTTAAAGCAAAAGGTGAATGACATATGAATATTCCAACTCTAATGATAAATGATCTGATGACCTTGTCTTATCACATTTAGGAAATCGTGAATAATTAATATTAGGCAGATTCATAGAATCTGTATTTCAGGAAGAGTGCCTAAGTATCTGTTACTTACGGAGGCATTAGAAATCACAGGTAATAATTATCCGTTTGAATTCTTACATGCCAGGCAAATTTCTAGCTACTTTACATGTATTATTTCATTTAATCCTGGAAATGCCCTATGAGGTAGGCACATTATCATACCATTTTATGACAAAGAAAGAGACACGGTAAGGTTAAGTTACCTTCCAAAAATTCAGAAGATCTGGGTCTAGGCAGTTAGATTCCAGAGCTGAAGTTCTTAACACGTGTAATCCATTTCAGAAGGCTCAGGCCCAACCTCTGTTTTTAAGAAGTTCCTTTTAATCACTTCAATGCGTTTTCAGTAGGAATAGGGCTGGTACATTCTACCTAGTGGTTGAGATACCTGTGCCGCCTTTTTTGATTGTTGCCAGAGTTATAGGGTTATGTTGGCATTCTGTGGTGGGTATGGGGAGAGGTTGGCGTGCTAATTGTCCTGCTATGGGTAGGATAGCTCCTCACAAGGAAGATCTGATTTATCTCCTCCTTATTGAGACTCTTCATAGGAAATTATACTCCTCTCTCATGGCTGTAAGTATTTGAGTATTAAAATGAGGGGGTAGGTTTAAGCTGGGTATTACAGAGTGAGAGAAGTTATCTGAGGTAAGTGCATTAAAAATTGGAGAGTTGTAACTGGTAATGGCATTTTGATAAAGGGATATTGAAGAGTTTACTTATGTTAATGGTACTCTGCAAATGTTTTCTAAAGGATTAAATAGGAGGAAATAAACTGTACTCTGGATCTTTGAGACATCAAAGGAAAATGATTAGCTGTAATGCACTCTATTAAAATTTATCCTTTGTAATGTACTCTTGTAAATACTTGCATAATTATTTTATGCATCCTAATGAAAAGTAGTAAACATGGGAGTGTTGCATATATCATAGCAAGCATGAATGAATAAAGGAAGATGAAGTAGCTTAAGCTCCTGGGACATGTGATACTTGGATTTCTCTGATATCTGGAGGGAATTTTTAAACAATATGGCCACTTTGTGACTCAGCAGTAGTCTAAACTGTGTAGGACATTTCACTCCCATCCCCTAAGATAGTACAGGCAGTTTTGACATACAGGTCCCTAGTATGTTTGATATGAAACTGTCTACCCTTCTCCCATGACACGCATACATGGAACTATGTTTCACCGCTTAATTACAGGCTTCTGTAGTTAATATGGAAATTTAGGGTCAGAGAGAGAGTGACAGTGAGTTAGATTTTATGAAGAACCAATGGATTTGGAAATAGAGCCGGTCAATAATCTATGATAATAATTCGGAATACTGAAGGAGAGGTGACAGAGTTGTCTATTGTCCCCCCCCACATGCTGGAATTTGTTTCTTTTTATTATTATTATTTAAACTTTTGATATTATACAGCCTGAAATTGAGCTGTCTTAGTTCATTCGGGCTGGTGTAACAAAATACCATAAACTGGGTGGGTTTTAAACAACAAACATTTATTTCTTATGGTTCTAGTGACTGAGAAATCTTGGATTTTGGTAGATCTGATGTAGAGCCTGTTTCCTGGTTCACAGATCTAGCTTTGTCCTCACGTGATACAAGGGGTAAAGGAGCTCCCTTGGGCATACATTAATTTCAGTTATGGGGGCTCTACCCTCATGATTTAATCACTTCTCAAAGGCCCCATTTCCTAATACCATCACATTGGGAGTTAGGGTTTCAGCACAGAAATTTTAGGAGGAAACAAACATTCAGACCATATCATGAGTGAACTAGAGATATCCGGGGCTAATAATAATCCCTTATTTATTTACTTACTTACTTAGTTGTTTTTGAAACAGAGTCTCACTCTGTCACCCAGGCTGGAGTGCAGTGGTGCGATCTGGGCTCACAACAACCTCTGTGTCCTGGGTTCAAGCGATTCTCATGCCTCGACCTCTTGAGTAGCTGAGACTACAGGCACATGCCAACCACATTCAGCTAATTTTTGTATTTTCAGTAGAGACAGGGTTTCCATGTTGGCCAGGCTGGTCTTAAATTCTTGACCTCAAGTGATCGCCCACCTCAGCTTCCCAAAGTGCTGGGATTACAGGCATGAGCCACCACACCAGGCCAATAATCCCCTTAAACTTACAAATAATTTAAGCATAGTCTGGGTTTACTCATTAATTTAAATTAATTGGAAAAGGGTTCTTTTTCTTTTGAGGCCAGGCACATTAAATGAGCAGAAAATGAATTTGAGAAGAGAAGACCATGTGTATTCTCTATGGGTAAAACATTTTTTAAAGCAGTTTGTGTATTAATGTTTCCAATCCTAAGAACAATCATATGAGGTAGATAACACCATCATCTTTTCAGATAAGGTCACTGAGGCATAGAGAGGTGTATTAGTCCATTTTCACACTACTATAGAGAACTACCTGAGACTGGGTAATGTATAAAGGAAAGAGATTTAATTGACTCAAAGTTCTGCATGTCTGGGGTGACCTCAGGAAACTTACAATCATGGCAGAAGGTGAAGGGAAAGAAAGGCATGTCTTACATGGTGTCAGGAGAGAGAGAGTGAGAACAAGGGGGCAACTGCCAAACACTTTTAAATTATCAGATCTCATGTTAACTCACTCACTATCATGAGAACAGCATGGAGGAAACTGCTCCCATGATCTAATCACATCCTACCAGGTCCATCCCTCGACACATGGGGATGTCAATTTGAGATGAGATTTGGGTAGGGACATAAAGCCAAACTGTATAATTCTGCCCCTATTCCCTCACAAATCTGATGTCTTTCTTACATTTCAAAACATAATCTTGCTTTCCCAATAGTCTTCCAAAATCTAAACTCACTTCAACATTAATTCAGAAGTCCAACTTTAAAGTCTCACCAGACACAAGGCAAGTTCCTTCCACATATGAGCCTGTAAAGTCAAAGGCAAGTTAGTTACTTCCAAGATACAGTGGGGGTACAGGCACTGGGAGAAATTGGCCAAAACAAAGGATTACAGGCCTCATGCATATCCAAAACCCAAAAAAGCAGTTGTTAAATTTTAAAGCTCCAAAATCATCTCCTTTAACTCCATATCTCATATCCAGAGCATGCTGACACAAGAGATGGGCTCTCAAGGCCTTGGGCAGCTCCACCCCTGTGGCTCTGCAGGGTACAGCCCCTGTGGCTGCTTTCATGAGCTGGTGTTGAGTGCCTGCAGTCTTTCTAGGTGCATGGTGCATGCTGTTGGTGATGCACCATTCTAGGGTCTGGAGGACAGTGGCCCTCTTCTCAAAGCTCCACTAGGCAGTGCCCTAGTAGGGACTCTGTGTGGGGGTGCCAACACCACATTTTCCCTCCTGACTCCCCTAATGGAGGTTCTCCATGAGGGCTGTGCCCCTGTAGCAGACTTCTGCCTGGACAATCAAGTGTTTCCATACATCCTCTGAAATCCAGGCAGAGATTCCCAAACCTCAGCTCTTCTGTGCACCCTCAGGCCCAACACCATGTGGAAGCTTCCAAGGCTTGGGGCTTGCATTCTCTAAACCCATGGCACAAGTTGTACCTTGGGCCCTTTTACCCATGGCTGGAGCAGGAGTGGTTGGGACTCAGGGCTCTATGTCTCAAGGATGCACAGAGCACCAGGTCCCTGGTCCTGGCCCAGGAAACCATTCTTCCCTCCTTGGCCTCTGGGTCAGTGATAGGAGGGGCTGCCATAAAAATCTCTGAAATGCCCTGGAGACATTTTCTGCTTCACTTTACTTATGTAAATTTCTGCAGCCACAACTTGAATTTCTCCATAGAAAATGGGTTTCTCTGTTCTACTCGTGGTTAGTCTGCAAATTTTCCAAACTTTTATGCTGTGCTTCCCTTTTAAACGTAAGTTCTGATTTTAGATCATCTCTTTGTGAATGCATATGATTGTATGCTTTTAGAGAAAGCCAGGTTACATCTTGAACACTTTGCTGCTTAAAAATTTCTTCTGCCAGATACCCTAAATCATCTCTCTCAAGTTCAAAGTTCCACAGATACCTAGGGAAGGGCAAAATGCCCTAGAGATTTGAGCATTTTTACTAAAGCATAGCAAGCTAAAGCATAGCAAGAGTGACCTGTGCTCCAGTTCCCAATAAGTTCCTCGTCTCCATTTGAGTCCACCTCAGCCTGGACTTCATTGTCCATATCACTATCAGCATTTTGGATAAGACCATTCAACAAGTCTCTAGGAAGTTTCAAACTTTCCCAGATCTTCCTGTCTTCTTCTGAGCCCTCCAAACTATTCCAAGCTCTGCCTGTTACTCAGTTCCAAAGTTGCTTCCACATTTTCAGGCTATCTTTATAGCAATACCCCACTATCCTGGTACCAATTTTCTATATTCATCTGTTTTCACATTGCTGTAAATGTGAGACTGGGTGATTTATAAAGGAAAGATGTTTAATTGACTCACAGTTCTGCATGACTGGGGAAGCCTCAGGAAACTTACAATCATGGCAGAAGGTGAAGTGGAACCAAGGCACATCTTACATGGTGGCAGGAGAGAGAGAGAGAGCAAGTAGAAAACTGTCAAACACTTCAAAACCATCACATGTCATGAGAACTCTCACTATCATGAGAACAGCATGGAGGAACAACCCTCATGATCCAATCACCTCCCACCAAGTCCCTCTCTCGACACATGTGGATTACAATTTGAGTTGAGATTTGGGTGGAGACACAGAGTCAAACCATATCAAGAGGTTAGGTAACTTTCATGAAGTTTCATAGCTGAGAAGTGGTAGAACAGGCTATGGACCCATCCTGTCTAGCTCCAGAGCTCTGTCTATAATCACCATACTCTGTGCTGTTCCCTTTACCTTTGACTTTTCCTTCATATGCTCTCAAACTGTGAGACTCTCTGATCTTGTTACTCAGTCTGGATCTGTTTACCTAAATTCAGCAGTAGCTGCTCTTGCTCCTGTTCTCCCCAAGTAGATTCAAACCTTTGCCCTTTACTGTTAGTAGTCAATTCCAGTTCATACTTTATTGATGATATTGACATTTTATTATATGGATTTTCTCAGTGTCCGTGTCCTCAGTTTTAATATTATTTATGTATGTTTACTTTTCTTCTTTCTTCTGTGTTTCACAGAAATACATTTACCACTCTTGTTTCAAGATAATCCCTCCCTATATGTTTCGATCCCATTTTAAAAATATTTTCTCTGTCATTTCTTTTTTTATCTTTCATTCCTATCTCTTTCCATTCTACTGTTTTTTCTCTTCTTCCAATCATATTCAGGTCTTCCATTCTACATCTGTCTCTACCTATGTCTGTAAGATGTTTTGTCTATATACAGGTCTGTGTTGACTTTGCTTCTTCTTTCCTTCACCTTCCATTGCTGAAAAACAGCTCATTAATGCTGCTTCCTTTGTTTTTTTCTAATCATCAGTCATTTAACCCATTGCACTATGGCCTTCTCTGCTGAATGTCCTTTTCAGAGGCTACCCTCTTTTCAGAATTTGCCCAACCTTTATTTTTCCATAGCATATGACATTACTAATTCCTATTTTCTACTTTTTTTACATCTCATACTTTTCCTTTGTACATGTAGTATCATCTGTAGTTCTCCTCCATTGGTGCCTGCATTCTCCCCTTCTATCTTTATTTCTCTTTCCATTCTTTATACATTAACTGGTTTATCTCTTCCCACTGGCTTCCATCATATGTGCTATTTTTATGAGACCCAGATCTGTATATCCAGCCCCAGTCTCTTTGCAGCTATAGACTTGCATTTTCAACTATAGATTTATCATCTCCATGGATTTCAGACTCAAAGTGTTCTTAGATCATCTCTAGTCATTATTGTCTTCTTCTACATCTTCTTCTCAGGTACTTTGTCCACCTTCTTCTTTGTCTTATTTGAATTCATTTTTAATCTCTGTTACTTGTCTCCCAGTTTACACTGTAGTTTTATTATGAGCTTTAGGTAAGATGGTTGTGAAAAGGCTTTTGTATATGGCAATTCGATAAATATAAGTTAATATTTATATTCCTATCAGTTGCCAAATTCTGTCAACACCCACAACGAAATATCTCTTGAATTAGTTCCTATTCCTGATGCCAACACTTAAGCCTGTTATGCTATTTTTACTCCTAGCCTACTACAGTTATCTCTTTGTTGATCTTCTCTTTCATATCCTCTCAATCCTCTTTATTTTTATTATATATACTACTTAGTTTTTATCAAGATTGGTTTTTAAAGCAAAGATCTAGTGACATCATTTCCTTTCTTAGGAGCTCTGATTATCCATGAAATAAGCTCAGGGATTCATAATATTGTTCTTAAATAGCACTTACTATGTGCCAGGAATAATTTAAGTGCTTTGCATATTTTAACTCATTTAATTCTTACAACCACTCTATCAGAAGGTAATATTTGTTTCAACATTTATGATGAAGAAATTGAAGTCCAGGGAAGTTAAGGTTTTCTGGAGAAACTACATATAACAGTTTGAAGCTCAGGGGAGAGGTCATATAGTTAATAAGTAATAAAGCTAGGGTATAAACCCAGGCTGTGTGACTCTAGAATCTGAGCACTTAATTATCACACTGTATTCAAGGCCTTAGCTTTTCAGTATTAATTAATTTTATAAACATTTATTGAGTACCTGGGTTATTTTTATTTATTTATTTATTTATTGCTTTTGTTTTTAAAATTTGCCTGTAGTTCCCTTCTGCTACTCAAGATCTGTGATGCGTCTAAGATTTTACTCTACCTTCAAGGTAATGAGTTAGTCTGCCACAGTTCATAGTTGCTGCTAGAAGACATGAGATTCCTGGGCCAAGACAAATGACTTTATTAGTTCCGTAGTCTATAGCAGGCAGCATGAGCTTCATGTTTGCATCAGTTTATCTTGCCCTCACCTCCTTACTAATTTCCATGAAGGCAATGAGGAGTGACCCCAATGGATACTGCGCATACCGTGAGTTTGTGTCACAGATGGGGAACCTGGAGCTTAGACAACCTTCAGTCTTCTAAGGGGACTGCTAGCAAACCTGCCAATCCTTGCCCTTAGAGGGAGAATGAACTTTATTATCTTGCTCAGGAATCAACTCTGCCCTCAGTTCTGGCAGAAGACACTCTCTTCCTCTTCCAAGATTGTTTTTTATATAAATATCCTCCCAGAAAAAAGCTGTCAAGTCTTTTTCACAAGCAGAAATGCAAGAGACCTTGAAGAATTGTCTCCCAACATCCCTAACATATTTCTTTCCCATTTTAGCAGCATAGGTTTTGCTATGGCTTAAATCTAGTATTTTTTCTCTTTTGTTGAATCTAGTACTTGATTTTTCCCATTCTTTTAAAATAGATAGGAACATGTTAAAACTAGATGAACACTGAGGTTTAATGAGCTTACTCAAGGGGCTGTGTTCAAATTCCAAGCCCCCGTCTTTTCTCCACTGATGCTGAAATCAAACTACTAACCCAGTTGCTGAATATGTAGTTGATTTCTTTTCTTTTTATTTTCATTTAGCAAAGATTTATTCACTGTCAAGTACTTTGCTAGGCATTGGGGATACAGAAGGAAGTAAGGTGATTCCTTTCTTTAAGCAACTCATAGACCAGGAGGGAGATCAGCATACAGACTGGAGCCTACCAATACAAAATTGGCAGAGATGGTACATGTAACCCAGCTATAAGAAGAAATAATACAGGACCTCAGGGTAGGTTTTCAAGAGTTAATTTTTATTGACTTTGAGTAGAGGTTAGATGAAAGGTAAAAGTGGTGATGTTGGTGGTCGTTTCCAGTTGGTGAAAAGGATATGTGCAAGAAGGCAGCAAGATCTCCCCATTAGGAAAACCATAAAACATGTTCTTAACAGTATGACTGGAGAGAAGAATCTATATGAGGCTACAGTAAAAGATAAGTTTAGGGCTGTTGAGTCCAGAGAGAAGTGGTGAGTCTAATAACCAAAAGAAATAGTGGTGGTGATAAAACAAGGGAAGAGATCTGAAAGATAAATAGCAATAGGAGTTGATGAATGCATGGAGGTAAAAGAGAAAGACAGACTTGATGGGGCCTCTGGATAATGGAGAATATCAGAAACACAAGAGAAAGGAACCTTAGGGGAGAAGATGATGAATTCAGCAGTGACTATGTGGGCATTTCTGTGTCTGTGGGATCTCAGTTGGAGACGTTCTAGAGAAATCCCCTAAAGGGGCCTGAGGCTCAGGAAAGTGGTCTGGGCTAGAGCTATATTTGGCTGTTGAAGTGGTAGGAAACAAATATATATAAAAAAGTGAGGGAAAAAGATTATTGAGGAAGGAAACCTGGATGTTTTAATATACGAACAGAAGACAGATGAAAAAGGGTCTAAGGAGGAGGTTAAGAAACTACCTGAGAGGAAGGAAAGAAAGAGTGTTATATGCTATGAAAGGCCTCAGGGAAATTAAATAAAGTAGAAAGTTGTATAATTCAACGTGTCACTACTAAAAAAATGATTGACTTAGAGCTACATAAATAGAACATCATTGGAAGGACATTCTAGTTGAGAACTTCACTGTCACAGCCATCGCTTTTGGTCATAATGACAAGAAATGGAAACTCCTATAGAGTGCTCTTATGTTGACAGGCTGTGTTTTTGCCTGGCTAAACATTTATTCTGTATCTGCCATCATTCTGAGCTCATTATTACCATGGCCAGAAATTACAGTAGAAAGAAATTCCTGCTACTCCAGCAGAATTAACTACAGATGGGGCACAATTCAGGATCAAATCACAATCATCAAGGCATTATAGTAGGTTCTTCTGTAGAGGTAAGATAGAGTCTCTACCCCCAGGGAGTTTATAAGCAAGTATTATGTACTTTAATTAAGAAAGGAGAAAATAAATTCCTGAGAGGAAATCATGGGAAGCTTTCTGGAAGTGGTGGCGTTTGTAGGCAAGGTAGGATTGGGGTCAGAAGTGCATTCATTATAGGAAGAGAGCAGAGCCTGCCAGGTGTTGGAGGCTGTTGGAACGGCAGTGTCTCCTGGGGCCGATATACACTGTGGCAACTTGTGTCACTGTCATTGACTCCATGCATTTGCAGGTCTGTCCTCTCCAGGATACCCTGTGGTCCCCAAATGCCCTCCACATTGTTCTGCCACGGTGCCTTTCCTCTCAGCAAACTCCCTGCCTTCTCGGTCTCTTCCAGGCCAATCTGTAAGGGTCAGAACAAAAGTTACCTATTTCACAAATACTTCCAGGTCCCTCAGATAGGATTAATTACATGTCTGTCTGTTTCAGCAATCTTAACTGATATTTTTGTTTGACATAGGTATTTGGAGATCTATAGTTTCTTTTAAAAAATCTATTTGTAATAATCACGTGATAACGGTGAGGACGTGTTTGGAATTAGCAAAGGCACTTCCAGCCGACTCTGTTAAATCAACTCCTTGTAGTATATAAATTATGTGGCTTGTCAACTGATGATCTGGAAAATGTTTTCTGTCATTCTTCAGTGGACAGTTTTCAGTGGTGTTTAATGTTCCTCCTCACTGATATGGTTAATTAAGAATTGACAGTAATTCTGAGCTTTAGTGAGTTTTACTCTTGAGAGAAGAAGCAATCCCAGGAGACTTGAGGTTTTGTTTCTCTGAATTATTATGAATACTATTTTCATGAGTGAGTGTAGTGGATGCCAAGCAAGAGAAAGTAACTGAATTTTGAATAGTTTTTCCTTTCTGAAGTGCAAAGTACTAATATTAAGTTGCAGAACCTGCAGCTTTTTGTAATGCTGTGAAGGCTTTTGTTATAAACAAAAGTATATGTGGGGATCTAATATACGGCATAGTCTGTGGTTAACAGTACCGTATTGTGTACTTGAAATTTGCTGAGAGAGATTTTAAATGTTCTCACCATGGGGGAAGGGAGGTAACTAGGTGAGTTGATAGATGTGCCAACTAACCTGATTGTGGTAATCATTTGACAATACAGTATAGATGCATATCAGATCATCACGTTATACACTTTAAGTTTGTGCAGTTTTATTTGTCAATCATACCTCAATAAACTGGAGAAAAGAACATGATAATAAAATAACAGTCAAATTATATTGCTGCTTTATTTATTATGAAGTTTAAATAAACTTTGCTGTCCCAGCTTACGAAGTCCAAAAGATAAGAAAAAAAATTCTCAGCATGAATAAACTGGGAATGTATCTTCACATCAAAAATTCATTTTTCAATACATTTCATGGTTTACTCATGTTGAGAACTACTTCTTATCTTTTGAACTTTTGAGCCCTCTATGTATGGAGATGAGCAAAAATGAATATGGGTTTCCTTTAAATGTACTGGAATACTACATGTAAAATAAAACAAGTAGAAAACTCAAGACCCAGCAATACACATTGACCAATTATGTGATAACATAATAATATTTGTCTTGGGCTTTAGGCATGTTATATGCAATACTGAAATGAATTTTGCTGTAAGAAATATCATAGGCATCAGCCATTGAAAGGTATGCCTTACATCTTTTGTAAAGCAAATCTTGCTTGACTTTAACTAACAGTCACAAGTCTGAGCCAGTAAGCAACACAGTCAGCATTCCCCCCGCCCTTCATAAATCTATTTACAGTAGAAATCCCATTAACATTTTAATTGTTTTGCATCTAAAGTTGCTCTCAGTGCCACATTTAAAGGGCTCAGACTCATTAAAATTTAAGGACCAGAGAGTTCATAGTCTACTCTAATGACCTAGTGATGGTTGTAAATGCTCTAAATATTTTTTGGTTCTTTGAACAACTAAGGAATTCCTTGTAGTGGCTAAGTATTCCTGAAGATAGGTTGTTGCATTGCCCAATTTCAATCCCATCAGAAAGCTCTCTCCCTGTTTTCCCTCATCTAAATCCTAGGATCTCTTAAAGTCCCTTTCAACGTTTTCTGTCAACTTTTATTTCATTGCCCACATTATTTCTTTAGCTAGATTCTAATTTAATTGAGGGAAAAGAATTAAAATTCATCACTGAGAATCTACCTTCAGTTTGTTTCTCCACTCCTCATACTGCCCCCCATCCCATTAAAAAACCATCTACCCCAAACTTAAATTAATTATAAGCATTAGAAGTTCTTATTCTGGCTGTGCTACACGTTAGCTAATGAGACTACAGCACACCCTCTAGACTCTGTGTTCTCATTTGTCTGTTAAAACTTTGGTATATGTTTCATGACATTGTTTTGGTTCTAAAATACATGTCTTCAAGGATTAACTAGCCTTACTTACAGTGTGTTTCCAATACTACTTGTTATATACAATTATTAACACTGATCACTTAAATGTAGAGGAGTGTCAACTCCATGTAACAGTCTTTTGTTTTGCTCCAGTTTTGGTTAAGCCCTTCCTGGTAAGAGGTGATTAAAGAATATTTTTTTCTTTGAAGACTATTTATGGTTGATAATAATGACACTCTATCATTTGCTTACCGGAAGAAGAAAGAAAATATTTGATTTTCTATGAGAAAACAGAGAAAGAAAGAAGTAAAAACTAACATCAAATTGATCTGAAGGTTTATACCATCACAGTGTATTGAAAACCAGAAAGATCCAAGATGATGGCACTAGAAATTGTTATGGGGAGAGGGTAAATGATCTACTTTTAATCTTGGGATGGGACAGTGATGATAGGATGCAGATTATACAAAAACAGTAATAATTGGAAGTATGCATTCACTTACCCTTTTTAAAATCATGTGTTTTCTATACACTTATAAACATGCAGCATGAGATGAAATATATTTCTGTGGTTGTTAGTTTCTGGAATTGCGTCTTATGGGTTTTGCCCACAATGTATGTTCAATTTAAAGACTCTACTTTGCCTTTAAGAATGTGGCTTTGGCTGGGCACGGTGGCTCATGCCTGTAATCCCAGCACTTTGGGAGGCCAAGGGGTGGCAGATCACCTGAGGTCAGGATTTGAGACCAGCCTGACCAACATGGAGAAACTCTATCTCTACTAAAAATACAAAAAATTATCTGGGCATGGTGACACATGCCTGTAATCCCAGCTACTTGGGAGGCTGAGGTAGGAGAATCGCTTGAATCTGGGAGGCAGAGGTTGCAGTGAGCCAAGATTGTGCCATTGTACTCCAGCCTGGGCAACAAGAGTAAAACTCCGTCTTTGAAAAAAAAAAAAAAAGAAAGAGAATCTGTACTTGTCCCCCTTAGGTCAATAAAAAGAAAAAAAAGTTCCTATTTTAATGATCAGAAAATAAAAATTAGATGATTCATTAAGTGTAATGCATAAAAACAAGTTCTGTTGTCATTCTATTAAACCCTGTATAAAAGCCCTGTATAAGCTTCTGTGTAAAAGAAACAGAGCCAGTTGACATCTATTGGATCTCCATGCCAGGCAACATTACAAGGACTGTCTATATTATTTCATTTATTTTATCTGAACAACAAAGACTGTGCAACTCTACTCTGCCTCTGACATTGAAATGTTATTATTTAGTGATAGAAATAAAGCAAAAAATACCATTTGCTATAATGTAGACATTTATTTAATCCAATTGCATTTTATTTGCAGTGGGAATAAATAAGTCTTTATTGGTCCCACTCTTTGTTACTTCTTATGATGTCTACCTCCAGAGAGTGTGCTAGTCTTCTGAAGTGTAAAATGGTCTGATTATGATTAGTCTGCTGGAGAATGAAGTCTTTCACTCTCTTCTGCTTCACAAACTTTCCTATTTTATTTTTTCAATAAATTTTATTCCATTTTTCTTTTGAAGTCCCTATTTTGACCCTAATAAGCTGTTACACTTTTACTTTAGATTGCATTTGTGATAGCTCTATATATATTTAGATTGATAAATTATTAGGTTCCAAGAAAAGTCAACTGAAGTGCCTAGCTTACTCTGCTTTAGTTTTTGTATTTCATATTAAATATGCTTATAATATTCTCTTTTGTATGTGAAATCTGCATGATCACATGTTGCATTATTAATAGCCTCGCCAAGGCTTTGCTTCTTGCTGTTACTACTTCAATTATCTCAAAGTTTAAGCTCTTCACCTAATGACATAGGTGGAACATTTATTTTTCTCTCATGACTTTCTAGTGTAGAGAAAGAGGCATGTTCTGAAGGAAATAGAGCCCTTCTTATGGTGGGGTGGAGTCCTTTGATAGGGAGTTTTGGTCCCTATGGAGACAGATACTTCAAGAGACCTGAGGGACTGGGAATAAAAGTTAATTCTAAGAACCCCAGAAACTCAGGAAGGCATCTTTGCATCTGACAGACTGGCCAATAACTGAACTAGAAGAGGTAAGTGTTCGCACAAAGGAGAAGGGCTACACATGAGGAGGATTGTAAGTGAGGCTCCCTGCCTCTGTTCAGTCTGGCAACAAGAGATAGTAGGGCTTTTGACCTGCAGACAAATTAAATGCCACCTGTCAAAAAAGTGAGCTTTATGGCTCAGTCTTTGCAATTGTGTGAGATGGAAAACACATTTGTGAGGAAGCAGCTAGGAATGGAAAGCCTGAATTAAAATGAATTATTCCTTGAAGGAAAGATAAATGCCTGTTGTGATTGAACCTGAGGCTAGCAGTGAATCCACTGCACCATCGTATCATCACTGTCTGTTTCATTGAGTACGTCATTTGCCTACGAAATAAACTTGTTTTCTTTTGAAAAACATCTTTAAAATTTCTGTGTGTGAGCAGCAACAACAACAAAATTTGGACATAGCCTATATGTTCAAGAATGAGGAAACATCTAGGTAAATTATGGTATAGCCTTACAATGGAACATTTATGCAGCTTTTAAAAATGATGCTTACAAAGAATTTTAATGCCCTATAAAATGTTTATAATAAGTCAAAAAAGAGGCAGAATACAAATGCCTATAGCAGCATGATTTTATATATAAATGTATAAATATAAAGACAATGAGCACAAAAGGAAGGAAATGTATCAAAATATCTTAGTAGTGTTTATCTCCTGGTGGTGAGTTATGTATAATTTTTATTCTCTCATCTACAGTTCTGTTTTTGCTAACTTTTCTGTAATGAACATCTATTACTTTTTTCTTAGAAAAAAATACTTTGAAAAAAGTTGTTAACCTGTAATGTGTTATTGACAAACGCCACTTGAAGACAACTTTGTAAGACCTCTTTTGAGCCACCAGTGCAACTAAGCTTTATTTCCCATAAGAACCACTGTGGTTCATTTGTATTTCAGTAAAATGTTTCATTGTATACTTCCATCTGGGCCACTATTAGTTAGTATTCCAGTGATGGTGAAATAAAAGATAAAAAATTTCCTATGTTTAAAGATTTTTGATCAGATAAGAAGACCTCTTTCTACCATATAGTTTCCAATCTTGTAACCTCGCTCCGAATTAACTGACATAAGCATATTCAAAACAAGTAGATCATAAGCATGGCTTCTTCAGATTTATAGTTAGTGGTTCAGAGTTGTCGTCTTACTTCAAGTTTCTCCTTGTATACATAGCATCCACTCAAAATTATTTTCTCAGATAATTTACTGGGTATTATTTGAGCTGTCATCTGGTTTTTCTACTCCTAAGGGTAAGATTATCCTGACTTGGCTTTTTAGGTGACTCTTCTGTAACCAGTTGCTTACATATATACTTTGCTTACCTAGAACTCAGTTATCTGACAACCTTTATACAGTTGGCTCTTTTTTTCTGTGGACTCCACATCCTGTGAATACAGCCAACCACAGATGAGAAATAATCAGAAAGGAAACCCAAAGAAAAATAATAATAAAATTTAAAAACTACAGAATAACAACTATTTACATAGCATTTACATTCTTTTAGGTATTGTAAGTAATCTAAAGATGATTTAGAGTATACAAGAGGATGTGCCTATGTTGTTTGCAAATATTGCACCATTTTATATAGGGGACTTAAACATTTGCAGATTTTGGTATCATGGAACCAGTTGCCTGGAATGCCAAGGGATGACTGTGTCTGAGAAATAACTGAGAAGCAATAAGTAAACCATAATAACAACATAAGTAACAGCAGCTATCACCTATTGGGTACTTGCTATGTTTTTTTAATTCTGAGTACTGTCCTCATTATCTCATTTAATCATTACAACCCTCTGCAATGGCTATTGCTCTCCTTATTTTTAGAGGAGAAAACCGAGGCTCATAAAAATTGAATCCCTTGTTCAAATTCACAGCGTTCATTATTGTGAAGCTAGGAGCTGAACCGTATTCCAAAGTCCAAATATACTCGTAACTAAATAAAAATAAAAATAAATAAAATCGAAATAAAAATAAAAATAAATAAAAATAAAAATAAATAAAAATAGAAAACAGATGTCACAGTGTCTGTATTCTACAGATGCTTAACATTACACTTCAAGATCCCAAGAAAGGATCACTCTATTTTACAAAATGAATTCAGCAAATTTACAAATACAATATTTGAAAAAAGGAAAAGAGGGCTTCTAGAAGTAGAAATTGATAACGAAAAAGAAGATATGGCTGTAAACTGATAGAGGAGCTTAGAGAATATATTCCCAGGAAATCTGAAAACATAATATTCTGGATTGGTTCACTAAAGACATCTTATACACTCTATAGTTTCTAACTGTGTCAATACAATACATATGGAGGTTCATCATGGGAGATTTATCTTGTCAATAAAATATTAAAATGAATATAGTCTTAATTTTAAAAACATTTTTATAGCAATTTATACATTTTGTTATAGAATGATTAGAGAATATAGGTAAGATAAAATAACAAAAAATATGTCATAATTTTACAACCAGAGATATTAACTGTTAATATTTTAGAAGAGCTACATAATATAAATACAAATGTAAATATAAATGTATATGTTTATGTTTTGGCAAAATAGGGCCATGGCTTACTTTTAAAAAATTACCTTCAGTTACAATCTGTGCACATTTAAAAAGATAATTTGATTATCAAGGTAGAGAATTAAATAATACACTCGAGACTGATTCTCTTCCAGTAAGTATAACAACATGCACACACATTTATCTGCTACTTTAAGGAAAAATACATATTAATCAAGAAGATTATTTTATGTGAATCAGTTCATTTCTTATTGATGCCACATCAATGAGGCACTACTGTACTTTGGCTATTTTTATGCCATGTAACTCTCATTATTCTTCTCTATACATTTAAAAGAAAACTTGATTTTTTAAAGGAGAAAGAATCAATAATGAGCGGAAAATTTTAAGGGTGTTTTGAAAGGAAAAGTGTACCTATACTCGATATTCCCTGGCTGGAACTGATGTGATTTAAAGCCATCTGTTTCTTTCACTTGAAATGCAGTTAGCTTTGTATTTGTCAGCCTACTTAATTCAGGGGAAAGGGAGGGCCAACTTCCAAAGCTTTGTTTTTATTTGCTATGTCATTTGACAAAGATTTATTGGGCACCTTTTTTGTGTGGGTTTTGTGTTAGATAGTTATTTAATGCAAAGACGTGTAAGATGTACACTCTGTAATCAAAAAAAGTCCAGTCAATTCAATTGATCTAAAAAAATATAAACAGTTAACTACAATTCAGCATGGTGGGTACAAAGAAAGAAGTGAGATTTAGGGGCTATAGGAGCACATGGGAAGTAAGAAAGGCTATCTGGCTGTAGAGATTCCAAAGTGGACATATAGAGAGAAAGTGAGCTAAGAAAACAGGTGGGTGGCTAAGGCAAGGGGGGTGATGCAGTATGTTTCAGGTAGAGGAGCTGCATGTACAAAGGTTCAGGGGTTAGACAATGAGCATGCTGTGTTTAGTGTCATGGAGATTAGGATAGGAAGTGGAAAAAGGCTTGACAAACAAGTATTCAGGGCCTATCAAGGAGGCACCATGTGTCATGCTGAGGAATTGGGGTTTTATCCTTAAGGAAAGATGAGTCATTCACTGGAAATACTGTCAGAGGATCCATGAAGAGTGGTTCAGAGAAATCAGTCTGGTAGCTATGTGAAGAGGCCCTCAGTTGTAATGAGACATGATCAGGATCTGAACTAAAGTATTAAAGAGGAAGAAGTCAATCTGATGAACTTGCTGATTGTTGGATGTGGGAGGTAAGAGAGTGGGTGGGGAAACATGACATCATTATCTCTGGGTTAGGTTACTGGGTGTATGGTGATGTCTTCTGCTAATGAAGAAGTCTCCAAAGAGAAGAAGGATATTTCAAAGATGATGAATTTATTCTGGATGTGTTCAGATGGATACATAGAACTTGAGCTTTACGAAAGCAGTGACTAGAACAATAGATTTGTGAGGTGTCTGGATATACAAGTATGAAAACCAAAGAAGGGAGTAAGATCACCCAGGTAATACCTGTGGATTCAGAGGGACCCTTGAGGACCACCATCATTTTAAGACTCGGTATAGAATAGTAGTGAAGCAATGGGCTCTGCTGTCTGGATTTAAATCCTAGTTATACCTCTTATTAGGGCGTGCTATCGATTCTCTCTGTCCTTCAGTTTCCTCATCTGTAACATGGAGATGACACATATTTTAGTTATAGGGTAGTTGTGAACCAAATGAGTTAATATCTTAAAGTACGTGTTATAGGTCTGGCCTGTAGTAAAAGTTAAACAGATTTAGCTTAACTTTACTGTATTATTTAAATGATTAGGGTAAATTTGGCCAAATAAAGAAACAGCAAAGAATATAGAGTAAGTGTTGTCAAAAGGTTAGAGGAGGACAACTATGAAGCATGTCATAAAATCCAAGTCAGAATTTGGAAAGTGAGCTGTATTGAATGTTGAAGGAAGGGAAAACCAAGCAAGAGATAACATGTATCTTTTCTTTTTTTGTTAGGAGAGTTTGCTGGTCACCTTGGTAGGATGGGTCCAGGATTCTGATACAGTGGTCTGACAATTGGTGGTTATAAAGTATGAGTGAATCTGAAGTATTTTATGTAAGTGAGGAAAGAACCAGCACAAGGAAGGGAACCAGGCAATGAATTAAAAGAACCCTTCATGTATGCATTGCATTTCCTCAGTATATCCTGTCTGACAGTGGACCATGAGCTGAATAAACTCTCCAGGAACTATACTCTGAGGCTGTATATAGAGAAAGGTCGCCATTACTGTTCCATCCTTTTGTTCTGGCTGACCTTGAAATGAAGGTAGGAGAGGAACCCTGTTTCTTTGTGCCTGAGATCCTCTCAGAAGTGTATTGGTCTGTGTTAAAGTCAGTAGGATCTCTGGGTGAGAGACAAAACATGGTGTTGACATGAAGTATATGAAGTCATGTCAGTCCACTTCTACAGCAGGTCAGACCACAGTTCAGGGACCCTTCTGAGGAAGGGAAACCCCCTACAGGCTAGCTGTTACTCTGCAGTCATGCTGACCAAGCTATTCTCTGTGCCACTTCTGGCAACAACTTTCATTTGGATGCTTTCTCTTTCAAAGGCAGAATAATACTTTGGAAGGATTATGAAGCCAGATAATAGAAAATTTGTTTTAGTTTCATTCATTCACTTTTCAGAAATATGCTTTGAGCAGCTACTATGTAAGAGACAATATGCCACTGGCTGAAGCTGGAATTATAGTGGGGTCAGGACAGGTAGGGCACCTGTCAAAAAGAGCTTGCATGACAGAGAGAGAGACTAGCAATTTAAAAAAAGCAACCATTCTCAGAAAGGGAGAATAAAGGTCTACAACTTTGTCCAGTGAGGCTAGAGCATCTTCTTTGGGGCAAAAGTGATGGCAAAGCTGAGAACTGGAAGGTAGATTGAGATTGGCCATGTGCAGGGGACAGGGGAGAAGAGTTCTCCAAGGAGAGGAAACAGCATGGGTGAAGGCTTTGGGGTTATGAAAGAGCCTGGTACTTTCTAGGACCTAAAATAAGTTTGAGGGGGTTGGAATATGGGGGGTGCTGTCCCTTTATCTGGCTAAATGATACTGGGCATCAATGAATTCGATATTCTGTCTTGTTCTCCTTAAGGCCAGAAGTGGGCAGAAGGATTCCCTTGTTGTAGGGTGTTGTTCTTAGAATGCAGAGATAGAAAGAAAGATATGAAAGAAATCACTCTGAGGACCATAAGTAGCATGGATTGGGGCTCAGGGAGAGCAAGAGAGAAACTAGAATCAAGGAGATATGTTGAAATGCTACCAGTTGATGAGATCGCAGTGGTGGAAATGGGAACAGATAAAGGAGTTGGCTGGAAGAAGAAACCAGTTTGGTAAAGAACAGGAGGTGCTGGCATGCACGATTATTGGTAATTTATGGAATTGGTAATTCATTTGAGGGGGATCACCGTGAACTGATGAAGATTAACAGTTTTTAAAGAGAAATTTTAGAGAGCATAAAGCAGCAGACAGGAGCTGGAAAGCCAATGAAGAGAGTTAAAAATGGAATTGTACTAGAAAGAAGAATTTCATGAATTTGTGTCAAGGAATTTTAGAAAACAGTGTTTCAAAAAATAGATTTAACTCTAACTTAGATTTAACTCAAACTTTCTCTTTGATAAATGCTTTAAAAAATCTAGTTAATTAGGCAAAGTGTAGTCTTAACAGTTAAAAACTCAGAAGTATCCGTTTGTGACTGGTCAAAGCATACCTGTTAAATTGTGGATGCTGCTTTTTCAGCAGCCTCAGAACCAATGTAGTCTATTTCATTTTTATTGCTAGTTTATGAATATTACAGTTTTTTAGAGTTTCTAATATTCTTTTTGGAGTCATACAGAAGGGAACAGAGAAAGGAGTTGGCTGGAAGAAGGAACAAGTTTGGTAAAGAGCAGGAGGGGCTGGCATGCACAATTACTGGTAATTCCTGGAAGGTAGTTCATTTGAGAACGTTCCTTAAGAGAGTTCTTCCTGAGCAAAATCAGGGGAGACTTGATTCTTATGTGAAGATTTTTGTTTTTTCAACTATGTGAAGTGAAAGTATGGAAATTTAGCTCTACTGATGTGTGTTTGAATTCTGAAAGACATGAAAGGGTGCTGTGAATATGCACTGCACTGTGTTAGGAAGTGGGATTGCCCAAAAGAGCATGGGCAATGCCTGGGACAATTGCATTCTTGACTCACCCTTGTGAAGACCTAAGGCCCAGCTGGGCAATCACAGGCACTGCGTGGAGGCTTCCCTGGTGGCGCCCCTCTGTGCTCTGTGCTCTTCTTAGAATTTAACACTTCCTTAGCAGCTGGACAGCGTGCATAAGTTAGCATTAATACTCTGAAGGAGAAGAAACTTGGGGCCTTTAAAATAATGCCATCTTGGGTTACTATGCTTTCGTTTTGGTTTTATTTTTCTCAGTGGTCAGAAACTATTGTTTCCAGCCAGAATATCCTTCTTATGTCTTTCAAAATACTGATTTTTGGTTGCTATGGGAACTGGCTTATCAAATTTTAAAAATTTGTATATTTTAGATCCCGGGAAAACGTGTGTGTGTGTGTGTGTGTGTGTGTGTAAAGAAAGAATCTTTCAGGTATTATTAAAATGAAACATATACCTTTGTTAGGTGAATTGTGGAGTGTGTGATGTAACGCTTCATTCCAAACCCATGAGCTCTACCTTAAAAATGTATCCAGACTTTGACACTACTTGGCAGCTTTACTGTAGTCACCCTGTTCCAGGCCATCTTTATTTCTTACCTGGAGTCATTGGTATGGTTCCCTCACTGGCTCCCCTGGTTTCTCTTGTACCTTTTCCCTACCCTGGCTCTGAAGCGGTTCTGTTAAAGTGTGAGTCAGATTATGTCAGTCCTCTTTTCAAAACCCTGTATCAGCTGCCACTTCACTCAGAGTAAAAACCAGTGTCTTCACCATGGCCCGCGGGCCCTATTTGGTCAAGTCCCCATCCTATCCCCAACTGATCTCTCTGAACTCCTCTCTGATCACTCTGGCAGGTTCAGCCTACTGAAGTCACATTCAGCTCCTCACAAGGCGTTCTCCTGACTCAGAGCTCTGGAGTTTGCTTTTCCTTCCTCCTTAGAATGCTTTTCCCCTAGACAGATATATGGACCACTCTCTTACCTTGTTTAGGTCTATGCTCAGTTGTCACTTTATCAGTAAAGCTTTTAATTCTCCAAGATCATGGCCCTCCCTTCCCCCTTCTCTAGTCAGTTTTTCTACAACACTTACAGTGATCTCACTAGTGTATATTTTGCTGATTTATTTATTTATTGTCCATTTCCTGCATTAGGATGTAAGCTTCATGAAGGCAGGACATTTTGTCCATTTTGTTCACTGCTGCATCTGCAGCATTTAGTACCTAGCATGTTGTAGTAGTTGCTAATAAATACATATGGAATAAATAGATGAATTTAATATTGCTATATTGCTTTGCATATTCTCCCTGAAATCATCTGTTTCTTTTGGAAATGGCTGCTCTGCACCTATTTAAGTGTCAGTGATATATTAATCATGTAATAGCAGGCATCATCCCAGGTACTAGACTGTGAAGATGAATAAGAAGCATGCCCTGTCTGCAGAGAGCTTACATTTGAGGAAAGAGTCAAACAGTTAAGTGTATGGAGGTAAGCGCTATTGGAGAGGAAAACTCAGGTAGCTTTGGGGGAAAGGGACACACATTTAACCAGCATCTATGGTATACCAGGCACCTCACAATTACTCCCCCATTTTCCTGATATGAAAACTCAGCTTCCGTGAGGTAACATGAATTGTCCAAGGTCATATGACCTGCAGGTTAGAAAGTTAAGACTGGCTGGGTCTAGTTCTGCAGCCCAGTTTAACTGTGTACAAACATCTATTTACTTCTTTTCTGGTAGTCCTAGATGCAAGTGACTATGTATGTTTTAAGGAGACTTAAGCTTAAAGGCCTTTGACCTTAATGAGGGATGAGATTATATAAATTCATATAATATAATTATTGCTAATTATTAAATGTTCTGAAAGTGTGGCAAGGCCATTGTGAATGGGGATATTAGGGACTCATTCTTCAAGGGCCCTTTTCTTTGTGAAGATTTCTGTGACCCCCCTAGGAAAAATTTAATGCTTTCTTTTCAAACTAGTACTTGCTTGCATATGCATTAATTATCAGATTTGTTGATAAATGCCTGACAATTTAGATATTGCCTTTATCAGATGGTGAAACACCTTGAAGGTGGAGAATTTTTGTCTTGATTATCTCTCTGTGCTCAGTGCCTCTGAAAATATTTGTTGAGGAAACAAATTCAGAATCTACAATTTAAACTACAAATCTATAGAAAGCACCTACATGAATGAAACTGTGGTCTCCCTTAATTTACAGCTACATCTCAAAAGTTGGGGAGCAAAGGAAAATTGTGTGACCTTTGTGAGCCATCCGTTCAGAGCTGGACTGTAAAGAGATGTAGGAAAAATTAATTTCTAAAGTAGAAATGCTGATGGCATTTGGAGACAGTCAAAGAAATATAATTTATAATTAGAATCCATATATTGCTTTATGATTTACCAAGTGCTTTCATAAACATTATTTAATTATCACAAAACTCAGTGAGGTAGAGAAATACAATCCCATTTTACTGATCAGGAACCATCAGAGAAGTAAGGATAACTTTGAACTTGATCAAGCCACATGGTTATTTATGGAGTCCACATACAAGCTTAAGATCTTCTGATTCCAAATTCTGGATATTTTCCACTATGCCTTGTTTTTTCCAGAATATTGGACCTTTGTGTCATTAAGAGTATATAGGACGCTGACTTATGTTTTCCATTCATGATATCTACAAAAACGAATTGTATATTTTTTGTTTTATATCAGTTTTTTCTATTGTAAAGTACTTTGGTTTATTATTTAATCAGGCCCTAAAATACATGCTTCACTACATTTTATATTTTACTCATCTTTCATCTATAAAATGGGACTGTATTCCACCTACTGAGTATCTTGAATAAAATGCAAAATCCAGATGGGAACAACAGTTTTATAAATCTTGAACATTGTTTTATGTTTGTCTTTTGAGTTCTATCTTTCATATCACGACCTTTCAAAAGTTTGTGGTTAAACCCACAGTAATACACTCCCAATGCTATTTACTCAAGAAGTTATTAGTATGAGATTTATATACGACAGAAGGTAGATGTAATCTTTGTAGATGAATGCTAGTAATATAAAGTAGCAGATATTAATATGAAAAACGACAGCTTCTTTAAAAAATAGCAAGTGAACTTTTGACTTAAAGTTAGTATGGCAGGCCTACAGGGACAGTAAAAAATAGATAGGAAGTCATGTTTCACACTTGCATACTTAAAGCATCGAAGTCTGATTTCCCTCCAGCATTACCGATTTCATTGATTATAGCTCTTACTTGTCTATGCACTTCAAGTTTTTAGACAATTCAGAGTGGTTAGATGATCGATTTGTGTATATTTGCTGATTGATTGCATTCATCATATACCATAATAGAAAAAGTTGTCATAAAGGTCTAGATTAAATAATATACAAGCTGCCATGGATAAACATCTTACAGTTGAATTTTGGCTGAATACACTGGGCTGCAATTTTTCACTTCATATTGATTGGACAGGCAAGTGATTGCAGATAGGGGCTGAAAATAGTTCTCTAGAGAAATTCCATCCTTATAGTGTATGTGCAAGTATGTTTATCTGTGAAGCAAGATGAGAGTGCTGAGAAAGTTCATAAAGTAACTATTGATCTAGAATCTGGAATTCACTCAGGATAATTTTTGAAGAGCATGGGAGCCTCTGTAAAGATTACAAAATGACATAAACTAGAACATTGATTATAGATCGTGGTAAATAGTAACCCTGGCTTAATCAGACAACCTTGATTAGGAAGAGCAGAACTAGATTTTGACATTTTTTTTCCTTGTGTTTAAAAGAGAAGAGCAGCATTCATGCCTCTTTGTGAGTCAGCACTCTTTTTAAGGGAAGCTCTTCTCACCTAAAGGAATAATCAAAAACATAGGGAAAACTAATTGCATGAATATGTAAGACAAGGTACATCCACCTGATAGAATTTTTGTAGGCACGGAAAGTTGTCCAAGCTGTCCTCGTGAAGTCTTAGCAATATGGAAACTATGTTGATATGATAATAGGAAAAATTATTTTATGCAGATAAAATTATAGAAAACTTAACTATTATACTTCTATTATAAATATGTATATTAAAATAAATTTATAGATAAATAGTAATCATTTGATTACTGTTATTATAAACATTTTATATGGGAAAACCAAGGTTCAGCACTATTAAGTAACTTGTTAAGGCCATACAGTTAATCAGTGATAGAGGCTGGACTTGATCTCATGGTTGTCTGCCTCCTAAGACTATGCCTTTAATATTATATTAAACTTGTAATATTGCTTCTGAATTTTAAATATAAATATATTTTATAAGAAAAATTAAGGAGAAATCTAGAATTTTACCATAAAATGTGTTTTTGGGACTTAATTTGTTCACCTTTAATTTTCTTTTGGCTTTTAATTTTTTCCTACTCTTCTTCATTGATTCTTCCCTTTCCTTTTCTATTCTTTTATTCTTCCCCACATTTTCAATTTTCAACCAGGAATAATCATATTTCTAGTTAGACTGTGTTTTGGTGAGTAATCAAATCACTGCCTCCCGCAACCTCCCCTACTGTTGCTGCCTGGTCTTCTTCTGCCATCCTTGACCATTCGTTTTTGGATGCCTCTCATCTCTCTTAGGTTATTACTTTTTGATTGAGACTACTGAAAAAAACAAATGAAAACCAAACAAAAAAACCAAGATAATTTTCAGACTTTCTTTTGGGGATGTCTTTCACTCTCTATATATATATATTTTAAATTTGAGCAATTGGAAATTTCTACTCCTACTCTTTTGCTTTCATTTTATGAGTTGTCTTTCTTGAAGGTAATGACTGTGTGGAGCAAATGTTGACTCTTTCTGGGGGATTAATACTAATTTGGCTCTTTAAAACTTTTAAGCAGAAAGACGATTTCTCCTGTCCTCCCAGGAATAGTGGGTAGAGGTGGAAGATGCTGATGTTTTTCTCCTGTTTTTAATTAACATGTTTGTTTTTAGGGTGTCTTTTCTTCTCTGACATTTTTCCCTCCGGACTTAGCAAGTTTTTGAATCGCTGTTTCTCCTGCCAGAGAGAACATCCTTTGAGAGAGGTCCCAGAGATGATAAGAGACCCTGGAGATCTCAAGAGATGTTAATTAGTAGAAGTAAATAAATAGCTTGTTTATTTGTATGCGCATTTTAATGCTGTCCTTTACTTTTTTAAATTAAGAAGTAGAAAATGTGCTTGTGCTTAAATGTAGTGTAAAGTTTCCCATATTCCTTTGGGTGCTGGTGTATTTTCCCCAGTTGCAGAAAATATGTTCAAAAGAATTTTATCTCTTGAGACTGTCCCTTCTCCATTTTATTCTTTTTATTGTTACTATAGCCTCCTGCACAAGAATGGCATATGAATAGTAATAATATTTTATAATCTGCTATAGTAACCATATTTGCTTGTTTGCAACAATTACATAGGACTGGAATTAAAGATACAGAGACTTGAGAATTGCCCATCATTTGCATAAAACTCTTTTCATCCAAAAGTGAAAAATTTACAGTGACAGAGCAAGAAGGAACCTTTAGAATGTCTTCCCCATTCTTATCTTATGGCAGCCTCACACTTAAGACAGCTCAAGAAAATGACATGCTGCCCTATTTGGGAAGCCATTAAAATTATTTTCAAAACTTCGGCCAGTATTGTCTTTTCAAAATAGAGTAAGTCCTGCTAGTGGAGCTTTTTTATTAATATTTTGCTTAAGCCCTAAGAATAGAATTCAAGCTTATTATTTCATATTCTAATCAAGAGAAGTAATATACAACAGCAGTTAAGAGTATGGACCCTGGAACTAGACTCCCTGGGTTCACATTGTGACTTTGCCACTTAAGGCTATGTGACCTCGATAAGGTATTTAACTTCACTTCACCATAGTATTCTCATCTTTAAAACTGGATAACACTGATTGTGAGAATTGAGTGACGTGTTGCATGTAAGATACTTAGAATCGTAACTGGCACACAGTAAGCCTAAATGATTGTTTTTAGATTAGACTTATGATTAAAGAGGAAAAACAGATTGAAAGGATAGAACAATAAGTGAGAGGGAGTTGAATCTCAAAATGTCAGAAGCTAGTAAGAAAGCCCCAGTTGGAGGTTTCCAATCCTAGACTAATTACTAATTTCATGCAACTGAGATAATGTGCATATTTTGTGATAGAACCATTTTTGGTTAACTTCATGGGAGCTTGATATTTTCAAAAGCTGTCCAACAACACCTAATAATATTATTGTGGACATGATGGAATAATATTACCTTGATCATATTATTAGCTAGATTTACAGATTTTGACTCACATAATTATAGTGCTAGCTAATAGATCATGAACAGTGTTCTGTTAGAAAATTTAAGACATTTACAATGAGAATACCTATAATGAAAAAATAAATTGTAAATATAAATAGAAAATTGGCATTATGGAGAAGCAGAACCCAAGTATGTCATCCTAAGGTTTAAACGTATATATTACCATTGAACTTCACATTTAGTTCTGAGGATTTTTGCAACCAAGATGACAAGGAAGATATGATCAGTTACATTACTATTATTATCTAAGAGAAGAAAGTAAATCAGTTCCTCAGGAGGAATTTTTCCTAGTACGGATTTGTAATGGAGATTAATCGCATAGGTTCATAAATGATAAGCACTGATTTAATAGCAATTCCTTTAATAAATATATTGAAGCAAATGCTCTTTTATAATGAAACTTTGGGAAAGAAGTATAAAGGTTGTGAAGTGTCTGTTCAGCAAAGAGAAACGGTAGGCTAATGTCATCTGTGTATGTGAACTTCTTGTGCTCTGACTTGATCTATAGTTGAGAGAACCTAAACTTTGGAAGTACACTGTATTCTTCAGTAATGTTCTTTCATATTTCTTCTGTCAGCCAGACTTTGAAGGGAGCTAGGTAATAGGGTCTAGTTAGAAAGGTGTAGAGGCAGGAATAGGACTATTTTAAGGTTGTAAGTTTTATCAGGAACAGTAGGCTTTAGAAATCAGCTAGGGAACTGGTAAAGTTGACCTCCTCCATAAAGTGTTTCTATATCATGTTTCTTGAAGCTCTGAGTTTGTTAGGGGTGCCTTGGGGCACTTGGCTGGATGGGTAGGTTGGCGTTAAGGTATTTGAGGGGCAAAATTAAGCAGCTCAGTTTTACTTTTAAATGTTGAGTTTCTGCAAAAGTCTTTATGTGACAAACAGTAAAAGAAGTTACTTTGCTTAAAAATATTGGAAAACTATTTTTGATAACCCTGATTCTTCCAGTGTATAAAATGCAAGTTTTGTGTGTCAATAATTAAATGTTCATATTTATATCATGCATCTTAAGTCATATCTGGTTCCTGTATTAGGGTTAAGGACACGAAATATATAAATTGAGATAAGGCCTTTCTGTCAAGCCCTCTTCTATAATTAAAATAGAGTTTTAGTATGTCTTTGGATCGAAGAAGACTAGTCATAGATTTGAGAAATTTTTTTACCTTTCTTCAAACTTTTATGTCTATAATCCTACAAATTTATTTAGATAGGGTCACCATTAACTTGTTACATAAACCAGGACCTTTAGAGCATGGAAGTGGTACATAACAGGACAACAAGCACTAATGGAGAGCAGTTTCCTGGGCGTATTTCATGCAGGATCTCCCAAAGTCTGCATGCAAACAGGTATAGGAGTCTCAGTGTCAAGGGTTAGGGATATGGGATAATAGTTGATTAAAATTAATAAAATAAAACACATTCGCTATTGACCAATTAGAATATAAAGTACAAATAAGGAAATGTAAATCACTTATAAACCTACTTTTTAGTGATTATAATTGTTAATATTTGGTTGAGTGAATATCCACCTAGAATTTTTATGAGTAGTAGAAAACACATATTTTCTTTTTCCTTTTTTTAAAAAAAATCCTGTAATATTTAAGTACTTTTTTATATTTATTGCTTTTATGTAACTTTTAATCATGATCATTTTTCAATGTCAGATATTATTTGAAAATACACTCTTTAAGAGTTGCAAAGTATTTTATCTTAGAGTTGCACTATAATTTATCAACGCATTCCTATCAGTATTTTGAGTTGTTTCTATTTTTTTACTAGTATAAAATACGATGAACATTTTTACATCTCCGTTTTTGAGTGGAAGTTTTTTAATTTCTTGAGGATGAATTACTGGAAGTGGAATTACAGAGTCAAATTTTTACAGTTTTGGATGTGTGTGTGTGTATCTACATCTGTATTCAAATTGTGCTTCTGCAAATATATACCAATATAAAATACCACCAGCAGTGTGTTAGGTTGTTTCAAGCAGTTAATATTTTTCTTATTAACATGTATAATAGCTGTACCTAAAATGGAAAAAAGAAATCCTATGTGTATATGTACAGTTTCCTCCAGACCTGTCTCACAAATTGCTATATGGCAAGTAAGTAGAAAATAATTACTTCACTGAGATACCCTTTGCCTGATCACCTTTGGAAAAATCATGATAACTTTTATTTTTATCTGTTAGTGGTTTGTTTGTTTGTTTTTTTGAGATGGAGTCTTACTCTGTCACCCAGGCTGGACTGCAGTAGTACGATCTTGGCTCACTGCAACCTCCTCCTCCCGGGTTCAAGCAATTCTCCCTGCCTCAGTCTTCTGAGTAGCAGGTAGCAGGCACCTGCTACCTCGCCTGGCTAATATTTGTATTTTTTAGTACAGACGGGGTTTCGCCATGTTGGCCAGGCTGATCTTGAACTCCTGACCTCAGGTGATCCATCCGCCTCGGCCTCCCAAAGTGCTGGGATTACAGGTGTGAGCCACGGCGCCTGGTCTTAATATATTTCTGAAATGATGAACAGTATGTCTGGGGTTGGTTATGAAAATATAAAAGTATACTCAAGTTTTTTACATATCTGAGTGATTTGAAAAGCTAAAGGAAATTAGCCATCTAAATAAGTGTTCAGTTGGTACCTTTGAAAGTGCCAATTAGGCAGAGTATGTGAGGTGGTATATTAGGTGGAGTATGTGAGGCAGGGCTTTCCACTTGGATGGACATTCAAATGAGGTGAGTGGGCAGTTTGATGTTTGAGAGCAATGATAAGCTAGGGAGTCATTCCTTTGCTTAGTTGCAGAAGATAAAGCAGGTATTTTTCAGGAGCTTAAGTCTATCAAACTGGTGGTGTTCTTTATTGAGAAGGTGAATTGATGATAGGAGCTCATCCTCAGAGGGCTGCTGTGATCAAGATGCAGCAAGTGAATAAAACATGTATACTGCTTCATTTTAATGGAGCTCAGGAGCTATAAGCAGGTCTTAAGCTGTGCCCATTAGGACTTTTATTTGTTTTTCTGCTTTGTTAATTTATAGGAGTTATCAGCAAAGTTTCTTATCACTCTATTCTAAATAATCTATTGAGAAAAATGCCAGCCCTAAATAAATTGTTCTTGTCCCCTAGATGAAGGGAAGAGAGTTAGCTGAATAGACTACTGGTCTAAAAGGAATGTTTTGTAGCCATGCCATGTTCAAGACACAAGTCACATAAGGAGGTGTCTAGGCCTGGTTATAGATCTTCTATAATATTTATCATGGACTTCTCTGAGTTCTTTTTCTGACTTTCTGTCCGTCTTATGTGCATGTTTCATGAGGCCTGTACAGTATCTAGGGTTGTCTGGGCAGAATCTATAGACTAAGGTAAGTGAACTCTTTATTATGGCTTGTTTGGTTTATAATATGAGACCACAGCATTAATTGGACACTTCATGTGTGCTGTTAATACATGTAAGTCCTCTAAGCTAATAAGCTTTTTTGGATTTCCCTATTGAAGGGGATTGCACATATCTTAAAGGCAGTTGACCACACTACCATGTTTGTGGGAAGTTAGATTAGCAACCTCAAGTTACCAAACTTAAAGTTGAATATTTCAGTCCTTCCTCAACTTTTAAGACACAAACTATCAGCTTACAAAATTTAATTTTGCAGCCAGGATAAAGTAAGTAGGATGGCATTGGCAGAGACAAAATTTGATGCACTCTATTTTTCTAAAGGATAAATCACATGAAAGGCAATATTGTCTAAGAGAAAAAATAACACCAAAAGAGTTTCTTGGGACTTACCTTAAAGGTTTCCCTCTTCTAATTATACAGAGAAAAATCACTATGCTCCACATTCTCCAAGATTAGAAAGCAGGGGAAAAATGTACTTAAACTAAAGTAAGGTTGGATATCAGAAATCACATTTTGGTAGTATTGTTAAACATTGTGAAGAGTTACCTTCGAAAGACCCCATATCCTTTAAAAGAGGGGAGGAGGAGTTGCAGGCACCCCTGGCCTCTGAATGCATTACAGGCAAAGTCTTTAGAAAGCTGTTGGCAAAGGTTATGGGGAAAGCAGTAGACAAGTGGCAGCTACAAAGAATTTGCTGGCCCATGTTAGAAAGTAAGAGGAATAGCAAATAATTGCTCCTAGGCCAAAACAAAAACAACAACAACAAAATCATCTCAAGGACAATGGAAGAGTGGCAGTGCTAATACACATCAAAATGTGAAAGAATCATGGGAGGAGCTGCCTACACAAGCACAACTCATTGTGAATAAACAAAAAGGGAGAGAAATTAAAATGTAAGCTTGCTATGTTTATGGGAAACAGTTATGTGATTATGAAAATGTTTTGGTTTGGTGGCTGGAAAATAGGTATAAAATGTAAATATTGTATTTAAAACATTTCGAATTATTATCTAGAAGAGTATAAAAGAGTGATAGACTCTTAATTGACTGAGATATTTATGTGGTTTCAGCTAGAAGGACAAATCAGTGGTCTCCAAGAATCAATTCTTATGGTATGATTCTCTGAAATAATACTGAGATTTGTTGGTGCTGAGTATGTGTTATGAAGTTCAGAGTGCAAATGGGTATAATTAAATAAACGTTCACTAAGCAACTGCTGTGAAAAAGGCATGAAGTACAAAGTTAAACAAGATGTGGCGCATTTTTAAAAAGGTGCTTGCAATATCCACAGAGAGATTTTGATGGTAACAGATCTGGTAAGGGCTACTTGAGAGGTACACGGGCATTTCCATAAAAGAAAAGAACAGGCAGAAATGAGTTTGGACTATGGGAGAACATGTAAAGCTTTCCCGGAGGGAAGGCATTTGGTTTGGGCCTTAAAGAAGATATGAGGTTTTTGACCAATGAAGATGGGAGGAGGAAAGGGAACCCTGGGCACGGAAAAGCATAGGTGGTAGTACATATAAGCTGGAATACATAATGTGTTTGGTGCTTTCTCAAAGTCAACAAAGGCTTCTGAAGAGGAAAGAGCACCATTAGAGCTTTAGTAGATAAACTTTTGGGAGGAGATAACACAAAAAGAGCAGTTAGGAGCTACTGAATTAGCTTAGAGGAGAGGTAATAACTGCTTGTTCTAGGTAAGCCAGTAAGAAAATGAGGTAAGCTGCTAAGGAAACTGAGAAAAGAAGGGAATCATGAGAGAGAACTAGTGATGAAAGACCTGGGTGGGTGTAGAGGGAGAATCAGAGATAACACAAAGACAACAGGATGGTTGGTTGAATATTGAGGCCATTGACAAAAACTGGAGAGAAGGAAAAGGATACCGTGAAGCAAATCCTTGGAATCAAAGCTTGCTTCTCTTATGACTGTTTTTCTTTCTGCCTTCACATCCTTCCTTTCATCTCCTCAGTTCAGTCCCTGCTTTGTGCCTCGTTCTGTGCAAGGTAAAGTAATGAAGGGAAATAAAAACACGTGAAAGATATCTCCGGCCCTTTAAGTGCTTACCATTCAGTTTGAGGAATAGAATCTATCCATATGTATGAAATCCTTAGCACATAGTTAGAGAGACTATAACTATTGTGCGGACCCAAAGGGGAAGAATAAGGGGTTGGGCCGTCTGTCCTGCAGAAGTGAATCTTAGATACAAATATGCAAAACATACTCTAGTTGTGTATCAGGTAATAAATGGGGTCAAGCCCATTAGTGCTGGTTCCAGTTTGATATTAACAGATTTGTCTTTTGGGTTTTCTTGAAGATGGTAGCATGTCTCCGTGTGTTGTCACCCTTGTATTCAGAGATGAGAGGAATATTAAATAAGTTTATGACAAGCTATTCCTGCCCTCTTGTTATTTATTGAGATTCCTTACCCCTAGGAATTACTTTGCAGATGCTTCTTTTTGAAAGCTTTCTTGTATTTCATGATTATTTATTGAACAAGTAAATATGGTGACTTTTGAAATTAACTTAACCCTGACTTTCAAATACAGCATTCCTAGATAATGTGAAGCCTTCAAATGGCCTGGGGTCTGATTTCTTATGGTAATGTCTTGGCATAGGATTCAAGGATCTGATTTTGCATCTAGGAGTTGTGAACTAGAATACTTAAACACAGCTCCACCCACCCCCTTTCTTTAAAGACCCAGTGACTTAAGTAGAAGTTGTAAGTCTTTATTTCACCCCTGCACTGTAGCTTTCAGAAATCTTAAAAGAATCCAAAATGGGCTAGTTATTTTGCACTTCCCTCTTAATAGCACCCAGGGATAATTACCGGTATCTTTTGTTGCCATCTGTTTTCTAGTTTCTAGATCTATTTTTATTTCATGTTTCTATTCTGTTAAAAATTCTATTTATAAAAAGCACATATAGTTGGCAATATGAGATTTTTTGGATCTTCTTGTAGTTTATGAGACCAGTTACCAGATCATTTGTGAAGACTAGTGATTTGTGAAATTTGAATCTGAAAACCAATAGCAAAGGGAAGAAAAGCAGTGGGAGTATTTACCAGATAAAGGATGTCGCAGTACTCTTTACAAAGCCAGTGGTGAGGGCCACTGAAAGGAAAAGCATCACCATGTCTAGTCTTTTAGTATTCACTCAGGGCAAAGACAGACTTCAGAACAGATACTGTCTTTAGGAGTATCATAGTGATCACTGAGGGACACTCGAAGACGTTTCTTTATTTCTTTCCTATTTCTACTCTTTTTGGGCTCCATTCTCTAATTAAAATTGGTGTTTTGGAAAAAGGGAATGTGAATTCTGTATACAGTAATAAATTATATCCTTGCCTCAGATGGAACTAAAATGACTGCAGACGTGAAATTTCCCTGCTTCTGAAAACTTAATTTGATATTTTCTCTTACGCACCAACCAGCGATTTGCAGAGGCACAGACTGTAAGATTAATTGAGGCAGCCATCTCTTCTGGCACATCTAATCTTACATCTAATTATCTGATCATCTGAATCACAAATACAGTAGTTAAAGGGTGTCTGTTTAAAGGGCAGACTTAAAATATAAATATTAAAAAGGAGCTCTCTGGTTTTCCAGAGACAGACATGCAGACTTGTAATGGCCATTATGTTATTCATGGCTTAGGTCAGCAGGCCACATGGAACCGTGGTTATATTGCTCTATCACTAAAATGTGAAGATAATTCTGAAGTCTGTATTAGGTTTGTTTTGACAATTAACCTCCATTAGTATTCCAGACCACATAAGAGCAAAACTCTTAAAAGGCTCTCTTTTCAAGAATGCGCTGTCAAATTGACTTCATCATTTAAATAGGACTGTAGTCACAGTAAATGATGAGTTGATATTTATACAAAGCGTAACCTTAATTACAATATTATGAGCAATTAAACCCAGTGTTCACGGAATTATTGTACATTTATGTGTAACAGAGTAAAAACATTGCATAGGACTGTTAAGCTTTTTGTATGAATCTAATTAACTTTGACAGGCTTTGAGCTTTTCTCCCTCTTTTTAGAAGTGCTGTAGATAAATGTACTTGCATCTGGAAAACTTCAAACAGTTTTGATCAGCATTTCAGATCTGATTTAAAATGAATGCATTGAGACGCTGTCTTAAATACAGAGTTGATAGACGTGTGGTGCGCAATTTCTTGTAGCAGGAAGGCAGATGTGGTAGGGAGAACAGCTGTAGACTAGAGCAGCCAGTGGATATTTTTTTTTGTCACAATCTAATGTCAGGCAGCTACTGCTGTGAACAGGTCTTTATGTGTTTGGCTCTGGTTAATGCTGCGGATGTGAAAAGCTGAACTCACACTGATTCCTTGGAAGGCAATTAGGAGGGAGATGTAAGTCTTTATTTTACCCCTACACTGCTTACGTTTCCATTCCTGTAGCCCTTAGGGAACAGAGCACCATGAGCAAACCAAGGTTCCCATGGAGTCCCAGTGACGTTTTAAGTTTCATAAGTGAGGAATAGAGTCCTCCTTCAAACAGTGAATCATGACATTGAGGATTTTGGAATTACTCTTCTTAATTCCCTAAAATCCCAGTATTGATTAGGCATGAGAGGAAGCTAGGAATTTCATCATCTAATTTGCATGGCTCACTGGTAACGACAACCACCACCACTACCACAATATATTTTTTTGGCACCAACAATTTTGGTGATTGGCATATATTATCTTATTTAATCTTTACCCCAACTCTATGAAGTAGACACCATTTTCAATTTATTGATGAAGAAACTGAGACTTGGAGCATTTATTGTCATTTGGGAAGTCATGTAACTAGAAAGTGTTAGTGCTATTAAAACACAAGATAGGCATTGAATATTAATGAGATAAAAATTAATTTTAAAAATATAATAAAACTATATATAATATGGGCCCGTTTATGTAACAAACACAAGAGTAAGTATGGTAATATATATAAATATATTTGCACTGATATAAACGCAGATAAAGAGAAACAGTTGAGTACACTAGATGGCTGACAGTGGTTATTTTTAGGTGGTTGAGCAGAAGGAAGGACAAAGTAGAAAGATTTTTCAAGTTTTGTTCAATAACTTCTTTCGTTGTTTAAATCTTTAATTCGTGTGTTGCTTGAGTACTTACAATTTTAAAGATCACAAAAGGACTTTTGCTGCTAAAGTAAACATCTGAAAATGTTTGGTGGTAGCTTTGATTTCAACTAGGACTCTCTGACTATAACATCTATGCTTTTTCCATGAAGTTATGTGTCCTTTAAAAGTGTATATTATTGTTAAAAAATCTGATATCAAAAGATAGTGAATTTCCTAGCCTTCTTGTTGTCCTTAGAAAACCTTGCTTATACTGGCCAGGTGCAGTGGCTCACGCCTGTAATCCCAGCATTTTGGGAGGCCAAGGTGGGTGAATCATTTGAGGTCAGGAGTTCGAGGGCAGCCTGACCAACATGGAGAAACTCCATCTCTACTAAGAATAGAAAATTAGCTAGGCCTGGTGGCTCATGCCTGTAATCCCAGCTATTCGGGAGGCTGAGGTAGGAGAATTGCTTGAACCTGGCAGATAGAGGTTGCAGTGGGCCGAGATCAAGCCATTGCACTCCAGCCTGGGCAACAAGAGCAAAACTCCATCTTAAAAAAAAAAAAAAAAAAGAAAGAAAATCTTGCTTATACTTAGATGACTTGGGGATACATGAGAATTCCATTCTTAATTTAAAATAACCAATATATTTCGAATACTTACGATGTACCAGTTGCACTGTGAAGCCCTGAGGAGGTTGCAGAAGTGGAAAGGACACTGGCTCTCCTCCTAAGGTGTTATCAGCATCATGAACAGACAGACTGGTGCCCACATAGCTAACACACAATGTGGCGACAGTGGGAGAAACAACCTGCCATGCGACTTTACAGAGGAGACAAGTATTTCTAAGGTTAGGGTTCACATAACAATTTATTCTGTACCTATGTCGATGTTTAGGAGCCGGGCATAATGGGAGATACTGAGATGTGGCTTCTGTCCTCAAAGACCTTGTCTTGGTACAGAAAAGGGAACATTATAACACAGGAAAATAATAGAGCAAGAAAAGCCAGGAATAGCTAAGTGATGTAGATTAGGCCCTAAATGAAACGGGAATTCAGAAAAAATTGTGATCACTGTGGGTAAGAATTGTAGAAGATTTCATAAAGAAAGAAATTATAGTACCACTATTTTTTTTTTTTGGCTTAAAAGAAGGGTAGCCAGGACTCCTTTTTTTGTACTTTGAAACTGGCCTTTGAGTAGAGTCTCTCATTATCTCTGACAGTTGTTAGAAAAAGGAACAGAATAACAAATCCATCCACAGCTGATGCATTTATTTGATATATATGTATACATATGTTTGTAAATATATATTTGTGTGTGTGTGTGTGTGCAGATGTGTACTGAATATTAGGCGTGATAGATATCTATTTTCCTCTCTCTCTTGTTCCCTTCTTCCCTTCCTCTATTTTTTCCTTCCTTTTATTTCCTTTTTTTCTGCTAATATTACTCAGACATATGACACAGAATCAGGCATGCTTGAAATACGCAAGATTTTCAGTATAAAAAATAGAATAGAAGCATAGAGGAGCTAGCTGTTTAGGGAGTTTCCCTTTAAGAGGCATTATACCGGCGGGGTGCGGTGGCTCATGCCTGTAATCCCAGCACCTTGGGAGGCCGAGACGGGCGGATCACAAGGTCAGGAGATCGAGACCATCCTGGCTAACACGGTGAAACCCCGTCTCTACTAAAAAAAAAAAAAAAAAAAAAAAAAAAAAAATTAGCCGGGCGTGGTGGCGGGCGCCTGTAGTCCCAGCTACACGGGAGGCTGAGGCAGGAGAATGGCATGAACCCAGGGGGCGGAGCTTGCAGTGAGCCGAGATCGCGCCACTGCACTCCAGCCTGGGCGACAGAGCGAGACTCCGTCTCAAAAAAAAAAAAAAAAAAAAAAAAAAAGGCATTATACCTCAGTTCTGGATCCTTCTAAATACGTTAAACCATAATCATATATCTAAAGTACCAAACACAGTGCTAGCACATAGTAGATGCTTTGTAAGCATTACTTCTCTGCCTTCTTCACAAAACTTTATTATTCAATCTAAGAAGAGAGAAAAAGCCACATGGGAGGGGGGTATACAAAAGTTAAAAAGACTGAGGGTTGCATATTTGGAAGAAATTTGATTTTTAACAGGCAATTCTTGAAAATGTCTCAATATTACAGTGACTGGGTCAGTTATTATGGAGCAACTCTGAACTTGGAGAGAAGACATTATGAGCGTACTAAGAAATACATATGCATCTAGGGCAAATCACATATGCCAAATCACATATGCTGTTAAGTATTTGCGCTTTTAAAAAGTATGTATTTCTATGATATCGGCTTCCTTCCATTTTTTGTTTTTAATAACTTTAAACCAGATAAAAATCTCCACAGCCATTCAGACTCAGACTAACTTAACTGAAGACTAAATTTGAGATTCAGCCCCAGTGAATTATGCATTTTTAAAAAATGATAATTTTCCCAATTATGTAAGTATGCAAACTCACCATGGAAAATTTGTAAAATAAATGAAGGAGGTATAAAACAAACAAGCAAAGACTTGAAATCCTGCATGCAGAAGAAAATTTGTTAGCATTTGGTTCCAAGTTCTCTCAGTGTTTTTTTTGATGCTTATTTATTTTGTAGGTATTACATATTTGCTTAGGACCATACTTTGTCAATTTAAAAGTTGCATATTTTGCAGTGTGACCCAGTTTGCAATCATTGTTCCCTTTTACAATATTTGAGGTGGCCCTAGGGAAAAGGCCTGTTTTTGAACCTGATTGAGCACTCTGTTCTGGGGCCTCTCTCTTTCTTCATTGTCATCCCCAGAGTGTGGAAACCTGGAGATTAGCTGGGGAGGGCTTCTGCTCTGTGCCTGGGGGAGAAGATTGCGGGAGCATTTGCTCCTCTGAGAAGACAACAAGACAGCTGGCTGATACAGAGGATCTTGGATGGCTGACTGGATGGCGTCAGAAATAGGAAACAACTTGAGTTAATTGGCACATGTCCTGAGATTCATGCTCAAGCACAGCAGCAGGTTAGGATCTGATATGACCTGAAGGTGGTGGACCACTAGGCTAGGAACAGAGGCAGGGAGAGAGAAAAAATACCAAGAGCATCTGTAGATAGAGCACTAAAACCTTCAGCAGTGTTTCTCTCTTCCTGAAACTTGCTGGGCATTAAAATGACTGAATGCATTTATTTATGCTTATCCTTGGTGCCCCCAACCATCTAGGTATGAAGGGTTAGGGTGGCAACCTGTTTGGAAAGGGAGACAAGATGTTCATCCTAGAACTGCTTTGGTCTGCTTATGTTTATTTGGGGTAGTTTTGGAGAGTCTGGTGGAAATTGTAGGGGGTAGGATTAAAGTCTCCCTTCTCCAGCGACCCCTGTCTACTTTTACTGATTATTTCCTTGGAGCCTATGAACCAGTGTTAGTTCAGTAGAACTCTTGAAGCCCTGTTTCAGTGATGGTTCTTATCATGTGAACTGACTAGAGATGCCATGCAGTGTCCCTAAGCCATAAGCCATGGTGGCCCAGGAAACCCATGTCCTTCTATGTTGGATAAGTAACCACAATACTCCTTTATTCAGTGCATATTTATTACGTACCAAGCATGTATTAGATACTGTGCAGAATACTGTGGATTAAAGACTAATAGAAATGGCCTTTGTCCCCAGGAAACACAATGTATGGACAGGTAGATTTATAAAGAGATTATTAATATTAAGTCTTGGAGGTGGAAGTAGGGTCATGCTGTTTGTCCAGTCATGGGAATTAAATAGTGGGTAGGTTCTAATGAATGATAGTCCAATGATTACATATTATGTTTACCTACTTAATATAGTCTTTAATCAAAAGCAGAATTTTGTGTATAACTTCTATTATGCAAAGTTTCTCATGCTAGTGTTTCTCACAATATTATTTGTGTGTTGAAATCTGAGCAACATGACTTTTCTTTCTTGCTGCTTTTACAGTGAGCTCTCATTGGAATAGTTCTTTTGACATTATTGTTTTTCCTTAAGTCAATATTTTATCTCATTGATAATCTAGTAAACTGGGAACTCGACTTAAAAAGTTTCTTATTTTACAAATATTAGCCAGATGCGGTGGCACACACCTGTAATCCCAGCTACTCGGGAGGCTGAGGCACGAGAATCGCTTGAACCTGGGAGGCGGAGGTTGCAGTGAGCCAAGATCACGCCACTACACTGCAGCCGTGGCATCAGAGTGAGACTCTGTCTCAAAAAAAAAAAAAGAAAAAAAAAAGTTTCTCATTTTATTATTTATCTAATGTTCTTTAGAGGCAGGTTTCAGGAATGTAGCAACAGTCCCTGAGACTCTGAGTTGGGTAGACTCACTGAGTAAAGATCGTTCAACTTTGGTAGAAGGTGGGTATGGGTATTGGTAGATTTGTCAAGCTCCTCGATTATCAGATACTTATAGTTTGAGAATCATTAGGAACATTGAGCTATGATTATAGACTTTCTCTGTATCAGTTACAATAAGTATGTATTTCACAAATTGCAAATTTAACAACAGTGAGTCTGCCACTGTAGACAAAATTGGGTCTGGCTTTTGTTGATCCTTTTAGAGTGAAGTTAAATTCTTATATTTATAGAAATCAGCTAATTCTCTTGATGTCTCTCTCTCCCCTGTTTCTGCTTGCCTTCTTCCCCTCCTCTCTGTTCTGCTTAATGTCACTTCTCTTTCTCCTCTACCCTCTTCCCTCTCCCCACCTGCTTTACACGTTGTGATCACATAGGTAAGATGGTGTTGTGGTCGGGGGCAGATTTATGACGACAGGAGGAGGATGTGTGTGCTTCTGACCTGGCTTATCTTCAGTAGATCTCTAGGGTGTAGTTCTCACACTGTAGCATGTGTTAGAATCACTTGGAGGGCCAGTTAAACCCAGATCGCTGGATTACATCTGAGTTTCCGACTCAGTACATTAAGGTGGGGCCCCAAATTTGAATTTCTAACAAGTTCTCAGGTGTTGCTGATGCTGCTAGTCCAGGAACCACATTTTGAGAACCACTGATCTACGAGAGTCCCTTACTATGTAAAAACTAGGCCGGGCGCGGTGGCTCAAGCCTGTAATCCCAGCACTTTGGGAGGCCGAGACGGGCGGATCACGAGGTCAGGAGATCGAGACCATCCTGGCTAACACAATGAAACCCCGTCTCCACTAAAAATACAAAAAAATTAGCCGGGCGTGGTGGCGGCGCCTGTAGTCCCAGCTACTCGGGAGGCTGAGGCAGGAGAATGGCGGGAACCTGGGAGGCGGAGCTTGCAGTGAGCCGAGATCGCGCCACTGCACTCCAGCCTGGGCGACAGAGCGAGACTCCGTCTCAAAAAAAAAAAAAAAAACTATTATTACTTTTTGAAAAAGTAAATTTGGGAAAAAAATATTGGAGGATGAATTCTCATTTTAAATAGCCATGACGTTGTGGAAAATTTTAAAATCTGCTCTGTTTTTAAGCATTTTCAGGGAGGGATATGGTAACTTACCTAATAACTTATTCAAATAGTTTCTCAATGTATAAAACGTCTATTATATAGCCTTTATCTGAAATTTACCTTATCTTTGTCCTACACTTTTTGACCTTGAAAAGGTGATGTCACATGGTAATTGAAGACAATTATCAATCTTCTCTATTTCCTTCCACCCTGTATCCCCAGTCTAAGAGTATATTTCTTTAATACCTCAGTACCGACATTAATTTAATTTTGATAAATGAAAAGATGCTGAATGTTGAGGCAAGTTATCTTTGATGAAAGAAGGCTGAACTTTTTCATCTGTACAAGGAAGATTTTACGGAAGACATCCAAGTTCCTGGAAAGAAGTTTATCTGACCCAGACATTAAAACATTAAAGGCAGGGTGATTTTAGCATGCCTTTTAAAAATAAGGCTTTATGTCAGAGATTTATTTGGGTACACTTTGGTGCCAATTGTGTCATCCAATTAGTAAACTAATGGATCACGTGACACTCAGTGTATAGTTGTACAATTTTTTTCTTGGACATCAAGGGTAAATTCCAGCCTGGTGTTTTTTGTTTGTTTTGTTTTGTTTTTTAACTTTTGATTTTTTTTTTGGATTTACTTCTTAATTGAAGTTGTTTTATTTCTTAGTAAAAGTACAACATGTTTTGAAATATGTATACATTGTAGAATGTGGCTAAACTGGGCTAATCAAGGTGTGTGTTACCTTAAAGACTTCATCTTTTGGGTATGGTGAGAACAACTTAAAATCTACCTTAATATTTTTCAAGAATATAATACACTGTTATTAACTATAGTCACCATGTGGTACAATACATTTCTTGAACTTATTCCTCCTATCTAAATAAAAATTTGTATCCTTTGACCAGCATCTTCCCATCCCCACCCCCAATCCTTTAACCCCTGGTAACCATCATTCTACTCTCTACTATGAATTCAGTTGTTTACATTCCACATGTAAATGAAATCATGCAGCATTTGTCTTTCTGTGCCTGGCTTATTTCACTTATTTCCAGGTTTATCTATGTTGTAACAAGTGACAGAATTTTCTCCTTTTTTAAGGCTAAGTAATATTTAGTAGTATTTCATTGTGTATATATATTAGATTTTCTTTATCCATTTATCCACTGATGGGCATATAGGTTGATTCCATATCTTGGTTATTATTAACAATGCTGCAATAAACATGGATGTGTAAATATCTTTTTGAAATCCTACTTTTAGTACTTTTGGATATATATCCGGAAGTGAAATTGCTGGCTTATATGGTGATTCTATATTTACCTTTTTGAGGAACTCTAGACTTTTTCCATATAGGCTTTACTCAATTACATTGCTAGCAACAGTGTGCAAGAGTACCTTTTCTCTACATCCTCTCCAACACTTTAAAAACCTTTCATCTTCTTGATGATAACCATTCTAATAGGTATGAGGTGATATCTCATTGTGGTTTTAATTTGCATTTCTCTCATGATTAGTGATATTGACAGTTTTTTCTTATGTACTTGTTATGTCTCCTTTTGAGAAATGTTTATTCAGATCACTTGCCCTTTTTTAAACTGATTTGTTTTCTTACTGTTGAGTTGTTGGAGTTCCTCATGTGTGTTGCATATTAACCCCTTATCATGTGTGGTTTGCAAATATTTTCTCCCATTCTGTAGGTTTTCTTTTCGGCCTGTTGATTGTTTCTTTAGCTGTCCAGAAGTTTTTTAGTTTGATGTAATTTCATTTATCTATTCTTGGCTTTTGTTGCCTGTGCTTTGGATTTTTCCAAGAAATCATTGCCTAGACCAATGTCAAGGAGCTTTTCCCTTATGTTTTCTTATAGTAGTTTTACAGTTTCAGATTTTAGTTTTAAGTATTAAAGTTTTTGAGTTAGTTTTTGTTTCTGGTGTAAGAGTCTAATTTGAGTCTTAAGTTTTTTGAGTTAATTTTTGTTTCTGGTCTGTTATAAGAGTCTAATTTTATTCTTCTACATGTGGATATCCAGCTTTTCCAACACCATTTATCAAAGAGACAGTCTTTTCCTCATTATATGTTCTTGACATCTTTGTCAAAAATCAATTGACTGTAAATACTTGAATTTATTTCTGGGTTCTCTGTTTTGTTTCCTTGGTCTACGTGTCTGTTTTTAGTCTAGTAGCATGATGTTTTGATTATTATAGCTTTGAAGTATGTCTTGAAGTCAGGTACTGTGATGCTTCTGGCTTTGTTCTTTTTGCTTTAGATTACTTTGGCTATTCAGGGTCTTTTGTGGTTCCATAGAAATTTTGCAATTGTTTTTTCTATTTCTGTGAAAAATGTTATTGGAATTTTGATAGAGATTGCATCAAATGTGCAGATTGCTTTGGATAGTATGATCATTTTGACAATATTTACTCTTCCAGTCCATGAACACAGGATATCTTTCCACTTATTTTTGTCTTCCTCATTTTTTTCATAAATGTTTTATGGTTTTCAGTGTACAGGACTTTCACTTCTGGGGTAAAGTAAATCCTAGTTTTTATGGAGCCCAAGTCTTATAAAATCTGGCTGGTGGGGGGAGCCTCTTAAATAGTAAAAATATATCTTATATTTTCAAATTTTATAAAACCTTAATATGAAAATAATATTTCCTTCAGGGCTAAAAGTGGCCTCAGAAGATGAAGTTTCATTAAGATCAAAGACAATTTATTTCTAATTGTATTCTAGACCCCTAATACAATTGCTGATACATTGTGGATGTTCTAGAAAAACTTGTTAACTAATTAATGAATTATTCATCAAAGTATCTTCAAAGCAGTGTGATTTCCACTCTTTTTCTTTTCCTTTCTTTTCTTTCTTACAAAATTGTCCCCTGGCTGGAGAATAGTGGCACAATTTTGGCTTGATGCAGCCTCAGTCTCCTGGGCTCAAGTAATGGTTTGGACTACAGGTGGACTTCACCAGGCCCAGCTCATTTTTAATTTCTTGTAGAGATAGAGTCTCCCCACATTGCCCAGGCTACCCTCAAACTCCTGGCCTCAGGTGATCCTCTCACTTTGGCCTCCCAGTGTGCTGAGATTATAGGTGTGAGCCACCACACCTGGCTGATTTCCATTGTTTTCACACTACTTGATGCCACTATCTATGACTTGATATTGAACATATATTAGCACTATAAAAACACAGAAACAAAATCAACCAGTGTTTTCTATTGTAAAATCAATAACATGTTCATAAGAGACTTCCCGTGATAAGCTAAAGAGATGAACAGTGAAGACAAAATGGTGATGAATGGCTTAGGCCGAGGAGATGTTAGCCAGATAGATCTGACAATTGGGACACAAGGCTGCTTATGTTAGAATTCTGTAGTTACCGTAATTCTATCTTCTAATTGTTAGAAGACAGAGGGCTGGAAGGTTTTGAATGATGGATAATTTCTGTTAGTGAAGTCCTCAAGTCAGAAAGATATTATGGAGCTTTGGGAGGTCAGGTGATGGTGGACTAAGAAGCAGGAGAACCATCTGCTGCAGTCTGATTCTGGAGCATGGTCTGAATGGTCAGTTACTTGTCTCCTTTGCTCTCAAGTATGTGTGGGCCGGGGAAGACTCACAAGTGTGTCTGCTTTGAGATGGCAATAAAAAGCAAGTGAAGAAAACATGGTTGCAGCTACCTCTTGATTAAGATCAGTGCAGTGGCTTAGGTCTTCCCAGAGATCCTGAAAGAAAATATAATAAAATAAGATAATTAAGGAGGTGGGCAAAGCAATTCAAAGATATTCACAAACACTAAGAAAGTTTTTCTTATGGTTTGATTTGGAAATGTGAGGTGATCATTTAAAAGAAAAGAGGGGTATGGTATTAGCCCATTGTATCCTTGATCAATATAGACCACCCATTCCTTTTAGTTTCTGCGTCATAGCTAATAGATTGCCCAGGGAAAACAAAGTATCATTTATAATTGTTATTTGAATATTTTATGTGAAACCTAATCTTCTGAAGACTTACAGAAATCATTGTAGATTAAGATAAGAAATAAAGATTTGCATTTATAAGAAATTAATGATAGTTCTGAAATTGAAGAACCATTTAGTTCTGGGAGAAATAAATACAAATTATAACATCTATCTGATGGAGTTTTGTTTAGATTGCTTCTGGTGATAAACCATCTATAATAATATAAATCAAGCCCTGGTGTTTGCCCATAAATTTGCAATGTTTAGCATAATTTTTGTTTGCATTTCATACTAAAGTGACACCAAGAAATATGAGATTAATAGTTATTAAGTGAAAATGACTTTCATGTCTGTAGTCATTTTTAGAAACAGTTATGTGTAATTCATTTAGAGAGCAGAAAAAATTAATTTGCGGTTGTGGTGGGATCTAGCACATTAAAACAAAGAGGGAAGTGGCATATAGGAATAAACTTTTGAAACATAAGGGTGGATTCATTTTTAACCTTGAATTCTGATTTAATACCTCAAGGTAACCTTCAGGTCACCACACTTTTGTTTGTTGACTGTAGAATGCTAATAGTTTAAGGAAAAGAAATGTTGTTACCTGCTTTCAAATTATGTCATCATCCTGCCGAGTAGAAGCTTATCCATACCTGAGGGGACAGAGGGTCAGACAGCTGCCCCTGTGGTATGGTGCCTTTTATTAATTTTAATTAGTGTTTTCATTAGGAAGTGTCATATTAGATTCTGATTTCTAACAAAGACACATCATCTACTTTTATCTGTTTCATTGCATTACAAATCCACAGTGGTGCAGAAGTTAAATTCTACAGAATATTTTTTTTTTGAGAAATCTAGCCTCAGACTTTATGAGTTTAAAAATATAGTTAATATTTCCTAAGAATTTATTATGTGCTAGCTGTGTTCTAAATGCTTTATATATGTTCAGTTATTTGTGTTATCTTCATTGCTAGAGCCCTTTTCAGACAAAGTCATACATTCACTTATTCAGGTATTATTTACTGAATACCTTCTCTGTGCTAGACATGGGAAGCATTAATGTTTTAGAGGAGGTTGGAGGAAAAAGATTATATTTAAGAGTTTATAAAAAGTACATCAGGACTTTTGGTCAATATGATATTGTAAGTTCATATTTTGAGGCTTCGCTGCTCAAAATACCTATTAAAGATGGATAAAGTATTTTTTAAAAATAATAATAAACCACATTATTATGTGAAAATTTAAAATTAGACCTTTAGTTGACCAGAAAATATTCAGAAATGCCAAGCAGTGGTGCTAGGATGTGTGTGGGCTTGCTAAGTGCTGGGTCTGGAAGCAGAGGTGGCTTCGATTTAAGTGGTGAGGCTTGAAGTGTTGAAGAAGCATAATAGTGCCTTAAAACCAAACTCATGGGTGGTCACGGTAGCTCATGCCTGTAATCCCAGCACTTTGGGAGACTGACACAGGTGGATCGATTGAACCCAGAAGTTTGAGATTGGCCTAGGCAACATGGCAAAATCCTACCTCTAAAAAAAGTACAAAAATTAGCCCAGTATGGTGGTGTGCACCTGTAGTCCCAGCTACATGAGAAGCTGAGGTGGGAGGATCTCTTGAGCCTGGCTTGTTGAGGCTACAGTGAACCGTGATCATACCATTGCACTCCAGCCTGGGAGCACTGACAGCGTAAGACCCTTTCTCAAAAACAAACATGCAAACAAACAAAAAAATCCAACTCACAACATGAAACTAGAAACTGTCCCTTCCTAGCCATCTCACCTTCCTTCCAACTAGTGCATGGGACACTGAATTCCAGGAAGCTGATACCTGGTTCTGGATTGGGCACTCCACATGCCAAGTGGAGGGAACTATACATCAACTAGTGATACTGGCTTGGAAGAAGTCTCATTGTGTTGGGATATAACATGGAACTGTTTATTTTTTTTCTTCCATCCTTACAACATATCACTAGCAGATTCCAAAGTTTTTCAGTCACATTAACTTACTAACTTATTTTAGTGTAGTTTAAAACTTATATTTTCAAAATCTGGCTTTTTTTTTTTTTTTCTGCCGTCACACACTAGAACTAGAGCCCTGGTAGCTGGAAGGAATCAGTAAGACAAAGGGCACAGGCAGTTGTGGTCTGGTTCCAAGTCGCCCCCTTTTTCCCTTATTTCCTCTAACAGCCCTAGCTTCTTCTGGGTTGAGATGGGTAGGGAAGAAGGTGAAGGACACTAATTTTGTTAGTGATGGAAATGGTGCCTGATGTTGCTTGGATTCGGTCTGGTTTTGTCTGAAGTTGTTGCCCTTTGTCTTAGGTGCTGTGCCAGGTTTCTTGGGGTAGGTATTTGCCTCAACCCAGTCTGTCTCTGAGGATCATCACAGAGAGGGGAAGCCCACTCTCCATTTGACTCCTGCCAGTGGTCCACATGCTTAACCCTTCTTTGATGGGATGTGTGATTGCTTGATCTAGCAGCCCTGTGGCTCAAGGTCAACGTATTTATTCCCTCCCCTCCTTTCCCAAGTCTTTTATTTTAAAGGGAGAAAGAATTAAGGAGAAATGGATGTTGATAATAGTAAGGCTGGTTTTCCAGTATTTAAAAACATCATGTGGGGAGATGTCTTACAGCTTTTTTTGGTGACACTCTTTGGAGTGTTTAGTGCCTTTACTTTTTAGTTCTGGTCTCTAGCCACAATTCAAAGTCAATTGGCCAGGCACGGTGGCTTTGGCAGGGCACAGTGGCTCACGCCTGTAATACCAGCACTTTGGGAGGCTGAGGTCAGTGGATCACCTGAAGTCAGGAGTTCAAGACCAGCCTGGCCAATGTGGTGAAACCCTGTCTCTACTAAAAATACAAAAATTAGCCGGGTGTGATGGCGCATGCCTGTAATCCCAGCTACTCAGGAGGCTGAGCCATGAGAAGTGCTTGAATCCAGGAGGCAGAGGTTGCGGTGAGCGGAGACCGTGTCACTGCACTCTAGCCTGGGCAACAGAGTGAGACTCTGGATCAAAAAAACAACATCAACAACAACAACAACAACAAAAACAAAAACAAAAAACTGGCCAGGCGTGGTGGCTCATGACTGTAATCCCAGCACTTTGAGAGACTGAGGCAGGCAGATCACCTAAGATCAGGAGTTTGAGACTAGCCTGGTCAACATGGTGAACCTCATCTCTACTAAAAATAAAAATTAGCCAGGTGTGGTGGCTCACACCTGTAATTCCCAGCTACTTAGGAGGCTGAGGCAGGAGAATCACTTGAACCCAGGGGGCAAAGGTTGCAGTGAGCCGAGATTGTGCCACTGCACTCCAGCCTGGGTGACAGAGCTAGACTCTGTCTCAAAACAAAAACAAAAACAAACACACACACACACACACACACACACACACACACACACACACACAAACAAACAAAAAACAAAGTCAATAAGAAAATATCTCCTGAAAATTCTGTTACACTAGATAGATAAGGAGAAAAGAGTGAGGAACTTCCCAGTCAGGATATGGCCTGCCAACCAAAATTCAAAACAAATAAAACTAATTCCAAGGAAGGCAGTTATCAAAATCATTGATCAGACTATCAATTTCAGCAGAAATAAAAATATTTAAAGTTATTAAAAAATCAAACAAGTGTTAAATCCTGAAAGAAATAAATGAAAGGACACACACAGACACACACACACACACACGCACACGTATATATCAAATAAAATATGAGATGTGTGCATTGTAAGACAGATGAACAGGGAATTTGGCAAGATAGATTGATGATTTAATTAATTATTGACTGTTAAAAGGTCTCTGTTTTAGTGTGTCATTTGGTAGATGAAACATGCTATATATTTTTTTCTTGTTTGAAGGAATAAACCTAATGAATGAAACCTGTGTTTCAACCCAGCTGTCTGACATGTACTGGGTATATTGCAATTAAAATCTGACACAAACTACCCTGGCATTAGCACAGATCCAATGATTAAAGGCAAAGTCCTCCACCAGACTGTTCCCACTTCAGGTGACAACTTCAAGTCTTGGGGGGGCCCAGGCTACCCATGCTTCTGACTAACTGTAAATAAATTTGGTGCTTTTCATGACCTTCTCAAGCTTGAAAATCCTAATAATTTGCTATTATCAATATTTTATTATTAGTTGTTATTACTCACAGAATTAAGAAATGCATTATATTTGGGATTATAGTTTTACTGTAAAGGATACACATACGGAAGAACAGCCAAATGAAAAGATGTGCAGGGCAAGGTCTGGGTGGAAGACAGAGCTTCTGTGTCCTCTGCTTGTGGAGTCAGGACATGTCATCCTCCCAGCACATCAGTGTGTTTACTAACCAGCAAGCTCCACTGAGCCTCAGTATCCAGAGTTTTTACTGGGGTTTCATTACATAGGCGAGATTGGTTGAATCATTGGCCACATGATTGAACACAATCTCTAGGCCCTTTTCCCTCCCTGGAGGTCAGGTAGTAAAGTTCCGATCTGCTAATCATATGGTTGGTCTTTCAGGTGAATGGCCCCCATCCTCAAGCTATCCAGGGACTACAGGGCATCACTTCATTAGCATAACAAACAATTGGTTACCACATTAGCATATAACTCAGGATATTTCAAGGGTTTTAGGAGCCCCATGCCAGGAATACGGGACAAAGGCCAAGTTTTTCATTATATCACAATGAATAACTTTCTGTTCCATCAAAAAAATAGCATGTATTTAGATATAAAATATAAAAAATTAAAATATTAGAAATATAATTTAGAACTAGGCCAAATAAATTCTGGAAAATGGAATATAGAAAATATTTTCCATCAAGCAGAGATAAGAAAGAAGAAAAAATACAAACTGCTAGTAAACAGAAGCTACAAAATGAGATGATGAAATAGGTACAGTTATATTTCTAATGAAAATGTAAGTAACTCTGTTTACCTACTAAAAGATAGAAGCTAACAAATTGGATTTTTTAAAAAATGCAACGATTGACTCAAAAAACTATATAGCAAGATTTAAGGTAACAGAACCAAATATAACTAAGAAATTCTAACCAAGTGAAAGAGGATATAAAAATATTAATATTAGACAAATAGATTTTATGATAAAACAGTACAAAGTATGTTATAATGCATTAGCAGAAACACTATGTAATGATAAATGATCAATTCACCAAGTATATACAATAATCATCAGCTTGTAAATTCTTAACAAAATTGCCTCAAAATATGTAAAGAATTAATATTTTATATTAATTATATTGAGTAAAGTTCTATACTCAGAATTATAATGAGTAAAATCCAAAATAATTAGTGAGAAACTTCAAAATATATATTCCAAAATTTTTCCAATATATGTATACCTATATATATATTCCAACATTTATCAGGATCCACAACAAGGCAGAGAAAAACATTTAGTAAGTATAAAGTCTTATCAACAATCCCAGCACTTTGGGAGGCCGAGATGGGTGGATCAAGAGGTCAGGAGATCGAGACCATCCTGGCTAACACGGTGAAACCCCGTCTCTACTAAAAAATACAAAAAACTAGCCAGGCAAGGTGGTGGGCGCCTGTAGCCCCAGCTACTTGGGAGGCTGAGGCAGGAGAATGGCATAAACCCGGGAGGCGGAGCTTGAAGTGAGCTGAGATCTGGCCATTGCACTCCAGCCCGGGCGACAGAGCAAGACTCCGTCTCAAAAAAAAAAACTTACCAACAAAATGTACAAGCTTGAATATGTGTATGTATGTGTACACACAAGTTCACATATCCATGTTCCTATTAACAAAGAGTACACATTAAGTACACATGTATACAAAAGTTTCAAACATACAACTACATGATTTTTCTATATATTGAGTGTTTTTTTTTATTTTAATAGATTTTGAAGCATCAATATTATCCAGATGATAGTCTTTGACATGTATGTAACCTAATTAGGAATCAGTAATACCCAGTTTTAATTTTAACTTTTATTTTAAGTTCGGGGTATATGCGCTTGTTTGTTATATAGGTAAACTTGTGTCACAGGGTTTTGTTGTACACATTACTTCATCACTCTCATATTTAGCCTAGTACCTATTAGGTATTTTTCCTGTTCCTCTCCCTCCTCCTCAATCTCCACCCTCTGATTCCTAGGGATCCGCAAGTGTGTGTTTTTCCCTGCCATGTGTCCATGTGTTCCCATCATTTAGCTCCCATTCGTATGTGAGAACATGCAATATTTGGTTTTCTGTTCCTGCATTAGTTTGCTAAGGATAATGGCCTCCACCTCCAACCATGTTCCTGCAAAGATCATGATCTCATTCTTTTTTATGGCTGCATAGTATTCCATGGTGTATATGTACCATATTTTCTTTATCCAGTCTATCATTGATGGGCATTCAGGTTGATTCCATGTCTTTGCTATTGTGAATAGTGTTGCAATGAACATACACATGCATGTGTCTTTATAATAGAGTGATTTGTATTCCTTTGGGTATATACCCGGTAATAGGATTGCTGGGTCAAATTGTATTTCTGTTTTTAGGTCTTTGAGAAATCACCACACTGTATTCCACAATGGGTAAACTAATTTACACTCCCAGCAACAGTATATAAGCATTCCTTTTTCTCTGCAACCTTGCCAGCCTCTGTTATTTTTTGACTTTTTACTAGTAGCCATTTTAACTGGTATGAGATAATAACCTGGTTCTTCTCTGTATTGGAGGGAAAACTTTTCCTGTATCAACTTAGGTCTGAATAGCTGGGGGCCTTTGAATTAATTGACAACAAACAAATTAATAGGAGAAAAGTTTAACTGATGCATGCAATAGTGGCCTATAGGGAATACGTCATGAAACAGCTAGGGGTGAGGGTTTATATCCCCTCTTAGTAAGGGAGGCATTTAAGACTTCGAACGATAGGAGTTTCTGATGAGGGATGTTAACACAAATTCTTTCTGAAATGTCCTGGTGCCCAAGGTTTGTTCCTTCCCTGACTAGAGACTTTTGGGAGTCAGGAAGGGGAGTAGGAGGATGGTGGTATTGTGGCAGCTGAGTCTTCTAAAGCTTTGCTACAGTTGGCATCAAAGAGAGGGAGGGAAAGTATAATACATCCATCTCCAGATCCCGGCTATAGGAGATGTGTCCAGAAATGAGAACTCTAAAAATCTCTGTGGCTTCCTATGCACTAAGATAAAAACTTCTTGGCCTGGAAGGCCCTTCCTGTCCCACCAAGCATCTCATCATTCCAGCCACTTTGTCTTTCTTTCAGATCCGCAGAAGGCCAAGCTTTTTCCCTTTTTAGAACCTCTGCTCATTCTATTCCTTCCGTCTGAGTGGCATCCCTGGCTCTTCCATAGTTGTCTTCTTTTCATCCTTAGGTCACAGTGTCACCTCTTCACTGAAGCCTTTCGTAATTAATGAATCTACGTGAGCTTCTCTTATCTCTATTCTAGCACCTTAATTGCTTCCATCTTAGCATGCCACATTTTGTATCTATTTAGGTGTTTTATAATTTTCTCTCCTATTTAGATTGTCAAATCAAAGAGAATATGGACTTTCTTTTTTTTTTTCTTTTTTTCTTAATTATACTTTAAATTCTGGGGTACATGTGCGAACGTGCAGTTTTATTATATAGGTATACACATGCCATGGTGGTTTGCTGCACCCACCAACCCATCATGTACATTAGGTGTTTCTCCTAATGCTATTCCTTCCCCAGCCCTCCAAACCCCCAGCCCCCGACAGGCCCCGGTGTGTGATGCTCCCTCCCTGTGTCCATGTGTTCTCATTGTTCAACTCCCACTTATGAGTGAAAACATGCAGTGTTTGGTTTTCTGTTCTTGTGTTAGTTCTTTCATTTGTACCACCTGCAGCTGGAACTGTCAGTGCTGCACCCAGGTCCCCTCTCCTTTACCCCTGCACACCTGACAGGCTTCCAGCTCCCAGCATTGCATTTCTTAGCCTGAGGACTTACTTTGGTTTCTGGAAGCTGACTCTGTCTGCTGTGCTTTGAGCCTGAAATACTAGGGAGGAAGTAGCTTTTAACCAACCACTGACAGAAATTGTTGCCCAGGTTCCCTCACCCTCCAACATATCCAATATTGGCTGGCTTGATAATACATTTTTATTTGCTAATTCTCCTTCTTTGTCTAATTTCATTACTTTCTTACCAGTGTTTTCTGTACCTCCTAAGTAAGCGATGTATACTCCAATCACATGTGGGGAATGCTTCTGGCACAATGCTTTACACACATAGGCATAGAGTAAGTATTTGTTGGATGCATAGATGGATGGGTAGGGGTGGATGGATGGATGGATGGATAGATAAAGACTGCAAAGTGGAGTTCAAGGTTGGATGTGGTGTAAGAATTCAAACGATTGACAAACCAAAAACAAAGGTGCTGTTAGCTCTTTCTAATTAATGCTGTTGCCTCAGAAAAAAATATATAGCACATAAAGGTGTAGGCATATCAGTTTACAGATAATCTAATATGGAAATTTTAAAAGCTATAGTTTTCTTTAGGATCATTATACAATGTTTGATGATTTTATGGATGCCTGTCTTATGTGCAGTTTTTACATTCCTTGTCTTATTACAGTTCTGTATTTACCTAAAGTATTAAAATGTGCTATGCAAACTCATAAATAAAGTTCAACTTGAACTTCACTTAATTTAGGTGAGGTTAATGATCCAAACAATCACCTTTCAGAAATATATCTAGAAGTGAGAATTAGGTTGTGAAATGAGATGGTGAGATGCAGAGGCATAGAAAACAGTGTTAGCAAAAAGGGACTGCAGTCACAGAGTGTGATGTAAAAGATATATAGTGTGAAAAGCACTAAGATGTTTATCGGTATTATTATTGTGTCACTGGAAAAGTTCACAGAGCTATTTAGGGGATGACTAGAGCTTCTGAATCAGAGCTCATTTCTGTTTTCAGAAGATTATGAATATGGAGACTATGCCAGACTGTGAGCGTCTTGAAGGCAGGAACATCAAAGTCTGTGTCATCTGTTATATTCCTAGCAGGGTCAGTGCATGGCATGTAAGTGATCTTGAATGCAGAAAAAGCATGAGTGGTTGGCCTAACTGGATATTACAAGTAGTGTTGTTTTCACATGTAAAACAATTCATATGAACTAGTAAATCATTCATCACTAAGTAAAGCATTCTTCAAATCACAAAAGGTTATTAAAAAAATTGAATTCTGGCATTCCAGGTTATTAGTGTTAGCCTTCCTCATTGAAAAATTAAAGATAGTGGGTCTAAATTCCTGTAAATCTGTACAAACTTTCTGTAAGGAAATATTAATATAATGATAGTGGTGGAAAAATACTTGTGTTTAAACAAGAATTACCTGAGAAACCCAATTAAACATGCAGATTGAAAATATTGTTCAGAAATAATTTCCAGGAAAAATTTAACTTCTCTTGATGAACTGGCTTGCTTTTTCTTCATGAGTATTGAGAATCCTGCAATTTTTTTTTCTTCTAAAATTTTGGCTACCAAAGCACTCAGAACTTAATCTACAGCTCAATTTTTCTAACTTTGTGGGAATTTATGATGTTTATATCTATCTTCTAAATTTCTTCTGGTCTTTAAAATTTATTCTGATTTTCTTTTCCTGGTCCTGGTGGTGTTTTTGTATTGCCTGTATTTTTCTTTCTTACTTTGTGTATTTTTCATAACATGTCAAGCTTTTTGTGGAAGATGGAGAAATCAACGTTTCATATATAAACATATATATTTTGATTAGATTTCTATTCTTTTTTTCAAGGCCAAGTGTTTGTGAAGAACAGCAAGTGACTGTGGTTGAACTTGCACACCCATATGTTCGGGCATTCACGGACATTGTCAAGCTCTGGAAACAAGGCTGTACTGGCTCAAGTTGGTGTGTGAGCTATGAAAGAAGGTAAGAGTGCTTCTGTACTCTTTGATTATTAAAAACCAACACCAAACACCTACATATTCATCCAATAAATTTTATGCTTATTAAGTAAATGTGCATAAGGTGTGGCCACCAAGAACATTTAGAGTTACATATTTTTCTACAGAGACAAGATATATTATTACTTCAGACCTCATTTATGTCTGAGGTATTTTGGGTTAGATGCCACTAATTTTACCTCATGGCATGGTGTACCATTGAAAGCTAAAGATCAGAAAACTGACAGAAACAAGGAATATTGTGTTGGTTTGCTAAATTTAGCACGACTTGGATCCAGGGGATCTACAGTTGTGAACCAACGTCTGACCTGCCCTTGGTACTCTTGTAACACTTTGAAACCTAGAGCTTCTTTAACTTTTTTATGGCCTTTGAATTAGGATTAACTCGGCGGGTTAGAAGAGGAGAGAAAAAGCAAGAGTCCACAATGCTTTCTAGGCGTCAAGGCTTCATACAGACTTTCTTTTTCTCTCAAAGTTTTGAAATAGTTTTACAAAATATCTAAGAACCTCTTAACACAAACATTTGATGATGGGTTCAGGATCAAAATTCAGGATACTTAATGTTAAAAAAAGGTGTGGTTTCAGGTTGACAAAGAATTTGTTATTACTATTATTATTGCCAACACAAAGTTGAGAACATTTATAAATAACTGGGTTTGCCATTGTATAAAAATATTGGATCACTAATAATATAGGACTAAATAAAATATAAGACTAATTCATAATTGTGGATGTTTACATATACATTGTGTGTGTGTATGGGGGTGTATGTTGAACCTTTAGATGAATAGTTTTTGTTTTTCATCTAAACTCTGGAATTTTGTGGGGGTATTTTTAGAGATAGGGCCTTGCTTTGTTGCCCAGGCTGGAGTATAGTGGCATAATCATAGCTCACTGCAGTCTCAAACACCTGGGCTCAAGCAATCCTTCCAACTCAGCTTCCTGAGTAGCTGGGACTAAAGGTGTGTGCCACTGTGCCCAGTTAATTTTTTAATTTTTTTTTTTTTTGTAGAGACAGGGGTCTTGCTATGTTGTCCAGGCTCATCTCGAACTCCTGGTTTCAAATGATCCTCCCAGCTTTGCCTCCCAAAGTTCTGGGATTACAGGTGTGAGTAACTACGCTAGGCCAACTCAAAACTTTTAATGGTGTTTAAATCAGAAAACTTCCCCTGGCTCTTCACAGCTGTGCGGCCTTAGGCACAGTTCCTACATTTCTCTGTGTCTTAGTTGTAGTGTTAAAAAAAAAGCTGCACATGGTTATTATGAAGATTAATTGATTAAATCTTCATAGATAAGATTTAACACATGTGGCACAACGCTTGGTACACAGTAGGTAGTATAATGCTATAGCAGAAAAATTTATTTTCAAACAAATTAGAATGGAAATCCTATTTATAGGGTATATGATGTGTTTATTAGAGTACTTGCTTTGAAAATGGCTTTTTATTTAGACTTTTTGTACTCCCCCCATGAATTTTAATCTTTGTTGATAATGGACCGAATCAAATAAAATTCATTACCTTATAGATACTTGGGGAAACAAATATAAATAAGTAAAACAGGTTTTATATTTTTATTCATAAGAGATTAGTAGTTTTGCACATTCTGTGTATGATACTGAGTTTGGAGTAGAGGCAGTATTTGAAGATGTTCAGTGTCTTTACCATGCTCATATCTGTTTTGTTTGTATGTAAGTATACAGACCTATACTTAAGTCCTGATTGAAGAGACGTATGAACAAAATGTTGGGTTACAATTCCAGATGGTGAATAATTGTCATTAAAATGGTACAGCCAGTGAGTCCAATTTTTGAGAAAAGAGAAAGAGCAATCTACATTGGCTTGGTAGGAAAAGAGAAGTTAGAGGAAGTGGAACTTGAAATTGACCTTGAATAATGAAAGCAATTTGGACTAGAAATATAGGGGTGGCATATGAAAGGGAGAGAATATGTTAGTACTTTTGGAATAAAAAAAATAAAAAATGACGTTGACTTGCCAGAAAGGAAATCAGCCTGTTTGGAGATATTTGGTATTATGATCTGTTGATATGTCGGCAAAAATAACTCAGTGTTTTCAAACTTTGGCTTATTATTCCCCCCTAAAGAGCCTTTTTAAACTTTTTTTTCCGTAGCTTCCTTCTGTGCCATGAAATTTTAATACTACACATATTTTTATATCCATTTATTTACTGTGTTCCTTTGTAAGGTCACACACCATTGTATCAACTAAGATTCTTTTCATCCCCCATTCACAACAATGACTCATTGTCACCTTCTTGTGGGTGATATCAACACCGTTGTGAGTGCATTCCGTAGTGGAGCCAGCCTATAAGGGGCTTTCAATATCAAATTGAAAAGCATGTACTTCATTATCTTTTAATATTTCATTATTCTTATCATAATTTTGGGTTTTATTCTTGATAGCTTGAACAATCCTTAGGATCTTTTATACCATGGGATATGGGGGTCTCTCTTAGTTTTCATTAACCTATACCTATAATGAATCTGAGTTGCATATGTAGTGAGGTATGTGTATGTGTGTGTGTATAATATATACAAATTATACACTACTTGCACATATGTACGTTTATATATACATATACACCTATCTCTCTGTCTGTAAACACAAATATATATGGCAGGATTTGAATTGGAGAGAGAAATTTCTAGTGGATTTGAGATAGCTTTGCCTTAAGAGGGAGCACTATATCTCCCTAATTTAGATCCCTGTGTTTGTTAGGGCCCGGTAATACACCATCTACAGACAGGTGTACAACATGGAGCAGCAGCCTGTCTACCGGTGCTGCCCTGGTTGGAACCAGCGGGGTGATGAACTGGATGCCCACACTGTAAATTATAATACTTCTTGTCTAACTCTGTTACTAGAAGGAATGATTTCACTTTGTTTTTTTTTTTTTTTTTTTTTTTTTTTTTTTGAGACGGAGTCTCACGCTGTTGCCCAGGCTGGAGTGCAGTGGCTCCATCTCGGCTCACTGCAAGCTCCGCCTCCCGGGTTCCCGCCATTCTCCTGCCTCAGCCTCCTGAGTAGCTGGGACTACAGGCGCCCGCCACCGCGCCCCGCTAATTTTTTGTATTTTTAGTAGAGACGGGGTTTCACTGTGGTCTCGATCTCCTGACCTTGTGATCCGCCCGCCTCGGCCTCCCAAAGATTTCACTTTGTTTTTTACTTCAATCATACTTGTCAAGTTTTTTGGCATCTTTAGAATCACTGCAGATTCAGAGCATCTCTTTGAACTGAAAATTCACACATCATGTGCAAAAATGCACAATAAACTTTTCTGTTAAGTGTTTCTAATGATAGGTCACAACTCAGAACCCACGAAAGTGCTGCTTTGTAGTCTGTTTATTTAAAAGACAGTTGATTTAAAACCAGACAGTTTACACCTTGACTTCCATCTCCCTTTTCTGTTTGCCTCTTTCCCATATCATCAAATTTGTAATCCACAGTTGATTCAAAAGTCTGGAGGGAAATCATCGTACTAAATCTAAATGGGATTTCTCAACTTGTGCTTGTCATGATTAATTGCAGAATTCTGGAGGCAGTTTACTTTTTAAGATGAGGTATGCAATCCTTTTACAAACCTCTGGCGAGAGTATTTCAGAACCTTCAGAGTATGTTTGACAGCACTCAGGTCACAGAACTGGTGACATTATATAGTTTATTCACACCAGGAGAAATGGTTCAGTTTAGCAAACTCCTTTACCTATATTATGTATTTATGGTTATTGCAAAGTCACTTAAAATGCTTCAGTGTGTTGCAATCAATGCAGCACCACAGCACAACAATTCATCTCTCTTGCTATTCTGTACCTTGGGGAGTTTGTTCGCATCCTATTTCCTTCCCCAGTGTGCTTTCTGCCCTTAAAACATCTTAGTGAAGTTGCCACAGGCTTCCCATGTTAAGCAGGTTTAGTGGTGAGGGGTGCACCAAGGGTCACTGTGTATTTGCATGCAGTGCTAGGCCACTGCTTTAAGCTTATTGAAAATATCTGCCCACGATGTTATTAGCTTAAACTGGTTAAAGCTCAGTGTGAACATCTTCCCATGATGTCATCTTAACTATGTTATAAACTCCTGGAAATTAATGACTATGAGATGAGTTCCTTATATTGTTGTATGACACCTATTAGTCCTTACTAGCATTTTTTTTTTTTTTATTTTTAGATTGTTTTGGCCACACATTCTTATCCATGGAATTTTTTTCGACCAGTATTTCTCAAATTTGAATGTGAATACAGATCATTTGGAATCTTGTTAAAACATGGATTTCAATTTATTAGGTCTTGGATAGGCCTGAGTTCTGCATTTTTACAAGCTTGGAGGTGATACAGTTTCTCCCGCACAGAGTTCTGCAAGGTTTTAGACAGTAAGGCCTTAACTCATAATGAAAACATTGTTTAACCTTGCTGTGGAAGGGCTGGTTGAAATTTCTAGATTGGTGCCTATAGTGATGATATTTTTTATTCTCTCAACTCTATTCTCCCCACTCCTCATTCAACCTTCTTTTAGCTATCACTGCAGTGGGAACTTGTTTCAATGGAAGAAAATGCTCAGATAGTGAAAGTCAGTAGTGCCAGTGTTCAGAGGGATTTCATGGACCCCACTGTCAATAACAGTGAGTCACCGACAAGACAATTTTATTATGATTTGATGCTGTTTGCTTTGCTTTTAGGGGCCAAATTTGTCAATTCAGACTAATGGCTAGGGGTTGGGGCGGGGGAGGGGGTTAGTGAGCATTTAAAATTAGCCACTGAGCAAAACCTCTAGCTTATAGTGTAATCAGGCATCACAAAATATGCTTTGTAGTTTAGTTTTAATGATTCACTGTTAGAGTTCAAAGGGGAGCAGTAAGTACAAAACAGTTTGTATTGTAAAGGAAATGGAAGCTTAATAATAATAATAAGTAAACCTCATTCTGACCTCAGATGTTAGATCCTTCATAGAGCCATAGTTTGAAATTGCTGGTATGGTTTCTCTGAGATCTCTGTGGTATGTGAAGGAACAAAATAGAATTAACATGAAGTTGTTGTTAATAAATTCAATGAATTTATTAGCAATCAATTTATTAGTAAATTTATAAGTAAGCCAACTTATTAGTAGATTTACTACTTTCATGCCATTGATTTAAAAAACAAAAGCAAAATACCTGAAACTTGCATGATTATCAAAGTTTCAATACTTCGTAACCTAGTTTTCAAGGTTGGAACTTTATCAACTGTCAATTGTGGACAGGTACATTTAAGATGTTTCTCGTGCAGGAAATTTCCAGGATGGCCAATAATTTATCCTTTACTATATCTGTCATAAGACTGGGTGATTTCAAAAGGCTTTGTTTTGACTTACTCATTGGATTCTAGTGTCCAGAGAGTGAGAATACATCTGTATTTATCTTTTCAGAGCAGGAAAAACAAAATAAAACCTATCTTATAGAAGTTAAAGAAATAGATATGAAAAGCTAACCAAAATATTGCATTCATTATCTTCTGCTGACATGTTTGCTTTCTTGTATCCATTACTTGAATCTTTGTAAGTGAAATTGGAAGGATGCTGAGAACTCATCACTCATGTCCATCTGTCTCCTCTGCCCTTGGCATAAGGTTAAGACTCACGTTTTCCATGGGTGACCTCAGAGCTATTCTTCTAAATTAATCCTGATAATCTCTTTGGGTTGTTTGTTAGTTTTTGCTTTTTTTTTTTTTTTTTTAAGCAAAATTGTGGATTAAAATAAAGCTGACTTTTAACCTCAATTTATTCTTTGACTATGGAATACTGATTCTGAAAGAGGTCAGTGGATGCTTTGAGCTCTAAGGTATACTTTCCACCATTTTCATTATTTTTAAGAAGCTAACAAAAATCATACATTGATCCATGTTAACAAATTGTTTGCCTTTAAATAAAGTATTTCAACTACATGTGCAACACTGGTTCCCTTATCTTGATCAATAGCTTTAATGGGCAATTACACATATCACTGATTCATTAAGACTTTAAAAAATTAATTATTACTTTATACATTCATTTGTTTTGGTAGAGCAAATCTTGCAAAATATCAAGTCCTGGAGGGGAAAGGTAATTACAGAGGCATATGGTAATGATAATGGCCTAGAAATTATACCTGGATTTATTCTTTATTTCCTATACTAGTAGTTGGGTATTTTCATTATTCCATTTCTTAACACCTTTGTATGCCAAAGTAATTAAAATGTTTTTTGAAATTCAGGTAGCTAGTATTCTTATTTTTCAGTTTTGGGTTGGTGGAAACAGTAGATTATTTGAGACATATCAGTGTTTCTTTTCCCCAAGTTTGTTTGTATACCCTAAAATTCCAGAAGTCGTGAGAGAAGACCAATGATACAAAACACCTTTCAGGACTCTGCATTGCATTTTGCATATTGTTGTTGCCCAAGTGTGTTTACCTTTAGATTTTGACAATATTTCTTCTCTTACTGTAGATCTCCTATTGAGTTTAAAAAGAAATTGATGATACACAAAAGAAATTGATGATACATTCTGAGGGCTATATTATAACCTGAAATAGGAATTCAGATATTTCCTACATGGTATTGCATTTCACCTATTAAAATGAGATATCAAAAAGTATGTAAATTTCAGAAGTTTTTATGAATGAATTTTGAAGACTTCTTAGGAAATCATTCAAACATTTGGGAAACAAGTGAAGAACCGAGTTAAGAAATGACATTAGCTGAGTCTTGAAAGAAGATTAAAAATTAAAATCAGCAAAGACTTTTAAAAATTATTATAGTTGTTAGGATATGTAGTCTATCAAACAAGTTGAAACAAGTTGATTGTAGTCTGCTGGTACTGCCTATAACCTAGCTCTTATTTCAGTAGCTGGATTTGAGTTCTGATGTACAAGTACATAATCCTTGGTCTGATCTCGCTGTCGCGCGCTCTCTCTCTCTCTCTGATCTCGCTGTCGCGCGCTCTCTCTCTCTCTCTGATCTCGCTGTCGCGCGCTCTCTCTCTCTCTCTGATCTCGCTGTCGCGCTCTCTCTCTCTCTATATATATATGTGTGTGTGTGTATGTATATATGTGTATATATGTGTGTGTTTGTGTATGTGTATTTATGCATATATATATACACACACACACGTAGTATATATATCACGATGAGAATAACTTTAATTTTAATTTTGTGTTTCAAATCATATAAATAATAATTGAGGTGATAAAAATAATTTAAATCAAACAATTTTAAATTATTAAAAAGCCCATTATATACAATAAAAGAGAGTAAAAATGTACAGTCCTATCACTTTCAGATAACTGTGGTGGTCATCCTTTTATGCCTATTTATATTCATACACATATGAAATATTACATAAATTAGATCATATCCTATGTATACTGTTTTTGTCATGAATGTTCATGATTTTTTTCTTACCTTCCCTTTTCTTCCCTCTTTTCCCCTCAAACTTCTCCCCTGCCCAGTAACCAACCTGTTGAACACTCTTGTATCTTTCTCAGCCTATGTAATCATATACAAACAGATGCATATTTCGTAATATCAATGTACCACAAATTTTTGACCACCTGTTTATTGATGGATATGTATTTTGTTTTCAGTTTTTTGGCACAATAATGAATGTTGCAATAATGTGGTGTTTTACATTTTGTGGGACAAATTTCTGGCAGTGGAATCATTGGTGTCAAAACATATGTATATTTTTCATTTTAATATACTACAGTTAAGCATCAAAATATTCCTTTAAATTATTTGTAAGATGTTTTATGGACCATAGTGATGGGTTTACTAGTTTATTTGGTTAGGATGGATTAAAATCTAGATAAATCCCTATTATTTACTTATTTTTAATATGCTAATATAATAAGGAATCACTGCATCTTCATCCAAATCCAGGGATGTGATACATTAAATTATCTAGGGTCAGGTTTAATGTAAACATGGATTGCTCTTATTATTGGGTAAACTTGACTTTATTTGAGATATATAGAAAAAATAAGTCTAGAAAATAAACCGGATGGCCTCTTAAAGATGAAGAAAAGACTGTAGTCCTAGAGAGAGAAGGGCCATGCTAATAACTGAGAGAAGTGCTTGAAGTTAATAATGATTCTAAAATTGCTGATCTACTTAACTCATTTGAAAAATCTGCCTCTAATAAGGAAAAATGAAGAAAATGAATTTGGACAATTAGGAAGTAATGAAGAGCTTTTAAAAATAGCTATTGATTAAAGGAATCAAAAGAAATACTTTGAAGATTTGAACACGTGCAAATCAGGCTAGTTAGCTGGTGGTGAAATTTTCTCTCTTTTTTATTTTTATGGATCCAGGCAGAACAACGTGGAGCTTCATTAACTGATTAATATCACACACAAAGTCACACCTCTTCTCATCACTTATTCAGTCTTCCTTTTCTGTCTTCAGAAGTCAAGTTAAATAATAATGTGCCTAATAGTTGGATGCTAAGACTCTGAGATCTTCTTGTTTCTTTTTTTTCTTTTATTCTTTATTGTGTTTTTTATTTATCCATTCAATCTTCCCATTAGTCTTTCAATTAGTTATTAAACATTTATGTACCAGGCTGTGTGCTAGGTACTGCAGATACCAAAACAAGTAAGGTATCCTTAGTGTAGTGGGAAATAGAGACCAGGAAACCAGTGATTATGATATAGCTTACACATAGTATGATGGAGAGAGTTCATCTATATCGTATTGGGAGGTGAGAGAAGGTTTCTCAAAAGATTTGAAAATAAAAACTATAAGTAATTCCTAAAGATGAACAGAACAAGAATATGAAATTGGTAAGAGAGAATAGTATATTGCCCGGAGACATAAAATAGCACATCCAGTTCGAGGAATAATAATAATACTGGCTGGGTGTGGTGGCTCACACCTGTAATACCAGCACTTTGGGAGGCAGAGGCGGGTGGATCATGAGGTCAGGAGTTCGAGACCAACCTGACCAACGTGGTAAAACCCCATCTTTACTAAAAATACAAAAATTAGTCAGGAGTGGTGGTGGGCACCTGTAATGCCAGCTACTCATGAGGCTGGGGCAGGAGAATCGCTTGAAACTGGAAGGCAGGGGTTGCAGTGAGCCAAGATCATGCCACTGCACTCCAGCATGACCAACAAGAGCAAAACTCCATCTCAAAAATAAAAATTAAAATTAAAAACTGACAACAACACTAATAACAGTAGTAGTAGTTCTCTTGACTACACTAGGAGATTCATGTGGGGCTTGACCAAAAATAATAATAATAATAAAAGAACTTTTTTTAAGTCCAGGGCTAGCAATTCCTTAGCCTTTCTTGGTCTAGTCAGACCAGCTATTTCAGAACATTATGCAGAGGTGCCTGAGGAATGGGATTCTGCAAGGACTTTCCTTCCCTAAGTCCAGTTCTCTGAACAAGCATTCCTGCAGTTGGGGTATCTTGAGCATTCAACAGGGTATTTGTTCATTCTCCTGCTGCTATGAAGAAATACCCGAGACTGGGTAATTTATAAAGAAAATAAGTTTAATTGACTCATAACTCTGCATGGCTGGGGAGGCCTCAGGAAACTTACAATCATGACAGAAGGCACTTCCTCAGAGGGCAGAAGGAGAGAGAATAAGTGCTGAGTGAAGGGGAAGCCCTTATGAAACCATCAGGTCTTCTGAGAACTCACTTACTATCATGAGAACAGCATGGCAGAAACCGCCCCCCATGATTCAATTATCTCCACCTGGTCCTGCCCTTAACATATGAGGATTATTACAATTCAAGGTGAGATCTGGGTGAGGACATAGAGCTAAACCATATCAAACAGTACTAGTTGGTAGTCTACTCTTATGCCTATGGCAGAGTCCCCAGATATCTCTGCTACTTCAAAGTGTGATATTTATGTACATTAAAAATGAGCTATTGCTGGAATGGTTTCTGATGACATGAAAAGTCCTCAGGAGTTCTGGGGTTGAGTTCGGGTCTCATCACTGACCACCTGCATTATCTTGGAGAAGTTATTTCATATCCCTAGCTTCAATGTTATCATTTATAAAATAATAGCTTTAATTTTTCTGAGCACTGACTGTGTACCAGATACTATTCTAAATGATTTGCTTGTAATAAATTATTGTTACAACTAGTTTATGTGATGAATACTCTTACTTGCCCCACTTTTGTACCCACCCAAAGCATCCAAATTGTTCATAGTCAAACAACTAGGAAGAAAGGGATCTGGATCCATATCAATATATTCTGGCTCCAGAGCCTACAAGCTTAACCATCCACGATGCCTTTATAATCATTTCTGACATAATTTTCTGTCTGCCAGATTGTTATTTGTGAGGGTTGTATGAGATACCACATGTGACTTCTAAGCTAGAAAGCATTATCTAAGCATTGCTTCTTGTTCATTGCAAATTCTCTGAGAATCACAAGTGAAGTACACAGAGTAAGAGAAGAAGGACCCCACTGCTGCTTTGTTTCCCGCTGTGTGGGAAATCTGAACAAACCTTGAATTTTGCGTCACAAGTATGACTTTGAGCCAACCACTAGCTTCTAGTCAAGAAATCTAGTAGGTTTTCTGCAGGTTCCATCTGTTCTGTATGGAAACAATGTTTGGTCAAAGGATTTTCTTAAAATGGCATGTCTCCAAGAGCACTTTTAATTTGGGAAGTGTTGTGGGTTGAGTCCTGTTCCCCCAAAATTCATATGTTGAAGTCCTAACTCCCAGTACCTCAGAATATGACCTCATTTGGAAACAGGGTTGTTGCAGATATAATTACTTAAGATGAGATTGTACTGGAGTAGGGTGGGCCCTGAATCCAATATGACTGGTATCCTTATAAGAAGGGAAAATTTGGATACAGAGGCATGCCCACAGGGAGAATGCCATGAGAAGATGAAGGCACAGATCAGGAGGATGCAGCCACGAACCAAGGAATGCCAAAGATTGCCATCAAACCACCAGAAGCTAGGTGATAGGAATGGAAAATTTTCCCTCATAGTGCCCAGAAAAGACCAACCATGCTAACACCTTGATTTTAGACTTCTAGCCTTCAGAACTGTGAGACAGTAAATTTCTGTTGCTTATCCAACTTGGTTTATGGTAATTTGTTATGGCAAATGAATATAGGATGTTGAGAAAACATTCTCTCCTTATTCACAGCTTCATTTCAGCAGTTGTCCTATTGAAACAATGAAAATGGGAAGAAAGTGGCAGGGGGTTTATAAAGAGCAAATTATGCAAAGAAAACTTGATGGCTTACTTTAATTGAATTATAATATTAGTGTGAGAAGAAGATTTAATTTAGAAAAAATGCAAAAATCATTAATTGAACAAGCTTATGAATCTGCAATCCTAAATGAGTGTTACTAGGAGATACTATGAAATGAAATGCAGCTTTTAACAGATTGAACATTTCTTTGTTTTGTTTTGTTTTGTTTTGTTTTGAGATGGAGTCTTGCTCTGTTGCCCAGGCTGGAGCGCAGTGGTGCGATCTCGGCTCCCTGCAACCTCTACCTCCTGGGTTCAAGTGATTCTTCTGCCTTAGCCTCCTGAGTAGCTGGGAATATGGGTGCACCACCACATCTGGCTAAGTTTTGCATTTTTAGTAGAGATGGGGTTTCACTATGTTGGCCAGGCTGGTCTTGAGCTCCTGACCTCATGATCCTTCCACTTCGGCCTCCCAAAGTACTAGGTTTACAGATGCGAGCCACTGTGCCTGGCCCAGGTTGAACATTTCTAATTAGAAAATCTGAAATCTCAAATTCCCCAAAATCTGAAACTTTCTGAGTACTGACATGATGCCACAAGTTACACTGAACCCATTATTTTTTCACTTTATTAATGATATGTTGTATTTTTTACTGTTAAGTACTTATGTGTGAATAATTATAAGAAAATTGCTTATAGCTAGCATATAAATTCAGAGTCAGGAATGATGATGATGCTGAATAACCACAGATTGTCCATGAGTGGTTGAGATAGTGATACTTTGCTTTGTAATAGTTCAATGTACGCAAACTTTTTTCATGCAAAAAGTTATTGAAAATCTTACATAAAATTACTTTCAGATTACATGTATTAGGTGTATATAAAACATAAATGAAATTTATGTTTAGACTTGGTATTTCATTATGTATTATAAATATTCATCCCCATCCCAAGATAATTTATTATGTATGTGTAAATATTCCAAAATCCTAGAAAATATATTTCATTATGTATATGTAAATACTCTAAAATCCCCCCAAAATCTGAAATTGGAAACACTTCTGATCCCAAGCGTTTTGGATAAGGGATACTCAACCTGTATCATCTAGATCTATTGATATATGTTCTTAGCATGAGCTGACAGTGTTAAATCCAGTGTTATTTTGTTCATCACATAAGGATGCATGGGATTAGAGCTCCTATCAGGGTTGTAGAAAGTCTATAATAAGGCAACTATATTCTGCTTTATGTAACTTGACAGAAAGTATGGCAGATAGATGGGAATTGGAGCAAGCATAAAAAAGGGATAGATGGACTGTTTATGGGGAAGTAGAGTAGTAACTATCTGACATCTTCCTGTGTGCCCAGTAAAGGAGCATCCTGTCATTTAGAATCTATGCAGAAGATTTACTTCCCTGACATTGATTTGAAAATAGGAGCTTTGGAAGTGTTTTTACTAACACATCCTTTTAGGTATGCTTTGCATGGCCAGTGTTAGCACCATGAGAAATAGTTTAAAAAAGACTTCATGAGAATTCCCTGATATTGCAAATGTGATAACTTAAGAGAATGACCTGGCACCATCCAGGGTTATTTGATTCTACACAGTATAATGAGTGATGAACTAGAACATGTCTAATGTGGATGATAGTGACACTAGTAGCTAACTCATAAATCATGCTTTCTACATGCTAAGTACTGTCTTAATCACTTTACACATGTTGGCTTATTTAATATTCAGAACAACCCTATAATGTAAGTGCTATTAATAGTCTTCTTTTACAGATGACATGCTGAGGTGAAGAGAAGTTAAGTAACTTATCTGAGATCATACAGGTGGCAAATGATGAAGCCAAGGTGTGAAGTCAGGCACTCTGGCTCCAAAGTTCATCCTTGCAACCACCGTGCAGTGCTGTTTCATTACAATGGAGGAACGTATTTGTTATGAAAAACAAAACTGATATCATTTCTCTGAAAGGGATATAAGAGATTTATACTTTAGTTTCAGTGTTTGAACCCAATCAGGATTCTTAAGAAACAGTATTCCTATAGAAAGTATGAGCTAAATGATTATCTTCATTTAAACTTTTGCTCATTGTACATACACATCATTGAGTGATTACTTAGGACCTGTGTAAGGTGTACCTAGCTCCAGTATTGAAAAGTCTAAATTCCAGTTATGGGGACAGAAAGATAGATTGTAAAGTGATGCATGGCATTTCAGGAATACATTCAGCGTGACACAGGAACAAGGTCATGGTGGGAAACGGGGCTTGCCGAGTTGTGGCTCATATGACTGGATGTTAATATTATGACACATATTGTTGCTATGCTAAATAGTTTGGATCTCAACTCCTTGTATGTGTAATGCCACTGAAGAATTTAAGTATATTTTAAAGATATAGCTGTAATAGAATATAAAAGGGATGAAATACCAAAGGAAAATAAAATGTTATGTAATTCAAATGGCCAAATCTTGCATGTATAGTAGTCACTCCTTATTCAAGGGGGATACATTCCGGGACCCTCAGTGGATGCCTGAAACCACAGATAGTACTGAACCCTGTATGTGTGTGTGTGTGTGTATATATATACTGTGTGTGTGTGTGTGTGTGTGTGTATATATACATATATATACACATATGTATATATATGTATATATACACACATATATATATACACACACACAGTATATATATGTATATTATGTTTTCTCCTATAAATGCATACCTAGGATGAAGTTTAATTTATAAATTAGGCACAGTAAGATATTAAAAATAACATACTAAAATACAACAATTATAATATACTGGAATAAAAGTTATGTGATTGTGGTCTCTCTAAATATCTCTGAAAGATATTTGAGATATTAAATATTATAGTGTGCTTACCCTTTCACTTCCTGTGATGATGTAAGATGATAAAATGCTCATGTGATGAGATGAAGCGAGATGAATGACTGGCCTTAGCTTTTGAAGTGAGAGGTGCAAGAACAAAACTACCACAAATTTCTTTTTCCTTCTTCCTAGTTTCACAGAAGATTCATTCTGACTGTAGATCTTAGCAACCTCGGCATATGATTTTTCTTTCCTTAAGTCAAGAACTCTCACCTTTTACTTAGACGAAGTGCTTTATGATGTCACTTCAGCATGTTTAAATTGCCAACATCACTACTCTTGCACCTTTGGGACATTATTAAGTAAAAGAAGGGTTACTTGAACACAAGCACTGAGATACCATGACAGAAGATCTGTTAGGAGAGACACCTATTAAGTGACCAATGGACAGGTGGTAAAAATCGTGTGGCTATGCTGGATGATTTGTGTCTCAAGCAGGATGGAAAGGATTGGCGTGTGATTTCATCATGCTACTCAGAATGCTGTGTAATTTACAATTTATAAATTGTTTATTTTTGGAATTTTCCATTTAATATTTTCAGACCTTAGTTGACTGCGAGTAACTGAAACCTCAGAAAGTGCAATGGTGGATAAGGGGGTACTATGTAATTATTTCTTCTATTTTGTTGCTTGCAGCCAACAGTTTTTCTTTTCTTGTTTGTTTTTTTGGTGTTCAAAATCAAACTTCTCTGATTCTATGAGGTACAAAATAAGATTTCAAAATACGCTTTTTAGTTTGTCAACTGCAAATTAAAATCCCATTTTCTCTTAAAGGAACTTGATAAACAGTTTGAAATGAAATTCTGAGTAAAAAAGGTAATGTACTTTTACTGCAGAAGCCGATATTCTGCACTTGCTATTTCTTGTAATAATATATCTTCCTTGCCATTTGAATTTGAAGTATATGATGTATGTGTGCACTTGTGTGCTTGTGTGTTGTGAGATTTTACTCATTCTTATTTATTTCTGGGTATTGTGCACTAGAAATGCACTAACAATATTACCAACAACAAAGACCATTGTGATTTATCAATTGGTTTGGTAGGGGTAATTTCACTTATTAGTTATTTTTATAACTGTAAATTCCTTATTGTTTCATAAAAGCCAACTAATAATGGTTGTAGCTGTAATGGGACATTCTACTCTTCTCTATTGGGGTGTAGGCTAGTCAATGTTAGAAACTACAAACATGGTAATCAATCATTAAAATTCCCTTAAGTGATTAGAGTATTTTATGTTGGGTAAAGAAAATGAAACTTGCCCCCAAAGTTCTCTGCTCTCAGGTCAGTCTGGTGAGTCTGGCATTTGAAGGGTAGATGTAGAAGATAGGAGGAAGTAGCTGATGGGCCTGCTGCCACAGGGTTATTTTTCAGATAGGAGAGTCCTAGGGGCCCAGATAACCTGGGCAGACTTTTTTGAGGGTAATTTAATAATACATTTCCTGAGAAAGGCAAATTAGAACAGAGAAGACAAAGCCAAAAGTTGAATCCTACATAAGATAAAGGGAGGAGAGTAGTGACAGTCAAGAGAATTGAGAAACTCAAAAGACATTGAAGGTACAAATGTAGCTGCACAGGCTAGGATCTTGGTCTCAACAGGAGCTGGACACTATTGGTCAAGAACAGCAAAAAGTTGGATGTGCAGGACATGATGCATTATTATATATTTAGAACATGAATAATCTGCTCTAATGTACTATATTTCTCAAAATTTATTCTGTGGATCACTGCTTCCATTGTATTTTAAGAAATGTTACATGAAGTGAAGTTTTTGTGTTCAAATAAATTTGGGAAAAGCTTTGTTAAGTAACCTAACATACTATTCATTCTCGTAAGGATTTTCCAGAGTCTTTAATGTGCTAATGTATATTTTACTCCCATAGAAGGGCATATAGATTTCTGTGTATTCAAACCCATTTGACTATATAGCCTTTCTAATGGGGATATCTTGAGTAGTATTATTATTTCATATAGAACCAACATACTCTAGAGAATACACACACACACACACACACCCCTATACACATTATATATAATATACACATTATATATCATAGCTTTTAAATTACTATATGCATATATAATTATAAAAAAAGCTAAAACTTTTTTTTTTCAAAATGCTCAACTAATAGTATCATATTTGTATAGTAGTTAAAAAAACACATTTAACAAGGTGCTTTCTTGTATGTTACCTCATTTAAGCTCACACCCACTCTGTGAGGGAGCTCATATTCTCAAATTAGAGATGAGGTAGCAGAGATCTAGAAAGCTTAATTGATTTGGCTAAGTCACAGCTCGTGAGTAGCTGAGCCAAGACTTCAACCAAGATCTTTAACTTTAATGATTTATGGTTTTGTCCCACAGCTACCTAGGGATAAACAGGGCTTGCAATGGGCCCTTCCTTGCCTTTAAAAAAAATTTTTATTTTATTTACCACTGTGTGCACTGTTCTGGCTAAGAAATAGAGGAAGCAGAGTGGAGTTGGGGATGCCTTTCTCATCTTTCTCCATTTGTGCTCTCATACAGTTTTCATAATTCATATTTTTGTTCTTCCTTCCCTTTACCCATAAAACTTTACTTCCATCACTTTTCCCAATAAGCAACTTCAAACTAAAGCATTCACAGATACTACTGCTTGAACAGATTTGCGTTTTAATGGGGGCCTCTGAAAACACAAAACTTTACCTGCATGGTGACAGAGCTCTGGCACTCATCAGGAGGGATATCCTGCTGGGTAGGGGAGCTTTAGGAATCTCTCTACATGTGGTGTGCAGGCTGCTGTTCATGTTGTTTCTATCTTGAGGCTCAGAACTGGCTGTGTGTGTCCCCTCTCAGGCAGGTGCTAGAGGTTGGTGGCAGTCCATTCCTTTGTAATTGCCAGTCAACCTAAGAGCTCCTGCTGTATTTGCCCAAGGACATAATGCCAAGGTCTGGATCTCTGACCAAACATCTTCCTGCATTTCATACTCATCATCACTCCTTCCCTTGTCCCCACACGTATCCTCCTATAAACTAGCTTTCTTAACATCTATTTTATTAAATAGGTCTCCTTTGACCTTCAAAATTTCTAAGGCCATAGTTACAATCATAACAAGTATGTCTACCATTGAGATAAGTGCCCTAAATCAAAGTCTTAAGAGAAAATGAAGGTGTGCAGTAGAATTTAACTTTACTCCAAAATAGTTCTGCTCTTCGACCTGGATTCTAGGAAGTAATCTCTAAGCCTTTGGACATCATATTTGATAAGAGCATCTTTGTTTGCCTGGAGACGTTAGACCAACAGACAGTCTAGTAATATTATTTGTGGTGGGGGCTCAACACACACTTACAGTCTTAAATTGCATCTTGCTATGCCAGAAAGACCAACAGTGTGATTGAGGGTAGGGCTTTGGCTCATGCCCTGATTGCTGGAAATGGAGACTGAAATAAACCACATGGATAGTCTATCAATCATGCCTGTGTAATGGAGCCTCAGTAAAAACTCAACACTGGAGCTTGGGTAAACTTTTCTGGTTGGCAATAGTCTATGCATTCTGTCACATATTGTTACCATAAAAGTAATGCATTCTGTCTCCATGGGACAGACAGGACGATGGAAGTTCCACTTTTGGTAGCTGCTGTATTCTACCCTATGCACTTCTTTCCTTGGCTGATTTTAATATGACCTTTTAGTGAGTTCTATGAGTCTGTCTAGCAAATTATTGAAATTGAGGGCTGCTTTGGGAATGCCCAGTCTTGCAGTTGGTGTCAGAAGTGAGAGTTGTCTCTTATGGGAACTGTTCCCTCTGATTTCTCAGTTGACCCAAATTCTCACAGAAGGGAAGTCCCTACACTCTTTTCTTCTCTTTCAAGATTGAAGTGCTTTGAGTCTCTGTTTTGTTTCCTTGTAAGTATGGAACACAGAGAAAATTAAGTAGCACTCTGTGGCTTCTCACCTGTTCAGGATGATACTAGATGAGGGCTTTCCTCATTATTGTTGAAGAACAACAATGTCTGGACTGCCTCAATAGTTTGAAAGTAATGGCTTAACACACCCATTTATTGAATCCGATGGCAAACCACAGAAGACAAGCAAAAGATACTGTTATTATAATCTGTTATTGCTGAAGAACACTGGAGATTGGGGGGTGTGGGAGAGTAGGAGAATAAAGCACATGAGATCTGAAGTTTTAAGAGCCTACCTGCATCTTGAGTGAACATTTGTTGAAGTCATTGTAATGGTTTAAAAATGGTTCTCAGACTATATGCTAAAGAATATTTAACGACTGGAAATGTGGTTATGTAACTTAACTAAAGGCTTTTTTTCCCATTTTGACAGAAAAGATGATATGTTTTGTTCTGTTGAGTGTTCTAGTGACCCCTGCTTAGCTTTCATTTATCACAAGTAATCTTCTCCCGGATACCGCAATTGCTACAATGTTGAGATGCTTATATTACATCAACCTTGGAGAGGGGTCAAAATAAATCTGTGAATTAAGCAAAGATACATTACAGCTGGCTGAAAAGTGTGTCAGGAATACCTGAAGAGAAAAATAAAACTATTTTTTCCTTGTGTACAAGTTGTTGTGGCTCCTTGTCTGTCTACTTGGAGTTTAGTAAAGAAATTCTGTTCTTCATCTTAATTCTAATGTGGGTAAGTAGAGTAGATAAAGTATATGGTTGCAGCTGCTCTGAGGTTACTCGCATATACTAAGGAAGGACTACTCAGATAAAGTATCAGCTGTGGTAATCTCCATTTACACAGAAACAAAAACATACAACGAAAACCTCAGATAGCTTGACTACATAAATATATGATTGGCAGTGGGTTAGAGAAAATTCTGAACATCAGGTAAACCCAATGGTAACTTCATTGTCAATTTAGGGAATTATGGATAAATGCAGATGGCGCCTATAGAGAAAGTTGTGTTGCAAAAGGATACAAGAAAAGGAATGAGCAAGATGGACATTAAAATTGAAAGGAAGCAAATCAAGCAGGGAACTTATATTCAAGGAAATGAATAGAAATAAAAACTAAGGCAAAATGTGCTAATAATATAAGAAATATAAAAGTTGGTATATTTGGCATATGTTGAAAAATCTGATTCAAAGTCTCTTTTTTGATATTTTTCTCATTTAGATAGCTTTATTTTATGACTATGGACAAAGAAGGATGAAGTATTTTCTGTGAGTAATTTCTCAATAATTTTTTATCACAAGCTGTGATTAAAATTTTATATATACATTAGGGAAAATACTATACATTAGGGTGAAGAATCCTTCTTCATGGCCAATTAACAAATAAGAAAATTTATGTAACAAAAAAATTAAAGCTGAAAAAATCAAATAGTTTAATAAATATGAAATTATAGGTGATGTTTTACATGATTCAGAATCACTTATGTACTAAAAAGGAATGAAGAAGCCTTTAATGCAATAGACAAAATAAACTAGGAATGGACTGCTTAGTCACTGACAAGATTATACTTGAACAAAGGGTAGCTTTACTGCTCTTTGAAGATGCTGTGTGTCCATTTATTTATTCATCAATGCATTCAGTTTATTCATTAATTTAACAAATCGTTGTGCCAGATACTTGCCTAGATCTTTTGATCACAAAAGTGAGATGCTTTTAATGGTTATAAGAAATTTTCTTGATGGTTAATAGAAATGGTTAAATGCCTTCTGAAGCTTTATTATTTTGTTTGGCATAAGCTAGGAGTAAATATTTTATTGCCTTTTAAAATATTTTGAAGTATTTCTAAAATATTTGTGACTTTAAGGTTATATTTTTCAGAGAATGGGAATATTCTTCAAACATTCTGGATCAATTGTGTTTTACTTCAAGGGAATAATAAAGATTAAATTCAAGAAAAATAGTGATGATAGCAACCAAACAACTTTTCAAAAATCAAGGCAAGATGGTTCCCATTGTACCCAAAGATCCATTGTTACTATGCTAAAAAATTTTCCTGTTTAAAAAGATATTGTCGGCCGGGCGCGGTGGCTCACGCCTGTAATCCCAGCACTTTGGGAGGCCGAGACGGGCGGATCACGAGGTCAGCAGATCGAGACCATCCTGGCTAACACGGTGAAACCCCGTCTCTACTAAAAAATACAAAAAACTAGCCGGGCGAGGTGGCGGGTGCCTATAGTCCCAGCTACTCGGGAGGCTGAGGCAGGAGAATGGCGTGAACCTGGGAGGCGGAGCTTGCAGTGAGCTGAGATCCGGCCACTGCACTCCAGCCTGGGCGACAGAGCGAGACTCCGTCTCAAAAAAAAAAAAAAAAAGATATTGTCATATTTTTCCTACCCTTTTATGTAGAAATGTAGTATATCCTATCTTGGCCCTGTTGAATCCTGGAAAAAGTAATCAGGTTGGACAGAAAATAGGCTTCTAAGACATTTCTGTATTTAATCTGCGTGATGGTTCTCCGGCTGCGGTTTATCTCTTTTGTAAAAATACCGCCGGTGAGAATCATCTGGAGATCAGTAAGTGAGGCTCAATATTGTGATTTAAAGCAGCCCTTTACATTAAAGGCAGTATTTTGATATCTAACCATTAACAACATGACTGCATATGGACCATTTACCTGGTTATAACACCATTTTTGCTGAGCAAAAAGAAAATGTATGGAATTCAGTTTCAGAGGCTTAATTAATGTGGCTACTTCCTTCAGTTTATTTGTTTATTTATTTATTGGCATGATATGGAGCCCTACTTTATCTGTACCTTTTTTAAACCAGAAAAATAACTTTCTTCCTAAGGAAGTTGGTTTATTTTCTTCATTGAAGATGTACAGCCAGATTATGAATGACCACGTGGTAGGAGTGGCTTAAAGGAGATTGCAATATTAGAATGAATAGTAGGAAAAAAGTAACTTTTAAGATCTCTTCAAAGTCTAAGGGTCTATGATCTCTGGATTGTGATTTTGATGGCAGGACTGAATCTTAGCATCTCCATCTCTAGCCCCTGGCAAGGGACCTAAAACAAACTGAGCTTTAAATATGTGTGTTGAAGGAGTGAATTAATGGATTAATCAGAATTTCATTTAACTTGTTCATTGATTGTTGTACAGCTTTCAGTTTCAGACTGTAAAGGTAGGCTTAAAAGGCATTTTATTTTTCCTTGAGCCATCATATCAGTGGTTTGGGTTGGTGTCTCACTATGAACAGGACTGTAGGGCCATGACTGTCTGATCAGCTCAGCTGGGCTTTTTTCAGGGATAGATAGCTTAGTTTCACATCATACCCCCAAACTCAGTCAATAACATTATCTTTTGAGAAATAAACCTTTTTATTCAAATAAAACATTTATATAAACCAGTGACTAACATTGGCATATATTTTAAAAAATATAAAAGCTGAGGAGCAAACAAAACAAAACAAAACAAAAAACTCCTAAAGAAATATAAATGTTTAGCTTCAAATTAAATGCCATCACTAAATTTCAGAGGAAACTAATCACTACCTAATCTCACTCCTGTATCCTCCCAGGGATTACGTAACCAATTTATTCCAAAATTTTTGGAAGTTAACAATCTTCCCAGCTGCATTCATGGCTTCACAGTGCTTTGGGGCTACAGAGCAACTTGGGCATCAAAGCTTTTGTATCAGACTTTGATCCTTCTCTTCAGGTTAGACCTTCTTCTGGCTGCTTGCAATTTCTCAAAGAGAAGGCATTAATAATTTGCCGTTGGAAGGCTTCCAATGTTGTTGTCTTGTTTCTTTGTCTACTCTGCAACTTCTGCTTTCTCACAAATAGAAAAAGCCTGTTTTGACACCATGTGCTTGGCTTTAGCAGCTTGGAGGAGGATTACAGAAGCACTCCTGCCGCCTTCTCTAGCGTGACTCCCTTGTGTTCACATTCTCACTCCACTTGACCTGTTTCTCTTACCTAATTCCTAACCCCTGTAGCCAGCAGTTGTGAAGTTACTTTGCATTGAATTAAGACTCTATTTTTTTTTTTTTGGCTTAACAATTCTTGCATGTTTTCAGCAGTTGTCAGGGACAGTTTGTCAAGCCAGAACTTAAAAAAAAAAAAAAAAAAAAAGAGAAGAAGTCTGATTTTTCTTTTGCCTAGAAACATTTTAAGCAGAATATAACTAAGTTTTATAATGTAGATCTAATGGGTTACTAAACGGTAATTCTGGATGACGCTTTCTTCATTGTGGGCCTCAGTGTATATTTATTGTTGAGTAAAAAATGAGAATGAGAATCTCAGATGCTTGCCTAATTTCCTTTTACTGATTTTAGAGTGAAACTATTGGGTTGAAAGAAGGGAATAATATGTATTTATCGCTTATGCTTCTTTTGTATTCTTCCAAAAATGATCTTGGCACTTAGATGGAATTCTAATGGACATTTAAAAATGAGATCTTTTTCCACATTGTCTTATTTCAGACTGAAAATAGTTGGATGCAAATCTTCTTAGTATAAATTTGCCTTTGATGTCATTGTTTCATAGTCTAGAGGTGTCCTTTTCATATTATGTCTTCTGGAACACTGGTGTTTGGAAAGATATTTTCATTTCCTGAGCTGTTTTGATTAGAGGACTCTGGTCTACCAGATGCCCCTGCTCCATAGTTGCTTACAAAACGCCTGTATGTTTTGAATGTGTGTGTCTGTGTTCTCAGGCATAGACTTCGGAAAGCATCTCTGTTCTGACCACCCTAGCAGCATTCATTATTTTCAGTTCTGCACCTTTTGGAGGTCTCGCCACAATGAGGCATATGTACAAAACATTTGCTAGTTACTGTTGACAATTTAAATGTATGCCAAAGTTCTGTAATTGAAGTATTTCTTTAATTCTATGTTGTATGGAAAACATGACTTATCTAACACTGCAAACATAATTTTATATTTGAAAACAAGAGGGAAACAGACATATTTTGAAGGTAAGATGTTTTAAAAAGATGAACCAAGAGCTTTGTTTGAAAAAGTTAGTCAAAGACATGAAAGGAAAAAGTCTGCCAATTTTGTTTGTGGTTCTTCAAAGCTATTTTTCCTGGCTGGTCGCAGTTGCAAAAGGATTGATTAATCATGCTGAGTGGCTTTATATTTTCTGTTTTGAAATGGATGAGTATCAGGCATAAGTTTAAGAACAGATATAATAGAGCCAGCGCATTGCTATAGTTTATTTTAATCTAAACCCCATGTAGCCTCCAATTTCATGTATAATAGTTAAAATGTATCAGTTGTTTACCACACAATATGTTAGGGTTTTAGAAGAGAGTAGAGCACTTTTTTTCTAATCAAAGAGAACATTTTTCTTCTAATCAAATGGAAAAGAGATACTGAGTATGATATTAGTGTATTTACTCTGTATAGCAGCTCTATGAAAAATCTATTTTCTCATCATCCCTATTTCAGAGATGAGAAGATGGAGGCAAGGGGCAATTAAATAAATTGCCCAAGGTCAGTGTAAGTGTGGGTAATGAGACTCAAATGGAGATCCCATGATCTTACCATTTTTCTGCCTCTTTGACCTGAGGCTGTGTGAATTGGAGTTTGCAATTGACACTGTTATATTTCCTGTCTCATAGTGCTGTTGTCATTCATCCTTGCTAGAGGTCCCGTGTTTCACTGGATAATGCAAATTCACCTTTTCTCTTGCCTCTGGCTTTTAAAATGACACCCAGCCAACAGGAATATCTTCTATAGACTGGAAGAGCTGTTTCAGGGTTTTTTTAACATTATAAATCATAGTTAGTGCCATTTATCAGAAATAGTTTTATTGCTTGAAAGTGCACTTGCCACAGATTCAAATGCTTTGTGGGACCTGTTTACAAGTGAGGATCTTCTGTTATTTTTCACTCTCTTTAAAAAGGAAACGGAAAAATGGTGATTGAAAAATCAGCCAGTTAAGTTCCGGTGGTAATAGTCCATCTTGAAGAAGCATTCGCAAGTTTCTGAAACTTCTGCAGCTGTTCATTCAAAGATGCAGGGAGATAGACAGTGCACAAAATAGCAAACAAAGGCACTGCAGCCTGCTGGAGAATTGGGATTTCATTGTGTGTGTCAAAAGTAAATGAATTCAAGAATAACCACTTGAAAAGGAATTCTCCCTTAATGTCTTTGGTGCAAAAATGTGCTCAGATTGTACTGGCTCTGAAGAGTGAGACTCAAAGAAGTAAATTACTTTCTAGCTACTAGCTTTCAATTGCCACTGGCTCAGAGTGCTAGCTAACCTTGCAAAAGTGGAGAAGAGAAGAAAGTAGTTTGCATTTTTCTCCTTATCAAAATGGAAGAGAGAGAGTGAGTGAGATACCATCGTGTCACAGAGATTTCTGATGGCTGAAGTTTATAAATAGTCATAAACATCTCATTGCAAGTCTCAACAAGAACCACTTAAATATCCTGTATACATTTTTCAGGCAATTTTTATTTGGAATAAAGGGTCTAGGAAATGGATTTGAGGTGTGAAAACTGATGTTTATAGAGAGTAAACTGTTTTCTTTGAAGGCCTTTCAAGTGTGTATTCAGAAGTCATGTAATTATGTAAATTTGTCTTGGACAGTTAAGGCAGTTAGAAGCCAGTACTAATGAAATGCTCAGTTATAGATTCAACCATGGTCTAGGTCAGTGTGTTTCAGCCAAAGGGAAGCCTTTAGCAAGGCCCAGGAAGCATCTCCGAGGCTTCCCTGTAATTTGTTGAGCTTCCTTGGTCACAAGGGGACTGGGTACATGAAAGTCAAAGCTTTTCCCACAAAACCTGCCTGAACTGCATGGCAGTTGCATCCTCTGTGTCTCAAATGGATAGAACTGAATATAATACACATTTTGGAAGGAAGAGGGCTGTTGTTTTTTTCACAGTGAATCTGAGTATGGTCGAATGTGTATGGAATAAGCAGTAAGGGATATCTTTATGATGTGAAATGGTTTGAATGAGTTTAAGAAATCTGTGACTTCATTCACAAAATGACTCCAAGGAATTGTACACTTTTTGAATTGCTGCTACTTTTCTCCCATCTGTAAAATGGAGTCAATAACGTCTAGATTTCAGGATTGTGGAAAGGAATAAATAAGATACTGTCTGGGGAGTACCTGCTTCAGTGTCAGGCAGATAGTAAGTACCTGATATGGTTTGGCTCTGTGTCCCCACCCAAATCTCATCTCAAATTGTAATCCCCACATGTTGAGAGAGGGGCCTGTAATCCCCATGTGTTGAGGGAGGAGGTGACTGGGTCATGGGGGCAGTTTCCCCCATGCTGTTCTCATGATAATGAGTGTATTCTCATGATAGTGAGTTCTCATGAGATCTGATGAGATCTCTGTCTCTAACCTGCTGCCATGTAAGATGTGCCTGCTTCTCCTTTCACCACGATTATATGTTTCCTGAGGCCTCCCCAGCCATGTGGAACGGTGAGTCAATTAAAGCTTTTTTCTTTATAAATCACCCAGTCTTGGGTAGTTTTTTATAGCAGTGTGAGAATGAACTAATTCAGTACCCAATAATGATAGCTATTATTATTATTTTCAGGAGCATCCAAGAAATATTAGTATTAACTAGAATAAACAAACAGTACCTTAAAGTACTGATAAGCTAACCAACATTAGCTAATGTTCTTTGCTGCTCTGAATGCTGGTGAATTAATGAAAACACTAGCTATCATTTATGTATGACTTTTCTCCATTTCTGCTTTCTCTTCCTTAGCAGACATTAATACAATTCATAGAATTCCTTATGGTGGAGTCCAGTTTTGGCTCCAGAATCCTCCTGAACAGCATCTTGAGATTAGGGAATGAGTTCAGGTTTATAGGCTGTAAGATTTTCAGGCCCATCTTAGTACAGAAATTTTTTTTTTTTTTCCGTGAAATCAACTCTTCAGCAACTCACTATTATTTTTAGTCTTTCTAACTCCTATTGCATTTTTATTTCTGTTATTTGCCCCCTGCTATGGACTGAATTGTGTCTTCCCCAGTTTATACATTGAAGACCTCCTCTCCTCCATTGTGACTGCATTTGGAAATAGGGCCTAAAAGGAGGTGAGTTTAAATGAGGTGATAAGAGTGGGTCCTGATAGGCTAGGATTAGTGTCCTTATCAGAAGAGACACCAGAAATCTTGTTCTCTTCATGTGCAGCAAAGAAGAGGTTTGTGAGGCAGGATGGTGGCTACTGGCAAGTCAAGAGAAGAGGCCTCAGAATGAAACCTGCCTCGCCACCACCGTAATCTTGGACTTCTCAGCCTCCAGAACTGTGAGATACACATTTCTGTTGTCTCAGCCACCTAGACTGTGGTATTTTGTTGTGGGAGCCTGAGCTGACTAATATACCCTCCCATATCTATGGTCAGTAGTCTGGTGGTCTGAATCTTGTCCTCCTGACAATGCTATGAGCTTGAGATCATGTTTTGTATGTCTTTGCTTTCCTCATGGTATATACTTGACACTGAAAAGTTCATAGTTTATGACCAGATCTTTGCTACATTTTGTTCACTAACTCAGGAAATTATGTAACCAGTTTTGGAAAAATTATTATTATTATATGAAATAAAAATTTTAGTGCCAAGATTAAATTATCTAGGATATATATTTTATTAACTATTCTGAATAACTGGCATGGTATTATAAAATGCTGAGAACAGACTAATCAAGAGGGACATGATAATTTTTTGAATGTTGTCATTTTCTAGTTTCCAGATAGGCACATGTGCCCAAGACACAGGGGCAAACATGACAATCTCAGCGTCTTCTGGCACATTTGAGTGCCAGCTATAATTCTGGTTAGTGACAGCTGAAATTACATCCCAGGTTGCTTGACTCTAAGTTGAGGCTTCCTGGAATGCCAATAAAGGCTACACTCTGACTTCATTCTGTTCTGCTGGAATTTCCACTTGCTGAGTTTGATGGAGAAAACCATCCCCACAAAAGTAATGCATGAGTCTTTAAATGGCTGTGTGTCTTAGTCCTTATTAATGCGATGAGACTTTAATAACTTACTGAGCACTTAATATTTGCCAGGCACTATTCCAAGTTTTTTTTTTTTTTGCATATAAACTGCCTATTTAATTTCTGTAATGTATTCACAAAGTAGATACTATCACTACTTGAAGCTGAGGTACAGAGTAGTTATGCCAGTTGCCCAAGATCACACAGATAGTAAGTAGAAAAGCCTGGATTCAGTTTCAGACAGCCTGATTCCAGAGTCCAAGCCCTTCACTACTGTATTCTGTATCTCTCCGGTTGACTACAAGTCCCAGAGGACTTGTCTTTGATTGGTTTCATTAGCAAACCAACATTAGCTAATGTTCTTTGCTGCTCTGAATGCTGGTGAAAAGCTGGCAACAGAAGATAAGATAATTATTTTCTGGAAGATGAGTATTCCGTATAATGACTGTGTCATCCTTTGATTCAAGGCAATAGAGTGTAGTGGTTAAAATTGTTCTGTAATTAGACTTTGTGATGTTTTAGCTGAGTCCTCAGATTTCCAGTTGGTGACTTTGGTAGATTGTTTATTCTCTCTTTACCTTAATTTCTTCAGTCTGTACAATGAATAAGAGGAACAGTTCTTACCTGATAGGGTTATGGAATGGTTAAATGAGTATCTATATAAATTACTTGACTCAGTTCTTCACATGTACCAAGCACCCAATAAACAACCACCACATCACTGCCATCATCACCACCACCATCAAAGTGATTTGGCAGAAAGGTAGCCATGCTATAATGCCTAGCAGCCAGTTATATTCGTTATTCATCTTAATGTGAGTGGGATAAGTCAATCATAAAGTTACCTAGGATTGAGTGGACTTTTTCTAGACCTGGTTATCCAAACTATCTATATGTGGATCTATATCTACATACATATTGAACATGATGAATAATTAATGACCCCAATAATGATCCTGAGTACTGAATAAGAGGCAAGGGACATTTATGGAATATTTTAGAAGTGTTTTTATGAAATGTTTTATTTAGGGCATGAAAGTTTAGAACCTGTTTATACACCTTAATTTCTTTTTTTGGCCTAGGTTGGTTCATTCCCAAAGGATTCCAAATAAAACCCATTTTACCTTTTATCTTAATGCACTACCATTTTAACATCCAATTATAATATAGATTAATCAGTTAGATCACAAAAACATGCAGGAAGTCAGGAGGGCATGATGTAGCCACTAGTCCCAGATGCAGCTTGCTGGGGAGGAGGACTCAAGAGTTTTGCAGACTTCCTGCCTTTATGCCTATCAGCTATACAGTCTTAGGAAGATTACTTAACCTTTCTCAACCTGTTTTGTCACATTTAAATGGAGACTGTAAGTCTCACCTTGTAAGGTAAAATGAAGATATGCTGAATGCAAAACACCTGGTACACAAGAGGCAACATATTCAAGTATTTACAGAGAATCTGCTATAAATCTGTGCTGTCATTCAGAGATAATGAATATTCTTATGATTTAAAATAAATCTCAATGTCATGCCCCATGCTGTTAAAACACAGCCATCTCATTGCCAATAAAATAATTTAAAAAGATTATAGGTATTTTGTAGTGCATTCAGTGGAGGAGAGTTGTGCTTCCTTAAAACATCTAGACTTGGACATATCTAAGTTCTGGTAAAAAGGTATAGAAATAGCCAAAGTTATTGGTACACAGTGAACCTTAAAGCCTAAGCTTTGGAAAAAATATTAATATGGAGGGAAAAGTCTCAGGAATTATTGATACATATCATCCAGATGAATGTCCAAGATGAATATGGGACATGTTAAAATATGGGATTCAGAGGCTGAGTTCAGTAGCTCATGTCTGTAATCCCAGGACTTGGGAGTCTGAGGTCAGTGGATCACTTGAGGTCAGGAGTTTGAGACCAGCCTGGCCAACATAGTGAAACCCTGTCTCTACTAAAAATACAAATACTAGCCGGGCGTGATGGTGCATACCTGCAATCCCAACTACTGGGGAGGCTGAGGCAGGAGAATTGCTTGAACCCAGGAGGTGGAGGTTGCGGTGAGCTAGATCGTGTTATGAAACTACAGCCTGGGTGATAGAGTGAGAGTCTGTCTCAAAGAATAAAAAATGAGATTCAGAAGACCAACAGCAGGTGATAGCCGACCAAAATGTCAATAGATAAATAGGAATCAGAGCAGATCCTGGACAGAAGTGTGTCCTCTGAGCTAGGCTTGCTTAATGAGGTAATGCCTGATATTCATAGCTGAACTCTGTTACCTTCTCTGTGAGGCTTGCCAAGGGCTTTCTATCAAAATGTTACCTCCCCATCTCTGCCACTGCTCACAACCCTTGTCCTCCATGCAACTTCATTACTTCCTGAGCATTTGACACTGTCTCTTATACTGTGTATCTTGTTTATTGACTGTTTACCCCAACAGAGTGGAAACGTCTTAGGGATAGGAATTTTTGTTTATTTTGCTCACTTCTCATACCTCAGTACTTAAAAGAGTACCTTGCATATAGGAAGCATTCAGTGAATATTTGTTAATGAATAAGCTGTGTTACAGTTCGTATTTGTGTAATTCTTTGTTATTGTAAGCATATATTCCATTTAGGTAAACTATTGATAGTCCATTGCCTTCTGTAGATTTAGTCATTTTCAGTAAGTCTATTCTTAACCCTACAAAGTTCTTTTGGAAATTGCTAAGGAAAATGTGCTAACTGATAGACTAAAATCCTGATATTCATAATTCCTGTATCCAGAGTAGGCAGACCAGGTAAAGGCCCCTCCTACCACTGGTGCATAAAAATGATTATTTTAATAGGCTCTGACCATGTATACATAATAACAAGCCATGTTTGTTTCATTTATGGATAGGTATAAATATTAGCCTATAATATCAAAGGATATTCTCCAAATAAATAAGGAATGATTATTGGATGTAGTTTTCCATCAAGCTTTCTGAGGTTGCCAAAGTTCTGCTTATGCTGTAAGTCTGTAGAACTCACATCCCCTATCATGGCGGAAGTATGTGCAGTAGATTGTCCTATGTGACTCCAGATCAAGCCAATGCTCCTTACAGTTTCCTTCTAGGACACTTTCTTCTATAACATTAAATTCAGTTATGCTGTAAGTACTTTAAATATTGTTGCCAGTGCTTCCTACGAAAGATAAGTTTTTCCTTCGTAATATATGAGTAAAAGAAAAAGCATATTAAATTCTTAAAGGTAATTTTTCTCATATCCAAGAACATGTATTTTTGATTTGATAATGTGTTTTTTTTAAATTATTTTTTATTATTATACTTTAAGTTCTAGGGTACATGTGCATAACGTGCAGGTTTGTTACATATGTATACTTGTGCCATGTTGCTGTGCTGCACCCATCAACTCGTCAGCACCCATCAACTCGTCATTTACATCAGGTATAACTCCCAATGCAATCCCTCCCCCCTTCCCCCTCCCCATGATAGGCCCCGGTGTGTGATGTTCCCCTTCCGGAGTCCAAGTGATCTCATTGTTCAGTTCCCACCTATGAGTGAGAACATGCGGTATTTGGTTTTCTGTTCTTGTGATAGTTTGCTAAGAATGATGGTTTCCAGCTGCATCCATGTCCCTACAAAGGACACACACTCATCCTTTTTTATGGCTGCATAGTATTCCATGGTGTATATGTGCCACATTTTCCTAATCCAGTCTGTCACTGATGGACATTTGGGTTGATTCCAAGTCTTTGCTATTGTGAATAGTGCCGCAATAAACATAGGTGTGCATGTGTCTTTATAGCAGCATGATTTATAATCCACTGGGTATATACCCAGTAATGGGATGGCTGGGTCATATGGTACATCTAGTTCTAGATCCTTGAGGAATCGCCATACTGTTTTCCATAATGGTTGAACTAGTTTACAATCCCACCAACAATGTAAAAGTGTTCCTATTTCTCCACATCCTCTCCAGCACCTGTTGTTTCCTGACTTTTTAATGATCGCCATTCTAACTGGTGTGAGATGGTATCTCATTGTGGTTTTGATTTGCATTTCTCTGATGGCCAGTGATGATGAGCATTTTTTCATGTGTCTGTTGGCTGTATGAATGTCTTCTTTTGAGAAATGTCTGTTCATATCCTTTGCCCACTTTTTGATGGGGCTGTTTGTTTTTTTTTTGTAAATTTGTTTGAATTCTTTGTAGGTTCTGGATATTAGCCCTTTGTCAGATGAGTAGATTGCAAAAATTTTCTCCCATTCTGTAGGTTGCCTGTTCACTCTGATGGTAGTTTCTTTTGCTGTGCAGAAGCTCTTTAGTTTAATGAGATCCCATTTGTCAATTTTGGCTTTTGCTGCCGTTGCTTTTGGTGTTTTAGACATGAAGTCTTTGCCCATGCCTATGTCCTGAATGGTACTACCTAGGTTTTCCTCTAGGGTTTTTATGGTATTAGGTCTAACATTTAAGTCTCTAATCCATCTTGAATTAATTTTCGTATAAAGAGTAAGGAAAGGATCCAGTTTCAGCTTTCTACTTACAGCTAGCCAATTTTCCCAGCACCATTTATTAAATAGGGAATCCTTTCCCCATTTCTTGTTTCTCTCAGGTTTGTCAAAGATCAGATGGCTGTAGATGTGTGGTATTATTTCTGAGGACTCTGTTCTGTTCCATTGGTCTATATCTCTGTTTTGGGACCAGTACCATGCTGTTTTGGTTACTGTAGCCTTGTAGTATAGTTTGAAGTCAGGTAGCGTGATGCCTCCAGCTTTGTTCTTTTGACTTAGGATTGTCTTGGAGATGCGGGCTCTTTTTTGGTTCCATATGAACTTTAAAGCAGTTTTTTCCAATTCTGTGAAGAAACTTGTTGGTAGCTTGATGGGGATGGCATTGAATCTATAAATAACCTTGGGCAGTATGGCCATTTTCACGATATTGATTCTTCCTATCCATGAGCATGGTATGTTCTTCCATTTGTTTGTGTCCTCTTTGATTTCACTGAGCAGTGGTTTGTAGTTCTCCTTGAAGAGGTCCTTTACATCCCTTGTAAGTTGGATTCCTAGGTATTTTATTCTCTTTGAAGCAATTGTGAATGGAAGTTCATTGATGATTTGGCTCTCTGTTTGTCTGTTACTGGTGTATAAGAATGCTTGTGATTTTTGCACATTAATTTTGTATCCTGAGACTTTGCTGAAGTTGCTTATCAGCTTAAGGAGATTTTGGGCTGAGACAATGGGATTTTCTAAATATACAATCATGTCATCTGCAAAGAGGGACAATTTGACTTCCTCTTTTCCTAACTGAATACCCTTGATTTCTTTCTCTTGCCTGATTGCCCTAGCCAGAACTTCCAACACTATGTTGAATAGGAGTGGTGAGAGAGGGCATCCCTGTCTTGTGCCAGTTTTCAAAGGGAATTTTTCCAGTTTTTGCCCATTCAGTATGATATTGGCTGTGGGTTTGTCATAAATAGCTCTTATTATTTTGAGGTACGTTCCATCAATACTGAATTTATTGTGCGTTTTTAGCATGAAGGGCTGTTGAATTTTGTCAAAAGCCTTTTCTGCATCTATTGAGATAATCATGTGGTTATTGTCTTTGGTTCTGTTTATATGCTGGATTATGTTTATTGATTTGCGAATGTTGAACCAGCCTTGCATCCCAGGGATGAAGCCCACTTGATCATGGTGGATAAGCTTTTTGATGTGCTGCTGGATTCGGTTTGCCAGTATTTTATTGAGGATTTTTGCATCGATGTTCATCAGGGATATTGGTCTAAAATTCTCTTTTTTTGTTATGTCTCTGCCAGGCTTCGGTATCAGGATGATGTTGGCCTCATAAAATGAGTTAGGGAGGATTCCCTCTTTTTCTATTGATTGGAATAGTTTCAGAAGGAATGGTACCAACTCCTCCTTGTACCTCTGGTAGAATTCAGCTGTGAATCCATCTGGTCCTGGACTTTTTTTGGTTGGTAGGCTATTAATTATTGCCTCAATTTCAGAGCCTGCTATTGGTCTATTCAGGGATTCAACTTCTTCCTGGTTTAGCCTTGGAAGGGTGTAAGTGTCCAGGAAATTATCCATTTCTTCTAGATTTTCCAGTTTATTTGCGTAGAGGTGTTTATAGTATTCTCTGATGGTAGTTTGTATTTCTGTGGGGTCAGTGGTGATATCCCCTTTATCATTTTTTATTGCGTCGATTTGATTCTTCTCTCTTTTCTTCTTTATTAGTCTTGCTAGCGGTCTGTCAATTTTGTTGATGTTTTCAAAAAACCAACTCCTGGATTCATTGATTTTTTTGGAGGGTTTTTTGTGTCTCTATCCCCTTCAGTTCTGCTCTGATCTTAGTTATTTCTTGCCTTCTGCTAGGTTTTGAATGCGTTTGCTCTTGCTTCTCTAGTTCTTTTAATTGTGATGTTAGAGTGTCAATTTTAGATCTTTTCCTGCTTTCTCTTGTGGGCATTTAGTGCTATAAATTTCCCTCTACACACTGCTTTAAATGTGTCCCAGAGATTCTGGTATGTTGTATCTTTGTTCTCATTGGTTTCAAAGAACATCTTTATTTCTGCCTTCATTTCGTTATATACCCAGTAGTCATTCAGGAGCAGGTTGTTCACTTTCCATGTAGTTGAGCGGTTTTGATTGAGTTTCTTAGTCCTGAGTTCTAGTTTGATTACACTGTGGTCTGAGAGACAGTTTGTTACAATTTCTGTTCTTGTACATTTGCTGAGGAGTGCTTTATTTCCAATTATGTGGTCAATTTTGGAATAAGTGCGATGCGGTGCTGAGAAGAATGTATATTCTGTTGATTTGGGGTGGAGAGTTCTGTAGATGTCTATTAGGTCTGCTTGCTGCAGAGATGAGTTCAATTCCTGGATATCCTTGTTAACTTTCTGTCTCGTTGATCTGTCTAATGTTGACAGTGGAGTGTTGAAGTCTCCCATTATTTTTGTATGGGAGTCTAAGTCTCTTTGTAAGTCTCTAAGGACTTGCTTTATGAATCTGGGTGCTCCTGTATTGGGTGCATATATATTTAGGATAGTTAGCTCTTCCTGTTGAATTGATCCTTTTACCATTATGTAATGGCCTTCTTTGTCTCTTTTGATCTTTGATGGATTAAAGTCTGTTTTATCAGAGACTAGTATTGCAACCCCTGCTTTTTTTTGTTCTCCATTTGCTTGGTAAATCTTCCTCCATCCCTTTATTTTGAGCCTATGTGTGTCTCTGTGTGTGAGATGGGTCTCCTGAATACAGCAGACTGATGGGTCTTGACTCTTTATCCAGTTTGCCAGTCTGTGTCTTTTAATTGGAGCATTTAGTCCATTTACATTTAAGGTTAATATTGTTATGTGTGAACTTGATCCTGCCATTATGATATTAACTGGTTATTTTGCTCGTTAGTTGATGCAGTTTCTTCCTAGCCTAAATGGTCTTTACATTTTGGCATGGTTTTGCAATGGCTGGTACTGGTTGTTCCTTTCCATGTTTAGTGCTTCCTTCAGGGTCTCTTGTAAGGCAGGCCTAGTGGTGACAAAATCTCTAAGCATTTGCTTATCTGTAAAGGATTTTATTTCTCCTTCACTTATGAAACTTAGTTTGGCTGGATATGAAATTCTGGGTTTAAAATTCTTTTCTTTAAGAATGTTGAATATTGGCCCCCACTCTCTTCTGGCTTGTAGAGTTTCTGCCGAGAGATCTGCTGTTAGTCTGATGGGCTTCCCTTTGTGGGTAACCCGACCTTTCTCTCTGGCTGCCCTTAAGATTTTTTCCTTCATTTCAACTTTGGTGAATCTGGCAATTATGTGTCTTGGAGTTGCTCTTCTCGAGGAGTATCTTTGTGGCGTTCTCTGTATTTCCTGGATTTGAATGTTGGCCTGCCCTACTAGGTTGGGGAAGTTCTCCTGGATGATATCCTGAAGAGTGTTTTCCAACTTGGTTCCATTTTCCCCCTCACTTTCAGGCACCCCAATCAGACGTAGATTTGGTCTTTTTACATAATCCCATACTTCTTGCAGGCTTTGTTCATTTCTTTTTCTTCTTTTTTCTTTTGGTTTCTCTTCTCGCTTCATTTCGTTCATTTGATCCTCAATCGCTGATACTCTTTCTTCCAATTGATCAAGTCGGTTACTGAAGCTTGTGCATTTGTCACGTATTTCTCGTGTCATGGTTTTCATCTCTTTCATTTCGTTTATGACCTTCTCTGCAATAATTACTCTAGCCATCAATTCTTCCACTTTTTTTTCAAGATTTTTAGTTTCTTTGCGCTGGGTACGTAATTCCTCCTTTAGCTCTGAGAAGTTTGATGGACTGAAGCCTTCTTCTCTCATCTCATCAAAGTCATTCTCCGTCAAGCTTTGATCCGTTGCTGGCGATGAGCTGCGCTCCTTTGCCGGGGGAGATGCGCTCTTATTTTTTGAATTTCCAGCTTTTCTGCCCTGCTTTTTCCCCATCTTTGTGGTTTTATCTGCCTCTGGTCTTTGATGATGATGGTGATGTACTGATGGGGTTTTGGTGTAGGTGTCCTTCCTGTTTGATAGTTTTCCTTCTAACAGTCAGGACCCTCAGCTGTAGGTCTGTTGGAGATTGCTTGAGGTCCACTCCAGACCCTGTTTGCCTGGGTGTCAGCAGCAGAGGCTGCAGAAGATAGAATATTGCTGAACAGCGAGTGTACCTGTCTGATTCTTGCTTTGGAAGCTTCCTCTCAGGGGTGTACTCCACCCTGTGAGGTGTGGGGTGTCAGACTGCCCCTAGTGGGGGATGTCTCCCAGTTAGGCTACTCAGGGGTCAGGGACCCACTTGAGCAGGCAGTCTGTCCCTTCTCAAATCTCAACCTCCGTGTTGGGAGATCCACTGCTGTCTTCAAAGCTGTCAGACAGAGTCCTTTGCATCTGCAGAGGTTTCTGCTGCTTTTGGCTTTTGTTGTTGTTTACTGTGCTCTGTCCCCAGAGGTGGAGTCTACAGAGACAGGCAGGTTTCCTTGAGCTGCTGTGAGCTCCACCCAGTTCGAGCTTCCCAGCAGCTTTGTTTACCTACTTAAGCCTCAGCAATGGCGGACGCCCCTCCCCCAGCCTCGCTGCTGCCTTGCCAGGAGATCGCAGACTGCTGTGCTAGCAATGTGGGAGGCTCCGTGGGTGTGGGACCCTCCCAGCCAGGTGTGGGATATAATCTCTGGTGTGCCTGTTTGCTTAAGGTGCAGTATTGGGGTGGGAGTTACCCGATTTTCCAGGTGTTGTGTGTCTCAGTTCCCCTGGCTAGGAAAAGGGATTCCCTTTCCCCTTGCACTTCCCCGGTGAGGCGATGCCTCGCCCTGCTTCAGCTATCGCTGGTCGGGCTGCAGCAGCTGACCAGCACCGATTGTCCGGCACTCCCTAGTGAGATGAACCCAGTACCTCAGTTAAAAATGCAGAAGTCACTGGTCTTCTGTGTCGCTCGCGCTGGGAGTTGGAGACTGGAGTTGTTCCTATTCGGCCATTTTGCTCCGCTCCCCCCGCCATAATGTGTTTTAATGAAAAAAAAATTCAGCGAACAATCACTGTGGTAGGCAGACAGTCATTTATAGCTTCCCAAAGTGTCCACGTCCCAATCCTCAGAAGCTTTGAATATCTTACCTTGGACAGCAAAAGAATATCTTACCTTGGATAATCACATTGTAGACATGATTAAATTTAAGGACCTTGAGATAAGGAGATTTTCCTAAAATATCTGGGTGCATACAATCTAATAATTTGAATCTTTAAAAGTGGAGATTTTTTTCCCATATCACCCATAAAGAAGGTGATATGAAGATGTTGTGCTGCTGACTTTGAAGATGAAGGAAGAGAACAGCTCACCAAAGAATACAGGCAACCTATAGAAACTGGAAAAAAAAAAAAACAACAACTGAAAACCAAATTCTCCTTTAGAACCTCCATAAAGGAAACTCTGCCTTGCCCTGCAGACAGGTTGATTTTAGCCCAGTGAGACCCGTTTAGGATTTTTTTACCTAAAGAGCTGTAAGATAGTATACTTTTGTTATTTTAAGCCACTAAGTTCGTGGTGATTTGCTACAACAGCAATATAAAATTAATATAGTCACTGGCTGTTGAGTGAACAATACTTGTCGTATTTATTTTAAAACTTTGTTCTGTAAAACAACTGTTAGACTTGTGCAAGTAAACAGGTTATTAAGAAAATTTTTCTTGCTATTAATGTCATATGAATTAAAGTGTATTTTGAGCTAAGTATTTCTATGGGTGACATTGTAATTCAAAAATCAGACAATTTTGAAATATTTGAACTATGACAGATTATCTTACAGTCATTTAGGACATATTTCCTTTGCATTCTTAGTCCAAACACTATGAAATCTCTTTGGCAATTTTTAGTGGGTACATTTCAATGTTTGACTTGTTGGCTTACATCTTGTTTACAGGCGCTGGAGTTAATTTTTCATGAGTGATAAATTGTCAGTTAACATGAACTTTTGCAAGTGAAATTTGAAACTCTACTAACTGTTGAGCATAATATTAATGTGTATTAGGTCAAATGGCTAAACACAATGCATTGGCACTGATTCAACATCCTAATGATCCAACTGCATTCCTTTGCATGAATAGTATTATTTATAGTAGTTTAATTCATAGTATTCTTTAGCTCTGAGTTTTGTTTAATCTAAGAAGGCTAGTGAAGTTAATTATGTTGTCTAGAAATGGAAAAAGAAATCCACCAACAACCACTAAGATTGCTGCTAATGTTGATATGATTGAATTCATAGTAGAGGCAGCTGGATTTAATTATCAGTTTGCAATGTTGCGGTTTCAGCAGCAGTTGCTGAGGAATGGATAACGCAAGTAGCCTTCAAAGCCACTCACATTAGAGATAAAAACCTTGTCATTCAGTCAGACAGCTGACTGAACAAGTATTAAAATGAACAAAGATTTCCCAAGGGAGGTTGCAGACTAAGGTTTGGTTTTGTCTCCTTGGCTTCAATTCAAATATGTCAGACACATAGGATTTTTCTCTTTTCTAACTTAAAGTGTTAGCCATTTGTAGCATTAGAGGTGGGTTTGGGGAATAGGTTGAGAGCGGGGGCATTTAGTGGCAATTATATAAATCTTTGGTTAGCTAATTACTCCACTCTATTCAGCTCATTTATGGGGAGAAATGTAGAAAAGAATCCCCAGGTTCTAATTATTTTAACAGTGTTACCTAAGTACTAACTTAAATACTTTCACAGCTATGACTGAGTTTGCTAAGAGCAACAGTGGTGACTGGTAGCAGAAATCAAATATTTTCCCTGTAAATCAGGTTTTCTCAACAGCAACACTATTGACATTTTGAGCCAGATAATTCTCTGTTGGGGAAGGGTGGGGGCTGTCCTTTGCATTATGTTCAGCAGCATTTCTAGCCTCTATGTGCGGAATGCTAGAGCACTCTCTCCCTGTTGTGAAGGCTAAAAATGTCTCTAGATATTGCCAGAAGTCCACTGTGGGAGGGGGTGCAAAATTCTCCTCACTGAGAACCACTGCTATAAGTCTGAGAGGAAACAATGCAAATTACTTTTGGAAGGTACCAGTTTCTCATTCTAACAAGCTCTTGGTGGTGTCACTTTACTATTCCGTAAAAATGGCAGTTCCTGTGCTTAGTATCCCCAAGAGAATGGAATACTTGCAGGAAATACTAACATCTTAGAGTTTAAGTGGGTGTGTAACCACACAGACACTCCTGACCTTTATACATCAGCTTTGTTTGCTTTTACAAATAATATCTTTATGATATTTTAGACTGAACATTCAGAAGCATAATGTCTCTCAACATAAATTCTATAGTTGTAGCTGCTTCTCTGCACAGCAGTACTTCATCCTGTAGGAAGCAGCCCTTTAGCTACATAAGATATGAAACAGCAGGATGCAATAAGAAACGAATGAATCTTTAATGAATAGTTTTTAATAGAAGTCACATTGTTTTAATAATGGGGAAGATAACATGGCATTAGTGCTGGCAATTAATTAAGGAATTCTTGCCAAGATAATTGGTAATCATTTTCTTAATTTCTTTGTGTGATTCAATAAATACATTTTGTGGGTTTTTTTTTTTTCCAGTGTGATAATATTAGCTGACTGAATTGTAGCTCTCTTTGCACGAAGGTTAGAGTTACCAAAATGTTCAGGGAATTTGTCCTGCATTATGTTGACTAATATATCTAAAAAATAGTTAAAGATTTGCCTGTTTTTAAAAGTATGATGCAAAATAAAACACAGATAGCAGAAATCAAATATTTTCCCTGTAAATCAGGGTTTCTCAACAACAGCACTATTGACATTTTGAGCCAGATAATTCCTTGTTGCGGGGGCTGACCTGTGCATTATGTTCAGCAGCATTTCTGGCCTCTATGCGCTGAATGCTAGAACACCCCCTCCCAGTTAGGTCCATTTGCGAGATCTTGGTATATTTTTATACCCTTTCACCTCAAAACCCCCACCTAAAGAACACTGGAGTGCACAGATCAGGTACAGTCTGAATGGAGGAGAATGAGCCAGGAAATCTGAATTGTGTTCCTGGCTTTCTCACTTATATGACCTTGAACAGGCTGAGATTTACTCTTCTTGTTTTCCTTATATACAGTAGGCAATAAATCACCCCCCCAATCCCTCATAAAATATTATCAGGATTAATTAGAGAATTCATTTGAAGTGTTTTGTGAGCCTAGAAGAAAAGCACTATCTGTAATACAAGATATTACTCGTTTTTTTCTTCCTGCTCTTCTCTGTGCTATGCAGCTCTGCTTCCCCAGTCTACTCTCATCTATCCATTTAGCTGCTGGGGGTTGATTAAACTGTTACTCACACTCTTTCCCAGCTTGCATTAAAGGAACAGTATTAGATTTCATTTTGTTGAGAGATTTAAACACTACCATGTCTGACAGATTTTGAATTCACCTCTTAAATGCATTCCTACAGGCCCCAGTCACAATATCAACAAAGTTGAAAACACCAACTTTATTTTTTAGTCACCTTGAATAAAAATGATGCTGTTTATTTTTAACACGTTTGAAATATTCTGATACAAACACTATCAGTTCTGATGGACTTCAGTAATGGGAATAGTGTCTGTGCTATATTTTTATGGAAAACTTATTTCTAACAGTTCTCTTTTTTTTGTAAATCTAATTGCTTTTGGTTCACCAAGAATTCATGGGCAATTGCTTTTCTCACTATTACAAATATATTGCAAGTGGAGTTTTATATTCAGGGTTGCTGACCTGAATCTGTTTTCCTTCACAGTAATCTTGTGCTGTTTCCAAGCTTAGGAAGGCTGACAGAGTTTGAAAAGACAATATTCATCAGTCAGACTGTGGGTGCTGCTTTTGCATCTTTTATACATAATTGTCAAAACATTCTATTAATACCCAACTACAGGCCAATGCATGAAAATATAATCGGAACATTGCAGAAGTGATGCAGAGACAAACAGGAACTTGAAACTGTTCCTCATTTTTGACACCAATTTACTGGTATCCCACACAAATTTGGTGTTCTCAATTTCTGAAGAAATTATCTATATCAGACCTGCAGGCTCATGGTCCAGAGGTTATAGGAAATGTCACTTTATATTAAAAAAGAACCCACCTCAAACCTGGCTTTGTGCTTTGCTCCTTGCATTAATAATGATGTCTTTCCAGCTCTCATTCTGCTTTTCAGTCCTGGGGGACACATATTTTAATTTTTTATTGGCTGTGGTAGAGTTTCAGCAGATTCATAGGAAGCGCTTCCCGTATGCTTCCTGATCCATGCAACCAGAGGGTACAGAGGGGTGTGTATGCTTGTATGTGTGTGTTTGGGGTGTGTGTGTGTGTGTGTATGCATGTGCTGGTTGATGAGGGAGGAGTGACAACTGTTGATTTCAATTGACATAGCCCATTTGTGTCCTTAATTAAAGTAGATACAAATCAGAATATTTTTATGCACTTAGCCATTTTTCCCCTCCTAACAGGTCTTGGACTTTGAAATTTGATGGTAAAATGGATTGGATGGTAAAAGTAATAAAGGAGAAGTCAGTTCATCCATGATTTAATCTATATGGTAAAATCTATCAAAATTCAAAGGTTTATAACATTGCATGTTAGGAAAAAGTTTTGGTTACCGATATAATCTACTAGTGCCCACAGTTTCCACCCTCCTCCACGCTCCTCATGGCTGCCTGGCCTGACAGCATTTGAAAGGTGGGGCATTGTGTATGCCTTAACATTTAGTTTTAATTTATACTCCCTAAAATTTTTATGTGTAAATATTTTCCAATTTAAATGTTTAACCATAAAATATATTTAGAGACTGAAAACAGAAAATATCATATTTATGATAATTTGCCATTTTAAGAAAGGACACAGTGCTTCTCAAATAAGTAGTTGTATGATCCGACTCTTCAGGTGATGACAGCTTTGTTGATTGACAGGCAAGTGGAGGGGGGTTGTCTGGGCAGTCCATCATTAATACAGGTGTAAATCACCCGGTGGAGCAGAAAACAAACATGTGGCACACGTATTTATATCTGAATTATAATATTTATTCCCCACCTAAGCTACAATGTATTCTGAAAAAGGGTTACTGGGATCCTTTCTTTCTGCATGGGTTTCACATTGCTCAATGAAAATATGTTACAGTTGTTGAAAAAAGGTTTTTATGAGAATATTTGAATCATATTTTCTATCATAATCTCAATTATCTTTAAAAATCTGGAATCCTGCTTTTCATGTATGTAAGTGGAAGAGCTAACTAGAAAGCTTTATATCATTAGATAAAAGTTAATGGTGTCTTTACTTCCCAACATCCCCCAAATTTGTCTGTCATATATTTTGATATCCAAATTAGTGCCTTATATATGTAGCACCCATCCTTAATTTTGCCCTTGAATAATTTTAACTGTATAAAGTTTGCCTCCTTTTAACAAGGTGGGAATGACGGTACATGTACGATAAGCTGTTTGATACCAGAGAGTGTATGGTACTTAGCATCTTCTCAGGCCCAAGTATTTTTAGAACTGGAAAAAAAATAGCCTTCAAAGACCATTTCCCCAGTCATCTGGCTTTTTAAAGAGGACTAAGCTTGTCCAAAACTGAGCTCCTCATCTTCATCTTGAACTTACTCCTGCCAGGGGTTGCTTCTTCTTATGCAAGTACTTTTCTTCCCATTGTCCAGGCCAAAAATCTGGATATCATCCTTGACTTCTGTCTTTCTTTTATACCCCATGCCCAATCTTTCAAAAAATTCCTTGGTTTTATGTTCAGATTATGTCCAGAACCTGTCACTTTTTACCACTTCCATTGCTCTAGCTTTATTCAAGTTACCATCATCTTTTGCTTTATTATAGTAGCCTCTTAACTGGTTCCCTCCTTTCACCTTTGCTTTTTTTTCTCTTCGTACAAAGCAGTCAGAATGATCTGAGGACAATGTAGGCAAAGTGTGTTCTTCCTTTGATTAAAAGCCACAGTGGCTCCCCACTTATCCACTGCATATGAGAATCTACATGATCTGCCTCCATTACCCTCTTCTCTCTCTGAACTCATGTCCTTAGACTTCCCCACTTCCCTCTCTCCTTTCCAACCACACTGGACTCTTTGCTGTTTCTCATATATGCTGGGCATGTTCCTGCCTCAGGCCTTTGCACTGGCTCTTGTTCAACTTCTGTCATGCCTGTACACTTCTGCTAGATATCTGTACAATGGGCTCCACCTATCCTTTAGTGTCTCATTACCATGAAAGTATCTTGACTATCTTTGAAATTACAACTTGTTTTCTTGGCTGTCTGTATCCTCCCTACCTTGTTTAGCATTGTTTTCCCCTCTCTGACACCGCTTTCTAGCAGACACACTGTTTGTTTGTTTTAGTCATCACCTACTACAATGTCAGATATCTGAAGGCAGGATTTTTTTTTTTTTTTCAATGTCATAGTCACAGCCCAGAACAGTGCTTGGTACATGGCATATTCTAAATAATCATTCTCATTAATTTACTATTTTCTGTGGATAAATTTTCACTTCCATCATTTACCTAGATTCTCCTCTGTGCTTCTTGGACAATTTCACACAAATGTTAGATCTTGACTCATGAGTTGACTTTGAACAGATAGAAAGAAGCCAGAGGCATTAAAAGAGCTGGGAGAGGGTTTGCAAAGATACTGATGTAGTAAGAGAGCAGTGTGTGAAGATTTGAGAGTGGAAAGAGGCAAGAGTGTATGAAAGGAAATGGTGCGAGAACAACATGCAAAAGTTAACAGCAAACAGATTATCAAGTGTATTGTATATTATACCAAGGTATCTGAATGTATCCTCAAGCAGTGGTGAGTCATTAAAAGATTACACAGGAGTTGGCTTACTAAGATTAGTATTTTGGGGAAAAAAACTCTGCAAAGTAAATTCCTTTTAGAAATTATGTACTCTTCAAATTTGTAGGTGGGTATAGAGAACAATTTTTCTCATATCATGAAATAATATTCTATACCTAAATGAATTTGGATCCAAGTTATAGACACAGTTATATTTGCACATCTGAGCATGAGCAAGGGCTTGTGTGATCTATGTAAAAATAATGCCTTTGGACCCTGTCACAATTTTAAGAATTTTGTATTACTGAAGTGATGTTTCCACTTTACCATCATGACAGGAGGCTCATTACTGTAATCATTGAATGTATTTTGATATTATTTGCAGCTAAAGGGAAAATGATAACTTTCATTTTAATCAGAGGCATTTTCAATTACTCTTCAATCTAAATTCATAAAGAAAAATGGACTAAAATTTTTAGTACGGAATCCAATTTCTTTTTGAAAACCAAGACTTTTCTTTGTGGAAGAAAAATTAATCCATAGAGGAGGAAATTTTGTTTATGGAGGTGTTGGAGGATGATATTTTAGAGACAGTATGCAAGTTGCCAAACAGCAATTGTGCTTTTGTAGGTAAAGAGCCTCTACCAGGTGGACAGACTCTGGAAACAGCCACATGTTCAATTAAAATGTTTTAGTAAATTTATTGAGAGTCAGGTAGTTTTTCGTTTTTATCTCAACTTCCAGCACATCAAAGGAACTTAGCTTTAATTGCCTCTTGTAGGAATTAATCTGTATGGAAGCCTATCTCTAAATAGCCAGAGAGGCCATGACCAAATGTGAAGCCAATCTTCTCTCCACACTTGCAAGTGCCCCAAAGAGATTTGCTCACATGTAAACAGACCCCTATTGGGTTCCTATTAGTAGAGTTAGAAAAACTTATTTTAAATTGAGATTTTAGAAATTCTAATAACTTTTTGTCAGTTGGGATTTTTGATTCCAAGAAAGAGAAACTGGTTAGTTATTTTAAGCCCCAAAAGACTTTACTGGAAGGCTAATGGGGGAAGAAAGGGGAATACAAGTTGATGGGAATATGGAGTCTGATACAGAAAATTTACAGATGCCAGAGAGCTCTGGGGAAAGCAGGAGCCACAGTTATAGCAGAATTCTATTGCTGCTGCAAGGAATCTGGCCTCCAGAAACAACTTCATGTTTCAGGTTGCCAGAAGCAAGTGGCTGATAGGCTAACAGGGAGTGGGTGAAACAGAGAGCAGCGCTGTCCTTTTCTGTCCTCAGTGGGAGACAATAGTACAGGTAGGTCTTAACTACTAAGATAATCCCAAATGGAGAATTTCATCCAAAGGGAGACCACAGTGTTCATAAGGAATCATGGGTTAGGGAGATTGGGTACTCTCAAAATGATAACTATATCCTCCATTTGTTATTTGATTGTATGTTGTCTTGCTTTATTTGAAGTGACTGGTAGGATTGGGGTAAGGATTTTTCCTTTGTAAGTTGGCTTAAAATATCCATGTATCTATAGCTATGCACATAGTATATAGATTTCTTTCTCTTGTGGAAAAGTAGCTGTGGGTTGGAATGGAAAGTGAGGAAGGTTTTATACAGACCAAATTTACGGTCTGCCTGTAGTAACTCAGGATTATTTATAGTACTGGAGACACAAATTGTTGGTTTGCATTATGCTTGAATTGCTCTTCTTTTCCCATGCCCAATACTTCTGAGTTACTAACAAAAGAAGGCAGAGTAGACAAAAAAAGTCTTGTATATTTTTCTTCAAATTGGGTTAACATCAAAGAGAACCACTGATAAAAACTGAAGCAGATGTATGTGCACATATGTACATGCACACAGAAACCTATATGTATATATTTATACATTTTATATACTCTTAACTGTTAAGAGTCAATTGCAGGCCTGATGTCCCTAAACATTTTAATAGGTGTTTCTTAAGAACAATTTTTTATAACCATATGATAATTGTCAAAATCAAAAAATTAGTATGTACATAATACTGCAGTCTATAGAACTTACTCAGATTTTACCAATTGGCCACATGTCCTTTGTAGGAAAAGAAAATCTCAGATACTGTATTTTTTTTTTTTTTTTCTTTTGAGATGGAATCTTGCTCTGTCATCCAGGCTGGAGTGCAGTGGCACCATCTCAACTCACTGCTATCTCCGCCTCTCCAGTTCAAGCGATTCTCCTGCCTCAACCTCCTGAGTAGTTGGGGTTACAGGCATCCACCACCACGCCTACGTTTTGTATTTTTAGTAGATACGGGGTTTCACCATGTTGGCCAGGCTGTTCTCGAACTCCTGACCTCAGGTGATTTGCCTGCCTCGGCCTCTCCAAAGTGCTGGGAATACAGGCGTGAGCCACTGCACCCAGCCTTTTTTTTCTGTTGTCATGTCTTGTTGGTCTTTGAAATGTGAAATACTCCATCATTAATTTGGAAACAAAGCTTTTATTTGTTGATATATTTTAATAATTTGGCCATTATTTTATAGAAAGTCCCTCATCTGGTGTTTGGCTGATTATTCCTTATGAATCAATTTAGGTTATAGACTTTTGACAGGAGAAAACAAAAATGATGCTGTAGTTTCAGCATGTCGTGTCAGGAAGCACATGAAGTCAAATCTAATTTCTGCTGATATTAACTTTATCAGTTGGTTAAGGTGGCTTCGCTATGGGTTTCTCCATTGTAAAGTTATTGTTTTCCTTTTGTAATTAGTAAGTATTTAGTGTGGAGATACTTTGAGACAATGGAAATAATCTGTTTCCTGTCCAACTTTTGCCTACTGATTATAGTATTTATTGATAATTCTTGTCAAATGTTGATTTTTCTAATTAAATTATTCCTTCTAAATTTAAAAGTTGGATTTTTATTGCAAGGAATGACTTTCCTTATTTGTTTATTTGTATGAGGGTGGACAAATGAATACTTATTCACTGTGCTATAAGCGTTTATTTTTACTATTTTGATGCTGAAATTATCCCAGATTTTCCCCATGTTAGCCCTTCGAATGGGCTAACTTTAGTTTACTTCCCCAAGGGTCTTCCCTATAGCACAGTGCTTTGTATAATACTTAATAACTGTATTGAATTTGCCAATAAACCAAGCATCATTTCCTCTAAAATTTTCTACCTTACCAAAGTAAACTTTTCTAAAAAGCAAATTCAGGAGAATGTACAAAACTGTATATATATCATGGGTTGAACATAATTCATATTTTTCTTATTTTGTCTAATCTATGACTTTTGACTTTTAATATAATTTCCTTTATATCTATTCGTTATTTTATAAAATATAAGATATTTTTCAAAATTTAGAGTAAGTACTCAGTTGAGTCTCTTGTCTGAAATAACAGACAAGTTGGTTTGTGTGTTACCTCTCCATCTGCCATCCTAAGGGAAGTTGGGAAACCTCAGGCAAGATTAATGACAGTAGAAATTTTGTTCCATGATTAACTTATATTCTGTCAGACACCGCTTTGGAACAGGTTTATAACCTTCTTTCCTCTATGCTATTTCCCTACACTATTTGCTTAAAGATTTTTTTTTTTCAAATTAGTCATCATTCACTTCTTATTTCCTTTGTAGAAAAATTAAGAATTATAAAAGAGACAAAATACCAAAATACTACTTGTACTTTGATTAAATCTTGAGATAATTTTTAAATGGCACCTGCAACTTACCCTAGACCTGGTGAAATGTCTTGTGAGGACAATATTAACTCATCCAACATTAACAGAATGGTACTTATGTGGCAGGCATTATACTCAGAGCTTAATTAAGTTTTTGCTCCATCTTCAAAAGACTAACAGTATAGTTGGAGATGAGGTCCATAAGCAAAAATTCCCAAAAAGTTAACAAGAGCAGTATACAAGTTGTTCTGAAAATAAGGGAGAGGTGCTGACTTCTCCTGGAGGAAGCTAGTGAGCAAGGTGCTTTTGAGAATAAGTGCACATCAGTGTCCAAGAAAAGAGATTTTCTTCATATATTTTGGGATGGTTGAAATCAAATAATTTATTCTAAATGATACTATAATTGAGTTGAACAAAAGTACTGATCATTTTAAATTAAACAAAGAATGTTATAAAACCAGTATTATTAGTTTGGGAACATGTTCTGTCTGACAAATTTGCTCTGGTATAATTAGGTGACATAATGATCAAACAAATGAACAGAAGTAGTAAATGAAGCCTATCTCGAATGTTGTAAAGCTTTTGATTTTTTTGTCTGATGTAATTGGATTATTATGATTCTTCATATTGGATAATTAAAAAATACTAAACCTTGTGTCCAGAAATCCCTGAAAAGGGGATGTGCATGGTTAAGCTCCATGACTGAATGAAATCCTTTATATTACAAGCCAATTTTTTGGTGAATTTGCACTTAGGTATATTTTTCTCTGAAAGAATCCTTAAGTCTTACCAGATTCTCAGTGGGTCCCTTAAATCGCTCCAAATTAAGAAGCATTTGTGGAGTGGTATGCTGAAAGTAGAACTATTATTATGCTGAAAGTACAAGTCTATTAGAATTTTAGCCCCAGACTAGCTACACTCAGTACAGTCTTAGGCTAATAATTTAATTTTCCTATGCTTTAGTTTCTTCATTTCTAAACCAGGAGATTTAACTAAGGTCAGTTCTCCTCCACAGACATATTCTCAATTGACAAGTACATCTTAAAGATTTTTACAACTTTAAGTGGACACAGGTTCAGTTTTACAGCCTTTACAGTGTTGGCACTAAGAGTGTACTAAGAAATTTGAATCTTGCTGTTCAGTTTCCCTTGAAAAACATTTGTCTACTCTGGGCCCATATTACTGCACAGCAGCCCTTTGGAGATCAGTGCTCATATATTTGGGCAATTGAATGTGCTCAGGGTCTCCACAGACCCCACCATGCCCTACAGTCTCACAGCAGCCTGCTCCACCAATTTATATGGCTTTCTGGCTCTGGAAGCATTTGGTATGGTCTCCTCAGATATGCACAATACACCATTAAGCTAAGGAAAGAGAATGTATCAGATTATTGGGAGGTGATAACAGTGCTATGAATGGACAGCTTCAGTGCACCTTTACTGAAATAATTCTGAGGTTCGCTGTGTTCCTATATGTACCCTGATTGTGGAGGAAGTTTTAACACTTTTTGCTGAAAACGATTTCTCTGCTTGGAGTTGAAACTGATCATCAACTTATATTGGGCCTCTTATATGATACTCTTACACATTTGCTGGGAACCAATATTTTAGGATGTTATGTTATACCAAAGAGGATCTGAGATTGTTAGAAAGTGTGTGATAAAACTGCTCAGGCCCTGTATTTACACAAGTAAAATGAAACCTGAAGTAATTGTACATTTCAAGTTACTTCATTGACTAGATCAGGGATCTGCAAGTTTTTCTGTAAAGAGACAGGAAATATCTGTTTGTTTTGCAGGCCGTATTATCTTTTTTTATAAGCACATAAGGCATCTTAGACAATACATAAATACATAAATGAATGATCATGGCTGTGTTTCAATAAAACCTTACTTAGAAATAGAGGTAGATTTGGCTTGTGGGTTGTAATTTGCCAGCCCCTAGGCTAGGTAATCATTAGAATATGGTGTCTATGAAGAATAATCACAAAGATTAAAACAGGATGCTACTACAGGAGGTATTAGAAAAGAAGACCCACAGGAAAAGTGATCTGGGATTGCTTAACTTCCCCAAGAGGAGACTCTTGGGTAATATAATTTATGTTTGACATAGAAAATAATTTCTTGACAATAAAAGTGGTTACATTTTAGAATGATTATTAAGGCAGTTTGCAGACTCTTTCTGAAAGGTTGTAAACATAGTATAATTTTTCATCTTTCTGAGTTAGTTTTCAATAGGTATATGAACAGGATAATCTCTAGGCACTGGGAGATGAACAACTAGAAATGTAAATTCAGTTTTACATTCACTGTCGTTCATCTCCCATTGGACAGAAGCAGACCAACAATTCAGATTTCTGATGTTTATATTAGTAGTTAGTACTTTCATATTCTTAGGAAAGGATTTTTTAAACCCCTTTCCTGATCTCTGAAATGCCCAAGTGTTCTAAGTAGCATGGTTGATTAACATACAACAAATCTATTAGTAGTGCATTTAATGATGATGAAATGCTACGTACATTTAAAATAACAGATATAATAGCTAACTTAACAGAATTATCCTAAAGTTGTTTTGGAATCCTCAGAATACTTTTACTTGTTCTCTCAAGTTATCTGTGCAGACTACTGTGATTTCGTGAAGGGAGAACTCAAGATTATACACCTACTTTTCATTTACTTTTTTGGTCATGTTTCATGTGTCTCTACCTTAAGGCAATAGCTACAGTAACTTTAGTTGGCTTTGGGCTACTATCTCACTTATATCAAATAGATTCATAGAAAAATATGGTGACAGCATTGGTGGGGAGTTTGGAGGACATCTAATTCAAACCTCTCATATTTAGGACAAAGAAATGAGAACCCTGGGTTGAGTTTTCATGCACCTGATGAGGAACTAGAACTTCAGATAGACTGTTTATTACACAAAAATAACTTTTTAAATTTGAGATTTTTTTGGCCAAAAAATTTTATAAGGCAATAAACTCAGGTTTCATAGATCTATGTAGGATTTGTTGTTGTATATAACCCATTTAAGTTTAAATACCCAATTCTTTTTGAGGGCTGGACTCCGGTCATTCTGGCAGTTAATTATTTTATTTTCCTAACATGAGTTCTGTATTATGAGAATTTATGCTCTCCATTCCAATACTGGAATAAAATAAGAGCATGATACTAGAGATTGCCATCCCATGTGGTGTGTTAAAGATTCAATCGATTCTGTTGCAGTCTCATTGGGAAGGAGCAATAGGGAGACAAATGTGGTCACTGCATCATACATATTAGATGGTAAATAAAATTTAATAAAGAGCAGAGACCTTTTTCCTGTTAGGAGGGAATAAATTTGAGCATAATTGCAAATTAAAATTTTATCTGGGAATATCTATGTCTTACAGACATTCTATAATGAAGAAAAAATAAGCTATTTTCTAGTGTAAATCTTATTTTAAGTCATAATGATGTATATATGTGTGCGTGCGCACAACAAAATAGGTGTAATGACCTCATCTATTCCATTGTATTTTACCATCTCTTATACATGTGATTAAAGTTGCTCCCCTTAAAGTATGGACATAGGGAGGCTTTGAACTTATTTCAGGGATTCCACATTTAACGAAGAAGTTTTTTGGAAAGCTTAACTTAGATTTACCATACCAATTAGTTTTTAACTATTTGTTTGTGTTTGTGTGTGAATAATCTGTGAGAAAAATTAGTCTCATTAAATTAGTCACTATTTCACCATGACGAGCATAAATAGTCTTTTCTAGCTTAACCACGTGGAATGTGCAACTTGACCCTGAACAATTTTACCCTTAGGTGGTTTTATGCTACTGATATCAAAGAAATATATTCTCATCTCTGAATACAATTCCAAAAGAGGAGTTCCAAAAACTACAACAGCATCATATTTGGAGGACTGATTTCCTTAAGATGAATTACGTCTGGTACATGTAACATTAATTTTTAAAAAAATGAAGCATGACTTACAGTAACATGCACAGATCATAGTGTGCACTTTAAAAATTTTGAAATGAAGGCCGGGCGCGGTGGCTCACGCATGTAATCCCAGCACTTTGGGAGGCCGAGGCGGGCGGATCACAAGGTCAGGAGATCGAGACCACGGTGAAACCCCGTCTCTACTAAAAATACAAAAAATTTAGCCGGGCGCGGTGGCGGGCGCCTGTAGTCCCAGCTACTCAGGAGGCTGAGGCAGGAGAATGGCGTAAACCCAGGAGGCGGAGCTTGCAGTGAGCCGAGATCGCTCCACTGCACTCCAGCCTGGGCGACAGAGCGAGACTCTGTCTCAAAAAACAAAACAAAACAAAACAAAACAAACAAACAAAAAATTTTGAAATGAGCATACACCTTTGTAACTTACATGCTTATCAAAATATAGGACATCTCATCACCACAGGTTTCTCCTGCTCCATTACATCATCCCCTGAATGGAAGCTGCACCCCTGGCCACCTTCATGGCCACCCAGGCAACCACTGCTCTGATTTCTATCACCATAGTTTAGTTATTCCTCCTCCAGAATGCCATGTAAACGGCATCATCACATATTCCTTCTATTGTGTCTGGTTTCTTTCCTGCAGAATGTTTTTTGAGGTTCATCCATGATGTTGCATGTATCAGCAGTTCATTTCTTTTTATTGTTGAGTATGAATGTTTTTATGAGCTCTTGTTTTCTGATGTGAGTTAAAATTATGTGAGAAGAATGAATTATCTTCTTAGAAATTACAGAATAAGGCTATATTTGAAATTTTCTCCTCCACATAGGTCACTTTATACTATAACTTATCCTATTACACAAAGTATATCTATGTAAACAAAATTCTTCTAATCACAATGAAAACTACTAGTTCAAATATTTTACAATAAATATTTTAGGAAAGACATTGTATCAGGGTATTAGAGTTTTTAATATATACATAGTTAACATTCATTCATTTTATTAAATACTTATTGGAAGCCTACTACATGGCAGACATAATACTATAAGAATTTTCTCATGTTCTGAAATGATATATAAAAGCTCTAGAAGAAATGAAGTATTAGTAACTGATCTAAATCTCTGTATTTATTTATAATTGTTAATTACCAGTTTTCGTATTAATCTGTCACTTTATAGGCTGATGGAAATGAAAAAAGTTATTTGTGAAGTTACAGGATCTGAGAAAAGTGAGTTCCTATACATCATTTTTCAAAAACTGTCCTGGAGGCTTTCTTTGCTGCTTGTTCTTGAAAAATGGACTCCATGGGGTTGAGGCATCATGGAGATTTTAATTAAGTTTTAATTAAATGTTTTTCATGGTTTTGCATAATAAGGAGATAGTATCAAATCTAATTCCTGAGAAATCTAACATGCATCCTGGTAATCAACACATGAGGAAACTCTAAGCATCCACATATAATTTAGTGCTGTTTCGATTAAGTGCATTTTAAAAGGATAATCCTTACACAGTTTCTGAATATATTCATTAAAATTGGTAAACTCAGTAGAACATTCTAGGGAAGAAAATTTTTAATAAAACTTCAAATTTTTGTTGGTTTGATATACTGACAATTTAATAATTTAATGTCTCTGAAATTAGTTTATATATATTTTATTTGCTAATTTGTAAAAATATTACATAAGTACTCTTGGATTTTTAAAAGTCTAAGGACATAGAATATAAAGTGTCATATCACTTTCAAATGTGTGAAGATAGTAAGAGTTGCCTAAACTGTTTGTATTTGGGGGTAATAATATATTCACACCATAGAACTGTAAGGCTTACCTAAGATAGGATCTCAAAGTATTTCACTGTTACACCTTGGGTAGAAGGAATACTTTAGGCCTTATATCCAAATGAAGTTGTATGGATAATTACAAACATTAACTAACAGGATTGAACATATAAAATATATCACAGTTTTTTCATTGCTTAATTTTTAATACATTGTAAGCCTTAAGCAATTGAAAGTGTCCTGTGCCCTTGACTTTTAAGAGACGAGTTTAAAAAACTTATAACATGCAATGTACTCCAATTGAACAGTATGTTGAGTTTTAACTATTTGCTAAGGATTGTATTAAGTACTAGGAATACAAAGATGAATAATGCAGGATTCCTCACTTCCTTTGCCTTATTCAGCTTTTTCTCTTACTCCTTTTAGTTTTTTCATTCAATAGTTATTTTTTCTCTTAATTTTAAGGTCTACCTTTTAACTGTAAAAGGATAGATTGAACTAAATGGTGTCTAAGTTTTCTTCCAATTCTGCAATTCTATGCCTTCTAAATGTGTGCTTTGAATGCTAACATGGATATGTGCAAACACTGAGGCACGTTTTGCTTAGACATGCAGCAGGTTTGAAATTCGTTTATATCCATGTTAAGCTGAGTTAAGAAACTCAGCTTCGGAGTCAGATGGGCCTAGGTACAAATATTTACTACTCAGGCAAGCTACCAAATATCTGAATTTTTCTCTGTGGCGTATTTTATAAAGTGGGGATAAAAATACTACTTCCTTTGTAAAGCATTATGAAGACTATATGAGAGAATGCATGTAAAAGACTTCAACAGGTGCGTTCAGAATATAATAAACTCAAAATAAGTATTAGCCGTTATTCATCAGGTGGTTTAAATATAGGTAATTTACTTGTTTGGAAAAATATTCGTAAGTATTCACAAGTGAGGTAAAGTGCATTTGTCCTTATTTTACAAGAGGAGTTAGTGAACTTTAGTGAGGATGACAAAATAAATGTATTTTCTGTCTATGCTAGTCGTGTTCTTGTCAAGAACCAGGCTCAGAGATTCTTTGTTGGTGGCAGACTATCACACGGTGGAATCATCTTACGTCTAGTATTTTCATTGCTCAGCACTGTGCTGAAAACAACAGCTCTACCACGTTTGCCCAATGAGCAAATGATTGGCTGGATGAATGGATGAAAATGTTTGCTGTTAATACACTAAATATAAAGCAAAAATTTCCCTGTGGCAATGTTAGTAAATAGTTAATAGAGACAAGATTTTAGCTTTACTACTTGTTGGTACTTTTACATAATTTCCTAATCCTCTATTTCTTGCAATGGTGCATACACTTGGACAACGTTGCAGTATAGTGACTTCACAAAATGTGATGCAAGCATAATTTTTACTGATTTGTTACAAGAATCCCTACTGCAGTAGCTAGCATTATTTTTCCTATTTTATTTTCAGAAAATGTGGGACCAGAAAAAAATAGATGACCTAATGTGACAGACTGATTTTTAATCGATCCAGTAAATGTTACCCTGTTTCAGAGAGAGGTGCTTCTTTCCCAAAGTTATAGCATTATCTCACCTATTTGTAGCCAAAGATGTCCTTATGACTTTAAGATGCACTTTCCAGCAGTGCCCTGGAGCTCTTTTGCATTCCCATGGACCTGTTATGATTATGAAACCCCATTAAGAAAATTCCCTTTGAGATATTGAGATAAAAAATACAGAGTGTGTATCATTAAAAGTTATAACATTGGACCTAAATCATGCTTCCCTTTCTATATCTTTGATCTTAATGATCTGAGTTTGGACCAGTAAGGTATTATGCTCTTAGAACAGCTGCTGGGGTATAAAAGAGCATTTTAGAGAGGGATGGAGATTGTGAAATATGAATTGAAATCAGGGCTAGTGAAGTTAATTCAGCAGCTGTGTATAAAGAAGCATTTTGATGTCTAGTATGGTAATGCACCAATACTTATCGTCAGATAATTTTAATTAAGCAAACCTTAAGGTATTAAAAATTAGAAGTACTGTTTAATTAAACCTTAAAGTATTAAAAACTAGAAATATTTTTAGACTTTTCTCCTCTATATTTTGTATGTGGAGTCAGAGGGAGAGTAGAAATATAATGAGGACCTAAAAAACTGCCAGTAGGAAAATCAGTTGAAATAATCCAGATGCTTCTACTATTTTAAAGGTCAAATCTGGTTAGCTCATAAAGCCCAGAGTAGTATGAGAGGAGATGTTCAATAAATCTTGGAATTTGGTAGTAGAATAAAAGTGGTGAATTTACAGACCTTAAGCTTGGTTGCTTGGATTTTCACATTATGCCATCTAAGAGTGGAAAAGATTTCTTCCAGCTGTAAAATTGTGGGTTAAAAGAAATGTCACACTTTAACTTTTTTTCCTTTTTAAATCCATAAGCTCTGAATGTTACCAGATTTTCAGACTTTAGGAACTGAAGGCTTTTTATTCATAGGACAGGCTTTGCAGGAACTACTACACTGCAAATTCATCCCCATAAATCTCCTAAAATACATATATTTTTCTTTGGAAATACCAACTCTTGGATAGCAAGAATAATTTCCTTGTGGCTTTCATAGCTTTTGGCTTTTGTCTGAAAGATCCAGAAAGTGCAGAGGTTATGATGTATTGCTTTAGTGACACGAACACTTGTCCCTTAGGATTGACATTTCAGGAACTTCTTCATGTGTTACAAAGCCACATGCAGAGAGTGCTTGAAAGTCACTGGATAGCTGACTTCACCCACAGGGAGAGTGACATGGACCTGGAGTAAAGCCTTTTCAGTGAAAACCTTTAGGCATAATTAGGTTATTCTAGCAGGTAGTGGATTCATGTCAATCCAGCCATCTCCAGAGGATGCTGAGGGCTACCAGTCTCACATGACAGCTTTCACTGGCTGGTTGCCGCTGAACTCCGAGTTAACTTCAGGGACCTTTTGAATTGCCTTCAGGGTGTGGCACAAGAATGCAGCAGGCTCAAGAGATTTTAAAGATTCATTCTCCATATGAGTTGGCCCTAGGGATTCAGAGAGAAACTGAGATGGTGGTGGTAATTCTAGGGCCCTGTGAAGTGTAAGCAATCTATAAAATACTGATGCAACGTATAATGAGCTATTCTGGTGTTAGTGCATTAGTGTGCCAATCCTGGCATAATAAACACAAAATATTTATGAAATGCTTAACTGACATATATTGAAATATACATCAAATATTGGTATCAAAAGAGGGCTGATACTATGTTGTAGTTTAGTTGGGTTTACATAATCTTTGCTTGAACATTGTTATTATGGGAAGCATGGTTTTAAAGGAACAGTTCAATTACATAATCATTAGTTCTCTTATGCACAAATATTTAGAGGGATTTTGTTACAAATATGTTAGGTGCTTACTCATTATCTGTTTTCTTCCATTGTCGTTTAGCCCAAGACAATGTAAGCCTTTTATGACCTTCCTGCTCCCTACTTTCTCAGACATGAGATCCCATTCTGACCAATGAGGTCTAAGGTCCAAGGGCTATGGTAGTTCTTAGAAAAGCCTTTACTTTCTTGGTAAAAGTGAACACACATTGTTGGCTTAGCCAGTCTGGTCATCTTTGCTTTCATCTGTTTGTTGTTTCATTTAGAAGTTGAATTAATGAGTACAACTCCCTTGTACTTCTGGCTATGGGAGGTAAATAAACTCTTAGTTATTTAAGGCATTTTGAAATCATGGTTGCAAAGTGGCTGCCACACCTTTTAGGTATCACATTTTTCCTAGGGTTTAAAACAAAGCCCGTCATGACTGACATCCCTTTAGATGTCATTGGCTATAACTGGTTCACATAGCTAGAAAAGCAGGGCACAAATATAGAAAGTGTCTCTATCCCTGATGTCTTCATTTAGTGGTTGAATCTGTGAGTTCAACCGCCTACCTCTGAACTTTCATTATTTGTTTAAAGCATTGTAATAATACTGTATGCTATTTACAGCTGAACATTTGACAAAATAAGTAGAATTTGGAGGGAGGAGAATATTTGAAAGTTAGAAAGAGTATGAATGAAGGATGAGCTAATGAGTAGATTTTCTTAAGTGGATCAACTATTCTCTAAAGAAGCAGAAAGTCAGTTATTAAATCCATAAAAAGCTTTATCATAAAATGAAAATCTATTCTAGCATTATCGTAAATATTAATAAAATAACTAGGTAAAACATTTTGCTAGTAAAGTATTTTCTCAACCAGTGTTTAGGAAACACTTCTAACTATGTAAACAACTCTTATATAGACAAACTAGTAGAAGGTAGAGGATAAATAATCCCAAATGCTAGTCTTAAAGTGTCTGTGTTTGTACTGAGCCATCAGGAAACGTTTTGCAGCATATCTGCTTCTCTGAACTGAATGGAAAGGCCCCAGGACTGCAGCAGTAAGGTTAATTTATTCATGGATTATTCATTATTAATTATATGTGACTCAGTCTGTGGTAACTCACCATTTATAAAAAATTGCTTTCTGTTTAGGTTAGACACATTGATAAATAACAATTAGAGAACATATTTTACACATCCAACCTTAAGGGTTCTTATTGTTCTTTAAAACTAATTATAATAAGATGTTTGGAGCAAGATTTGGTCAAAAGGCCAATGAATTTGAAACACCTCAGTAAAGCAAAGAAGAATTGATTTAGAAATGGCAGATTTCATGTCGAATAAGCTACTGTCCTAAGTAAAAAAAAAAAAAAAAAATCAGTCTGTTGTATCAAAATGTTTTTCTTTTCTCATTCAGATTCATACTGGTGACTATTTCATTATTGCAGAGGAGCCCAATGTGGGTGAAATGTTACAAATACTAACAGTGAAGAAATCTGGTTCTCTTAAATCTGTGTTGTTGGCTGAAGGTACAAAGTTTCCCAGTGGTGTCTGTTATAAAGTAACATGCAGGACTTGGCAGCAAGTTACAGATAACAAGACTTCCATCCCAAAGACTGTCCAAGCCACATGCTAAATTTTGCCCATCTGTCACCAGTCTCCTCTGTCCCATGTCAGAGTCAAATTTGGAAACTGGTGACATTAGAGGTACTTGTTATGCCTGGCAGAACAAAACCCGAAGGTCTTATTGCTCATGACAGTTCAAATGTACTTGAACAGTAATTACTGTTCATATGGAGTTCTTTGAGGTGTTCTTCTGTTTCATGACTTCCCATCTTCCTTTAGATATTCCCAGTGTAGAAGGTACTGAATATTAGAAGCAGCAAGAAATGGTACCACAAATTATTTTTTAATTTATTTTATGTGAAAGTCAAAGAATGCTAATACAAACCTAACATTTGATGGACTGTGATTATTGCATATTACCCAACTAGGTAAGTCTAAGTAATACAGAATTAATAACTATATTTTCAGAGAAATATTATTTAACATATTTTAGTTTCATGAGTATATAATTGAAAATATCACATTAAGAGTTATTAATTTATACACAATATGAGTGAATCTCAGAAACAAAATGTTGAATAAAAGAAGCCAGACACAAAAAAGTACATACAGTAAGATTCTACTCACATAACGTTCAAAAACAGGCAAAATTAGTGTGTGTTCTAAAACAATTAGTGATTATTCTTAGGATAGTACTTGAAAGTGGGGCAAAGTAGGGGCTTCTGCTATGTGAGTAACATTCTCTTTCTTGCTGTAGCTAAAGGTTACATGATACATTTATATTGTGGAAGTAGATCCCGCTGCTCATTGATAGTTTGTATACTTTTCTGTTTGAATATCATTCTTCAATTGACAAAGTAAAAGAATTAACTTGTAAAGTAAAATAACAGTTATTTTAGAAAAAATACACAAACCACACAAAAAATTATTTTTCAACATAATTCAGAATTATTAATGATAATGATAATTATTTATGGAACATATCTGTGTTAGACATGGTTCTAAGTGTTTGAATTACGTTACTTTCCTTAGTGATTACACCATTTTAGAGGTGTTGTTTATTCTGTTTGTTAAAGAGGAATTGGGATTTGGGATTTAGAGAAATTAAGCAGCTTGCTCAAGGCCACATCTCAAGTTAGGAGTTGTGTGTAAATTTGAACATTTGTTTGTTTAACTTCAGCAAGGAGGAGAAGCTTTTGCACTGTGCCACGTGCTTCCACTAACCATCACAGTTGCACATTGAGACAAATTAATTTCAGACTCTAGACTGAATTTTCATTTTGAGGATGAGCAGTTTTCTTTTTAGATTGAACTTTCCATTTCCATGATAATCAATGATTGTTATTATAACCAAGACTTATCCTCAGTCTGTACTGGGGTTTTTTATAGCTCAAGAGGGAGTCAAATATAAAGCATCATAGTAGTTTAAAACTGAAGTTTGGAAAGTCCAAAAATGATTAGCAGTCTTTCATAGACAATCCCAATGGATAAAGTTGGGGATATTTTGATTGGCAGCCTCATATATATTTTTTATTATTTTAGGAAGCTTCTTCCTAGTCTTGGCCTTTGTATTTCTAAAACTTTTGGTTGAGAGAAAAAAAAATGGAAGATGGTAAGATAAAATTCCATGAATTTAAGAACAGTGATTTTAAATTTATTAGGGCTATGTCATGTAATTAGATTTTAAGAACCTGGTAGTCTAATGAACCACATTTTATTTCTCATTAGAAAACTGATTTCTTCCCATTGGCCATACGCAATTCCTGGTGAAGGAGTAAGTGCTAGGGAAAAAAGGATATACGGCAGATGGTTCTGTACCTTGGGGAAGACAGACATTAACTTTTGTGCAAATCAGAATTGCAAGTTAAGTAAGTGAAACATCAGTGTTGTATAGCTTGAAAAGTATTGCTTCATCTCATTTTACCCTTGTGATTCTGAGATCAGTATCATTGTTATGTCCATTTTACAGATTAGAATCTGAGGCTCAAAGAGACCGATTAGTACAAACACATTTACCCAGTAGGTAACAGACTGTGGGAATGAAGGGGAAGAAAATTAATTATTGCTAGATAAACTAGGAAGGCTTTATGAAGAAATGCATGGTTAGGTGCTTCAGGAACAAGTCAGATTTAAACACAAGAAAGTAAGGGGAAGGGCACTGTGGTTTGAATGAGCTGTGAGAGCCGAACCCTAAATGCAGGAGGAAGCATGTCTCTTCTGGTCTATGGTCAGGCATCCACTGTGGGTGAAAAACAGGTTTCAGAGCCATTGTAGTTTGGCTGGCAATAAAATTATTTTGTGATCACATCATGGAGGCCTGGTTCTGTAGGCCCTAGAAGGAAAGACTCTTGTGTGTGTGAGAAAACACCAGTATTCTGGGTGGGTGCAGTAAGTGAAGAGACAGAAGAAAAGAAACCAGGTAGTGAGTTATGACAGTAGTGTAATGTGGGCTTCAATTAGGATGAAATGGTAGAAACTGGAAAAGAAAAGGTGGAGGGAAGATTGAAGGACACTCCAATGGTCATCGTTTCCTAAGGATGCCCAGTATTGCGGCCTTTATATAACTTTCTATTTGATTACCATCACAGAGGAATCCTGAGGAATCTTATAAAGTTTAATTATAACTCTACTTTGTCACTATTTTGGGAAGATAGGGTAAATTTATTAAAATTACAGCAAGAGTAAATGCGGTACTTTTCACTTATTCAGATTATTTTTTATTTTCTATAGATACATTATGAAATCCAAGTTTGAATTATAAAGCTTTGGCTTCTTGAAGTTTTTGAAGTAAATATGACTTGCTGTATCACACACAGCTATGACTTCCTACATTTCCAGCTTGTGCACCTGGCATGTTTGATACTCAGATTTTTAAAAATATCCTCTCCTCTATATAACAAGATAACTTTTTACTAATAGGGTAATATCAGTAATATTATTACTTTTTGATTTGTTCTTTAGGTTCAAAACAACAATGAAATTAGAGTACATTTTAATTTTAAGGTTTAATTCAAATATTATGAATTGTTCTACACATGCAATAAAATTAATAGTAAGCAAATGAAAATGTTACATCTTAGAGTTTATACTGCTTCATTGATTTAAACACAAACAAAATTCCAAGTAGGCACATAGGATGATAGAATTAAGGTAATTTAAGTTCTGATTCTTCTTTACAAAGACTGCATTACTATTGCTTATTTTGAAACAGATAATAGTACTACATGTGTTAGAGACACAAATTGCAACTAAAGCAAACTCAGATGATTCTGAACTGTTATAAAAATTACACTTGTTGGCTGGGCATGGTGGCTCATGCCTATGGTCCCAGCACTTTGGGAGGCTGAGGTGGGTGGATCACCTGTGGTCAGGAGTTTGAGATCAGACTGGCCAACATGGCGAAACCCTGTCTCTTCTAAAAATACAAAAAAATTAGCTGGGCATGGTGGCGCACACCTGTAATCCCAGGTACACAGGAGGCTGGGGCAAAAGAATTGCTTGTACCTGGGAAGCAGAGGTTGCAGTGAGCAGAGATTGTACCATGGCACTCTAGCCCGTTGTCTTTAAAAAAAAAGATTGTAATGATTATGTGTAGTTTAGTTCTTATCTGTTAGAGATTAGGTCTCATCTATTAGAAATAAGTGGAAATTAATTGTATGTTGGTTGTTCTCCAAACTTCTATGCAGAATACCATGTTTATGAAAGGATGCGTAATTGCCAACTTGGAACTTATGTACAGTATTAAACTCAATAATAATGATACAGTTGTTTAGACATTAGACCAATAAAATGTTTTTAGGATGTTTTGTCATTGAAATTTGATGGGCATGTGGTGATCATAAAAAGCTAACCAACATATCATCAGCCTTATGAATGGTTTTAGTTTATCTGCAGGCAGTGCACCCCTTAATTGCCTGTGCCTGGAGAAGACTGCTTCCTCTGCCCTACCTTTGTCTGCCTAAGGCACTGCCTTGACTAACGCCTTTTTTCTTGTGAAATGACTTTTTCCTTCACCCTGCCTCTTGACACATGTCTTTATTACCCTTCCATTCTCAATCAGATACCACCTACATTATTTGATTTCCATGACTGAATGCTGTCTCCTTCCTTTGAACTCACAATGTACTATTTTCATTACTCTGTAGACCACCTAGTGATAATAACTTTGCAAGTATTGTTGCTGAGAGTAGAGTCGTACTTATTTTTCATTTTTCAGCACCTTGAATTGAACACTTATCATCAATCAGCCAAACCAGTCTGTACACACTTGATATTGCTTAAACCAGAAGGAAACTATCACAGTGACCCCATTTGTTTTTGCTTTGTTGTCATTGTTATAGAGACTCAAAAACAGGATTTGGGAGATATTACATGAAAGCCTTTAACTCAATATGCAAACTTAATTTCATATTTTGTTCTAGAAAATTCTGAACTTATTTAACATTTCTATCTTCCTCCGGAACAACATGAGGAACTCTGCTGCAATCCAGCCTCACTCATCTTCTCCTACTATCTTACTAATGTCTGCAATTGTTCTTCTACATATATTTTTAAAGCCCTCTGAATTAGTTTTTTATGCTCAGTTTCTAGTAAGAATTACCAGATTTTATAATTACTTTCGTCACTGTTTTATACATTTCATTTCTTCTTTCCATGTTTTTTTTTTTTTCTTCCTGAAGAATATCCTTTAGTAATTCTTGCAGGGAGCATCTTTTGGCAGTGAACACTCCTTAGTTGCATGTATGGAGGGTTCTTTGTCTTATCATCACTGATGAAACTTAGGTTAGCTGGGCGTAAAATTTTGGACTGTTAGTTACTACTTCTCAGCATTTTCGAATAGTCTGGCTGCTGTTGCAGTTGAGATATATGCTATATGCTGCTAGTTTAAGCATCAGTTGCCAATAGGTAATTTATCTTTTGTTTAGGAGGCTTTTCAAGTTTTCTCTTTATCGTTAATGCATTCTAGTTTTATTATAATGCATCTAAATATGAATTTACTTTTAATTTATCTGGCTTCCAGTTTTTGCTTTCTATCTGAGAATATGTTTTTTTTTCTTTTCTTTTCTTTTCTTTTTTTTTTTTTTTTTTTTTTTTTTGAGATAGAGTCTCGCTCTGTCCCCCAGGCTGGAGTGTAGTAGGGTGATCTTGGCTCACTGCCAACTCTGCCTCCCGGGTTGAAGCGATTCTCCTGCCTCAGCCTCCTGAGTAGCTGGGGTTACAGGTGTGTGCCACTATGCCCAGCTAATGTTTGTATTTTTAGTAGACATGGTGTTTTAACATGTTGGCCAGGCTGGTCTTGAACTCCTGACCTCAAAAATCTGCGCACTTCAGCCTCCCAAAGTGCTGGGATTACAGGCGTGAGCCACCGTGCCAGACCACATTTTACTTCAGTTCTTAAAAATTCTCAGGCATTATTATGATTCTTTTTAAAAATATTGGTTTTTCACCATTCTCTCAACTTGCAACTTCTGAAGCTCCTGTTAGTGAGGTGTGCGAGCAGAGAGACATTAGTAGTGCTCACTAATATTGTAATAGTTATTCCTTCAAGGACATATGTGTGACTATACCTCTTAGCCCCTTGCAGTTAAGCAGAGCTGTGTAACTAATTATGGACAATAAAATGTGAGAGAAGTGATGTGTATTATTTCCAGGTTGAAGCAAGGAAAGGCCTCTGCTCAAGTCTCTAGTCTCTTTTCTTCTGCTTTAGCAATTATGAAAGAGGGACCGAATGAATGGCAAATAAACTTTTATGAAGCTACTGATACTTGGGAATATTTGCTACTGCAATGTTGACCCTCCCATCCTGAATAAAATAGAAAGCTTCTCAAGCTAATCTGCATGTTACCTAGAATTCTCTTACATAGTTGTCATTTACTTGTTTCTCTGATGTAATCGTTCAGTTGAATCATTTTTTCTTTAGCTGTGTTCAGCTCAGGATTAGTCTCTTCTTCAGTTTTAATTTTAGTTATGGTAATTTTCTTTCTAGCATTTATAACTCCATCTTCATCATAACCATGTTCTCAGTTTATAATAATAATTTACAGTCTGTTATACTTGAATTATGTTATTTCTATTTATTTCTACAAGTATTTTAAACAGTTATTTATACACTATTTTCAGATTTTTATTATTTGCATTTCCCCAAAGTGAACTCTCTCAATTGTTTAGAATGTCAGCTGTATTGTGTGGCATTTTTCTCATATGAGATTAAATTTTTGTTTGCTAATTCCTTTTGAGTGAGAGATTTTTAGTTGTGGTTCGTGTTGCTGTTGTTTGTTTTGTATTTCTTTTCTCCTGGTGGTTCTATATGTTTCCTACTAGTTTTGCCACTACCTGCATCCAGCTCCTCTCTATTCAGAACTAGGCCATGCACTGGCATTTTGGGTCTCCAGTCTGGCAGGGGTACTGATGTTTTACAAGTCTTGGTGGCTAACTCAAGAGAGTAACAGGATCCAGAATGAGAAGTAATCTTGGATCCAATTACTCTCCTAACTGCAGCTTGGGCAATAGTTACCATTTTTTGTCAAGGCTCCTCAGCCCTGGGCAATAGTTACGATTTTTTGTCAAGGCTCCTCTCATAAATCAGGGAAACTAAACCCAACCTCTGGTTTTACATCCTGAGGCTAGCCCCTATCTCTTGACACAGACGGAGCACTTTGAGTTCCTGTTATTCTCCTCCCTCACTCCATTTTGAAATTTCTTATTTCCAGTCCAAGAGCCTAGGAAGTTATACTACTGTTTTGCATTTCTTTTATAGAATGTTGATCTTGTTTCTGAGTTCAGTTTTGTCTTTTTAAATATTGTATATAATATAACTTAAATATATAAATATATGTCTGTATGTGTATGTGTGTGAGTGTTTCATTGCTTTGGCTCTGAAGGAGAGGGAATGAGTGTTTATACCTGCACTCACAATTCTGTCTTAATAAGCAATCAAAGTCTAATTCAAATGAGATTAGTCTCTAGCTCATCATATGGTGATCCTTCTTTTACTACCAATTACAGATACTTCATTTTGATTTAGTTCCCTTTCAGTGGATTTCACTTAATTTTTTAAAGATTCTCTGAGAGATGAGGAAGTTTTTTGGTGTGGATTGAGGCAAATGATGGAGTCGGAAAGACCATCATAGTAGCCTCATAAGAATCATTAAAAGCACCTACCACTCAATCCTTTGCTAAAGCAAATGGATATATGGATTAACTTAGCATTTAAGTCTTCCCATACTTTTTGACCCTTCATTTAGTAGTAGAATTAATAATAACTTAAGAGAAACATAAATGAAGAGATGTAAGAACATCGGGAGTAAAATCACTTAATAAAATGTTGGTGGAGCTAGTGAAGATTATGACACATTCATTTTCTGTGTTACTGTGGGTGAGATGAAATCAGATTTTATTTTATTGCATATGGGTGCCACTCTCTGAGGTTGCATAGAATATAAAATGCAGTGTTTTTCAAAGGAGTGCCCATGGAGATAGAACAAGGTTTTAGTTTCAAGATTAGCTTTTCTTTTATCTGTCTTTTGCTGAGCCTTTACTAACACACATGTGTCTCCTTTGGGAATAGTTTATAGGGAATCACAACATCTAAAACAATTTTGGGGATAATTTTTCACATTGTTACAGAATACCTTCTTTTACTAAAACACTTTAAAAAAATACGCTCTCTGGCCGGGTGTGGTCGCTTGTGCCTGTAATCCCATCAGTCTGGGAGGCTGAGCCGGGTGGATCACCTGAGGTCAGGAGTTTGAGACCAGCCTGGCCAACATGGTGAAACCCTGTCTGTATTAAAAAAAATAAAAATCAGCCAGCTGTGGTGGTGGGCACCATAATCCCAGCTAATTGGAGGCTGAGGCAGGAGAATCACCTGAACCTGGAAGGCAGAGGTTGCAGTGAGCTGAGATCATGCCACTGGATTCCAGCCTGGCAGCAGAGTGAGAGTCTGTCCCCCCCCCCCAAAAAAAGCATTTACTTGCTATTATATTATTCCTTCTTTATCTAAAAGACATACTTTACAATAGATAATCATTTTGGTGGAAACAGTTTTAAAACATATGGCTTACATTTTACCTCTCTACTGAGTTGAATAGTGTTTCCCCAAAATTCATGTCTACCCAGAACCTGTGACTTATTTGGAAATGAGGTGTTTGCAGGTGTATTCAAATTAAAATGAGGTCATACTATATTAGAGTGAGTACTAATTCAGTGATCAGTAGGAACAGGGGGATTTGGATACAGACACAGAGAAGAGAGAGTGACATATGAAGAAAGAGAGATTGGAGTGATGCATGTACAGGCCAAGGAATGCGAAAGATTGCTAGCAATCATCGGAAGCTAGGATAGAGGCATGGAAAAGATTTTCTCTCAGAGGCTCCAGAAGGAACCAACCCTGCTGATGCCTTGGTTTTGGACTTCTAGCTACCAGCACTGTGAGAGATTAAATTTCTGTTGTCTTAAGCCTCCCAGTTTGCGGCACTTTTGTTGTGGAAACCCTAGGAAACTAATATACCACTTTACACAACATATTCTAAATGTAATGCAACCTTTATCTATGTTATAAACAATTTCTGCTTTGTTTTCATGCCATGATGTTCTAAGGAACCTTTGAAGTGCATTGCATTGGATTTACCTTGCCCTTAAAGAAAGTAAACAAGGTAATTTTGCTGTCCTTGCTGGGCATTCTGTTGTCTTGTCAACAGCTATTATGTTTCTTTATATAGCTTTCCCTTTTTCTTTCTTTGTGTCTGTGCAGCTGTTGCACTCCAAGAACTGAAGGTTCCAGGAGAAAAAAGAAACTCAACCAACCAAAGTTTACTAAATCAGTTATTGATTTTCACCTACAATTCTTAGGCTATAGGCTCAAGTTTGAGAGTCCTTGGTTTCCCAACGTATATTGGCCATAGTTGCTCTGGGAAAAATGGTGGGGGGTGGTGGTGGTAGTAATGCTTATTGTCAAAAACGGATTGAGAAATGCTGCCTATGGCACTTCTTCTCTGGCAAATTTATACTCTTACAAGATATATTCAAGACTTTCAGAAGTTTTAAAGTAACAAATCTTGTTTAAACTAACACTTGACACCAGAACCCTTTGTTGTCATCTATTAGTATCTCATGATTCTACAGAAATCACTTTGAGGGACACATTTAAAAAGAAAAATGTCTGTTCCTTACTAAGCAGTTTTCTCTAAGCTCACAGCTAACATGTTTTTTGGGGGCTTTCAACTCAGACTTTGTTTTGAATATTTGAGGTTACCAAAAGCAGGAGTGTCAGAAACATGATGAGTTACGCTAATTTGTTTTTAACAGTAATTAATCTTCCTAAAGTACTCTTTATTTAAATAGGAGTTTATTTGTTTGTTTGGGGCCATTTTGCATTTATTTTCCTGTCGCAATCTAGGTGCTAAGAAAGAGTAAATAAACTTCTATTTGGAAAATTCTGTGTAAAACTGAAGTCAAAGACAGATAAGCAAATGTTACAGTTGGACTACTGTTTTTTATCTGTATATTTAGTCCTTCACATTTCCCGTGGTGTCTTGTTTTTGAGTTAATTATGTGGCATCATGTCATATATCTAATTATTTTAATTCAGAAACCAAACAGGGTTGCCGAAGTAGCACTGCTGCTAGTCTCTTGAGGAATGGGAACAACATATTCATGCATTCAGTCAATCAGCCTGCTAAAACATCTTTGTGTCAAGTGTTCATCTAGGTGCTGGGGATACAGCAGGTAACAAAACATGCAAATTCCTGGCTCTATAATAGCACACATCCAAGTACAGAGAGACCAAAAATAAATGATAGACCAGTAAGATTTCTAGTACGAGTTGGGTTATAAATGTTATGAAGAAAAATAAAGTAATCCAGGGCAAGAGGAACACAGGTGAGAGTGAGTGAAAGTTTGTAATTTGGATGATGATGGTCAGAAACGGTATCGCTGAGAAGGTAAGATGTGACAAGACACCCAAAGAAGGAAGGGAATAATCCATGTGGCTTGGAGTGAGACAATATTCTAGAAAGAAGGAACAACCAATGCAAAGGCTCAAAGGCAGGAGTGTGTGTGGTTGACTTAGTAACAGCACAGGCCAGTATGTACAGAGCAGAGGGGATGGGCCAAAGAGGTGTGGTCATTGTGGGGGCCTTTAAGGCCTCTCTAAGAATTTTTGCTTCTCCCTTGAGTGGCATAGGAAGTCATAGGAGGGCTCTGAACAGAGAAATGATATGATCTAGTTTACATTTTTACAGGATTATAATGACTGTTAGGTTGTTGCCACCAGGTTCAAATACCACCCCTCATAAAGGCATTTTTGAAATAGACTGAGCGTAACTGCTACTGTGAAAAAGATGTCATCAGAACTTTAGGAGTAAATTAGACTCTTTCAACATAGAGAAAATGATCAGGAATTGTAAAGAGTCACTATGGTGGGAATTTTTTTTTTTTTTTTTAATTTGAGCTGAGAACCTGTCTGTATTCTTTTTTTACCAAAAAAAAAAAAAAAAAAGAAAGACTTGCTCGAGAAAGACCTGTGTCCCTATCAGTTCTAAAAATATCATATCTGCTCTGGTGGTTAATTGCCACCAGATTAAAAAAATTATTATTAAAACAAGTTTTATGTTATGAGAATTGTAGGTGAATTTAGAAGCCAGAGATACAAGAATGTCTTCAGCTTGCTTGAACATGTTGTTGTTAAATAGAATTTTGAAAACTGATAAAGGAATAGAATAAAAATTTTATCCTGTTTTTCTCAAGCTATGTCCAAGAACCAAATAATTGATTATAAGGATGTTATTTTTATAGAAGTTTATCAGTTAGTAAAGAACCGTGGTTATATGAACCATCCATTAATGAAATTATTACTTATAAAATGTATCCCCACTCAAACATACCTTCAGTCAGATTTCTGTTCTGATTCTACCCCATTGTGTCAACTCCCTTTCTGTTCGTATATCAGTATAACATGCTTTTCTAATCAGCATGTTAGATGTGGATATATTGATTAGTAAAATGCAAATCATTTCTGAATGGAAATAGTAATCACATAAAAGACATGGGATTTTATAAAGTTCAAAAAAGTGGTCCTGGAAAACCATTTGAGCCATTCTCAAAATTAACAAACAGTGTCTAACAGAGTTATACTAGTTATCATTTGAAGAAGAAACCCATCATGGATTATCAAAGATAATGCTTTTAAAGTGAAAGTTTTTAATGCCAAATCAATAATAATACATAATAATAATTATCAGTTATTTAATGCATACCCTCTGCTAAGTATTGTTCCAAGTGCTTTCTTTGCAGTCTCCAGTTGGACTATTGGTTTGGCTGACTGTGGCAAATGGTCACAATAATAGGAGTTTAGATAAGCTATAAGTTTATTTTTTATTTTAAAATTCTAAACTGATAGAATGGCTTGGCTGCACACAGCTCTGAGGCCTAGGCTCCTTCCATGCTGTTGCTTTGCTTTCCTAGTGTTTGACTCATTGGTACAATTCAAGAACTCTCACTCTCTTGCATGCACTTCTCAGAGTCTTAGTTTTCTTCCCTGTCAGGGTCAAAACTGGAAGTTACACATATCACTTTTGCTCATATACCATTGTTGAGTACTTAGTCACTTGGCCATATCTAATTTCAAGGATGGCAGGGAAATGTAGTGTTTCTTCTTGGTTGTCATACATCCAGGTGACCACAGGCCTGGATTATTTTATTCCATAGTGATAGCAGTCATATTAGGTAGGTGCTATTATGATCGCTGTATTATAAATAAGACATCTTAGACAAGAAAAATTTTGATAATTTTCACAAAGTGAGGGAATTCTTTAAATGTTTCTGCAAATATATGATTTTTGTTCTTCCTTTGCACATCTAAAGGAATGTCAGTGTTTCTCAAAAATTTAGTGGTAAAAGACCAGGGTTTTGTTGTTGCTGCTGTTGTTGTTCTTTGTTTTTTACTTAAACCATTTTATACATATTTTAAAAATTTGTAATATTTATTTTTTTGTGGTTACATATTAGATGTATGTATTTATGGGGTACATAAGATATTATGATACAGGCATGCGATACATAGTAATCACATCATGGAAAATGGGATCTCCATTCCTTCATGCATTTATCCTTTGTGTTACGAATAATCAAATTATATTATTTTTGTTCTTTTAAAATATACAATTAAATTATTATTGACTATAGTCACTCTGTTGAGCTATCAAATACTAGGTCTTATTCATTTTAACTATTTTTTACCCTTTAGCCATCCCCACCTCCCCCCAACAATCCCCGACTACTCTTCCCAGCCTCTGGTAGCCATCCTTCTACTCTTTATGTCCATGAGTTCAATTGTTTTGATTTTTAGATCCCACAAATAAGTGAGAACGTGTTTGTCTTTCTGTGCCTGGCTTATTTCACTTAACATAGTGATATCCAGTTGCATCCATGTGGAGTCCATATATCCACTGGACATAGTGATATCCAGTTGCATAACATAGTGATATCCAGTTGCATCCTTTTTTTTTTGAGATGGAGTCTTGCTTGGTTGTCCAGGCTGGAGTGCAGTGGCGGATCTCAGCTCACTGCAGGCTCCGCCTCTCGGGTTCATGCCATTCTCCTTCCTCAGCCTCCCGAGTAGCTGGGACTACAGGCGCCCACCACCTCGCCCGGCTAATTTTTTGTATTTTTAGTAGAAATGGAGTTTCACCACGTTAGCCAGGATGGTCTTGATCTGCTGACCTTGTGATCTGCCCGTCTCGATGGCTGAATAGTACATCATCGTGTATAAGCATCACATTTTCTTCTTCCATTCATATGTTGATGGACACTTAGGTTGCTCCCAAATTTTGGTTACTGTGAACAGTACTAAAACAAACATGGGTGTGCAGATATCTCTTTGATATACTGTTCTTCTTTCTTTTGGATATACACCCAGCAGTGGGATTGCTGGATCATATGTTAGCTCTATTTTTAGTTTTTTGAGGAACCTCCAAACTGTTCTTTATAGTGGTTGTACTAATTTACATTCTCACTGAGAGCGCATGAGGGTTCCCTTTTCTCCACATCCTTGACAGCATTTTTTTACTGCTTGTCTTTTGGATAAAAATCATTTTAACTGGGGTGAGATGATATCTCATTGGAGTTTTGATTTGTACTTCTCTGAAGATCAGTGATGTTGAGAACCTTTTCATAAGTCTCTTTGTCACTTGTATGTCTTGATAAATGTCTATTCAAATCTTATGCCCATTTTTAAATCAAATTATTAGATTTTTTCCTGTTGAGATGTTTGAGCTCCTTACATACTCTGGTTATTGATCCTTTGTCAGAGGGGTAGTTTGCACATATTTTCTCCCATTCTGTGAGTTGTCTCTTCACTTTGTTGATGGTTTTGGGGACTGTGCAGAGGCTTTTTAAATTTGACGTGATCCCATTCATTCATTTCCGATTTGATTGCCTGTGCTTGTGGGATATTATTCAAAAAATGTTTGGCCAGACCAATGTCCTGGAGAGTTTTCCAATGTTTTCTTGTAGTAGTGTCATACCTTGAGGTCTTGGATTTATGTCTTTAAATCATTTTAATTTGATTTTTGTATATTGTGAGAGATACAGGTGTAATTTCATTCTTCTCCATATGGATAATCAGTTTTCCCAGCCTTTATTAAAAAGGCTGTCTTATTCCGAATGTGTGTTCTTGACACCTTTGTCAAAATTGAGTTAACTGTAGGTGTGTGGATTAGTTTCTGGGTTCTCCATTCTGTTCCATTTGTCCATGTATCTGTTTTTATGCCAATACCATGCTGTTTGGGGTTACTATATCTCTGTAGTATAATTTGAGGTCAGGTAATGTGATGCCCTCAGTCATGTTCTTTTTGCTTGGGATCACTATGGCTATTCTGGGTCTTTTGTGGTTCCATATTAGTCTTAGGATTGTTTTTTCTAATTCTATTATGAATAATGTTACTGGTATTTTCATACAAATTGCATTGTATCTGTAGATTGCTTTGGATGTATGTATAGATGTTTTAACAATATTGATTCTTCTGATCTATAAATATGGAATATCTTTCCAATTTTTGGTGTCCTCTTCAACTTCTTTCATCAGCCTTTCATGGTTTTCATGTAGAGATCCTTCACTTTTTTTTGCTTAATTTGTAGGTATTTAATTTTATTTGTGGCTACTGTAAATGGAATTACTTTTTAATTTCCTCTTTACATTATTCACTGTTGGCATATAGAAATTTTACTAATTTTTGGATATTGATTTTGTATCCTGCAACTTTGCTGAATTTTTTTTTATCAGTTCCAATGGCTTTTTGGCAGAATCTTTAGATTTTTCCAAATGTAAGATTATATCCATAAACAGGGATCATTTAACTTCTTCCTTTACAACTTAGATGTTCTTTATTTTCTTCTCTTGTCTGATTGCTTTAGTTAGAACTTCCAGTACTGTGTTGAATAACAGTGATCAAAAGTGAGCATTCTTTTCATATTCCAGTTCTTAAAGGAAAGACTTTCAATTTTTCCTCATTCAGTATGATAATAGCTGTGGGTCTTCCATATATAACTTTTATCTGTTGAGGTATGTTTCTTCTATACCTAGTTTTTTTTTTTTTTTTTTTTGAGGGCTTTTATCATGAAGGGATGTTGAATTTTATCAAATGCTTTTCAGCATTAATTGAAATGATCATATGGTTTTTGTCCTTCATTCTGTTGATATGATGTGTCAGATTGATTGATTTGCATCTGTTGCACATGTTCAATCATCATTACATCCCTGGGGTAAGTCCCACTTGGTCTTGATAAATGATTTTTCTAATGTTTTGATGAATTTGGTTTCTAGTATTTTGTTGAGGATTTTTGCATCACTATTCATCAGAAATTTTGGCTTGTAGTTTTTTTTTTGATGTGTCTTTATCTGGTTTTGGTATCAGGGTAATAGTGACCTCTTATAATTAGTTTGGAAGCATTCTCTTCTTTGTTTTTCAGAACAGTTTGAGTGGGATTGGTATTCTTTAAATGTTTGGCAGAGTTCAGCAGTGAAGCCATCAGGTCTTGGGCTTTTCATTACTGGGAGACTTTTTATTGTGACTTCAATCTTGTTATTGATCTGTTCAGGTTTTGGATTTCTTCATAGTTCAATCTTGATAGGTTGTCTGTCTCTAAGAATGTATCCATTTCCTGTAGATTGTCCAATTTATTGGCATATAGTTGCCATAGTAGCTACTAATGATACTTTAAATTTCTGCAGTATCAGTTGTAATGTCTTCTTTTTAATCTCTGATTTTATTTATATGGGTCTTTTCCATTTTTTTTCTTAGTCTGACTAATGGTTTGTCAATTTTGATCTCTCTCTTTCTTTCCTTCTTTTCCTTCTTTCTTTTTATTCCTTTTTCTTTCCTTTCTGTTCCTTTTCTTTCCTTTCTCTTTTCTCTTTTCTTTACTTTTTTCTTCTTCTCTTCTCTTCTCTTTTCTTTTCTTTTCTTTTCTTTCAAGATGGAGTCTTTCTCTGTTGCCCAGGCTGGAGTGCAATGGCATGATCTCAGCTCACTGCAATCTCTACCTCCCTGGTTCAAGTGATTCTCCTGCCTCAGCCTCCCAAGTAGCTGGGATTACAGGTGCCCACCAGCATGTCCGGCTAACTTTTGTATTTTTAGTAGAGATAGGGTTTCACCATGTTGGCCAGGCTGGTCTTGAACTCTTGACCTCAGGTGATCCACCTACCTGGGCCTCCCAAAGTGCTGGGATTAGAGGCATGAGCCACCACGCCTGGCCAATTTTGATCTTTTCAAAACACCAACTTTTTGTTTCATTGATCTTTTATATTGTGTTATTCATTTCAAATTCATTTATTTCAGCTCTAATTTGTATTATTTCTTTTACAAATTGTGAGTTCAGCTTGCTTTTGTTATTTTTAGTTCTCTAAGATGCATTTTTAGGTTATCTATTTGAATGTCTTCTTTTTTGATGTGGGCACTAATAGCTATAAATTTCCCTTTTGTTACTACTTTCACTGTATCCCGTAGGTTTTGGATTTTTGTATTTCTGTTACCATTTATTTCAATAATATTTTCAATTTTCTTAATTTCTTCCTTGATCCACTGGTCATTCAGGAGCATATTGTTTAATTTCCATGTATTTGCATGATTTGCAAAATTCCTCGTTTTTGATTTCTAGTTTTATTCCATTATGGTCAGAGAAGATGTTTGATATTATTTCAGTTTTTTTGAACGTTTTAAGACTTGTTTTGTGACCTAACATACCGTCTGTCCTTGAGCATGATTGATAGGCTGAGAAGAATGTGGATTCTGTAGTGGTTGGATGACACATTCTATTAATATTCATTAGAACCATTTGTTCTGTACTGCAGATTAAGTCTGATGTTTCTTTGTTGATTTTCTGTCTAGAAGATCTGTCCAAGCTGAAAGTAGAGTGTTGGAGTCTCCAGCTGTTATTGTATTGAGGTCTATCTCTCTCTTTAGTGCTAATAATATTTGCTGTATATATCTGTGTGCCCCCTTGTTAGGTGCATATATATTTAAAATTATTATATCCTCCTGCTTAACTGACCCCTTTATTATTATATAATGACTTTCTTTGTCTCACAGATTTTGTCTTGAAATCTATTTTGTCTGATATAAGTATAGCTATTTTTGTCCTTTTTGGATTGCATTGTCATGGAATATCTTTTTCCATTCCTTTAAATTTTAACCTGTGTATATCTTTAGAGGTGAAGTGTGTTTCTTGTAGACAACAGATTACTGGGTCTTGTTTCTTCATTCAGCCACTCCACATCTTTTGATTGGAGAGTTTAGTCCATTTACCTTCAATGTTATTATTGATAAGTTGGGAGTTACCCTCGCCATTTTGTTAGTTGTTGTGTGTGTGTGTGTGTGTGTGTGTGTGTTCTGTTTCTTCTTTCCCTGTCTTACAGTTAGTGAAGGTGATTTTCTCTGTCATATGATATAATTTCTTTAATTTTTTGCTTGTCTATTGCCTGTTTTTTGATTTGAGGTTACCATGAGGCTTGCAAATACTATCCTATAACCTATGATTTTAAACTGATGACCACTTAACACTGATCACATAAACAAACACACAAGAGAAAAACTAATAAAATGCTACATTTTAACTTTTTTCTCTACTTTTTAACTTTTTGTTGTTTCTGTTTCTGTATTAATGCATTATGTCTTGAAAAGTTGTTGCAGTTATTATTTTTGATTCGTTCATCATCTAGTCTTTCTACTTAAGAGTGGTTTACATACCGTAATTAGTGTTATAATCTGTGTTTTCTGTATGTTTACTATTACCAATGAGTTTTGTACCTTAAGATGATTTTGTCTTGTTGATTAACATCCTTTTGTTACAGAATGAAGAACTTTCTTTAGCATTTCTTGTAGGATAGGTCTTGTATTGATGGAATCCCTCAGCTTTTGTTTGTCTGGAAAGATCTTTATTTCTCCTTCATTATTAAAGGTTATTTTCTCTGGATATAGTATATACAGTAAGTTATTTTCCTGCAACAGTGTAAATATGTCACACCACTCTCCCCTGGACTTAAGGTTTCCACTGAAGAGTCTCCTGTCACATGTATTGGCACTCCATTTTATGTTATTTGTTTCTATTCTGTCACTGCTTTTAGGATCTTTTCTTTATTCTTAACCTTTGGGACTTTCATTATTAAATGTCTTGAGGTAGTCTTCTTTGGGTTAAATCTGCCTGGTGTTCTATCACCTTCTTCTACTTGGATATTGATATCTTTCTCTAGGTTTGGGAACTTCTCTGTTATTACCCCTTTTAATAAACTTTCTACCCTCATCTCTTTCTCTACCTCCTTGTTACATCGAATAAGTCTTAGATTTGGTTATTTGAGGCTATTTTCTAGATCATGCAGATGTGCCTTTTTGTTTTTAACTCTTTTTTCCTTTTTTGTCTCCTCTGTACTTTCAAATAGCTAGTCTTCATGCTCATTAGTACTTCTGCTTTATCAATTCTGCTAATAAGAATCTCTGATGTATTCTTCAGCATGTCAATTGCATTTTTCAACTCTAGCATTCCTTCTTAATTCTTTTTTTAATTGTTTCAATCTCTTTGTTAATTTTATCTGATACAATTCTGAATTCTTCTCTGTGTGAGCTTGAATTTCTCTGAGATTTTTTCAAAATGGCTATTTTGAGTTCTCTGTCTGAAAGGTCACATATCTCTGTTTCTCCAGGATTGGTCCCTGGTGACTTCTTTAGTTCATTTGGTGAAGCCATGTTTTCCTGGATGTTCTTGATGCTTACAGATGTTTTTTGGTGTCTGAACACTGAAGATATTTATTATAGTGTTTGCAGTCTGGGCTTATTTTAATCTGTCTTTCTTGGTATGGCCTTCCAGGTATTTGAAGAGACTTGGGCCCCAAGCCCAATAATGCTGTGGTTTTTGTAGACTCATAGAAGTATCACCTTGGTGGTCTTGGATAAGATTCAGAAAAATTCTCTGGATTACCAGGCAGAGACTGTTATTCTTTTCCTTTAATTTCTCCCATACATTTGGAATTTCTCTGGCCAAGCCATCTGGAAATAGGGGTATGGTCATGCAAGCACCATATGGCCACCACCACTTGGACTGTGTTGGGTCAGACCTGAATCCAGCACAGCACTGGCTCTCACCAAAGGCCTACTGTAACCACTGCCTGGCTACCAACTATGTTTAATCAAGACCCTAGGGTGGATCCACATGCACCATTGCCTTCCCAGCTGATGGCTGAGCCCAGCATGGTTTTGCTCTTTGATGTGAATAAGGTTCTATGATCAGCAGGTAGCAAAACCAGCCAGCCTTTTTATTTTTTACTTTTTTTTTTTAATTATACTTTATGTTCTAGGGTACATGTGCACAATGTGCAGGTTTGTTAAATATGTATACATGTGCCATGTTGGTGTGCTGCACCCATTAACTCATCATTTATATCAGGTATGTCTCCTAATGCTATCCCTCCCCACTACCCCCACCCCACGACAGGCCTCAGTGTGTGATGTTCCCCTTCCTGCGTCCAAGTGTTCTCATTGTTCAATTCCTACCTATGGGTGAGAACATGCAGTGTTTGTTTTTCTGTTCTCGTGATAGTTTGCTGAGAATGATGGTTTCCAGCTGTATCCATGTCCCTACAAAGGACATGAACTCATCCTTTTTTTATGGCTGCAAAATATTCCATGGTATATATGTGCCACATTTTCTTAATCCAGTCTGTCACTGATGGACATTTGGTTTGGTTCCAAGTCTTTGCTATTGTGAATAGTGCTGCAATAAACATACGTGTGCATGTGTCTTTATAGCAGCATGATTTATAATCCTTTGGGTATATACTCAGTAATGGGATGGCTGGGTCAAATAGTATTTCTACTTCTAGATCTTGAGGAATCGCCACACTGTCTTCCACAATGGTTGAACTAGTTTACAGTCCCACCAACAGTGTAAAAGTGTTCCTATTTCTCCACATCCTCTCCAGCACCTGTTGTTTCTAGTCTTTCTAATGATCGCCATTCTAACTGGTGTGAGATGGTATCTCATTGTGGTTTTGATTTGCATTTCTCTGATGGCTAGTGATGATAAGCATTTTTTTCATGTGTCTGTTGGCTGCATAAATGTCTTCTTTTGAGAAGTGTCTGATCATTTCCTTTGCTCACTTTTTGATGGGGTTGTTTGTTTTTTTTCTTGTAAATTTCAGTTCTTTGTAGGTTCTGGATATTAGCCCTTTGTCAGATGAGTAGATTGCAAAAATTTTCTCCCAATCTGTAGGTTGCCTGTTCACTCTGATGGTAGTCTCTTTTGCTGTGTAAAGCTCTTTAGTTTAATTAGATCCCGTTTGTCAATTTTGGCTTTTGTTGCCGTTGCTTTTGGTGTTTTAGACATGAAATCCTTGCCCATGCCTATGTCCTGAATGGTATTGCCTAGGTTTTCTTCAAGGGTTTTTATGGTTTTAGGTCTAACATTTAAGTCTCTAATCCATCTTGAATTAATATTTGTATAAGGTGTAAGGAAGGGATCCAGTTTCACCTTTCTACTTATGGCTAGCCAGTTTTCCAAGCATCATTTATTAAATAGGGAATCCTTCCTCCATTTCTTGTTTTTGTCAGGTTTGTCAAAGATCAGATGGCTGTAGATGTGTGGTATTATTTCTGAGGGCTCTGTTCTGTTCCATTGGTCTATATGTCTGTTTTGGTACCAGTACCATGCTGTTTTGGTTACTGTAGCCTTGCAGTATAGTTTGAAGTCAGGTAGCATGATGCCTCCTGCTTTGTTCTTTTGACTTGGGATTTTCTTGGCAATGCAAGCTCTTTTTTGGTTCCATATGAAGTTTAAAGTAGTTTTTTCCAAATCTGTGAAGAAAGTCATTGGTAGCTTAACGGGGATGGCATTGAATCTATAAATTACCTTCATGATATTGATTCTTCCTATCCATGAGCATGGAATGTTCTTCCATTTGTTTGTGTCCTCTTTTATTTCATTGAGCAGTGGTTTGTAGTTTCCTTGAAGAGGTCCTTCACATCCCTTGTAAGTTGGATTCGTAGGCATTTTATTCTCTTTGAAGAAATTGTGAATGTGAGTTCATTCATGAGTTGGCTCTCTGTTTGTCTGTTACTGGCATATAAGAATGTTTATGATTTTTGCGCATTGATTCTGTATCCTGAGACTTTGCTGAAGTTGCCTATCAGCTTAAGGAGATGTTGGACGGAGACAGTGGGGTTTTCTAAATATACAGCCGTGTCATCTGCAAACAGGGACAATTTGACTTCCTCTTTTCCTAATTGAATACCATTTATTTCTTTCTCTTGCCTGATTTCCCTGGCCATAACTTCCAACACTATGTTGAATAGGAGTGGTGAGAGAGGGCATCCCTGTCTTGTGCCAGTTTTCAAGGGGAATGCTTTCAGTTTTTGCCCATTCAGTATGATATTGGCTGTGGGTTTGTCATAAATAGCTCTTATTATTTTGAGATAATATAATATTATTTTATCAAATATTATATTTGATATAAATTTAATATTTATTTTTTGTCATTCCATCAATACCAAAGCTTCAGTAACCGACTTGATCAACTAGAAGAAAGGGTATCAGTGATTGAAGACCAAATGAATGAAATGAATGAAATGAAGCAATAAGAGAAGTTTAGAGAAAAAAGAGTAAAAAGTAATGAACAAAGCCTCCAAGAAGTTTGGGACTATGTGAAAAGACCAAATCTACGTCTGCGTCTGATTCGTGTATCTGAATGTGATGGGGAGAATGGAACCAAATTGGAAAACACTCTGCAGGATATTATCCAGGAGAACGTCCCCAACCTAGCAAGGCAGGCCAACATTCAAATGCCGGAAATACAGAGAACACCACAAACACACTCCTCGAGAAGAGCAACTCCAAGACACATAATTGTCAGATTCACCATAGCTGAAATGAAGGAAAAAATGTTAAGGGCAGCCAGAGAGAAAGGTCGGGTTACCCACAAAGGGAAGCCCATCAGACTAACAGGGGATCCCTCGGCAGAAATTCTACAAACCAGAAGAGAGTGGGAGCCAATATTCAACATTCGTAAAGAAAAGAATTTTCAACCCAGAATTTCATATCCAGCCAAACTAAGTTTCATAAGCGAAGGAGAAATAAAATCCTTTACAGACAAGCGAATGCTTAGAGATTTTGTGACCACCAGGCCTGCCCTAGTAAAGCTCCTGACACTAAACATGGAAAGGAACAACCGGTACCAGTCACTGGAAAAACATGCCAAAATGTAAAGACCGTCGATGCTAGGAAGAAACTGCATCAACTAATGAAAAAAATAGCCAGCTAACATCATAATGACAGGATCAAGTTCACACATAACAATGTTAACCTTAAATGTAAATGGGCTAAATGCTCCAATTAAAAGACACAGACTGGCAAATTGGATAAACAGTCAAGACCCATCAGTGTGCTGTATTCAGGAGACCCATCTCGTGTGCAAAGACACACATAGACTCAAAATAAAGGGATGGAGGAAGATCTTCCAAGCAAATGGAAAACCAAAAAAGGCAGGGGTTGCAATCCTAGTCTCTGACAAAACAGACTTTAAACCAACAAAGATCAGAAGAGACAAAGAAGGCCATTACATAATGGCAAAGGGATCAATTAAACAAGAAGAGCTAACTCTCCTAAATACATATGCACCCAATACAGGAGCACCCAGATTCATAAAGCAAGTCCTTAGAGACTTACAAAGAGACTTAAACTCCCTCACAATAATAATGAGAGAGTTTAACACCCCACTGTCAACCTTAGACAGATCAACGAGAGGGAAAGTTAACAAGGATATCCAGGAATTGAACTCAGCTCTGGACCAAGTGGACCTAATAGACATCTATAGAACTCTCCACCCCAAATCAACAGAATATACATTCTTCTCAGTACCACATCGCACTTATTCCAAAATTGACCACATAGTTGGAAGTAAAGCACTCCTCAGCAAATGTAAAAGAACAGAAATTGTAACAAACTGTCTCTCAGACCACAGTGCAATCAAACTAGAACTCAGGATTAAGAAACTCACTCAAAACCTCTCAACTACATGGAAACTGAACAACCTGCTCCTGAATGACTACTGAGTACATAACGAAATGAAGGCAGAAATAAAGATGTTCTTTGAAACCAATGAGAACAAAGATACAACATACCAGAATCTCTGGGACACATTTAAAGCAGTGTGTAGAGGGAAATTTATAGCACTGAATGCCCACAAGAGAAAGCAGGAAACATCTGAAATGGACACCCTAACATCACAATTAAAAGAACTAGAGAAGCAAGAACAAACACATTCAAAACCTAGCAGAAGGCAAGAAATAACTAAGATTAGAGCAGAACTGAAGGAGATAGAGACACAAAAATCCCTTCAAAAATCACTGAATCCAGGACCTAGTTTTTTAAAAAGATCAACGAAATTGATAGACTGCTAGCAAGACTAATAAAGAAAAAAAGAGAGAAGAATCAAATAGACGCAATAAAAAATGATAAAGGGGATATCACCACCGACCCCACAGAAATACAAACTACCATCAGAGAATACTATAAACACCTCTGCGCAAAAAACTAGAAAACCTAGAAGAAATGGAGAAATTCCTGGACACATACACTCTCCCAAGACTAAACCAGGAAGAAGTTGAATCCCTGAATAGACCAATAGCAGGCTCTGAAATTGAGGCAATAATTAATAGCCTACCAACCAATAAAAGTCCAGGACCAGATGGATTCAGAGCCGAATTATACCACAAGTACAAGGAGGAGCTGGTACCATTGCTTCTGAAACTATTCCTATCAATAGAAAAGGAGGGAATCCTTCCTAACTCATTTTATGAAGCCAACATCATCCTGATACCAAAGCCTGGCAGAGACACAACAAAAAAAGAGAATTTTAGGCCGATATCCCTGATGAACATTGATGCAAAAATCCTCAATAAAATACTGGCAAACCAAATCCAGCAGCACATCAAAAAGCTTATCCATCATGATCAAGTGAGCTTCATGCCTGGGATGCAAGGCTGGTTCAACATATGCAAATCAATAAATGTAATCCAGCATATAAACAGAACCAAAGACAAAAACCACATGATTATCTCAATAGATGCAGAAAAGACGTTTGACAAAATTCAACAGCCAGCCAGGTTTATGTCCTTCCTTTCAGGACATCCATTGTTCAATGGCCCAGGAGGGTCCATAGATGCTATCTGGGAGCTAGAGATTAAAGTTAAAAACCTTAGAAATTTAGCTCACGTTCTATTCTACTATGGCTAACCTGGTACTCATACCACAATACAATGATTTTCCTGCTGTTCCTTTACCTTTTAATAGGCAGAGAGCCTCTCCCTGTGGCCACCATCACCACAGCCCACAGAGGGTTCTGCCAGGCCACTGCTGATGTTCACTTAAAGTCCAAGAGCTCTTCAATTAGCCTGTGGTGATTGCTTCCAAACCTGGAATTCATCCTTCAGGGCACTGGGCTCCCCTCTGGCCTGGGCTCATCCAGAAATGGTTCCAAGAGCCTAGGCCTGGACTCGGGGACTCCAAAAGCCTGTTTGTTGCTCTACCTCACTATGGCCAAGCTAGTACCTAAGGTGCAAGACAAAGTCCCCTTTACTTCACTATAGCTACCACAGCTGGGGATGTGCTGCATGGCATCTAAAGCAAGCACATCTCAGAGCCCAAAGCCCATAGTATATTACCTTGGTATTGCCACTGGTTATTCAGAGTCCAAGAGCTCCGTAGTCAGCAGGTGATGAATCTCACTAGGACTGGGTCTTTCACTTCAAGGCAGTGGGTTCCCTTCTGGCCCATGGTGTTTCTAGAAATGTCATCTGTAAGCGGGGGCCTGGATTGGAGGCCTCATGTATCCTACTGTGGCTGAGTTCAAACCCAAGATGCAAGACAATGTCATCTTTATTCTTCATTCTCCTCTCATTAAGCAGAAGGAAGGAGTCACTTTTGTTGCTGCCAGCTGCACTTCCTGGGGTTGAAGGAGGGGTGGCACAGCATTCCCTTGGCCACCCTGGCTGGAATCTCCCTAGGTCATGTGCCACCCTAGTCCACTGGTTCTAAGCCCAGCCCGTCACTAGGAATTGCCCACAAATTATAGTCCTTTTGATCTAGACTGCCTTTTAAGCTTACCTATGACCCCAGAAACTTTGGCCCATGTTGGCAAGGCTTACCAAGAAACTCAAGTTCATGTACCTGGAAACGGCAACTTTCTTCTGGCTAGGGTGTATTCAAGTGTTCCCTCCTTGTTTAGGCCCTGGCTGAGCCCAGCATGGTTTAGATGTCTGATGTGAAACAGCAGCACTGCGCTTTCCCTTCCCCAAGCGCACAGACTCTCTCTGTGCTACAGGGCTGCTGCTGAGGGGTGAAAGAGGGGTGGCATCTGTGATTCAAGACTGTCTCTCCTACCTTCTTAAATGCTTCTTTCCACAACATGAAGTAAAACCAGGTATTGTGATAGCTCACTTATTTTTGGTTCCTGTGATGGTGTTTTCTGTGTGCAGATAGTTGTTAAAATTTGGTGTTCCTGTCGGGGATGGGGGAGCGAATGTTATAGGCTTCTATTTTGCCATCTTGCACTGCCCTCCTAGACTGATATTTTTGTAAATTTCTATCGATATAGCAATTGCTGTAAAAGTTTCTAAACCACCTACTTTTGTTTATGTACATATCTTGTAGACCAGGGAAACTACTTTTTGTACTGGCACCACTTCTTAGATCCTATTCTATCCTATTTCTATAGCTGAGAATTAAGCTGTGTAGTTTTAGCAATCAGCTTTGTTAGAAAAAAAATTATACTACCTCTTACGCCTGACATGCTTGTTTGATCCAATCTTTTTTGCTTTAAAAACTGTAATTGCATGGCTGCAATTATAATATACGTGTGTATGTATGTGTGTGTATGTTAAAGGGTAATTATTTTCATAATTTTCAGTTTTACCTGTCAAAAAATTTATTTTTTTACTATTTACAGAGAAAGCTTAGACTTCATTATATTTGCATTTTCTCTCAGTTAGCTTTTTATAAAATATTAATTATCCTGAGGGACTGCTTCATGGACATTTCCAACTATACTCAAACCTTCTTGCAGTCATGAGAGCTGTGAGATCCTTTAATTTCCAAAAAGAATTTGATTATACTTACACTAAAAGACACATGTCAATATGTGTATCAAATAGACACAGGAAAAATTCAACAAATTTTTTGCAGGATGGGTACCAGATATAGCTATCATCTAGGATAGTTAACGCCATTTCATGTCATGTGTAAATTCTCAATTGGTTGTGGATACCTGCTCAGTTGGTTGTGGATATCTGGAATATCATGTTGAGAAAGATCTTGAGTCCAAGTAGATTCAGCTGGGAAAGCTTGTCATGTGTGATTAATGATGTCTAGAAGAGGAGCAGGTGAAGAGGCATGAATTCTATGTATTTTCCTCTATTATTACACTTGTTCTGAGCTTCCAGCAGCAAAGGAAAAGCATTAAACGTAGTGGATTATGTTCATTATCTAATGAAAATAAACATTCACATTTGTAAGAAAGATAGATGTTTTCCTTGTTCCAAATTCTAAAAATGAATTTGTTTTTCTAGATGGAAGGAACATTGTAAAATGATGTTGATATTTTTCATTGATTCCGTAGGTATACAACAATGGTTTTCAGTAGATACACAAACTGTGATATACCACTTTAAAAAATATCAATCCTTGATAATCTAAGACCATATCAGAAAGAAGAAACAAGGATTATTTTTATAAGAATTTTCAAAAATATCACATTGTACTTGTAAATAGTGACAAAGAGGGCTAGAATATATTTATTGAAATTCAACTAATCAGTCTGTTAGACCCTCTTTTTCTCTATACAAAGTTATGGGTTTATAGGTTCTTTTATTTTTTTTCAAATCCTTTCTTTTTTCTTCTTTGATCAAAAAGATGATGTACATTATATTGAAGAGAAAGACATTCAGCAATATAGTATGGATTTGGATATAACAGGGAGATTAAACGGTCCTGAAAGGTGATATATGCCAACTTCCAAATTATAACTGGTATTCTAACAGTGGTGTTGACAACCTGTGACTATGGCAGAAGCAGCATGGAGATGATTTTAAATAATTAATGAAGGCAGAAGATATGATTATGTAGCCAGGGTGCTCTGCTGCTTTCTTCTCTAGGTACCTTTCCAACTTCCCACTGCCTCTTCTTTTTCTTCAGATACTCATATGCTTTATTTTGTCCTTTGTCAACATTTTCTACCCCTCTCTCTATTTCTGCCCTTCTCAGAAGTATAAAGTTTTTGAGTTTAGTAGGAGCAGATTTGATGATGATCTCTAATCTTACTATTTTTTTCAGCTGGCAAAACTGAGTTTAAGCTGTTAACTGTTTAAAGTATTACCTCTCACTAGTGAAACTTAGTACTGTTTCAAGCTCAAAATAATCCCTTTTTATTTGATTTTTGTTAGGTGTTAAAGGGAAGGCGAGGGTTAAAGACACACACACACACTCACACACACACACACACACACACACACACAGAGGGCGGCTTACCAGAAAATGCAGGCTTTATGTTCAGTATAAAACCTACAAAAGTGGGGCACCACTCTAATGCCAGAGCCCATCATTGGTTACAGGCTGGGGGTACTTATAGGTATGGGCAGGAGGGGTCTGGGTAGTATGGCTTGCTCCCTGGCAGGATATTGATAAGATGTTCCCATGATGAGGCGGTTCTGGCCCTTGTTCCAGGGGAATGTCATAGTGGTACTTCATGCTTTTGTCCAGCAAAATATGATAGGGATGTTTCTTTAGTTGGGCCTTTGTCCACCTTGTGGTCAGGTGGTTATGCAGATCTTTCTCAGGAATCGAACCCCCGTGAAATATTTCACTTTGACCAAGGTATGCAGAATAGCAGGGAGCTTATAAAATGGTGCAGTTTGGACTAACAGTTTTATCTACCAAAATTTAAAAACCATCAGTATTATTCATACAATAAATAACACTATATTATAAATAACTCTTAGTAGGTAAATGCATTTTAAATTACTGCTGGTGGGAGTGTAAATTAATTCAACCATTGTGGAAGGATCTAGAACTAGAAATACCATTTGACCCAGCAATCCCATTATTGGGTATATAGCTGAAGGATTATAAATCATGCTACTATAAAGACACATGCACATGTATGTTTATTGTGGCACTATTCACAATAGCAAAGACTTGGAACCAACCCAAATGTCCATCAATGATAGACCAGATTAAGAAAATGTGGCACATATACACCATGGAATACCACGCAGTCGTCAGAAAGGATGAGTTCATGTCCTTTGCAGGGACATGAATGAAGCTAGAAACCATCATTCTCAGCAAACTATCACAAGGACAGAAAACCAAACACAGCGTGTTCTTACTTGTAGGTGGGAATTGAACAATGAGAACACTTGGACACAGGGCTGGGGACATCACACACTGGGGCCTGTTGGTGTGTGGGGAGTTGGGGGGAGGGATAGCATTAGGAGAATACCTAATGTAAATGACAAGTTGATGGGTGCAGCAAACCAACATGACTCATGTATACCTATGTAACAAACCTGCACATTGTGCACATGTACCCTAGAACTTAAAACAAAAACAAACAAACAAAAAAAAACAATTAATTGTAGATATTTCCACTTCTGGTCACAGTACGGTAGCAGAAACTAGATTTAGGGTATTATGCTAAACAACCCCTTCAAAATAGACAGAATATATGAAACGATAGATTTTAAGACACAAGGCATCAGGCCACAAAAGTTAGTAACCAGTGAGACAGAAGGCAAATGAGGTATTGCCTATGATTGTCCCAGGTTACAGTTTTAAGAGAGTTTCTAGGCTATTGTACCTGGAGGGTGAACCCAGGCGGAGCCTGTCAGACTCCCTGAGTTGAGAAGACAGAACTGAGAGTCCGGGGAGACTCAGTATTCTAGAGTTTCCACGACAGAATACTAGAAAAAAGAGACAACTACACAGTGAGAAAATGCTGGAGATCTTCAGAAGATCCCCCTCGGGTGTAAGTACTGACCATCAAAGTCACTGGGAGAAGAATCATTTGAAAGGATTAAAAGGAATAGTGTCTGACACTCACAGGGTAAAGTGTCTGCTCCTACTAGCCAGACTGAAAAAGTTGTAATTAGTGAGGGATTGGGAGAATACTCAGTAGTAGGGGAGGTTGGGGCTAGAAAATGATACCTCCAAATGAAGGCATCAGAAGTCTCAGAAGCAAAGTTTCTCTCTGACCTCCTCCTGTTCTCCTGTCTCTCATTCTCCTCCAAGGCTAGCCATGCAAACCAGAATCCCTCTTCTCCAAGGCAAATCAGAGAAACCAGAGCCCCTTTTCCGAAAGCTATTCATAAAACCTCAAAATAAACGTTACTCTAACTTTCCTTCCACCGTTTTATGTGTAAAAGCTGGCTGTAAAGAAATTATCTGGCCTACTGTGTTTGATTGTAAGCCATAGGATGCCCAATTCAGAATGGGTCCTTCCCCATACCAAGAAGGAAGAAATGCTTCAGAGAGAGTCCCCAAGAAGAATCTAAATAGATAGGCCTTGCTGGGATTTCCCCTCCGTCTAAAAACATTGGATCATATCCTTTGTGTCCAATTATATTTCTACACAGCTGTTCGTACTTGGCTGAACCTATGCAGATAAATGAACAGCTTCTCCTGTATCTTGGGCCTTCATTCTGAAGGCTCTCCTGTCACATAAAATTATGGTTAAATTTGTAAGCATTTTATCCTATTAACTTGTCTCTTGTCAGCTGATTTTCAGCAAACTTTCAGAGGGTGAAAGGGAAGTTTTCAGTTGCCCCAACAGGAATAAATAGCCCTAGTAGTGCTTTGAACCTATCTAATAAGTTATAAAAGAAAACCAGAAAGGACCAAACTGTAACCAAGTAACTGAACTTTTTGAATGACTCAGAACAACTACAAAGGTAAACCATACTGGGCCATAAAACAAATCTCAATAAATTTAAAATGATCCAAATTCATACAAATATATTCTCGGACCACAGTGGAAATTAACGTAAAATTAGTAACAAAGATATTTGAAAAAAATCCTTAAATATTTGAAAACCAATTGTAACATACTTCTAAATAACCCATGGGTCAAATAAGGAATCAAAAACGGAAAATAAAAAGTAGTTTGAACTGAATACAAATGGATATACAACATAATCAGAATTCGTGAGATGCTGCTAAAGCAGTACTTTGGGGGAAATTTTTAGCATTAAATACTTATATTGGAAATGAATAAAGATCTCTCGTGACCTGAGCTTCCACTCTAAGCAACTGGAAGATAAGTACAAATTAAAACTAAAGTAAGCAAGAAAAAGGAAATACTAAATGTCAGAGAAAAAAATCAATAAAACAGCAAACAGAAAAATAGATAAAAATCAATAAAACAAAAAACTGGGTCTTTGAGAAGATTAATGAAATAGATCAATCTCTAGCCAGACTGATAAGAAAAAGAGAGTGAAGATGTAAATTGCCACAATCAAAATGAGAGAGATGACATTACTCTAGATTCTACACCTACTAAAAAGACAGTAAGAAAATATTGTGGGCTGGGTGTGGTGGCATATGCCTATAATCCCAGCACTTTGGGAGGCTGAGGCGGGAGGATTACCTGAGGTCAAGAGTTCAAGACCAGTCTGACCAACATGGTGAAACCCCCTCTCTACTGGGGGGAAAAAAAAAAAGAAAAAAAAAGCTGGGCGTGATGGCACACACCTGTAATCCCAGCTACTCGGGAGGCTTAGGCAAGAGAATTGCTTGAACCTTGGAGGTGGAGGTTGCAGTGAGCTGAGATTGTGCCATTGAATTCCAGCCTGAGCAACAAGAGTGAAACTCTGTCCCAAAAAAAATTGTGAATAACTTTATGCCAAAAAATTCAACAACTTAGATGTCATGAGCATATCCATTGAAAGACACAAATTACCAAAGCTCATTCAATAACAAATCAATAACCTGAATAGCACTATACTTACGTATAAACAAATTGCATTTGTAGTTCAAAATCTCCAACAAAGAAAACTACAGACCTATAAGGCTTTGCTGGTAAATTCTAAACATTTAAGGAGGAAATAATATCAATTTTGTACAAACTATTTTGTAAAATTTAAGAAAATACTCCTCAAATCATTGTGACCAGCATTGTCATGGTACCAAAACTAGATAAAAACATTCCAAGAGGAAAAACTATAGCCCAATATCTGTCATTAACATTAATGTAAAATCTCTTAAATAAATATTTTAGAAAATCAAACAATGTATACGAAGGATAATGCATAATGACCAAGTGAAGTTTATCCCAGGAATGTAGTTTAATATGGTTATGAACTAATTAACAAATTTAAAAAGAAAACATAAAAAAGAATGAGATCATGTCCTTTGCAGGGACGTGGATGGGACTGGAGGCCATTATCCTTAGCAAACTGACACAGAAACAGAAAACCAAATAAGTGTTCCTGTTCCTGGTTATAAGTGGGAGCTAAATGATGTGAACACATGGACACAGAGAGGGGAAAAACATACTCTGGGGCCTTTAAGAGGATGGAAGGGGCGAGGAGGGGGAGGATCAGGAAAAACAACTAATGGGTACGAGGCTTAATACCTGGGTGGTGAAGTAGTCTGTACAACAAACCCTTATGACACATGTTTACCTATGTAATGAACCTGTCCATTTTGCACATGTACCCATGAACTTAAAAGTTAAATAAAAGAATGAAAACATTTGATCATCTTAATAGATACATAAAAAGCATTTGCAAATTTAGTATTCTTTTGAAATTTTATTTATTTTTAAAATTATTTTTCCATAAGTTATTGGGGTACAGGTGATATTTGGTTACATGAGTAAGTTCTTTAGTGGTGATTTGTGAGATTTTTGTGCACCCATAACCTGAGAGGTATACCCTGCACTATATTTGTAGTCTTATCCCTCACTCCACTTGCATTTCCCCCCCCCAAGACCCCAAAGTCCATTTTATCATTCTTAGCCTTTGCATCCTTATAGCTTATCTCCCACATATCAATGAGAACATACGACATTATGTTTTCCATTCTTGAGTTACTTCACTTAGAATAATAGTCTCCAATCTCATCCAGGTCACTGCTAATGCTGTCAATTCATTCATTTTTTATGACTGAGTAGTATTCCATCATACACCCACACACCCACCACAGTTTCTTTATCCACTAGTATTCCTTTTGACAGAAACTCTGAGCTAAGTAGTAATAGAAGAGAAGCTCCTCGAGTTGATACAGGGCATCTACAAAAAAATCCGTATAGCTAATACCATAATTAATGGTGAAAATACTGAATTTTTCCTAGTATGATGAGGAAAAGGAGAAGAATGTATATTCTCACTACTTCTATTAAACGTTGTACAGAGGTTCTGGCAAGTAAAATAAGGCAAGAAAAAGAAATTAAAGTTGTTTTGATTGGAAAAGAAGTAAAACTATCTTTATTTGCAGATGGCTGATTGTCAAAAATCTGATAAAATCTGTAAAAAAGATACTGGAACTAATAAATTTAGCATGTTGGCAAGACATAAGACAAATATTAAAAATTATATTTTTATATACTAGCAACAAATAATATTTAAACTAACAAAGCAATATCATTTACAATAGAAAGAAAAGATATGGAATAGTTTGGAATAAATCTGATAAAAGGTTTGAAAGAACTGTATGCTGAAAATTGCAAAACACTGCTGACAGAAATAAAGCCCTAAGTCCACGGGGAATATATGTCAGGTTCATGGGTTAGAAGACACAATATTGGTAAAAACCATTTTTCCCCAAATTATAGATTTAATACAGTCCTACTCAAAAACCAGCAGGCAATTTTTTGGTAGAAATTGATTAACTTATTTTAAAAATCATGTGGAAAGGTAAAGGACCCAGAATAGTGAAAACAACTTTGCAGTAGGAGACACATTAGAGCACTATCATTACCTGATATCAAAGCTTACAAATCTACAATAATCAAAAAAGTATGGTATTGGCATAACGATAGATAAATATATCAATGAAACAGAAGAAGAGAGTCCAGAAATAGACCTACTCATATACACATAGACTGCTGAATTTCTACAAAACTACAAAGTCAATTCAGTGGGTAGTTCTGCTGTTGTTTTTCAACAAATGGTGCTAAAATTATTGGATGTCCATAGGCAGCAAAAAGAAATGCAACAGAAAATATATAATTTGAAACAGATCATAGATCTAAATGTAAAACAAAAACTATGAAAGTTTTTTGAAGGTAACTTAAAAGAATCTTTGTGATATTGGATGAGGCAAAGATTTCTAAAAGTACAATCCTTAAACCAAATTGATAAATTAAACTTGGCCCAAATTAAAAATTTCTGCTCTTGAAAATACTGTTAAGGGAATAAAAACAAGCTACAAAATGGGAGAATTTTACAAAGCATACATCTGATAAAGGATATGTATTCTGGACACATGAAGAATCATGAGAATTCAATAAGAAAACAACTCAATTTCAAAACTTGGCAAAAATTAAAAAATAATGAAATCCTGTCATTTGCAGCAGCATGGAAGAGCTTAGGGGACATTACTTTAAGTGAAATAAACAGGCATAGAAAAGCAAATATCACATGTTCTCGCTGATATGTGGGAGCTAAAAATGTGGATCATATGGAGGTAGACAGTAGAATTGTGGTTACTAGACTTGGGAAGAGTAGCGGGAAATAGAGAATGAAAAGAGGTTGGTTTTTGGGTACGACAATACAGTTAAATAGAAGGAGTAAGTTCTAGTGGTGTTCCATAGCACAGTAGGAGGACTGCTTAAAAATAACTTATTGTATATTTCCAAATAGTCAGAAGATTTGGAATGTTCCCAACATGAAGAAATGATAAATGTTTGAGGTGATATCCCAATTACTCTGATTTGATCATTACACGTTGTATATAGGTATCAGAATATACGTAACCCATAAATATATACAATCATTATGTGTCAATAAAAAAATAGGCATAACACCAAAGAAGATATTTAGATGGCAAATAAGCATGTGAAAAGGTGCTCAACATTTTAAGACTGGAGAAATGCAAGTTAAAACACTAAGGAAATATAGCTGCACATCTACTGGAATGTCTACAATTTGAAAAACTGATCATATTGGCAAAAATGTAGAGAGACTAGAACTTTCATACTCTGCTTGTAGAAATGTAAAATGGTAAAACCACTTTGCAAACAGTTTGGCAGTTTCTTAGAAATTGAAGCACACACTTATGTTGCTCTGCCATTTCTCTCCTGGGTAAACACCCAGGAGAAATGGAAGCTTACGTTTGTACAAAGATTTGTACATGAATGTTCACAGCAGCTTTATTTGTAATAGCTGTAACTGGGAAAAAACAAAAACAAAAACAATAAAAACCCCTAATGTTCATGAACAAGTGAACTGATAAACAATCTGTGATATCTCCATACAATGAAATACTACTCAGCAATAAAGAAGGAATATACTGTGTATACACACAACATGGATGAGTCTCAAAACAGTTATCTCAAAAAGCCAGACAAAAAACATAGTGAATAATTCCATTTTTACAGAATTATAGGAAATGTAAATAAATATTGAGTCACAGGAAATAGGTCAGTTTTTGTTTGGTGGTGCTTATGGGGTGGCAAAGTGGGGAGGCTGGTAAGGGCTGGAGGTCAAAATTAGGAAGGGTCCCTAGGAGACTATTTGGGATAATGAATATATTCATTATGTTGATTTTGGTGGCAGTTTCATGGGCATGTACATATGTCAAAACTTATCAAATTGTACACTACAAATATCTGTGGTTTCCTGTATATCAGTTTTACCTCAATAAAGCTGTTAAAAATGCTAATTGTTTTCTGCTGCCCTTTGCCAGCTCTTAGGAATTATCTCCCAAACATACAATTTTAGCTACAAGTAAAATGCATAAAGATGCATAATCAATGTTGCTTAGTACTCAGCAACTGTACTCTCCGTTGACCCCTTTTTCATGTTTGCAAGTGGCTCTGTAAGACCATAGAATTCCACAAAGCAGTTTTTAAATGCTAGCACAGAGGAGATTTTAAGTGAACCACCTTGTTGGGTGATCCATCATCCGACCTATGCTTGAACAGGAAACTTACCTCCTTCACAGGAGTGTATTATAACTTTGGGCAGCTCTCACTCTTAGAAGGTTGGGGCTACTGATGAGATTCTACTTATATTTTTACTGGTTGGGATGAAAATATATGTTGTTGGAAGAAGTTTTTAATATTCAAAAGCCCAAATCTTGAAGTGAACAAACTTCCTTCAGAGCAGTAGCGCTGTCTAATGCAGTGATTTCTCAGCTGAGTCCTTCTTTAGCTACCAGGGCAGAGAACGGCAGTGTCAGGTGTCAGGTGTCAGTGGCCCAGTGGGTAGGGCAATGGGTCCCTGATCTTCACTCATGTTTTGTTCAAAATAGGATTATTTTTATGTTTTACTATTCTTATTTTATATAAGTGTGTCTTGACAACATTTTTTTTCTTTTTAAATCACTGGAGTGGTAAAAATAACTTTTTCTTTGAGCAGAGAGGCATGAATTTACATATTTCTCACCCATGTTTTAGATATTTTATATATTAGTAATGTTGGTAAGACAGAGTAAGTGAAATACTCAGCTATAAGAATTGAGAGTTGCTGTCTCAACATCATTGTTTTGGTATTGGTTTGCTGGGAATTTTGTTGGTATAACGAAATACCATGAACCGGCTGGCTTAAACAAGAGGAATTTATTGTGTCACGGTTGTGGAGCCTGCAACTCCAAGATGGAGTTGTTGGCAGTTTTGGTTTTTGCTGAGGCCCCTCCCTTTACTTTGCAGATGGCCGTCCTCTCACTGTATCCTCATGTGGTCTTCCCTGATCTGTGTGTTGTTTATGTCCTGATCTCCTCTTTTTTTTTTTTTGTTTCAGAACAATCAGATTAGAGCTCACTCTTAGAATCTTGTTTAGCCTTAATTATCTCTCTAAAGGTCCTGTCTGCAAATAGTAATTCAAAATACTTAGTCTAAAATACTGAAGATTAAGACTTCAATAAGTAAATTTGAGGGGGACACAATTCAGCCCATAACAGCTTCCATTTTTATAAAATGAGAACTTACCTTTCAAGATTCTTTTCAGCAATGACAAGATAATCTATGTAAAGCACTAGTAAATTATCAGGCACATTTTAGGGACCCAGTAGATGATAATTATTCTAATTGTGAAGTAAATATGAATCTGTGCTTATACAGATAAAATTTATTTTAGATCACTGATGCCCTAACTGTAAGTGCCAATTTTTTCTCTGTAATTTAAAACGTGCTGAGCTGTAATAGGAACCTATAAAGACATCAGAGAAAATGCAATCCAAGTTACAACACATATCTATTTTTAACACGTTTAAATTTGGATGTGAATGGCAAGACTTGACTTTTATTTACACAGCTCTTCACTTAGATGAAGAAGAACAATATTCCTCAGTCCTCTAGAGCTGTTAAAGAGAAACCCAATGAGGAGCACAGGTTATGCAGAAATTACATAATGGCAGTGGTGGCAATTTGCACTGCCTCCAATTCTCCTCATGTTTTACCTCAATTCCAGAGGAGAAATGAGAATGTACCCAACTGTGTTTTAAGCTATGGTCATAGGAAAAGTTGCTTGGTTTCTTTCCCTTGAGAGAAATTTGGGAAGACTGAAATTCAAACACACTAGTGAAATGCAAATAGTTTTATTTATTAATGGCCATTAATGGTTTGTAATAATCACAGCTGATTAAGTAAATAAGCAAATCATTTATTAGAAGTGTTTGCAGAATTGAATTTGCAAATTTTCTAATTGTTTTTTCTTCATATGCATTTAGCCATATCTGATCGTGAATTGAGTTAAGGAACCAAGCTTCAAAAGAATACAATTTGAAGGAGCAGAGGAGTATCTTGTAATTATAAAACATCATGATACTCTTTAAAATTCTATATGTTACTCATAATTTCTAAGTTCAATGATCTGTGCTGTTATATTAATTAACTTTCAAAATTTTAATAGCTGAGCAGATCATTTGATTTCACTTGCCTACACTACTTTTTGTTAATTAATGGAAACCATAAATTGAGAGCCCTTGCAAATTGTGCTGCTTCGTTGCATTTAGTGCTGTTGTAATTTCTACTCTTAATTAAATAATGAGGCTCCAGAGCACATTCCTAACTGTGAGTTAAACTAGATTGTGGCTCTAGCTAGGATTCCTTCTAGCCAGCCAGGTCAATCAATTCATGTCTTCTCTAATAGAGAGAAGAGTTTATTATTCAGCCTTGGAGCCTCATGTGATGGGAGACATGCTGTAGGAAAACACATCTTTGTTTTGATCAAGTTGCCAGGATTGCATTTTCATCTCCCCTTTCTTGTTTCACCTACCTGTATTGGAAGGGGTGAATTATGTTATTTTGTTGTGATCGATGCAAGCCTAACTTGTATAGAAATGGAGCAATCAGGATATAGTGTGCTCTTTTCCTTCCTTGAAGGTGACTTCATTTGTCATTCATTCTGAAGTAAACAAATATGGATTGGGCATCTACAGAGTACCTAGGGGCTACAGCAGTGAAAAAGAAGATTCCTTTGAGAAAGCAGTTAAATCTCTATTCACACCAGTTTCTGAGCCCTGAACTATTTCAGTAGAGAGTACCTTCACTGTATTTTGAGACTCTTCTAACATAAAGGAAGTTTAAAAACACACTATTTGGAAGAAGTTGTCATAGTAAAAATGTGTGATAGAAGAATAATAATTTACCCTGAAGTTCTTATAATGGATAAGCCAGGCCTGGGTTTTACTTAGGCTAATGGTATTAATCCACTTCTCTCCTTATTCATAAATACATTTCCTGTCTGATTTATCATATTTCACTTTTTACTTGCAGAATATTTTTTTTTTCTAATTGGGTTGTTTATCACCAAATGAAATGAGCATTTTTTTTTCATGCCTTTAGTTATTCAGTTTTACCATTAGGTTTAAAACATCAGTTACAATTTATTTTTAGGGGGTGACCAAATTGTTTATCACACATACGCTTTACAATAAAAGAGAAGCAAGTTTTCCACCAGTGACAAAGTGACTCAAGGACCAGAGTAAGCCAGAATAACAGGAGATACCAAATGACTATACTCAGAAACAAGAAATACTTAATTTGACTGACCTAGCTAATTCTTGATTATTCATGAATCATGTTTCCAGTGGATGGATTATACAATCCCTTTTCTCCTTCTTCTTGATCCTGCCCTTAGCCATTTAATTTCTTTCTGGCAAAGAAAGTGAAATATTCAATTTTATGACTTGGACCACTTTAAGAAAATATATTGGTTAATCATGATTCAGAATTATATATAATAAAATATTGATGAAAAGGGATTCAAAATTATATGCAATAAATGTTATTACAGTATTTCATTCACTCTGACAGTGCTACTGAAAATGTGGTTCACAGATGCTTAGAACCATTATCAAAAGAATTTGAGAGGAAGTGTTTAGAAGGATTGACAGCAATTTGCCTTTCTGAGAACTCCACATACATGATCAGTAAACTTTTATTGAACAGGATAGAGCTACTCAAGAATCAGGGTAAACAAACATACAGATATTAGTCTTTTACTACAGATAGCTTAATTGCTGATATAAGATGCCCTTGGTGGTTAAATGTGTCATCAATTTTTAGATACATCTCAACATTAGAGATGTTAAAATATGGAAAAATACTTATTTTAGAATTGTTGATATTAATTTATTATTTTATTTCCCACGAGACAGTCCCTTTTTGCAGAGGGAGTAAGGATATTCTGAAAGTGATTATCTTTTTTTTGTGGTAATTGTAAAAGTTATATGCTATAGTAGAAAGTGAATTGGCTCTGACTTCAGGCAGACTGCCATTTACTGGGTTTATGATTTTGAACAAGACTCACATTCCTTAATGGTGAAGAGGAATGAAAATATATCTCAGGGTTGTTTAGACTTTCTTATCTCAATTTGACTAATGGAATAGAACATTTGGAACATGTTTAATTTTATTTACAAAAACCAAATATGTGCAGATACACATATATACACATACACAGATAATTTTTGATGCCTTAGTAGAATATAATAGTTTCAAAATTTACCCTATGTAGCTATGACATTCTAAATATTTATAGGAAAATTAGGCTATAATCATGTGAATAGTATAAATCAAAATTTTTAGAGTTCAAGAATTACCTCCCATGCTTTTATTATCTGACTCCTATTGTGAATAATAGCTCATTGAACAAATATTGGAAATACATTAAATTTGAGCATTCTCTTAGTTTTTAAATTATTCATCTGTTTAACCAATATATTTGATACACATCTTCTGCAGAAATATTTCACAACCCAATATTTTAAATCATTTGCAATCATCATATAGCCTTGAGTTATTACTAATTTTTTAGTGAATGTGTATTATATTTAAAACTTTAAAATACTAATGATCAGTTAATGAAGATTTTTTTTGCAGTATAAAATATTTTCTTTAAGAAAATAAAATTCTAACAAATAGTACTGGATAATCATGACTGCCATGTTCAGTTAGCTTTTATTTTGAATAGTCATTTTGTCAACAGAATTATATGCTAATATTTGACTTCATTAAGTGAGCTAGACCTTTGTTTTATATTTTACGCTTGATATATATTAATGTTATTGATACCTTGAATTGCAATATTAGAATGTTAGCACTTTTTTCATCTAGCTTGTTAAGAAATTCAAACTTATATTTGGACATGAGCTAAACTGATAAATTAACAGAAAATAAATTTGTTATGTTTCCTTTATATTTGTTCCAATAGTTATATTAATTGACATATATGTTAGTGGCATATTATGGTATACAGAGTATTTTATACATAATTTAAATGCTGTTACTATTATAAAAATGTATTTTAGAACAGTAAAATAAAGAAAATTATTATTTTTTAAGCTCAGCAATTATTTTACTATCCAGTGATTGCTACTGTTAACATTATGAGGTGTTTTCTGTCAGGATTTAAAAAATATATTTTTAACTTAATCAGAAGTATTGTAGCTTTTTAAAAATTATGTCATAACATATTGAATTTAATGACAGTGTCTTAATAAACATAATTCATAATATGAATGTTAATAACATTTAGAAGACCATTCACCTCTTATTTGAATATATTTAGGTTGGTTCCAATTTTTACATACTATAACTAGTGTACTGATTACATCTGTACATTTGCTTTACGTGGTGTCTTTTGATCACCACAGCAACTCTGTGTGGTAGGCAAGTACTGGTTTATACATTTTTCATTTCTGTCACGGAATTGAGAGGCTAAGATACCAACCCAATCAGGAAGTTCAGGTGCCAGCTGAGAAATCCAGATATTTGATATTGTATTAATTGTTATTTATCTTAAAGTGCTCCCATCATTAAAAGGGTTTAAGACAGAGTTTGTGCCCTTAGAATATGACAGGTGTAGCTGTTGCATCTGCATATTGGCGGTGGCAGTGTCATGGATTATGTGGCTTTTTTGATGAGATCTCAGAGTTGGTGGAGCATGTCACATATTTGGGAATAAGACTGAACACAACATAAATTTAATAGATGTATAGGATAGAATCTTTGAGAAAACAATGATGTTCTTCTGCAACCAGCTAAAATGAAAGGGATTCTTTTTAATCCAACTAGATCAGCTGAAATCAATTCTGGTTATTTGGCGGTAAACAGGTATTTGAGTAATACTGACCTCAAATCTGATTAACCAAAAACATGCTTAGAGAATATAAGACTAAATTACTTACATATACAGATTAAATAATCAATACCCCACAAGTGCATTTCCAATTAAACTGCAAATATGTAACTTAGGACATATACTTTTTAGAAAAACAAAACATATTTTGCCCCTTAGGTTAACATTGTTATTTTTTCTTATATCCAGTAAAAGATGTGGCAATTTCTAACTGACTCATTTCTTGTAGTAGTATGGACTTAATCCTATCTTCTTTTTAAGGGGCTATTCTTTAATTGAATCATGAGAGTCTTTGTGTTTCACATGAGCAAAGTTGGCACACATCACAGCCAGTGGACAAGTAGATAGGGCTATAAAGAGCTCACGCTTAGCCCTGAGCAAAATGATAACTGGCTCATTGGGACCTTCCCCTTCCCAAAATGCTGAGGGCAGCTGAGAAGACAGCCATAGAGAGGAATGATTTACAGTATTTATAAGTGGGAAGTGCTGATGCGTTTCTGGTTCCTACTCTGACTTCCAAACGAGCGAGCTACACGAGAATAATTCAAGTATGCATCTTCTTGTGTCCATCCTGGCTTAGTCCCAGTTACTGGGAGAGCTGTCTTTGCTTTTTTTGCCTTTTAAAATAGGAATTCTGACTTGATTTTTTAATATCCCAAACTGCCCATAACAATCATGCTGTTCTTCAAAGATATTTCAAGACAGATTTCATGCTTGTTGCCTGGGCCCACAGATGTAGTGATTTGAAGTGATGTACATTTTTCATTCTCTCATAAGGCACTAATACAACACATTTAACATTTTCTGAGCCTCAATTTCCTCTCTGCAACTTGGAAGAATAAAACCTATCTGGAATGTTTGTTTTGAGAAGTACATAAAGTATAGTGAATACTTAATAAATGGTTGATGTTATTACTTACATAGAAGAGGTGGTCAAAATCACAACAGAAAGAAAATAGGTTTTGGTATCAGTTACATTTATTTGGGATTTTATCTTTGCCTCTTATTTGCTGTGTGACCTTGAATAAATCCTTTTTTTTTTTTCTTTTTTTGACAGAGTCTTGCTCTGTCACCAGGCTGGAGTGCAGTGGCACGATCTTGGCTCGCTGCAACCTCTGCCTCCCAGGTTCAAGAGATTCCCCTGCCTCAGCCTCCTGAGTAGTCGAGACTACAGGCACTCGTCACCAAGCCCGGCTAGTTTTTTGTATTTTAGTAGAGATGGGGTTTCACCGTGTTGGCTAGGATGATCTCAATCTCTTGACCTCGTGATCCACTCCCCTTGGCCTTCCAAAGTGCTGGGATTACAGGCATGAGCTACCGCGCCCAGCAATACTTACAGTTACTAAGCTCAAATTCTTTATTATTATCTGAAATTTCTCTTGAGTTATTTAGATAGAAGAGAAGCTGGGCAGATTTATTTTGGGGAATGCTTACAGTGTCAGAAGAACTTTTCTGGATTATTTCAGAGCAAATTGAGAAAATTCTATAGCAGTCATTAATTTTGGGGGAGCACATGGTTGAACTTGGTTGTTGATACTTTGTGATGAAGATAATGTATCATGAATGGTTGACATTCACTGTTGTAATAATAATTTAAGCTCATATAATGAATCAGTTCAAATCACTGAGCATATTTACCAACCCGTATACATAATTAACATTTAATTCCCCTGAATATCTTATCTCATTATCCACACAGTTTAGGAAAATATATTAGACACTGGCAACCAGCAGACTTATGCTCTATCAGACCGTAAGAGAACATAAGACCATTGAGTTTCTTCTGTTAGTGACCAGATGAGTTTGAGTTCACTTCTGAAGTAAGGATACAGCAAGTTGTACATGCTTTTGTAAGCACACTCACTAAACAAAGCTTTGAGAGAATGGGGTTGGAATTTGGACTTAGTGGGTAAGAATTGAAAATGGGTTATTGTGTCTTAGAAACTTCAGTTCATGTTACTGAGCTCAAACATTTTCTAAGCCAACAAACTGGTAACTTTACAAGTTTCCTTCCTAACCGTGCTCACCACATTCATGTTCTCTATTTATGATCTTATTTGTAAACAGCTGAACTGCCATGCAAATTCAATAAGGTTTGGTTTTCTTTCTTTGCTATTTCTTATTTGCTTTCTGTGTTACTTTCTTCTCTTTTCTGAGAATTATTTTCGAACCAAAAAGTAAATGTTTAGCATCAGGATCAGTTGTGAAATAACCAACAAATATTCAAGTTCTAGGATAAAATGACATCTTGTGAGCAGCCCTTAAGTTCCCATTAAAATTTTCACTAGGATGGCGGTGGGGCGGGGGGCGGGTGGTGGAACAACTCATAACATTAAATGCCAAGACTTAAAATCAATCTATTCCCAGAGTATTGGGAGCAATTAGTGATAACTGGTAAAGTGAAAAAATAAGAAAATTATTTTGGATGGGACTCAATGCAATTCACAAAATGTTGAACAGATGTGTATCTTGCTATTAATTAGTAAAATTTTTGAATTGAAGAGACAAATTACAGTAGCTTTTTTGAAAAAAAAAATGAGACTCCCAACTGAGATGACCAAAAGTTGAAATGTTAAAAATACAGAAATGGGCCAGGTGTGTTGGCGCACACCTGCAGTTCCAACACTTGGGAGGCTGAGGTGGTAGGATTGCTTTAGCCTAGGGGTTTGAGACTAGCCTGGGCCACATGGTAAGACCCCCATCACTACAAAATTTTTAAAAAAATTCACAGGGTGTGGTGGTGGTGTGCCTGTGGTCCCAAGTACTTGGGAGGCTGAGGTGGGAGGACTACTTGAGCGCAGGAGGTTGAGGATGCAGTGAGCTGTGTTCAGGTCACTGCACTCTAGCCTTGGTGACAGAGTAAGACCCTGTCTTAAAAAATATAAAAATAAAAATGACGGCATCTTTATTAAAAGAGAAGTAGAAAAAGTGGAGTTAAATAAAGACTTAAATCTAAATAATAATTGTTGTGTTAAATTTGATGATAAAATTCGGTGGAAGAGCTAATATTCTTAAAATACTATGGACAATGGAAACAACAATTTAGTTGAAAATTGATTCAACCCATAGATTATATTAACTAACGACCTGAAAGTATAAGGTAGAGGATAAGGAGAGGTAAAATTGTTCTAGTTTTCTTATCTTTCATGATAGGGAATAAAAAATTTCCAATTTGGAGCGGGGGGATTATTGATAGTTTGGTATTTATAGTTTAAAAATGTAAACATGGGGGGCGGAGCAAGATGGCTGAATAGGAACAACTCCAGTCTCCAACTCCCAGCGCGAGCGACACAGAAGACCGGTGATTTCCGCATTTTCAACTGAGGTACTGGGTTCATCTCACTGGGGAGTGCCGGACGATCGGTGCTGGTCAGCTGCTGCAGCCCGACCAGAGAGAGCTGAAGCAGGGCGAGGCATTGCCTCACCTGGGAAGCGCAAGGGGGAAGGGAATCCCTTTTCCTAGCCAGGGGAACTGAGACACACAACACCTGGAAAATCGGGTAACTCCCACCCCAATACTGCGCTTTAAGCAAACAGGCACACCAGGAGATCATATCCCACACCTGGCCGGGAGGGTCCCACACCCACGGAGCCTCCCTCATTGCTAGCACAGCAGTCTGTGATCTACCTGCAAGGCAGCAGCCAGGCTGGGGGAGGGGCGCCCGCCATTGCTGAGGCTTAAGTAGGTAAACAAAGCTGCTGGGAAGCTCGAACTGGGTGGAGCTCACAGCAGCTCAAGGAAACCTGCCTGTCTCTATAGACTCCACCTCTGGGGAGAGGGCAATAACAAACACAGCCGACACCTCTGCAGATGCAAACTACTCTGTCTGACAGCTTTGAAGAGAGCAGTGGATCTCCCAACACCGAGGTTGAGATCTGAGAAGGGACAGACTCCCTGCTCAAGTGGGTCCCTGACCCCTGAGTAGCCTAACTGGGAGACATCCCCCACTAGGGGCAGTCTGACACCCCACACCTCACAGGGTGGAGTACACCCCTGAGAGGAAGCTTCCAAAGCAAGAATCAGACAGGTACACTCGCTGTTCAGAAATATTCTATCTTCTGCAGCCTCTGCTGCTGATACCCAGGCAAACAGGGTCTAGAGTGGACCTCAAGCAATCTCCAACAGACCTACAGCTGAGGGTCCTGACTGTTAGAAGGAAAACTATCAAACAGGAAGGACACCTACACCAAAACCCCATCAGTACATCACCATCATCAAAGACCAGAGGCAGATAAAACCACAAAGATGGGGAAAAAGCAGTGCAGAAAAGCTGGAAATTCAAAAAATAAGAGCGCATCTCCCCGGCAAAGGAGCGCAACTCATCGCCAGCAACGGATCAAAGCTGGACGGAGAATGACTTTGACGAGATGAGAGAAGAAGGCTTCAGTCCATCAAATTTCTCAGAGCTAAAGGAGGAATTATGTACCCAGTGCAAAGAAACTAAAAATCTTGAAAAAAAAGTGGAAGAATTGATGGCTAGAGTATTTAATGCAGAGAAGGTCCTAAACGAAATGAAAGAGATGAAAACCATGACACGAGAAATACGTGACAAATGCACAAGCTTCAGTAACCGACTCGATCAACTGGAAGAAAGAGTATCTGCGATTGAGGATCAAATGAATGAAATGAAGCGAGAAGAGAAACCAAAAGAAAAAAGAAGAAAAAGAAATGAACAAACCCTGCAAGAAGTATGGGATTATGTAAAAAGACCAAATCTACGTCTGATTGGGGTGCCTGAAAGTGAGGGGGAAAATGGAACCAAGTTGGAAAACACTCTTCAGGATATCATCCAGGAGAACTTCCCCAACCTAGTAGGGCAGGCCAACATTCAAATCCAGGAAATACAGAGAACGCCACAAAGATACTCCTCGAGAAGAGCAACTCCAAGACACATAATTGCCAGATTCACCAAAGTTGAAATGAAGGAAAAAGTCTTAAGGGCAGCCAGAGAGAAAGGTCGGGTTACCCACAAAGGGAAGCCCATCGGACTAACAGCAGATCTCTCAGCAGAAACTCTCCAAGCCAGAAGAGAGTGGGGGCCAATATTCAACATTCTTCAAGAAAAGAATTTTCAACCCAGAATTTCATATCCAGCCAAACTAAGTTTCATAAGTGAAGGAGAAATAAAATCCTTTACAGATAAGCAAATGCTTAGAGATTTTGTCACCACAGGGCCTGCCTTACAAGAGACCCTGAAGGAAGCACTAAACATGGAAAGGAACGACCGGTACCAGCCATTGCAAAAACATGCCAAAATGTAAAGACCATCGAGACTAGGAAGAAACTGCATCAACTAATGAGCAAAATAACCAGTTAATATCATAATGGCAGGATCAAGTTCACACATAACAATCTTAACCTTAAATGTAAATGGACTAAATGATCCAATTAAAAGACACAGACTGGCAAACTGGATAAAGAGTCAAGACCCATCAGTCTGCTGTATTCAGGAGACCCATCTCACACGCAGAGACATACATAGGCTCAAAATAAAGGGATGGAGGAAGATTTACCAAGCAAATGGAGAACAAAAAAAAGCGGGGGTTGCAATACTAGTCTCTGATAAAACAGACTTTAAACCATCAAAGATCAAAAGAGACAAAGAAGGCCATTACATAATGGTAAAGGGATCAATTCAACAGGAAGAGCTAACTATCCTAAATATATATGCACCCAATACAGGAGCACCCAGATTCATAAAGCAAGTCCTTAGAGACTTACAAAGAGACTTAGACTCCCATACAATAATAATGGGAGACTTCAACACTCCACTATCAACATTAGACAGATCAACGAGACAGAAAGTTAACAAGGATATCCAGGAATTGAACTCATCTCTGCAGCAAGCAGACCTAATAGACATCTATAGAACTCTCCACCCCAAATCAACAGAATATACATTCTTCTCAGCACCACATCGTACTTACTCCAAAATCGACCACGTAATTGGAAGTAAAGCACTCCTCAGCAAATGTACAAGAACAGAAATTATAACAAACTGTCTCTCAGACCACAGTGCAATCAAACTAGAACTCAGGACTAAGAAACTCAATCAAAACCGCTCAACTACATGGAAACTGAACAACCTGCTCCTGAATGACTACTGGGTACATAACGAAATGAAGGCAGAAATAAAGATGTTCTTTGAAACCAATGAGAACAAAGATACAACATACCAGAATCTCTGGGACACATTTAAAGCAGTGTGTAGAGGGAAATTTATAGCACTAAATGCCCACAAGAGAAAGCAGGAAAGATCTAAAATTGACACTCTAACATCACAATTAAAAGAACTAGAGAAGCAAGAGCAAACACATTCGAAAGCTAGCAGAAGGCAAGAAATAACTAAGATCAGAGCAGAACTGAAGGAGATAGAGACACAAAAAACTCTCCAAAAAATCAATGAATCCAGGAGTTGGTTTTTTGAAAAGATCAACAAAATTGACAGACCACTAGCAAGACTAATAAAGAAGAAAAGAGAGAAGAATCAAATCGATGCAATTAAAAATGATAAAGGGGATATCACCACCGACCCCACAGAAATACAAACTACCATCAGAGAATACTATAAACACCTCTACGCAAATAAACTGGAAAATCTAGAAGAAATGGATAATTTCCTGGACACTTACACTCTTCCATGACTAAACCAGGAAGAAGTTGAATCCCTGAATAGACCAATAGCAGGCTCTGAAATTGAGGCAATAATTAATAGCCTACCAACCAAAAAAAGTCCAGGACCAGATGGATTCACAGCTGAATTCTACCAGAGGTACAAGGAGGAGTTGGTACCATTCCTTCTGAAACTATTCCAATCAATAGAAAAAGAGGGAATCCTCCCTAACTCATTTTATGACGCCAACATCATCCTGATACCAAACCCTGGCAGAGACACAACAAAAAAAGAGAATTTTAGACCAATATCCCTGATGAACATCGATGCAAAAATCCTCAATAAAATACTGGCAAACCGGATTCAGCAACACATCAAAAAGCTTATCCACCATGATCAAGTGGGCTTCATCCCTGGGATGCAAGGCTGGTTCAACATTCGCAAATCAATCAACATAATCCAGCATATAAACAGAACCAAAGACAAGAACCACATGATTATCTCAATAGATGCAGAAAAGGCTTTTGACAAAATTCAACAGCCCTTCATGCTAAAAACGCTCAATAAATTCGGTATTGATGGAACGTACCTCAAAATAATAAGAGCTATTTATGACAAACCCACAGCCAATATCATACTGAATGGGCAAAAACTGGAAAAATTCCCTTTGAAAACTGGCACAAGACAGGGATGCCCTCTCTCACCACTCCTATTCAACATAGTGTTGGAAGTTCTGGCTAGGGCAATTAGGCATGAGAAAGGAATCAAGGGTATTCAGTTAGGAAAAGAAGAAGTCAAATTGTCCCTGTTTGCAGATGACATGATTGTATATTTAGAAAACCCCATTGTCTCAGCCCAAAATCTCCTTAAGCTGATAAGCAACTTCAGCAAAGTCTCAGGATACAAAATTAATGTGCAAAAATCACAAGCATTCTTATACACCAGTAACAGACAAACAGAGAGCCAAATCAGGAATGAACTTCTATTCACAATTGCTTCAAAGAGAATAAAATACCTAGGAATCCAACTTACAAGGGATGTAAAGGACCTCTTCAAGGAGAACTACAAACCACTGCTCAGTGAAATCAAAGAGGACACAAACAAGTGGAAGAACATACCATGCTCATGGATAGGAAGAATCAATATCGTGAAAATGGCCATACTGCCCAAGGTAATTTATAGATTCAATGCCATCCCCATCAGGCTACCAATGAGTTTCTTCACAGAATTGGAAAAAACTGCTTTAAAGTTCATATGGAACCAAAAAAGAGCCCGCATCTCCAAGACAATGCTAAGTCAAAAGAACAAAGCTGGAGGCATCACGCTACCTGACTTCAAACTATACTACAAGGCTACAGTAACCAAAACAGCATGGTACTGGTACCAAAACAGAGATATAGACCAATGGAACAGAACAGAGTCCTCAGAAATAATACCACACATCTACAGCCATCTGTTCTTTGACAAACCTGAGAGAAACAAGAAATGGGGAAAGGATTCCCTATTTAATAAATGGTGCTGGGAAAATTGGCTAGCCATAAGTAGAAAGCTGAAACTGGATCCTTTCCTTACTCCTTATACGAAAATTAATTCCAGATGGATTAGAGAACCTAATACCATAAAAATCCTAGAGGAAAACCTAGGTAGTACCATTCAGGACATAGGCATGGGCAAAGACTTCATGTCTAAAACACCAAAAGCAATGGCAGCAAAAGCCAAAATTGACAAATGGGATCTCATTAAATTAAAGAGCTTCTGCACAGCAAAAGAAACTACCATCAGAGTGAACAGGCAACCTACAGAATGGGAGAAAATTTTTGCAATCTACTCATCTGACAAAGGGCTAATATCCAGAACCTACAAAGAACTCAAACAAATTTACAAGAAAAAAACAAACAGCCCCATCAAAAAGTGGGCAAAGGATATGAACAGACAGTTCTCAAAAGAAGACATTCATACAGCCAACAGACACATGAAAAAATGCTCATCATCACTGGCCATCAGAGAAATGCAAATCAAAACCACAATGAGATACCATCTCACACCAGTTAGAATGGCGATCATGAAAAAGTCAGGAAACAACTGGTGCTGGAGAGGATGTGGAGAAATAGGAACACTTTTACACTGTTGGTGGGACTGTAAACTAGTTCAACCATTATGGAAAACAGTATGGCGATTCCTCAAGGATCTAGAACTAGATGTACCATATGACCCAGCCATCCCATTACTGGGTATATACCCAAAGGATTATAAATTATGCTGCTATAAAGACACATGCACACCTATGTTTATTGCGGCACTATTCACAATAGCAAAGACTTGGAATCAACCCAAATGTCCATCAGTGACAGATTGGATTAAGAAAATGTGGCACATATACACCATGGAATACTATGCAGCCATCAAAAAGGATGAGTTTGCGTCCTTTGTAGGGACATGGATGCAGCTGGAAACCATCATTCTTAGCAAACTATCACAAGAACAGAAAACCAAACACCGCATGTTCTCACTCATAGGTGGGAACTGAACAATAAGATCACTTGGACTCAGGAAGGGGAACATCACACACAGGGGCCTATCATGGGGAGGGGGGAGGGGGAAGGGATTGCATTGGGAGTTATACCTGATGTAAATGATGAGTTGATGGGTGCAGCACACCAACATGGCACAAGTATACATATGTAACAAACATGCACGTTATGCACATGTACCCTACAACTAAAGTATAATAATAATAAATAAATTTAAAAAAAATAAAAATAAAAATAAAATAAAATAAAATTTTGCTTTTCACAAAAAAAAAAAAAATGTAAACATAACCACTATTGGAGTGAAATATTCTTCACACCTTGCAAATTACTAGATGATATAAAATATAAACAGTTGTAAATCAAAGGAAGCATTATAAAACAGCATAAAACTATATAATGGAAGACCAAATATAATAATTCTGCCAATTAAAATGAATAAACTCCTCTGTTAGCACATAAGACTTTCACATTTGGTTACAAATTAAAGTCTCACTGTTTCCTACTTGCTCAAGAACAGAGATATTTAAAAGAAAAAACAGGGGAAATACCCAGAGAAACACAAACAGAAAAATAACATAAATGGTTATATGAATTTTATAAAAATGTATTTTCCAGAAAGATTTTGTTTTTCTTTGATTTAAAGGAACATTAAAGTCTCAGTGAAGTTATAACAGAAATAAAAATGAGGCAGACATTGTTAGAATTAGAAGCAAAATTGATTAAAAAAATAAATGTTTTGGAAGAATTTGCTATCCTATTTAGTCAATAAAAGACTAAGTAAAATAAAATAACACAATTAGGAAAAATTAGCCTGATTAAAATAATAGACATAAAATTGAACTCTCTATCTTTCAAAAACTTCACCCTCTTTTAAATGATTGAGAAACACTCATTTACAAAATCCCTTTAAGCCTGAAATTGTACAGGGTGTATTCTTTAACATAAATATTCGTTGAATGAATATTAAGGAAGGCAAACAGACTAGAAATTAATGACTTCTTTCAGAGAAAAAAAAAAAAATCCTATACTAAAAATCCGTATCTTAAGTTAGAAAATGGAAACTGGAAGTATTGTGTGTTAAGTGATGCAGCCAAAGCAGAACATAAGGGAAAACTCTTAGCTTTATGTCCTTTCATTATTAAACATTAAAATTAAAAGTTATATTAATTAAAGATTGAAGTCACAAATATAGAAAAAATAAAACAATGCAAACAAATTAGGTAAAAAAGATAAAGCTGAAGGCAGAAATCAATAAATTAGAAAACAATAAATTTAATAACATTCTTTAAAACATAATGCTAAAAATTAAGAATAAAAGAGGCCGGGCGCGGTGGCTCAAGCCTGTAATCCCAGCACTTTGGGAGGCCGAGACGGGTGGATCACGAGGTCAAGAGATCGAGACTATCTTGGCTAACACGGTGAAACCCCGTCTCTACTAAAAAATACAAAAAACTAGCCGGGCGAGGTGGCGGGCGCCTGTAGTCCCAGCTACTCGGGAGGCTGAGGCAGGAGAATGGCGTGAACCCGGGAGGCGGAGCTTGCAGTGAGCTGAGATCCGGCCACTGCACTCCAGCCTGGGCGACAGAGCGAGACTCCGTCTCAAAAAAAAAAAAAAAAAAAAAAAGAATAAAAGATAACTAATGTTAAAAATTAGAAAGGGTATACAGATTGTAAATGCAATGTTTCCAAATTTTTAATATTTAAACTTCAAACTATTATATTTGAAAACAAATGAAATTAAACCTTTCTGAGATGAAAACATACAAATTTTCAAAACGTTCTCTAGTACAAATCAAAGATAGCTAGAGCAACAATCGTAATGAATAGTACAAAATAAAAGATTATTCCTCACATAAAAGTTTCTGAAATCAAGTGATTTTACCTGAGTTCCTTCGGATTTTTAGAGAAGGGATGCTTCTGTATACCCTTGCAGAGCATGAAAAATTGAGAATATTGCACATCCCATTTTAGGGAGCCAGTATTAACTTTGCTCACTGACTATGATAAATTTATTACAAAAACAGTATACATCTGATGAAATAGAATAGATTTGATAGCAGATATATTAATTTGATCTTTGAGCCATCTCTACCACATCCACTTCTTTGCTTAGTGAATCCTCATTTTCTTTGTGCTGGCTGCAGTCTCCCCAGCTTAAGGTGATGAATCATGATTGCTCTAATTCTAAGAATGACAGTCTTGTTCCTCTTTTCTAGCAGTTCACCTTCCAAACCCTCCTTAGTGCTTGGGTATGGCTGATTGACTCAATTCTGGCCAATTGCGCTTAAGGGGAACTCTATTGGGGAGTGCTAGAGAAAACAGAATTGGTGTCCTAATACAAGGATCAGATAGAAGACAAGACTTGTTGTCTAGAGTGGTTGCGGTCATTTCATTAACATGAGGTGGCAAGAGGGAGAGAAACAGAAATCTTTGTGGTTAAAAATGACGAAGGAGAAAGCAAAAAAGAGCTTAGATTACTGATGATTATGATTGGCCTGCTGAACCAGTCATGATACCACCTGTGTTCTTTCTGTTAACTGAGATAACGCAACACACACACACCACTGTTACAGGTTTTTAAACTATATTTAATTTGGTTTAACACTTGGAAGCACTCATCTGATACAAAGGCAAAAATCTGAAATAAAATATTGACATAAAAAAATAGCAGTTCACAGAATAATTTACCACACTTTAATAAAGTTGTATAAAGAAGCAAGGAGAGTCACCCATTAGAAACTGTATTAACCTACCACCACATCATTAAGTCTGATGATGCTACAAAAATGTAGATGCATTATTATTTTAGAATACAATTAAATTTGGAATAAATGAATTAAATTTTAAAAATGAAAGGCTGATGACTTTTTTATTAGATATAGTTGAGGTAAGTTGAGGATCCTCCTTATTACCATACACTATTATAATTTAAACACTGTTCTGAAAGTTCTAGCTTATAACATGTTCTGAAATAGAAATAAACATATACACTTTGAAAAGGAAATTAACACTGTTATTTGAAAAAATATGATTACATGCCTGTACATTCAAAGAAAACAACTGAATGAAGAGTGTTCATTAAAGTGGCCCTCAGTGAAATATTCTCCAATCTAATGGAATTAACAGAATATATAGAGAGACCATAGAATATGGTGATGAAAGCACTGACATACCTAAAATTGAGGAAATTTATCAGGATACAAAACTATAATCGACATCGATTTCTATCAGGGGAGACATTTAATTTCAGTTACTATGAAAGTCTGTTGTGCTTTGTTGTGAGGTTATTTTCTCATCTTTTATCAAGGCCTAGATGAAATATTCTTAAGAACATTTATCATCTTTCATTCTTATTTCATTTCTACCCAATGACATTCTGATAAATCATTTAGCTTTTCAGATGACTAGAATCTTCCAGTACTTTTATTACTATTTATTAGGATATTCCCATTAATACACCAATAAGTTAGCATTCTTGATAACTATGACAGAACAGGAAGGATATAAATTGTTCAATAAATGATACTGTGAAAACTGGTTTATATAAAGAAAAATTGAATGATAGCATATTTGCATAATATATGTCAAAATGAATTCCACATGGATTAAACAGAAAAACTTAAATAAATAAAAAGACTTTAAAGAATCTAGGAAGAACATGTACATGAATGAATGTTTAACTTATATCCCAGGTTCAGCAAGAATTTCCAAATAGGGAAATCATTATTATGCATGATGAAATCTTGCTTAGATTAGGTAATAATTATTAAAAATGTATTTGAAATTTAAATGCCCCAAAGTAGACCAGTACGCCTGCTTATTTTGGGAGGGGTATCTTATTTTTTTTAGAAAGTTGAAAAACAATTTTAAAATTCCAGTATGTTTTCTGCATTCCCCTCGCCTTGGGTGAGGGAAATCTAGAGGACTTTTAGGAGCTTTTACAAGCTCTAAGATTATTTGGAGGCTGTCTTTATGTTCCCTGGTCATTCTCATTTTCCCCTTGGATTGGACACATTAAGACAACATCTCTTCTTTCTGTCTCATGATTGCACGCTCATTTCACACAGGCAGAAGCCAGATAGCTCTCAGTCTTTAAACTTCCTTGCCAGGACCTGCTTGGTGCCCAGAGCAGGAGAGAAGGAAAGGTGGGCTCTCTACCTCTATCATTATAGGTTGAGGCAACTGGTGTTCTGTGAGCTTTTCCTCCAGCTCCTGTCATACAGGACATTTGAGGGCTCCTCCCCTGTTGCATTCTTGCTGCTCATCACTGTGTGGGGCCTCATAGTGCTTGCTCACAATGAAAATGGGATAGAAACAACATGAGAATCGTGGTAGGAAAGTTGCATATTGTGATATAATCAGTGGTCCTGCTTGAGTAAGCAGCTGGAAGACCCCAGGCACCCAGAGCCTCCATGGGAGGCCCCCCTTCACCCTCACACAGGGTGAGAGAGAAAGGATTCTGAATTTGACTGCAATTCTGCCTAAATGTAATGTTACCACAAAAGCCTTGGCTTCTGCATTCTGCTCTACCTTTCAAGGTAGCCTGTTAGGGGCCTGGAATTTTATCCATAAGATGGTTCAAATTCACCCTTAATTGGCTACCACATAAAATGCAAATTCAAGTGTAGGAAAAGTATTTTGAGGATATCAATATATAATGTATGAAAGTGCAGGGTGTGTAACAGTTGTGTATATAAAGCTAAGGTTGAGAATATACATAAAAGGAACAACATTTTTTAAAGTAAAAAAGATACCCTGGAAATAATATTGCAAGTTTAATGAGGAATCTGTGAATACATTTGCCACAAATAAAATAAGCAGAAGTTTGATTGTCTTAGTATATAAATAATTCTTATAATTCAGGAAAAGTAAAATTCGTGTGGCCAATGGCAAAAATAGATATTTTACAAATGAAATTTAAGGGCACTTTAGATATTTAGAACCATTCAAATAAAAATGAAATTTTTCTTCATATAGATTGAACAAATTATTTTTAAAAATAATTTCAGGAAGGATAGGGTAAAATGGTAAGTCTTTTTCAAAAGCACATATATATGTGTGTTATATATATGTCTATATATAAGAACATCAAACAATAGAGAAGGTTAAACATTAAGATAAAATTATCTACTTTTCTTCTTTCCAGTCTCACTTGCTAGAGACAACCATTGTTAACAGTAGTTTTTGTTTTATTTTGGTGATGAATATTAAAATCTTAAAACCCTCATACTTTTGCTTGTCAACTTGAAGTAGTACTTTCAACTTGTGAAAAATGAAAGGTTTAAAACACCCTAACTTCCTGCCAATCTTTGTAAGCTTTTATTTTTCTAATTCTTCTAGATCCTTGATTTATTACCTACATATATATGCATATATATGATGCATATATGCATGTATGTATATATATGCCTATGTGTAGGTGTATCTACATACATATAATTTTTTTAGCATAACTCAAAACAAAAGAATTAATAGGCTTCATTACCTTTCCCCCTCTTTTTCATTCTCCATTTTATAAAATGTGCTACATTATTATTGCATTTGTCAAATTAATTCTGTAACTGTAGTTATTTTGTTCATTGCTAGTAGATTGATTCTAAAAACTGAAAACCAACAAACATTATTAAAATATTATAATTCTGTACATATATATCAGGGTAAAAGCATAGTGTAGTTGGACCCATAGAAAAGTTACATTCTTTGTCTACAAACTTTGTTGCTGAAAGGGTACTCTTCCGATCATCAAGTTGTCATTGATTCTCACTCATTTCTTTACCATTTTCTTACCTTTTTCTGTATTTATTTTTCCAACAGCTGCCTGTGTTTCTTGTACTCTGTGTCATCATCATTGTTGGAGTTATTTTTTATTTTGATGGAAAATCTGGTCTAGTCATTTCTTTCACATGGAATGTTTGAGTGCTAAATTTTCTATTTGCTTGCATTTGCAAAAATGACTTTATTTGCCTCTTACCCTAGTTTGGCAGGGTATAAAATTATAAATTCAGTGTTTTTCTTTAAGATTTAAAACATCTTGCTTTTGGCTCAAGCCTGTAATCCCAGCACTTTGGGAGGCCGAGACGGGCGGATCACGAGGTCAGGAGATCAAGACCATCCTGGCTAACACGGTGAAACCCCATCTCTACTAAAAAAATACAAAAAAAAAAAAAAACTAGCCGGGCGAGGTGGCGGGCGCCTGTAGTCCCAGCTACTCAGGAGGCTGAGGCAGGGGAATGGCGTGAACCCGGGAGGTGGAGCTTGCAGTGAGCTGAGATCCGGCCACTGCATCCCAGCCTGGGCGACAGAGCGAGACTCCCTCTCAAAAAAAAAAAAAAAAAAATCTTGCTTTTTCATGTTGTTGTGTATATATTGCTAGTGAGAAACTGATGATAATGAGGAGTGTGATGTTAGATACACATATGGATCCTGTTGGTTTGTATGTAATTGATTTAGTCTCTCTAGATGCTTTTAAGGTTCTTTCTTTATTTTGGAATTCTGAAATCTCATCAGGAAGTTTGTAGGCGTATGTCTCTGATTTTGTTTTTTAAATTTTATTTATTTTGCTCAGCCCTATGAACCATTCCCATTTAAAAGTGTGTGTCTGTCTGTTTTGCTTTCTTTTATTGTCTCCATTATTTCTTCTCTCCATTTCGTTCCTACTGCATGGATGTTGGACTTCCTGAATTTTTCATCTGTGACCTAAATTTATACTCTTATCTGTTTTTGTTGCTTTTTATTCTGTGAGACTTTACTTTTATTCTACAGACCACGTGCTTCGTTTTCAGTTGTTTTATTCTACCATTAAATCAACTGTTTATGAACTCTGAATCACAACCTATCAATGGGTCATGAAATAAATTTAATGAATACTTTTAAAAATAAATAGAATTATCGTAGAGAGTGTATGGCTGTAAGGGGAAGTATTGTTTAGTGAAACTTTATACATATAATATATAGATTCATATACACAATGTGTCATATGTTAAATATATTTATTGGCCAAACAACATTAAAAGTCACTGATGTGGCCCCAAATTAAATAGTTTTGTTTAAAAATTTCCAAATCGTCACTCTAAGTCTTTGAATTTTTTACTTGTGGTAGAAGGCTCTTCTTTCTTTATCCTCTTGGGATCTTCTTGTCTCTCTCTCTCTGAAGATACTAAGTGGAACATTTTTGAAGAACATTTTTCAGCCTGATTGGACTCCATTTTTACTTGGATTTATTAGGGTATTGCTTTATATTGATTTTTTATTTTCATGCTATTAATATTTCTTCAGTATCTGGTGATCCTTGTTTATTATTTTTATTTATGAATAAAGGACTAGTTTAATTAGTATAAATAGCTTGCTTGGGATTATCATTCAGTGTTATAGGCCTGTTTTCTCAACGTCCCTTAAATGTCAGATTCTAATTTCAAAACTGTAAAGGGCACACCATATTGACAGGAGGCACCACACCATGGTGCTGATGGGCCAAAAGTAAACTGTCCCATAATGCTGTCCAGTGTAAAGTCAGGAGACTTTACTTTGAGAGTGGAAAATCTTAGTGAATTTAATTTCTTAGTCCAATTTTGTATTCTTTTTTGCTATATAATATGGAGTTTTGACGTTCTCTTAAGTGCTATTATACTTCTTTCTCTCGGGCTTCAATACTCATACCTATAACCCTCCACTGGGAGATGACCCATTTTCTTAGGAGAAATGTTCTTAGGCCTTAATCTTGAGGGGGAAAAAAAGCCACTAGCCTCCATCTGCAGGGGAAGAAAAGGGGATACCTCGTCCAGCCATTCTAAATATAGTGCTTTAATTAATCTACTCATGTGCTTATCTTGGCTCCGTTCTGTACTTGTACTCACTCACTTTGAACTTGAAACTTCTACAGAGCTCCTTTAACTGTGGTTTTTTATGGCCAGTTTTATTCTATACCAAATTACTTCTGATTTCCATGTTTCAGAAATTCCTGAAATTCCACACTCCTCATATTTTCTTCTACATTCAAAAATGTTATGGTTTCATTTTTTCAAAAATAGTTTCTTTTTAATGGAAACTCTTGAGAGAGGGGAGGAAGACGTGTTTGTTTTGCATCTTCAACTGGATAAGCATAACCTTCCTTGAAATAAATTTGGCTTTATATGGAAAGAATCTGAAAATTTTTACCCTTTACCCTAACGACTCCACTTCAGGAAAATCCTGAAGAGAAATAAGCTAACATGCAGAAACAGATTTAAGTTTATGTTAAACTGTAAGAACACCATATACTACTCAAAATACAGTATAGAAGGATGGTTAAGTGAATTATGATTTATCCATCTGATAGCATAATGTCATTAAAACTCATATGTCTGAGGTTTGCTCAAGTTGTATGGAAAATCTTTATAGTTTAATGTCCAGTTAAAAACTGCACACAGAACTACATATATATAATGAGATCACAAATCTGTAAGTAAAGATTTATGTATATTTATGGAAAAGAACAAGAATCAAATGTGTCAAACTATTAGCTGTAGTTAAATCTGATTGGGGTCCTACTTATTGTAATTTCTTTTTGTCTTTTTAATAATTTTTAAAGTTTTATATAATGAGCATGTTTTATTTCACCTTAATATATTATGTAAAATATTTTAAAGATAAATTTCATTTTTATATCCTTAGTCCCTGGAAGGAGAATCCTGCTTCTGTTTTTTGCCTCTATCTATATGGTGTGATAGCAGTTATAATATATCATTTAAAACTTAACCCTTTACATCTGTTTCATCAGCACAATTTGACTATGAGTGTTTTTGGAGGTAAGGGCAATATCGCTTTTTTTTAAAAAAATAGTATTTTGTGTAGAACAGGTGTTCAGATTTTTGTTTCTGGTAGTCTGTTCAAATTTTGGTGTTTCTGAATTAATAAGCAACAGTTCTTAAAGTGTGGTCTGTTGATCCCTGGTGTCAACAAGGCACTTTCAGGTATCCTGTGAGGGCAAATTGTTTTCATAATAATACTAAAGCCTTAATATTGACCTTTTTCACTATGGTGACAATTGCACTGATTGCTCAAAACAGTAGTGAGTTAAATTCATCTTAGCACAAATGTGAAGGGGCAGTGGCCGGAAATTGTACTCATAGTCATTGTATTATTCATTGCCACACACACATAGTAAAAAAATAAATTGCCAGTTTCACTTTCAAATGTCTTTGAAGGAACAGTAAAGAGTACTAATTATATTAAATCATGACTCTTGAATATATCACTTTTTAATATTCTGTGTGGCAAAGTGGGATGTTTACAAAAACACTTCTTCTGCACTGATAAAAGACCCATTTCAGGTGCAAGGCAGACCAGTGAACTTCAATGTAGCAGACCACACAAAGTTCACTGATCTGGCTTCAGATTCCACATTGCAACTAACCTTTAAGACACTACCACCTATCAAATTTTTATTCGGTATCAAAGAAGAACATCCATAATTATCTTAAAAGGCTATTAAAATATTTCTTTTTTCCATAATGACATATCTGTGTGTAGCCAGATTTTCCTCATATATTGCAACCAGAATAACCTATTGTAACAGATTGAACTGTTATAAGAATATAACAGTTGTCTTCTAAGCAGATATAAGAATTCAGTTGTCTTCTATTAATTCACAACATTAAAGAGATTTGTAAACATATAAACATGACACAATTCTCACTATTTTTGAATATAGATATTTTATGTAAAAATATCATACGTTAACATGTCATGGGTTTATTGTTATATTTATATGAATCAATGAGTATATGTGTATATATGTATATATATATTTTTAAATTCTCAGTTGGTGCGGTGGCTTATGCCTGTAATCCCAGCACTTTGGGAGGCCGAGGTGGGCAGATCATGCAGTCAAGAGATGGAGACCATCCTGGCCAATATGGTGAAACCCTGTCTCTACTAAGAATACAAAAATTAGCTGGGCATGGTAGTGTGCACCTTTAGTCTCAGCTACTCAGGAGACTGAGGCAGGAGAATCACTCAAATACAGGAGGTGCAGGTTGCAGTGAGCTGAGATTGCACCACTGCACTAAAACCTGGGTGACAGAGTGAGACTCCGTCTAAAAAAAAAAGAATTCTCATATTATTAAATTTTTAATATAGTGAATACTGGCTGGGCACAGTGGCTCACGTTTGTAATCCCAGCACTTTGAAAAGCCAAGGCAGATGGATCTCCCGAGGTCAGGAGTTCAAGACCAGCCTGGCCAAAATGGTAAAACCCTGTCTGTACTAAAAATACAAAAATTAGCTGGGCGTGGTGGCATGCGCCTGTAGTCGCAGCTACTTGAGAGACTGAGGCAGGAGAATCACTTGAATCCAGGAGGCAGAGGTTGTGGTGAGCTGAGATCGCATCCACTGTACTCCAGGCTGGCTGACAGAGCGAGATATACATATATGTATATACACACACACACACACACACACACATATGGGTTGTGTGTATGCATATACATATGTGTGTGTGTATATATATATGTATATGCATACACACAACCCATGTATACAGAAACTCTTTGGGTCCTTCAATAATTTTTAAGAGAGTAAAGGGATACTTGATAGTTCCACCATTTGTTTTTTTACTCGTTATTAAAAAATGTTCAGTGACTTACTCAAAGATACATGTTACTAAAGGGCAAAGGAAGAATTTAAACTAAGATCTGACTGCTCCAAAGCCCTCCTAAGCATTTCTATATTCAATCTTTGAAAACTAAAGTTGTTTTTTTTTTCCCGTTCTCTGACAGTATCTCTTCCTGAATAATTTCTTGCTTAATTATAACTTTCATTAGTCTAGCATCAAACGGGTTCTGAGTACTTATGGAGTGTATCACAAGGAATTTGGTATACATTTCTGAAATATCCTTGACATCTCCAGCAGTTATCAACCATTCTTTCTTCAGTTAGAATTGACTTCCAGTTGTCACACCTGTGCCTATTCAGGCTTTTAGACGCTCTATGAACTACTTTTGTTACTTCTTTGTCTCTTTCAGATTTGAATGTTCTTAATTCTTAGCACATTGTTATCACAATTGCTGTTAATAGTTGCTATTGTAGGTTACAAGTAAAACAGGTACTGTCAAGTGGCTTCTATAATTTGCTATTAGTCACTACTACAATATTTCTCATGCGCTATTAACAATCAGAATTGAAATTTCAATATTTCTATACAGCAGTCGTTGTGACAGTTCTGTCTCCAGTGGGCTTGTAACAGCCCCCATTGCTTATAGTTTCAGTTTTCATGTGGGAATGGTGCTAAATTATGGTGCTCGCCAATACGGCATCTTTCTATGCAGCTCTGCAGCTACTGCTGGCTCTTCCGGGAATTTTTTCTTTTGCGTATCCATCCCTGTTGGATCACTTGCCCTTTCCTGCCAAACCCTTGCCTCTGCCTGAATTCTGGTTTGGCTCTTCCTTTGTGGCTCCCAGAGCCTCTGCCAATCTTTTTGGAGCGTTTGTAACAATAGGAAAAAAGGTCCTCCTTCCTCAGGGCACCCATGATCCTGAAACAGAGATCCATGAATGGGTTTCAACTCCCATCCATCCTCTCTGCCAAGCCCTTGTGGAGACCACTGTCCATAACCCTGAATAACTTCTGAGAGCTCATATTGTGAAATTGATGCAGAAGTTTTGTGACATTAATTTTAAATACCACCACAATGCTCCAAATACCTTCTGGGTGGTTTTTCAATTTCAGGGTAAGAATACAAAGGATACACTAATTCTTAAAAGAAAACATCATCTTCCCACTTTCATATCTGGTCTCTATAGAAAAAGGTGTGTTACTTCCATACAGAATACCTGTGTGATTCATTCATTTACTCCTTGTGACTTTAGTCTTAAATTTCTTTTTTTATTTTACCAAAAACAAATCTAGATATTTTACTATGTTTAATCATCAATCGAGAGAGGTTCCCTAAAGCTTAAATAAAATGAATAATTTAGAGGATTGGCTGTCACTCATGTCCTTTTTCTGGGATCTCCTCCTGTTTATACGCTGATGCATTAACTTGCTTCTCAGTGTCAAACCTTGCTTGTCCAGACCCTTCCCAGTTGGTAATTTCTTGACCCTGACTTTTTTTTTATATATGTGGCCGCCTGATCTTGGCTTTCTCTACTTTTCTCCAAGGAGAGATCTACTGACAACACTATCCTCAGTTGGGGAGGCCTGGTAGCTTTCCCTCTGAGATTCTTCCTTGTATTCAGTCTCGTATCACATTTGAACTATTCTTGGATGTGAATGTCGAGGTGCCAAACATATATTCTTCTGGATTTCCAAGCCTAGGTGAAGCTAGACCACCAGATAGCCATATATACAGACCTTGTAGAAACGATTTTGCTCCATGCTTTAGCATTATGCTTTTAACTTCACTGAGAGTTAGATTAAGATACGCCCATATAAAGGTTCTACAACCTTTATTAGCAGCCTGTGAGAAGACTTTGCCCATAATTTTTATATTTTTGGTCATCCTTACATAAAGATGCACACGATAAATTCATCTTAGAATACTGTGCTGGAAAAGATTTGTCTTCCCTGTTTCAGTTACTTTGGGCTGCTATAATAAAATGTCATAGACTAGGTGGTTTGTAAACAATAGAACTTTATTTCTCACAGTTTTGGAGGCTGAGGAGTCCAAGATAAGGTGTTGGCAGATCCATGTCAGTAATGGCACTCTTCCTGGTTTGCAGAAGGTGATGTTTTGGTTGTATCGTTACATGGAAGAGACAGAGAACAAGATTTATCTCTTCTTAAAAGGGCATAATCCCATTCAGGAAGGTTCTACCCTCATGAACTGATTTCCCCCCAAAGGTCTTAGCTCCAAATACTATCACATTGTGGGTTAGGATCTCAATATATGAACTTTGGGAGGATACAGACATTCAGTCCAGAATGCACATAAAATGGTGCCGATAGTTTAATTACATATATAATGTATAGATACATAATGAATGGTAAGTAATATGTCATATTTCCTGTTTCACATTGGCTGCTAGGAAACAAAGAGCTATATGTTGTCCTCATTTGCTATAAATATACTAGAATTTGACAATTATGTATTTAGTTAATATTTATGAGATTCCTCAACTTGATGTCTTCAATGACTCCATGAATTTAAGCCCTCCCTCATTCCAACATATACCTACGCATAAAAATAAAGAAATGATGATTTCAGAACAAGAGTCATGCAATAAAGAGAAGAAATAGTTATAGAGATCCTGCAGATGCAGAAAAATTGAAGGAAGTTAGAGATAACAAAATAAGCTAATGTTATCTGGGGCCAGTGACGGTCAGCATAACTCTAAATCACCTTGTCTCCAACACATGATGGATTTCTACCAGCTTCACTTCTCCCTTAGTGGTATTAGAGACTTCTCATCTTTATTCATGGTAAGTGGACTCAGATGCTATCTTTGCCTTAAAATCTTTCACTCTGACCCATCCTGCTTGGTCATTAGAGGAAGCGTCACAGAAGGAAGAAAGCAGTGTTATGCGGTGCCTTCCAAGACACAGACACAATGGAGATTGCTGTGGCACCAATGTGTATAGAGATGTATGAATGTGATGATAAGTAGAGGGACTGTGATCTTGTCAGTACTATCTTATTGCATGGGAAGTTTACAGATTAAATTCTTTTTTCTGTGTCATATTTTATTCATCTTTAATATCTCTTATAATAGCCATTGAGCTGTAGAAGAAACCTCCCTTTCTTTTCTTTTCCTCTCCAGCTACCTCTTCCATAGGGTCAGGGAGCTCCTTCTGAGGCCACCACTCTTAGATGATTTGTCCCCAATAATTTATATATCATCACTTAGGTTATTTTTAGTTGATTATTATTTTAGGGTACAGAAGAATGAAGTGCTTATAAAAGCTTCCTGGCAAGGAGAGCCAGAGTGAGAAGTTACAGCTGTGAATAATGAGTCTTCTACTTATCTCTGGGGCCTTGCGGGACAGGTTTTTAGCCTATTTATCAACATTTATTTGGACTTGTTTGTAACCTTGGTAGTCACAGTGTGGGAGGGTAAAAGGGAAGAGCAGAGCTATGTCAGTAGCAATCTAATATATACCATCTCTTTCTAGATGAGATTTTATGATTTAATGTATTCTTTAAAAGGAAATACAATTGTAGAGATTAACATAGGAATTCAGAGAATCACTGCAGAATGATCCTTTTAATCATATAGATGCACAACAAATACAAATCCACATACATTTTTCTTTTTCTCTACCTCATCCCCACGCCCCTCCTGACAAAACTCAAACTGTATTTTAAGTGTTCTGTGCTTGGTGGTGACTGTTGCCATTTTCAGCAATTTTTAAATTTTTTATTTTTTCAAAATCTGTTGCTTTGAAAGGCCCCCTAGGGTTATGTAGGGTGTAGGTCTACACAGTTATTATCTATTGTCAGCAAAACTGAATAGCTGGGAGGGAATAATTATACAATCCCTTTTGCCATAAGCCACTTCTGAACATATTGCAATATATACTGGATTCATTTTAAAGTGGTTGTAACTAAATGAATCACAACCATTGGGGATAGGGTAATAGTATATTAAGACTGTGTAAAGTCTGTAAGAAGTCAGTATATTAAAATCTGTCAGAAAAGGTCATCCTTGACTATGGGTTAATATCTGTAGTCAGTACCTTGAATAGTGCCAATATGTGTTGGCTCTAATCTTCGATATGACTCTAGGCAGGAAATGAGATCTGAAACTTTCACTGATGGAGTATGAACCAGATTGACAAACTTCTTAGTGGAGAGAAGTTTCTGCTGTGTGTGTGTGTGTGTGTGTGTGTGTGTGTGTGTGTGTGTGTGTGTGTTTTAATGATTCTGGGTATTTTAATGTTAAAGTATATATAGGATTTTATAGTTTTTGGACTTTGGGATCTAGGGAGAAAAGGATATATATCCTTTCCTACTCACCCTACCCCCAACCAATTACCTTTGGCGAGGTATCAGCTGTGTTTTGCTAATGAGCATTGCCTGAGGACGTTCTGGAAGCTCACAGAACACAGAGACTTGTAAGAGTCACAGTGGAATCAGACAACCTGTCAGTCTGTTTATACACGTATGCTGGCATTTTCTTTGCAAGACATGCAAACCAATTAGAGGGAGGCTCCCTTAGAACACTTTTGAGGGGGTGGACACTTCTATTAATGTTTGGCATGGGCATCTGTTATATTGGGGAGAATGAGATGAACAATTTTGTAATCAATTTTTGGAAGAAAATTTGAAATGAAGGTTACAAAAAAGATTTTGTTGTAATATGAATTAGCAGAGAAAAGTTAGTTTTGTATCTCTGTACAGTTGAAAGTTCAAAAGAATAAGGACAAACATGTTTCCCTGGGCATGCATTTCATTGAATACCTATTGTTTTTATAATTAGTTCATTATAAAGGAGAGATGTGAATAGTGACCTTTGTCCAGTCTGGCTCACGAAAAGCAAGCATACTGATTTCTTCTGGGCAGTGTGATCAATTACCAGTAATGGAGCTGAAATGAGTGATCCTGATATGTCTTTGCACATTTTATTCTGCAAAGACATCAAGGCCTTATGCAGTTTGGGAGAAGGCTGGGACTTAATGTTAGTACCATAATGTCTTGCCTTCCTCCCCCACCTCCTCACAAATCATTACTTACTGTCAGATAAATTCAACTGGTGCCTTTAGGAGAAATCAGGTGAATATGGGGCAGAAACAGTGGAGTTGCATTTTGAAGGTTTTCTATTATGTGAATAGCAGCCAGTTAGAGAATAGCTAACCATCAACAGTTTTATTTTAATTCTTTGCTACATGGAACCTCAGGGAGGAAATGTTCTTGTATGTAGTAAAGTGTTTCTTTTCTTTCTGAATTGTACAATGATTGAAAATTGTGGCTATCGTTATTTGTACTATATGCAATTATAAAGTAATGGTGATAATATTTAGAATTTGATACTGAGGCTCTGTAAACATTTATTATAAAAGTTAGTACTTAGCTTCAGCATTCCAGAGGTACTTTTACCACATCCTATTGAAAAACTGATAAGGATCTGTGACACTGAATGATATGTGGGTATTGTCATCTCATTCTTTGTAGGTTTCCTTCTGGCTGGAAATCTTGGAGTTGGTCATTATAACGTTTTGCTTTAGAGTCATGAGGCAAATAAGATACATGTTAATTTCAATTTAGAGATGAAATTGTGTCCTGCCTATTTCTTACTTGGACCAAAGCTTACATTATAAAAAATCATGTATTTGCTTTGTTATAGTAGCAATGTAAAAATAGAAGTTCTGTAAAGAGTTAATCAGTTATTTGCTTCCGATTGTTTGAGTGAGACAACCCGTGGGTCTTTTAGATCTTGGTCTTTCGTTACTGCAGGATGAAAGAGTAATACATGTATTGCTTTAATGCCCTCATTTATATGTAGATGTATCTTAATAAAATTGTGAATGACAGGGCACCAAATCATAGTGTTCAAAATGGAAAGTGTCAAATAATTGTTATCAGTAGACCCTAGTCTGAGTCTTTGTGGTTCTGCTATTTATTAGGAACATGATGAAGAGAGTTGACAGTTTTTCTGATATTCAATAAGATTTTTGTGCTAAATAATATTTAATATTACTTCTAGCTCTAATAGTCTATGTGTTTATGATAATCGTAATCATTCATTAATATGCTCAGCAAGCAGTATTTATAGTTACCTGGGGACCAGGACTTTATCAGATGTTGAGGAGATTATAAGTGAATAGCCATAAACCATAGCTTACAAGAGCTTGCAGTCCAGTGGAGAAGACAGCTAGGTAAACAACTAACAGACAGATATATAAGTACAGAAAAGCAAATGCTGGGCAAGATCCCATCTGCTTATCTACTGCTGAGATACTTGTTTAAGGAGTGGTATAGTCTGAATGTTTGTGTCTCCATGGATGGGATTTGTGCCCTCGGAAAAGAGGCCCCAAAGAGCTACCTTTCCCTTTCTACCGTGTGAGAACACAGTCACAACCATAGGCATCATCTTGGAGAAGGCCAGGCCTGACCAGATGCTGAATCTTCCAGCATCTTGATCTTGGACTTCCCAGTCTTCAGAACTGTGAGAAAAAATAATTATGTTGTTTATAAGCCACCCAGTTTATGGTATTTTGTTATAGCAGCCAGAGTTGACTAAGACAAGGAGGTATATCAGCCTGTGGACCTTAGGGGTCTACTGGGAAGAAAGATGGCAATCATTTAGAATCAGATTCTCTGGCTAGAAGAGTCTTCTTCCTGGGAGTTCTCAAAATTGACAGGGAGCTTATACTAAGATAAAATAGATACTTGACCTTTATCTTATTTTTTAAAAATCAGCAGTTATTCTTTAATATTATAAAATATTCAGTAGTTGTTAAAATTTCCAGTAAATTCATAAGAGTCATAAATGTACTTTACAATGTGTTTGTTTGATTAAAGTCCATATCTGGTGAATGGGTGACATGTCTTTCAAAACTGCAAGTCCCTCACCCAACCCCATCATCTGTTTTCTTTTCCTTGTAATTTTAAGCTACATTTTTTTATTTTGTGTTTGGTATAGAATTTTTATTTTTAAGAAACTTTTAAAATTCACACATAATAATTGTACATATTTAAGGGACACACAGTGATGTTTCAATACATGTAATGTATTGTGATCAAATTAGGAGAATTAGTATATTCACCATATCAGACAGTTATTATTTCTTTGTGTTGGGAGCATTCAATATAATCCTTTAGCTATTTGAAATTATATAATATATTATTATTAACTGTAGTCATCCTACAGTGCTATAGCAGTTTTAAAGTCTAATGGGAATCGATCAGGACAATAAAGGGGTCATCCAAGTATTCCCTGGAGAGCCATTTTTGTGTGTGTGGAAGATGCTTAAATGAGGTGGCCAAGATAATTTTTGAACTGGAATTGGAAACCAGATTTGTTCAGACTGTGGTTGCACAGGGTACCGTCTTGCACTACATCAAAACCCTTAATTCTGTTGGACTATGATGAAATAATCTCAAAGTGCTATGGAATTACTTCTACCATTATAGTAGTTTCTCCTGAAAAATTAGACCTGACCTTTATTTTTAAAAGTGTGTTAATTTTCAGAGTTGACAGATGTTTTGGTGTGATTCTGGATGGTGCCTCTCAAAATATCCTCCAACTGAACTGTGAAGAAATGTGTCCAGTTTTCTCAAGAGAGACAACTGGAAAAAAAAAATCAGCAATGGCAGCATTTGGAGAATGTAATAGGAGAGCTGCCACACAGGTGGAAACAGATGGTTCCTTTTCTGTGAGGGCTGCATTGATGAATACAGAAGTGGCATGATTGGATTAGTGGTCATAGAAACAATAACACAGAAATGAAAGCAAGGTCAGTCTCTAGGTGAGAAGTGGCAGTGGCTTCTAGGGGAGTCCTCAGGTATTATACTAGCAGAAGCAAGATGAAAAATTTAAATTTACATATCTTAAACATTTTCTTTTTTGGGGGTTGGGGGATAGCCCACATAAGAGTACCAAAGATCCCTTGCTCCTCTTATCTCACAGATTCAACTTTCCATTTATAAAGTTTGTCTCTGTCATCTAAATTTCAACAGATCTAACATGTCATTAAATGCAAAACACACCATTACTTTAGGTATCACTAAGAAAACTGTAACAACCAAGATTTCGTTATCACTTTATATGCACTGAAAGAGCTCTTTAAAGTCCAACTTCAAACAAAGAGTCTATAATGGTTTTACTACTTCAGCTGGCAAATATCAGAGCCAAACAATGGTATAGAGACATATACTGGATTCGGCAACATGCTTGCTTGGCATAAAATACCTGAGTTTACAGTCCAAGAGCTCTTTGGTTTGGAAAGAGAAGGATGGAGAAAAGGAACAGCACTTTCCGCACAGGGAGAAGGATTGGGGAAATAGTGATAACACCATTTGCAGCTGCCAGAAAAGGCCCCACATTTTTAAAGATGATTTCAATTGTAAGATGCACTTTGATTTCAGAGATGTTAAAATGTGAAAAAAGTACATTTTAGAATAGAATAAATAAGGTGTGTAAGAGCTTTTCAGTGTTGCCAGGTGTTGAATGTTGAAAGCCAACTAGGCCACTTAGAGGAATACTGATCTGTTGATAAGTTATTTTTAGTTATTTTAGCAGCTCACCAATCCAGTAGCAACCAGCCTGTAGTCATAAGTAAAACTGAAAATTGATGCACTATGCTTTACTCTCTTCTGTATGTGTGAGCAAGAAAGAGAATGTACACAGAGGGAGAAAGACAGTGAAACTGACTCTGTCTTGTCTTTTGAGGACAAACTTCCTGTGTTGATATTCAACCCATTTGGAGCCTAATAGTGAGCTAGGATCCAACCTGGAGAATCGTTTGATGGTTGAAAAGGCAACATGATGAACAAGAGCCACCAGGGGGCTAGAAAGAAAAGAAATATAGAATCTAAGTTGGGGTAGATAATAGGATCTAAACTAAACATTATTATTTTTACTTTTGTTGGAGTTCATGTATTACATTGACTTCTCTCGAATTTTCTTGGGCTACAGAATCATGGATGATATGATGAAATAAGATGTTAATTTATATTCCTTTCATTCTGGGTCCTTCAATCCCCCCCAACAGTTGGGTAAAGCTCTCATGTGCATAAAAGTCAGTTGGAGGGCTATTTAAAATTTTTCAGTCCAGGATCTGATTTTTGAGATTTTGGAGTTTGGTGAAGCATTCTGAAATCTAAGTCTTGAAAAAGAAAGGTCCTGAAATTTGTGTTTTTTTTCAAAAGCATCTCCAGTTATTTATAATAAAGATATATATGTATAACCCTTTGAGAAGTATGCTCTCATAGTTAATGGCAAATTAATTTAGATGATCTTTCTCGGCACTCCTCAGTTCAAGTTTCCTTTTTTTTCAAGAATCCATAGAACTAGAGAATTTTTCCCCCACAGAAATTATCTTTTGTTGCAAATCAAAAACACTATCTTTGGCCCAGTTTGAGCTGGATGGAAATTTCAAAAACTACTTATCTTTACATAGAGATATACGTATTTCTAGAGATTTCCGTAGATTCCACATTATGGAGGCAAGCTAAGTGCTTCAAAGTACCCTTCATCACCCCTTGAATCAAATCATGGCTGGGCTGCTCAGTTGCAAACAGCATTCCTCCTGCAATTCTCCTTAGTTTTGAAGGCTACCAAGGCACAATTCAGTCTTTTCTGGAAAACAACACAGAAAACAGAGAAGATCTTTTCATATTTTAAATGGTTGACTTCGTAACACATTCAGAGGGAAGAAGAAAACATATGATAATATTGTTAATAGATGACACAAACATTTGTGGTAATGGCCCAGCACATTGTACAGAGTAATGTGGATGGTTGGATGGTGTGAGTGAAAGTGTGTCAGCTGGCTTTTAGCCCACTGGCAAAATGTTTGGACAATTTGTGTTGGATAACTTGGTGGTGGATTTAAGGGAATTTGTTTTCCTTCACAAATGAAATGATGCATGCAGGATTTGATATGTAATTCTTTGAGTAAGAGGTAATTGCTATACACACTAACCAACTATTTGCATTTAGCTAGCAACAGTTTCTACTGAACTTTATCTCATGTTTCTTTTTCTTTTTTTTTTTTAATTTATTTATTATTATTATACTTTAAGTTGTAGGGTACATGTGCATAACGTGCAGGTTTGTTACATATGTATACTTGTGCCTTGTTGGTGTGCTGCACCCATCAACTCGTCATTTACATCAGGTATAACTCCCAATGCAATCCCTCCCCCCTCCCCCCTCCCCCCTCCCCCCTCCCCATGATAGGCCCCGGTGTGTGATGTTCCCCTTCCCGAGTCCAGGTGATCTCATTGTTCAGTTCCCACCTACGAGTGAGAACATGCGGTGTTTGGTTTTCTGTTCTTGTGATAGTTTGCTAAGAATGATGGTTTCCAGCTGCATCCATGTCCCTACAAAGGACACAAACTCATCCTTTTTGATGGCTGCATAGTATTCCATGGTGTATATGTGCCACATTTTCTTAATCCAATCTGTCACTGATGGACATTTGGGTTGATTCCAAGTCTTTGCTATTGTGAATAGTGCCGCAATAAACATACGTGTGCATGTGTCTTTATAGCAGCATAATTTATAATCCTTTGGGTATATACCCAGTAATGGGATGGCTGGGTCATATGGTACATCTAGTTCTAGATCCTTGAGGAATCGCCATACTGTTTTCCATAATGGTTGAACTAGTTTACAATCCCACCAACAGTGTAAAAGTGTTCCTATTTCTCCACAGCCTCTCCAGCACCTGTTGTTTCCTGACTTTTTAATGATCGCCATTCTAACTGGTGTGAGATGGTATCTCATTGTGGTTTTGATTTGCATTTCTCTGATGGCCAGTGATGATGAGCATTTTTTCATGTGTCTGTTGGCTGTATGAATGTCTTCTTTTGAGAAATGTCTGTTCATATCCTTTGCCCACTTTTTGATGGGGTTGTTTGTTTTTTTCTTGTAAATTTGTTTGAGTTCTTTGTAGGTTCTGGATATTAGCCCTTTGTCAGATGAGTAGATTGCAAAAATGTTCTCCCATTCTGTAGGTTGCCTGTTCACTCTGCTGGTAGTTTCTTTTGCTGTGCAGAAGCTCTTTAGTTTAATGAGATCCCATTTGTCAATTTTGGCTTTTGCTGCCGTTGCTTTTGGTGTTTTAGACATGAAGTCTTTGCCCATGCCTATGTCCTGAATGGTACTACCTAGGTTTTCCTCTAGGATTTTTATGGTATTAGGTCTAACATTTAAGTCTCTAATCCATCTTGAATTAATTTTCGTATAGGGAGTAAGGAAAGGATCCAGTTTCAGCTTTCTACTTACGGCTAGCCAATTTTCCCAGCACCATTTATTAAATAGGGAATCCTTTCCCCATTTCTTGTTTCTCTCAGGTTTGTCAAAGATCAGATGGCTGTAGATGTGTGGTATTATTTCTGAGGACTCTGTTCTGTTCCATTGGTCTATATCTCTGTTTTGGTACTAGTACCATGCTGTTTTGGTTACTGTAGCCTTGTAGTATAGTTTGAAGTCAGGTAGCGTGATGCCTCCAGCTTTGTTCTTTTGACTTAGCATTGTCTTGGAGATGCGGGCTCTTTTTTGGTTCCATATGAACTTTAAAGCAGTTTTTTCCAATTCTGTGAAGAAACTCGTTGGTAGCTTGATGGGGATGGCATTGAATCTATAAATAACCTTGGGCAGTATGGCCATTTTCACGATATTGATTCTTCCTATCCATGAGCATGGTATATTCTTCCATTTGTTTGTGTCCTCTTTGATTTCACTGAGCAGTGGTTTGTAGTTCTCCTTGAAGAGGTCCTTTACATCCCTTGTAAGTTGGATTCCTAGGTATTTGATTCTCTTTGAAGCAATTGTGAATGGAAGTTCATTGATGATTTGGCTCTCTGTTTGTCTGTTACTGGTGTATAAGAATGCTTGTGATTTTTGCACATTAATTTTGTATCCTGAGACTTTGCTGAAGTTGCTTATCAGCTTAAGGAGATTTTGGGCTGAGACAATGGGGTTTTCTAAATATACAATCATATCATCTGCAAATAGGGACAATTTGACTTCTTCTTTTCCTAACTGAATACCCTTGATTTCTTTCTCTTGCCTAATTGCCCTAGCCAGAACTTCCAACACTATGTTGAATAGGAGTGGTGAGAGAGGGCATCCCTGTCTTGTGCCAGTTTTCAAAGGGAATTTTTCCAGTTTTTGCCCATTCAGTATGATATTGGCTGTGGGTTTGTCATAGATAGCTCTTATTATTTTGAGGTACGTTCCATCAATACCGAATTTATTGAGCGTTTTTAGCATGAAGGGCTGTTGAATTTTGTCAAAAGCCTTTTCTGCATCTATTGAGATAATCATGTGGTTCTTGTCTTTGGTTCTGTTTATATGCTGGATTATGTTGATTGATTTGCGAATGTTGAACCAGCCTTGCATCCCAGGGATGAAGCCCACTTGATCATGGTGGATAAGCTTTTTGATGTGTTGCTGAATCCGGTTTGCCAGTATTTTATTGAGGATTTTTGCATCGATGTTCATCAGGGATATTGGTCTAAAATTCTCTTTTTTTGTTGTGTCTCTGCCAGGCTTTGGTATCAGGATGATGTTGGCCTCATAAAATGAGTTAGGGAGGATTCCCTCTTTTTCTCTTGATTGGAATAGTTTCAGAAGGAATGGTACCAACTCCTCCTTGTACCTCTGGTAGAATTCAGCTGTGAATCCATCTGGTCCTGGACTTTTTTTTTTTTTTTTTGAGACGGAGTCTCGCTCTGCCGCCCAGGCTGGAGTGCAGTGGCCAGATCTCGGCTCACTGCAAGCTCCACATCCCGGGTTCACGCCATTCTCCTGCCTCAGCCTCCCGAGTATCTGGGACTACAGGCGCCTGCCACCTCGCCTGGCTAGTTTTTTTTTGTATTTTTTAGTAGAGACGGGGTTTCACCGTGTCAGCCAGGATGGTCTCGATCTCCTGACCTCATGATCCGCCCGTCTCGGCCTCCCAAAGTGCTGGGATTACAGGCTTGAGCCACCGCGCCCGGCTGGTCCTGGACTTTTTTTGGTTGGTAGGCTATTAATTATTGCCTCAATTTCAGAGTCTGCTATTGGTCGATTCAGGGATTCAACTTCTTCCTGGTTTAGTCTTGGAAGAGTGTAAGTGTCCAGGAAATTATCCATTTCTTCTAGATTTTCCAGTTTATTTGCGTAGAGGTGTTTATAGTATTCTCTGATGGTAGTTTGTATTTCTGTGGGGTCAGTGGTGATATCCCCTTTATCATTTTTAATTGAGTCGATTTGATTCTTCTCTCTTTTCTTCTTTATTAGTCTTGCTAGTGGTCTGTCAATTTTGTTGATCTTTTCAAAAAACCAACTCCTGGATTCATGGATTTTTTGGAGGGTTTTTTGTGTTTCTATCTCCTTCAGTTCTGCTCTGATCTTAGTTATTTCTTGCCTTCTGCTAGCTTTCGAATGTGTTTGCTCTTGCTTCTCTAGTTCTTTTAATTGCGATGTTAGAGTGTCAATTTTAGATCTTTCCTGCTTTCTCTTGTGGGCATTTAGTGCTATAAATTTCCCTCTACACACTGCTTTAAATGTGTCCCAGAGATTCTGGTATGTTGTATCTTTGTTCTCATTGGTTTCAAAGAACATCTTTATTTCTGCCTTCATTTCGTTATGTACCCAGTAGTCATTCAGGAGCAGGTTGTTCAGTTTCCATGTAGTTGAGCGGTTTTGATTGAGTTTCTTAGTCCTGAGTTCTAGTTTGATTGCACTGTGGTCTGAGAGACAGTTTGTTATAATTTCTGTTCTTGTACATTTGCTGAGGAGTGCTTTACTTCCAATTATGTGGTCAATTTTGGAGTAAGTACGATGTGGTGCTGAGAAGAATGTATATTCTGTTGAGTTGGGGTGGAGAGTTCTGTAGTTGTCTATTAGGTCTGCTTGCTGCAGAGATGAGTTCAATTCCTGGATATCCTTGTTAACTTTCTGTCTCGTTGATCTGTCTAATGTTGACAGTGGAGTGTTGAAGTCTCCCATTATTATTGTATGGGAGTCTAAGTCTCTTTGTAAGTCTCTAAGGACTTGCTTGATGAATCTGGGTGCTCCTGTATTGGGTGCATATATATTTAGGATAGTTAGCTCTTCCTGTTGAATTGATCCCTTTACCATTATGTAATGGCCTTCTTTGTCTCTTTTGATCCTTGATGGTTTAAAGTCTGTTTTATCAGAGACTAGTATTGCAACCCCCGCTTTTTTTTGTTCTCCATTTGCTTGGTAAATCTTCCTCCATCCCTTTATTTTGAGCCTATGTATGTCTCTGCATGTGAGATGGGTCTCCTGAATACAGCAGACTGATGGGTCTTGACTCTTTATCCAGTTTGCCAGTCTGTGTCTTTTAATTGGACCATTTAGTCCATTTACATTTAAGGTTAAGATTGTTATGTGTGAACTTGATCCTGCCATTATGATATTAACTGGTTATTTTGCTCGTTAGTTGATGCAGTTTCTTCCTAGCCTCGATGGTCTTTACATTTTGGCATGTTTTTGCAATGGCTGGTACCGGTTGTTCCTTTCCATGTTTAGTGCTTCCTTCAGGATCTCTTGTAAGGCAGGCCTAGTGGTGACAAAATCTCTAAGCATTTGCTTATCTGTAAAGGATTTTATTTCTCCTTCACTTATGAAACTTAGTTTGGCTGGATATGAAATTCTGGGTTTAAAATTCTTTTCTTGAAGAATGTTGAATATTGGCCCCCACTCTCTTCTGGCTTGTAGAGTTTCTGCTGAGAGATCTGCTGTTAGTCTGATGGGCTTCCCTTTGTGGGTAACCCGACCTTTCTCTCTGGCTGCCCTTAAGATTTTTTCCTTCATTTCAACTTTGGTGAATCTGGCAATTATGTGTCTTGGAGTTGCTCTTCTCGAGGAGTATCTTTGTGGCGTTCTCTGTATTTCCTGGATTTGAATGTTGGCCTGCCCTACTAGGTTGGGGAAGTTCTCCTGGATGATATCCTGAAGAGTGTTTTCCAACTTGGTTCCATTTTCCCCCTCACTTTCAGGCACCCCAATCAGACGTAGATTTGGTCTTTTTAAATAATCCCATACTTCTTGCAGGCTTTGTTCATTTCTTTTTCTTCTTTTTTCTTTTGGTTTCTCTTCTTGCTTCATTTCATTCATTTGATCCTCAATCGCTGATACTCTTTCTTCCAATTGATTGAGTCGGTTACTGAAGCTTGTGCATTTGTCACGTATTTCTCGTGTCATGGTTTTCATCTCTTTCATTTCGTTTATGACCTTCTCTGCATTAATTACTCTAGCCATCAATTCTTCCACTTTTTTTTCAAGATTTTTAGTTTCTTTGCGCTGGGTACGTAATTCCTCCTTTAGCTCTGAGAAGTTTGATGGACTGAAGCCTTCTTCTCTCATCTCGTCAAAGTCATTCTCCGTCCAGCTTTGATCCGTTGCTGGCGATGAGCTGCGCTCCTTTGCCGGGGGAGATGCGCTCTTATTTTTTGAATTTCCAGCTTTTCTGCACTGCTTTTTCCCCATATTTGTGGTTTTATCTGCCTCTGGTCTTTGATGATGGTGATGTACTGATGGGGTTTTGGTGTAGGTGTCCTTCCTGTTTGATAGTTTTCCTTCTAACAGTCAGGACCCTCAGCTGTAGGTCTGTTGGAGATTGCTTGAGGTCCACTCCAGACCCTGTTTGCCTGGGTATCAGCAGCAGAGGCTGCAGAAGATAGAATTTTTCTTAACAGCGAGTGTACCTGTCTGATTCTTGCTTTGGAAGCTTCCTCTCAGGGGTGTACTCCACCCTGTGAGGTGTGGGGTATCAGACTGCCCCTAGTGGGGGATGTCTCCCAGTTAGGCTGCTCAGGGGTCAGGGACCCACTTGAGCAGGGAGTCTGTCCCTTCTCAGATCTCAGCCTCCATGTTGGGAGATCCACTGCACTCTTCAAAGCTGTCAGACAGAGTCGTTTGCGTCTGCAGAGTTTTCTGCTGCTTTTGTTGTTGTATAGTTGTGCCCTGTCCCCAGAGGTGGAGTCTATAGAGACAGGCAGGTTTCCTTGAGCTGCTGTGAGCTCCACCCAGTTCGAGCTTCCCAGCAGCTTTGTTTACCTACTTAAGCCTCAGCAATGGCGGGCGCCCCTCCCCCAGCCTGGCTGCTGCCTTGCAGGTAGATCACAGACTGCTGTGCTAGCAATGAGGGAGGCTCCGTGGGTGTGGGACCCTCCCGGCCAGGTGTGGGATATGATCTCCTGGTGTGCCTGTTTGCTTAAAGCGCAGTATTGGGGTGGGAGTTACCCGATTTTCCAGGTGTTGTGTGTCTCAGTTCCCCTGGCTAGGAAAAGGGATTCCCTTCCCCCTTGCGCTTCCCAGGTGAGGCAATGCCTCGCCCTGCTTCAGCTCTCGCTGGTCGGGCTGCAGCAGCTGACCAGCACCGATCGTCCGGCACTCCCCAGTGAGATGAACCCAATACCTCAGTTGAAAATGCAGAAATCACAGGTCTTCTGTGTAGCTCGCGCTGGGAGTTGGAGACTGGAGCCGTTCCTATTCCGCCATCTTGCTCCAGAAGCTATCTCATGTTTCTTTAAGTAAATGTTTGGAAGTATGTTTGTCTTATTTAGTAACTTTCAAAAAATTTTGCCACATCTCAATGCTTCTCAAAGGTTATCTAAATAACTACTCGAGGAAAACATTCTTTAGTTACTCAGCATCATAGTCTTCAGTTTTCTCATATGTATGACGGCTTGTAATGCATAATATTCTTACCAGCACTGACATGCAGTAATAGTAATTTACATGGTATTGTATTATGTATTTTAGGACTACATTCAATTACAATTCAGTTTGTATTCATTGTAGGAAGGACGCATGGGAATGTGTTCTGAAGTAGAGCCTCTCAAAGTCAAATCCTTAAACTACATATCTTAGACTAATCTTGGATGCTGGCAGAAAATGCAGATTCCTTGGTTCTGTGGACTGAATTGTCACCCTTCTTCAAATTCAGACATTGAATTCCTAACCTCCAATGTGTCTGTTTTGGAAGGTAGGGATTGTAGGAGATAAGTTTAAATGAGCTCATAAAGGTTAATTCTAATCCAATACAACTAGTGGCCTTTATAAGAAGAGGAAAAGGGTTCTCTTTCTCTGTCTCTTTCTCTACACCTGTGTACACTAAGAAACGGCCATGTGAGGATGCAGCAAGAAAGTGGTTGCGTGCAAGCCTAGAAGACAGCCTTTACATTCAAAACCCAACCATGCTGCCATTCCAGTCTTGCAGTTCCAGCCTCCAGAATGGTGAGAAAATAAATTTCTGCTGTGTAGGCCACTCGAGCTATGATATTTTGTTACGACAGCCCAAACTAAGACAGATTTTGGCACCAAAAAGTGTGGTTACTGCTGTAACAAATACTTAAAAATATGAAAGCAGCTTTGGACCTGGGTAATGGTAGGCTAGAAGAGTTTTGAGGTACATTCTAGAAATACGGATGTTAAAGGTGATTCTGGTGAAATGTCAAGAAAAGAAAGGAAATATGGAGAGAAGCTTCCATGTTCTTAGAGAATACACAAATAATCATGAACAAATTATAGAAATATGGACCTTACAGGTCATTCCATTGAGATCTCAGATAGAAAAAAGAAATTATTGGAACCTGGAAGAAAGGCAATCCTTGTGATAAAGGTGGCAAAGATCTTGGCTGAGCTTTGTTCTAGTGGGGTTTTTTTTTTTTTGAAAGGTGGAACTTACCAGTGATGAAATTGAATATTTATCAGAGGAGCTTTCTAAGCAAAGTATTGAAAGTGTGGCTTGGGTCCTCCTTACTGCTTATAGTAAAATGCAAAATAAGAGAGGTGAATTGAAGAAGGAATTGTTAAGCAAAAGAAAATTAAAACTTAAAGATTTGGAAAATTCTATCCTATCCATAATGTAAAAATTGAGAAAGCCTGTTCGGAAGAAAACATCAAGAGTGTGACTGGACTACCACTAGTTAAAGAAATTATGGGATTATATGAACAGAGACACTGCCAGTTGCAAGTGATGGGAATGGAGACATAATGAAATGAAGGAAGGCCATAATACTTCTTAGATTCTACAGGACAGGATGATAATGCTACTCACCTGGGAAGGTGTCAATTCTTCAACAAAAGGGAAGAAGAATCCAAAGGCAATTCAAAGGTAACCAGAGCCACTGACTTGTCTTTAATAACCTAGATGGCCTCCACCTGAGTCATGGGGGCAGGGTCGCCTGGAGCCATGGGGGTTTGACCTCAACCTGGCAGAGCATTAGGAGCAGGACATGCTATCCTGGTGGGTCTAGAAGGCTGAGCCAGCACTTTAGTGAGTCTAGAAGGCAGAACATTAAGCCAAAAGAACAAGATTACTATCAAGGCTTTAGATTTTATGGAGTTTTCCTTGAGAGGTTTAGGATTTGCTTGGATCTTGTCAGCGCTTTCTTCCTTCTGATTTATTCCTTTTAGAATAGGAATGTCTATCCTATGACTGTCCCACTATTGTCTTTTGGAAGCACATAACTTATCAGATTTCACAGATTTACAGCTGGAGCAGAATTGTGCATGGGGATGAATCATACTTCCAATCCACTTAGAAATTTAGATGAGACGTTGGATTTTAAATTTTAGAATTGATGCTGGAGTGAGTTAAGACTTTTGGGTCTCTTCGGGTGGAATGAATGTATTTTGCATATCAAAATACAAATTATGGGGGCAAGGGCATGATGTTATGAACTGAATTGTTCCCCCTAAGTTCAAATGTTGAAGCTCTAACTTTCAATGTGACTGTATTTTGAGAAAGTTTTTAGGAGGTAATTAAGGTTAAATTGTTGGATCCTAATTTGATAGGATTAGTGTCCTCATAAGAAGAGAAAGAGAGAGAGAGTTATCTCTGTCCACACACATGCCTCTAGAACAGGCCATGTGATAATGAGGACAGCAAGAAGGTGGCCACCTGCAAGCCAGAAAGAGAGCCCTTACCAGGAAATGGACAGACCAGCACCCTGATCTTGGGCTTCCTGGCCTCCACAATTGTGAGAAAATAAATTTCTGTTGTTTAAGCCACCCAGTGTATGGTAATTTGTTATAGCAACTGGAGCTGACTAAGACACTTGGTTCCAATCCAGTCTTACTAAACATGAAATAGCAGAAATATGATGGCTCAGGAATCCATATTATAAAGACTCCCCTACCCTTGACACATGTGGGAAGCCACATAGGATAGGATAGATCATGCTATAGCAGCAGGATGGCAGGGGTTGGGGGGTGAGGTATGGTGGGATTATTTGATATCAACATTTAAGTGTCTGAGTGGCCAAGGCCCCAGGCAGGGTTAGGAACTTGATGCTGCTGGCAGACAATGGTCTTTGTTCAGGTAGCCAGTGAAAAGTTTTGATCATGTATGAATAATTCTGATGACTCCTGGAAGAGGCCAGTCACACCCTGAGCCAGTCTTGCCTACAGGGAATGTGAACCCAGGTGTACAGGCCACAGAATCTGGCAAATCCCAGGACTTCTGCTTTTATTTCTCTTGAGAAGGGTTGTATATAATATGAAGGGAATCTGGGGTAAAATCTGTCAAAGTTTGGGGATTTGCTACCACAGGTGTTCTCCAAAGAAGTTTTTTTTGTCCCCTCTCCCCAGGTCCTTGGAATCTCTATACTATCTCCAACACAAACATCTTAGACTATATTTAATGTTACATATTTTAGTTTTCTTTTTATTCCACATCTTCCTCTCCCACTAATGTCTGGGCTTGCATGCATATACTCACACTCTTAATGCACTTCACAATGAACTTGTCTTGGTCCCAGCCTTTGACCAAGGAATTGATAAACTAATCACTGCAAATATATTAATGGGCTTTCAGATGATGACTTTTCAGCTAACTTACTTACTTTTTAATGGAGAGCCTTCACAAGGCAAAGCTCAGAACACCAATAATTTATTCTGCTGACATATATTTCAGGCTGTTTCTCTCTAATTTTATCATGTAGGCAGCTTCTCCGGTGCCAATGTGAGCCAAATGTTTAGAAAAATGAGCCTATAGAAACACTTTTCTTATGATTTGTCTACTGTTCATTCTTTAATCTGGCTTTTGCTTACAACTCTCCCAGTTCCAACTTTACATAGTTCCAACTCAGGTCATCAAGAACTTCCTCTTTTCTAAATTTAATCAATACTTCCACGTCTTTTGACCCGGAGAGGCATTGTACACTGCTCATTATTACCCTGGTGTTGTTTAAAACAACACAACTAACAACACTAAAACTGACAGCAAGTGTGTGTCCACTGCATCCAAAAAAGAAAAATTCCAGATTATAATTAACAGCTATAAGAATATGCCCTTGATTCATAGTCCCTTATTTCTCTAGATCTAAATTGAAAGATGAGGAACTACTGCTGGAGGAATGAAGTTAAGGGAGAAAGAAGAATCTTACTTACCCCTGTTGCCTTTGCAGATTTTTAGGTCTTAAGCTCCAGCTAGGAGAGAACATTTACCTTACAGCAGGGTTTTTCAAGCTCTACATTATTGAGATTTTGGAACAGATAATTCATTTTTATAGGAGGCTGTCCTGTACATTACAGGATGCTTAGCAGCATCCCTGGTGTCTCACCATGCTTGTGGCATCTCCTGTCCCTAGTTGTGACAATTAAAAATGTCTCCAGATACTCCCTGATGGCTTTGAGGGCAAAATATCTCTCCTTTTTTACCACGCCCTTCCCAAATTGAGAACCACTGTTTTAAAGGAAATTAAGTTGGGAGCTTTAATTATTATACAGGAGAGGATATTTGAATTACTGGAGAGAATTGTTCTTGTGACAAAAGAACATAGGAGAAGTCATGAGCCTGGCTGAAATTTCATACAGTGCTAGGGAAGCAAAACTTTAAAAGACCCATGAAAAAGAGTAAAGCTGTTATGATTGTACAGTCTTTTTGTCATTTTTTGTGTAAAATTATTATATACATTTCTTTGTCTTCAGAGTATTTGAATATACATTTCAGTTTGCCCCAGACAGTTTTGTTCCAGGTTAACTGTTCATAGAACCTCCTTTCACTCCAAAAGTGTCTCATTTTAAATAATAAATTATATGACTGCCCTATACTCTCTATTTTCTCAACTTACTGTAAGCTTCAAGAGTGAAGTAACTTTTTGTTTGTGCACTGATGTATCCACATGGTATTCTCATGTGGTGAGCAGTCAATAAGTATTTGTCAACCTACCATAAAAACAGTATTCACTCACTTATATATCAGCAGGATTGGTCTGGCCCCTAAGGAAATAATGCAAGCAGGTGTACAGGGAATTTCCTTCCGTGAGTTTGGAGTACAGTTTGGAGATCTTTGCTAGGAGGTACTGGGGCTTCTTCCCCAGATTCAAGGAGTAGGCTGGTTACACACATAGCTGAGTGTGTTTCACTGTCATTGCTCTACACGACTTATTATACTTAGCAAGGATAACTGTTATTCATATTTTACACTTTGTTGGTAGGCCTGTTCTTATGATTTTTTCCAAAGGGGAATAAACAAGCAGTTAGTTAGTGAGGGATACTTCTTATAGAAGAATTCAGTGCCAAAGAAGAATGCCTAAAAGAACTGTTCTAGATTAGCATCTTTGTTTTCTCATCCTTCTTTATTTTGTCCTTCACCATTCCTGAGCATGCACTGGCACACACATATAAACCCATGCCAACTTAAAAAAAACTTTTACATACTTTGCCTTATCTCATTTTCAAGTTCCCACTTTGGGTTACTTGCTGAAGAAACTGAGAGCTACTCTTCATTTAGGAGCAAATCAGGAGTGATTTGTAATATTACTGGTAGAATCCACAACTTGGCCTTTGATAAGAGCAAGATGTCATAATTGGCAAGTCTTATGACTTGTCATCTATCTGAAGAAAAGCATAAAATTGTGGGATTGTAGCAAATATACATCTGCATTAATATTTTGGAAAATGCTTTAACACCTCTAGAATTGCTAATATGTTCCCTTCTAAAAATAGTGGTAAACTTCTAGAAATAATTATTATTCAAGGAGATTGAGAATTAAATAATGTTATTTTCTCACCCTTGCTGGGAGCTTTCAAATGAATTAATTTCTCATGCCATTGAGAATCAGATATTATCAACCCCATTATATATATTTGAGATAACTGTGATTCTGAGAGCTTATGATTTAAATTCAGCTTTTAGTTATTCAAGATAACTTGATTCTTTCGAAAGAACTTTCAGTAATCTCAGTTTGTTACATTGGACTCTTTAAGCATCTTCTATTTTATTTCACTATAAATAGTATTGGGCTATATTTTAAGTGTCCCTTTACTGACTCAACTTTCTCAACCATTGTTAGTTCTTTGAGGTAGAACTATTTCTGTTTTACCTTTTCCTGACTCTGAACCATTGTATCTTTCAGTATTTTGTTATAAATGCTTTGGCCAAAATTGGATGGCACAAAGAACAAATATTCTAACAAATTTATTTGATTTAATCAGGGGAAACCCTTGTGAACTTGAGCAAATTATTAAATTATGCTTTTTCATCTGTAGGGTGAAGATAATGAATAACCACCTCATAGGACTGTTATAGGACTATACTTAGATAGTGTGTATGTAGAACTTGACAAACTCACAGCACATATTAGGGTTATGAAACTTGATATCAAGCACAGAGAAATAATGTTTTCTGATATGTTTATCAATTATTTTAACATGTATAGGAAATAATTTTGGAACATTAATAATTCTTTACATGTTCTTTTGTTTTATGCAGTCATCAGGTATTTAATGAGAGTATGTTACTTTGGCAGCATTATGCTGGACGCCATAGAGAACGTAGAGAAACATCCTGTCCTCTGTTGAGTCACTTTCTGATTAAGAAGATAGAACACACACATTAAGTTAGAAAACACCAAGTTGTGAGATTCTACCTGTAACTGCAACAGAAGTTTGGTAAAAGGAGAAATTTCTGTGGGCCCTAAACTTAAGAGATGGGATGAACTTTGTTCATTGACTCCTTAAGAACTGTGGAATATGGAGAGAGAGGGAGCAGGGGAGGGAGGACAGATGGAGGGGATGGTGATCATGAATAAAGGTATGGAGATGTGAGGAGGAACAAAGTTATTTTGGGAGAAGAGTGAAGCAATGAGACAAAGTCAAAAAAGAAAGCTGTTTGACTGGCAACTCTGTTAAATGCTTCATAATTTTCCTTACAAAAATCTTGAGAAGTAAATTTGTAAACTTAGGCCTGTTTCACTAGGAATTGATCACGTTTTCTTCATTCCTTTCAGCAACAGTTAGGGTTGTGAAGGAAGAAAGGACATGACAGGGAACCTAAGAAATTAAGTCTCCTAGTGTGAGTTTTCTTCACATGAGATAGTATATACAAACATGCAAAGGCTAATCTGTGAAATGTTTTACATTTACATGTGAAATAACCTAAGTTTATTAAAAATGTTACTTGTACTACATAAATGCATCTTCAAGTAGCTTCCTTCCTACTCTTTGAATTTTGCTTTCGCTAAAGAGGTGGGGAATCTTCACTGTACTGATTAGACTCCTTTATTTTCCTACCTCCAATATTTACCTGCTACTGATGGCTTCTAATATGTATTGCAGTGGATAGATAATTTTTCTTTAGATAAACTTTCAGAGGAATTTTAATAACTTTGAAGCCTATTTACAAGCATTTATCATATCTATGTTTTCAAGTGTCCTTTCATGCCATTTTTAATAGTTTTATTGAGATATAATTCACATATCATACAGTTTACTCATTTGAAGTGTGCAATTCAATCACTTTTGGTATTTTCATAGTTGTGCAAACATCACCACAATCAATTTTAGAATATTTTCATCATCCCAAGAAGAAACCTTGTGTATTCTTTAGCCTTCACTCTCCACTTCCTCCATCCCCTCAGCTCTAGGCAACCACAAAACGATTTTCTATTTTTATAGATTTGCTTATTCTGGGTGTTTTGTATAAATGGAATCATATAAATGTGACTGACATCTTTCACTTAGCAAAATGTTTCCAGTTTCATCCATATTTGTAGCATATGTTTCAATACTGCATTCCTTTAATATTACATTGTATGGAAACACCCCATTTTACTTATCAGTATATCAGTTGCTAGACATTTGGGTTGTTTTCACTTTTTGGCTACTATGAACAATGCTGCTATAAACATTTATGTGCAAATTTTAATGTGGACATGTGTTTTCCTTTCTCTTGGATATATATCTAGGTATATATGCATCATACCATATTGCTTTGTTTTACCCTTTCATGCCATTTTGATCTTAGAGCTGGCTTCATGATATACCTATATCCATGCATCCCAGACACAAGCATCTGTCTTCAAATGGTCTTGTTTCATTTGTCTCAATTTTAGGCCATATGCTTTTCTTATATTCATATTCTCTTTCATGTTTTCATATACATACAGGGTTCATAATGCCAACTGAATTCATATCTTTAACTCAGACTATTTCTATGGACTTTAAATCTCTATATCTAAATCTCTATATCTAAATGCTCTTTACCAGATAGGTCTTTTAAAATATCTTACAGGGACTTCTAAATCAATTTTTTATTTCCCTCCATTCTAATATGCTCCTCCTCCTATATATTATACTGGGTGAATGACACATCCTGATAAAAAATCCAATAGCCATGCGAGGTTCATTCCTTTCCTTATCCAATTCATCACCAAACCCTATTGATTCAGTTTCCTAAACCTATCATGAATCTGTTACTTCTTCACTCTCACAGACATTGCCTTAGTTTAAGCTCTCAAGTCTTCTCTGTGCACTGGCCTCTTGTCACTCTGTAGATCATTCCTTTCCTCTTCCATGTATTCTTCCTGAGCCCGCCAGAAGGATTGCTCTGAAGCAAAAATCTATGCCTATCACTCCCCTGCCTACAATATATCAGTGATTCCGAGTAATCCACAGAATAAAATGCAAACTTCTGGGCTTGGTGCACCAAACCTTTCACAATCTGACCCTAATGATCTCTCAAGCTTCTTTGTTTTTGTTTTCATCCTGTGTACAGACATATCAAAATCTCTAAAAGTTCTCAGATGAGCTGTAGGTATTTTCACCTTCATGTCTTAACATTAGTTGCCTCTCCCCAGACTGTCCTGCCCTCAGGCTACTTTGTCGTTTGGTTAAATTCTACTACAATTATTTTTGTAGCAAATAAATCAACATTTTATTAAAACTGCAATTATCTTTTAGTTATTCAAGATAACTTGATTCTTTCAAAAGAACTTTCAGTAATCTCAGTTTGTTACATTGGACTCTTTAAGCATCTTCTATTTTATTTCACTATAAATAGTATTGGGCTATATTTTAAGTGCCCCTTTACTGACTCAACTTTCTCAACTCATTGTTAGTTCTTTGAAGTATAGAACTATTTCTGTTTTACCTTTGCCATCTTTGTACTCTGCATACTGGTAAGCACCGAATAATATGTTGAATGAATGCATGAGTTCTATATGCTGTAAATATTCCAAGAACTCTCAGATCTTATGTTTCAGGTTCTCTGTGTTTCATCTGAGCCTACTTCTTCCATACCTAGAGCCAGTGACAGTATTAAGTACTTGATATGCAATACTGGTGGCACTCCTATTCTAATGCCATTTTCTTACACCTGTTTTCCTACCATCTGCTAGCTTGCTTTTCTTTTTGGTTCTGACAGTTATTCTTGCTGTTTTGCCTTAGTTTTGGCAAGGATAAATGCTTAGACTGATCTCCAGAGGCCACAAGACTTGAACTCACTCTATGGCTAGTGAGAGATCTGTGTGTGCCTAGTCTTCAGGCTGGGACCTTATTCTTCTGTGCAGCTCTGCAGGTGACTGTTTGCGAAAGGATGTAATGGGAAATGAAACATTTGGCCCTGTAATAGCTATTGCTTAACCACTAAAGAAAAGTCCAAATGCATTTCCAGGCTTTCTGTAAGTTTCTTTTGACTCTCCCTTTCAACAATTGAATTTATTAGTTAGACTTTTAAAAAGGAAGGGGATTGGGGGTGAAATGAGAATTCAACCCCTGCATATCAGTTTTTCTCCATACACATAGTTCTAGAATCACTTCTTTAAACATCTCCTTCTGTTATAAGGAAAATAACCTTTATATTAGAACCCCATGGGGCTTCTGAGTTCTCTCATTCAAATGAATGTATTTGCAGTTTGGAGGAATAATTAATAGGTCTGTCCTGTTGAATGTCGAATGAGAGAGTGAATGCATTTTAGCCAAAAGAGGTTCTTGTTTGTACATATAAAATGTGATATTCTGCATAAGTGTTACAGTTAACATCTAATACCAAAAATGCATTATAAGATTCTTAATCAGTTAACACAATTTTTCAATGCATTTTTTTTTTTTACATTTGAGTTTTGATTGGTAACATCAAAGTTCTTTGATTTGGATATTGATTAACATGAAGGAGTACAGAAAAATAACAAGAAAATGTTTAGCTTTTTAAATATTTTATACAGTGTTTCATGTGAATAGAAAACCTCTGCTTTGGTGATTGTATAATTTAGTGTTTATCATCAAAAACATATTTCCCATGTTTTTAATCTCTCAGGAGTTTCTTCTTTAAAGACATTTGTAAAGATTTCAGACACTAAATGGAAATCTATTTCATAAAGCAAAGAGAAACAACTGTGGTATTATAAGGATCAGAAGTAGTTACCATACCGAATTGTTTTTTGTTTCAAAATACAGTCTTTTGAAGAAATATGAATAGGTTTTCAAGCCTACAGATCCCCTCAGACATTACCAATAAGGTCAAGACTGGAGGAAATAAAAGCAAAAGATATAAAGTAGTAAATTTTATAATGAGACATTGTTTATTCCAGTATATAAATAAGACTCACATATGGGTATGAAAGACGTCTTCATAAAACGTAATATACTGAATGACTATTTTGTAATTTGTTTCAGAGGTTTCCGTTTTGAACTTCTCAAGTCATTTTCAATTCTGATAATTTCTACAGATTGAAACTGTTTCCTTAAATATTTATAAATATTTCTTGAGATTACCGCCTCGATACTCTTAATCTTGGAAAAAAAATTTTGAAATCTGTAAGAAAAATCAAGCATTCCTCTAAGTTGGTTTGTATACCACTCCATCCTCTGCTTGAAAAAGAAAGAACAAATAGAAGGTATGATATGAAAGCATAGATTTATTTCATAAATTTCTGAACCACTGTTTATGGATTATCACAGTATAAAAACAACCGTAATGAGTATACCAAACAACAGCAACAAGCACACCGAGAAACAAAGGCATTTGGGGAAGGGCAAGGAGCAAGCACGCAGCTTCTTGAGTTGCTTTTTGTTGATGATTGTCTACTGGAAGTCTGTAAATATAACTGGGTATAGAAACAGTCAACACAAATTTGCACTTTTATGGAGTATCGTGTGAATACAAAATACACTGGGAAAAATATTTTATGAAGAAGTAGTCTTTTGATGAAATGCATCCCGTAAATTTTATGTTTGACTATATAAAAAGAGATAAACTGAAAAGCCAAGTCATTTTCTAAGTTAAGAGCAAAGACTTGTTGAAATGACATGTTTTTTCTTTTCACTGGAGCTTAAGCTCTGAGGCGAGGCTTTTGGAGGGTTGAGTTATAGCTTTTCAAGTACACTGACAATAGCAAGTGACAGACAGTCTTGTTTAGCTTCTGAGTCAGTTTTTTTCCCCTCCTTTCAGGTATTATTGTTAAATACTGTTTTTAACCTGTTGTAATGAAAATGGCTGTCAGCAATTCAGTTCTTACTACCAATCATGTAAGCCTGATGTAGGAATGTTCACTAAGATTACACACCACCGCCATCAGCAGTAACAGCAGCAGCAGCAGGGACCCTGACTCTTATTGCTGACAATAATGAGTAAGTTGACTATCAGACTATGAAAGTAGTACATGGTGAGATTTGAAGAATGTTGACAGTTACTGAAACCTTGTTTCCCCACACTGCTCCTGCCCTGCCAACTCTTAGGCAGTATTTCACAGCAATCTGAAGCCTGATATTCCCCACATTTATTTATTTATTTATTTATTTATTTATTTATTTATTTGTTTGTTTGTTTATTTACTCACTTACTTAACAAATATGTATATGATACCTATTATGTGCCAGGCACTGTTCTAAGTGCTTAAGAGAACCTAATAAGGGTATATATTCTTCTTTTCTTTAATTTGCAGATGAGAATACATGGGTAAAGTAGCATACCATTACTTTCCCAATGCCACACACTATAAGTATTTGAACTCAGCCTACCTGTAGAATCTGTACCTTCAACAACTGAGCTATAGACTTCTGCTTCTCCAGTTGAAGAATTTTGTTAAAGTGTGTCCCTGACTGACAGACAAAATAAACCCCCTAAAAGTTAAAACAGAACCAGGTGACCATAACTTGGTGAGGGAGTGGTGACATACTTTGGATTCTTAGAACCGTGTTATAAAAGTACCACAGGATCTCTTGTATTAGCTTGCCACATAGAACATATAATCGTGGCATTAATTTTTTAAGAAGGAGGGGGAAGAGAAGGAGCAAAAGAGAGGAAGAGAGTAAAGGAAGAAAAGAAGAATAACAGAATGAAACAAAGTACACAAAATAAAAAATGCATTAAGGTGATTGGACCTGGTGAATATTCTAAAACATTCAAGTCTCTTCAGAAGCCAGATACAATCAAACCAAACCAATTCCTGTTGATGCCAAGATAAACTGTGGCTGGAATACCCGCCTCCTTCCCTTCTCAACACACATACACTGGGGTATTTGAAAGAAACATCTGACAGAAACTTCTGGTTTGGGGCTCACAAACCAACCAATCACAGGTCACTGCCAATCAGGGCTCAGCTATATTGACCAATCAGAACTCAGCACCAATCAGAACTAAGTGAGTTTCAATGGATTGGGAAGCGGCAGGAACATTTGCTATAAAACTGGAACGCTCTCTATGTTCTCTGGAATGCACCTTCCTCTTTCCCTGATGGCTGCTGCCTCTTCTGGGTTTGCAAACTTCCCTGGAATAAAGACTCTTTCCTCCAAATTCCTTTGTTGTTATTATTGTTTTGGAGACTGGGTTTCTCTCCCACGCCCAGGCTGAGGTGCTGTGGTGCTGTCTTGGCTCACTGTAACTTCCATCTTCTGGACTCGAGCGATTCTCCTGCCTCTCAGCTTCCCAAGGATCTGGGGCTACAGGCACATGCCACCACCTCTGGCTAATTTTTGTATTTTTAGTAGAGATTGAGTTTTGCCATGTTATCCAGGCTGGTCTCGGACTCCTGGGCTCAAGGCATTACCTCAGTTTCCCAAAGTGTTGGGATTACAGGCATGAGACACCACGCCAGACCCAAATTTCCTTTCAAATAACTTTTTTCATGTTCTGTACAGACAGACAATATTTGAAAATACTATTGTATAAAAGGAACAATATTTTGATAGCCATGAATATATTGACTCTAAACAATATAAATGTCTTGTAAATTGCTAACTGGTCTTGTAAATTGCTCAAAGGTGAACTAAGACTTTAGTGGAGGGGCGGAAAGGTTTAAAACTCAGGCTGTGAGGGGATCTAGAAAGCTTCAGAAAGGCTCTAGGTATATTTGGAAAAGGGAATTGTGGAAGGTAAGATGGGTGTCCAAATGGACTTCTGAACATACTTGACTGTTTTAGAATACTCACCATGTCTAATCCCCTTACTACATTTTAAAAAATTGTGTATGCTCTGTTTCATTGTTATTCTCTTCTTCCTCTTCTTTCTTCTTCTCATTCTTCCACCCTCCTCTTCCCCCTCTTTCTTCAAAAATTAATGCCAGGATACTATGTTCTATTGGCAGTCTAATATTTTACTTTTTGTTTATTGAATGCAAAGGACAAAAGCTCTCATATTAAGCATACTCATTGTGATTTAGAGTGACAGTCCGTGGGTATATTCAAATCCACATTGGTGTGTGGGTTTGTGTTAGCACACATAGTGTTGTATTTTTGTTTTTAGTTGAGCTAAAACGCTTATCGCCAGGATAAGCATTTTACAATAACACATACCCACACATATCTCAGCAGTTTAAAATAACATTTTATTTCTTACTCATGTTACACATTTATTATGGGAGGACAATTGCACTGAATTGTCTTCACTTTAGATTTGCCTTGATAAAGCAGCCACTGGCCTGGAATATCAGTTACGATAGCTGAGACGAAAAAACTTTGGAAGGTTGTACATTCACGGTTAAGATGTAATTTACAAATCATTGACCAGAATTAGTCACATGACCCTGTCTGGTCACTAAGAGCCAGGCCATGCCATCCCACCATGTGCCCAGAAGGCAGAGACCCCCATGACCCAAAGTAGCAAAGACTGGAAAGCCAGAATAATTCATATAAATATTGGTATTTTTGTTTTTAGAAAAATCAGAGGATTTGACAACATTGCTCTACAACCCTCAGTAGGAAAGGGTTAGAGCCTAATAGTAGGTGTTACCTTTATATAAATTATGTGGCAAATCTCCCATTTACCATGTCCTCCTAATCTCCCTGATTAGTTTCCCATGATTATATTTATTGTTCTTGTACTGTTCTTTTTCTTGTAAAGAGTTTAAAAGGAATGTATCTGTGGCCATATTTATTAAAAGTGAAAAAATTAAAGATGCACACTCACAAAAATACCCAAAGCAAAACAAAACCAAACGCCCTCTGGTTTCAAAAAGAATGGAATCGTATTTTTCTTGAGAGAGAGTTAAAAAATGTCTCTGGTTGCTAAACACTATTTAATTTTGGGGAAAAATGTCTGTCAGAATTTACTTGAATTATCCTCTGAGGATATTTAAATGATCTGCCACTGGTCTAAGTAAATCTAAGAATGGGGTACATGCAGATCAATTTATTTTTTCTTAAAAAATCTTTTAAAATTTCATTTGGGGTTTACATTTTAAACTTATTAAATATACACATATTGTTACAAATAGAAGTTATAGTAGTTCAGCTTTGAAAACACTAGTGCAGGCTGGGCGCTGTGGCTCACGCCTGTAATCCCAGCACTTTCGGAGGCCAAGGCGGACGGATCACTATAACACAGTAAAACCTCGTCTCTACTACAAATACAAAAAAAGAAAAAAAATTAGCTATGCGTGGTGGCGGGCGCCTATTGTCCCAGCTACTTAGGAGGCAGAGGCAGGAGAATGGCGTGAAGCCACGAGGCGGAGCTTGCAGTGAGCTGAGATCTCTGGGCTACAGAGCGAGGCTCCGTCGCAAAAAAAAAAAAAAAAGAATTTAGGTAGAATCTAAAATAAACTATGTGCTTGATGTCATGCCTTTTTCCTTTTGCTAGCTTAGATGTTCTTAAGGATTTTCTTTTCTTTTTTCTTTTTGAGACGGAGTTTCGCTCTTTTTGCCCAGGCTGGAGTGCAATGGCGCGATCTCGGCTCACCGCAACCTCCGCCTCCGGGGTTCAAGCGATTCTCCTGCTTTAGCCTCCCGAGTAGCTGGGATTACAGGCATGCACCACCACCCCGGCTAATTTTGTATTTTTAGTAGAGACAGGGTTTCTCCATGTTGGTCAGGCTGGTCTTGAACTCCCGACCTCAGGTGATCCACCTGCCTCGGCCTCCCAAAGTGCTGGGATTACAGGCGTGAGCTACCGCGCCCGGCAGGATTTTATTTTCTCTAAAAAATTTTCATAGGAAGAGAGTTGAATTTAGTCAATTACTTGCCAAATAAAACAGTTACTAATGTAAGTAGACTGAACGTAAATTTTATTGTTTAAAAGAATGTTGGTCAGCCAAACATATTTGAAGTTTAGGGGAATCATTTTTGGAATTTATGAATGCATGGTTGAAAGTAAGATTAAAATGTTTTCCTAGTGGCACTGGACGCTACTGAAGTTAAACATAATAAAATACTATTTACCATTTTAGATAAGAGGATGATCAATTCTGAATGATGTACATTTTAGGAATTGATCTATAGAATCTAAAAGGTGGTATTTCACTTACCACTATTGTGAGATGATCTCTACATATTGCAGACTTTTTTTTAACCTTTTATTATTAAATTGGGATGAAATGTGGCTATTTTACTCTAAAAATGTAGTTTCACACTTTAAAATAGATTAAATTTAGATGGCTTAATATGTATTGCCAATTCGTATAAATGGCTACAGACAGGTGAGTGAATAATTTTAAGGAATGACAACTCGATGTGTTATTCTTTTCAAATGAAAACTGTAAAAACTCATTCTGCCTGCTGTACTTTTAGAAGCTAATAGAAGTTCAATTTCTTTTCATATTTCAATTGTAATCGAATTTAAAATGCCTGGTTTCCTTCATCTCTTACAGTAACATTTCCCAGAATATTTTCTAAAGTGCATATAAATCCTGTTTGGGAAAAAATGTATAGTAGATTGGCTTTTGTGTGGGTTAATCAAGTATGGATAGATAAAAAGACACTCTCCTTAAAACAAGATTGTTAAATATTTTTGATGAAGGTACATCTCATAGTTAAATAAGATAGGCACCAATTTCTCTTTTTCGAAGAGAATGAAATTGACATCACAGCATATATTCAGGGATATACAAGTATCTATATATTCTGAATAAAGGGAACTGGGGAGGGATGGTAAGCCTTTTAAGAACTTTCCTCAGATATGTTACTTACCAGCTTTGCATATTAAGAAGGACATTTTGATCACAATATAGAGAATTCCTAAGCAATTAATTGTTTCTTGTTGTTTTTCTCATGTTCATTTTCATCCTTAATGCCCCATGGGCTTTCTGCTAGGTGCTTTTCTTTTTCTCCATCAAATTTTGATTTTCAGTATTTTAGTATTTCGGGATTTTAATTTGTTCATTGAATTTCTTGTCATATATGTTCTTATTCGTTTTGTGACATGTATACCATCTCTTGATAGGAATATGCCTATTATTTTAGTATTCAAGAAATGGTCTGGAAAATCTTAACTCTTTCCCTTGACATGTTTTTTTTTTTTCCCTTGAGATTTTTGAACTTGCCTTTCTTGATATTATGCACAACTACTTAGTATACTGTATAATGGTGTCATTTTGTCCCAAGGTCTCAATGATTTCCTTAATCAGCCATTTCTTCCATTGAGGCAGAATGATGTTGAGAGAGATACTTCTCATTTCACTGCTCTTTCAACCTCCTGAGAGATTGTCAACTAGTCAAGTAAAGCATTCATCACATCCCCTACTCTTAACTGTATGAGAGTATCCTGTAGTTAAAGGCTTTCTCTATGTTTCTGAGTTCATTTTCTCTTCACTGTTAAGAAAGCAATATTTACATAAACTCCTCTTTAGCCATCTTTCATCTGTCTGTAGCCTCAGTGCATAGTGTAATATCTAATTATCGTTCAGTATGTTTGTTGAGTAATATAATAAATGGCTGATTCCAGTTCAGTCTGCTGTGTACTAAAACTTTTTTGTGTCTATCTTTATTCTTTTATAATTCTTTATTTTTTATTTTTAAAATTTATTGTATTGTCAGGACCACAAGCAAAAATATGTTGCAGCCTCTTAATTCTTACACATATGCTCTCTCCATGCTCTCCTCTCAGGTTTGCAGATTTCAGTCATGACTTCTACATGTCACACAGCATTTTTTTCAAGGTGGCCTGCCTTGTTATTACTGTATTGTTATGAGTTCTAACCAATTTCTTAGAGAAACCAATTAGAATTTGTTTACTAAATATATTAAGTTTTGAACCCAATTTTATTATTCATATTGTATACTCTCTTTGAAGTTTTAAATATTGTATCAGACTTAAGTCATAACTTCAAGTTAGTTATGACTGAGAATGGATGAGTTCTTCCTCCAAATTACTCTTTCCGGGCTATATGTATAGTTCATAACATCCCATTGTATAGTTTTATCTATATCACAGTTTAAGAGATCTTTTTCTATATCACAGTTTAAGAGATCCTGCTGAATGTCTATTTTATGATCTCAAATGTTTGAATTATAAGTTGCTTCTATAAGAAGACATTGGAATTACCATGTTTTAAAGATGCTTTCCCGCCTGTAAAAGTGTCAGTGCGTGTTCATTGTACAGGTAGTTAAAATGTGTGTTGTAGATTTGAACAAAGACCTTTTAACTTAGACTCAAGATTATGTGATTATTAAAACACACTCACATCTCAAATCCTCGGTTGTCTTATAATGTCATGACCTTTAACTACAAGAACAGATGCAAATACTGCATATTCTCACAATACTTAAGTGGTTAGAGGGGCATTTTAGATTTCTTTAGGCTTTTCCACTTATTCTCAGAGGGTTAGCAGAATTGATGAGTGAGTATCGGGTGGATTTGATACATTTGGACAGGAAGAGAGCAAACTTCTCTATTAGCTGTCAAATACACATCAATATGTGGTGCCTTCCCTGTATTTAGCAGCAGTGCACTAAACTATCTCCCAGTATTCTGTTAATTAGTAACTTCAAGTTTTGTGTCACACAGAATGTTATAACTTAATCAAAAAGGTAAGTGGCTACCTTCTTTGAGAAAGTCTTATATCTGTAATGTAACTTCATGAATCCAAAGATATATAATAGAACAGTGGTCTTCAACCTTAGCTACAATAGAGGACTTCAGAAAAATGTTGATGGCTGAGATCCTTTCTCAGAGATTCTGGAGTACAAAATTTTAGGAATTCAATTTTTTAAAAGATTCTAAGGTGATTATAATTTGCGACCAATTTTGAAAACCACTGATACGATACAGCGCATATGGCTCACCATTGGATCTTCCTAAGATGCAGATTCATTTTCCAGGGTGGCTTTAAGTGGGGGCCTGAGAGTTTGCATTCAGAATAAGCTGTTAGGAAAAGCTATGCTGCTGGTTCATGGACCACACTGGAGTAGAAGGTGTGTAGAATTTATCATTTTTTTTTCCTCTTTGTCATAATCTTCTATTCTCCAGAACGTGAATGCTTGTTTTAATTCCATACTATATCCCTAGAGTTGTTTTTTTTTTCTTTCCCACTTTGCTTGTGAGTTTTTGCTCACAAGTTTTTCTAAGAACTTGTTTCTAATAAACCAGGACATAGAAAGACATTCCTCGACCCTTGTGCTTTTTCTAGCAGGAAGGCCAACTTGCATTTATAGTGCACATAATTGGTGAGTGCCTCAGGCAGGAAGATAAATATAACTCTGGTCACTGGAAGGTTTCCTTCAGTGGCCCTATCTTCCAGGTCTCAAGTTGAAAAATTGTCTTTTATAACTCCTGTGGGAGTCCTTCATATTAACTTCTGGGACAAACTGTATCCAAGTGATTCAGGCAACCACCCTCCCCTGCAGCTAACCTCTACTTAATTGCTTGTTTTTGATAATTAGCTCTAAGTTGCCCTAGTTTCTTGAATGTTGAAAGCAATATTCTGATATTCAATATTCTATTTGAAAACCCACAGCCTTTTCTGTGTCTTTTTCTCTTTCTAACTTATCAAGAGACTCAGATCTCTGAACTATGTTAAATGGTATTTCTCAAATATTATCGTGTGTGAGCATCATCTGGGCTGCTTATTAATAATGATTCCTGACCCCATATTCAGAGATCCTGATTTGGGTCTTTAGTAGGCTCTGTTATCTGCATCTTTATTATATGCCCCACTAAGGTGAGTCTTTTGTGAGCAATCCAAACTTGGAGAAACACTAATTTGGCCTGGCTTCTCAAGCTTTAATGTATGTTAAAATCACCAGATAATCTTGTTAAATGCAGATTGTGGCTTAGGGATGAAGTATTTCTGACAAACCCTCCGGTCTAAGAGGCCACAATACTCTAGGTACTAAGACTTTGGATTATGTAATTAATACCACACAATTCAGACTGGCAAGTTTACATTCCTTTAATCTGATAAAGGATATTTTTAAACTTATGCTTTTGGTTAAAACATAAGCTTCCTTTTTTTTTTTTTTTTTTGAGACAGAGTCTTGCTGTGCTGCCCAGGCTGGAGTGCAGTGGCACGGTCTCAGCTCACTGCAACCTTCGGCTCCTAGGTTCAAGCAACTCTCCTGCCTCAGCCTCCCAAGTAGCTGGGATTACAGGCATGCACCACCACGCCTGGCTAATATTTTTGTATTTTTAGTAGAGATGGGGTTTCACCATGTTGGCCAGGCTGGTCTTGAACTCCTGACCTCAAGTGATCTGCCCGACTTGGCTTCTCAAAGGGCTGGGATGACAGGCATGAGCCACCACACCTGGCCCCAACATAAGCTTCTTAAGGGCAAAAATAAAAAAATAAAAATAATAATAAATCTCAATTCATAGAATACCAGACTTGGAAGGGACCTTCCAGATAACTAATTCAGAGGTCTTTTGCCTAAGCTCAAATCAAGGGCCCAAATGTTCAGCTTCACCTCATTTTGTTTAAAGAAAAAATTAAATGTAAATGTATTTTAAAAAGACTTGACTCTCCAGTTTTTCTCAGGTTTCAAATAACTCTGAAAGCCTTTGAGTCTGGCAATCTGTTGAAATCCATTTTGTTTTGCTTATGGCTCAGGAAGAAGAAGCTGTTGGTCAACATCACACTGCTAATTGTTGAAGAGCTAGGATTGGGCCTTAAACTTGTCACCAAGCTGGGACAAGTTTATTTGTTTATGCTTAAGTAAAATCTGAGTCATGATGCTGATTTTAATGGTTCTCTGGATGTGTAGAACGTATAAAAAGACATAGACCTTGTTTTGCTTTAGTATTAAACATCGAAAGTTATAAAAGACTGCCCTGGAGATTTATTGTTGATGGAGATAAGGTTGGTCTTTGCCTTTTGCTTGCTTTAGTTGATTTAACATAAGAGAGATTTATCTAAAGCATCAATAAACTAGCATTTCTCATATTGAAAGAAAGCCTCAGCTCTTCAAAACATCCTTTACAGGTAAGATGAAGTTCTTTTTCATCATTTGTGGAATGTATTACAGTGAAGAAAAAGAAAAAAATAATATTTAGGAGGAAAACTGAGTCAAAAAGTCTGGTATGGACTGAGCAGAAATTTTTGGAGCTGAATAAGGCTGAGTTCAATCAAAATCCTGCCACCTTCTGTGTGACAGATCCTAGGCAATTTATTTTATCATCTCTGAACTGATTTTCCTATCTGTGAAATTGAGATAATAATAGTTAACTACAGAGCTGTATGTAATTCTGTAACATGATAGATATATCTATAACGTAAAACATAGCAAAGAATAATTATTAGCTGTCTTCATAAATTTGTTTTCTTACATATAGCTACTATAAATTCTCATTGTTTTTGCATATTTGCTTTCTCTGAGTAAAAGGTATAATTTTGGTATATTTAGTCTACTGAAATCTTGGAAATTTTATATAGTTTACTTAAAAGACATAAATATAGATGGAAGATTGTAATAAAAATATTCAAGTATATGTACTCAAATATATACACATTTATATATTACATTCAAATATATACATTTATTTATATATAACATTCAAGTGTGTGTGTGTGTGTGTGTGTGTGTGTGTGTGTATTTAACCTTTTTATTAAAAGTCAGGCCAGGTATTCAGAATAAAATTTATGAGAAACACAAGCTGACTTGTACTGAATTATAAAACTGAAGATTATTAGCTTTATAGAAAATAATAATTTGGCAAGATAAAACATTTCTCTGAAACTTTTGCTATAGATGGTCTAGTATTTATTCTTGAGGAAAATTTTGGGAATAGAAAAACTACTAGTCTATAGTGGAGAGTTTCCTTATTTTGCTGTGTCCTTGGAAAAATAATATAATTCACTTATGTTCATTTATTTAATCCAGGAATTCTCCACTAGGGACAATTTTATCCTACTGCCACCTGTAAAGGGTGGATATTTTATAATGTCTAGAGATATTTTTGTTTGCCTGACCAAGGCGAGTGTGCTACTGGCATCTAGGGAATAAAGACCAGGAATACTGCTCAACATCTCGCAACGTACAGGGCAAATTCTCCACAATACAGAATTATCAGATCTAAAATGTCAATGCTACTGAGGTTGAGAAACATTGATTTAATCTATAAATTAAAACAAATGATACCTAGTTTAAAAACCAGTGACTCTAAAGTATGCTTTCTTAATGGGGGCAATATTGTTTTCAGGGAAGCAAAACATTGATTCTTAGTGGGTGAAAGAAAAATCTTAGGTATTACAACAGATAGTGGTCCTCCAAAAGTCAATGCTACCCACTAATATGAAGAGAGCCATAGTATATCTGTCTTTCATAGAATTTCATAGGGGTAAGGGTGGGGACAGTTAGGGAAAAAATGTGTAAGTAGGCTACTTAGTAGTGATAATGAAAAAAAAGTTGAGAAACACTACTCCATAAATATATCAGGAAAATTTATCACTCATTAAATCATGTCCACATGCTCTGTCCTAGTCTTTTCTCCTTTTGTGCCTTTTAGGCACCATAATAGTTAGATCTGGGATCTGGCAGTAGTAAAGGAACTGTGGTGGCCAAGAACTCCTGACTACCCCTAGGCTTCCTTCTGACATTTACTTTATTTTATTTCATTTCATTTATTTTTTTAATACAAGACCTCACTCTGTCACTCAAGGTGGCACACAGTGGCACAATCATGGCTCACCATAGCCTCAACCCTCTGGGCTCAAGTGATCCTCCTGCCTCGGCCTCCCTAGTAGCTGAGACTACAGATACATTCAACCACTCTCGCCTAATATTTTTAATTTTTTCTTTGTAGAAATGAGGTCTTACTATGTTGCTGAGGCTCAACTCAAACTCCTGGCCTTAAGTGATCGTCCCGTCTTGGCCTCCCAAACTGTTGGGATTACAGACGTGAACACTTGTGCCCGACCCCTCTGACTTTTAATCCTCTGGCCTAATCCTGCCACAACCTACCCATTGTCACTTGGTCTTTCTCAGATATACCTCTCCTCCTCCTTTCTTTTATTTCTTTAGTCAATTATTCATTCTATCAAGTCAGAAAATAACCCTGCAACTGACACATCTCTGTCTAGGAAAAAGAAAGTCAATAGTGAAAGGAAAATTGGATATGCAAATAAGCTATTGCTTCATCCCTGACAGTGTCAGATACTCTTCACAATCTCTACTCTTGTCTTCCATCATTTCCTTCACCTGATTTTCCTTATACACCAATATTAAATTCATCCAATCAACAAATACTGCTTCAGTGCCTCCCATAGGTAGGGTACAGTAAATTTTTCCTCTTGGGAAATTTACATTCTAAAAGAAGAGGCAAAAAATAACAATAAACGTAACAAGTAAATTATACAGTAGGCTAAATGATAAGTGCTACAGAAAAAATATACAGCAGGATAATGGGGACTTGGAGTTGCTGGAATTTGAGAATAGTTTGCAGAATTAGAGTGATCAGGGTTTACTTCACTTAATATTGTATAGCAATATGTTTCTTGATGATAGCTCAAAAATAGCTAATAACTTTTAAGAACTTAATATATGATGTCTACATTTAATTTTGACAAAATTATCTGTGAAGTAGCTACTATTGTTATCTCCATTTTACAGGCCACCAAAGCAGAGAACATAGGCAACTTTCTTAAGTTCCTAAAACTTTCCTAAAGCTCTGCTAGCTAATAGCAGAGCCACATTCAAACCTAGGGGTAGCACCTACAGCAGGCCTTTCTAACTGCTGTGTTATGTCACTTTTCTATTGAGTTTAATGGCATTACAATGCAATTCCTGTTTAATCACGTTTCATAGGTAATACAGCACCGTGATTGTGAAAGAAAAACGTTGCACCCAACATTTATTAACAATGGTAAGGAAGACTTTAAGATTGTTGTGATAGGAGAGTTTTAACCCAGCTCTGAACACAGCAAAGACTGCTGGGGATTTACAGCCAAGGAGCAGAGTGAGGGGCTGAGTGGATGAGAAATTACTAAGAGGAACTTGATTCAATATCAAGAGTAGGATGATTTGGTCAAGGAGGGAGTTCTTGTCGTGGTTAAGAGAGTGGACTCTGGCACGGGCCTGCTGTATCTAATTTGTGGCTCCCACTAACCAGCTGAATGATCTCAGGCAGGTCACTTCAGCTCTTTGTGCCTCCGTTCTCCATGTATACTAATTCACAGCATGGTTGTGAGGGTTAAAGCAATTTTAAGCACCATTTATTTACTGAATATTCACAATATGTTATTCTAGACACTCTCTTTATATTGCCAGTAACTGGCACAACAATACTGTGAGGTAGATATTATTGTCCCCATTTTATAGATGAAGAAACTGAGGCACATGTAGCCTATTTAAGAACTCAAAACAAGCAAGTGAAAAGGACTACAGTATATAATTTTGTTTCTAACTGATCTGCCTTTTCTGTTTTATTCCGTCTTTCGTTAGCTACTTTATGATGAGCGTTGTCACAACATTGCGAGAAATAAAGGAAGCACCTGTCTAGAATTTTATCTGGAGAAAAAACATTACGGCTATTTTTTTTTTTTTTTGCTTTTAAATGTTACACTCAGTCTCAGAGCATGTATCTTTTCCTTTCAAGGTTCACCTTCCACCTCTCCTCTTGATCCCACCATCTCCCTCTCCTCTGAGACCTAAGGCATGTGCCAGAGCTTTCTCTCTCTCCCTTGCTTGCATGTTTTACTCTGTCACTGCTGGCTCATTCTCTAGTACCTGTTGCATGCTCGAGTCTCTTGCATATTCAACCTTATGACTCACTTTAGATATCACCATGTGGATCTCACTCTTTTCCTTCCCAGGCATCCTCACTGGAAGACCTATTTGCAGATGTTGCCTTTTTGCCTTTTCTTCCTTAGCTACTATTTGCTCCTCAGCTTCTCCAGATTATGCTTCCACTCCTCATCACTAGATTTGACCTGTCCCTGGGACTTATGCTGTGCACACTCTTTTTACCTGAACCTCCCTACTCTCTTAATTTCTGGGACATACTTTTCTCATGGTATTCCTCTTACTTTTCCAGCCATTCCTGTCAATCTCTAACACCCACACCAAAGTGATGGTATTTCTCATGGTTTCACCTTGACAGTCTTTTCTGGCCATGCTGCTCATTCTCTCACTACCTTAATGTGTCCCTGTTTCATAGACCAGCAGCCAGATAACCCTCCCGATCCATGTGTTATCCTACTGTCCACTGAATAGCTCCACAGACTTATCACATCTAAAAGTAAACTTATCGTTTCCCTTCCCCTGCAGATTTGTTCTTCCTCTGGTAATTCTTATCTTGGGTATTGGCACTGCCATTCACCCATGATAATATACGTACCAAGTGTAGTCTAATAGATGGTGGAAACTCAATAAACAGATACTATTAATTTAATCCTCACAGAACACTAATATATAAACACTATTATTATTACCATTATATAGATGAGGGGAGACACAAAGTGATTAAGTGGTCTGCTCAGAGTCATTCTTGCTTTATTTCTCAAACAACTACCAATTAGTAACCAAGCCATTTTCATTATGTAGTATATCTCCATCTCCCACTGCCTTTGTTCAAATTCTCTTTATTTCTCACTTGAATAAAACTATGGTAATAACTCCATTGGTCCCTTCTTCCTGTAATGGCACCTCACCACCCTCAATCTGTCTGCATTCTGGTCACGTTAAAGTGATCTTTCTGAAGATTTTACCTGTTCATGATATTGTCTTTCTTAAAACTCTTTAGTGGCTCCCCTGTCTTGCACTTCAATATAAACCCCGTAGTGTGGTGTAGTGGGGCCACCTGAGCAAAAACCTTTTGAGTTTTTGTCTCATCTCTTTCCATGCTCCTGCTTTAGAACTCATGGTCAGACCACACAAAATAATGAGTGAGTTTCTAAATGAATTGTGCTGTTTTGCCCTTCCATGGCTTTATTCTAACTACCTCCTTTACTCACAATGTTCTCTTCTTTTTAGTCCTCCTCAGGAACTCCTACTTATCCTCTACAGCTAATATAAAATATCAGCTACTTTAGGAAGCATTTCTACCTGAAATCTGAGGGGCAACTGAACACTATTTCCTGTCAATAAATTGTGTATGTGTATTTTATATAGCAATTTGAACAGTTATGTTGTCTTAGTTTGGGTATTAGACCAGTTGAGAGATTGAACTTTGGGTTTGAATTCTTTGTCTAATTACAAAGGTTTATGTCTTTGGGTAAACTACTCTTTCCCTTATCTACATCTATAAAACAGGGATCAAACAGGGTTACTTATGGTTATTGGGAACATTAAGATAATCATGGAAGTGTTTGGCACATCAGACCTTGTCATTTTCCTGCTCTCAACATTCCAATGGGTTCCCATAATACTTAGCATAGAATTTAAACTATTATCTTTTGCTATTTAAATATATTTCATTCTAACTTTCTAGGGAGAAAGTTTGGAAAGTGAGGGGTACCTCTACGTATTGTTGCCTTTACAATCCTTCATGATCCAGCCCTTGGCTATCTTTCCGACCTGATTTCCCAGCATTCTCCCTTTGTTCCCTCACTCCATCCTTATTGGCAACCCTGCTCTTTTGTTACTGCGTCATTTAGATGCTTGCCTCACAACTTTTGCTCCTGCAGATTCCTCCCCCTGGAATGTTCTTTCCATTGACATCCAAATGGTTCACTATCTTCTTCAATGCAAGCTGTTACTCGAAGGTCACTTATCTAAAGTAGACTCCTCTTCACTTTATTTCCCACTGATCCTCTTTAATTTTCTTCATCACACTTATCATTGCTTCACATGAGTCATTATTTTGCTGGTTTTTGTCCACTCTCATTCACTGCAACATAAACGCCATGATTGCAACAGCTTTATTTACTGATATATCCTCAGATTGAGAATAATGGCTGACTTATGGTAGGCATTTAAATATATTTATTGAACGAACAAATGAGTGAATCATTGGATGTTAATATTATTATTTCTTAAACGTTTTCTGAAAGGCAGAGATCTGCTCATCTTTGCCTTCATACACCAAGTTCATTGTTTATAATGTGTATTCCTTGGAGCCTTAAGGGTTTTCACTGACTTTCTCCTGGGGTCCAGCTCTCCTGGTTTCAGGATTAAAGTAGGTCCAATTTTACTTGTTGAATATATTGATCTGCATCGTAATAGTTTCACTGCTAAAAGGCCTTTGAAATCCACTGACCGAGTGTAATTCCCAACACATTCAGGAAATCATTCAATAAATGTTTGCTGGTGAATGAATGAGGTAGAAAAGAATTGCCAGAAATATTATCTCCAACATGAAGGAAAACAGAGAGCTGACATTTTCTTGAATAGCCTACCCGTAATTATCCATCCCCAGCAGCATTAACTTTTACTTGTGCATCCTTACAAAACTGATTTAGATTTTATTAAAAATTAAAATATGTATTTTAAAATATTTTTCTAACACAGCCTAATGTCTTTTCTGCTGTTGTGGCATTACTTTTATTGTTTTCTTGATATTACTAAGTAGTCACTAAATACCAGTGATAGATATTGAAAAAGTAAGTGCTAATTAAATTACCAACCATAAGATAATTACTTCATTAGCAAACTAAAAGATGATGATAATTGAATATCTCCACATTTTACTAAAATGTTTCTTACTAAAAATTAGACATCTTCAAAATATCTAGTGATATTTGATTCAGACAAGATTACATTTTTATTTGTTGACTCTTGAAAATATTACATAATTATACTTTATTGGCATATATAATTAATTTAAATGAAATCATTTTGTTTGAAAAAATAGGAATGGCCACAATGACATAAAATTTCATTTAATTTAATGTAACACTTGGGGAACCCGAGGCAAGTGGATCACGAGGTCAGGAGGTCGAGACCATCCTGGCTGACATGGTGAAACCCTGTCTGTACTAAAAATACAAAAAAAATTAACCGGGCGTGGTGATGGGCACCTGTAGTCCCAGCTACTCTGGAGGCTGAGGCAGGAGAATGGCGTGAACCCAGGAGGCGGAGCTTGCAGTGAGCCTAGATGGCGCCACTGCACTCCAGCCTGGGTGACGGAGCAAGACTGCCTCTCAAAAACAACAACAACAACAACAAAAACTTAAGTGGTAATAATACAAATATTATGGCCATAAAGGGGTCAAAAGCAGTTCCATATTTAACAGAGAGGTTATTTCTGTTGTTTGTGACTGTAAAAATTCATATTCTACAGTATCTTTCCACCATGGTAATTTCCAAGAAAGTGTTACAATTTTTTTCCTGTCCTATCTTCCCCTCTACTTGAGGGGGGGGAAAAAAAAAGATGATGGAAGATGGTGGTGATGATGGTAGGGTTTGAGGTGGAAGTTGAGAACTGAAATCAGTATGAGGGTTGATTTCATGATCATCACTAGGGAGGAGGAAGCTAATTCTGGTCATGAAGCAAGAGGTGTTTGTTAGCCAGAGCCACTTTGCATTGAAAACAGTAGAGGGTTTGGACATCACATACACCATGTTGGGAAGAAGTGTGGCTGTCTTCCATGGCTAAACTGAACTGAAGAAAAATGCATCAAGGTAGTCCAAACAGCTTACTAATGAGTGATGTAGTTAGATTAGAGAGATATCACTACTTAGAAAATCAAGTTAATCAATTTGAAAACTAGGAAAAGTGATACAGTTGACATTGGAAATGCTTTTGACACCTTTGTCATAGTGATAGTACACGTGTTTGTGTTTTTCATTCTTGAGGTCTGGATGACTTTCAGAGTACGGTGATATTTTAGCCATAGGCATTTAAAAATATCATATCTTCCTTTTTTTTAGTTTAACCTGTGATTCACATTTGACAATTGAAGTCTTAAAAATCTCTTCACTAGCCGAGCTCAGGGCTCACACCTGTAATCCCTGCACTTTGGGAGGCCGAGGCGGGCGGATCACGAGGTCAGGAGTTTGAGACCAGCCTTGCCAATATGGCGAAACCCTGTCTCTACTAAAAATACAAAAATTGGCTGGGCATGGTGACGTGCGCCTATAGTCCCAGCTACTCGGGAGGCTGAGACAGAAAAATCCCTTGAACCTGGGAGACGGAGGTTGCAGTGAGCTGAAATTGCGCCACTGCACTCCAGCCTCGTCGACAAAGTGAGACTCCGTCACACACACACACACACACACACACACACACACACACACACACACACTCTCTCTCTCTCTCTCTCTCTCTCTCTCTCTCTCTCTCTCTCTCCACTGGCCAATATAAAAACAAACATATTTACACACAAACACAGATCAAGTTTCATTTTGTTATATGACAATGTGAAACAATGCAACAGGCATATTTTAATAAAGCATATAACATTATTAATCATTTAATTATTTAATGGAGCGTATAACAAACATATAGAGTATAGATATTTACATTTGGAAAAAAACCCTAAAGAAGACCTATTTTGACAACCCTCTTTTACAGATATGGAATCTGAGATACAGAAAAGGTAACAGGTTTGGTCATATAGGCTAAGGTATTAATACGAATCCAATGATCAAGGTTTTTAGGCTCCCAGTATAGTGCTTTTTATCAATGATTATATAAGAGAAGTCTGTATAGATCATTTATTTAATATTTAGTTATGTATCCACGCATTCAGGTATTACTGTGAATGAGTAGATTCAAAATATATTTTGAAGTCAGGTGTCAATTTGCACAAGATATGGGAATTCATGTACATCTAAATATTTTCCTGTGAATATAAGTTTGGCTACATTTCATACTACTTTTATTCTATTTTCTTCTAAAAGTTTATAATTTATTTATTATTTTTGGCATTTTCTTAAGTAAATAGTTCTACTAGGAGTTATTATTTTATTAAAAATGTGTAGTGTTGCTGCATTGAAGTTTAAAGTTACAAAGATTTTCTACTTTGGGAAATTATTTGATGTTTTAATGGCCAAATACACAGTGAATTTTTGCAAATATTATGTGGTATTGTGTTTCTTGGTTTCAAAGAAGTATGGTGTGTGTGTATTTCATCATATTTGACAGGTTACTTCATATTCAAATTTATTTGTTTGCTTATTTTTTGTCTACTTGATCGGTCACTTTCTGACAAGTATGGGTTATAATACCCTAGTATTACTGTGAATTTGTTAAATCTTTCTTGTATACCTAGTTTTGCATATTTCAGTTCTACATTATTTGGTGTAAAAAGTTAATTATATATATTTTTGGTGAATTGTATGTTTAATTGTTACATATCTTTTCTTGTTCTTGAATTTACTATTAGTACAGTCATCCCTTCCTCTCTACAAGTTCTTCATCCAGCCAACCTCAAATAAAAAATATTTAAAAACTATTAAACTATTTAAAAACTATTAAATATTAAAGAATATTTTAAAAATTTTTATAATTGTATTTTATTGTATTTTTATTTTGCAATAGTTATTAAAATATATTACAGTATTACAAATATTACAATATTAAATATTATAGTATTTTATATTTTTTAAATATAACAATATTGTATAACAATGATTTAAATAACATTCATATTAGTCTGTTTTCATGCTGCTGATAAAGACATACCCAAGACTGGGAAGAAAAGGAGGTTTTAATGGACTTACAGTTCCACGTGGCTGGGGAGGCCTCACAATCATGGTGGAATGCCAAAGTCACATCTCGTATGACGACAGACAAGAGAAGAAGCTTGTGCAGGGAAACTCCCCCTTTTAAAATCATCAGATCTCATGAGACTTATTCACTATCATGAGAATAGCACAGAAAATACCTGCACCCATGATTCGGTTACCTCCCAGTGGTCCCTCCCACAACACATGGGAATTCAAGATGAGATTTGGGTGGGGATATAGCTAAACCGTATCAGCATTTATATTGTATTATATATTACAAGGAATCTAGAGATGATTTAAACTATATGGGAGAATATGCCTAGGTTATATGAAAATATTATGCCATTTTATATAAGGGACTTGAGCATCTGTGGTTATAGATAGCCAAGAGGGTTCTGGAAGCAATCCCATGTGGATACCGAGGGATGACTGTATTGCTATATTTACTTTTTATTTCTTTCCACATTTGTCTGATGTATCTTATCTATCCTTTTATTTCAACCTTTCTGTGCCATTTTGTTTCATCTCTATCTTTACAATCGACACATAGATGAATTTATTTTTTAAAAATATTATATCCTATTTTATGTTTTCTGGTTGCCATCTTTGTTGTTCTTGCTTGATTCAAGTTATTGAGCTTTTAAAAAATTGACAATTTAAAAATATTTTATCCTTTTTTGTGATTTGGATTTTTTATCTTGTTTTTCATTAGTGATTCCTAAATTTTTTAAACATATTTATTCTAATATTTTTAAATTGTGCATCTAATATTATTCAATATTTACATTCTCCTCTGTCTTTCCTAACCAAAAAGACAATATTCCCACCACCCCCATTATACCTTCTAACTTAGTTACATCTGCAATGATCCTTTTTCCAAATAAGGTACCATTCACAGGTTCTGGGTGAACATGTCTTTTATGGGGGGACAAATCAAACTGATGACAACAAACAACTCTTAGTCAAATATAAATACCAATACAAAGAGTGTGTCAGAAGTTCGAGAAAGAGTGATATGTAAATGAAAGTTAGCATGATGGTTTTTTTTACATTGCTGAAATGTGAATAATGGAGAGTTGGCAATTAAATGAATAAATATCCAGTGTTCGGTATTCTGTAATTCATAGTATGTCTCTAGGACATTGATTCTCGAGATGTAATATTCTTACTTGCATTGAAATATGACATTGTACCCCATAAATATGTACAATTTTAATATGTACATATTATTAAAAATAATTTTTAAAAAAATGTCATGTTACTATAAAATCACTTGGGGTCTTCTATTTAAACATGAAGATATTTTAGGCTCCACTCCCAGAGATCCTGATTAATATCTGACAGGGGACCCATGAATCTGCATTTTAACAGGCAGAAAGAGGAGAAAAATTTAAGTTTTGTAGGTCTAGGACCCAATCCAGTTTGGGGGGTTGTTCTAAAAGAAAAATAACACAAAACCACAAGGATAAAATTAGGAACAGTGTCACAGTTAAGTATCCTAGAAGCTTAAGCTTGGCTAAGCTTGACTAAGTCAAGCTTGGCTAAGCTTGACTTAAGCTTCTTGTTGGCAGATCTGCCCCAGAAGGCACACCAAGTAATTCATGCACATGGCTCATGGACCACACTCAATGGAACACTGATCTAGTATACCCTTTCTACCTTTTGTTTTTTGTTGCTGCTAAACATCTCTTCCCAGAATATAATGCTATTACAAGTTGAGCTTTCCTTTACAATTTTATAGTTAATTATTTAGGCAATACCTTTAATGTTGACCACATTAGGGGATAGATTGATCTCTGTTATTGCATGTAAGATTTGTGAATTTCAAAAATTCATTTGATATAGTCCTTCTGAAACAGGACTCCCTAATCCCCCTTGAAACGGGATTCCCTAATCCCCCTTGCACAATGTGCGGCGGGGTGTGGCTTGCTCCTTTGGTCATCTCAGTGCTCAAACCCCTAGGGGAAGCATGCAGATGGGCAGGTGCAGAGGCAGTGGGGAGTGCTTTTGGGCTCCAAACCCATGGCAGCCATCTAGGGGTGGGTGTCTGCAACTCCTGAAACCCAAGTGGGCATGTGTTACAGTGGGCTCTTTGAACTTTGCTGTCTGCAGATGACTTGTGTTAATCAGCTCAGTAGACCCTCTGCCTTATTGCAAGGGCAGAGGGCCAGTGTGACAGCTTTCTGTATCCTGAACTCTTGACCTATGTACTGGAAAAACTGTATTACACGTGGGCCTGAAGCATGAGTGCAAGGTTTTATCGAGTGGTGGAGGTGGCTCTCAGTTAGATGGATGGGGAGCTTGAAGGGGTATGGAGTGGGAAGGTAGTCTTCCCCTGGAGTTGGGCCACCCTGTGGCTGGACTCTTCTCTGATCACCCCCAGCCAAGTTCCCTTCAGCATCCAGAAGTCACTCCTCTTCTCTTTCTCTGCTGAATCATTTTGTTGTCACTGGTCTGCCTGTCTGCTGGTCTGCTGGTATCTACTGGTATCTGTTGGTCAGTTCCTCTGCTCCTTTCAATGTTCAACTGCTTGTATCTGTGCCCACTAAGGTCTCAGGTTTATAGGGGCACAGGATGGGGGGCATGGCAGACCAGAGTTTTCTTGGAAATTGCAACATTTGGGCATGAAAACAGGAGTGCCTGTTCTCACTTAGGTCTATGGGCACAGGCCCAAGGGTGGAGCCCTCAGCAGGGATCCCACCCTTCTCTACTCAGCACTTTGCTGTCCCCCCTCCTTATAACTTATTGTTACTATCAGTATTAAATATTTATAATGTCTTTCCTGGAAGCATCGTGGGGTAGGATAAGGAGCATTGGTTAAAATTCTGGTTTCCTTTCTTGGAAGCTCCTTATGCATGCAACAAATATCAGATTGCTCCAAAAATTAAACAAGGTGATGTATGAGTGCCTGATATGGGGGCTATTACATAGGACACAGATGCTTGGCCAGTATTTCTTTCCTTGCTAGTTTTTTTTTCTTTTTCCCTCACTCACCTCTTTTTGCTTTCTGTAACATAATTTTGCCCCTAGATTATTGAAGAACTCTTGAAGAAAGAAACTAAAAAATTCTTTGTGGAACTTTGCATTTCAGTTCTTACATTGTTACTGAAATTTTGTGACTTATTCTGTCTCACAGAAAAATTGGGTTTATAATAATAATCGTAGTATTTTAACTTTGTAATTGAGTGCTTTCTTTAGGCCAGGCTCTGCCATCAGTGCTCTATACACATTATTATTTTTAATTCTCTCATCAAGCCTACAATGTAGACACAACAATTGTCTCTCATTCTAAGGAGGAGAAAAAACTGAGACTTACAATGATTTCTGTAACTTTTCCAAGAAGTCACACAATGAGGAAGTGGCAAAACAAAGACACCTACGTTGCCCTGGTCCTGAAATCCTACTCTTGGCCACTGCTATAATTCTGAGATAATATTCCACAGAGTTGAATCAAGTTTATTCATATTAATCAATTTCTCTTACTTAACAATAGACTTCTATGTACATTACCAGCCAGTGGTAATAGAATGCTGTTTGCTTCATTTTAAATACTGGTACACAGATACTGTAGTTTTGGGCATTTTAACCCAGGGAATTACTGAGAATATGATTTTCAGTGATTGGGTAGAAATGCTTTTAATTTCCATTGTCTCTTGGCAGTTACACTTTTTAATACAATTATTTGCTGTACATTTCAGTTTCACTAATGTGGTTATGTGGGCTAACATCAAAAGGATTCGTTGCTTAATGACCAAGAACCAAGCATGTCAGGATGCAGGAATTGGAAATGGTTTTAAATAAATCAATTTCAAGTGAATTAATCTTGAAAACAGTGCTTGAGCATTTTCCATATGAAAGTCATTTCCATTATGACTTCATAGAACCATTCAAAGTGTCTTTTTGATGTTTATTGTCTTTATGGTAGCAAGAGGAGCTACATTGTGTTATAATAACATGGTTTATTTCTGTTTCTAAATTATCTACGGATGAGAGTGGATTTATATAGCTGTGTATATTTGCTCAGAGCCTCTTCAATATTCTTCCAGAATCACTTGTACATTGCCTTTGGTTGTGTATGTATCTTTGTGAAAATGACAGCAGCACTGAATCAGAGTGATGCACCATTTACTCTGTGGTGTTTTATGTATTGTCACTGCAATTGCATGTTCACAGGCAGCTTTGTGTACTTAAGATTTACAAGTCATTTGTTTGCTTCCAAGAAGCCATCTGAGACGACAGTATATATTAAAGTTGCTAAACAAATTATATATTTCTTGTACCTAAAACTTCAGTGATTTTAGATGCATCATCTTTCTTCCTTTCCTTCTTCCTTCTCCCTCCCTCTCTCCCTCCCTTCCCTACTTTCTCCCTTTCCCACTTCCTCCCTTCCTTCTCTTTCTTTTCTTCCTGTTTTTCCAAAAAGCAATACATCATTTGTAATTCATTACGTAACTTCACTAAGAACCTGAAATTATTTATTCTTTGAAATCCCTTTTCTTTCAGTTTTTGCCTTTGCATTTATATTGTCTTTGTGACTCAAGTTAATATTTAAGTCACAAAGCAATTCACAGTTTTTAATCATTTTATTGGTATTATTAAACTTGGATTTTATCTTCCCTTAATTAACTAATAAGTTGATGAGATCAAAATATCAGATATGGATGTTATATCTTTTTAACAATAAATTTTCAAGCACTTAGTGTGTACAAAAAAGATGCCAGAGCTAAGAAAAAGAAAATTGTTGTTAGAAGAATTTAATACTCTCCATAAACCAGTAAAATTATTTCAAATTTTATTTTAAAAGGATGCATGGAATTCTTATGAGTAATTAAGGTAAACATTTACATCAGTTTCTTACGAAAATAATTTAAAATTTTTGTAGGGTAGTCTATGATGATTTCACTTAAGGAAGGTTTCTGGGATTTAATCTGAAATTATTAAGTATCCATGTTATAAGGTTAGGTTAAGATATTTTATTATTTTTGGCAGTTACTTATAGAGTTCCTTCTCTCTCCCCTAATTGCATATCTGTTGATTATCATTTAATTCAAAGTAAACTTGTGCCAAAGTAAAATTATATCAGTAGTGTTTGATGTAGAAGAATACAGTGAAGGATAGCCTATATACCACAGGCAGAAATACAGAATCCTATATATTTGTAATTTGTGCTCATGAAATACTACTTCCAGATCTGATTATGTATAGGTCCAAGTAGATAAATTTGAAAAAGGTAATAAATATCTTTTTATTTCTTCTTTTCTTTTGTTCCTTTTTACTTCCTCATTTCTTCATTACACAAATATAGCTTTGAGTTATAAATGAAAATACAAAGTGATGAGCACCAATACCCTACAGTGGCTTTCAGACATAGATTTCTGGTGCCTATGAAGAACTTTGTCACACAATTGAAAGACATTTTAAAACTGTATGGGATTTGAATCATCATATTTGAAAGAATTTGGCAGTTATTCAGCGCCTCCATCTGTCTCCCATAAAAGCTGCTATTATTAAGTCATCCCAGTGAGATGGGAATCTATGCTTTCTTTTAGGCTTTGAGAGAAAATGATTCAGTAATCTCTTTTTTTTAAACTTATTTCAGTGTTTAATAACTTGAACTGTCAAAGATTTTTTCATCATTACCCTAAATTCTTCTTGTTGTCATTTAACCAAGAATCAGATGAACAGCCTCATAGAATTAATATGTGAATGCAACATCAAAGGACACAATAATTACAACCCACACTGTTTTGCATCAGTCAAGCCATCCTAATTCTAAAAGTCCAGAACTGGGACTTTTATTAATAATTACATTTTAGTATTTAATACTCCTAATATTTATGAAGAGGTAATTTATTAAATGTGCCTCTGAATGTGTTAAATTGTCTAAAACCATATTTAAACATTATTTTTTATAACATACACATTGTTACCCTTTCTGTTTCCTTTGGTTGAAATTATCACCCTGTGGATAGCAATCTGAATAGCAGGAATGTATAGAATCCTAATGTAGAAGTATTTATTCTTGTGGAAACAATTTTGCTAGGACTTCAACGATTCTAGAAGTTATCCACTTGGAACTTTGAATGTCAGTAATTTTTTGTAAAAATAGAAATTCAAGTTTATTGAGTCATTCCATTTATTGTCGGTGTTTTTCATCCATTTCAATCTGAACCTATTTTCCTTGATCAGCTTCCTGATAATTTTGGTTCAAGTTCTAATCCTTCTTATGATCTGTCTCACCTCTACCTCTATTAGGTTTTCTGCCTATTGGATACTATGTTTACTGTTTGGATGGTGGATTCAATAGAGGCCCAAAGCCCAGCATTATGCAATGTATCTATGTAACAAATACACATATACTCCCTGAATCAAAAAAAATAATAATAATAATAATTCAAACTCATAGAAACAGAGAATAGAACGGTGGTTACCAATGCTTGGGAGTGGGGGTACAGGTTGAGTAGATGTTGAATAAAAGATACAAAATTTCAATTATATAGGAGAAATAAGTTCAAGAGATCTATTATATTACATGGTGACTACAGTTAATAACAATGTATTATCTACTTGAAAATTGCTGACAAGTAGATTTTAAGTATTCTCATCAAAAATTAGGTGCATTGGGTAATACATATGTTAATTAGCTCGATTTAGTCATTTCACAATGTATACATATTTCAAAACATCATATTGTACACCATAAATGTATTCAATTTTAAATTTATAAATTAAAGAAAGTTTCAAATTTTTTCACCAAAAAATAAAGCTAAAATTTTAAAAATTAATGACAGGAAAAAACATTTTTAAAGAAACTGTGGCTGGGCATGGTGGTTAATGACTATAATCCTAGTACTTCAGAAAACCAAGGCAGGAAAATCATTTGCAGCCTGTAGTTCAAGACCAACATAGTGACAGCCCATCTCAAAATATAAAACCAACTGAGCAACGTAGAGAAAGGCCATCTCTAGAAATACAAAAAGAAAAAAAGAAAAACTCTCATAAATAAATATATGATATATCATAAAATGTCACCGTAGGACACACACACACATACAAATCAAATTGTAGAAAGCGTCTAGCACCACCTCACAGTTCAAAAACAATAAAAAAATATGGCAGCCTCACAGAAAGGACAGTCTATTAGTTTTTCCCTCTTCCTATACCCCCGCTGTAGGTATTGCCATCCCCAAACTTCAGGCATTATTGTTACCATACTATTATTAGCTGTCCCTGCTATCAGTCCTGAAGACGCTTATAGTTCATTTTCTCATTACTTTGTTACTTTTATTGCTGTCACCTAGTCAGTCACTAGGTTGCCAGAAGCAATTGCTGGACCCAATTTTGGGACAAGAACTAGTACTGTAAATGGATACACCATATAGAGCTTTTATAATTGCAATAATTTACTTGTAATTAGATTTGTTTGCTTCATAAAGTTTCCAGTTACTCTCTACTGTTCTTTCATTTCAACTTGTGGTCTCCTTTTAGGATTTCCTGCAGAGCAGGTCTAGTGGTAACAAACTACCTCATCTTTTGTTTATTTGAGAATGTCTTAGCTTTTCCCTCACTTTTGGAGAACAGTTTTGATAAATATAGTATTCTTGGTTGAATGTGTTCCCCCCCCCCTTTGGCCCTTTGAATATATAAGCCCACTGATTTCTGGCTCCCAAATGTTTTAATAAGTAATCTGTTTATAATCTTATTGAGCATCTTTTACATATGATTAGTCATGTAAAAGACTAACCTGCTTTCAAAATTTGCTCTTTGTCTCTGGTTTTTGACAGTTTAATTATAATGTATCTCAATGTGGTTCTCTTTTAGTTCTTTTTACTTGAGTTTGTTGAACTTCTTGGATATTTATATACATGTCCTTAATCAAATTTAAGATTTTGACCATTATTTTTAAAAATAGTTTCCCTTACCATTTTTCTCTCTCTTCTCCTTCTAAAACTCCCACAATGCATATGTTGGTCGACTTGATATGCTCCACAGGACTCTAAGGCTCTGTTCATTATTCTGCAATCTTTTTATTTCTTTTCCTCAGACTTAATATTTTCCATTGTTCTATTTTCAAGTTTACTGATTCTTTATTCCGCCTGCTCAAATATGCCTTTAAATTCCTTTAATGAGTTTTTAATTTCAGTTATTGTACTTCTAACCTCTAGAACTTTTTCTTTCTTTTTAGATTTTCTGTCTTTTTATTGATATTTCCATTTTGTTTATACATCATTTTCTTGACATTCTCCACATTTCCTTTAGTTCTCTGAACATCTTTAAGACAGTTGTTTTAAAGACTTTTTCTGGTAGATCTGTCATCATATTTTTTTGTTTGTTTGTTTCAGGGGAAGTTTCTTTTTGTTTATTCATTTATTTGAATTGGCCATACTTTGTATGCCTTGTAGAAAACTAAATATTTGATTATAGTAATATGATAACTCTAGATATCAGATTATCCTCCTTCCCCAGGGTTTGCTGGTTTTTATTTGTTTTGTTGTTGTTTGTTTATTTTTTTTATTGGTATGGACTGTTTCCGTGCCGAGCGTCAACCTAGTGTGTAAAATGAAGGTCTTCTCAGGTCTTTTCTCAGACTGTGCCTTCCCCTGGACAAGTGCACAAGTGCAGTAACTTTCTGATTCCCCCTGTACATGTGACTGCTTTTGAATGTCCTAGTCTTTATTGTATGGCTCTCAAAAGGGGGCAAAGGGAGAAATTAGAAGGAAAAAAGACACTGGCACTGCCTTTTAAAATTTCTTGCAAATCACTTCAACCAAATGAGAAGCAACTTGCAACAAAAGGTAGCTACAACAATAATAGCCACTGCCTCTTTGTGTGCAGCTCTGATCAGAAGCAGCAATTAGTGATCAGAGCACAAATCCATGGTACTTGGAGGACAGGATTTTTTGTGCCTCCCCTGGCTCCTGCAAGTGGTATACAAGCTGCTCCTGGAGCACATGCACAGTTGCCTGCCAGAGGGCTAAGGGGTAGTGAATGAGTAGCGGCTACTATGGGAATAGATGAAATTGACCTAAATTTACCTCAGTTTTTGGTTTCAGCCTTACCCTGGAAGTTGCAAGCCTTCAGTATACTCCCAAGTCCGAACAGTTACATCAAACAGATTCTGCCTGTACCATTTTTGTCTAGGTGAGGAGACAGATTTCAGGTGCTTCTCACTCTGCCATGTTTCTAAAAACCTTCTTATCTATTGTATTTTAAAGAAAAACTAATACTTGGGCCGGGCACGGTGGCTCAAGCCTGTAATCCCAGCACTTTGGGAGGCCGAGACGGGCGGATCACGAGGTCAGGAGATCGAGACCATCCTGGCTAACACGGTGAAACCCCGTCTCTACTAAAAAATACAAAAAAACTAGCCGGGCGTGGTGGTGGGCGCCTGTAGTCCCAGCTACTCGGGAGGCTGAGGCAGGAGAATGGCGTGAACCCGGGAGGCGGAGCTTGCAGTGAGCTGAGATCCGGCCACTGCACTCCAGCCTGCGCGGCAGAGCGAGACTCCGTCTCAAAAAAAAAAAAAAAAAAAAAAAAAAAAAAAAAAAAGAAAAACTAATACTTGTTAGAAATTACTCAAGAAGAACGAAGGAAAGGGCTTTCTTTTTCTAATTCTAAAAATTCTGTCCAGAACAGAATATACCAGTTAGAGTGGTTTTGAGATTCCATTACAAGTGAGAGAAACCCAATTCAGAGTAGCTCCAGCAGCAATGAAGATTGTATTAGCCTAAGTAACTGAGTAATATGATGTATGAATGAAGAGGTATGTCTGCATCAGGAACATCAGGAATGAGGACACTGAAGGCATACCAGAATTCTGTCCATTTCCTCTTTCTCCTCCTTGACGGAGAGATTTGTGCTCTTAAGAAATTTTTGCTACAGAGGAGGGTTCTGGTGCCTTATAGCTCATAGCTTTGCCTGTTTATGGACATTAGATTTTTTTTTTTCTCCAGTGTGGAAAAATGAGATGTTATTTGAGGATGTTAGGAAGGAGTTTGGCTTGATCTGGGTTTACATTTTAGAAAGGTAACCTTGGTTGCTCCATTTTATTGTGGGGCATGAGGGGTACAAAAAAAAGGGAAGCCAGTAAGAAGGTTATTATAGTAGTTCAAAGGAGAAATAAATGTGACTTGGTATGAGATGGGCAGAGCAGAAAGGGTGGGAATGTTTCAACTGGGATACATTATGGAGGATAAAAAACAGGTCAGACTGATTGATTTGAAGATCTGAAGAATCAAAGAGGAATCAAAGATAACTCCTGTGGTTTGGGCTAAGAAATTTGATGGATAGTAATATCATTTAATGAAAGGAAATACTTAGGGATGAGAAAATGTGGTTTATGATTAATATATTTATTAAGCACTTAAGTAGAGATTCAAGTGACCAGTTGGTTATCCAATTCTGGAGTTCTGATCAGAGGCCAGAATGGACATAAAATTATTGAAATGGAGTTACGAGATTATCATTTTGTGAAAATGTGATTCTTTATCCAGAAAATGTAATAGAATCAACATAAAAATTCTAAAACATGGCAGAGATACAACAACAAAAAAGAACATCAGGCCAATATCCTTGATGAACATTGATGCAAAAATTCTCAATAAAATACTGGCAAATTGAATCTGGAAGCACATCAAGAAACTTATCCATCACAATTAAGTAGGATTCATTCCCAGGAAGCAAGGTTGACTCAACATACACAAATCAATAACTGTGAGTGATCACATAAACAGAACTAAGATAAAAAACAGATGTTTATCTCAATAGATGCAGAAAAAGCCTTTGATAAAATTCAACAACCTTCATATTAAAAACTCTCAGGAAACTAGGTATTGAGGGGACATACCTCAAAATAATAAGAGCTATATATGACAAACCCACAGCTAATATCATGCTGAATGGGCAAAATCTGGAAGCATTCCCCTTGAAAGCCAGCACAAGACAAGAATATGCCATTTCTCACCACTCCTATTCAACACAGTATAGGAAGTTCTGGTCGGGGCTATCAGACAAGCAAAAAAAAAATAAAGCATATTCAAATATAAAGAGAGGAAGTCAAACTGTCTTTGTTTGCAGATTACCAGATCTGATACCTAGAAAACCCCATCATCTCAGCTCAAAAACTTCTTAAGCTGATAACCAACTTCAGCAAACTCTCAGGATACAAAATCAATGTGCAAAAATTGCTAGCATTTCTATACACCAACAGGCAAGCCAAAAGCCAAATCAAGAATGAACTCCCATTCACAGTTGCCACAAAAGAATAAAATACCTAGGAATACAGCTAACAGTGGAAGTGAAGGACTTCTTCAAGGAGAACTACAAACCACTATTCAAATAAATCAGAGATGACACAGACAAGTGGAAAAACGTTCTATGCTCATGGATAGAAGAATCAGTATTGTGAAAATGGTCATACTGCCAAAGCAATTTATGGATTAAATGCTATTTCCATTAAACTACCATTGACATTCTTCACAGAATTAAAAGAAACTTTTAAAATTCATATGGAATGAAAAAAGAGCTCATATAACGAAGACAATTCTAAGCAAAATAACAAAGCTGGAGGCATCATGCTGCCAGACTTCAAACTATACTACAAGGCTTCAATAACCAAAACAGCATGGTACTGGTACAAAAACATACACAAAGACCAATGGAACAAAATAGAGAACTTGGAAGACCACACGTCTACAACCACTAGAAGGTATGAATCTCTTTTAAATTACATGAAAAATCCAGGATTATCCCTAATACTCAGTAAGTAATAATGTCTTCCAGAAATTGTTGTAGATTTGTTCAGACTCAAACAAATGAAGAATATAATTCCCTAACATATGAAGATAGAATATTGTAAACATTCAATCCAATTTTAGTTGATACCCAGTTTTGCCTTTTAGCAGATTTAGAATGAGTCACAGCAGCTGGTAGGAACAGCCTTAAAAGACAAGACGATGCCTACAGATGATTGGACTGGTAGTGATCTCAAATAATACCAGCATACTACCTGGATATTTTAGTGTGAGCTCTTGACTAAGTAATATGAACCTATTCCAGTTAGGTGGAGGGAGAAGAAAGTTGGTCTTAATCTGGGGCTTGAGTTACTGCAAGGAAGCTGAATCTACACAAAACTGGGTTTGAGGAAACAAGAATCATAGGTAAGCAAAGAAAGTGACTCTACAGAGAAATCCAGGAGAATAGAGAAGACTGAAAGGAACAGAAATAAAATACCATTGCATGTTATGAGAGAGTAAGGAGTTGCCTCAATGCCTGTTTTCCCTTCAGGCCCTATATGCACAGCATACTATTTTTTTTTTTTTCTCCTTCGATATCAGTATTTCCTGTTCTACATATAGACTTAGAATACCCCTCTTAGGCAGAGTTGGTAATGCTGATTCAGGTAGGAAAATAATCACAGATGTTGAAGAATATTTATGTTCAAAGACATATATAGCCAAATTATTTAATAGGAAAAAATGATTTAAGTTTGCAATAAGAGGAAATGATTAAATTGCAGTATTCAAAGTATCTGTACAAAGTAATATTACACAACCAATAAAAATATATATTTATGACAGTTATATCTTCATACATGTATTCATGTTATATATTAACATATATTTATATGACATATGTAGGTTGAGTATCTCTTATCCAAAATGCTTGGGGCCAGAAATGCCTCTGATTTCAGATTTTTTGGATTTTGAAATATTTGTATATACATAATGAGGTACCTTGGGGATAGAAACCAAGTCTAAACACAAAAATTATTTATGTTTCATATATATTTTATACACATAGCTGAAGGTAATTTTGTGTGATATTTCAAAAATGTGTACATGAAACAAAATTTGTATACAGTTAGCCAACAAAAAGCAAAGTCACTGTCTCAGCCACCCAGGATTTTTGGCATCACTGTAATTCATGATTCTTAATTCATCTTCAGATAAGCAATCATTTTCTTACACTTATTCACACATTAAATATTTAACAGTAAAACATATAGCATACCATTAATACAAGTGAAAAAATAATGTGTTCAGGGTAACTAAGCAGCACAGTAGCATCACCAGAATATCCTATCAGCTGTTAAACAACAGTGACGGCAAACAAAGGTAGCCTTTCAGTCTCAATCTGCAATGCTGTGTTTTGATTAAAAGGTTACTGTGCATTGTATTATAACCCCATTGGGGACACTTGAATAAACTGTGTGTTGTGCACCTGTGTTTTGAATGAGACACATCACATGAGATGAGGTGTGGAATTTTTTACTTGTGGCACCAGGTCAGTGCTCATAAAGGTTTGGATTTGGGGGCATTTTGGATTTTTGAATTAGGGATGCTCAACATGTATATGATATAGATGTGCATATATGTATCAAATGTGACATTGTGTGTTTATATATATATGACAATTATATATTCAATGACAATTCAGTTATATATATAGAAACTAATCTTATTAAAAGAAAAAGCAGAATGTAAAGCTGAAAGTAAACATGACACATTTATACATGCATTCCCATATGCCATCAGCCTCACTTGCCTAGGTCTTTATAATGTGATTATATGTTATTTCTACACACCAACCAACCTGCCAGAAGGGCCCTTACAGGTCTCTGAGTTATCTTTGAGAATTTCTCATAGGGCAGTCTACCCACGCTCTGTAACAGGTTCCTCTTTGGCCTTTGTTGTGGACATTGTGTCTTGACCTTGCTGTTGATGGACTGTTGTGAGTTCTCCACTCTTCAGAGACTCGCTGCCATCTGCTGGTTATTGTGACCAGTGCTGCTGCTCTAGTCTTGGAGTTGGGTCCCAACTCTCACTAATACCCACAACATAATCATTCCAGATTTTATTTATTTATTTATTTATTTTTGAGACCGAGTCTCACAGTCGCCCAGTCTGGAGTGCAGTGGCCGGATCTCAGCTCACTGCAAGCTCCGCCTCCCGGGTTCCCGCCACTCTCCTGCCTCAGCCTCCCGAGTAGCTGGGACTACAGGCGCCCGCCACCACGCCCGGCTAGTTTTTTTTTTGTATTTTTTAGTAGAGACGGGGTTTCACCAGGTTAGCCAGGATGGTCTCGATCTCCTGACCTCGTGATCCGGCTGTCTCGGCCTCCCAAAGTGCTGGGATTACAGGCTTGAGCCACCGCGCCCGGCCCATTCCAGATTTTAATAAGTCATGGGAATAGTAGAACTGCAGCACAAATTTGTTTCTGTCAATGGTGGCTCATTGTACTTAACGCCTAAATATTACTTCATATCTGCTTTCTCATGAGGACCCCATATACTATACTACTTCAACTTCCAGAAACAGTTTCTAGAAAAGTTCATATCTAAAGTCTGAACCCCAATATACTACAGTTATAGAGAGAGGAGGAAAACATTTATTTGCCTAAAGTCCAGCCCCCATGAATGTCCTGATCCAGGATGCTGGATGGTGGATATATTTATCTCCTGCATAGGGTATTTCTTCTCATAAGGAAAATGCATGGATTCCTAAAACCTCCATAATTATAATATTTATGCTACTCTTTGCAAAGCCTATATCATTCAGTTTTAAATATTTTACTGTGGATGCAGTCCCATCCAGGTTGTGATCCCCTGGATTGTAAAGTTAAGAGTTGATTAGGGTGACATGTCCTTCCTGCCATGACTGAATTCCTAATTTTTTAGTGACCAAATGCTTATATGATAGCACACTATGCACTAAAGAATAAAAATTAATTTTATTATAGGGTAATCCAAATGTGGATTTAAGGAACAAAGTATTTTCTAACTCTATAAATGACAATCCTACCAATAGAACCAATTTGTAACACTGCAAAAAAACCATTAACAACTCAATCTGAAGCAAGTTTTCCCAGTAAAAGTACCAGCCAAATGCCTGATTAACTAAAAGATTTGCAGAAGTGGCCCTTTGTAGAACGAAAATTCCCTTAAGGGAAATTTCTAGACTCTGAAACTGCTTACCATCCCCAAAATGATGTTATTCAAAATGAAACAATTTAAATTGCTCTCTTCAATGGTCATATGTAAACAGTGACTATCTCTGGGTGATGAGATTTGCTTTTTTAACAATTTTCTATATTTTAAAATTTTTCTATATTGAATCTGTATTATTAAAAATAAAATATTTTTTAAAGTCTATATTGGAGCTTATTTACCATAATTTATTGTAAATGAGTAATATAGCTGTTTGCCAAACTAGCTTATTAGTGGCTTGAACACTATTGACTTGATAAAGTTTTATTTTAAATGAAAAATTCTCATTTTGAAAAAAACCTGATGTTTCTATTAGTCACATGATGATTATGTCTGTAAGGATTCCAGTCAGAATTTATAGTAGTCAATAAACAAGCTCAGAACTCCTAAAAAGTAACAGATGAGATTGAATCTCATTTTCCCCCACTTAAATTAGAACATTATTAACTCTGTGTTGTTTGGAACTTGGGGGAAGGTTCATTTTTTTTTTGTTTTTTAGGTTGTTAAAATCCAGGTAGAGTTAATTACTGAACTACAAATTGTTTTTAAAGGAAAAGTAATGGGTAATTTTATGGCATGGGCTTTGAGTTCATCAGAAATTTTCAACACTAATGAAATTATTATATCCTTATGTTATCATTTTTGATAACATTTCTTATATTGGGTTTAACCATCTTGGCGATAATTTCTAAGCCAATTAATTATATACGCCAACAGAGTTCAATTTAATTTAGTTGTATATTCAATTCCCTTTGACCGTGGTGCAACTAGGAAATAAACTTTAATTCAATTTTAAGTACAAATAATTAAATGAATTGGGCTTATGAATGAAATCTTCTCATTGGCAATGCCAGGAGGTCAATTAAGTAGTTTTACAGTATTTCTGTGAATGAAAATGCATCTCCAATTGTGTGATAAATATTCGCTGTATAGGACTGAAAACACTGTTGATTTTATTAGTCTTTCAGTTAGTCTGGAGTAGATATTTTTGTTAAATTTACAGAAACCACTATATATTTTTGAAAGTAATATTTCTTAATATGAATTTGATGTGGAAGACTATCATCTCTTCTACTCGACCAAAATAAAACTCTTTGGAGACACTTTATATTTATTTCTTTTTACTAAAGCAATGTTTGTTTAGGTTATGTTGTGAAATATATATAAACCATGTGTTTTTGATACTGAAATTCAGTTCAAATGTATGTCCTCTATAAACAATAAAAGAGCTCTTTCATAAATGTCCTAAAAACAATGATTCGAATCATGCCTGAAACAGCATGATTCCCTGATTCATTTGAGTTATTTTAAAATAACTCAGCATTATTGCCCTTGGACTCTTTCTTCTTTTCATCAGTTGAAATGTATACTTTTAAATCATTTTTTTAAATTTAACTTTCTCACTTTTTTTTCAGTATGTAACTTGTCCATCCTTTTACTGACCTTTATAAGTGGTTCTCTTTGTTATAAGAACAAAGTAACAGTGCCCTCTTACTTGATAATTATCAGGAAACTACAAGATCAAAGAAGGAATAGTTAATTTTATGTCTTCTTCTTTCTGTAAATCTTCTATGCTCTTTGATGTCACTCCTTATTGATCAGGAAAGAAAGTCTACCTCAAGTGGGGGTATGGGTCAGCAAACACAGCTTCTGAGCTCAAAGACCATCATCTAAATAAAAATAGAGATTATATTGTTACTGATTAAGATAACTACATATGTTTATTTTTTTCTGTTAAACACATAGCAATCAGGTCAAATTGAAATTATTTTCATTAAGCCTCACATAATTTTTGCAATACAGTTTGAACTTGCCTATATTAATTAGCTGAGTACAAGTCCATTTCTTACAAAATAAATATATTAGGCCAAGTCCTATAACCCCTATCTCCATTTTATAATTATCTGTGCTTAGTTAGCAAGGACTGAATTCATTGTCTTAGACTTTTTTTTAGGAGCATTCTTATGCATTAGGTAGCTATTTGTTCTGCTGGATAATTTCTATTAATTAAATTTGGTAATCCCATAAAATGAAGCCCAGTACATTCATCTCTTGAGTCATTATCTCCTTCTTTAAGTTTTGGATAATAAGCTCATCTGCCTCTTTGAAATGTCTCATGATTCAGCTGTTCAGAGAGATTGTCCATCTAAAGCAGAATGCATGAGATAATCAGACTCCTTTTCCACCTCATGGTGAAAGAGAACATTCTTTGCTTAGAAATGCTATCTAGAGATGAAATTATACATCTAATATTTTATGACCTGCCAAGTTACATAATGAAAAAAATCATTCAAGAATACTGTTTTTTTTTTTTTTTTTGTCATGTTATAGTGTAATACTTATTGTTAAACAATGAAACAGGTTAACACTACCATTTGGCTTTAATGTTTGACTACCGAAAAGCTAACTGTTGATCAAATTTGTTTTTTAATTGTGGCTCCCTGGGCCACTCACACATATGCATTGAAACAATTTATTAGTGTAAAGATTAATTGTGGTAATTTTATTGTCTTGGGATTAGATTAAGAGACCTTCAAAAACTCCTTTTGATGAAACAAGTAATAAATTGTAGAAACAGCTAGTTCTGTGGTTCAATATTTATATGTCTGTGCTAGAAGCTTTACATAAATTTGAAAACTTTTTGTAGGTTTTGCAGAGTGAAAATATGCCAATACTTTAGGCACACTTATAAGCCCGTCTTGTCTTCAGTCTGGTTGGCTATGTCCAGCAAAGTTTGATTTCTCCAGAAGGACCATTATGGTTTATTGGCTTAATGAAGCAAATTGGAAAAAGTTTTGTGCAGCACCTTTTCTGTGCTCTGATTGCTTTATAAAATTGCAGAGTATGTTTCAGTTTTAAACAATTCCCAATGATAGGTTTATTTCCAGTGTGGCAAAACAGGACCTGAGAAAATAACTATGAGTATCTTGCACACACGCACACACACGCACACACATGTATGCACACTAGTTCTAACACCTTATGTTAACTGCCTCAGAGTACCCTCCAAGCAATAGTGAACAGAGTACTGATTTCCTTCTTTGTAAATTTTCCAGGATATCATGATCAACCTAATTGTGTGGAGAATGGTTTTGGAATCTGCTGATTAACACTTGATTATACAGGAGCTCTCTAAAAGAGAGATGTGTCCCTTATGCTGATTCTTTCTCAAAATGAAGATTTTCACAGGTAGACCATTAGTGCCAGACACTGAAGAATTCTAGTTTTCTTTGTTAAAAACAGTGTATAAAAAATTTTAAAGAATTCTTCATTTACAGAAGGAAAATAAGAGAACAATGTATGGGCCTGTTTAGTGTTTACGTGGAGTAGAAGAGATGAATCTGGAAAATGTTGGAATGTCCTTTCGGCAAACATGAATAGGAGTAGAATTCTGTCTTTTTTGGGGACGGAGTTTCACTCTTGTCACCCAGGCTGGAGTGCAGTGGCGTGATCTTGGCTCTCTTCAACCTCTGCCTCCTGGGTTCAAGCAATTCTGCCTCAGCCTCTCGAATAGCTGAGATTACAAGTGCGCCCCACTACGCCCAGCTAAGGTGTTTTGGGTTTTATTTTTTTGTATTTTTAGTAGAGACAGGGTTTCACCATGTTGGCCAGACTGGTCCCAAGCTCCTGACTGCGGCTGATCCACATGCCTCGGCCTCCCGAAGTGCTGGGATTGTAAGCATGAGCCACTGCACCTGGCCTGTCCTCTCTTTTTAAGAGACAAGGTCTTGCTCTGTTGCCCACGCTGGAGTAGCTGTGGCAAGATCATAACTCACTGTAGCCTTTAACTCCTAGGCTTAACCACTACTGCTGCCTCGGCTTCCCGAGTAGCTCTGACTGCAGGCACACACCACCACACCCAACTAATTAATTTAATTTTTTTTTTTTTGAAATAAGGGGTCTTGCTATGTTGCCCAGGCTGGTCTCAAACTTCTGGGCTCAAGTGATTCTCCTGTCTCAGACTCCTAAAGTGCTGGGATTACAGGCGTGATCCCCTGTGCCTGGCCTGTCCTCTCTTATTGATGGTTATGGTTTAAAAACACTGATTCTTATGTTCTCATTAGTAGCCAAAATAATGTTTTAAAAGATACTTTATTCTAATATTTTATAAATTTCCTTTTATAGTGTATATTAAATAATTCTGATCTGGTACTATTTAAGAGCCTCATATGTTCACTATTCCCTGAAAAAGTGAATAAAGTTTCTAGGTCTACTTATGAAGTTTATGGAAACACTTAACTTGAATTATGTGGCTAGGAACTCAAGTAGAAGTGTATTGTTAAAAGATAATTTAAAAATAAAATTACGGTACGTACAAATATAAAATGGACATATGCCCAGGACTTTTACTCATTAATTAATGAGATAACCAGTAAGATGTTACAATTAATTCAGATGTATTTAAAGATATATATGAGCAATAAGGAAAGCTGAAATGAATGTACACATACATGCAAAACTGCTGTGTCCACAAGGCAATGAAGAATTGCATTCCTCAGGACTTAGTCCATTTGCATTTCTATAGAGGAGTAATTTGCATTATTATCAGTTTTCTACTATTTACAGGGTTATAAAATCGCTCGAAGACAATGGAAGGTAGAGGTAACCGATAAAGACGTACTAGACAGTACATCCAGCAGAGCTTTTGCACTTCTCAAAGCATTTCCCATTTTTTTCCTGATGGTATTAATGCTGTTCACATTGCTGTCTTTCCACAAGCTTGTTCTTTAAGCAAAAGCCGGAAGTTTTTTGTATTACTTTTTATGAGTAAATATCTGAGAAAAACAATTTAGTTAGACCCAAAGTAATAATTTAGGCCACCTATTAAAGACTATGATTCTGAGATGAATAGAATATGCTTTCTGTCATCTGAGACCATTCCTCTTATTTCAATTACTTGATATAGCATGATATGTGCTATAAGTGATTTATAAAGTATTGAGTGAGTGTGGCAGAAATTTTGGCTTCAGAGGATTAGAGAGGGTGGCTTTTAGTGATGTTAAACATTTTACATCATTGCACATGAACAAACACCTTTTCGTATCATCCACATCTGATTCTCCTCATGCCTAACAGTTGGAACTGAAGAGAAACTTTCCTCTCTGTGAGAGAAAACTGATTGAGTGTGCTGTGCTTCATCTCATTCATATGCATGAACTTAACTTTTGTTTTGAGACAAGGTCTCATTTTCTCATCCAGGGTGGAGTGCAATGGCATGATCATGGCTCATTGCAGCTTTGACCTCCCAGGCTCGATCGATCTTCCTGCCTCAACCTTCAGAGTAGCTGAGACTACAGGCATGTGCCATCATGCCTGGCCAATTTTTGTATTTTTTTGTAGAGATGGGATTTTGCCATGTTGCCCAGGCTGGTCTCAAACTCCTGGGTTCAAGCCATCTGCCCACCTAGGCCTCCCAAAGTGCTGGGATTACAGGCATGAGCCACTGTGCCTGGCCCATATACATGAACTTCTAACAAAAAATTGAAGAGACCCTAGGTGGAGAATATACTAATTCAAAATATCATGTTCTGGAGATGTAGGAAAAAAACTATAATTGAAAAATGAATGAAAAAAATATTTAAATTTTAGGGGTAGGAAGTGGAAAGCCCAATTTGAAGAAAGCGGCGTGCAAACCTGGGGTCAGACAAGTACAGGAGAATACATTGAGTGTATCCTGAGTTAGTTTAGTAAAATTAAAGAGTTATTTAAAATAGATTTTAGGATGTTACTGTAATTATTGATTTCATAAGAATATATTATATTTTTCTTGCTCTACAGAGTTTTACCTTGCATGTTAATATCAAAATTTATTACAGCAAACTGTTCATAACCTTTTGTTGAAACAAGGTTTGAAAGTTTCTTTGTTCATTTTCCTGAGCTCAAGGACTTACAAGGTAGGACATATAATAAGTGAATCCTGTCCTACTCATCACTAGTGGCAGATGTTTCCCCAAGATATGTTATTAGTCATAATAGTAATTACAATTAAAAAAATGTCTGCTCTATTAAGTGTGCTTCTGAGGAACACTCTTTTATTTTAAAGCATAAAGCATTGTCCTATTCAGCAGAAGCCAAATCTAATACAGGCTGGTAAAATGTCCTGTATACAGTTGTTTGGGATCTCTTTGTATGGTATGTGGTAAATCACCAAAATGGAATAAAGATAGCTGAGAAATTAATATTGGCTTTTGCTAAACTAGTGACAAACTGTAAAAATGATGAATTAAATGTGCTAATTAATTGGTACTCTTGCTTTTTAAAAATTATGCAGTGGTAATCTATTGATTATTGGCTGACCATTATATAGAGATTAGGTCTTATTTCTCATCCTGCTATTTCCCACCTTTGCAACTTTCTTCTTGATGAGAAAGGGGCATCACTCCTAAATAACATTTTTTTTAAAACATTGCGTATTCAAATTTAAAGAACAGAGTACAAGATTAAAGTGTAAAATTTTTGTAATCAGAGCTTTATTGGAAAGTTTAGTGTGTATAGGCATTGTAGATGTGGCTGTAGAATTTATGGACTCAGTTAAAAATTGTCACCTGATAAAAATGAAGTTAACAATCCATTCAAATGATGAGATTTGCATCTACAGATATATTACCACCTAAAAGCTGAGATTGCATATATTGCTGATGGACTCCTAGAAATGAATCAGGCATCTTTTAAATCTCAGTAAAATGATTATGTTTTCTTCCAGATACTATCTAAAATATCACCAATATAAGATTCCTCATCAATCACTTCTCAACCTTTTGACTAAGATCAAGTGTAGTATCTATCTTCATCAGTTTAATATCTGAGATTGCCTTTATCTGAGGACAATATATTTAATGGATTTTTGGAACAGAGAGAAGGAATAGGAGCTTGTTCTGTCCACTCCATGCATTGACCTGGTATTGCAGGACCTCCAGAAACACTGCCCCCTCCCCTCCCACACACATAAATTCTCACCAATCTTGAGGGAATGTTAAAATAAGATGTGCTTTGATTGGCTGATAATAAAGCATATTAGAAATGAAAGAACTGTAAAGAAGTAATTTATCTTCAAATTGGGAAGCCACTTCTAGCTAGTGGATCTAAGTGTTTGGCAACATATTCTGTAGCATAAAACTAACTTAATACTTGATTTTAGACTCAGGAGACATGCATTGGGTTCCATGTTGCCTCTTGTTAATCATCTACTTTTGGAAACATTGCTGAACTCTATTCTCTTTCCTCATCTTTGAAATTAGGTTAATCACATCATAGGATAGTTGTGAGTAATAAATAAAATCATCTATTCTCATGCCTGACACACAATAAGTGCTTAATAAGTATTTATTGGCATTGCCTCTTGCTAGAATCTGGTTGGAATGATACATGAAACAACTTTGTTCCTTTGCCATGATACTTTAATACACATTCTCATCTGTGTCACCACAGTAGAGGAGTGCCACTTCCTATCACAGGGGAACCGATACTTGTGTCAGCAGTTGCTGAATAACACTAGAAAGTCTAGGTGAAATAGTAAAAAATACAGAGATGAATAGTTTAAGAAAAGCCTCTTAACTGATTCTGGTATAATTCCCTTTAATTAAATAATTGGCTTAACATAATTATGATCTTTTCTGAAGTATATTGATGACAAGAAGGTGGCCTGTGAATGAAATGTGCAATTTTTTGACTCCAGAATTATTAAAGTATAAATTGCTAAACTATAATTGTGGATTATAAATTGATCACTGATCATCTTCACATGAGTGATTAAAGATTCAACCCTGTAGATCTGAACACCCACAGCATCAAGGTGAAGTTGCCAGGGAACTGATGATTCTCTCACACTTCTTTATCTACATTTCTGTCCAGAAATGGACTGTCCTCTTCCCTCAGAAATCCTAGCTGTCCAATCAAGCAGCCATTTCAAGCCAGAGACAGTCTTGGACACACTACACAGGTCTGACGACTAAGTGACAGCCCATCAGTGGAATGAGATGCCTTTTCTTGAAGGCTACTTACTGGTTTCCAGCAAAAAAAGGGAAAAGTTCAATGAGAGAGAACAAACTTCTAACTATGTTGTTCTTTTTGGGCACATTGTATATGCTGAAAAGTTAATGCTGTTTTTAAAGTTAATTCATGATAATTGAACCGAAGTGCTCTGAAAGTGCTGTTAGAGTCTATTTATGAACCCAGTGCCCTCTTTGTCAATTCAGTAAAAGCACCGTTCAGTAAAAGAAAGGAGAGAGAGACGGCTGCATGGTGTGCACTTAGCCATATGTGCGTCCTTTCTCTGTAAAGTATCTGTTTTTCTAAGTGCTTTTTTTTTTTTTTTTCTTTTAATCTGTCTACCTCATTGAGTCAGCGGAGCTGCCAGTCCCATTATCACTCCACTTTGAGGACTGGGAAGGGCTGATAAATGTATTTTGGTCGTGATTCACCACAAATCACTTTTGTTGCTCTGAGGTGTAGGTCACTGTTGCAATTATAGGTCAGCAAGAGGAGAGCACGTGGGACAAGTGAATTAAATGAACTACTGTTTGATGATCACATTGACAAATATTTTTAAACAAATATAATGGACAGTCTTTGTTAGCACATGGAATATACTAATCGTTTCCAGGAGTGCTGTTGGGAGTGAGTCTTTCATATGAAGAATCAGCAATTCCATTTTAATGGCAAAATGTTGGTAATACCTTTATCTTCAACAATAGCAGGTTAATTGAATTGAATTATATTTTATTAAAATGATAAAATACTAAGACACTTAAATGGTGATGTAAAATATCATTTAATTACATGGAATATGGTCTCTGATAAATTAAGTGGAAAAGGAGAATACAAGATCATGTTATATATTTTGTTTTAAAAAAGTATTTCTCTATATGGAAGGATTACCAGGATATGCATATGATATTAACAGTAATTTTTTGGTAATGAGATTTAAAATTTTTCTTATTAGTTCTCTCTCTTTTTTTTTTTACTAAACATGAACTATAAGATACTGTAATAAAGTTATAAGAAAGTTGTTAAATAATTTTTTAAAAAGAGTATGTGCATGTCAAAGAAATCATGCTTGTGAACAAAAAGAAATTAGAAAGCATAAAAGGCTTATTTCAGTATTTCTAATTAGTTACCCAACTATATTACATTGTTCCTAAGAATTGAACCTTTCGGAATCCTCTGAAAGTAAAACCATATTAAAGAAAGAAACGTAGAGTAACCATGAGCATGTAGTTTGAAAAAGATACAGAAATCTCAGCTATGTGTAATTCTTTAAAAAAGAATTGAATCCATGATGGCCTCTCATTCTGAAAATGAAATAAGGCAGTATTTATTTGAAGCTAATAAATGAGAGTGTATTATTGTATGCAAAACTGCGCTTTAAAATGTTTGTAATGTAAAATGTTTATAATATAAAATATTTCATGTACTAACAGCAAATCACAGAAACAAATATGACATTAGCTTGTGGGGGGAGTTTGAAAGTTCCAGATGCTAGAATTGGCTGAGGCTCTTTGCAGCATCGTCCAAATAAAAGTGGATAAGCTGAGGGGTTTACACTAGTGATAATGGAAGGAACATGGAGTCAGAATGGCTTCCTATATACCTATGGCTTGTGTGACCTCTTTGGGCCTTGGTTTTTTAATCTTCAAATGAGAGAAAATAATACATACCTATTAAAGTTGTTAAATAAAAAGCATATTTAAAGTGCCTAGGAAAATGCTTGCCAAATAGCAGTGATTCAATGAATATTAGCTCTGTACTTGAATTTGGAGTCTCCCTTGGTGACTCAAATTTAATTACTAAAAACGCTAATGGCTTCAAAAGTAGCCATTTAAGAGAGTGCATTCACAGCAGGGAGAAAAACTTGAGCAGTTATCCTTCCACAGAACTCCATGAACAGGTCTTGGGATATTTTATTCAATTTAAAACCAAAGGGCTATGGAACAGTGAGTTTTCAAATTTCTATCATTTGTTTGGGTTCATATTTGACTTTGGTAAGTTCACCAATATGGATTCTTTTAGCTAAAGAACAAGTTGGATTTTCATCATAGAAACTTCATATTCAGTAGATTAACTTGATTGGCAGCCATTCTAAGGGAGAGATTCAGAAACAGAATAACAAGTCTGTCGCAATTTAAGACTGAACTACTGAATGAGGAAATCAGGATCGAATTTCGTCATGATGACATCTATTAGACTTCCATGATCATTATCTCAAGAAAAAAAAAATCATGGCTCTATTCAAGAGAAGAATTGTTGTAGAGGAAAGGAAGTGCTAAAACAGTTTTATGAAATTACATTCTGAGGTGTTATACAAAATAGTACTCTCTCTGAAATGTAATTTGCCTTTAAACTATTCAGAAGAGTCTGAATGGTGATTGTTACCTGAGTTTTTAATCCAAAAGTTCAGTGATGGAGCAGCATCTGGGCCTAGCCCCATCTCTAGTGGCACATCCTGAGTGACTAAGACATAGACATGAAAGCTTTATCTGGGGTTACAGGGATCCAGTGGTTTCATTCAGCTTACAAAAGCAGAATCCTATTGGTTTCCAGTCTTCTTTGAGTCTGTTTTGTTTTTAAATCATTGCAGCCTGCCAGGCACAGTGGCTCACACCTGTAATCCTAGCACTTTGGGAGGCCGAGGTGGGAGAATCACCTGTCAGGAGTTCAAGAGCAGCCTGGGCAACATGACAAAACCCCGTCTCTACTAAAAATACAAAAACTATCTAGGCGTGGTGGTGTGTGTCTGTAATTCCAGCTACTTGGGAGGCTGAGGCAGGAGAATCACTTGAGCCGGGGAGACAGAGGTTGCAGTGAGCCGAGATCGTGCCTTTGCACTCCAGCCTGGGCAACAAGAGCAAAACTCAATCTCAAAAAAGAAAAGAAAAGAAAAAAAAAAAATCATTGCAGCCTAAATGTCCTTTTACCTGTTTCTAAGTCACAATAATTCTGAAGTGATCATTTCACGAGCTACAACAAAAATATTCTCCAAAGCTATCAGGCTAAAACAAAGCAGTTCTGTGATTGTAAAAAAGCTTTAAACATCTGAATTTGGTCGGGGAAAAGAGCACGTTGTAGTATCTTTTCAGGATTGTAAAGCACATGTAAATGGATGGTATTGGACATATGGAATTGTTCATTTTACAGAATACTTACTATCAGATGTTCTTAAATAACAGGATGAAGAACACATGCTTAATTAGCTCAATTGTCTATGGATAACTGTGTTGATGCTCAACTTTTCTTTCAGTTTCCAGTTTAGGATGCCATATAATGCTTGTACATTCTGCTTTAATAAAACCATCTAGCACCACTAAAATCCTGCCATAGTGCATCGAAATATTTCTACTCAGCAACACTATTATCACTTAAAGCTGCAGGCAGACCTTAAACTACAATTTCATGGGCTATATTTTGTGGACATTGTATTCTACAATTTTATTCAATCATGAACACATTTTCTCAATGCTTTTATTTGATAAAACATAGCCTTTAATATTACATATAATAGCGTTAGTAATTCTTTTTTTTTAAGACATGAGAAATTATTTTATTTTAATATTTTAACTGAACAACAGGTTTCAATCTTTAAGTTGACTGAAAATGTCTAATCTCAAGTTATTCATAAAGAACTGACCATAAACCCATAGAGACAGAAAGTAGATTGGTGGTGATGTGGGGCAACATGTGGGACTTAGGAGTAAATATATATGGGCACAATATTTGTTTTTTGGGATGTTGGAAGTGTCTAAAATTAGATTTTGGTATTGCTTACACCACTCTGTTAATGTACTGAAAATCATTGAATTGTGCATTTAAAATGAATACATATTTTGATGAAGTTAACAGAAGAATACATAGTATTCCATGGTGTATATGTGCCACATTTTCTTAATCCAGTCTGTCACTGATGGACATTTGGGTTGATTCCAAGTCTTTGCTATTGTGAATAGTGCCACAATGAACATACGTGTGCATGTGTCTTTATAGCAGCATGATTTATAATCCTTTGGGTATATACCCAGTAATGGGATGGCTGGGTCATATGGTACATCTAGTTCTAGATCCTTGAGGAATCGCCATACTGTTTTCCATAATGGTTGAACTAGTTTACAATCCCACCAACAGTGTAAAAGTGTTCCTATTTCTCCACATCCTCTCCAGCACCTGTTGTTTCCTGACTTTTTAATGAGTGCCATTCTAACTGGTGTGAGATGGTATCTCATTGTGGTTTTGGTTTGCATTTCTCTGATGGCCAGTGATGATGAGCATTTTTTCATGTGTCTGTTGGCTGTATGCATGTCTTCTTCTGAGAAATGTCTGTTCATATCCCTTGCCCACTTTTTGATGGGGTTGTTTTTTTCTTGTAAATTTGTTTGAGTTCTTTGTAGGTTCTGGATATTAGCCCTTTGTCAGATGAGTAGATTGCAAAAATTTTCTCCCAATCTGTAGGTTGCCTGTTCACTCTGCTGGTAGTTTCTTTTGCTGTGCAGAAGCTCTTTAGTTTAATGAGATCCCATTTGTCAATTTTGGCTTTTGCTGCCGTTGCTTTTGGTGTTTTAGACATGAAGTCCTTGCCCATGCCTATGTCCTGAATGGTATTACCTAGGTTTTCTTCTAGGGTTTTTATGGTATTAGGTCTAACATTTAAATCTCTAATCCATTTTGAATTTACCTCATTTTATTTATTTATTTATTTATTTATTTATTTTATTATACTTTAAGTTCTAGGGTACATGTGCATAATGTGCAGGTTTGTTACATATGTATACTTGTGCCATGTTGGTGTGCTGCACCTATTAACTCGTCATTTACATCAGGTATAACTCCCAATGCAATCCCTCTCCCCTCCCCCCCTCCGTGACAGGCCCTGGTGTGTGATGTTCCCCTTCCTGAGTCCAAGTGATCTCATTGTTCAGTTCCCACCTATGAGTGAGAACATGCGATGTTTGGTTTTCTGTTCTTGCGATAGTTTGCTGAGAATGATGGTTTCCAGCTGCATCCATGTCCCTACAAAGGACACAAACTCATCCTTTTTTATGGCTGCATAGTATTCCATGGTGTATATGTGCCACATGTTCTTAATCCAGTCTGTCACTGATGGACATTTGGGTTGATTCCAAGTCTTTGCTATTGTGAATAGTGCCGCAATAAACATACGTGTGCATGTGTCTTTATAGCAGCATGATTTATAATCCTTTGGGTATATACCCAGTAATGGGATGGCTGGGTCATATGGTACTTCTAGTTCTAGATCCTTGAGGAATCGCCATACTGTTTTCCATAATGGTTGAACTAGTTTACAATCCCACCAACAGTGTAAAAGTGTTCCTATTTCTCCACAGCCTCTCCAGCACCTGTTGTTTGCTGACTTTTTAATGATTGCCATTCTAACTGGTGTGAGATGGTATCTCATTGTGGTTTTGATTTGCATTTCTGGGATGGCCAGTGATGATGAGCATTTTTTCATTTGTCTGTTGGCTGTATGAATGTCCTCTTTTGAGAAATGTCTATTCATATCCCTTGCCCACTTTTTGATGGGGTTGTTTGTTTTTTTCTTGTAAATTTGTTTGAGTTCTTTGTAGGTTCTGGATATTAGCCCTTTGTCAGATGAGTAGCTTGCAAAAATTTTCTCCCAATCTGTAGGTTGCCTGTTCACTCTGCTGGTAGTTTCTTTTGCTGTGCAGAAGCTCTTTAGTTTAATGAGATCCCATTTGTCAATTTTGGCTTTTGTTGCTGTTGCTTTTGGTGTTTTAGACATGAAGTCCTTGCCCATGCCTATGTCCTGAATGGTATTACCTAGGTTTTCTTCTAGGGTTTTTATGGTTTTAGGTCTAACATTTAAGTCTCTAATCCATCTTGAATTATTTTTCGTATAAGGAGTAAGGAAAGGATCCAGTTTCAGCTTTCTACTTATGGCTAGCCAATTTTCCCAGCACCGTTTATTAAATAGGGAATCCTTTCTCCATTTTAGCATTAGTAATTCTTATGGTCATCTAGTTATTGAATGACTGTTTTAGGTGTCATGGAGTCAAATGCTTATGATGTCAAAAGTAGGAAGAGGTGATAACTGTTTTGAAGTACAAAATGTGCGCCTACCACTCAGCTCCTGAGGATGCCATGCAGCGACAGGGGCCTAAAGCGTGCATGTACATTTGTTTCCCATTGCTGCTATAATAAATTTCCACAACCTTGGTGGCTAAACAAAACAAAACACCAGTTTATTATCTCATAGTTCTCAAAAGTGAGAAGTGTGAAATGGGTCTCAGTGAGCTGAAGCCAGGGTGTTGGCAGGGCCGTGTTCTTCCTGGAGGCTCTGAGGGAAAATCATTTCCTTACCTTGTACATCTTCTAGAGGCTGTCCATATTCGTTGGCTGTTGTACCCCTCATCTTCTAAGTCAAACATGGTGTATGAAGTCTTTGACCTTGCATCACCCTGACGCTGATTCTTCTGCCTCCCCCTTTCACATTTAAAGGACCCTTGTGCTATTACACTGGGTCTACCTGAGTAATCCAGGATAACCTTGTTTTTGTAAAGTCAGTTTATTAGCAACCTTAATTCCTCTTTGCCATGTGTGTTAGCATTTTCTAAAGACACAGAACCAATAGGATCTGTATAAATCTATATCAGAAGAGATTTATTATAGGAATTCTCTTACTAAGTTACGGAGGCTGAGAAATTCTTTTTTTTGCAAGCTGGAGAACCAGTAAAGCCAGGGTGTTATTCAGTTCAAATATGGAAGCCTCAGAATGAGGAGCTGATGGTGTAAATCCTGTCCCAAGTCTGAAAGCCCAACAGGCAGGAGCACTGATGCTCAAGGGAAAGAGAGAATGGATGTCCCAGCTCAAACAAAGAGAGTGAATATGCCGGTTCTACTTTTTTTGTTCTACTAAGTCCCTCAGTTTGTTGGATGATGCCCGTCCACATTGGTGAGGGCAATCTTCTTTGTTTAGGCCACTGATTAACTTACTGTCTTCCAGGAGAACCCTCACAGATGCAGCTAGAAATAATGTTTTACCAGCTATCTCAGTATCCCTTATCCCAGTCAAGTTGACACATACAATTTACCACAACACCATGTAACATACCATATTCACAGGTTCTGAATATTAGGATGTGAATCACAGAATGCATTTCTATTTTTTGGAGAAGCTGGGATACCATATTTTAGGTGAAATCTCTGTATATTTAAATGTTTGACTCTATGAGATACATAACATCTCAGTGAATCTGTTGTGGCCTATAGGCTGCCTGTTTATAGCCACCAGTATATTGCATGCCTGACTCTATGCAGAGTATCTGTGTTTTCTCACTCATGGTTTTTAAATCTAACTGAGAAAGTAAACATTTAAAAATATCCATAAAACAGTATTTTAACAACACAGTACAAGAAACATGATATGGGGCTTTGGGAATGATCCTTGTAGGGTGAAGCAAGATAGGTCCTAAAAAAAAAAAAATGATGTATTTGGATGAGCAAAACGGAATTTAGAAGACATGTAAAAAATGTGGTGGTTGGGTGGAACAAGACTGTCAGCAGCAAGGATGGGAAAGACGCTTGGGACATCAAAAGTCTGGTCTTGCTGGGTTAAGAGGAATGAAATTGAGGATCATTTATCTGATAAAATGAACCAAGTAATACACAGTTTTCAATGCTTTCTTTAGAGTTTAGCTTTATTTCATGAAGCAATAAATTTTTGTGGTAAGTTCTTGAGCCAGAGAAATAGTTGGATATAAGATTAGATAAAAATGTTTTTTTAAGAATTATCACAACAGAGATGAAAGCACAAAGACCAGAAAGATGACTGTTTTGTTCTCCAGGTGTGCAATAATGAGAAAACTAGACTAGGGTTCTCAAGGTGGGTTGAAAAAAATCTAAAAAGACATTTCAAAGAAAGAATCAGCAAGACATGATGAGTGACTGGCTGTGAGGAGTTAATAAGAAAAAAAAAGATAATAAAAGTTGAGATATGGGTCTAGGAGCACAGAGGAATCATTGATTGAGGTTTATAGATTTGGGTGATTAATATCATTGAATTAAATGCATTTTTTTTTCAAGAGAAAAGTGCTTGAGGCCAAGAACCAAGCTTAAAGAGATGCCTACATTAGATCAATGGGAAAAAGGTAAGGGAATAAAAGCGGAAGGAAGAGTGGAAACATCTTTACACAGCGTTCCAACACCCAAAGGAAGGGGAATTTTCAAGGTAGAGAAAGAAGGATTCCGTGATGACAAATAACATGGTTTTGCAGTGTGAAAATTGCTTGACTGATACAGAAATAGAGAAGGATAAAGAAAACTTGTTTAAAAGAGTTTTTATTGGAATTTGAGGCAGAAGTGAAATGTTATTTAAGGGAAAAAGATGAATTTCATGATTTTGCAGGCTTGAAATGCTTAAAAGATAGAAATAAAGGCCAGTAGAATTATTAAATGCAATGTTCCTGAAGATAGAGTGGAGTAGGCAGCTTTGAAGGGCCTATCAGGTCACAGTTTCATCAGTGAGATGTGCTCATTTTACTCCTTTGAGCCAGTGAACCTCTTTTCTACTTTATGACAATACTCTATTGACTACAACAGATTCTGACTGGCCTGACTTAAGCTAGGCCAATCAGAATCTCTCTCCTGGAAATTTCTTATTGGGCCTGAGAAATTTATTTATTTATGTGGGTGACACAAAATGTAGCCATATGTACTCAGGCTCTGAATGCACTATGTGTATGCCCATCACAGCAATTAGAATAGTGGGAGAGGGAAAAAGCAAGAGAGGCATAAAGAAATCGGGCTGACAGACAAGAAAGGACAGAAAGAAGCAGACATTGCCCACATTCCTGCTGGCTGTCCTGTTTCTGCTCTGAGTTCCTTCTAAGGTTTCTCCCGTCTACTAGATTTCTCTCATTATCCCATTATCTTCCCTGTACATCTTCTTGGATTAAACAAGGTTGAAGTGATTCTCTTATTTTTAATCAAAAGAGTAATGAATAAGACACTAGAAAAAGTTAAATCAAGAATACTGGCTCACATTTTGAGGACACCTCTTCCTCAAGTAAGAAGGCAGTGGAGAGGACTGGCACAATGAATGATCTGGAAAACCGGAAAACTCAAAGTGGTACTTTGGAAGGCTCATGTTCTTCATGATTAGTACAAGCCTCAGTGTAGAGGATGCTGCTTCTGAGAATGTCTCCTTAAACCACTACTCTGGCTGTAGTACTCTTTCAATATGTTACTTCTAACATATTACTGTGAATATTCCTATCACGGCACTTATTATACTATATTTAAATTGTTGGTGAACTTATCTGGAGCAGACTCTACACTTTAAGCTGTATAGAGTCAGGGATTATGTATATTTGTTGAAATAATAATTCATATCTTCCCAGTGGAGACCAATACTTGTTCATTTTGCACAGTGTAAGCAAAGCCTCATTAAGTTAAAACAGCTCTTCCCTGAGAAGTTTAGAGTAGAAATTTAGAGTTGATCCTTGCAATGTCATAAGAACATGCCTAAAGATTGTAAATATGTTGTTTAATCTGTTAGTACAATGATGAAATGTTTAAAGATGTATTTAGGGATTTATTTTGGGAAGTTGATGATTATGAAAAATAACTACTTACAAAAGCTATCTAAAATGTTACTACATGATCATGTTAGGGTTCTAGATCTAAGTATAAATATGGAAGGCAAGGAAAAAGATGGAAGTTTCCTAATGATTTAATGATTGCTTTGGCAAAAATATTTTTAATAAGGAGTATAATGTACATTTAGGGAAAAGTATGATAATAAAATCAAGGGAAGGAACATAGCCAGCTCATAAAATAGGTTGAGCACTTGACTAGTCTACACTAGTAGTTTCTACCTCTTGTAAGCTTTAGATCAAGAAGGTTATCCAAGCAGGTCTCCAAGCCCATTGGTACAAGAGATATTCACTTCTTTTAATGATCTCAAAGAAATAAGCATGTAGTTCTTAACAATAAGGCCAGAGGCTTTTGATGGAATAATGTGTAACAGTGATGTTACTGTGGACATAATTCAAGTCTACTATGACATTTTTTTGGATTAAACTGTAAAATAAATGGCAAACTTAATGATTTTTCCAAGGCTTGACTATGCACTAGACACTATGCTACAGGCCTTAGACAAATTTGTCGTCTCATTAGAACTAATTTTAGCAGAATTGACTTAAGTGTTTGAAAATAATTTTGAAGATGTAAAGTTTTTGCTCCTTAAAATATGAACACATTTATTCATTTATACTCATATTGTGCTTTATCTTTAACCTACACAGAAAAGCAGCCAACGCATAACAGGGAGGCCACCATTTCATTCAGGTCAGTGTTGACAGGTGTCAGATTGTCAGTCTTTCTTGGTCTTCCTGCACACACTCGAGCTATCTCAATCAATTCTTTCTCCTCATTGAAACCCATTCCATCATCTTCTGGACATATTGATCTTCAGTCATGCACATACTCATCATATTCTTCATGGTGTTTCTGCCTGCAGGCCTCTCCTTCTCATTATTTCTATATTGGTGACTCTGTCCTCACAGCTGATACCAATCATGCTTCTTACAAGTACATTTCAAAGGCATGGATTCTCTAGTGTTTCACTCACAGGAAAATAACACTGGTTTCTCTCCTTTGTACCTGCAGTATAGATTCACTTAGCTGCTTTAATTTGACTGCTAGTCAAAATTTAAAAAAAACTTTTATGAAATTTCATGCATTTTCAACCCCTCTACACATTCCCTTTTCACATTATACACAAGTGGAAAGAGAAGAGTTTCATGTAAAGAACACACAAAACAATTGTACCACATAAAAAAGAAAGAATCAATATTAATCATGACCTGCAGTCATACTACCTTTGGCTATGATCATCTCAGAGCTCCAGAGAGGGGCTCAGCTGGCTGCATTTTTTAAAGGAGGACCCTGTGGGAGAGCCAAGAGGTGATCAGAAACACTTCTGGGGATTCTGCTTGTGACACTTCATGCTGGCAGTTCTGCAAAACAGCCTTTCCTGAGAGATTATGTATGCTGACTGGATTGCTAGTAGAAATTCTCACAAGATTGGTACTAGTCTATCGTGATCAGGGTAGATTGATTCTGCCTTACCTATTGGATAGATTCTTTAAAACATTGGGTCTAACTAGATTCAAGAAAAAATAATAGCAACAACAACAGTTAAACCTGATTGAAATGTTATGATGCAGCTGCTATGCAGCCTGCTTCATCTCATTAAATCCTCAAAAACGTAAATTAGTTTCTCTCCACATATTATAGGTGAGGAAGTTGTGGCTTAGAAAATTAAGAATCATACTTCATCAATTTTGAGATGCACATTTTTCACATTTTAACACCTCTGAAATCAGACTGCTTCTTAATATTGATGTATCTTATGAAGATAACTGGCAGTTTTGTTTGATTTTTCTGAGTGTCAGAAAAAATACTAGTGTATATTAAATTCAATGATGGTTTAGGTTTTACAAAATATGGTATCTTGTCCAAGGTCATCCAATTAACATGTGGCAGAACTGACTGGAAATCCCATGCTGTGTTATCAAATGTTACACCTACAAGAAAGGAAAACTAGAGACTAGGTGGAGGTGCCGCAGCTCATTAGAGGTAGTATGTTCTTGAAGTGTTGACAATCTTTCCACTGGATGAGATGGCACTGATAAAAGATTTCTAAAGACCTTTCCTATTCTGGCCCCAGTTTTTAGGGAGAGCAATTATTCAGGCTACAGGGAGCTATCTCAGTGGCTAGAGGGAGAGAATAACCTTGGAAATTTCTTTTAGTTTTCAGTCCCTCTGATTCTCATGTTTGATATGAAGATAAACAGAGGAACTTTGAGCCTCTTTGCATTCTCTTTGTTTTTAGAATCTTGTATTCTCTGAACTTTCTCTACACTGTCTTCTATAGTCCTTAGCAGTCCTTGAATATACAGGTTATCCTCCCAGGATTTATAACCTAATTAATCAATGACAAGGGCAGCCATCTCTTTGCTTAGGGACAGATAGTTTTCTGTTACATATTAGGAAATGTGTCTCAGAAGGCATTTATCTGTCTTTACCTGCCATTCATATTGAGGAGTGAGACTGAGAAAAGCAATAAATGTTTTTTCCTCTTCTGTTTCGTCATCCTTTGTATGGCTTCTCATGTTTCACTGCCTCTTGTTTTAGTAGCACCTCAGAATGCCTGCCAGTCTGTTTTTGAGACAGTTTATTGGCTGTGATACTAAGAAACATACAACTTATGTTTCTTAACTTTTTTCCTGCTGTATTTGCCTTTCCAAATTAATACCACAAATGACAACCATTTAAAAAGTGGGAACGTGTCAAGAGAGCTGAGGAAAAAATAATGTAATCCAGACTTCTGTGATATAATGTTAATGAAATATTTTGGTATGCTGAAACCTCAATTTAACATTGTCTTGGTAAGTGAAACTGTCTTGTAATGAGTATCTTTAAGTCACAAAAACTCTGGAAGTGTTTCCAAAGATAATAAAAGTTCCATAATACCAAACTTCATCCTGGGACAAAATGTATATATAATTCCAAATGTTTAATGCTCTTTCTTTCAAGGATCAATCTCACTTCAGTTATGACCTCAAAGTTCTTTTTGCCCTTTGATAAAGGTAAATGCTAATCTTGGGAATCTTCATATATATAACAGTGTAATTTCTCACAACATGGATAGTCTTAAGACCAGAAATTAGAGACCAAATTCTATTACTCTTGTAACAGCTTTTTTTTAATCACAAGAAATTTTTCTCTAATTTTTGAATTGTTTTAGATTCATTGTGTGCCTGGGATTTTTTTAAAATCCTGCCTGCTAAAAGAAAAAGGTCAGATTTCCATTTAAAAGGAGGTTTGTAAGTTTCCAAACAACAGAAGTTATTTCTTGATCCATTTTTCTCCTGCCTGAATTGTACTTTCTCATTACTTGTTTGCCATCCAGTTAATGTGCATCCAGTTTTGTTTTCTCACTTCTGTTGAGAAATATTATTGAGCGATGAGTTCAGTTTTATGCTATTATCTAATGCATCACACATATGTAATTGAAACAAAATGCTGCTGCATATAGACTTGTCTGAGTAGGTGCTTCAGTAATTTCTCAAAAAGAATTTGTGTAAGCCTCATTCCTCCAGAAACAAAGATCACTGGTTCATCTGTGTAATTTGTAAGACTAAGCGAAAAAAAAAATGTAAGCCTACACTTGAAGGTGAGAAAGTCAGTCTCCTCTTCCAATAGTTAATGGACAGGTGACTTCCAAGGGATTGCCACCTAGGGCACTAGACACCTGGATTTGGGGTGGACAAGAATTGACTGCTGGCTGCATCATGGAACTGCCAGGCCACCTGACTGTGATGCTTGCCTGATCAGCCTTCCTGTGCCCACACTCAGGTCCCCCTTCTTCACCAGACCTAGACGCTGCCACCCTGTGTCTAGGGTAGTGGGCTGGAGATGAGGCTGAGAGGGAGAAGAAAGAATTCGTCTATGGGAGGCACTACATGTTGTGTGCCAGAACTCCAAGCTTGTGTTGCATACATACTCCATTGGCCCCTTGGACTTTACTTACAAAGCACAAACTCAATTTCAAGATGACCACAGAGGAGAATATTAAGCCCATTTGCCACTGCACTGGTTGCGAGCCCACAAAGCCATCCCTAAAGATAACCACTATTTCTGTTGTGAACCACATACTTCAAGTACAGTATTATTTGCCTAATGTTTCAAATAGTTATTTACAAACATTTCTGCCCACTATATTATAATCTATGGAGCAGTGTGATAAAATGAGTGATATCTTTCTTGGAATTTTTGTTATAGTTTTATGGCTGCTGCACTGCAAATAATAGACTTATTAATTGGACAAGCACAGAAAATAAAAATTTGTGACGCAAGGAATATTAAACCGAATTTTCTAGTTTATTTAAATCAAGAATGGTATACTTACAGGTACCATTTGCAAATATCTGCTTGAATGTTATGTTGCTTTTCAGGTTTGATGGCACAGAAAGAGTATAAGGAAGTTGATTATTGTCATCTGAGAGTGGTCCTGTGCTAATTGAGTGCTTTTCAACCCTTATTGCAGGTTGCAGTCACAATCATTTTGGAATTATTTTATAAACATTATGCATGGGCCCCTCACTGAGAAATTTTGATTTAATTGACAAGTAGGTGAGGGCCTGGTCACTAATCCTTTTCAAAAACTCATAGGAGAAAGGGGTATGACGGGAGGGGTTGAAGCTCATGTCAGTTTGGGTAGTCAACTGGAGTGTCTACACATGGCCTCTCCATGGGGCTTGGACTTCTCAGAACCTGGCAGTTGGGTTCTGAGAAACAGTCTCCCAAGAGCAATTATTGCAAGAGGCCCAGGTAGAAGCTGTGAGGCTTCCTGTGACCTAGCCTTAGAAATTCCAAAACATTCCTTCTGTCACATTCTATTTGTCAAGCAAGTACTAAGGCCAAGTCAGATACATCAACAGAGAAATTAAGTTCCACCTGTTGTTGGTGGAATGTCAGGATCATATTAGAGAAAAGCATGTGGGATGTAAAATATTGTTGCAGTTAACTTTGAAAAATACAATCTGCCACGAAGTGTTATAGCCCTTTAAAGTCATTTTAGGCAGAACTACAATATTAAAGGGAAAAAAGTCAAGGAAATAGCTCAAGATGGGGTTTGTTCTCATGTTTGAATTCTGTAACTAGGCTTTTAAGAGTTACCAGCCTGTGATTTCTAACTCTGATTGTAAAAAGTCTATTCATTTTTAAATTTTTTTGTGATGGTAAAGTTACATTGCTGAGTTATAAGAAATGAAAGCAGTGCTAAATTAAATAGCAAAATCTCTTTTGCTACTATATTTTCCTTCCCAGCTCTCCTTCAATAAAGGTAATATATAAAATCTAGGATTTAGAAGAATAGTCAATTCAACTTCCTAACTTTATGTTTGTGTATTCAAAAATATGGAACACTGAAAAGCCTAAATTTTATCAAATCTTGACTTGACCTCTTGGTAATTACTTTATCAATTAGGGTATTAATTATTTGTTGAACTTGATTCATTACAGCCACCAGGTTTATTTAGCAACAGGTATTCATCCACACCTGCCTGGCTTCATGTCTTTCCTGGGCATGGTAATGTTCTGGAACTTTGCAAAGGAAGACACATTTAGGTTCAGTCTTTAGAATCCCAGTGGTATTGTTTTGATGCTACAAATGTTTACTCAAAGTTAGAAAACAGTAACAAAGTTTCCTCATTCAGCGTATGTATAATATCTATTGAGCAACCTAAACTTATTTAGGCAACCTAAAATGAGTGTAGAGTAGATATAATATGCAGATATTTTATGTGACTCTAAGGAGTATTCATCTTTGGTGAGAGCACACTCAGCGGTACTAAATGAGGGATGCAGAAGCATCTGTGCCTTCATTTTATCATACAGAAATTTACACTTAACTCATATTTTCTTTCCAAGAACTATGAACTATAATTAGTAGTGGAATCCTTGGCGTAGATCACTAGGCCAGTCTTGAAGTATAAGTTGGCACATTCATTTCAGTGGCAAAGATTCAACCATAAGGAAGAATCATGAAATTAAGTGTACTTGAAAGCAGTCGGAGTTACTGATACAATGTAGAGGTGTTAATCTCTTACTATTCTGAACATTTTTTTTCTAAGAGGTTCTCCGCTTACATTGCCACATGATCTTAATATTTTTATTTGCCTTTTTAAAAAGAAACATCAGTACTCCTCAGTTTCCCTTCATCTTGACATCTCTTTGACTTTTATAAATGCAAGGATGAAGACTTTCCTACTCCCCACTTTTCAGTGTTTTCCTAAGTTTAGGACCACCTCCTTCAATACTACTCAGTACTCACAGAAAAGAAGGTCCTTAGACCTACTATATAACTATAGAATCAGTAAAATGCTGACAAATCTGCATTTCAACAAGTTACCCCGGTGATTCTCACAAGAAATTTTGAGGCTCGCTGCCCTAGAGTCTTGCTAGCTTACATGCAGTCTTAGGACCAGTAGATTGGACATCATTTTGGAGCTTGTTAGAAATGCAGACTCTCAGGCCCCACCCCACGTCTGCTGGATCAGAACCTGTATGTTAACAAAATGCCCCAGTGATTGGTGTGCACTTAATGTATGAGACATGCTCATGTGGAGAGAAAGTTAAGTCCAAATTCCTCAACATGTCAAACATGGCTCAACATGTTTACTTCCTGTGTTTCCGGCTCCTCCTTCTGCCCCTACATGGGGGACATTCTACCTGAACCATTCCCCTATGAAGATAAACCTTTTAAAATTGCAGATATGCTACCAATTTTGAGCTACAAAATGGAAATTTCCTATGGCTCAACATCAATGTGTGCAGTTCCTTTTATTTAGGGTTACTATTTCATGGTTCTTTTTATTAAGGGTTACTATTTCATGATTTCTTGCCTTTGGACATGTTGAACTTCCGCTACAATGACCTCTCTTCTCACTTGGTATATCGTCATTCATTCTTGAAGACAAACCTTTTATAAAGCTTGCTTCATATATGTACATCTGAGATCCTGAAGAATTTTTTTTTTTGAGACAGGGTCTCGCTCTGTTGCCCAGGCTGTAGTGCAGTGGCATGATCTCGGTTCACTGCAAGCTCTGCCTCCTGGGTTCATGCCATTCTCTTGCCTCAGCCTCCTGAGTAGCTGGGACTACAGGTGCCCGCCACCACGCCTGACTAATATTTTGTATTTTTAGTAGAGACAGGGTTTCACTGTGTTAGCCAGGATGGTCTCGATCTCCTGACCTCGTGATCCACCTGACTCGGCCTCCCAAAGTGCTGGGATTACAGGCGTGAGCCACCGCGCCTGGCCATATTTCACATTTTCTTATTTTAACTGTATTCTCTGACACAACAAATCTACTACTAATGATGGAAGCTTTTGTTATGATTTCCCTTATAATAATACCAAAAGAAAACAGAATAAAAATATATTTTCTAAATTTTAATATAAATAAAAGTGATATATAAGCACACTTACATCATGCAAATTGTATGTTCCTACATTGCAGCTAATTATGGTCTTAGGTAACAAAATTATGTCTTTAAGGGAAATGTCCATGTTTCTAAGGTTTGAAGCCTATGGTATATTCTTTTTATGAAATGGTAGCTCTTCTTAAGATGACAATAGGCATCCCTACATTTACTAATTTTGTAACTATATTGTGTTGCTGCCTCTACTAATGTAGGAGAGGGTTGGCAGGTCACCCTTGATTTTATTCCAGAAGAAAGAGGAAACTAGAGAACAGCTTTACATCTCAAGTTTTTCTGCTGCGATATAACTATAACAAAGACCACAGCTTGGATAGATTTCAGTTTGGCTAGGGAATGCATACTTCACATATGCTCTTTGACTTTGGCAATGTTATCTCTCAGGATTTTCCTTTTGGATAGCAGGTTTTTTTTTTTTTCCAGATGAATATATTCTTTATGAAAATGAGATCTTAATCTTTAACTCCAATACTGCAAAATCACACATATACTATATTTATGAAAAAAAAAACTATGAGAAATTTTCACTATATACAAAATACTAACAGATAAATTTATCCAAATTGCCTGGCCAGAGAATATCTGAACAATTCACATTATCCACTTCAATAAATAAAAACTCCTTTTATTATTTCTTTCTGTTTACAAAAGTAATGTTTGTTTCTTATACAAACTATAAATCCATCAGTGATATAGGAGAAAGTTCAAGCTCATAGTTATAATCATTGTAAATATTTTATCATATATTTCAGATTTATTTTTCTGCAAATACTGTGATATATATGTTATGATCTATATAAAGCATAAACAACTAGTACTAAAATGCACTGTAGGGAATCTACATATTTCCAGAATAGAACTACAAAGCAGTTTTGATCAATGGTCATGCTATATATTGGCCATAACCTGCTCCTGAAGGGAAGGGAATGTACTATTTTTCTCTTTGTGTTTTGCATGCATATAACTGTTATATTTTACTAATATATACCATGAGCAGTAAAATACTAGAAATCAATGTAGTATTAAATGAAATGCTTCCCCCAGTGTTCCATTTAATTCTGTAATCTTTTTCTGAAATATTAAGAAGTTTTCATGTTTATCCTTATTCACGAACAAATAATTTGTATACTTTTTGAAAAATTATTAGTTATTTTTCTTGCTTATTGGGGAAGAAAAGTTGTAAATTGAGAACACTAATGCTCTAGTGTCGCTTCAAAAATATTGTTTCGGCCGAGCGTGGTGGCTCTCGCCTGTAATCCCAGCACTTTGGGAGGCTGAGGCGGAGGGATCACAAGGCCAGGAGATGGAGACCATCCTGGCTAACAAGGTGAAACCCCGTCTCTACTAAAAATACAAAAAATTAGCCAGGCGCGGTGGTGGGCGCCTGTAGTCCCAGCTACTCAGGAGGCTGAGGCAGGAGAATTGCGTGAACCCGGGAGGCGGGGCTTGCAGTGAGCCGAGGTGGTGCCACTGCACTCCAGCCTGGGCGACAGAGCGAGACTCCGTCAAAAAAAAAAAAAAAAAAACAGTTTCTAAAGAAAGAAATGAAACTAATGTTTACTTTTTAGTGGGCTTTATTAAGCAAGAAACTATCACTTAGTCTTTTTCACTCTTATATGTTGAATTTAATTATTTTTATCTTGAGAATAGCTTAATTTATTCACGTTTGGGTGTTTCCAATATTTATGAGTTTATATTCTGGTTGTTTAATTTTTTTTCAATATTTTAAGTTACCACAAGCAAAAATCCCCAATCTTATTTCCTTTTCCAAGATATGTGTGACTTACAGAAAATCTGTTAAACTGACTTATGAATACAGCCACACACACACATAAACACACACACACACACACACACACACACACACCCCATGTTCAGGGTCAAGGCTTAAATATCACAATTGATCAAACTTAATGAGGATAAGGCATTTGAGACACTTGAATGGAGGATGCTATTCATAGTTCCAATGCTTATATGATAATTATGAAAGGGAGACCCAAATGCCCTTTATCTGTGAAATTATCTAAAGAAGGGGAAAATCAAGTTATTATCCTAGTATAATATTGTTCTATAAGATGAGTCTTAAATTGGACTGTTCATATTAATTACCCTGGAAAACTTTTGAAATGCTATTCATCAGCAGCTTTGGACTAGATTTAAAGCTTGGATCAAGGTCAAGGATAAAATTACTTTGCCTATCAAGATTACTACCTTTGTGACTGGAATTTGAAAAGACAGACACTAAGTATTTTTTCTTGAGATTCTTTGTGTTTTTATTCCATCTGTTTAAGAAACAAAAATGGAAACTTTTACCGCCTTTCTAGAACTATATGCTTTATATTCTGAAGTGTCAGAGGCAAAGTTCATCTGTCTTTACATGTACCTTTTACGTCTTAGTGGCTCAATTTATGAGACTATGAATGCAATAGTCATGTCCCTTGTAATCTTTGTGTAACTTGGGGATTAGAGACCACTGCAACACAGAATGTTTCATTAATGTCTTGATATTTGCCATGAAGAAGGGGTGTGGCTTTTTAAACATAATAAAAAGAGAGGACAAAACCTCTCTATTGAGAAGTTTTAAATTTAGAGTTATAAAAACTTAAATTTAAAGATTTAAACTTTAAATTTAAAGCTATAAATTTAGGAGACACCAAAGGATAGGCTTCATTGACATCAGCTCTGCTGACATCACCTCAGCAGAAAGAATAAAGAAAGAAGGAACCAGGTGAAGGACCAAGACTAAGGGTAGCCTGACACCTAAAGCTCTGACAGAAGAGGAAAGTTCAGCAAGGGCCACACAACTACAAATGCATTTTTCTCCCTACTTGTTGTGGATGAGTTTAAAGATGGCTTTTCATTAAGCACTGAGATAGAAAAATTAGAAGATCATTCTGTCACAGAAACCAACAGGAAAAAATATTTCAATAAAGAGAAGATGACCAACAGTATAGGCTGCTGCTGACTATGAGGGCTTGGTAAAAAGTAGGTTCAGTGGAGTGGAGGGAACTGAAATCTGATTACAGGCGAGTGAATGGGAGGCAATATAATGCAAATGCCAGCATAGAACACTCTTTTGATAGGTTTTATCGAGAAGGTGGAACAGAGAAGGGCAGTGGTCAAGAAGGAAGGATGAGAGGACTAGAAGTAGGTTTTCTAAAAAAGAGACCTTTGAACATGTTTTTATGCTAACGGAAAAATTCCAGCTTAAAAGGAAAAAAGAAAAACACACACACAAAAAAACAACAAAAAACTATGATGATGGATGGAGAGGAGATGATTTCAGCAATAATGTTCCCAAGAGGTGTTTGGCTAGAAAACATGAGCCCAGCTGAAGGGTTCAGACTTTCATCCAAGCAGGGGCAAGATGTGTCTTCCACAGAAGGAAGGCAAAGAATGTGTGTATAAATTTAGAATGCCTATCAGGTTTGATAATGAGAAAATGGAAATGTTCCTGCTCTTTTGCGTCTATTTTTTCCCCATGAACTGTGAGACACTGAGAATGACAAGGGTGGTTGAGGAGGTGGGTGTGTTGGAAGGTATAACAGAGAAGTACTAAAATGATGAATCCTACCTATCTTTTAGGGGTATGATTTAAAGGAAATCTCTCAGGTTATCACCAATGAACCATACTTAACAGATAAGGAAATATGGAACAATAGCAACCTATAAGAGTGCCCAATGTTAATGATAAAGAGTAAGCAATATTGTATAGTAGTATTATTCTCTCAAGTCTGACTGATGCATTTCCATTGCTCCTTAGCAGAAGTAACTATTTTTTTTTTTTACACTATACTTTAAGTTCTAGGGTACATGTGCACAACGTGTGGGTTTGTTACATATGTATATATGTACCATGTTGGTGTGCTGCACCCATTAACTCATCATTTACATTAGGTATATCTCCTAATGCTATCCTTCACCCCTTCCCCCACCCCGTGACAGATCCCAATGTGTGATGTTCCCCACCCTGTGTCCAAGTGTTCTTATTGTTCAATTCCCACCTATGAGTGAGAACATGCGGTGTTTGGTTTTCTGTTCTTGCAATAGTTTGCTCAGAATGATGGTTTCCAGCTTCATCCATGTCCCTACAAAGGACGCGAACTCATCCTTTTTTATGGCTGCATAGTATTCCATGGTGTATATGTGCCACATTTTCTTAATCCAGTCTATCATTGATGGACATTTGGGTTGGTTCTAAGTTTTTGCTATTGCGAATAGTGCCACAGTAAACATACATGTGCATGTGTCTTTATAGCAGCATGATTTAGAATCCTTTGGGTATATACCCAGCAATGGGATGGCTGGGTCAAATGGTATTTCTAGTTCAAGATCCTTGAGGAATCGCCATACTGTTTTCCACAATGGTTGAACTAGTTTAAACTCCCACCAACAGTGTAAAAGTGTTTCTATTTCTCCACATCCTCTCCAGCACCTGTTGTTTCCTAACTTTTTAATGATCACCATTCTAACTGGTGTAAGATGGTATGTCATTGTGGTTTTGATTTGCATTTCTCTGATGGCCAGCAATGATGAACATTTTTCATGTGTCTGTTGGCTGCATAAATATCTTCTTTTGAGAAGTGTCTCTTCATATCCTTTGCCCACTTTTTGATGGGGTTGTTTTTTTCTTGTAAATTTGTTTGAGTTCTTCATAGATTCTGGATATTAGCCCTGTGTCAGATGAGTAGATTACAAAAATTTTCTCCCATTCTGTAGGTTGCCTGTTCACTCTGCTGGTAGTTTCTTTTGCTGTGCAGAAGCTCTTTAGTTTAATTAGATCCCATTTGTCAATTTTGGCTTTTGTTGCCATTGCTTTTGGTGTTTTAGACGTGAAGTCCTTGCCCATGCCTATGTCCTGAATGGTATTGCCTAGGTTTTCTTCTAGGGTTTTTATGGTTTTAGGTCTAACATTTAAGTCTCTAATCCATCTTGAATTAATTTCTGTATGAGGTGTAAGGAAGGGATCCAGTTTCAGCTTTCTACATGTGGCTAGCCAGTTTTCCCAGCACCATTTATTAAATAGGGAATCCTTTCTCCATTTCTTGTTTTTGTCAGGTTTGTCAAAGATCAGATGGCTGTAGATGTGTGGTATTATTTCTGAGGACTCTGTTCTGTTCCATTGGTCTGTATCTCTGTTTTGGTACCAGTACCATGCTGTTTTGGTTACTGCAGCCTTGTAGTATAGTTTGAAGTCAGGTAGCGTGACGCCTCCCGCTTTGTTCTTTTGGCTTAGGATTGTCTTGGCAATGTGGGCTCTTTTTTGGTTCCATATGAATTTTAAAGTAGTTTTTTTCCAAATCTGTGAAGAAAGTCATTGGTAGCTTGATGGGGATGGCATTGAATCTATAACTTACCTTGGGCAGTGTGGCCATTTACACAATACTGATTCTTCCTATCCATGAGCATGGAATGTTGTTCCATTTGTTTGTGTCCTCTTTTATTTCATTGAACAGTGGTTTGTAGTTCTCCTTGAAGAGGTCCTTCACATCCCTTGTAAGTTAGATTCCTAGGTATTTTATTCTCTTTGAAGCAATTGTGAATGGGAGTTCACTCATGATTTGGCTCTCTGTTACTATTTTTAAACATTGAAAATTATGGACACTATGTGTTATGGCTTTCTTTGAAGAGACATATCTAAAATAAGTGAGAATTTTCAATATTAGTCTTTGAGTGAGTTTATTGAAACCAATAAAATATTGCTTTTTTTGTGGGAAGGGTGTTTCAATTTGCCTTTTTCCTCCATAAAATAAGGAGTGATCACCCCATTCAGAATGAACGTAGGGTAGCTTTTAAAATGTCTATGGGGCAATAAAACTCACCTAGAATGATCTTGTGCCTCTGCCTCCTCAACTCATTTTCTTCTTTCCACTGTGAAGAATGTTAATTGTGTGAAGGTCACATTGAGGGGACACAACTTGCCCTCAGAAGTGCTTTTGAGGACAGATTTTATCATGCTTGATAAAATGTCTATTCTACAACATAGTCTATGATAATGAAAAGAGATCCTTCTGACCTTATAGTTTCTTCCATGTGGGTGTTGCACGTTCCTGGATAACTCTCAGGAAGGAAGGTCAACTCTGGCTGGAAATAATGCTCTGTGGTGTTTTCATTGTTCTTGTTTGCTCATTTAATAATTGACAGCAGGAAGCTAAACCTGGGTTTTGAATAATTAGAGGAAAAAAGTTATAGGCCAAAAATTTATACCACCCAGAAATATGTGTACATATTTATTATGCGTTTCCCTTCCTCCTTGTGTTGGTCATCTAAGAATGACCTTTTACTATACAGTGCGATTTCCTTCTTAACATGAGCATTTACAAATTCTGTGTATTTTCATTTTAGCGTTCTTAAATTACAAAAAAATATAGCTTGAGGATCTAAAAATTACATTGTTTAATGCAACATAGAAAATGGGGAATCAGGTATTGTTTCAATTAGAAATCAAAGAAATATAGATTTGAAATGACTTAGTACTTTTTATGTAAGTTTAAAATATTTTTGAGAGCTTATTTATGATTTTCAAGTTGAGAGTAATGGAAGTTTAGCTAAGCAAGTTTAACTTTGCAGAAATCTAAAATGTGTATCCTCTGAAGAACAAACATCTAAAATGTTGAAACAGTACCTAGGTACACAGAATAAAGTGAATATAATCATAAATTTTAAAGACTTGTAGATTGGAGCCAATTTGTAAAACATTTCTGAGTCATCAGTGATCTTATTAAAATGCAGACTCACACACAGGGTGTTATAATAATATGCATTTTAGCATCAACTTTGTATGCCTCCATCTCTGTTATTCTCATCTACAAGACAATTTAAAATATAAAATTATATAATTTTTTACTTAATTGTTTTATGTATTAGTATTAGAATGTTTTGTTATTGGTTAATACTTATCCTCATCATATGTATACATATGTGCATGCTCTTTGGAGATATAATAGTTGATAAATCTAAGAAATAAATATGTACAGTACCTATTATTAATGTATACCTGCCAGTGTATATTTATGATACATGATATTTTTCTTTGCTCTTTTAGAATGATTGATTTTTTTCTCTGTGTAGCTTTTATGGTTAGATTGAGTGATGATTTTTTCTCTCAGAGGTATCAGTGGAAACATTTCTAACTGCCTGAGGCAGTCATATGCCGCAGCTGGCACCATATTTAAACTACTTTTCCACGTAAGTGCATAATTTTGTCACCTGGTGATAAAGAGCAAAAAACTACAAAGGAAATTTTGCAAAAAAAAAAAAGAAAGTTTTATTTTTAGTGGCTAATTCTGCACCTTTGTCAATTTAGGCCTTTCAAGGTAGATAAAAACATTTGTTTGCAAATTAAATAACTCAGCAAATTTCAGCAAGACTCAGGAAAACTCTGCCATTTTCTAAAGATGCAGTCATATTCTTGTTAGGTGCAGACAGTTAGATACTGTCTATGACATTTAGTGACTCCCCAGATATTGAAAACCTTTTAAGTCAAAGAAAAAGCAACACTGTTGGCTAAAGAAAAGTCAAAGAAGATAACAAATGAAATGAAAATATTAAAAACATTACATAAATAATTATTCTTTTTTGTTTTTTTGAGATAGAGTCTTGGCTTTGTCTCACAGGCTGGAGTGTAGTGGCATAATCTTGGCTCAGTGCAGCCTCCACCTACGGGGTTCAAATGATTCTCCTGCCTCAGCCTCCCAAGTAGCTGGGATTACAGGTGCCCGCAACCATACCTGGCTAATGTTTGTATTTTTTAGTAAAGACAGGGTTTCACCATGTTGACCAGGCTGGTCTCAAATTCCTAACCTCAGGTTATCTGCCTGCCTTGACCTCCCAAATTGCTAGGATTACAGGCATGAGCCACTGCACCCGGCCAAAACATGACATAAATAATTATTCAAAAATACATATTCTGGAGAAAAAAGATGAGAGAGATGATCATTTAAATTGGTAAATCTTTTTATTTTATATTCAGATTCATATTTTTCATATTTATATATTCATTTTATTTCAATGTCCAGTTCTGATTTACTTGTTCCTTAATGATAAACTTCTTAATGAAATGACAGATGTATTTCCTCTGAGTTAATACGATATCCATAGTTTAAACACAGAATGATTTAGTAAAAAAACAGACATCCATTTATAACATTTTGAAATTACCTTAAAAATCTATTTTTAAAGTTTTATACTTTTAAAATTACTGCCTATTTCTTAAGAACTTCATCAAAACATGTTCTATTCCAATGACAAATAAATATGAAAGCATTTATAGTGACACTTTGCCAAACAACCGTCTAATCTGATTAATTCCCTTGCTTTCCCAATATTGTCTTCGTTAGGGTATGGAAAGCCTACTTTCATACTTCTCCTAACCTTTGTGATACTATTAACTCTTACCTGTTTTGGAGCCTGTTCTTTAGGTTCCCTACTTTCTGCTTATTAATTTTTGCTTCCAAAATAAAAGGATACTCTCCTGTAATAAATATTTGTATCCTTGAATAAAAACGCATGCACAATTCAAGGCATCAGCAGACAAACGTGTTTGTCCCCATGGAAGTCAGTGGAATGATTTGTTGCCCCTCTTCCCGTCTGTCCCCACAAATTATGCTTTGTTGGAAGCTGCTACTTTCGCTTGTGCAGCTTGACCCTATGTCTCTCTACAGAGAATTGAACTGTCAGCCTTTGAAATAACAGAATAATTTAGGTGATGAGGTTTTATTTTTTTTTCTTCCTGGAGGACCATACTGAAAAACATACTACTTTCTATAGAGATAAACCGTGAATTCTGTAGCAATAGTAAGAACAGTGCCTCTTTCAAAATGGCATTTATGAGATAAGTGAATTGTTCATGTAATAAATTTTAGATAGAAGTTTGTCTCAGAAATATTAATTGCAAGAAGATAATTAAGTTTTCTGGGGATCAGAAGATTGAGAGAAACAGATTAATTCCTGATTCTAGGTAGATAGTGAAAATTATAAAAAAGAATTATTATTTTTATTGGGATAAGAAAATAAGATGCTGGATTGGAGGTCACTAAGTAGCATTATTTTCAGGAAATGTTAATTCATACCCTAAGTTTTGGAAAAGACCCAGAAGTGGTAGTCAGTTTGCTACACATGTCCTCCAAATGTTCCCAGGCGCCCACTGGGGGGTATAATCTACAAATATGGGGTGACGAGGCTAGCTCTCAGCTGGTGGTTGATACAGTTCATCCAGCTAGGCCAGTTGTTTATCAGGCTAAAAATAAAAAGACTAGAAGAGTGAATTTAAAGAGACAAAGGACTCAGTAAGAGCTAATAACAATTCAAGGTAATGTCGACTTTTCAAATATTTAGGGGAAGACCGACACAGCCCAGTTAATGCCAAGTTTCAACAGCACATTCAATCCAGGCACAGGTTAAGCATTTCGGGCTCTCTGCTTGCTTCAAGGGAAGTGGTACAAGGCTTTAGACATTCAGGTTTCATGGAGCCTAAAACCGATACAATGCAAAGACTTTATTTAGTGAAAATAATACAAAATTATGAATAGTTAATTAGTTTCAGGGCCTTGGATGGGGCTCAGAAGTAAGGAGGACTGAACTGTAAGTTTCAGAAGCCTCTTGGTAAATCTACCTCTGAGAGCAGAAATGGTACCCCCGTCAGTTTCAAGGGTAGGCCATTTCAGAAGGAGTAAGAGTTGTAGCAATCAGGTAAGGTGTTGACCAAAGATAGAACAGTGGCAACAAGAACTAAATGTTAGAGTCACCTGGGAGACTTTTAAATAAAAGATATCTGTGCTCCAGATTTCTAGAGATTAATACCCAAATTGTCTGGGATGGTGCCAGGTTATTGACATTATTTAGCCCTTGTCCCTCCTGTAATTCTAAAATGCAGCCAGCGTTTAAAGCTACTGATAGTTAATAATAATCGTGGTGAAGATAATTTCGTAGCTACCATATAGGGAACAACTCACACTTGGTGTGAGGAAATACTGTATCAAACACTTTACAGGCATTAGCTTCCTAATACTCACACCTGCAGAGATATGTGTATCTCCCCATCTTAACAAGGAGGATTCTGAGGCCCAAGGAAGTGCCTTAGCTCATAGACCAAGTGCAGGAACCTGGATCTAAACTCTAACCAGGCCTGGGTCATTTTATACCCACATATTTCTACATCCTTAAGTGGTGGCATCTTTGAGAGGGCCACAGAAAAAGCACAAGCCCTCACAGAATGAACCAGACAGCTGATTGTCCACCATTAGGGCAATTTGTAAGGATTGTCTGGTAAATAAGTCCTGGGAAGTCCAGGAGCCTCCACACATACCTGCAGAGACAGAGGTCACTGTTACTATATCTGGATTTCAAAAAGGTCTTTTGGAAGCTGAGGTTTTATCCCTTTTTTGTTCTTCCCCTCATCTCCTCACCCCCAATACCAAGGGTTAAATTCAACATCAGTAGCAGGGGCACCAGTCCTCCTCACACCTTTTCTCCTCATTCACTCGGTCACTTTTGCTGCTCACAAAGTGCTCCTTGCTCCCTGGGTAGATACTACTACCCCTGTCTCTAGGTTTCTTTTTTTTCCCCTGCATTAATGCTTTCCTTGCGCCCCCCTCCCTGTTCTTCATATGCATCATCTGTAGCCCACTGAAGTGTGTTTTTATATACCTATGTATACACACGGATACAGGCTCCCTAATTCCTGGCTTAAACTCTTGTGCTCTGTTACTCATTTACCAAATAGAAGTGTCTTCAGCTGCACTTAATTTTAAATTCCTTGGTCATGTTTCGGTACCTCCCTTTAGCCTGATAACTGGAAAATTTCATAGCCTGGGAACTGAATGGGTCCATACTAGCCCAGGCACAATTTGAGAAGCATAATATCATAATGCAGTTAAAATAACCTGCAGCAACCAAACACCAATCTGTACCTTTATAGCAAGTTTACGCACTATGTTTTACCTCATCTAGCTGGAAGTTGGCTTCAAAATCAGTCAGGCTCCCACTGGCCAATAAAATTAGTGGTGCCCATGCAAGGTTCCTAACTTGTCTGGACGTGGGATAATTCCCACGGTAGCTGTGACTTGGTGATTTGCTCTGGTTCCCTTCTCCCCGAATAAATAGGAAGGTGAAATGCAAAGGAAGGAGCGTGGGAGGTACAGCCAAAGTCTGGGATTCAAATCCAGCTCCATTGCTTTCTAGTTATGAGACCTTGTATAAAAGTTAGTCACTCTGTCATCTCCTATGTAAAATTGAAATGAAATGACTACCTGATATTATTTTTATGTGTGGTAACATGAAAAACTCTTTTGAAATGTGATTAGCAGATGAGGATGCCTAATATATTTTTATATGTGACTTTTAAATAAAAATGCTTCCCTTTCTCAAGAATGTGTCTATCATTACAATTCTTTAACAGACACCCCCTTTTCTGGAAAAGCCTTTAAAATTTTTTTCATGACCCTGGTTATACTCCTTTTGTGTGATTCCAATAAGCTGTTAGAAAAAGTGGTGCATGTTGTTTAAGGTGTAGAGATTCCAGATATTACTAAGTTTTCTCTCCCTGCCTGCTGATTTCAGGTTCAGATTCAACCCTAATACATAAATCAAGAGAAATCATTAGAAAATATCTCGAACCCTCCCTTCTTGTTAGTGTAACATGTGTTCAGTCAGTACTAATTTATGCATGACATTGAATTTCTTTCCTCTGTACTGAAAATGTGCTCTTTTATTGCTTTCAGGCAATTGATTAAATTAAGAAACACTTATATTCTATCCGGTATAGAGTAGAAATAAAAATGTGTCATACTTTTGTATCAGATATATATATTGTAGGAAAAGATGAAAGGGAAAGTAATGTATATTTTACATGTCAACTCATTCATAGATCAGCAAATTGTTATTCAGTGCCTACTCTGTGCCAGGAACCATTCTGGATGTTAGGGATATACCAAAAACTAAACCAGACAGAAATTGTGGACCTCATCTAACATAAGTTTTACAAACAATGAATAGAGTAAAACATGAAAATAGATTTTTCCCTTATTTTCCGTTCATACATATCATGACCAGTTAGCTTGTATTTTTTTTTTTGTTTTATAACATGCTTTTATGTAATTTATCTAATTAAATCCTCATAGCAAATGTAAAATAGGTTAGGTAGATTATACTTAACAGATTCTGTATTAGAGGAAAGGCAAGCATGGAGGTAGCCTAAGTTTGCTGGGGGTACCCAGCAAAGCCAGTGGTAACATTTACCGTGGATTTCAGATTCTCCAATTTTTGGTGACTTCCAGTTTTCTCTGATTCTACAATCCTCATGTTAATATTCATTCTTCTCTTCATGATTTAACACTATATACAATTCCCAGGAGGAAAATTTGGGAGAAGTCTATTATTTCTTGCCTTGTCACACTACAGCTACAAAAGGTGCAATTATATTCATCCTACTTTATCCATGTAAGTATAAGCATTCTAGAGGAGGAATAAAAACAAAGTTAGTAGTATTAGTAAAGCATTATTATACATCTGGCAGTAGCTTACATCTTATATGTATATATTTTTCAATTTTTTTCTGGCTTTTTAGTGACCTAAGGACCACAAGAATGTTGTGTTAACCACATAGGCAGTTTGAGTTTGGTCTCAACCTAGGCTTTTATTTTCCGCTCTTGTTAGTTTTACTACTAGCATAATACTCAACTGTTTGACTTTTCCTCATATATAACTTCAGTGATCTATTTCATCGTTGGTTAATATTGAATAAGTATCTGTAGGTATACAGATGTGTCCTCAAGGAGAGAATGATGATGATGGTGATGATGATAATCTTTTTTAAAAATAGATTGCATTAAATCATTTTTCCTAATAATCATTTTACAAACTATTTCATAGATGCATTTCAGCAGAGAATTTGTGGACTGATGGAGAGAGACATTTATCTGTAGAACAATAGTGAGTTCCGTTATTAGGAGCAATTGCTAAGCAGCTAAAACAGATGCTCTTGTATCAATTGTGCATAACTAAATGCTGATCACATAATACAGTGTCCTTGTAGCCAAGCAACAGTAAATAAAATGGTCCATATCTTTTCTCTCCAAGAAACATTATTTAAGAGGGAAAGGAAAAAATAAAGTCAATTTGAGGAAGCCAGAAACAAGCATTCCAATTGGCAACTGAGGAAAAATATTTAAATGTTAGAATATGCACACATATTTCTACCTGGCCAGGCCGTTTTTAGGTTGTCTATTTAAGTGGCCTAAGAGACAGTAACTGCTGTACAAAATGTGTGGAATGGGGCAGAAAGGTTAAGGACCCTCTGACCCTGATTTTCTCCCTCTCTGAGCATTGGCATTCAACATGAAGGAAGGAACAAGTCAAGTCACAGCAAGGTGAATGCACTGGAGGACGGCTTCAGGAAGGGTTGTATGTATACAGTGTATAGGTTAGTTTCCATCTTTTAAAAAGCTTATAAAAATGATATAAGAAAATAATTTTTAAAAAGAAAAATTTTAAACACAAACTCACCATACTAATGTTTTTTGATGTGTTTTTTACCTACAAACCTCACTAGCCCCAGGCACATGTAGTGTATTGTTCATCTCTGGAGTGTTTTTATTAAGTTCCTTAAATTATCTTGGTCATTTAATAAACATTACTGTTTTAAATTTCAGGATCTCTATGACAACACTAAAATTTTATGGTAATTGCCTTTTTCCCTCTGTTCAATATCCCCAGTGACTATCAAAATGCCTGACATGTAGTAGGTGCTTAATAGGTTCATTGAATGAATTAATGAACACTGTAGCTTCTTGTTCAAACTATTCCCTTTCCACGATTCTCTTCCTTTCCCCATCCTTGCCTCCCAAACTGTGATGGTTTAAAAAAACTGAGATATAATTTACATATGATAAAATTTACCATTTTGAAAGTATACAATTCAGTTATTTTTAGTATATTTCCAAAATGGTGCAAACATCACCACCATCTAGTTCTAGGATATTTTTATCCCCTCCAAAAAAATTCCATACCCATTTGCAATTTTTCCCCACTCTCACCTCCCTCCAACTCCAGGCAACCACTAATCTACGGATTTATGGATTTACTTATTTTGGATATTTCATATAGATGGAATCATGCAATATGTCTTTTTTTTTTTTTTTTGCCTGGCTTCTTCACTTAGCATAGTGTTTCTCGGGTTTACCCCCATTGTTGCATGTGTCAGAACTTCATTCTTTTTCATGGCTGAATAACATTCCATCGTGTGAGTATATCACATTTTATTTATCCATTCATCAGTTGGTAGATATTTTATTCAATCACCAGTTGATGATCATTTGGGCTGTTTCTACTTTTTGGTTATTATGAATAACACTGCCATGAACGTTTGTGTACAAAAATTTTTGTGAACATTTGTTTCTAATTTTCTTGGATAGATGCCTAGTTGTAAAAATGCTAGGTCATATGATTACTCTGCTTAACTGCTTGAGGAGCTGACAAACTGCTTTCTGCAGTGGCCACATTATTTACAGTCCCATCAGCAATGTATGAATGTTCCCAGATCTCTACTCATGAAAACTTATTGTTCACTTAAAAAAATTGTAGCCTATAAATTATAGTGAATGTGAGGTGATATCTATTATACTTTTGATTTACATTTTCTGGATGACTAATAATGTTTTTTGCCTTTTTATGTACCTATGGGTCAATTGCATACTTTATTTGGAGAAATGTCTATTCAAATTCTGTGCTCATTTTAAAAATTAGATTTTTTGTCTTTTTAATCATAAGTTGTAAATGTTCTTTATATATTTTGGACACCGGACCCTTATCAGATATATGACTTGCAAATATTTTCTCCTATTCTATAGGTTGTCTTTTCACTTTCTTTATAGTATCCCTCAATGCACAAAAGGTTTAAATTTTGCATATATCCTATTTATTTATTTATTTATTTTCCTTTGGTGTCTTGTGCTTTTGGTGTCAGGTCTAAGAAACCATTGCATAGTCCAGGTTCACAGAGATTTACATTTATATTTTCTTCCAAGAGTTTTATAGTTCTTACTCTTACATTTAAATCTTTAATCCACTTTGAGTTAAGTTTTGCATAAGGTAGGGGTTCAAAATAATTATTTTGCAAGTTTAGGTCCAGGCAACCATAGTAATGTGAATATCACAATAAAGCTAATGATACTAATTTTTTGGTTTCTCAGCATATATATAAAAGTTATGTTATTTCCTCCACTGAAGTCTTGAACCCCTCAAAGTCATTGATGAGGGTTGTAATCAACCTTTTCCTAATTCTTATTAATGATGATATTTTGACCTTTCCTTATGAATCACGAATGTTCTTAATGACATCTGGAATGTGAATACTTTCCAGAAGGTCTTCAAGTTACTTTGCCCAGATCCATCAGAAGGATCATTATCACTGGCAGTATAATAAGACTTAAAAGTAATAATTCTCTTTGATCCATTGACTGCAGAATGGATGGTGTGTTAGCAGGCAAGAAAATGACATTAATATCCTTGTACATTTTCTTTTTGGCGCTCATGGGTGACCAGGTGAATTGTAAATACAGAGTAATATTTTTTTTATTTTTTTTATTTTTATTTATTTTTTTTTTTTTTGAGACAGAGTCTCGCTCTGTCGCCCAGGCTGGAGTGCAGTGGCGCAATCTCGGCTCACTGCAAGCCCCGCCTCCCGGGTTCACGCCATTCTCCTGCCTCAGCCTCCCGAGTAGCTGGGACTACAGGCGCCCGCCCCTGCGCCCGGCTAATTTTTTCTATTTTTAGTAGAGACGGGGTTTCACCATGGTCTCGATCTCCTGACCTTGTGATCCGCCCACCTCGGCCTCCCAAAGTGCTGGGATTACAGGTGTGAGCCACCACGCCCGGCCCGGAGTAATATTTTGAAACAAATCTTTTTTTTTTTTTTCTCTCTGAGTAGTATGTCGCCATAGTGGGCTTAAAATATTCAGTAAACCACTTGTAAACAGATTGCTGTCAACAAGGCTTTGTTGTTTCATTTGTAGAACATAGGCCTAGATTTAGCATAATTCTTAAGGGCTCTAGGATTTGTAGAATGGTAAATGAGCACTGCCTTCAACTTAAAGTCACCAGCTTTATTCACCCCTAATGAGAAACTCAGTCTGTTCTTTGAAGCTTTGAAGCCAGGCATTGACTTCTCTTCTCTAGCTATGAGAGTCCTAAATGGTATCTTTTTCCAACAGAAGGCTGTTTTGTTTGAAAATCTCTTGTTAATGTAGCAGGCTTCAGCAAAATCTTAGCTATATCTTTTGAATAACTTGCTGCAGCTTCTATGTCAGCATTTGCTGCTTCACCTGGCACTTCTATGTTATGGAAACATCTTCTTTCTTTAAACCTCATGAACCAACCTCTGCTGGCTTCCACTTTTTCTCTTGCAGTTTTTTCGCTTTTCTCAGTCTTCATAGAATTGAAGAGAGTTAAAGCATTGCTCTGGATTGGGCTTTGGCTTGAAGGAATGCTATGGATGGTTTGATCTTATGTCCAGATCACTAAAATATTATCCATATCAGCAATAAGGTTGTTCATTTTCTTACCATTTGCATGTTCACCAGAGCCACACTTTAAATTTCCTTCAAAAACTTTTCTTTTGCATTCTTAACTTAGCTGTTTGGCATAAGAGGCTTAGCTTTTGGTCTGTCTTGGCTTTTGACTTGCCTTCCTCATTAAACTTAATCATTTCTAGCTTTTGATTTAAGGTGAGAGACATGAAGCTCTTCCTTTCACTTAAATGTTTAATCCTACATTCACTTAAATGCAGGATTATTAGTTGGCCCAATTTCAGTATTGCTGGGTCTCAGGGGATATGGAGGCCTGAGGAAAGGAAAAGAAAAAGGGGAACAACAAGTCAATAGAGTGATTGGAACACACACATACCACATTTATTGATGAAATTCACCACCTTATATGGGCATAGTTTGTGGTGCTCCAAAACAACTACAATAGTAATATTAAAGATCACTGATCACAGATCACTGTGACTGATATAATAATAATGAAAAAGTTTGAAATATTATGAGAATTAACAAAATGTGACACAATGTGAACACATGCAGTTGAAAAACTGACACCAATAGACTTGCTCGACGCAGACTTGCCATGAACCTTCAATCTTCAATTTGTAAAAAATGTAGTATCTGTGAAGCACAATAAAGCAAAATTCAATAAAGCAAGGTATGACTGTATATCCAGTGGTTCCAGCATTTGTTGAAATAAACTATGTTTTTCTAATGCATTCACGGCTTTTCTCCCTGGATCTGCCAAATATAATTTCCTCAAGTATGGCTCTTTATGATTTATAGCATTAATGTGGATGGACAATTTGTTTTTTTTTTTTCATGGTTACATATTTCTTTTAAAAAATATCTTTCACATTTTATGCTTGGTTTCCCATTTATGATAAAAACAATTATGTAAGTAAAACTAATGTTGTTTTAAAGAAAAGTATTAGGAAAAACATAATATAGGAGGTACTTAGACTGACAAATATAATGACAGTGAGGTAGGGATAAGAAAACTATGGAAAATGCTGTTTGATAGCTTGCAATTAACTATCTTTAGATTAGATATTAGAAGCTAATATATTTTCTTCCATCCTCCCTTTCTTTATTCCTTCTCTCTTTCCTTCCTTCCTTCTTTCCTTCTTTTTTCCCTAAGGCACTAAGAAATCTAGAATATTAATATATAGGAACAGCTTCTGAGTTAGTAGATCTTTTTAATGATTTAAATTATCTATTAACTCTTTTTTTAATTAATAAGAGCTACCAGTCTGTGAGTGTTTAAATGCCAAACAATTATCTAGGCACTTCCTCAAAATTTTCTGCATTTAATTCATATGTAATTAACTTTCCTGAAGTCCCACAGCCAGGAAAAAGCAAAACCGATTGTGAACCCAGATTGATTTCACCTCTCGGCCAACACAATCTCCTTCGTACCAGGCTACTTTTCACCTCTTAGTTCACATGAATTAAAGCTTGAATGTAGAGGAATAGCTCTACTAATTGTAGCTCAGGCCCTGTGAGTGCTAGAGGTCTGGGATGAAAATAGCCGGTGGGTTTCTCAGTCCTTTCTCAACACTGTTGAGAAAGCTTTTTGACCTGCAGCTTCCCTTCCTCCTTAACCATTTTCTCCCTTCACTTTTTTCTTCTCCTGTTTTCTCTTCTGGAAGATAATTATGAATGAACATTTTATTGTCTTGTGAATATTTGTAGTTATTTATCATTTACCAAGATCCATATTTGAAATAGAGCTACAGCAAATAAAAATTACATATTCATTGTTTGATGAGTGATTATAAAAAATATATACCCTCAGGTTCTAACATTTCACCATAGTTTCATAAAATCGTACATCTATTCTGGCTTTCTCTCTCCTTCTCCCTCCCTCCCTCTCTCCTTCCCTCCCTCCCTCCCTTCTTTCCTTCCCTCCCTCCCTCCCTCCCTCCCTCCCTCTGTCCCTCCCTTCTTCCTCCCTGTCTCCCTCCCTCCCTCTTTCCCTCCCTCCCTCATTCCTTTTTTTCTTCCTTTCTTCTTTTTCCCCTAAGATACTAAGAAATCTAGAATATTAATCTATAGGAAGGAACAGCTTCTGAGTTAGTTCTCATTATCCTAAGAGGTAATAAGATGAACATTAGCTTTTGAGTTTAAAACCTGAAACATTCCCACTAATTATTAAATTTTTCTGAGCATTTGTTTTTCATAGAATATAAGGTCTAAAGTTTGCTAAATAGTGTTGCTTTGTTAAATAGGATATATTTATAGTGCCTAGTCTTACAGGCATTATAAATGTGCCTGTACCCAACAAATGTTGCCATTATTAATTTTGCTGCATATCATATCATTTTTTCATCAGTCATTATTAAACCAAATATTTTGGTAAAAATTAAAATAATTAATATTCCATGCATGTTGAGAAACATAGGTGGTCTGATGATTATTAACTGGCTCCCAATGCAGATTGTTAAGACTTTTTGATGTAATGGAAGCCCTCTAACTATTGTTGAGAATGTACAAAGATGGGAAGTGTGCTTGTGGCCATCAAAAGATGCTATGTTTTCCTTTTCATATCAAATGTGATCTTAATTAACTCTGTTGGCAACACTGATTTATATTTTAATAACCAGACATATATTAGCTAAAATACGAGTAAAGAGTTAAGATTCTTGACTAATCTGTTTCTTAAAGTGCCTGGCTGGGTTTTGCACATTTTCTTTGGATTCAGTAATATACACTATGCAAGATTTACAATAATATTTCTATAGAAGGATTTCCAAACACCTTGCAAATCATGATCTTCTGAGCATAGACAGAGAAGGTGTAGATATTGTTTTGTCACTATAACCTGACTTGCTATGTACTTTTATGATGATGTAAATATACTAGTGCAGTTTTCAGTCATTTTGATCTGGGACATAGTAAGTAATGCATTTTATATTGCTAGCTAGCACACACAAATTCTTAACTGGAAAAAAGCGCCAGATTTTACCTTTGCTATGTGCAGTGTCCTCCTGTATTTTCTGATCTGTCTTATTCTATTCCATTTTATTAACTCATGTCATAAGCTTGATTTTATAACCCAGTAATTGGTTCCAACCTGAAGTTTGATAAATATTTTGTTTCAAGAAATAACCACTTTACTTTGGCTCTCTACCAAAGTTTCAGATTAAGGAATTTTATGAAATACCTAGGAAAATCTTAAAAAGATTATGACATTCTTTCTTTTGTTTGTTTTGTTTTTGAGATGGAGTTTCGCTCTTGTTGCCCAGGCTGGAGTGCAGTGGCGCGATCTCAGCTCACTGCAACCTCTGCCTCCTGGGTTCAAGTGATTCTCCTGCCTCTGCCTCCCAAGTAGCTGGGATTACAGGCATGTACCAGCACGCCCGGCTAATTTTGTAGTCTTAGTAGAGACAGGATTTCTCCATGTTGGTCAGGGTGGTATCAAACTCTCAACCTCAGGTGATTTGCCTGCATCAGCCTCCCAAAGTGCTGGGATTTCAGGCATGAGCGACGGCATCCAGTCTAGTATTTTCCATTTTTATGCCAGATCATTCTCTTTGGTAATATGGCTCCTCTCCCCCTTTCACATTGGTTAAAGACATTTTATATACTTCATTTAAAATAAAAGTACAAAAGCATCATGGAATTGTTTTTTATTCCCTTTAAGTACAATAAGAGATGATTCCACTGAATGTATATTATGCTCTTTCATTTTTTCCTCCACAGTTTCTATTAATTTTTCTACCTTTGATAAGGTTTGTATTTCATATGAACTTAACAAGTGATTTGTATTGAATGTCATGTTTTAAATGTAGAAAGAGTAAATTATCACAATGAAAAAGGAAGGATGTCGAATAAAAGAGCAGACGGACAGAGTTGATTGATGTTTGGAAGTTATTTTTGCTGTGAACTCCCGTTCAGCCTAGAAATCATAAAACAGAAAGGAGGTTTGGTGCAGCTCACACGCCCTTAGGGGATGTATGGAAAAGGATTTAAAATTCTGATAGAGTAACTTCAAAAATGTAGCAACTGAAATAATTTATTTCACTACAGAGCCACCAACGGAACTTTTACGTTGAAATGATTCTTTTTGAAGTTTCACATGGTAGCAGGAAGGCACAGTGGTCTCTGCTCCTCGGTGTTGAAAATGCCCAGGCTGCTCAGTTATGCCTTCCGGCCGGAACCAAACAGTAGCGGCTGCGCTGGTTCTTCCGGCACTTTCTCACTGAACACTTCCTGAATAATGGGAAAAAACAACTGAAAGTCCATGATTTCACAAAAAAGGTGAAGGAGAAGAAAGTTGGGGATAATATGGGTGCTTTTCTTTTTCTTTTAAAATGCTTCCAAATTTAATTTGGGGCATTGTGTGAAGGCAACGGAAAAAATATTGGGACTACTTAGTCCTTGAGTATTTTAATCCATAATGACTACTACCACATTTGATTAGCTAAATTATGATATTTGAGCTGGCTAGATCTTAGAGTCATCTCAGAAGAAGAAATAGAAAAGAAAATGAGGCAGTGCCACTCTAGTTGGTGATACATGACATTTATTTCTGTTCTTTCTTATTTTCATCAAGTTATACCTGGGCAGCCTGATGTGTTTACTTTTTCTAGGTGACATTGAAATGATATCCACCAAGGAAAAAGAAAATCTGTCATCCCTGTACAGTGTTTCTCAACCTGACTCCATCTGTGATAGTTGTATGTTTAATTGTACTTAACTAAAAATATGCAGAATAATAATGATGAGGCTAATATACCTTAAAATGAATTCCCACTGTATTAATTAAAACAACAACAAGCATTTTATAAACATTTGTATTTACCTATGTATGGTTTATATACTAGAATGTATGACCTATCATATATCCAAACTATCAAATATATTCACACACTGGAATTCTAGATTCATTACAAATCATTCCACATATCTACAGTGGTCTGTAACTCCCCAGTTGAAGACCAGTACTCTAAAATGTTAAAGATCAGTATGCCAATCAGATAAGAAAAAGAAGCACCAGGAAATTCCTGAATTAATTGTTTAAATGGTCAAAATTTTAAGAAATAAAAAGTGTGAATTTTTAAAAAATGTATTACCTAATTTGTTTGTATTGGTACCTATACCTTGAGACAAAATTTAACATTTTCCTGGTATCTACAGATATTTTTTTCAAAGTAGATCCTTCTATCTTGCTTTGATATAAAGAAACAACAGAAAATATGCCATTGCTATAAATAATATTTGTAATTTTAATAATTTCCTATGCTAATTACCTAACCGTGCTCTATTATTAAAAATTGCTAAGGTAGATGATTGCACACGTTAAAAAAAGATACAATGACAACAGCGAAAACAATGTTTCACATATATTTTCAGCAAAGGTGAAAGAACTAGAATTATACATTTTCAATTTGTTACTGAAAATTTAGTTTAATATGTATATCTTAATATATAGATATTTCCATTCTTATGAAAAATAATTTCATGATCAGATACAGAATTTGAAACATGGACAATTCTGCTTTGAGGTAGGGGTTAATATTGAATCATTTTATGGTTCATAGTTAACTACCATTTATCGAATGCTGAAAAGATATAGTTAACTGAAAAGCATTCTCTAGTTAACAAACTTTTACAATTGAAGGTAATTTTTGTCTCCTGCCAAAGAACAACGAGATTGAATTCTATGCTAATGAAACTGTTTTTCAGTGGAGCATACAGTGATTTTCATAATCCTAGTCCTGGCTGGGATGTTGGGAAAGTGGCACATAGCCAGAATAATTAAAATGGGATTTAAGGCTGTATTTTGGAAGGCTTTCATTTTTCAAAATGGTATGTTTGTGACTGAAGTTACTTCTGAAGTCTCAAAAATTTCAGACCTGAAAGTAAACTTGGTGTCAAGGAAAGTCGTGACCTTTAATTTAAATTGCAACCAACCTTGCTCCTTCTAGGTTTCTGATCTTGAGCAATTTGCTTAACTTCTCTGAGATTCAACTTCCTTAATTGTAAAATAATGTAATATTTATCTTGCAAGGTTGTTAAGAAAGTTCTTATAATCTCTAAAGCATCTGTCATGATGTACTCAATAAACCATAGTTGCTATTATTATCATTAGTATTATTACCAGTATAATCAAATAATTATTATTATTTCTATATGATACTCAGAGTAAACTCCTTTCTAATGGAGCCGTCAGGTTAAATGTAGCCAATGTAAGCTAAATGAATGGGGCTTTGAATACATCTGTTTGATGAACCCATGATTATGAAATGGAAATGCTAAATCTGCCTCAATTTCTCTGGTGATAGGACAGATGAGATTCTCAAGGGACACATATTGTCACGTGTATAAGTTATTTGATCACCTTTACAAACAGTCCTTCTTCAAATGAATATTGCTCCTTTGGTAATTGTATACTAGATTGTAAAATGTCTGTACATCCCTCTGAATAATTCTTTCTTAAAATGGTCACAGTATTGATTTTCCTTTCATTAAAATGGCCAAAGGTATTCCTTTGCCTTGACACAGCTCACAATGCACTATCCATTGCACAAAATAAATCATTTCCTTTATACGAAGAAAAGAGAAGGGTAGGTAGAGGCAAAGGAAAGTCTGTCTGGAAAAATCTTTGTATTTTGATAGGCTTTGTATGGAAAAAAAGAAATCAAAGCTCAGGGCAGAGAACTTGGATGTGGTAGGTGTAGGTCTCTCCACAAGATGGCACTCATTCTCCCTCTTTTTTTTTCAATTGCCAAAAATAAATTTTGTCACTTTTTATTTTTTACTCAGTCACAGAAGAAATATATTGTTAGTTTGTGTATCAAATATACCTGGTTTCACATATTTTTAAAGTGTTCGATCATGTTTCTGACTCTTAGTAGTAATGAGTATATCTTACCTCCTGTAAGTCTCTATTTGTAGGTGAGTATGCTGTTTCGGGAGGAAACACTCACCCCTACTCCCACACACAAATCTAACAAAACTTACATTAACCTTCTAAAAATTTTCTCTTAAAATCTCCAAACAAAACTGAAGATTAACTGAAAAGAACTAGAATGCCTCCATTGTTGCTTTTATCATTATTTTAAAATTTAAGTGGACATGCTTTTCAATTTTAGGGAAAGTCTCTGTGATAATTCCAATACTTCCATTTTGGTGTAAGAAGCAAATTTACCTCCAAAGGGCCTTGAGTCTCCTTACTCTTGTTAGTGATATGAGATATCACACTCTCTTCTAGTCACTGTAAGTTAATTTCAATTGTAGTCTTTATAATCATTTAATTTTTCTTAAAACAAAAAAAAATTTTTCTTAAAACGGAAAAAAATCATATGATTTTTAAGTTCAGATGCAAAAGTAATGCATGTTATTTATTAAAACCTTACAGAAAAAATGTTAGGCTACTGTGAGTTTATTAAAAATAGGAATTTGATAAATGGTAAGTAAATAAATAAATTTAATTGACAATTTTGCACTTAAATTTTTATATCACATTATATTTTCTAGTTACTTTTCTTTCCAGATACTTAGAAGGTAAAGAATATATGTGGGCAAAATTAATGCCTACTTAATTTGTTAATGCAATGATAAAGATCTATTCAAAGATTCTGGTTATAACATGGTTTCCAGGGTCTAGATTTTCTTTTGGCCCACTTCAGAGTCAGACTTCAGAATATTTATCATTTCTATAAAACAGATTCCTGAAAGTTAAGGTCTTTCATACCTTCATCATAACAGTTGTTATTATGGAATCTTTGCCTCACTTTTCAGAATGCTAACAGTGTTGGACGCTAACATTACAGAATGCTTGCCAGCCTATAGTGAAAGTCACACTTTGAAAGCAGGAGTTAAAAAAAAAAATCTAGAGAAGGCCCTAAGAAGACAAAAGAATTATTACAGTAAGAAAACTAAGACTTAGATCAGAATATTCAGAGGAAAGCAAGGCTACAGCTTGAATGATTTGATAAAAATAACCACTACTGCCATAATAACTTCTTATGGGTTACATGCTACACTAAGCAATTCACAGTTATTAGATCCTTTACATTCGTAACATTCCTAATGAGACAAAAATCATTATCCCCTTTGTTAACACACAGGATAGCTGAGAATCAGAAAGGCTAAGTGGCTTGGATTTGGAGGCAGGATTTAAACCCAAGTGTATCTTGTTCCAAAGCCTGTGCCTTTAACCATTATATAACCCTGCTTCCCTGACTTTTAAAGACATCAAATATTGGAATTTGGCTACTGGCTTCTAAGATAAGTAATATCTTCACATGAAATGTAGATTGGTTGTTCCATCTTGTCCAATTTTAAATAAATTGAGAAGGCACATTTTCAACAAACTCGAGAGATTTTGATTTGATGAAGGGAAGAAGTTTTTGATTCTCAGGGTGTGGAAATAGTGAAAAGAAATAAGCAAAAAGGATTATGTGGACTCTAGAAGGGGTGTCTTCAAGAAACAAGTAGCCAAAACTACCTTTTAAAATTATGTGGGTCAGTCCCCCAGACGAACGTAAGGAGCTGCACACAGGTATATCCTCCTTTTAGACATTGGTATTATGATTTAAACAGCTTTATGTGAAACATATTTCATACATATTGAACTCAGTCAACATCACTTCACATTCACTTTGCATCTCTGTCTGTATATCCCTAGACCTTTAAGGAGTTTTCTTTACTTGATATAACTTTCCCCATTAACCATTTTTGTGCATTCTCATCAAACTAGGCACCTAATCTACTTTCATTTGTTATAGCTACATAGAAGTTTCTTCTGTTGTTATGCCCTAGTTTACCTGGATATTTCTATACTGTTGGGTATTTACATTTTTCCTGCTTTTTTCTCTATTATGAGTGAATTTTTTTTGAGGGGGGAGTGGGCACATGTTGGTTCTCTTTGAAATAAAATCCCTAAAGTGAAATTATTATATCAAATAATATTAATAGCTTTTCAACTCTTGTTAAATTTTCCAGATTGCCTTTTAGAAAGAACAAACAACTTTTTAGTGACTTCAGTAATGGATAAATCATAGATCTCAAACTCAAATTCTGAATAAGTGAGCTTTTCCTAGTTTCCCAAACTGGCAAAATAAGTGAGTGTAACTGACTAGGTGTTTGACGACAGATGGTAGTGGGAGCAACAACTATCTGGAGGGCCGGGCACCATAGAAAGGGGGCAGCAGCCTCTGCAAAGTGCTGCCTGGCTGTTGCTTTGTGGAAATGAAGGCTCAATGTTGAGCCTTTCCTTTTTATGGAGACTCTAGAAATCCAAGTTCTACATGAAATCTCAACTTTTAAACACTCTCAAGACATATACAGTGTTTTTGAATACTGTGTGTGTGCATGCGTGTGTGCATGCTTGCTGCTGGCTGATCCAGCCCTTGGGCAGTCCTCCAGTGCCCTCTGAGCTATATATTCTGTTTCGTTTCCCCCAGGTCCCACAGTAACCTTTATCATTTTTTATTTTATTGGTTATGTCAATATGTGTATTGGTCAGGATTCTCCAGAGAAACAGAACCAGTAAGTTATTATAAAAGGAGATTTATTATGAGGCATTGGTTCTTGTGATTATGGAGGCTGAGAAATTCCATAATGTAATCACTGGAACCTGGACACCCAGGAATGCCAGTGGTACAATTTAGTCCCATTCCAAAGGCCTGAGAACCAGGGGAGGTGATGGTGTAATTCCTAGTCCCAGGGTTAATGATGAGATGTTACATTGCAGCCAGGCAGGAAGCAAAAAGGGGTGACTTCCTCCTTCCTCTACCTTTGGTGCTATAAGGCTCTCAGCAGATTGGATGATGTCACCTACTTTAGGGAGGGCAATCCACTTTACTGAGTCCACCAATTCAAATGTTAATCTCATCCTGAAGCACCCCCGCAGACACACCCAGAAATTGTTTAATCTAAGAGATTTGTCAAATTGACACATAAAATTAGTCATCACAAGTCCACCTTTCATCAACTAGGCACCCATACAGATCTTCTTAAACCATACCTAATATTTGAAATATGACAAGGCTATATTCTGTCTAATATGACACACCTATCCTGAATACAGCTGAAAATTGGATTCCTAGATGAGAAAGTAAAGTCCTTGAATGGTGTTTACTCTTTGTTTGATATCCTATGACTTAAAGACTATGATAGAAAATTAACAGTACTAAAATACTATAATATGAACTCAACTAATCATATTTTACTTGATGAGGGAACAAGAGAGGGAAGAAAATATTTTTAGTGTCTTTCCTTTCTTGTGTATCTCTTATATATCTGACCTGCAAATGTATTCATGGCAAAATAAGGAGGAAATACTCATGACAATTACATTGCTAGCTTCTGTTACTGGTCACTGGTATTTATAATGACCATTTTCCAAACGATTCTGTATTCCCTTTGCCTTCAGAAAGTACCCTCGTGTGGCAAACCCAAATCTTCATTCCTAAAGAGTCTGAGCCATTACTAGTCCTGCTTGGATGAGATTGCTGTGTTTTCCATTGGCTTTAATTATAGGGCATAGTAATACTAAGAAAGTCCCTAGAGGATCTCCTGTATTCCAGACATACTGTTCCTTATCTCCATTGTGGATTAATAGTCCAATTTCCTTTTTATAGTCAGGATCAATCCCCCTTGTCAACTCTCTTCTTTGTTAAGTCAAAGGCAGTAAGAGTCCAGAGTGGCCAGGCAGCAGTCTTAACTTCTAATTCGATGGAATCATTGCTGTGTCTCCTCATGGAAGCATTCTTCCCTCAGAAACTAAGACCTCTAAGCCTAACAGAGAATAATCACAAAAAGAGGAAGCAAAGATACATGTCTGTGTGTATACATCCATATGTATATATGTACTCTATATATGTATGTATATAACAGTATATTTTAATGATATATTTATTGCATGGTCTCATTATGTTGCTTTTTTTTTTAACACCTGTTATAGTTTGGATGCTTTAGTTTTCCATATCTGTGCTTATCCATCTTGTCTCTGTTCAGATCCTAATACACTCCATTTCTTTAGTATCAGGAATTTATCTCCTCTCCACTGCTAGAGAAGAACTGTTCTTTATTGTCCAGTTTTTAATAAAACGTTTTACTCTCAGCTGGAATACAATACAATGTGGGGTTGAGAAATGACTCTAAAGTAATTTTTTCCATATTGCTATCACATTGGCCCAACACTATTTATTAAATAATAATTTATTTCTGTATTATTGGGGATTCATATAATCATTTAAATTAATTTTTACCAATCTCAATTGTATTTAATCAGTCTGGCTTTATGGGCTATGAATTTTTCTTAATATATAATTATTGCTTTGTGAGTTTAATCTCTCATATAAAAAAATCATACAGAGATATATCAAATTTCTTTATTATTTAGACAAGGTGATCTCTTCATGTCCTCTAATATTCTCTTTTGCCCCTCTCCCCCAAAACTGTCATATTCTAAAGCCAACCAATATGGGAAAGGAGAATGAAATGGTATTAGTTGAGAATGAATGACAGACTACTTAGGATAACATGTATGCCAAGTGAGTTAAATCAGCTGATGTAGTAGTATGACTGACAGTTTTTGTTGAATATTTTATGAATCTATTAAATTAAGAAATGAAATAGATGATCTCTAAATATCCTTATAATGTGGACATTCTCTGAGTTTTTATTCTAACATAACTCTAATAATTTGGACAACCTCAATATCTGACAACATATTTCCCTTGTGATATAGTCAGTCTCAGACATGGTCTCCTCTAGGGAACCTTTCCTAAATGCCACCACAACTGTTCATGCCCAAATCTGAAGCTTCTCCTGGCTCTTTCCCTTTGTCTCCTTGACACCCTGCTTATATTACTACACAGGCCCCAAAATACAGCAAAGAATAATTTGTTAAATGAGTTAAGTCCATTCGAGACCTGTAGAATGACTTTCACTGTTAACAATTGTACCCCTCTGTGGGTAGAAGCAAGAATACGTTGCAAACTTGGGAGCTTTGAGGTTCTGGCATCACAGGAATACTCCCAGATTGCTTTCAGGAGGCAGCTTCATCCTCACCGTGGCTCAGATGTTTGAGATTGGAGTGAAAGTAAAAATGAGAACTGAGCTACCTACCTGATCATCATAGTGACAAAGTGAACATATGTGGGGTTATTTTAATTATCATTTCAGCCCAAGATGCACAACAGAAACTGTACATGTATGACACATTTAGAAACTTAGAATATTTTCAGTCTTCATCCAGAAAACCATAGAGGATATTCTAAAGTTTAAAGCTTAAAGCTGTTACATCTTCACACTGCAATTTATTGTTCACTGCTGGTGATAAACGGGTTATTCCTGTTACAAGAGTGTGTTAGGCTGAGACTCTGGGAATTGTATTTGTCTAAACAATGATAATATAACATAGTAAGTAGAAATGAAATTTTCCCATCTAGCATGTTTTCTGGTTGCATCTTAAAGAAAAACACTTTGGTAAATATATCTGAAACAAAGTTGAGGATATTTTATGACTGTAAACTATACCTACATAGCAGGGATGTAGTTCATTAATTCTCAATACTCGAGGCGAGGCTGACAGTTCATAAGTGGTAAATCCAGAGAGTTATGAAGATATTAAATCTCACATCTGGTGAGAAAATGTGTTATTTCACTGGGTTGATTGATGGACACTTTCCCATTACAGTGCAATTTGGGAAATCGCACTGTTAATTGCTAGGGTTTTAGCAAAGCTCTGTAGTTCAATTCCAATTACTTTAGTTTTGAAAAACAGAACAGCTGGATGGTAAAATTGCCCGGAGCTGTCACCAAGGGAGGGCATAAGCCGGCACCCCGACCTCTACCATTCCTGATTTGGATTTTCTACAGAGCTATTAGTGAGTGAAATTGAAGGCTTCTGGAGGTCTCCCTGCCATGTGCCTTCTTCTGGCTGGAAGCACGTTTGTTTGCTTATCACTCAGGTGATTGCCACCCTAATCGTCAGGCACACTCCCGTTATTGCTTAGTTCCTTCCCTCTTCACAGGGGAGAGATGAGAAAAGCAAGTCTCATCACATCTTGATCTCACCACAAGGGGATCGCTTCCTTGCTTTAGAGCCAAGTGGAGTTTACACCTTCTCCTCAGAGATTTCTTTTGCTGTCAAATTGACCTTTGAGTCCTTTGTTATCTATGGGGGCAAATTACATGTTTCCACACACACAGTCTCTTTGTCTCTGGCTAAATCTAGAAAGAACAACTGCAGTTGTGGTTTGGAAATTACCTAGCATCAGCGGCTAAATGTAATCAAACTGGATCATTCAGTACCTCCCACCCCTAACTCCCACATCGATCTCAGTTCACTGTGCTTGAATCAGTTAAGTGTCAACTATTTTCTTTGGTTAAGGAAGTGCGGACCATATCCAGAACCTCCTGGCTCTGCCTTGCTTGGCATAGCTGTGAATATTTAAGGGGCTTTCTTCAGTAGCTTCAGGATTTAAGAGCCTAATGAGATGAGGGTGTCACCCTCCCATAAAATCTCAGTGAGGACACAGTTGAAGAAGGGTTTCAAAAAGAAATATTTGTGAGAAGAAAAAAAGCTTAGTTATGCACATGGGAAATTTAAAGAAAACAATGTCTTGCCTTTCCAGAGTTTCTTTTTAATATTCATTATTTATTTTTGAAACTGTAAAGTCAAACTAATAATTTGTGGTGCCCCTCCAAGTCAATACTCTTGAAATATGTGGTCAACACATTTTGACAGGGAAGGCTGTGGTGGGGGAAGGGAAGGCATACATGGACTGGCTACAAGAACAATTACCTTTCCTCCCTAGCAATGTAGCTCCCACCCCAGACTTGCACAATGATCATCTAAAACATACCTGTCCTAACTACTGTTACTCTTAGAATGCTTTTTTGGGGGTCTTACTCCCCCTTCTTCTCTGAGAGGCTTATCAATAAGGTGACTATATGCTCATGTGGTCTGCACCTTGTCCTAATGCAATTATTAATAATATACCTTGTATTAGTCGATTCTCATTATGCTAATAAAGACATACTGAGACTGGGTAATTTATAAAGGAAAGAAGTTTAATTGACTCACAGTTCAGCATGACTGGGGAGGTCTCAGGAAACTTGCAATCATGGCAGAAGGGGAAGCAAACATGTCCTTCTTCATGTGGTGGCAGGAGAGAGAACTGTTGAGCAAAGAGGGAAAAAAGCCTCTTCTAAAACCATCAGATCTTATGAGAACTCACTATCACAAGAACAGCATAGGAGTAATTGCTGCTATGATTCAGTTACCTCCCACTGGGTCCTTCCCATGACATGGGGATTATGGGAGCTACAATTCACGATGAGATTTGGGTGGGGATAGAGACAAACTATATCACCCCTGTAACTTTCAAAAGAATACCTAGGTCAGATGATAAATTATATAGTAATTCTATTTATCAACGTATGTCTTAATCATATACAATATTTAGATTTAGAGGAAACCTGTTAAGTAACATTTCCTCAGTCTCCCCAGATTTACTGTTCTGTTCTTAACCTTTGTGGACTGATGCCCCAGTAAGTGGTTCCATCCTTCAATCAAGCCATACTTAAAATCCCTGAGTTATAGAAAAGTATGTCTGAGGGAAAGTTAAAACAAATTGTATGCAAAAAAAGCTCTTGGAAAGTTAAGAGGCTTTATTTACCTTCAAAAAGCAGGACATAATGGTTTAAAAGTAAATACTAATTGTTTTCATTTGTCATTATTTCTGACTGGATATTTTGGATCAATGGCAAATTTCTGAAGTATTTGAAATGCCACTTTTTAAAGCTGTTTTTATATCTCTTCTCTTTTCTTACATTTAACAAGCTCATCTCTTTCATTCCTCTCTTGTAGGTCCTCTTTTCCATCTTTTCATTCTTGTGGATCTGTCCTGTAGCCTTTCCATGCTATCCTCAGGCTCATCTATTTTCTGAAGATGGGGAAAAGCTCTTTGGACAAGGTGAGTGTGTCTGATGATGAGCAGAGGTAGCATTTTTAATGTGCAATGTTTTTGGCAAACCTGAATACTGCCAGTGATGGAAATTCTTTTTCTTTCTACTTCATTATATCCCTCTAAAGCCATTTATCATGGGATTTTATTAGTTTTAAGTGTATGTACTGGTATTTTTCTTCAGTGAAATTCATTTCTATATACTTCTAATGAGAGGGACCATTTATGTAGATTATAGTCCATACTCAATCCTGCTCTTCTTTTTGAAAGTCTTTGAAATTCTATTTTGTTCTCTCCATTTCTAGACCTGCTATTGCCCAGACAATTGGATTTGTTTTTTACCTTAGTAATTTAGTTATTCATAGTTCTGTGATTATTCCTTATGTGATTTCTGTCTCCTTGGCTATATTTAAAGTTTACTGGAGGCAGAAGCCATGTCTTCATATGCCTTTTGGACCTCTTACAGAACTGAGATTCTTGTTAAGTATGCGAAGAAAATTGCATTGGTTAACTTAACAGGTTCTTGACCAAAGATGTCAGCATTGTGGTTGTCTGTAATTCTTGTATACAGAACCTGTTTTAGTCAGGGGTCTTAGATTTCAGGCATGAGATACCACTTTTAGTTTACTTAAGCAAAAGTGAGAATGCTGCTGGAATCTGTTGGGATATTATGACTGTGTTTTAGAAAATTGAAGGAACAAATGAAATCCTAGTCTCAGAAACAGCAGTACCCAGGGTGGCCCTAGGGTTCCAGGTAATCATTATTAATGGACAGAATCCTTAGTCTTTGTGTTGTTTGGAATTCAAAGTCTAGATATCAGCTTGGGTCTTGTGCTGTCATTTATTGGACAGGAAAGAATGCGCTTTCTAGGTTGGTGGTGTCTTCATGTCTTGGACCCATGAGTGGAAAAAGACCTTAAAAAGCCCTTCCTCTGAAGCTGTTCCTTTCTATATGCTACTTCAGACAACGCATAATACCAGCCCACTGAGTGTCTTTCATTTCATTTCATTGCTGGATTTTTTTTTTCTTTTTACCCAAACAGACATGCATGTATTCTCTACCACTCTGCCATGCATTTTATTTATATCTCACCCTAGGGCACTTCTCCATTTAGAGATTCTATTGTAAGCTGTTATCATCTGTAGCATTGACTAGAATTCTATGCGGGTTAAAGGAATGAATGATAATGCAAGGTTGCTAGCTCTAACATAATGTTATTAACCAGAGAAAAATACATTTAAATTTTTTTTCAACTTTTCTTTTAGATTCAAGGGGTATATATGCAGGTATATTAGTATATTACATGGGTATAATCTGTGATGCTCAGGTTTGGGGTACAAATGATCCCATCATCCAGATAGTGAGCATAGTAACCAAGAGGTAGTTTTTCTGCCCTTGCCCCCTTCTCTACCTTCTCCCTCCAGTACTCCCCGATGTCTGTTTTTCTCATCTTTATGTATATGTGTACTCAATGCTTACTTCCCATTTATAAATGAGAACATGTAGTATTTGGTTTTCTGTTACCGTATTAATTAGCTTAGGATAGTGGCCTCCAGCTGCATCCATGTTGCTGCAAAAGACATAATTTTGTTTTTTAAAAGACTTTATAGTATTCCTAGTGTGTATGTACCACATGGAATAAATACTTTTATGGATGACTTGAAATTGGAGTTATAACGTTTTAGGTCCTCTTCAATCATGTGTTCAAGGCAATGTACTCTTCTGAGATTCTTTCCTGCTAAATTTTTAAATTGAACTTTCTCCCATTATTTTTTTGTATAACCTCTTCTCAGACAGATCAACCTTCTCCTTCCTAAAACTTAACAGTTTCCCCACAGTGCAGATAAATAGAGTATATATAGCCAAAGACACCCTCTTGATGAACATTAAAGAGATGTGATAGAAGCTGAAATCATTATATCTTGTACAATAACGTTGTTTCTTTCTTCGGAATTAAAATATATTTTGCTAGGTATAATAAAAATAGCTTTTGTTATTTTGTGTCATCATATTGTAATGGATTTCACTGACATTTTACTTATTAATTTTTAACATTAATATTTTGCAAAAAATGTCATCTGGTCATGCATGACCAATTTAAAATAAGTTCTGCTCTTAAAATTATAATTGAATTACATTATGCCATGATGCCTCCTTTTTTTTTTTCTGTTACGGCTTGTCTGATGTTTTTAAAAGAAAATCTATAGGAAAAAAGCTAATATAAACGTTTTCTCTGTGGTATAATTAGGATATTTTGAAGTACTTTTATATCTATTATTTAATTTGTGGTCATAAATGTGCTATGAGAAAGATGGGTGGTTTAGGATGGCAGCTTTGAGTCACGAGGTATCAGTCAACCTGGAAATTGATGTCAACCATGTGGATAATCAAGGAATCATACCATGTAATGGAGCCCCAATAAAAACTCTGAATGTCGAGACTTGGGTAAGCTTCCTTGGCTGGCAACACGCTGTGTTGGCTGTCACACGTCAATACCAGGAAAGTAATACATCCTGACTTTGTGGGGAGAGAACCGTGGAAACTCCAGATTTCGTACTTCCCTAGACCCTGCCCTTTGCCCCTCATCCCTTGGCTGATTTTGACCTGTATCCTTTCCCTGTAATAAACTGTAACCATACATATAATAGTTTTCTGTGAGTTCTATGGGTCCTTCTAGCAAATTAGTTGTCATAAGCATGGCTTTGGGAATCCCCAAACTTGTACTTGGTGTTAAAAGTGAGGGAGGCCTTACAAACCAATTTTGTGGTTGCCTAGACTCCCAAGAAGTTGACTTAAATGCTCACAATAAGGTACTGAAATTATTAATTTCTCCTATTCCCTCTGTCAGTTATTTTGTGAAAGAGACTAACTGGATTCAGCTTTGGTCTATCCATGATAGACTTCACCCCCAAATTTAACATTTCCCATATTTATTGAAGTAAATGTGTTTGTTTAAAGAAACTAGCTAATAAGGACAGTAACACCTAAAAATCTTTTATTTCTTTTTGAAAACTAGGTTTTGTTAGGAAGTTTTAAAATAACTAAAGAGAAAGAGAAGGGAGGAAAGGAAAGGAAAAGGAAAAGGAATGGAAAGGAAAAATTTCTCACACTTAAAGTTCAGGCCGTACAAAAATTTTATCTGTGAAAAAGTAAATCCACTACCTTCCTCCTATCATAGAATCTTAAAACAAAAATTGCCTCCCTCTTCTTAATTCTTACATTTATGTATTTATTAATGTTAAAGAATTTCTTTCAGATTGATTAAGGCCCTTAAGGTTATAGTTTGTATGTGTGAAATCGCAAGCCACACATTAATAATTTATCAGTATTTTTTCTGTCTCCTTATCAGTAATTAGCAGGCCCCACTCATTTTTTTTCTAATCTCTACATACACTACGTTTTTATTATCTTTTTTCTTGCCTGCCAGTCACCACTTCTGTAGTTTTTTTGATTTGATGCCTCTTTTAAAAATGTTTGCCCCTCCCCACCATGTAAGTTCAACTACTGGTTAGTTACTGAGTGCCTAGTGTGTGTGAGAAACCGTTTACTATTTTGAGGATTGGAAGAACTTAGGTCTCAGTTAATGAGTCTCTAGATTTGATATGTATATGTGTATATATTAATATGTGTGTGTATGAGTGTGCATGTGTGTGTTCCAGCCTTCAGAAATGATCTTTACTTCTGCAGACATCCCAACATTCTGTGATGTAATCTTTAACTAATGATAAGGGGGAAATTAGACACATATCTCTAAAACTCACTATGAAAGTCTGAAATAGATATTACAGAATAAATTAGATAGAATAAACTGCATTATATTATACTTAGAAAACAGTACACTCTAAGTATCAAGATGTCAATGATAAGAGCATACTCTCACAGCAATTAAAATACAGAACATCTAAAGAAAGCTGACCATTAGCAAAAACCCTTTTGAAAATTCTGAAAAGTCTTTCATTTTCATTGATAAATCGTGGATCTTCAGAAAATCTAAAGACAGTAGCTTGGCCGGGCACAGTGGCTCACGCCTGTAATCCCAGCACTTTGGGAGGCTGAGGAGGGTGGATCACCTAAGGTCAGGAGTTCAAGACCAGCCTGGCCAACATGGCGAAACCCTGTCTCTACTAAAAATACAAAAATTAGCCAGGCGTAGTGGCGCATGCCTGTAATCCCAGCTACTAAGGGGGCTGAGACAGGAGGATTGCTTGAACCTGGGAGGTGGAGGTTGCAGTGAGCCAAGATTGTGCCCCTGCACTCTGGTGGCCTGGACAACAGAGCGAGACTCTGTCTCAAAAAAAAAAAAAAAAAAAAAAAGGGGGTAGTAGCTTGATGAATAAATTGCTTAAATTAACTGATTTGAGACAGATATCAATTCAATTAGCAAAAATCTGTCTTTGTTAAGTTCTTGTACCAGTACTCTTATCCCATTCAACCAATATAGAAAGGAACTATAATGCTATCATAATAATGTAAATAAAGAGAAGTATAGAATTTTATGATTTTTGTCTGATTAATAATATAGTTATATATCTTGTCATAGAATTTGCCCCTCTTTAACTTATAGGGAAAAGAAGATATGTTGCTAGAGATTTCTTAAGTCCTAATTACAACAATAGCTGACATGTTTTGAGTGCTACATGTATGTCAGGAAAGGCATTTTGTGTGTTTTGATGATATAATTATTCACCAAACCACTATGAAAAAGGTTATATTATTATCCCCATTTTACTATGACAGCAAAGTCTGTCCCAGGATAGCTTAAGTATCATGTTTGAGAGGAAAACATAGCTAATGAGTAAGGGAGCAGTGTTTGATTCCAGTCTGACTCCAAATCTTTGCTTTAGGACTGGAATAAATTGAATGATGATCTCAGCAAATATTGTCATGTTTCAGCTAAAGATACTGAGAACCAGCAAATTAAATGACAGCTAGTTTATGGCAAAACAGGAACCGGGGTGCAGGTATCTGGACCTCATTTTAGTGCATTTAGTGCATTTTAATTGTATTCCCTTTTCTTTTTACTATTAGTTCAGGACAATCCCAGCCTCAAAACGTTCAAACTGGAGACATGAAAAGCATCATATAAACCATACCTTGCCCACCTTCAAATACAAAGCCTTTCAGAAAGAAAGGGATCCATGGCTCTAAATATTTAGATTTTTGATCAATTTATTAGGGATTATGAAAACTTATTTTTAATGTGGTTGCTAATTCATCTCAAACTCTAAGCAAGTTACTAGTTGACATAATTAAAAGCTTACCCTAAAATGGATGGAAAAGATTCACACCTGAAGTTGTTTAAATATGGACAACTATAACTGCAGTTTGCATCCACAATGACAGTGAATTATACGTGATTTCCGCAAAAGATAACAATGGGCAAACAAGCTTTAACAAAGACTCATTTTTCTCCTTTTTTGGTTATTTTAAATGGCCATATTCAAACCTAAGAAGGTGTATAACCTGTTTTGAGTATTGGGAATGCTAGTTTTCTCAGGATTTCAGGATCCCATTTATTCTAAAAAATTTTCAATGGAAGTTTTATTTGTAATGAGAAGAAGTGGACTCTGGGTGTGGGGTGCAGCAGCCTCCCAAAAGCAAAAGTGCTTTGAAGTAATAACCTTTTCGTTGTTTAATTTAAAAATAATGTTTTACATCTGTAATTATTTAATAAAATAACAATTAAAATTGTCACTCCAGAAGTATGTACCATACTTTAGCTTGTAGTTCAGGTATTTCTGTCACGTAGACTATTGTAGTCTCTGTTTAATCTGAGTGAATGTAAACGCCAGTTTAACAAGCACAGGTAGAGAATGTGTGAATTTTGAGAACCATGGGATTAAACAAACAGGTTTCTTGCTGCAGAACTTATCAGGAGTTTGGTGTATTAGTATAGATTGAGACCCAAAAAGAGGGGGAGACCTGAGCATTTCCAAAATATGACCATATAACCTTTTTCATATGGATCACCTACCAGCATCTTATGGCATGAGTATTCCAAAGAACACGTTTTGAGAAAGTCTGTTCTGATTCGTTGTTATCTCTATGTTTTATTATGTAAATACATTTTTCTTATTTTTTTTTCATTTAAAAGTTAAGTACTATAAATATTCTATTGTGATATCAAAAGAGATTTATGTTTTGGCCATTTCTTTCAAAGCCTGTCATTTAACTTTGTATGTGAATAAAGCTTTTGCACAATTTTCTCAGTGTTTGAAAATAATGTCACTAGGTCACTAGTCTAGGAATTAGAGCACTTATCCCCTGGATTCTGATACCTGCCAACTCTGGGACTCCATCCTTTCTAGTCATTTGACCTTTCTTAGTCTCAATTGCTTATTTAATTTTATTTTAGAAAGGTAACACCTGTCCTATCCAATTCACAGTGTTTTGAGTATTAAATAATTACATTTACTGTATAAACTAGGAAATATGAGAGCAATGTGAGGTATTATCAATATTATTACCAATATTATTTTTATTATATAACTAATCTCATTTCCATTTAATTCTCTAGAAAGTGTTGGATAGGCTTGGTGGAGACTTATTAACATTGCTGAAAATAATTTGAAGTAAGGAATGATTATTTGAATTAAATGTGAGTCTTTTCTAATAGGTTCTTCCACCATCTTTTGAAAACAGATCTGTCTATACTTTTATATAGGTTATGTAGCTTTAATTTGTTTTTTTTCTTATTTGCTGTCAGCTGTCACAGCTACCATTCCCATGGGAGGCTTTCTTTGTCTTATAATTTATTTTTAAGTGAGAAGACAAAATTGTTTTAGTTAAATGTTTTTTTTCAAGTTTTCTGTAAGTGGCATTTATGAGCAATTTCAGATTTATTCTGTTATAATGGCATTTTAAAAAGATTATCCTTAGGCATTATGATGGCTTTAGAATAAATCTAGCTAAAAATTTTATCTTTGCTGTTAAAAAAGACCGCTTCTAAATGTCTTTAAACATAGTCCATCTTTCAGAGACCCTTTTGTTTAAAGATAAGTTTGTCCCGTGAGTATACTGAACAACAGTAATGCATGGCATTTATTCAGCATTTTGTATTTTCAAAGCAATTTGCAATCATCAATTCATTTAACCACCCAACAACCCCAGCCCTGAGAAGCAAATGTGACCTGACCACCACCTGAGCTGGCATTAGCACCCCAAATTGCCTTCTATGCTCACATTATTGAGACTTGCTTTGATTAAAAATCATCCTTGGGACAAAAGAAAGGCTAAATATAAGCTACTTCCTTCTGCTTCTTTGTCATTTATTTTCTCACAAGTGGAATAATCTATTGCCATTTCAGTGGGAGCTGTCTGAGTCCCCATTACTCCTTGGAGGAGGTTTTCATTTAAAGATAATGACAAGCTGTTATGGTAAGATCCTTTTAGGGAACTTCGTGTGCTCACCCTTTAAGGTCAAATTTAGATGTTATTTCATAGCTGAAATGTTCCATAAAACTTCTTTTTCGGTCTTCCTAGGATTTAATTTCTTCCTCCTGTGTTCACACGGAATTTTATATATACTTCTGTTACATCTCTTGCCAAAATTTTGGTGTAGCTCTAAGTCTAGAATGGGAGCATTTCTATGGCCTGTAACCATGTCTTCTTTATCCTTCTATCTATTGTTCATTAGCACACTGTCTGGAATATGTGGGAACTCAAGAATCTTTTAATCCCATGTGAGAACTCAGCTGCTCCAGGTGGCTTTCACCCAGCCACCCACCCTATGCTCTGACTGATGTGCGGAGTAGAAAATGGGAACTGAATTAGATGAGTCCAGGAAAGTCTTCCTGGATGTATGAATGATTTGGCTAATTTCTCAGACTGATGAGGTGTTATTTTGGTAAAGAGCATAGGAAACAGTGTGTGAAAGCTCCCAGGCAGGAAACAGCATAACACACTGGACTATGAATAGTCCTAGTAAGAGTGGCCATCACATTCAAGCATCCCCTTCATTGCCATCATTGCCATCATCTTACAATTACCACTTAATGAGCGTTTTCAAGGAACCTGCTGCTGTCATTGGTGTCTTATAGACTTTATCACACATAAAAATTGCCATAGACATGCAGTGCAGGAATTATCATCATAATTTTTTCAGGTAAAGAAAGATTCAGAGAGACTAAGAAAATTTCTCAAGTTAATGCAGCTAGTAAGCAAGGTAGCCAGCCCTTGAACCTTAAGACATGGGGATTGTATTTCTGTGGATTGCGTAGTGCTGCTTGCATACCATCTTAAGACTGCTTGCTCCTTGGAATACCTGCTGATTGTATCATTTCTCTTTTCTCCTTTGTCTATGAACCTGCAAGTGGTGAGCAGCCCAGAGGCTACATTCAGTGGAACTTTTCAGTTTTGTGATTCTGTTCAGAATCCACACATCCTCTAAAAGGCCTCCTATAGAAGGAGTCCCCATTAACTGCAAATGGAGCTCTGATCACAGGAGGAATGAGGACAGGAGCTGAGACCATTATTCTCTATTCTAAGATGTCTAAAGCAGACCATAACAGCTTTTATGTTTTCATTCCTTGCTTTGAGGCCTACACCTTGAAGGCTACCTTTCTTCTCGGGTCCCCAAAATGGTTTTTATTCTCAGAATTATAAAAAGCAATGCTATTAGTGCGTGCTCATGCTGTTTAAGGAAGCAGAAACTTTTCAAATCTTGAGTACAATTACTTATGGAGTGTTTAATTTAAAACAAGACAGATTGAGCTTTATTGCTTGAGGTTAAGGATGTGATATATTCCTTAAAGGACTTTGGACCATGTAGTGGCTCATTGCAGAGTCAGCTAGAACCATTTGAGAACTGCCTGACACAATATAGAATAATTTACAATTTATATCAAAGAAATCAATAAAATTTGCAAAGCTTTATGGCTCTTTGAAGACTTAGGTATTACCTAAATTTAGTTAGTACCTAAAATTTCAGCAAAGAATGGTTTACTGTATTGAAGGGTTCCGTTCCATCTTCCATCCCAAACACACTATATTATAAAATAATGCAAGGAACGTTTAATTAATCTGAGAATAATATAGAAGTGTGTAATGTGGAGGTGGGTATGTATGTATCTGTTTTTCTATGTCATTTTGGGATATGGAATATGCATTTTAGGATTTAGAAAACATGTTCCGTGTAACATTTCTTTGCTCCTTTTTCTCTTATGTATGTATTACAGTTCTTTTTTTAAGAGCAGTTTTAGATTCACAGAAAAATTGAGCAGAAGGTACAGAGATTTATCTTAAATCCCCTGCCACTATGCATGCATAGCTCTTCCCATTATCCACATCCCCCACCAGAGTGGTACATTTGTTACAACTAAAGAACCTACACTGATATACCATTATCACCCAAAGTCTATAGTTTACATAAGTTTCACTCTTGGTGTTGTACATTCAGTGGGTTGAACAAGTGAATAGTGATATGTATCTACCATTATAGTATTACATAGAGTACTTTCACTGCCCTAAAAATCCTCTGTACTCTGCCTATTCATTTCTCACTACCCAGAATCCTTGGAAACCACCAATATTTTTACTATCCTCATAGTTTTGCCTTTCTCAAAATGTCATGTAGTTGGAATTATAGTACATTCCCTAATACATGTAGTATGTATTTAGCGCTAAAAAGAAATGAGCTATCAAGTCATGAAAAGACATACAGAAAATTTAAATGCATATTGCTAAGTGAAAGAAGCCAATGCAAAACGGTACCTTCTATATGGTTCTAACTACAGTCATGCCACATAATGACGTTTTTGTCAATGATGGGTTACATATACCACAGTGGTCTCATAATATAATACCGTATTTTTACTGTACCTTTTCTATGGTTAGATACACATATTCTTACCATTGTGTTACAGTTGTTGCCTATAGTAGTCAGTACTGTCACATGAGGAACAGGTTTGTAGCCTAGCAGCAATAAGCTATACCATATAGCCCAGATATATAGTAGGTTATATGGTCTAGGTTTCTGTAAGTACACTTGCATTAGTCTGTTCTCATGCTGCAATAAAGAAATGTCTGAGACTGAGTAATTTATAAAGGAAAGGGGTTTAATTGATTTATGGTTCCTTATGGCTGGGGAGACCCCAGGAATCTTACAATCATGGCAGAAGGGGAGGCAAACATGTCCTTCTTCATGTCAGCAGGAGAGAGAAGTGCTGAGCAAAGGGGGAAAAGCCCCTTATAAAACCATCACATCTCATGACAACTCACTCACTATCACGACAACAACATGGAATTAACTGCTCCCGTGATTCAATTACCTCCCACCAGGTCCATTTCATGACACCTAGGGATTATGAGAACCGAAATACAAGATGAAATTTGGGTGGGAGCACAGACAAATCATAGCAATACTGTATAATTTTGCACAGTGACACAATCACCCCACAATGCATTTCTCAGAATGTATTCCATCATTAAGCAATGCTTGAGTATAAATAAGTTTCATTTAATTTCCATTAGTTACTTAGGTGGCCTTGAGTAAATCTTGACCCTTTGACAATTGAGCATATTAATGTATATATCAATTGTGCCTGATTCAACCTATGTAGAGTTCTTTTTATAAGTACATCATTAAAGGTTATGTGTTTTCTTGATCTTGCCCTGTAAATACTTTTTTAGATTGTAAATATCTGAGCTAGGATATGAACAATGGCAAGGCACAAAACTTTGGAAACATTAAGACTCATGAGGTCTTTAACAAGTGATTTCACTCTTAGTCTTACAAAATTTTGAAGCTGACATTATAATTGATGGTATGTAAAAACACAATAGGACAAAAATAATGCAGAGCATTGAATTTGTAGCCTTGTCACATTAGTGGCTAGAAAACTATCCATTGACATTAAAATGTGTTATTTAGTACCATAAGCTTTGTAACATTAACTTGGAAATAGTCAATATCATTAGGTTAACAAAGGCTACCTTGAATAAGGCAAAAAACATGGTGGAGTTCCAAAAATATGAACTGGCCATTTATGAAACTGAGGAAATAATAACATAGGTTATAAATGTTCTGCTGGGTAAAAATAATATAAATGAATGTCTTAAATATAGTGGCAAGTGAAGGGTAAGAAGTAGAAGTTCTTTTTTAATACTTCAGGAAAACTTTCACAGAATGTTTGAATTTCAGAAGTGATTTAACAAAAACAATAATAATAAATTACAAAGCAGAAAATATGTGAGATGTATTTGTCATAATAATTAGGTTTTTGAAAACCTCTGAATAGCCAACTTAGTCTCTGAATTATTTGAGGTCTAATGAGAAAGAATAGGATTAGGAGATAGAAGTAAGGAGTAAACCGCTGAATGCACTTATATAAATATTTTATGAAGGTGAAAATAAAGCAATTAAGGCAGCCCACTAAATATAAATCACATTATTGCAATTTTGTAGGCCATAACATTAGTAAAAATATTTACTATATTTAAGAATTTCCATTTACCAATCGCTTGCCCATTGCGTAAATTTAACATATTCATTCACTGTCTTAAAACAATACTCTTAAATGTGCTGTGCTTTGTTTTAGTTATGGCTCTCTTAGCCACCAGCTCAACATTTAATGGGTTCTGACTGAATCACTCAGAGTTGTTAACCCTTTGTCCCAGGTTTTTTCCAAAGCCCTTTGTCTGTGCTCTTGACACAAGTCTCATACGCTGCTTTAACATTGTATGTATGCCTCTGAGCCTAGCAGGTCTATTCTGTATGTCTATGTGTGTTTGTATGTGTCTCTCTCTCTCTTTCTCTCTCTCTCTCTCTCTCTGTGTGTGTGTGTGTGTGTGCGTGTGTGTGTGTGTGTATTTTTTCCTCCAAGACTTCATGGGAAGAGTGTAACAGAAGCAAACCTCTTATTCGCTCTCTATCTTTTATCATTTTTAGAAACGAGAGTCCATAGCTCTTGTTTTAATTATCTCCAACTGTAAAGACTAGGCATTTAAGCATATTTGAACCATTTCTTATAGTTGCTAACCCAGTATTTCATAGTGAATTCACATGTACTGTATTTAACTTTAGAATAAAGAACTCCTGGTTGCCAAGATTTTGTACACCACATGTGTACTAATAACAATAAACCTAACTTATTATTTAATACTCTAAAGCCCTTAAAATGGCAGTTTTAGACAATTTTCCATTGTACTAGATGCAATATGCTATATTTTTCAAACATTACAGAGTAATCCTTATAGCAAGAAACCAGTGGTTTAAAAACACTTTTTAAGAGTTTGTGGCTGATGCCAAAGCTTGGGGGTCAATACCTGAAGTTTCTTCAGTCTCTTGAGTTCCCTAATTCTTCCTTTCTTGCTTTTCCTCTTCCTACTGCCTTCCTTTTCAGTACTTTCACCTGTTGCCAGAGGATAAAGCAGATATGGAGCCTCATGGCAAATATGTGACTACCAGATCTATGACTCATCTGTGGGGGCAATATTCCTAAAAAAGAGTCTAGAACTGATGCACAGAGATCAGAGAGTACCTGGCTTCAGCTAAAATGGTGATAACATGTATTGTAGAAGGGTCTAGTTATGTACTGAGCTTTTGCGCTCACAGCTCTAGAAAGCTTGAGGATGGTGAAGGCTTTTTCAAACTTGGGAAGGAGTGTATGTGCATGAGTAGCACCTTTGTTTTCATGTAATTTGGAGTAATGTATGCCTGCTGGTCTTAAGTTGTTAGTGGTTAAGATTCGAGGAACAGGTGATTCAGTAGTGATTTAAATTCAGAGAGATAAGATGGCCCTTCCCTGAGTATTTTCCACATTTTGAATTGTCATAGTATCAATATGCTAAAATAATTAAATTGGAGGCTATTAGACAGAGGTGCCTTTAACAACCTAGGTTCCTACTTAAGGAAACAGAAACCTAACTCTTAATTTAAAAGAAAATGAAAATTAAGTTCGTGTAATCACAGGGAACCAAGTAGACATTAGTTATATTGTCTTGAACTTTCTACTGGGATAATCCAAATAGGGCAATTGATCAAACTTTAACCAATCAAATGATTTTTTTGCCTTGCTTCAGTATTCACTCTATAAAAGCCTTCCCCTAGGACTCCTTCAGTGGAGCACCAAACCCAATTCATGAATTGCTGTCTGTTCAAATAAATTTTTAAATTTTAATATGTCAGTTTATCTTTTAACAGATGCATGCACATTTTATATCATAACATCTACCTACATGCAACTTCTCTGTTTCATATTTAGGGTGAGAAATGGCTGAGAGTCAGGCTTCTAGAGTTTAATCTCACTAGAATATTAATTAGCTTTGTGGTTTAAGGAAAGGTACTACAGACTCATTCATCATGACCTTTGAGAGAATTTACTGCTTAAAAGGTCTTTAATTCCATGCTTTCCTGGTCCTTAGATATATCTATATATTATAATCTTCATGAGGCCATGGCTTCTATATCCGACATATCTAGAAGAGTGCTGGTTATAATTTAAGCACTCAAGAAATTAAATTCATTCTAAGGAAATAAAGTATTAAGGAATATACTTCTGCCATAAATTAAGGACTATCTTTTCTTATTTCCTTGTTCTCAGTGATGTACTATTAGTGTGTGGAATAGGGTTAACTCTGAAGCTGTTTACTGTGAGACCAGCCTTCTTTAGACTTCAAATTGAAAGATTTTCTTAACTGGATATTTTGAGACTTGTGAGCTGTATGTCCAGACAGATAAAGTTTAGACAATAGTAGTAGAATTGTAATGAATTTGTATAATTTCCTACTAGGCAATAAAGAACCTACCCCCACCAAAAAAAAAAAAAAAAAGCATTCCTAGAAATAAGATAATTAGTTATAGCTCATAATCTATCTAGTATGATTTACTACTCACCTGAGAATGACCCCGCCTTATTTTACTTAATTGGGGATGATGTAAATGAAGAATCATTGTCTGGTAAGATGTCAAATAGAACTGGTTAGGGATTTTCATTTATAGAGAGAATAAACACCAACTGTTTTGGTGGGGGTTATTTTTCATTTTTTTTTAAATCATGAGCTCCCGAACTTCGTCAGTTGAAACCATAACTCCCACAGTTACAGTTAAGTGTGTGAGAATATTATTAAAGGTACATTTTCAGTAGAGGAAGTCTCCAGAATGTGTTACTACTAATCTTCTGAGCCATTAGTGGTATTCACATGATAAAATGTTAATGTTTCTCTTCTAATTCAAGTGCATTTCTGAACATACCTCAAAGCCAAGCCATGCTGGGTTGAAATGAGGAATGTGATTGGATTTGATTTTAATAGAACATAACATTGATGGAATTGAGATTGACCTCATTATGATTCTCAATTCCATATGAGATCTTTGCTTTAGGCATTAAAGAGCATATGGTAATAACTTTTTTTATGCTTTGCTGTTAAAGATTTAGTGGGAAGATTATCTGGAATACTTTTTATCAAATATCTTATTTAAATAAGAGGAATTCTTTAAAGCATTAGCATTAAAAATTCACAGAGCCTACAAAATTAAAGATAGAAAAATCTATTAGGTTATCTACCGTCTCCCAGGAAAGGATTACTTCAGAGGAAAGAAGCTATGAAAATGAAAATAAAAACTGAAACAATTATATCAGTATTACAGATGAGTGAAGAAAGGATGTATTGGATTGTTTTGAGAAACCAAATGAAATAATTTTTTAACCTTTAAGAAATCTTTTACCTATTTTTATATATTAAGTTTATATGTCTAAAGCATTTACAATTAAATCATCAGTTATTTTTGTTGTTTCTAAACCTAATTTTGAAACCCTTTTATTACAAATAAGCAGCTAATATTCAAATTTGAATATTCCCCAAACAAATTATCTGCTTGCAGTACTTTAACATGTTTTGCCTTTTGGTTTTGAATTCTCAATACAAAATTTTGTTTAATCACATTCATGTGATGTTTTCATTTTGTTATATAATATGCACACAGATTAAAATAACTTTAAAGATGTGTGTATTAGAAAGCAATTATCAGTGTATTTACAGATTTTTTTCTGATATTTTTCAAGAATCAATGAGCTACTATTGAATGTGACATAGATGAACTAGAAAACAAACTTTACATTTGGCAACAGGATATCACTGATACTTCCAATTTGAATGATCTTTTTTTGATGACTCGGTACCTTTCAGAAAAATGTTCAGTCTTTTAGATACCTAACCCTGACCCTGTTCCTCTCCAGCAAGACATATGTGGCTTTGTTTCTTGTGGCAGCAGGAGATCTTATCTAGCAACAGTGTGGCTGGGATGGTCTGCTCCTGGGGCTGTGAGGAATGACTGGTCCAATCTGGATACTTGGTTGAATTGCTGCCACCCACAATCAGAATCTATAGCCCCAACAAAGTGTCACTAGTGTTGACCTTTCATGTTCTCTAGCTGTTTTATACCCCTTCTTCAACTTCAAGATTGATCCCACAGATTAAGGTAGAATTGATGCTAAGGGTCAAGTGGTTTTAAACCCTGGAGAGAGAACAGATGAGGGGGATGGGTAAAGTAGATGGCTCTGAAAGTTATTTTTAAAATGATATTAATTTTCATACCTGAAAGGTATTAACTTATTATGTGCCAATAAATGTGCAGGTCCTAATAAACTATAACCAACCAAGCAACAAAACTCTGTAGAATTTGTCCTGTTTGTTGCCCCAAAGTTTTCCTCACTTCCTACTGTCTGCCAGTCATACTGGCCTCCTTTCTATTTTTCATCTTCTTAGACCCTTCTGAAACAGGTCCATTGCACTTTATTGTCTGTCTGCCTAGAAGGCTTTTGCTTAGAAGATTTTTTTTAATCCTTTATTCTCTCAACACAAATATTTCTTCCTCAGTGGTCTATGTCTTTCATTTTAGTTCTGTTGTATTTTGTTGCTGTACCCCTAGTGCCTAGAATACTGCCTGCTATATGCAATAATATATATTAATTGAATGAAAGATAAATAAAGTGATATCATTTAGTCTTCATAATAACTTGATGAGGTATATATTGTTATTAACAGTTCATAATGGGAAAACGGAGTCTTATGGAGATTTAGTGACTTTTCTAAATTTAATCTCCTAGGGTGAGGCAGATATGGAATTCAAATTCAGGTCTATATAGAAGTGAAGTTCATCTTTAAACACTAAACTATACTGTCTATACTGCTTTGGTAGTGTGATTTTTATCATCTGTTTTGAGTAGCTTGGTTCACATGCCAGTAAACTCATGTTATTGTTTGTTTCCAATATGTGCTGCACAGCATAAACATATTATGCTTGTAATTTGAAGTAGATTCCTTTCCCTACATTTTATGTGACAGCCAAACCACATTTGCACATTCTTCTTAAAGCCTCCTAAAAGGGATTGCTGAATTGTGTCTTCTAAAAGTAATGCTGAAATCAATGTCATATCAACACTTAAACAAGAAAATGATTCTCATAAATAATCCAAAGAAATGGAAACATTTTTGAATAGTAAAAACTTTCTTCAACTCTCAAAATATAAAATTTCTTAATGATATTTGGATTTCATCCTCAACTCCAAATGGGAAATGCCATCATGATGTAATAATCCATTTCACTGAATGAAAAGTTTAGGTAGAAGAATATAAGGTTACTAAAGAATAACTGAAGACTTTACTGATAAATTATTATAAGTTAATTTGTTTTTGGAAAGAGTTCCAGGTTTTCTTTGTGACCATAGTGGTACACACTGCTTCTTGTTTTCTAGACCACTGTCACATCTGCACAACAGGTGATACATAATTTCATCAAATAGGTTTTATCACTTTCCTTATAATGAGATATATTTTTTGTGCCTCTCCTTGATATACTTACTTTGAAGTATTTCTGGCTGAATACCTCTTTTCTTATTTTATGGATGAGAGGAGAAAAAATATAAGATTTTTTCCATCAATTTTTCCAACTTATACGTGTTTTGCTTCAACAATTTGTGCAATGAGAGGTGGAAAACCTGAACAGTTGCTAGGGTGTGCGTTTTCTGTAGATTGATCCACACAGGACAGAATAGAGCGCATTCTGAAGAGGTAGGAATTAGAAAGTGATGCCAAATCAGCAAAACAAAACAAAGCAAAAAGCCTGAAGCAAATTAATCATGACAAAACCTGCACAAAATCTGGAGAGCAAGTTGCTGTACCTTAAACCTTCAATAAACAAATTCACTTGGAATTTTAGTAGGACAAAAGATTTAAATGCAAACTCATTGTGGATGTAAAACAAAGTCGCTCAAATAGGCAAGATAGACTAGCCTACATAAGGAGATGTTGAGTTTGAGAAAAATCAATAGTAATATTTGAATACTTAAGTTTTTACAGTTTAGAGACAATTTACTAAAACATTATTATTGTAAGAGCAGAATAGTAACATATTTTTTCTTTAGAATGCAAGTTTTTCTGCCTTTAATTAAATAAATATGATTCTACTTAAATGGAGTAGTTATGTTTGGTAAGATCATAATATTTTAGACTTAATTTTTAACCCAGGAACTTTAGCAATTTTCTATGCAAAACTCTTATGTTAATGAACAGGACAAATTCTATTATGAAACAACTTTTTTACTATCACTTATTTCAGCTTGTTAAAATGTTTTCTATTAACAGAATTGGTTTTGCTAGTAATCATGCACTGGTAACCATCTATATTGATCACATGGTAAGCAACATTAGAAGTGCTTATCTGTTTGTCTTTACATATCTTGGTGGAAATACCAACTGCTAAATTATTAATGGCATACTCTAGAATTTAAAAGCATGTCTTTTTGATATCTTCTTCTCAAAACTAGTAACAGGTTATTATAATTGGAAGTCTCTTTTGAATGAGACATAGATGCAGAACAACACTAGCTCAGTATAATGACATGCAAAGGGAAAAAGGTAACATGAGGCAGTCTTTGCTGAGATTCATATATTATGTAGTTGGGCTGATAGGTCTTAATGATATCTGCAAACTCTAAGAAGGTGCCTTTGGTATTTTTAAAGACTTAGGCAGAAAACTGGATCTGGGAAGCATTGTTGGAGGTTTCATTGATCCTTTCATTAAGTGGCTGGGACAATGAAGAAAGTTTGAGAAATAAATGTTTGGCTACAGAGATGGCATTCATTAATGACAAGAAGAATGTTTAGCCTTGCTGAAGACACAAGTGGTCTCTAGGTACAGAAAAAACAAAACAATAAGATAAGAAGACAGACAGACTTTTGTCACTCACAATAAGTCTGTAATAGTTATATGTATATATATACAATGGGGCTGCATCAAAAGGTAAAATTTCTTATTTTGGAGGAATGTTGATATCAGTAAACAACTTCTTGGTGAGAGAACTGTAAAAAGAGGGTTCAAAGTGTAAGTGATAGTACCAGATGATTTTTAAATTTCCTTATAATTTGAGATTTTATAATTTTATTTTTCTATACTTCCAAAAATTTTTACAAGGTTATAAAAAGTCCTAGGTTATAGGATATAATATAAATTTTTCTCATTTAAAAAGAAATTGTCTCTATTATATTCTAATCCAATACACAGAATGTAAAATGTATAGAAATTTAAAATAAATATATATATTTTATATACTGCATCTTTTCCAAGTTGAGATTTTTTAAAAGGACTATTTCATGTGACCCTATGTTGGAGAATTGTGATATTGCAGGTTTGCTCTATTAGTCAACCCTTATGGGTAAAAAAAGTAGAAAGAAAAATCTAGAACAATAAGTTAGGGATGGAGAGGGGACTGGATCGCCATGAAGAGAGGAAAGACCAATAACGAGAGTATATTTCTGGATCCTGAAAAAGCAACTATGTGCATATTAGACCAATGTCTGGATTTCATGATGCCAAACAAATCGTTATATGACAATTGTCATAGTACTTCAGGTTCAATCCATAATTCATCAAACAATTTAAGCCAATTGATTCTGTATTTAACCATGTGAGACGATATACTGAAAATTTGTAGAAAATGGGAATTATATATTATAAAGTTTTCTGAGATATATTCTATAAAAGTGAAGGATCTTTGTTATATGTTAAGGCACTGGGTTATGACATTCCTAAAATATATGTAATAGGAGTCATCTGAATCACTGTATTCTAATTTAATTATAAACAGTTAAATAAAACCCCAAGTAAAATCTAAACATCCATAATTTATCATTTAATTTTCATTTTTGAATCATTTCAGTGAAAAACAAGTTATTACATGGGACATATTGCAGCTTGAAACCTCACTTCATGATAGCTGATACAAAAACCTCTGACCTAATATGAAATGGCATATTCTTTATTGCAATCAGGATGTAATAACTACTAGCATGAACACTTAGAACTGTTGTCTTCCTTCTCTTTTCAGCGTTGGGTTTATCTCCTTTTTTAACGAATTGGATAGCTTATTAGGTCATATGACATCTGAGGTCCTCTCCAGCCTGATATTCTAATATTCTATTTTATGTTTCTTTTCTTGAGAATCATCATTTTTTTTCTTTAATAAGATTTACTGTTTCCTATGCTAATACCTCAATAATTTAGAAAATAGTTGTCAAAAGATTGAGATATGTGAAATCCTTAAAATTGGGCCAGTTGCTTTGCTAAGCATAGCCATTACTCTTGGAAATGTATATTATCAGTTAGTTTTGATCACAGCTGAATATGTTGGTAGAATAAATGTGACTGGAGCAACATATTCATCACTACTCCAAGGGATCCTGTTATAAATATATCCCCTGAAACCCAAGTGACTACTGCAAAGAGAGGAAACTCTCTTATTCAATATAAGCAGGACCAGTAGTTGGCTGGTAAATGGACACATTGGTAACAGTATGGAATCCAAAGTCATTAATACATACAACCTTAAGCGTTTATTTTAACAGAGTATATATGAATATACTTTAGATGACCCATCTTTTGATTAATAGTCAGGACTTTTTCTTTCATAATTGGTTTTCTCTTGGACATTTTGTGTTGTATTTTTAGTATAAATGACATCCATTATATATTTCTCCCATCTCTAGTTTCATGTTCTTAGAAAATAAGTGAGAATGTAAAGATGCTTGCAAAGTTATCTGTGAAAAATCCTAGGTTTTTATGCTTTTGTTTCATACCTAATTCAACGAGGCTTTTTCCACTTTCCACCATTAGTGAGTCTGATTCTCAAAACTTTCAACTAGTTGTTTTTAACACTCAAGTCTTACTGATTTTTATAATATTTAATGAAATTTATATTATTATAATTAAATGTACAAAGAACAGCTGAGTTTGAGAACAAACACAGCTGAATAGGCATATAACCCAACTGAGCGAAGAAGCTCCTGGTGAAAACGTAGTCACTAGTGTGAGTGTTCAACATGCTGTGGACATTAGTCATGTTTAACAAAAGAAATGCTAAGTGAAGATTAGTTCAGTGCATCGGATAAATGTAGGTTAGTTAAGAGAGCCTTCAGTGTTTTAATTTCTTTGATTATAAACTCCTTGAATGAAATGACTGTTTCTTATGCATCTTCATATTTCCTGTTTACCTAGCACAGTACCTAGACATAACATACATAAGCATTTGTTTCTTCATTTGAGTTATAGCATTGACAACACGCAATTGTCCTAATGAGACACTGTTTTATCTGAGGATATGACTGGTGGTTGTATTTTACTTTTTTTTCTCTATGCTCAGCATGTAAATAAAGCAATATTAACATCCTGTTTGTGTTTCATTTTGATTGCCATTTGGTAGCTTGAGTTGGAGAAAAATTTATGCACAGTATTTAAGAGGACCAATTTATACTGAAAGCTTTGGAATTATCTTAGAGCCACTGTGAAGCCACTACAAATTGCAATTTCAGTCATAGAAATGCTAGAAATCAAATGAAAAGAGTAACATTTGGTATGTAATGCCAAAACAGGTTTGTATTACTGCCTTGAACACAAGCAGCAAAAAGAGTTAACCATTAGTGGACTATAAGATTTTTACTATAATGTGCTTTCTATAAATTTGTCATTGTATTTTATGAACGTAGTACATGTTCATAGTTTTTAAAGTCAAAGAGTAATACAAGGCTTATTATCATTTTTGAAAAGCTATCTGCTTACCCACCACTCCCATTTCTCTCTCCCTATTTCCTAGACTGAACATAATTTCAACTCTTTCATAGTTGTTTCTTCTCATATGTAGTTTCATAGTTTGTGCCAATAATGACCACAAGGCAGTTTTCTGATATTTCACTTTCAGTTATGGTCTACCATCTTCCTACAGGAAATTATGATTGCTTTTCCTTACTTCATGTCTTCCTCCACACTTTGTTATATATGTTTTTCCTCCATCCCATCCTTCCAAATCTTATGGCATATATTTTTATTAAATTCACATTCAATATTTTGTAACTGTATAATCATTGATCAAAGATAAACCATTCAGTGTACTACGATTAAATTTCTGACTTTTTTGTGGAGCCAATAATTGTTTTGTGTGTGTGTGTGTTTATTTTCCTATGTAAACATCACTGAGTGCAAACTTTGTGAACTTACAGATTCATCTCAACAAGGTCAAATTCATGAAGGAATCTAGCAGTCCTATTTTCTCTTTAAAGACAGCTCTTTAGGGCCTATCAGTCACTACTCCAGTGAAGTTGGTTTCCCTCACGTCTGGAGTACAGTTGTTACTTAAGATTTCTCTTGGTGTGGCGCAGTGGCTCACGCCTGTAATCCCAGCACTTTGGGAGGCCGAGGCAGGTGGATCATGAGGACAGGAGATTCGGACCATCCTGGCTAATGCAGTGAAACCCCGTCTCTACTAAAAATACACAAAATTAGCCAGGCGTGGTGGTGGGTGCCTGTAGTCCCAGCTGCTGGGGAGGCTGAGGCAGGAGAATGGTGTGAACCCGGGAGGCTGAGCTTGTGGTGAGCCGAGATCGCGCCATTCCAGCCTGGGCGACAGAGCCAGACTCCGTCTCAAAAAAAAAAAAAGAAAAAAAGATTTCTCTTCATCATCACTGTGGGAATTGCCTCTGCTTCTTTCATATTGTTCTATGAATCTAATATCTGTTGTTTGAGAAAGAGTGATTGAAGGGCAAATTCCTTGAAATCTTGACTATCTCAAAAACTCTTTTTTACACCCTCACATGTGATTGATCATATGGCTTGGTATAGAATTCTAGGTTGAAAATAATAACCCCCCGACATTTTGAAGGCTACAATACTCCATTCTATTCTTGTCTTCCTTCCAGTTTGAGAAGTCTGATAACCTTTGGATTCTCAATCTATTGTATCTGGTTATTTTTTAAAGGTTTTAACAATTTTTTATTTCTACCTGGTGTTCTGAAATTTCATAATGTTGTGTCTTGGTGTGGGCCTTTTTTCATTTGTTTGTGCTATGTGTTTGGATGACTCTTGTAATCCAGAAGTGTATGTCCTTCAGTATTGGAAAATTGTGTTCCTATTTTTTAGGTCATTTCTGACCGTGCTTTCTCTCTTTTATCTTTCTGAAAATTTCACTGATCAATGTCGATTCTCTTAGATTGATTCTCTACTATAAGTGTATTTTTAGTCTCTTATTCTCTATCCATTTGTTTTATTTTTTAACTCTGAGAGATGTATTCAACCTTCATATTGGATTATCTTTAAACAATCATTTTGAATTTCTAAAAGTTCTTTTGTGTTTTCTAAAAGATTTTGTATTTCCTGATGAAATTACATAGGTGTAATATCTACAGTATCTTCTTTTATCTCTGAAAGCACACATACACAAATACCGCATACCCCCACCACACACACTCTTATTTAGGTTTTTTATTTTTATCTTTTCACTGTTTATTTTAGTCTTTCTTTCATAGTAGAGATGTTTCTCAAATGTAATCCTTGACTATCCACTTACATTTGAAAATGAAGCACACAAAAGGCTGATGGGAAGTGTGTGTGTGTACGTGCATGTGTGTTTCTGCATGTGTGTGTTTCTGCGTGTGTGTGTTTCTGCGTGTGTGTGTGAAGAGAGTCATCTTTGGGTAAATGAACAGGGACTAGCTATTTTTTTTTTTTGCTTTTTTTTTTCTTTCTTTTTTCTTTTTTTTTTTTTTTTTTTTTGGCAGGGAGGACATCCAAATGTCAGTCAGAATCTGTAGGTCTTTTTTCCTTGGGCCACTTATTTTCCCCAGAAAAGAATTATCCATTCTCATTCAATAAGGACGGTATACTTAACCCCTGTTTTTAGTGTAGCACTTCATCCTCACCTTTAGCTAGTGTCCTTAAACCTTTCCAGAAAGCAAACTTTATGTAGGGAAAGAGTAGTTTAGCTGACTGAGTGAGCCAGGGTTTCTGACAGTCTATATTCCCTTATATGGACTTTAAAACAAAAATACTCCTGCTCTCAGTCCCATACTTCACCCTAGACTTCAGAGGTCCCTGGAAAATAATTTCTAAGCCTGGCAGGGATTTGCTATATGAATCTGGCTTCCATCTTCCTGGTAAACCCACTTTACTTACCTAAAAGCAGTGAAGTTTCTTGGTTTTGCTAACTCAATAACTCCTCTTCCATCTGCTATCCTCTTTTGAAAATTTATCTCTTATCTTCTGATATTTCATTTCCTGTTCTCTGTACACTGCTGTGTTTATACTGGATTTCCATATTTTCATTTTAGTAAGATTTTGTGAAGGAATGGAATAAAGATTAGAAAATTTTCTTCTCTCACTAGTAAGAGAAAACTGCTCAATATTTTCTTTTTAAATGCAAAATGTACTATATAGTTAACTACTATTGTTTTATTTAACAGTTCTGACCTTTGGTTAACAGTATTGTAACTGGATGTTACTTTCTTAAACTTCTTAAACCACTAGAATAATTTATCATTTACTTTTATAACCTGAAAAACAATGTCTGAGCTCTCAAAAAGTGAAAATAGTTAATTTGCCCGCTATTGCTTTTGAATGTTGTACTTTATGTTTTTAAATTTGTCTTACCTATTCTATAATATGATGTTTTAATGCGCATCTGATTCCCTATTATCCTAAGAAGTATTTGCATTTACTGCTTTGTTTTCTTTATCTGATTTACCCTATAAAATATTCCCTTTAGCACAGATTAGAAGTAGTTTATTACTTATTGTCTGAGTCAATGAGATTTCGTACATGTAAATATTATATTCTAGTTATATGGTCTAAATACTCTGCATCACAGGCTTGAATCATTCTAATAACATAAATGTCAATTGAAATATATTCCTTTCTTTTGCAGATAAAAAGTATTAAGGGTCTCTTCTTTTTAAATAATGTATGAATTATAAATCTGTGCTTATAACTTTATGATGCCTTCAAGTAGGCAACATTGTCAGTGGAAGAACTATAGTGCAAGTTTGTTTTTACGCTGCTAATAAAATGAAACTGTTAGGTAAGAATACATTTTTTAAATGATAGTTAAAGTTAAATAGGAAGCCACTAAATTGTGTTTGTGTTCAAGTTTAAACAGAAAGCAATATTTATCCATCATTCTTTGAAACAACCATTTCGGATGAAATTTTTATTCAACCTGGCAAATAAATGATGACATTCATGTTCTTAAATAGAATAAAATGCTGGAAAAATGAACAGCTCCACCTTAATGACCAGTGTTGCTGTAGTTTTTAACCAGTCAGATTTTGGCTTAAGTCAAGCTTAATTGATGATTTAATTATTGCTTGGTTTAAGGAGAAAGTTTATCCTGTAGAAGATGTGTAAACAAAGAGTTTTCATTACTTTTCCTCAGTTGAGCTACCTCAACACAGAAATTACTTGGGGAATCTTGACCTTAGTACCAAACAGCAAACAACCAAAGGCAGTGTAGCAGGCTAACTAATGACTCCCTAAATCCATATCCAAATTCCCTGACTCTGTGAAGATGTTACCTTACATGACAAAGAGGACTTTGCAGATGTCATTAAAGAATCTGGAGATGGGAAGATTATCCTGGACTATCCAGGTGGGCCCAATGAGATGATTATAGAGTCCTTAAAGGGGTTGGCAGAGGGAGATTAGACTACAGAAGAGGAGAAAGTGGTGTGATGTTGGAAGCAAACAGATTTGGAGATTCTGTGCTGCTGGCTTTAAAGATGAAGGCAGAGTCCATGAGCCAAGGAGTGCAAGGAATGCAATTCTAGAGGCTGGAAAAGGAAAAGGATTCTTCTCTAGAGTTCCAGAGGGAGCGTGGTCCTTCTAACCATTTGTGTTTAGCTCAGTGAAACTAATTTCAGACATCTGGCTTCCAGAAATGTAAAGGAAGAAATTTGTTTAAGTGTAATTTGTTAAAGCAGCAGTAGAATACTAATACAGTAACAGAAAACGAGTACAGTATAAGAAAACTATCCCCAAATCACTACAAAAAAAGTATAGAACCAAAAAATAGAAAAACGAAGCCACAAAGCCATATTTCCCTTCAGCCATAGCCTAAATTCATGCTCAAAGAAGATTCTTACAGAATATTTGCAAATGTCCTAGTTACTACTATTTTTGCAGAAATGTTTTTGAGGGGAGTGTCCATTAGGTGGAATATTTAGTGAAGTGGTTTGTGAATAAAAGTTATCAAAGGTAACCAAGCTTCAAAATATCCTTAGGTTCAGCAACAGAACACTTTTGTTATAATCCCTCCTGGAATTTTTCTTTTTATACCTTGTTCTCTAGGAGAAGTAAAGTGAATTATATAACATTGTTGTTATAAAGCAAGTTTAGGCTAATTGTTTCCTGACTTTTGTAGAGATACCTATGGCACTTACTTTTATCCTACATGTAATCATGGAGGAAAATGAAAAGCAAAGGTATAAAGCAAGTTTAGGCTAATTGTTTCCTGACTTTTGTAGAGATACCTATGGCACTTACTTTTATCCTACATGTAATCATGGAAGAAAATGAAAAGCAAATGTATTATTTTTATGAAGTTTATTGGGGGAGAGGTTGAACTGAAAGATACTTTATGAAGCTGAGACTTCAAAAATTGGCTTTTTATAAATTGCATATAGTATGTATATATCAAAGAACAGTTGTCTTTAGTTCTTTTGCAATATTACATAAAATTCTGTATGAATTATCTGTTTGTATATAACAAAGCACCTCAATCCTTACTGGCATAAAATAGCAACTATTTATTTGCTCATGATTCTGCAGTCTGGGCTGGGCTCAGCCAGCAGATTCTTTTGCTCGTCTTGCTGTTGATCCTGCCTGAGTTCACTCACACAATTGTAGACATTTGACAGCTCAGCTGGGGCTGGGTAATCCCAAATGACCTCACTGACAGGCCTGGCCGTTGATGCTGGCTGTTGGCTGTGGTGCCTGAGTTCTCCCCTGCATTGCCTCTCATTTTTCAGTAGGCTGGACTATGTTTTTTTTTCAATTGATAATGGGAGCATTCCACAAGGACAAAACAAAAGCTGCATGTCTCTTAAGGTTTACCTTGAGAAGTCACATGATGGCAATTCTATAGCATTCTCTCTGTGAAAGCAAATTGTAAGGCCAGTCCATTTTCAATGGGCAGGGAAACATAGTCTACTTCTCAATGGGCACCATGGTAAAGTCATATTGCAAAGGACACGGATATGAGGTGCTGTGGTTCATTAGGAGATCCTATTGGAATCACCTACACCACATCTCTAATGCATGTTATCCCATTTTATTTATTTTATTTTTTTGAGATGGAGTCTCAGTCTGTTGCCCCGGCTGGAGTGCAGTGGCATGATCTTGGCTCACTGCAACCTCTGCCTCCCTGGTTCAAGCAGTTCTCCTGCCTCAGCCTCCCGAGTAGCTAGGATCACAGGCATACACCACCACATCCAACTAATTTTTGTAGTTCTAGTAGAGAAGGGGTTTCACCGTGTTGGCTAGGCTAGTCTCGAGCTCCTGACCTAGGTGATCCACCTGCCTCGGCCTCCCAAAGTGCTGGGATTACAGGCATAAGCCACCACACCCAGCCCATTACCCCCTGGCTTTATCTTTATCCAGACAACATGGGTGTCTCTCTCTCTCTCTCTCTCTTTTTTTTTAAATTTCTATGGTGTTTTGTTTGTTTTGTTCTGTTTTGTTTTTTGAGATGAGGTCTCACTCTGTCACCCAGGTTGGAGTGCAGTGGCATGATCTTGGCTCACTGCAACCTCCGCTTCACAGGCTCAAGTGATCCTTAGCCTCTGGGAGTAGCTGGGACCACAGGTGTGCACAACCATGCCTGGCTATTTATTTATTCGTTTATTGGGAGAGATGAGGTTTCACCATGTTGCCCAGGCTATTCTCAAACTCCTCTGCTTAAGCAATCTGCCTAACTCGGCCTCCCAAAGTGCTGGGGTTACAGGACTGAGCCACCACACCCCGGCCTATCGGTTTTGTTTTATTTTGTTTTAATCAGTGATGAGTAATAGTGGGGAATAGTTTACTAGTTAATGCATGGGAGGAAGGATTGTGGAAATCTGGCTGGGGAATTCATATTACTTAACTATTTGAGCGCATGTATAGTGGACATTTATTTCTTCTTGTTAATGCTTTTTTCACTACTTTCTTTCAAAAATGCTATTTTGAATATACGAAATATGAAATACTGTTCTGTTTGAATATAGAAAGTACTGTGAGATTGTTCAAATTATTTGATGGACATATATTGAAAACTGGCATGATTTGATCTCTGATTCAATGTTTGTGAAGGGAAAGTGGTTAGCTCTACAGTTGGGTGAAACTGGATGATACAATAACTTAAGTCATTTCCTTACGGCAGTGATTCTTAACCTGGCTGAACCTTAGATCACTTGGAGAGCTTGTAAAAGTGTCGATGCTTAAGTCCTATCCCAGCACAATTACATCACAGTTTGTAAGTGTCTGTATTTTTAAAAAAACTTTTCAGAAGAGTCTAATGCATAGCCAGGATTTAGGACCACTCAGTGCTTTAAGGGTTAGAGATTTGGAGGAATGGTTTGAAATAATAAGGTTTGTGCATATGATATAGTAAGTTTGGGTTTGGACAGGTGCCTCCAGCCAGAGCTGATATATTGACAGTGCCTTAGCATGGAAAAGCTGTTTACCTTCTTGTTTGATTGGTTAGGAGAAAAATGTCCTAATTTTCTGATGGGGCTCCTAAAAAAGTTGTAGAGAGCAAAATAGCACCAGTGGCAACACATTATTTTGAACTAACATAAGTGACTAATACTCCAATAGAGGGATAGCAAGATATAAAATAATGCTATAAGAATTTTCATGTATCAAATGCATTTTTATATTCTCTATTTAAAAGAAAAGTATTTATAACTAGAGCTTTGTAATTTTCACTTTCTTTCACCTCAGTGGGGTTATTTTTAACTCACTTATAGCTGGAGTTGAAAGTATATTTTTTAGAAGTCAATGAGACTTTTCAAAGGAACAAGAGGCTATGGTATCCTCTAATAGTCATTCTTAAACATACTATTCTCAGGAAATGGAAAAGCACATCTGATTGTATGCAAAACATTTGTCCAGTTGCACTGTTTTATATAGAGACAGAACTGTTAGTGACTATAGTTGGGGGATTTACAAGGCTCTAGAGTAATCTGGGATGGATAGAAATGTAGCTTCTATATTGATGCTACTGCAATTTGGCTTGTTATAGAAAAGCTCCTTTCTGACTAATATTTTCCAAAATGAACAAGTGTTTGAATCAGAGCTTCTCACAAAAGACAGAAATAATGGGACTCTTCATTTGTTGACCCGCAAAAATGACTGATTAAAAACAGTGTCTTGATTTCTCCACACTGTCATCCCAAATCAAGACTTGATTGTGAGTGGGGAGAGTAATCTGATTCTGTACCTGAAGTGAAAGATTAATGTCACCAGACTGGGTGAAGCCATCTAGTAGGTAATATTTTTTTTTCTGTTTTAGAAAAGTAATTACTAGTAGAGTAAAGAATATACTCCAGCATACAAAGATTTAAGATGACATGAAATCTTTGGAGTTACAGTTATGAGTTGATTTATTCCAGAGAATCCAGAAAAATGGTTCAATGAAACCATGTCTTCATGGTGAAACTGTGCATTTCAACCCAACCCTTTTAGAGGGAAGAATCGGTATTGAGATTAAAAAAAACAAAAATCCATCTAAGGAAAACACTCAAGGTAAAGGCTCAGGATTTAAAAAATAAAATTAAATAAAATTACCCTTGCTTTGATCCTGAGGCTAAATCTAAAGTGATCTGCAAAAACAGGCCTTTTTTGTTTAAGGATTCCCAGTCCTTTGAGGTGAGGTGTATGCTGTGTTTAATAAAGATTATGTGACTGATTACTTTTCACATTCTGACAGCTCCCTGTGGTGTCTTTTATGTGAATGGAGGAGATTATATTAAAGCTCTGTCTTTCTGCATAGTGACCACCTGCTCTTAAAGAAGGTTGTAACAAACTTTCTTGGAAAGAATGTTAGGAGTCCAAAGCGTGATACAGAAACTGATGGGACTGGTCTGCATCTAGACTGAGCAGTACAGTGAATAGTGATGAAGACAGGAGGATTGAGCCCCAGGCAAGCTACTATATCTGCTCAGTTGTTATATTTATCAAGGATTACACTAAAACCTAATTCTGATTATGAACAAAGTGCTATATCCTGAAGTAAAGATGGTGAGTAAACAAGAACAAGGGATAACCTTCTTTTTCTGTGATGTGTATGCATTTGATGAGCTTTATGAAGGTATTTCCCTAATTGATTTCAAGGAAGAATTTTCTAGGGTGAATGTATGAAAGGCAATTTTTACATGAAGCGTTAGTGTAAAGTCAAGTCAATGATTAGTAGAGATCCTCAAAGTAATTGTACTACATAGAAATCAATATAAATGCTGTATTAATGCATTTATTTCACTTATGAATCTGCATGTATGCAGCTGGAAATAACTGCAGTCTTACAATAAGCTAGGCTGAAGTCTGCATTCAAAATAGCAAAAGGGAAATGTCTTCTATGTCAATATCAACTATAGTTATAAATTGAGATCTGATAAAACAATGCAAAAAACTTTGTAAGTTTTAAAATATTTCTATAAGATAATATGACATTCCATGGCCTATGTAAAAGTTAGCATGCCCTTTCCCTTGATATTTTCCCCTTAACTTTCTCCTTCAATTGGAGTACTTGTTTTTCAGTCCTTCAGTCATTATTCTGTCTCTGCATGCTGTCCTTGGGCTGTCCTGACTATACTTTTTGGTTTTAAAATTTAGGATCTTCAAGTCTTTTACTTCAAATTTGCCATGGTCAAAATTGAGCTAATTTCCTACCCTCTTTAAATCTCTTTATGATTTCTCCTTACCTGTGAGTAAATGGCATCATAACCACCATGTTCAGGGGGCTAGAAACCTATGAGTCCTCATGCATTCTTCCTCAACATCCAGTCCTCAAGTTCTATTGGTGTTCATTGTTTTTTTGTTTTGTTTTGTTTTGTTTCTTTGTTTGTTTTTATCTTCACTGCCACAAGTCTGATTTTATGCCCTCATTTTTCACATGAAAATGACCACAGCTTTCTAACTAGCATCCACTGTCTCACCACTTACAGAGAAAACATCTAAATTCCCTGGCACTCACACATGACCTTTGACAACGTGGTCTCTGCAAGTCCAATCTTTCATCAGTTTTCTGCATTTCTCACCAGGTCCTCCCTTTTACTCATTCTCTGGTGATAATGAACTTCCAGGAGCTCCTGGATCTCCCATACTTACTTGCTCACCCTTCTTTCTCTTTCTCTCTCTCTCTTTGGAATGCCCGCTTTTTAATTGCCCACTTGGAACATTCCTTTTCATCTGTTGTATCACCAGTTCCACTCCTCTACCCCACACTACGCATTAATAAAGGTCCCTTGGAAGGTCCCTATTATGTGGCCCATGCCCGTTGAGCAAGTGCTACCTTGCTGTAAAACTTCCCACAAAGAAGTTAATGTTGGTAAAGTGCCACTTGGAAATTAAAGCACTGTGCTTTGAGGAGTTAAATCCAATGACCTTGTAAAGAACTGGAAATTGTTAACAATGGTGCTGTCTCTCAAGCCTGGCACACTGGAGAGGCTCTGTGTTGACACCAAGGTCTGAGCTCGTGAGGTAGAGGGGAGGGGGAGGCATGGTGATTGTGATAAATAGGGGGGCCCAGACAATATGAGTCTTTCTGTCTCAGGAAGCAAAATAAGATCACTGAAGAGTAAAGCTAGGGTACAGAATGGCAACACCAAGTTGAAGTGTTGATGCAAGAGTTGATGACAATGAGATGAAGCTGAGCAGGGAACCAGGTAGAAATGGGACTGAACAGGTACAGGGAGGCAATGGAGCAAAGAGGTTTCTGGGCCACTATCAGGATCAGTCATGAAATGTCCTTAGCTTCTCTCTTTTTTTTTTTTTTTTGGAGGATGTGTGGAGGCATAGAGCTTGGTCACATTGGGCTGACACAGGTCACTGATTCCTGCAACGTCTAGTGATGCATTTCCAAACTCAGGTTAAAATGAAGGTCAAGAACTCATGTTTTGCCACTTCTAAATTATTGGGATTAGACCATGAGCTTGTTTCCAAGGTATTTTTCAGTACTGCTATGCTATGACTCAATCATGATTTTGTTTTTACTTGGTAATCTTAAATATGGACAATAATTGCGTGTTGCAAATTTAAAAGTGTCATGCCAAAGTGGTTTGTCTGTTACTTAACTTTCATTTTTCTTTTAATGTTGGAAATTGTGATACAAATTTATAGCATCCTAAATTAACAGAAATTACTCAAGACTTTATAATTTCTTAAAATGTTATGGCATGCTTTTTTTGAAAACTCTACCTTTTATAACACCAAATTTGTCAGATGAAGTTTTAGGTATCAAGAAAGAATTCTGTGGATTTTTGTGTTGTCAGGGTATCTTAGATTGTAATTTTATGTATTTTCCTTTTGGTACCTCATAAAAATTAGCAGGGCTTTCTTGAGGTGCATGCTTTGTCAATGCAATTTGATGATGGAGAAAGACATTTAAGTCCAGAATGATTGGTGTAAAGTACAATGGATGAGACTGTATAGTTGAATTTTCCAGATGATAGAAAATTGACAGTAAAGAAATATATTCAAAATAGATTTTGAAAGAATTGTTGAATGTTTAGCTGTCACTACATATTATCTTGGACACAGTACAGATAATCTGAATGGAAAATTACACTGAAAATGTCTTCCCCTGAGTTATATTTGCTGGTTCTTACATAAAATGTTATTTATAGAACAGATTTTATTGTCTCTTCTCTTGCTTTATTCCTTTATAACCTTCTAGCTAACTGTCCTGACTTCAGACCTCTGTTAGAGCTGCCAGATGTGCTCTCCTGGCCCATGAAATCAAGCGTGGGTGAGACCTGGTGCAGAACAGGAAGGCGACCCATACTTGGTTTCAGAGGCTGCGAGAATACCTGCGATTTAGAAGGAATACCATTTATGTTTATGCAGGCCTTCCAGAGAACAAATAAAATACATTATAGACATAAAAAATAAGAGATGAAATTTGTGATTATATTGCATTTCTGTTCCAATGGAATTTTTAAAAAACACATATTCTGAGTAAATTGAACCAGGTTGACAGCTAATCCTTTGATGTCTCTGTTAATGATTTTAAAACATTATACAAATCCAGAACTGTTTACTCCTTCAAAGTATACCTCCTCTTCTCCCACTTCTCTTGGCTATTGTGTTCCATTTGCCCTTGCTCTGGACTAGTTCCTTGGGTAACTAACAGAGATGGGTGGACAGAGATGCCATGACAGGAGTATGGATTTTGCTGGGTCCTCATTTCTGCTTGGGCATCTATCAACTCTTTTTCCAACATATTTTTGTTTCCCACACAGCCCCACTCACAGATGCTTGCCTATAGGGCCAAAAATCTCTAGTTAGCAATCTGCCAGAATCCTGCTTTTTTGTGTAGGAGATTGGAGTTTTTTCAAATAATCCATCTGGTAAAATGTAGAGAAGTAGAGAAACTGAGGTAAATAAAATGTATATTGTTAAATACTTTATTGCATACATTGTACCTATGCTGATAATTAATTTATAGACTATATCTGTTGAGCTGGTGTTGGTTAAGGCTTTATTTGCTTGTTTGTTTGTTCTATACTCTTTAAAAACTTTTGTGGGTGAGTAGGGAGGGTATAATGGTGTTGATATATGTTGTCATCCCTTAGGCCAGAGGAACCATTTCACAATTACTTTTTATTTTCTCAACAAGAACTCTGAAGGCCTGTATCTTTGGCACAGAAAATTAAGCTATAAAGACAAGTTTTGCCAAGTATATATTACATATCTCCTGGCCATGGATTTTGGTAGGCTGCGAGAAAAAGATGAAATTCATTTCCAAAGAAGATTTATTTTGTATTTCCTTAATTGACTTCCATATTTGTAATACATTTTCTATTTATAAATGGAATTTCTTTGTTCCACTTAAGGTACCTTAATTTATAAACACACAAAATTAATAAAGGACATTTCCCCATTTTGTTGGGTTCTGAGAAGAATAAACCAAATTCTTTGCCCAGGCTTTTACTTTGTTGGAAAATGCATTGGAGAAACATGGTATTCTTTGAATTATCTCAATTAAAGAGCTTCTCCTGGACATTCTAAAGAAGTGCTGTCTGGTAGATTTTTCTGTGTTGACAGAAATGACCTACAATCTGCACTAATCTGACAGACATTAGCCACAGGGCGCTTGAAATATGGCCAATGAACTAAATTTTAAAATTTATATAGCAACATGTGATCAGTGGCTACTATATTGTAAAGCATAGTTCTAGAGTACTTTATTTAGATAATTTTTTATAGATTACAAGTTTACCAAAATTCAGCTTTATCTATTCTCTTATGAATTTGATAGGTTTTGGTTAGTGGCTTAAGTTTATGTATTTTAGAGCAGTTTTAATACATTACCATGTATTTTGACTTAGTACTTTTAGGCTGTTACTAAACCAAACACAATACCATCAATTGGATAATTTATAGATAACAGAACTTTTTATCTCACAGCTCTGGAGGCTGGGACGTCTAAGGCACCAGCAGATTCATTGTTCGATGAGGGCCTGTTTCATGATTCCTAGATAATACCTTCTCACTTTGTCCTAACGTGATAGAGAGGGCAAGCAACTCCTTCAGGCCTCTTTTATAATGGCACTAATTCCATTCTTGAGGTGTCTGTTCTTGTGACTTAATCACCTCCCAAAGGCCTCCCCTCCTAATACCATCAACTTGGAGGTTAGGATTTCAACATACAAATTTTGGGGCAACACAAACATTCAAACCATAGCATTCTTATACCATAAACTACTCACAAAATACAGAGTGAGCTAAAACAATTCTCCAAGTTTTAAACAATTTATATGGTTGCCACTTTATTTTTAATGAAAACAAATTAGATTTATGCTGAAAGCTAAAAGCTGGCCAATTATCAAGTGATCCCACAGTTACTGAGTGTTACTACTTGGACAGCATTAAATAAACCATTCTTTAAGTTACAAAAAAAGGATTTGAGGTGATTCCTCTCTTCAATGATCTTATAGTCTTGATAGAAAGGCAAAACTAGCAGTTGTGAAATAATTAAAAATAAAGCAGTGCTAAACTCTATTATGTAAAATAGGAGTATATATGAAGGAGAGATCAGTGTGGATCATAGTAGCCAATCTCTGCACTTTAAAGTTAAAAGGACTCTTAGAAATCATTCATTTGGAGTTTTAGAAATAATGAAATTGTATTTTGTCAGGTTTACATAGTCAAGATTTCACAGCCAGCTAATGACATGTCCAGTGCTTGAATAAAGGTCTCCTGACCCTCAATTTTGTGATCACTTTTTACTGGTTAGCCTTATACCTCCTATTGGAGGAGTTTGTCCTTAACAATTCATTAAGAGATAGCTTGGGGTCAGCAATTATAAACCGAGTTCTATTGCAAATATCAGTTTCATGTAGCAGAGTATTCCCTAAACTTTAGTTGTTTACTCAACACATTCACAATGTTTTTTTCATATCCTTCTACCATCTGTAATATTATTTATCCTTTTTTTCCATTTAAAATTCATTACAAGGAAAATGAAAGGCCAGAATTATTTGTCATAAGTAAAATGTAACTAGGAAGTAAACACCTGAAAAATAAAAGCTAAGCTATAAATTCCCAGGCAGGCACTTTGCCTAAGCCAGAGGACTGTTCCCTTTCTTATAAAGGAGATTAGTGAATAATGGAAAAATATTGATGCCATAGTCCTACATTACTATAAAGAGCAATCGTTTACTTTACCTCCAGTTTCAAAATTGTGAGATTTACAAGGTCCAACTGTGGAAGCTAATATATGTCCTATTGACCTCCTTATGGCTGTTTTGTGACTGCCTTAGGAAGAAATTAGCCCTGGACCTGCAGTTCTGCATGAGCTCATGTGCATGTCTGCATGAATTTGTGTGTCTGTATTGGTTGGTGGCGGGGATTAGGGAATGGTGGTTACTTTTTAAATTGTGTAATAATTGTGTACATTTCCTGATTTTCTTTCTTCATTAAAACAAAGCTCTTTTGAACTGGTTGCTTTTGTCCTTTACGAGGGAAAGTAATTGTATAGTTAATCCTACTTTTTTCTAATGTAATTAAATGGAATTTAGATAGATTATCTCTCCATATACAAACATGCAATTCTTATCATTTATAAAGCAAAAAAACACTAAAAACCCTTTTATTGTTTTTGTTAGAGCAGTCGGGGCACATTAATAACTCTGAGGCTTATGAAAGAATGACATGCATTTTTCTCTTAAAGATGAAGAATGCTGTCAAAATATACTTTTAAAAATTAAGAAAAATAAAGATGATTCCTACAAATATCAAGTGAGGATATTTCACAGTTTTTTTAACCCATTAATGAGAACCCTCAGTATGGTGAATCAGTTGTAAAGAGACTTTGGAAAGCAGATATTTGTATAGTTAGTTTGGAAAAGTGTGATGAAATATGTTTGCTGAGTTAGAGAAAATGCTCATTAATGTCCCCCAGGGCAATAAAATCTTAATCTTTGAACATATATTTTCAACCAGAGAGGAAATGGTTTGTGTCACTACCAGACAAAAATATACAAGTTAAAAGTAATCTGACCAACTCTAGGTACTGACCAATAGTAAATGGTAAATAAAACAATGACATATTTCCTGGTTCTTGGGAACCCAGGTAATTTTTCCCCTCAGGGTTTATTTGGCAAAGTCTGGTGACATTTTTGGTCTTGGCACCTGGAGAGTGCGACCATCATCCAGCATACAGTCCAGGGATGCTGCTAAACATCCTATAATATAAAAACATCAGTTATTTCTGCCTCCTCTCATACCCCCAGAGAAAGATTATCCCAGCCAAAATGTCAGTGGTTCTCAAGTTCAGAGACACTACCCTAGAGAATTAAATCACCTTTGTACAGGCCTGGTAGTGCTCCAGTATGACACTGAAAGGGCTTGCTGCCATTCTTTTGTCTGTTTTGGATAATTTTTCTTACTAATGCCATAAGATTTTCCATGCAATACAATGTTTTTGTATTGTCTGAATGTACCCAGAGGAAGCAGACATAGTGAGCTAGGCTAGAGCTCTACTTCGTTATTACATTTCTTGTCCCTCTCTCATTCTATTGTTGTTTTCTTACATTTGAATTGAAAAAAAAAATCTAAAAATAAATGGTGAAGAAATGTTAAAACATTCATTATATGTCACTGCGACCATTTTAATGAATGTCATTCCATTTTCTACAGGATAACATTATTTTCAGTTGACTATATCCTTTCCTGATTGACACTATGATCCTTGAAAAATAAATAAAGCTTGATGCACAATAATGTAGTATAGGAAAGAAGTACATATCAGTAAAGCATAGACTCTCCCTGCTCCTAATTTCCTCCGGTTAGAAAGTTAAGGAAAACTGACATATTCTCTCTAAGAAAATATGGAGTTGGAAACACCATACCTCATTATTTTCAACCCTTCAATAGATTGAATTGAAAATCAGCAATTAAGAGCAGTCTTCTCTTATACCTCCAATTTAGTGAAAAGGTAAAAACAGAAGGAAAATTCATTTATAACATACTATGATATTCCTGGAACAACCACTATAATTTTTGTGTATTTGTTCAGACTTTTACTAGGAACAGCCTCATTTTCTTGTCTATTTAACTTAATGTTTTTTAATGTAACATATGTTTCTTGGAATAGACACAAGCATACTGAGATGAGGATGAAGACTTGCTTTTGTACCCAAGAAACTCCTATGTCAGTACCCAGAGTTGTAATTGTAGAGAATATGCAATAGTATATACTAATTTTTCACTTAATATTATACTATCAGAATTTTTTTCATGTTGCCACATTGTTTTCCTAATTATCATTTAATGGCGTGATTTATGTAGATTTAAAAACAGCTCAAGTTTTCTGTAAGAAATACAGTATAAGGCCGGGCGCGGTGGCTCAAGCCTGTAATCCCAGCACTTTGGGAGGCCGAGACGGGCGGATCACGAGGTCAGGAGATCGAGACCATCCTGGCTAACACGGTGAAACCCCGTCTCTACTAAAAAATACAAAAATCTAGCCGGGCGAGGTGGCGAGCGCCTGTAGTCCCAGCTACTCAGGAGGCTGAGGCAGGAGAATGGCGTGAACCCGGGAGGCGGAGGTTGCAGTGAGCTGAGATCCGGCCACTGCAGTCCAGCCTGGGTAACAGAGCGAGACTCCGTCTCAAAAAAAAAAAAAAAAAGAAAAAAAAAAAAAAAAAAGAAATACAGTATAATTTATAGTTGCATTTCTCATATAAGTAATCAATAGGATCACACTCATATACAGGAGTAAAATTATCCTCCAAATAACCTGCACAGGGCCCGGTACTTGCTAGGTGCTTAAAAAATATTGATTTTTCTTTTATTCAAGCTCTAGAATTTTTATACTGGAAGGAATCATGACATTGGCACATTCCTTTTTTCCCTTTTTATCTTTTTTAATAGTAAAGAAACTGAGACCTTGTTAATTTAACTGGAGCAATGTAGAACTCTGTAGTTGAACTTAAAATATTAGGTTCAAGTGCTATCTCTGCCTCTTATTGGCTGTATGATAATAGAGGAGCCACTTTACTTCTTGAGACATTTCTCTATATATTGGAGAGAGAGTTGTATTAGGTAAAATATGTTTAAGATTTAAGTTTTTTTTTTTTTTGCTTGTATCCAAGATCTCATGCTGATAAAATTGATATAAAAATAGTGGTAATGTGAATTAGCACAACCACTAGGAGGAAGAATATGGAGTTTCCCCAAAAAACTAAAAATAGAACTATCATATGATCCAACAATCCAAGTTCTGGGTATATATCAAAAAAATGTATATCAAAGAGTTATCTTCCTCCCATATATATTGCAGCACTATTCACAATAGCCAAGGTATGGAATTAACCTAAATGTCCATCAATGGATTGATGGATAAAGGACAGGTGGTACATTTACATAAAGGAGTATTATTTAGCCATAAAAAATGAAGTCATTTTATTTACACAGAACAGGAAGACAATATGTTTAGTGAAATAGGCACAGAAAGATAAATATTGTATATTGTCACTCATGTGGGAGCTAAAAATATTTTGAACTCGTGGAGATGGTAGAGTGGTTGTTTCAAGAGGCTGGGAAGGGTAGTAGGGAGGAAGGATAAAGTGGGGATAGTTAATGGGTACAAGTATACAATTATGTACAATGAATAATATCTAGTATTTTGTAGCACAATAGGGTGACTATAGTTAAACATTTATTATATATTTAAAAATAACTGAAAGAGTAGAGTTGGAGTGTTTCTAACACACATACATAATAAGTGGTTGAGGTGATGAATACTCCAATTTACTTGATTTGATTATTGCACATTATATGCCTATATCAAAACACTACATGTATGCCAAAAACATATACAACTATTATATACCCATAATCATTAATTTTTTTAATTTAAAAATCTATGATCTCTTTAAGGACAAAAATTTTCCAAGGCAAGTATTAATCTACTAAATAAGCTCACTGTGTAAAGAGCCCCAGAGTACTGTAAAATAATATGTATTCATTTGGAAACAAAAACTGGTATTTTAATAGCACACTTCAAACATTTTAGGTGGGTTTTTACTATTAATCTTTAGTTACACTTTCAGGTAGATGGTATGCTTCTCTGTTTATTTAAGGAAACTTCAACTGAGTGAAGTTGCCACATTTTTCTAAATAACTCATCTAGTATATATTCCATTATGCCAATGTCTAGAAAACTGATGTGTTCATTCAAAAACATTACTTCAACCTGTCAGTCGCAGTCTTTTTCTTACCTCTTTACAGTTTAGGAAAGCCCTTTTGGGAATGGTTTTGTGATCCATGACTATTTAAAAATCTCATCAGGGAAGTAGGAAATAATTTTCTTCTTATCTCACATGAATTGTTCTTGTAGCAAAGAGACTGTCAAAAACATTCTCTTCATCATTCTTCAGGAAAATGTTAAGCATTGAGGGCAAGGAAGCCCCTTAAATTAGAGACCCAGAGGTATAGTAGAAAGTGTTCCAGAGTTGAGATGAGAGTTCTATACTCCTGTCTTATCACATATACTGACTGGTGTGATTCAGCTAATTTCCAGGAAGAGCAACTATAAAAGTGAGGGAGGTGCACCAGATGATCTCCAAGATCTTGCACTCTATTTTCTACTCTCTCCTTGTGTATCTTCCCCACCCACTTTACTGTTCTGTGCAGGGAAGGGAGATCTGTAGCTCTGTTGTATTAAAATAAAAACTTTAGACAAATATAGCAGAGTTTAGTTGAGCAAGGTATAAATCAATGTGGGCAGGGAGCATTTGTGGATAAAAAATAGAGGTGAAGCACAGAAACAGCTTGCTTGGTTGCGATTTGCATTTGTCTCGCTTGACCATGGTCTGATCAGTTGGCCACCTGTGACTGACTGAAGCTTGGCTACTGTGACTGACTGAGATTCAGCTAGTTGTTACAAAAGTATACTGCTATGTTAGGCTTCAAGTTAGTTTCTGTACTGTTAGGTTGCATTTTATTATGTAAAGAGTCAAGTACAGAGGCATTCACAGGCCAAATTTAGTTTAAGAATTTTCCCTTTTTGGTCAGCCTCTCAATTTTGAGAGATTTGACCAAAACCTTGGACATGGATTCTACTCTTTTGCCATCATAAATTGACTTACTTGGTCTTAGTATGGAATTTCCAAGTCAGTTCAGTAATTCTTTATGATCCTGATGATCTAATCAAAGTGAGACTATTCAAGGATTGCTAGATGGCTGCATACACAAATTTAATACTTGAGAGGAGACCGCACATCATGGGAACTATTATATAATGACCATCAGGATAATAATACCAAAAGACCTAAGTGTACTCCATAACAGGAGCCCCTACAAACTGAACCAATCAAAATCAAGCAAATTGAAGTTGAACTAATATAGACAGTTCAGTAGTATTTGAATCCAGTTGATCACAGTTGGTGTTTAGGATGTGATGGTGATTAAAGACCATAGTTCACTGTAGAATTATCTGATTTAAGAGGAATACAATTTTGTCGTTAGCCAGTTATTTTAAGTTATGGTAACCTGGAGACCCACTAGAAGACATAAAGATTAGAAAACCCTGGAAAAGCCAGGCTTGCCACTTACCACTTACGATGTCTGCAAACCAACTGTTAGTGGTTCCTATACACATTATGTGTTCCTATCTCTTGAGAAATTTCATTGATTATTTGATGGCAGGGTTTCAAAAAACAGGTTTCAGCCAACTTTTAAATTATGCTTTCAGTAGTAGCAAAAAAAGGGGAAATATAGATACATCATTCAGTTTTGTTCAATACCTTACAAAAGCCCCTAGCATGACAAAAAAGGAAATCTAAAACTGTATGATGTTTCATTAAGTGCTTTTTGCTGAACATGTATGATTTTATCCACCATTCAGAGTGATTTCTATCAGTATGAACCCCTAGGAGGCCTTGTTGGCCACAAAGTCCAATATTTTTCTACAATTTACATATAGTTTCAAATTCCATGCTACAGGTACTCCACTACCACCCAAGAGTGAGCCCTCATTAAACCTCATTGGAGTCTTTCCTCATTGGAAACTAGATTATCTTTACAAACCCAACAATTGCTCCAGTTTTTTGCTAGAGCATAAGCCTTAACTTAAAAAAAAAAAAATCCACAAATTGTAGTCCTACAGACTTTCCTGCAGGGAAAAGGAAAAGATTAGGGCAGCATCAAATGAGGAAAAAACAAAAAGGGTAGTCCTTTCATAATGGCATAGAAAAGAAGCCTTTTTCTGTAATCTTTGGAAAGCCGTTCACATTTAGGATGCCATTTGCTTCTGCAGAGAAACTTCCCTGGTCAGCTTTCCGTAAAAGTCTCCAATGAGTATGCAGCTGTAAGAGTCTGGAGGGTCATTTTCAGTTGTGAGATAATTTTGCTGCAGTGAGGGCGGTGAAAAGAAGTTGGTATGATCCCTTTCAATGGAATTCAAGGGCAGTCTCTCTCTGATGTCATTTCCAGAAGACCTAATCTCTAAGTTCTAGATCTTCAAAGATTTGGTTGTTCTCAGTTGGTGAATTATAAAAAGCTTCCTTTACCTGGTGAAAATACACTTTTCCATAATGCATTAAAGCCTTATAGCATTTAGTCATATCAAGGTTTAGGAGACCAAAAGATACATGAGGTCCCATCATTAAGGACAGAGACTTTTCAGTGACTATTTCATAAGAGATCAACTTATGTTTTCCACTGAGGGTGGATCTGATTGCCATCAAGGCCAATGGTAATAACTTTGGCCAAGGCAATCTAATCAATTCAGTTAACCTCGCCAGTTTCAGTTTTAAGATGCCATTTGTTCAACCTTTCTAGAAGACTGAGGGTGAAAGAGATAGTGGTAATTCCATTGTGTTCATACCACCTTATTTAATTGCTTTATAAATTATCCAGTAAAGTGTGTACATCTACTGCTGGAGATTTTTGCCAGGAATGTCCCATGAAGGAAACATATTTTTGAATATCCTTTTAGCTACTCTTATAGTATTGGACTTCCTGTGTGGAAAGTCCCAACTGGGGAACATAAACTATTGAAAAAAATACAGGGCCGGACACAGTGACTCACACCTGTAATCCCAGCACTTTGGGAGGCCAAGGCAGGCAGATCACAAGGTCAGGAGATCGAGACCATCCTGGCTAACACAGTGAAACCCCGTCTCTACTAAAAATACAAAAAATTAGCTGGGCGTGGTGGCAGGCGCCCGTAGTCCCAGCTACTCAGGAGGCTGAGGCAGGAGAATGGTGTGAACCTGGGAGGTGGAGTTTGCAGTGAGCCCAAATAGTGCCTCCAGCCTGGGCGACAGAGCGAGACTCCTCAAAAGAAAAATTCATATCCCACTGAAAGTAGCAATTAAATGGAATCTCTATAAATGTTGAAATGGCCCATTAGGTAGCAGAAATGTACCCCCTGTGGTTTTGATTTTCTTCCCAGAATTATGAGTTTGACAAACCAAACATTGGTTATGAATTATTTCAGCAATTTTATAAGTTACCACACCAGTTTTTCATAATTTGTATCATTTTGTTTACTCCATGACAAGTTATAGAAGGCAGAACTTTTAATAATGGAAGCTGTAAGGACTCGGAAAAAACCAGGCCGTCATCTAGACTTCCCATGAGTCCATGCTGAACATTGATTTTACATCCTTCTAAGTACCAGTTTTGTTTGTTCAATTCAGGTGCATAGCACTGTTTCTCAAGTAAGTTATCATAGGTAATGTTAAAATAAAAATTTAGACAAAATAAATTTAATAGGTTTATTTGAACAAAGAACAATTTAAGAATTGGGTAGTGCTCAGAATCAAAAGATTCAGAGTGCTCTGCTACAGCCATGCAGGTGGTGAGCTTTCTTCACATGGAGGGAAAACAAGTAAAATATACTAGATTAGTTTAGAGCAGAAGGACACTAGTCAGAGGTTAGATGGTAGTTCCTGATTGGTAGTGTCTCTAGTTTCATTATAGTCTTTACATTGGGCTCTGGTTTGCTTATAGGAACCTAAAGCACTGGGGCTGTCTCAGTGTAATGGCTTCTATATTAGGATTTTTTTTTTAAAGAAACAATTCCCCCTTTTTTCATCTTCTCTTTTATGAGATTGACCAAAATATAGGCATAAGCACCACTCCCTGCACCATCATGGCTGGGTTGTCTTTTTCTTGGTGTGGAACTCGTAAGTCATGATGTCAGGCTTATTAAAGAAAGGTTCCTTTTATTTCATTTTTGTACTCTAATTGCAGTGAGACCATCTGATGTACCATCAATGGCTGTGGACATGTGTTTAAGACTCTTGAGAGAATACAGTGCACAAAGGTGATTGTAATGATGACGGTCAGGAGGATAATATCAAGATACCAACGCATTCTCTTTAGCCAATTTCCCAATGAACCAAACAAACCAGCTAAAATGAAGTAAAGAATCAACCAGAGAGGGATTCAACTGGTTTTAGCCATGCGGTCCATTAACTTATAGTAATTGAGTTTCTGCAATACGAGAGGTATTTATTCAGGTACAACAGGATATGTTAGTTATTGCACTGACTCCTCCTTTTTCAGCCAATAGATGGTCCAATGCAATCTGATTAGCTAAAACAACTTAAGATAATTTAGAGGTTTTTCTTGGGCAATCATAGCCTTAGATGTAGAGTCAGCTATAGTAACTTATGTCAAAGACAAATTTCTGATCATCACGTTATTTGCATTCACCCCAAGCCACAGGGAAAGATACCTAAAAAATGATGCCCACCTAGTAGGGTTGACATCTGCTGTAAGTTTCTTTTTAATCTATAATGTAGTTTTAGAGGCATAGACCAGTGTTTAGCTTCTGATTGATTATAGTTTGACAATGATACTATTAAAATACTTAGTCTGCATTGGTCTTTCATTCTCTATCAAGGTATGGGGTGGTCCAAGCATATGGCTGAGAGTTAAATAACCTCCACAGATAAAGATGTACCCTAGGGGTGCGCATAAGGTTTCTCCTTGGGTAATTTTATTTGTGAAGGTATTAGTTACAATAGAGGCACTGACCATTTGTAACCAAGAATCTGATACTGAGTTATTACATACTAGAAGTCTGCAAAAATACATAGGTGGATAGAAATTCTTGCAAAAGACTCTCTTAAAGTCCTTTTTTTTTTTTTTTTTAACCAGGTAGCCTCCATATAATACAGTCAACTAACTTGGACATTGGCCATCCTAGTCTATGGTTGGGTTAGATTAAAATAAGTATAAGAATAAATGGCTCTAGAAATTCAGTGACAGTGTGAACTAAAGGATCTCTAAAATCATAGGATGATTTTGGCTTAGCATGGCAAATCCAGCTTTTAAGTAAATTTCCTCCAGAAGCTATTGACTGTGATATTCCAATTATGACATAATTTTACCACCCACAGATAAAAAGGAAGAAAAAGAAACAGGAGAGAAAAAAATGGGGGCTTAATGATAGGGAGGGAGATTCTTGATCCATGATCTTAGGAAAACAGTCCATCTACTTCTGGGGAGAGATTTTCCTGGTGAGTTTTACTGAAACATTGTCAACTGGTGTACATTTCCAAAAGGCTGAGGTAAGTTAAAAAACATGAATTTAAGACTTAAGGCCTTGAAGCTTTGTTGCTGTGTGAGTGATGAGAAGAACATAATACGCTCCCTTCCAATGAAGCTCAAGGGAAACCTCTCTTTGGTGTCATTTCCAAAAGACCCAATCTCTAGGTTGTAGGTCATGGAAAATCTATTGATCAATCAATAGGTCCTGGTAGGCTTTCTTTTACCTGGCAGAAGTATACTTTGACATGTATCAAGGCTTTGCAATATTGAATTATACCAGAGGTTTCAAGATACTTCAGGTTTAATTGTTAAGGGTATAGGTCTTTCACTTACTATTTCATAAGGTGTCAACTTGTGCTTTGATTTTCAGTAGGGGTAGATCTAATTGCCATTAAAGCTAGTAGTAATGCTTTTTGCCAAGGAAATCTAATAGATTCCAATGGCCGATTTTAGTTTTAGGATACCATTTGTTCATTCAACCTTTGCAGAAGACTTGGGATAATAAGGATAATGCTAGTGCCATTTTGTAAAACTTTATTTAGTTGTTTAATAATTTGTCCAATAAAATGAGTTTCTCTATCACTGAAAATCTTCCCAGAGGCACTCCATGAGGGAAATGCATTCTCTCATAACTTTTTGCTTCTTTTGTGTCATTGACCTTCCTGCAGGGAAAGGCTTCAATCTATCCCAAGAACAGGCATACAATTATATGAACATACTGGTAACTCATTGGGGTTGGCAACTGAATGCAGTGCACCTGGAGGTGTTCCAGTGGTCCAGCAGGTGATGGTAGTATAGTTCCAGAAACCTTGTTTTTTTCCAGGATTATGAATCTGACAAATCAGATATTGGTTATAAACTGTTTTTGCAACAATCACTTCAGCAATACTTTTTCATAATTTGTACCATTTTTGTCTACACTCTGGTGAGTTGTGGAGTATAGAGTCTTTAATTGCAGTGATTTTAAGGACTCAGGGAGGACGAGGCAGTTTTCTGGGCCCTCAGTGAGTCCATATTTAGTACTAAGTTTGTATTTTTTTAGTGCCAACTTTGCTTCTCTAGTTTAGGTGCAGAGCATTGTTTATTAAATACATTATCATAGGTTATTTGAATCAATCTTATGAAGTTCATTTAAATGGCATATACAAACACTTTCAGAAATAGCTAACTTACCATGGAAATCCACTAGGGCAGTTTCTCCTTATTTAGGGTCAGGTTTATGAGTGTGAGCTTCAATTTTAATAATAGTAACTTGTGAGGGCAACAAAGCAGGAGAAAGAAGCTCATTCACTTGGGGTCACTTTTTTATTGAGGTCCTACTAGAAGTGAGGAATATTCTTTGTTTCCATAATATGACAACATTATGGACCACCCCAAAGGTATATCTACTAGCTGTATAAATTGACTGATTTGCCCTTAGATATTTCACAGGCCTAACTGAAAACATGTCACTCTGCTGGTTGGGCTGACTTAAATTGGGGAAGAGTTTTCTTTTCTATTAGTTTATATTGAGTTGTCATAACACACACTGCTTGGTATTTTCCTTCTGAATTTTTGACATAAGATCCATCAACAAAAAGCATTAGCCCAAAATTATATAATGGAGCATCCTGTAAATCTGTATGAGGGGTCAATAGCTATGATGTCACATTTACACCATTGTGGTCCTCATCATCACCAGACAAAGATGGTAAAGTAGCAAGATTAAGTAGTTTGCAGTATTTTAGATGGAGACTATGAAGAGACAGAAGAATAATTTCTCAAGATGTTAGTCTGCTTGCTGAGAACTCTTGAGTGAATGAAATTTAATAGTCTTTCCACAACATGTGGAGCTTGAAAATAAAGTTTATTTCCTAAAACTAGCTCTGGTAAAACCTCTACCAATCTGACTGCTGCTGTCACTGCCTTTAATCAATAGCTGCTGAGTCTAATTGCAGGCTCTAATAAATGGTGGATGGGTCTGTGTTTTCCTCCATGTTTTTAGCAAGAACTCCTAAAGTTGGCTGTCATGTTCATAAATAAGATGAAAGGTTTGGTATAATTTGAGAGTCCTAACATAAGAAGTTGTTGTAGGGCCACGTTTTTTTGGCTGAAGGTCTGCTCATGGCCTCCCAAGTAAAGACTCTGGGACAAAGTATTTTGTAAATTAATAAATGGGAGGTGTCAAACAAAAAAAATTGGACCCAAGACTTAAAATACCTACAAGTCCAAAGAAACCTCTTAATTGTCTTTCAGTCATGGGTCTTAGGAAACTTCCAGGTGAGAGGGAATTCCTTCTTCAGTCAGATTATTTCCCAAATAATGAACCCGTTTTTCCTGGAAAACTGTAGCGTTCCCATAGAAGCCTTATGCTCTTTGTAAGCTAGTTGTTGCAGCAAGTAAGTTGAATCTGTTCCTGGACCTTCTTTAGTAAGAGAGCACAGCAGCAGGTCATCTACCTGTTCATTAAGAGTAGAATTCCTAGGGAATTGTAAATTTGCCAAATCCTGATGCAATATCTGAGAAAAATAGGATGGCACTTCAGTAAACCCCTGTAGCATTACAATCAAAGTACACTGTTGATTTTTCCAAGTAAAGACATGTAAGTATTGACTCTATCAACTGGGGTACTAAAGAAGACTGAGCAAAGACTCACTGCTGTCAACCATTTTGAATGTGGGGTTACATTACACAAAAAAATAGAGGTTGGACCACTGGAAATCTTGGTATTACAATCTTATTTACTATATGCAAATCTTGAACAATTTCATACATTGAGTTTTTTAACTGGTAGGATTGGAGTGTTATAAGGGCTAGTGCAAGAAATTGTAAGTCTTTGTTTAAGTCCTTTATGATGGTAAGAATTGCTAAATAGCTACTGGTTTTAGTGGACATTGAGGCAATTTAGGTAGGGGCTTACAATAATCTACTTGGATTTTTATAAGTTCAACATCTTTAATTTTTCCTATTTCAGTTGAAGAAGTCCACAAATATTTAGGTACTTCAGAAAGGTCAGGGTTTATATAGGTTTGAGTTTCCATGTTATCCACATGTTATGCCTATAGGGAACAGAAAAGTTCAGGTTTAGAAGAGTTAGGAAATTTGAAGATTCTGTCTCCTGCTGAAGAAAATTTTATGTGACCACTTGATTTAGAGAGCAAGTTTTGTCCCAGTAGATGCACTGAGGCAGTATCATGTAGTAAGAAGACATGTTTTTCTGAAAATGGTCCAAGTGTCAATTGAACAGGTTCAGACATAGGGACCTGTTGCACTTGATTTCAAACCCCACCACAGAAAATTCTCTTTACTTTGAGGGATTCATTGATTTATGAGGATGGGGTTTAAAGTAGATACATTTTCTACCAATAATGTACAGTATTCCCCCGTTAATCTGAATCTTAATTTTGTCTTGTTCATTCAGAGGTATTATGGGAGGCAGTTTAGGGGAGAATTTCTTGAAGCCCCATCAGTGTTGGTGATTATTCTGGGAGTCAAATCCCAGGGGGCTTCCTGAAGTAGAGAAAGTCTGGGCAAAGATAAATGAGTGTATCAGATGACTGGTGTAACAGTGGACAGTTTCTGTTCTAGTGGCCTGGCTGTTTACAGTAAAGACATCTCAATCCACAGGTTTCTTAAGTTTGAGACCTCTTGGTTTTGATTTACAGTGCACACAAAGAAATCTTCTTGGTCCCTATAGTTGTTGTAACTGTAAAGACATGAGACTATTTGCTTTTTGATTGTTCCATTATTCTAGAGTCTTCTCAAAATGTCCGGCTAGGGATCAAAATGTTCAGCTAGGAACACTAATTCAATCATATCTGTACTTTCCCATCTTAGTTTATGTTTTCTAATTAAGCTGCTAAATTCAGGGCAAACAAATTGTTCCATTTATAAACAGAACAATTAAGGCTATTTCAATTCCTTTAGAAAACACCCCTTGTTGTATTTCAAGCCTGAAGAGTGTGTGTGTGTGTATATGTGTGTGTGTGTGTGTGTGTGTGTGTGTGTGTTTTGTATGGTTTGTTGGTTGGTTTTGAGACAGGGCCTCACTCTGTCACCCAGACTGGAGTACAGTGACTTGATCTTGGTTGACTGCAACCTCTGTCTCCTGGGCTCAAGCAATCCTCCTGCCTTAGCCTCCCAAGTAGCTGGGACTACAGGTGCATGCCACCTGTAGTGGCATGTAGTGCAGGCCTAGCTAATATTTGTAGTTTATGTAGAGATGGGGTTTCACCAGATTGCCCAGGATAATCTTGAACTCCTGGGCTCAAGCAACTCACTGGCTGTGGCCTTCCCAAGTGCTGGGATTACAGGTATGAGCCACCACAGTTGGCCCCCTGGAATGTAAATAAATAATATTTCTAAACAGACTTTAATCTAAAACTAGTTCAAACTTGTTCATCCTGTGTTTTTTTTTTTTCTGTAAGATTGTATGATAGACCAGTCAATCTGGAAAATTCTTCAGAATTGAATATAAAAGATTTTCAGCAATTATTTCCAGCTCTATTTGGCCCTCCTCTTGAGGAGATATTCTAGGGGTCTTTAATATTCTCTAGATTTTCCTATTCCACTCCTGCCATCTGTTTATGAGCTTCACAGGGCCCCAATATCATATGAATAAATTGATAAAGATCAGGGATTCCTGGATCATATGCTCCAATAAGGATTCTTGAGTTTTTCAGTAAAGTACTCAAGATTTTCCTTTGGATTAGGGAAGTCTTTTGCATTGGCTGTAAGTTCAGTTTTAGGATATGGAGTAAAGGTAGTTACAGAAGGCAGGCCTGCTAGATTGCACTTTGTAAGGCATTTGTCTGATTTCCTTTTGTCCATTATCTTCAGGGTAAGAAAGGTAGTTGAGCAAAAGGGTTAGTGGACTTAGAGTATATAGGTAAGGACAAAATGAATGAACAGTCAGGGTTAATTCAGTCAAGGTACAGTCCTTTTATGTAATGTTCTCAGTTTGTTGCTTAAGCTTTTCATTTGCCTTAGAGAAGGAAGATTTTAGAAAGGCAATTTTTGATTCATTTAATCTAGTAGATGTTTCTGCATGCCAATTAAAAAATATATCACATTGCTTTTGAGGAGTTTTGGATCCTTTCTTTTTTAATGTGCCTCACAAGTGAACAATTTTACCTAGGTGAAGACCTTCTTGGCTAGGCACAGTGGCTCACACCTACAATCCTAGCACATTGGGAGGCCAAGGCCAGCAGTTCACTTAAGGCCAGGAGTTTGAGACTAGCCTGGCCAACATGGCAAAACCCCATCTCTATTAAAATACAAAAATTAGCTGGGCATGGTAGCATACACCTGTAATCCCAGCTACTCGGGAGGCTGAGGCATGAGAATATCTTGAACCTGGAAGACAGAGGTTGCAGGGAGCTGGCATCACATCACTGCACTCCAGCCTGGACGACAGAATGAAGTTCTATCTCTAAACAACAAAAAAGACCTTCTTATTGTGGCCACTGTGATACTCTAATTCTAAATTATCTTTGATAAGCTTAATGCATTTTTCTAAAAATATAAAAATTCTGGGTCCATAATTCTTATACAGACTCTTTGATTCGGAAAAACCTATTATCAAAAAGTACCTGTCCAAGGCCTATAACTGAATCTCTTCCAGTTAGTCATTGAATCCAATCTGATTCTGGACCCTGTCCAGTCTAAGAATTGCTCAAATGAAGTCCAGAGAGTTCAAAACATAATCAGTGTAACTCAGTCTACCACTGCCTTCAGTTACAAACAAGAGAGCAGCGAGCACAGTGGGCTCCAAGGGCACCTCACCTGGTCACTTAGTCTATCTAGGGATCATCAGAGATCTTCTTTGAATCTCACTTATACATCAAAACTGATGAAAGAAAAAATTTAGACAAAATCAATATAATAGAGTTTATTCAAGCAAAAAATAATTCATGAATTATATAGTACTCAGAATAAAAAGATTTTCAGAGTGCTTCACTGCAGCAGCATGGGCAAGGAGCCTTTATGTTGAGGGAAGACAAATAAAATGTGCTTGATTGGTTTAGAGTGGTGAGACCCTAGTCAGAGGTTAGATAGCAGTTTCTGATTGGTAAAGTTTCTAGTTTCATTTTACTGTTTATACTGGACTCTGGTTTGCTTCCGTAGGAACCTAAAGCACCAGGACTGTCTCAGTCTAATGGCCTCTCTGTTAGGATTTTTTTTAAAATAGGATTTCAATTTGAATCAGTTTTATGGAGTTCATTCTAATTGTATATATTAACAATTTCAGTACTGGCTGAGTTAGCATGAAAATCAACCAAAGCATTTCCTTGGTTTCAGTTAATTCTTGTTCTGCTTGACATTTGGTTAGCAGTTTCATAAAACTTGTTTCTTCATTAGGTTCTAGGAATTCTTACCCAGTACAATGGTATGATCAGATTTTTAGAAATTTCATACAATTTCTAGAACACATACTAATCACACATCTGTACAAATATAACCCAAAGGTTTAGTATCACTTATTAGTTGACAATGCTTTTCATGTAATTTAATATACCAAGTAAGCTCATCTCGTTAACACCTCTCTTTTTATAAGGAAAGAGACAAATCTCTGAGAAGTTCCAAAGGCCCGTCAGGAAAATTCCAAAGATAATTTGAAATCAAGAAGTTAATTTGAAATTAAGTTGAAAAGAAGACAATTTAAAATTTTATTTGAAGGAGTTGGTTAAAAATATCAAAGGTTTAAACATTTGATTAAAATAGGATTACATGTTACAATGAAATAATAGTTATTTAACCAGTGATAATTAAATATTTCAAAGGCAATCACAGGAAGTTTCATAGTTGAAGGACAAACCTTAAGTCTTTAACAGAGACAACACAAAGCACAGGAAATCATCTTGATAAACCCCAGAATCTTTGTTTTCTAGGCCAATTACTTAAAAGGTAAAGAAAAAATTCTCACGATTTCCTATTAAGAGCAGATCAGTACTCCAAAAACTTGTTTTAGCACAGGAAACCAAATTCTAATTTTGCATCTGTGTACTTTTTATATTAATGCTCAATTTTTAGAGAACATCAATAGTTTATTTCTACTATTATAACCAGCTTGATCACACATAAAATTCCTTTCAAAAGATTTCACTTCCAGAAAATTTCTACAGCCTTCTTATATCCCTTCAATTATTTGTTCTGTACTTTTTCTCTTTCTCATTGTAGAACAACCAGGCAATCTAATTTAGGACGAAAAAAAAATACATTTTCCCTTAACAAAAACACATCTTCCAAATCTCATAGCTTAACTTACCAAAAACATATCTCACTTTCCTCACAGGTAGAGTTGTTTCCCTTGTTTCTAATTTTAATGACCATACCTGTTGATTAGAATTTGTGACTCTTAGTAATGTTAATTTATAAGGAAAACCCAGGAAGTACAGCAATTTTGAATTTTCATATATCAACATTTTATGAATATATATTTTATAATTTCTAAAAAATATGTGCTTCCTCCTAGAACAATTTTTCATGTTTGCTAACAGACTGAAATATATTTAACTTTTCTATATAATGAAAAAAAATGCTGAAAATTATATACTTAAAACTTGTTCAGCAATTACTCTTTCAGTATTTTAACTTACTTAGAAATGACTCAGACATTTCACAAATATCTATTACTTAATTTAATATAACATACTTCAAAATTTTAAATTACTGAAAAAGATTTTTTAAACCATGATTGGTTTATTGAAAAACTTTGATCAATTGCGGTGGCACATGCCTGTAATCCCAGCTACTTGGGTAGACTGAGGCAGGAGAATCACGTGAACCCAGGAGGTGGAGGTTACAGTGAGCCGAGATCACATGACTGCACTTCAGCCTGGGCAACAGAGTGAGACTCTGTCTCAAAAAAAAAAAAAAAACAAAACTTTGATACCACATTCACATAATATACTTGTTCTTAACAATTGCGCTTACATTGCTCATTAAACAAAGTAGGCTTTGAAGGATTTCAAAAAATATCACCCTAAAATTTATATATTGGTATACATATTTTTGATATATTGATTACATTCTAGTGCTTGAAAGCACTTAAAAACAGCAAAATGCATAGGCTTTCTGAGTGCCCTCCATTTGCCTAAAGAGGTCCTACAAAAGGAACTCAATTGCTATTAATTGTCTGAAGATTAACTCTTATCACAGAAGAGGAGGTTAGAGGTCCACCATAGCCAAACAGACCTTATCACAAACCATCATCCATTCTTCTAAGGGCCCATTCATCTTTTCAAAAATCATTTAATCTGAGGATATCTTTTTGCTTCACCTCTGACCATCGTATCCATTCTAGCATCAGAGTTGAGGCAAGGAACATTCCTGTACCAGCACATATGCTGACTTGTGTGCTTTAGCTAATTTCCAAGAAGGACATCTCCAAAAGTGAGGGAGGCACACCAGATAATCTCCAAGATCTCATACTCTGTTTTCTTCTCTCTCCACAGGCATCCTTTTTTTCCCTTTTGCTGTTCTATGTGTGTGGGATCTACAGCTCTGTTGTGTTAAAATAGAAACTTTAGACAAATTAAATCTAACAGTTGAACTGAGCAATGAACAATTCATGAAGTACATAGCCCTCAGAATCAGAAGAATCAGAGTCAGACAGAATATCTCTGTCACCCAGGCTACAACCTCTGCCTCCTGGGTTCAAGTGATTCTCCCACTTCAGCCTCCCAAGTAGCTGAGACTACAGGTGTGTGACACCATGCCCAGCTAATTTTTGTATTTTTAATAGAGATGGGGTTTCACCATGTTGGCCAGGCTGGTCTCAAACTCCTGACCTCAAGTGATATGCCTGTCTTGGCCTCTCAAAGTTCTGGGATTACAAGCATGAGCCACTTTTTTTTGTGGTAAGTTTTATTATCATTATTATACCTTTCCAATGATTTCAGCACCATTTCTGGACACAAAGGAGATAAATACACGCAGGACTACACTCTGTTGTAACCTCGGGAAAGTAAACTGGGGGTGGAGACTGTCTATAAGTCAGAGTGAAAGAAAGATAATGTAAATAGAATGTTCCAAAGGCGGTACAGATCCGGAGGGGCTCATAAATTGCTGGAGGAAGATCATCAAAAGAGGAAGGGAGAGTTATGATGAACTACCATAGAATAAATATATAGACTTTTTGTACTGTGGATATAGATTTGAGAAGGTAAAGTCATTCATTAACTCAACAAATATTTACTGAGTGCCTATTATGTGTAAACTCTACTCTGGCTGCTGCTGTTCTGATGACCAATAGGCACAGCTTCTGTCTTTTGTCTGCTCATGACATTGAAGTAAAGTCAGAGACTCAAACAAAGAAACCAGCCAACAAACAGAAGTGCAACACAGTAAGTGCTGAAGAGAAGGCAGCAGAAGTTAGAAATAGCTAATTGACCAAACTGAAAGAGAAAACCATGTAACACGTATTGTGGTTAATATATTATAGAGTGGATGTCAACTATTTTGAAACTAATCAGGGGGTTGAAAAATATTCATTAGAATATGGTTTCTATGATACATCCAATCTAAGATTAATATGAGGTACATAATTCCGAGAATCATGTTTTGGGTATCCCGTTATTAGAACTATGATGAGATGTAGAGCTTTAGAAGAGAGTTAGTTAGGATTTATTCCATGGGAAAGACAGTAAACAAGAGGCAATGAAGTATAATTATGCACCAACTGTAACAGCTTAAGGCATGGACAGTGCTCTGTATTGAGATGAGCTTTAATGCAAAGGTACCTTACAGGGGTTGGGAGCTTAGGTACCCTTTCATTTAGGGGAACACACATTTCTCAAAGGGTAGACTCTCCTGAAATATTCACAAATAGATCATAACTACTTATATCTAGGCTTTGAAATAATGGGGTTTTTGCCTATCTGTAGACAGGATGTTCTGGGAGGAAGAGATAGCTGCACTAACCTTAGGATTTCTCTACCTCTTATCGTATCATTACCAACATAAGCAATCTCCTTTATCCTATAATTGGAAAGAGACCACAGAGGACCGTAACCATGTCTCCCATCCTCTTCAAATTCTTTCCAGTGGTCAGGAGGATGAAGCCATGAAATAGAAAACATTTACTCCCAGGCACTGCCTTTATTCAATTTTAATAAGAAATTGTTACCAGGCATGTCATGCTGTTATTAATTTCAAATTAAAACTTAGACTATGTATGACCTCGTTAAACAGCTATTTTCCAATTCATTTATTTTGGATGTAATTATGACTGATTGCCCAATTCTTACTGGAATAGCTATGTGTAGTTTCATTTTAGTTGAAGCTTTTACAGTAGTAACTGGGGAATATTTTCCACATACATGTATAAGATACCTATTTTTTACCTTATAGTTAGAGGATGACAGACTTGAACATCTGATGTACTTCTCCTTACTGCATTGTAAAATTAATTTGTCTTTTCATGTGGCTATATCTAGGCAGTTTCAACAATTTGAACTTTGTTTTATTTAAGAAATAAAGGAAAATAATCAGCCATGAAGTAGCTAATTTGTTGATATTTTATGTATGTGTGTGTGTCTATACATACACAGTCACATATATAAACATTCTCAGAGGTCAGAATAAAAGTATTATTTGATAAGACATTAAAAATAAAAAGCCATATCAAGGTGTGTGTCACATCCCCATTTTAAAAAATCAGACCCCCTGCATTATTTTTGCACATTGATACTACAAAAAAACTTCATTGATTGTTTTTATTATGTTAAAAGTCTCAGTCTTTCTTTTTGACACTGTGTTCTATTTAAGCCCATCCTTTGTCATCTGAAAGAAATCCATTTTAAATATTGTTTTGGAAGCTAGATTTCTGATGCATTCTACTTGTACTAGACCTTATTTTTGTGTGTGTGATGTACTGCGCAAAATTGTCTATTGATATGAAGCAGGCGTCGGAACGATTTTTCAGCTTTGATCACTAGAATGAATCGATTTTTAACAAGCCCTTGGTATGGCAGCAGTTGCTGATGTTGTGTGTCTGACAACTTCATTGAAGAGCTGCATTTGATTTGCTGTTGCTAAGTGCTCTCTTTCAGTGAGCTTGTCTGTGAAGACTTCCTCAACTAACTGAAGGTCATTTATCGAGTTAGAAATTGCTGTTAAATGTTATTTACTGATTAAAATATAATTATAGGCAGTCTCCATTACACAGAATCATCAATTTGCCATTAGTGCTACTTGGTGTAAGCTTTGAAAATGCTAATGAAACTGAAAACTAGCTTTCCAACTGAACATGCTGATTACAATAAAAAGGTATTTGTTCACTTTGAATGTGCAAGGTTAGTGACAAAATCCACTGTGGTGTTACTTTTTTCTTAGTGCTTGCTATTTTTTGTGTTCAGCCAGTAGACTAGATTATAAGGCATTGTTGTGCAATCAGAAGTCTCCAAAATTGTGAGCATTCTAACAATTGGAAACATGAAATTATAACACCACTGACTATTTATGTCCGATATGTGAGCTGCACCATGGACCAATATGCTAAGGTAAAGAAATAATTGTTGTCACTGGATTCCTGAAAGTAGCAATAGAATGAGATTGTCAGTCCTTCCTCGTTTAATCCTTATTTGATTTCTACAGTCACTTAACAAGCCAAACTGTGTAAAATGTCAATAAAGACAAAGTCTTTATTATTTTTTAAGAATTCTCATTAATATTACTGAAAGCTTATTCATCAAACTATTTTACTCCATTATTTTAATCTGTTAGGAAGTAGGAAGTAATGCATTAGGAGACTTATGTGTCTAAGTTGTATGAGCGTATATATGTAATACGAGCTCTTTGAAGCTTGGAGTTCATTTTTCTAAAAAAAAGTTTTTAGCCTAGTTTTTAGGTATCTTAGCATTGTCCTTTTCTTGTAGGATTTCGCTAAGAATTTAATGTCTTTTAAATATATTGACAACATGACCCCAGAATATTCATGATTTCTTCTTCCCTTTTAAAATATATACTTTAACTTTTTTCATTAATCTAGAGATTTTCATTTTGACCCAAGACTGACAATTTTAAGAGGATTTTTGACAGCTGTGACTGTCAAGAACAGAACAGAATAAATGATTCAACTGGGTAAATCCAAATAACCAACTTTCCATAGCAAAATATATATATATTTTTCTGGTTTTTAGAAATAAATATGTCAAATGAATATAATTGTATTTGTCCTGAGCCCACTTTCCTGAGAGGATTGAGTTCTAACTGCTTATCAGCCCTTTCACTGCCATGCAAGGATTTAGAACAGAAAGGAAACAAACATTCTATAGTTTCATAGGCATTGATCAGTGTAAAAATTTACTTTCCCATTAAAATAGTTTAAGTAACTAGAAAGAAGCTAAAATCATAATGAACTTTGAGTTTTATTTTACAGTCAAATTATGAATGAGAATCAGATAATGGCATTGTTTTATTTTTATTTATTTATTTATTTGAGACAGAGTTTCACTCTTGTCACCTAGGCTGGAGTACAATGGCATGATCTCTGCTCACTGCAACCTCCACCTCCCAGGTACAAGTGATTCTCCTGCTTCAGCCTCCCGAGTAGCTGGGAGTACAAGCATGCGTCACCATGCCCAAGTAATTTTGTGTTTTTAGTAGAGATTCTCGTGTTGGTCAGGCTGGTCTTGAACTCCCAACCTCAGGTGATCTGCCTGCCTTGGCCTCCCAAAGTGCTAGGATTACAGGTGCGAGCCACTACACCTGGCCTAATGGCAATTTTTTTAACATCATATTTATCTTTTTCCTTTCTGTCATCTTTGCATATGCTTCTTATTTTGCATGTTAAACTGGAATAATGGGAAAAAAATCTGAGTTTTTCTGTAAAATATATGTTGAAGCATCAAATGTGGTGGGTACCCGAAACACTGTTTGTTAACAATTTTTTTTTGTCAATTATCATTTCACTCTCTGTAATAAGTTTAATCAAAAGAAACAACTCAGTGAGTTTCTGTGTTTATTCTGTTTCCTTGGGTGATCTCTTGGTCTCTGTATTCTTTAAGAAACACATTCACATTATATTCTTTTTTTTTTTTTTTTTTTTTTTTTTTTTTTTTTTGAGACGGAGTCTGGCTCTGTCGCCCAGGCTGGAGTGCAGTGGCGCGATCTCGGCTCACTGCAAGCTCCGCCTCCCGGGTTCACGCCATTCTCCTGCCTCAGCCTCCGGAGTAGGTGGACTACAGGCGCCCGCCACCACGCCCGGCTAATTTTTTTGTATTTTTAGTAGAGACGGGGTTTCACCGTGTTCGCCAGGATGGTCTCGATCTCCTGACCTCGTGATCCGCCCGCCTTGGCCTCCCAAAGTGCTGGTATTACAGGCGTGAGCCACCGCGCCCGGCCACATTATATTCTTAAACTTGTAAATATAGTGCAAAAAATTTATGGGCTGGTCAAGAGACACAGAACAGACTGTGTGTTTTTATATGTCCATTTACTCTTCAAGTTAGTAGGGCATAAAAGACCCTCAATAGTCTGCTTAATGCTTTTTTTTTTCTTTTTTCTTTTTTTTTCTGAAGGAAACTGCCCAGACCCAGATTCATAAATAGTTACTTGATAGTCTCTTCTTCTTCTTTCTTCTTCCTTCTTCCTCTTTCTTCTTTCTTCTTCCTTTTTTTTTTTTTTTTTTTTTTTTTTGAGATGTAGTCTCGCTCTGTCACCCAGGCTGGAGTGCAGTGGCGCAATCTTGGATCGATGTAACCTCCACCTTCCAGGTTCAAGCTATTCTCCTGCCTCAGTCTCCCAAGTAGCTGGGATTACAGATGTACACCACCACGCTCGACTAATTTTTGTATTTTTAGTAGAGACGGGGTTTCGCCATGTTGGCCAGGCTGATCTCGAACTCCTGACCTCAAGTGATCCACCCGCCTCAGCCTCCCAAAGGGCTGAGATTACAGGCATGAGTCACCATGCCCAGCTGGTAGTCTCTTTTGTTCACCAAATCACAGATGCTTACTGATTTACCACTTACCACTTTATCACACCGTAGTCTAAAATTAGACACTTCCTTTAAGTCTTTTATTTCCCTTTATTCTTCTTTGGGACAGGAAAAATAGTTTGTCCCAATTGTCACATGTTTGAAGACTATCTTTTCTTGAATAATTTTCTCAGAAAACACTGAAAATTTCCACCACTCCTTTAAAATGGCAATTGTATCTTACTCTCTGAAAAAATGTTAGAATAAAAGATTCCTGACAGCTGATTAGGAAAGTGACATATATTTTACTTCCTTTCAGATGAAACCTTCTAAAAATGTATTTACTTACCAGGGGCAGTGACAGCCTGTCTGGCAAAAATAATTGATATCCTTTCTGGTTATTGTAGAAGGGGAACAATGAAGCAAGAAAGACCTTTCTCCTGTCTTCAGAGATGAATAAACTGGAAGAAACTCATTGTCACTAAATTAAAATTTTCTTTTAGGCATATCTGGCCATTGACACATTCTTGTATAATGTTAGTAACTGTTTGTCTCATCAGGCTTGGTGTAGTATTTTCACATATTTCTGCTATGGAAACATGCATATTCTGCCTTTGATGTAAGGTAAAAAATATCTGAAATATCTGGAAGTCAGCAGGTTTATGTATTACCGTATATCCCTGAAATATCAAGGAAGTTAAATATAGTTTGACTTCAATAATCAGATTAATATATACAAGTCTTTTGAAAGCATGTTCACTTTTGAATAAAATTTGAGCTGGAATGCTGGTTCTAGTATTCATATGCTAAATGATCATAAGGAAGTTACTCCTTTTGAAATTTTTACTTTTGACATATGTAAAATAGATAAGGCTATAGTGCTTCCTTCTCTGTAGTCATGCATAAAAAATTATATAAATATTATTAATTATGATAGGGTAGTCTTAAATGTGGTTTTGATGCTTACCTTTACAAAGAGCAAGCATAAAAACAGCAACATCTAAGAAAGGATCTCTCTTCCGCTTTAAGAAACAAATTAAACCTGCTTGTTACTATTGTATCAATGATTTATTTTTAAAGGGCTACAGCCAAAGATGTTAAAATTGTTCTTTTAAGCACCAGCATTTTCACAGAAATATTTACATTAATTTTTAAAGATGTTGCTATAAAGCCCTCTTTTTTCTTAGCACTTTAAGCCCATCTAGATCCAATTATTATCTGCAGATGTACTGATGTATATGCTTTCTTGGCTTTTGGACTGTCATCACAAATCAGTGTTTCTCATTTATCACTTGGTACAGAGAAGTTATTCACTAATCTAGAACTATAATTAATTCTTGGCAAACTTGGGAACCAGGATCTGGGCTACTACTCTGCTAAATTACATATTTTTAAGCATTATAGAATATCCTTCTTTTTATACTAAAACATTCTACTATACATCAATCAGTATGTGGCTGATGCCACAGAGCATCGTCATGGGGCATCTGTAGAAGTCATGCTTGGTTGACCTAATGGAATCTCTGTCATCAGAGAAGTAGAAAATTGGTTGTTTCTGTAGGTTATAAAGTTCCAAGTCATTGATTGCCACCTGAGAGCATTAATTCCATTATATTGATTGTTTCCATAGTTAAGGAGTGGCTTGTCAGAGTGCTAACTGTCCATGTCTCTTCCCCAGGTCATTAGGTAATAAATTGGATATAATATATAATTTTTATGTTTTTTCAATAATGAAAGATATTATGTTAAATTCTTTGCACACAAGTGATCTTCAGCCATCTCGTATAATCTCATTTTCTGACCTGTGAAAACTACAAAAGCTCCCAGGTTTTTAGAAGAGACTCCATTCTGCCAGTAGGCTTATCACTTTTCTCCTGTTAGAACATTTGACTTTGGGAAATCATAAATAGCCTTTTTTTTACTTGATTGGATGAATGTTTTATTAAATGTGACTTTGAGTCCTTTAACTTCTAAATCATCTAATTTGTAATGAATCTTGAGAGATCAATAGCTTTGCTAAAATTTTATATTGTTATGCTAATAACTTTTCCATGTACATTCTTTATAATCTTGATGGTTAATATTATAAATCATAAACAAATTTATGAAAACATTAAATACTGACAGTGATTTTTAAGATACAATAGATTAAAATTTCATATTTTCAACATAACTTATAAAATACATTGCTATATTAGGTCACTTACTTTGCATTATTGTTTGTCTCATGATGAAATTTAGTACTGTTTGTCTCATTTGTGAATTGAGGTAACTGAAGTGAGGAGGTTGACTCGACCAATGAAAGGTTATAACTAGTTAGTGACAAAACAAAGCAAATATGTGTTTGAATGCCATCTCCACTGTTAAATACTAACAGTAATACTTAGTTCCTATTAACATGGTAATTTGTATCTAGTAAATCAAGCTTTCTTCCTTGACAATTATGCCCTTTATTGTTTCCTGATAACATAAATGGTTCATGCTGCTGATGAATTTTGCAAATAGTATCTGTCCAGTGTACCAAATTTTCAGATTTAGAATCTGCCCCACAGCAGATACAAGCATTCTGTGCTACTACATGAAAAAAAAAATTGTGAATGAGTATATCTTGAACAATAACAGATTTCGGTTGAAATGTTAGATGAATATACACAAAACAATTCTATTTTATCACTTAGACTAGAGCAAATTCTAAAGCATCCATTATATTACCAGTCAAAATTCACTACGTTATTTTATTTCTCCTTTGGGAGAACAGTGTAATTTCCATCACTGCAAATTCTCAAAATAAATTATAGTTGAAAAAGCCACTTTTCAAACCAAACTTTCACGAGCCTATTGCATCCCCCTTGTTTTGGTGGAGAATCAAAGAAGAGAAACTGTATTTCCAGTGGAGAAGCCACAATAAAGCCTTTATGTAGAAGCCAAGGTTAACATGATGCCAACAGGCAGATGGAAACCAAGTCTGAATGAGGAAATTCTGAGCCAGGCATCTTGCTGTGGCTGTAATATAGCCTGGTTGTGCCCTGATTTCCCTGTCCTTATTACTGGGATTGCAGTTACTTATGAATTGAATTCCCACATAGTTATCTTGCTGTTATTGTAAAATGCCACATGATATTTTGTGCTAAGTCAATAAATGCCTCATGCCAACACTGTTTATTTTGGGTTTGTAATCTCTGTGCTTTTACCCTTTTTCTGACATTTTCCAAGTCTCTCTCTGCAAATCAGCTGGCCATGAAGCAGAGCTTCCTTTCAGCAATTGACAGTCTGCTGCTGCAGACCTAACCACCAATTCACACCCCAGGGGACTATCTACCCCAGGAAGAGATTTGCTCTCAGTCCTCTGACACCTCAGTTAGTTTAAAAATTACTCCTAGGATTTAGACTTCTTGCAGGTAATTCTTAGAGAAACATAAAAAGAAATTGGTTGTTTGAAGTGTAGGTTTAAACATAAAGAAAAGCAATAAAGCAGAATCATTTGAATTGGAAAAATATAGATTTCAAAGAGGTCATTGGATACATTTTCTAATTCATTGACTTTCAAACACTTTTGAGCATGATCCACAATAAGAAATACAGTTTACAGTGTTACTTATTATATCCATATATACATGATAATTGAAACCAGTTTTATCAAACAATACTTACCTAGTATCGTATTATATAGGATTGTCGAAGTATAATATTAAAAAGTTAAAAATATTCTTATAGGTGATGCTTATGTTTCAACTTGACTGGATTAAGGGATGCCTAGGTATCTGCTGAAACATTCTGTCTGGGTCTGTCTGTAAGGGTGCTTCTGGAAGAGATTAGCATTTGAATCAGTAGACTACTCACTGGATTCAAGAATATTTACTCTCACCAGTGTAGGCAGACATTATTCAGCCAATCCATTGAGGGAACAGATAGAACAAAAAGTTAGAGAAAGGGTTTATTCTCTCCCTTTCTCTCTCTTCTTCAGTTGGAAGATTCATCTTCTCCTGCCTTTGGACACCAGAGCTCTTAGTTCTCAGGCCTTTGGGCTCTGGGACTTACACCAGTGCCCCCACCACTTCCCCTGCACTCCTTCATTCTCAAGCTTTTAGGCTTGAAGTGAATTACACTATTGGCTTTTCTGATTCTCCAGCTTATAGACAACATATTACGATATTTCTCAGGCTCCATAATCTCATGAGTCAATTCTCATTGTAAATACTCTCTTCTCATACCTATATGTATTCTATTAATCATGTTTCTCTAGAAAACCCTGACTAATACATCATAGAAAAGTAAAATGAACACATCAAGAATTTTATTTAACTTACTAATAAGAGATCCAGTAGGATTTTAAGATTAATTAAAAGATTATTTGAAGTGCTGGATGTTTATAAACAATTTAATGAAGAGATGTTAAGATTACTAGGTTAGATAGAAAACTGATTTATGTACTAAAGGACAATTAACCATAAACTTTAGTGTTATCTATTTACTGGACAGATATAATTTGCATCTGTACTTAATAAAAATGTATAATTTAACGTGCACTTTTACTAAATCTGGGATTCTTTATTAGTAGTGAGTCAAACTAAGTTCATTTCCCTGAATAATTCTTGATTGTGCCAATAATGGGCTATGTGAGCCGGTAATACCCATGGATGATATAGAAAGATATACTGCCCAACTTTGTAACTTCTTTCTTCCAAATTTGACTAATTTTTAAAGTAGAATGTGTTCCAATATTTTCTATTATAGTCTATTATATTCTGGTCTATTTCATTTTTCAAAATACTGGTACAGCTCACTTAATTATCTTCATAAGCCATAGTAGGTTATGACCCAGCTTAAATGATACTACTCCAATATAAAAATATGATGACCCCAAATACTGCCTAAGAGAGGCAAGTTTTTTATCCATGTTAATAATAAAAATTAACAAGAAAAAAGAGAAGGGTGGGGAGGGAAGAAGAGGAGAAGCAAGGAGAGAAGAGAGCCCCAGCACTCTATCTTCAGGGATGTCAGCATTTTTTAAAGTGATAAGACTTTTTATAAAAGTCATATTTCTTTTCTCTCACAAAGCACACACTTTGTTTATGTTGCAGCTTAGGCTCTTTCTCCTGGTTAGAGTGGAATTTAGACAATTTGTAGAGATTTGCAGCTATGAGAGAAGATATTATTTAGAACTACTATTTTGTTAGACAGGTTAGCAAACTGACTCAAAAGTAAGATGACCTGCTTCATTACCCAGAAATTCCACAGGGAAGTCCCCATGTGTAACTATGTATGAGAAGAACAGTCCCTGGACTCAGGAAGGTGTGGGCCTCAGTTGTGAGTGAGTCACCAGATAGGAAACTTCAGGCAAAGCCATCATATTTCTGGTCTGAATTACCACATCTCTAAAATGGAACAAAAGCCGTTATTAAGATTAAAAGATGGACTATACATGAATGTCATCGTAAAACTGAAAAGCACCTTGAAAATGTAGTTTTAATTATCTCTGAGATTTTTATCCAGTGCACATTTTCCCATCCCTGGATATCCTGTAATACATAAAATATTGATGATGGACTATTTGTGTATACTTAGAGTCATTGAGATGTATACAAGGTCTAGGTAAGTCTAGTTAGTTTTGTAATACATTCTCTCTTCTACATACAGGTCCATATTAAAATATCCAAAGATGTGATAGCTATTATTACTAACAGATCATCACTGTAAAATGCTCTAAAATTTCCAAGTTAAAAAGCACCATTCTGATAAAATGTACTGTCATTATATAAGGCTTTCCACCTGTGGAGCTTCTAATTATGCTTTTCATGCATAAAAAATGCAACTAGAAAACCTGATAAATGGCCAACAGCTACTTCCCTGCTGATTACACAAAATTTCATTATGGTAGAACATTTAACAATTTAATTCTGAGCTCTCTCAGGAATAGTCTGTAAAATGTTTTGCTTAGGTCTCTTTTTAAGCACAGAATCTCAGCTGAAATAAAAGGCGTATTGAGCCTTTGCTAAAAGCAAAGTTAAGTCATTAAGTCAGAAAAGATGAATTTGAAAATGACAGGTAAAGACAGAAGCAATAAATATCACCAAAACATGCCCAAATGTTTTCTTCTCTCATTTTTAGAGTGACAATAGTTATTGAGGTAGAAATGAGGTTGTTTTACTGCAAGGATTACTCTCCTGATTTCTAATACATATTTTTTTAATTTCCCATAAATATTAGAAAAAATATTCTAGACATATTTGTGCCTTTTACAAAGTGCTTTAGGAAGTCGCTGTAATTGGGCTTCTTTAGTTTTCTCTCTTTCAGTATCTCCTTTCACTCCTTCCATCTTCTCTGATTCTCCTGTTTACATAAAAGAAAAGAGAACATTTAAGTCCTAATGTGTCTATAGTGCTTGCAGCTTCAACACTGGACAGATGCCATTCTCTTGTTTTTTAACTGGAAAAGCAGGCCCCAGACAGATAGCCTTGGGATCTCTACACGAATGTGGAGGCTGCATCTGAGAACCAGTAACAGTGGAGCCTAGGCTAGTATACCAGAGAGTATTTATCCCTAGCTTTGAAGCATGAATCCAAACAGTTTATATGCCATTAAAATCTCAGAAATCTTCATTTGGTTTCTTCATTGTGTTACTTGAGTGTACACCATTTTATATGCCACTTCCTATTGCTACATTCTGGGCATCTTATTCTCTTCCCTTCCAAAAATGTAGAAGAAAGATCAGTTACTTGATATCTGAAAAACTTTCTTCTCTTACTCCTACTGAGATATTCTGACCCTTTGCTGCTAACCCACTCTCAGTCACACTCCTGGTTTCCTCTCTACCTGATGTTCCAACCACAGAACACACCACACACTTTCCTTCCCATGTAAATGCAAAGCATTTGGTGTAGGGAAGATCACAGGGTTAGAATCAGCTAAACCTGTGCTTGAGTCCTGTTGCTTACCAGCTGGATAACCTTAACAAGTTTACCATTTCTTGTAGCCTCAGCATTCTACTCTGTAAGACAGATGAAACCTCACAGGACTTGTGGAAATGAGTGAATACTACTCGCAAGATTCATGCTGCTTAAGAGCTCCCTTTCAGGACTTTTGAGAAACATGCTTCTCTAGGACCACTGCTCCTGGATTTTACACCTCCTTTCCTGTCTCTTCTCTTCTTTTTTTCTATTATATTAATATCTTGTAGTTGGAAAATTCTATTCAGAGTTTGGGAGGAAAAAAGATGAAGAAGGATAAAGTGAAGTGGTGGGAGACTGAGGAAATTTAAAATTCATAATTTTTGTCCTGCTTCATAAATACATAGTAGCTGTATGGTTACTTTTACCTATAATGCCCTCTTTACCCGTCATTTCCTACATCCGCAAATAGCACCATTCTAGTCCCATTGAAAGCCTAATCTAGATTTTATATCTTTGTTAAAATTTTGTTTACCATAGCTGGAAGCTGGAAGTAACATCTCTGTCCCCAAACTTCCATAGAGTTTTCTTTTTTAAAAGGTCACTTTATTTCATTTTCTAACATTGACAGATAAAGTTGTATGTATGTATCATATACAGCATGATGTTTTGAAATATATACACATTGTAGAATGACTAAATCTGGCTAACATGTATTCTGCACATAGTTACCACTTTTGTAATGAGAACACTTTACATCTATTCTTAGAATTTTTAAAGAATGTAGTACCTTATGAACAATGGTCACCATGTTGTGCAATTAATCCCTTGAATTTATTCCTCCTGTCTAACTGAAATTTTGTATCCTACAACCAGTGTCTCCCAGCCTGCCACCCACCTCACCCCTCCCCCTAACCCTTGTTAACCATCATTCTACTCTCTACGTCTACGAGGTCAAATTTTTTAGATTCTACATATGAGTGAGATCATGAAGTATTTGTTTTCCTGTGCTTGGTCTATTTCACTTAACATAGCGTCCTCCAGGTTCATCCATGTTGTTGCAAATGACAGAATTTCTATCTGTTTTAAGGCTGAATAGTATTCCACTGTGTATATGTACCACATTTTCCTTATTCATTCATTGATGGACACTTCAGCTGGTTCCCTATCTTGGCTATTATGAATAGTGCTACAATAAACGTAGAAGTGTAGATATCTCTTTGGTAGACTGTTTTCATTTCAATTGAATATATACCCAGCAGGGAATTGCTGGATCATATGATAATATGATAATTATATTTTTAATTTTTTTGAGAAACTTCCTTACAGGTTTCCATAATGGTTTCAAATACATTTTCACCAACAATATGTAAGAGTTCCATTTTCTCCACATTCTTACCAACACTTATCTTTTGTCTTTTGATAATAGTCGTTTTAACAGGTGTGAGGTGATAACTTACTGTAGTTTTGATTTCTATTTATCTGATGATTAGCAATGTTAAGCAGATTTTCCTATAGCTCCTCGTTATTTGTATGTCTTCTTTAGAGAAATGTCTATTCAGGACCCTTTCCCATTTTTTAATGAAGTTACTTGTTTTCTTTCTGTTGAGTTGTTTGAGTTCCTGATGATTTTAGATATTAACCATTTATTAGTTGTATAATTTGAAAAAAAAATTATCCCATTCTTTGGGTTGTCTCTATTAATTGTTTCCTTGACTATACAGAAGCATTTTAGTTTGAGCTAATTCTCTTTGTTTTTGCTTTTGTTGCCTGTGCTTTTGGGGTCATATCCAAAAAGTCATTGCCCAGACCAATGTCACAGAGTTTTCTCCCTATATTTTCTTCAAGTAATTTTGTAGTATCAGGTCTCGCTCTTATGTCTTTAATCTGTTTTGAGTGGATTTTTGTCTCTGCTGTGAGATAAGAGCCTAATTTCATTCTTCTGCATGTGGATATCCAGTTTTCCCAACATCATTTATTGAAAAAACTGTCCTTTCCCTACTGTGTGTTCTCATGTCCTTTGTCAAAAATCAGTTGAGTTTAAATACATGGATTTATTTCTGGACTCTTCATTCTGTTCTGTTGGTCTATGTGTCAGTTTTTATGCCAGTACCATGCAGTTTGGGTTACTATAGCTTTGCAGTATATTGGAAAATCAGGTAGTGTGAAGCCTCCAGCTTTGTTCTTTGTTGCTTTAGATTGCTCTATTTGGAGTGTTTTGTAGTTCCATAAAAATTTTAGAACATGGAGTTTTTAGTATGTATGTATGTATGTATGTATGTTTATGTCTTGATTACTTCTGACATTTTAGGACAGGTCCACATGTATTAAGTTTCTTCTTTGTTTGACTTATAGAACCACCCCTCTCCTGGGTGTTTGGCAACATGAGAATTAGATAAGTGATTATACTCAAGTGGTTGAACTCTGGTCTCTAAATAGAAATACTAGAGTTAACTAATTATTACATATGTACAGCATTCTACCATCACAGAATATTGCAAAAGGAAATAATTTCTCTGGCCCATGTTGACTCTTTTCTTGCCATTAAGGTAGTCCGTTGTGCCAATAATTTTGCAATGAAAAAGATGATTACTTTTCTTAGATGTTTTCCTGCATTCACTGATTGGTAGCAATTCCAACAACTGACGACTTGGGCAGAATTCAAACCAGGAACTTTATGGAGAAAACTGTAATATCATCATTGAATTTGTGGGCCCTCTCATCTTGTAGATTGGAAGGTCCAAAGGAAGCTTTTTTTTTTTTCCCACACTTCACATGCACTGTGTTAAATTAGGATGGACGTCAAAAATCTGACGTTTTCATGTAGTTTTAGAGATGGAATAAAAGGAAGCTAGTAACTGATTTCATTCCAGCTGTATTTCCCACAGGAGGGCTGAGGAGAGTTGTGGATAATGTTTTATGTCATTTGATGAGAATGAGTCAATGATAATCTATAGTTTAAAGCAAGATAAATTTCCCTATTATGGCAACTCGGTCTTATATTAAAAGCTGACACTTTACCACAGGTCACTGCTTTATTTCTTCAAGACTTTTGGTGAATTGCCCTTGCAAAACACCAAGAGCACACCTGTAAGTTTTAATTTCCTAATGACTGAAAGGACAGTGTGCCCTATATTTAAGGAGAAAAGAGTTATGCTTAGTGAGAAAATGGATATATATATATAATTTTTAAATTAAACTATGATTCAATTATTTAGAAAATTAGCCAATAAATGCCTTTATATTACTGTAACTGCTTCCATTTACAAATTACAGTTTTGCAAACAAAACTCACCTGCTACTTTTTAAATACTATTAATTTTGGACAAGGAAATTCATATATATGCCCCAAGGGAGAAAAATGGAAAATGTCTTTCTTTCACTGTCTATCTCCGTCTTAGCATACATTTGTGATTTCATTGCGATTATTGTCCTAAGGGAAGGCTAAGCATGAATGATTTTCCTTATAACACAAAACATTCTGATTTAATTGTTTTTAATAGTTGGTTCTGGTTTCTGACTTCAGTTGCATTCTTCCTGACAAACCTCTATTTCCTGATCCCCTTTACTTCCTATCCTGTAGCTTGACAGGAAAACATTAAAAGACTGATGAAAAACTGCCATACGCCTCTAGCACTCTTTATTTTACCTTCACAGTTACTCAAAACTTATTTGTTGAATGAAAGCTTAATTTTCCTTTCTATGCAAGATATGGTGTGTGGCAGAAGACAGTAGCCTGGAGGTGGTGCATACAGAGACATTGAGGGGCTGGAGAAACAGTGCCCGGTCACCAGCAAGCAGAGAGGCACAGGAAACTGCTCTGCCTTGACTGTATGGGAAACCCCAAGAACATCATCTAGCTGTCCATGACCACTGGATTTGTAAGATCCATGAGGGCCTGACTCTTCCTTTGTTCTTAGTCTCTTATGTCTCATGCATCTGGTACACCTGACATGGGGACATAGAAAGATGCTATTAATAAAGTTACTATTAATACAAACATTCTCTAAATGCAAAATGGAATTAAATGATTCCTCTTTTAACCTCTGAAATACTTTAATGTGATTTAAGAAATACTTTAAGAGTAATTTGAAAGATGAATCTCTTTTGATAAAAGACATGTTCATATAAAAAGACAGGCCACCTAGATAATTAGTACATAATCAAATAGTAAAGTTGCCCTTCTATTTATCTTCAATATTCAATGGTGTTGCAGTGGCTCATGGTGTAAAATAAAATATTTGTCAATGCAGACACAGAAGGACTGTTAAAATTTTCATTTTGGGAACAAAAGTAGGATTTGTAATCAGTACAGTACCCTTTAAAATCATTGGATAGATGCTTGTATGTTTAGGGAGAAAAGAAATGAGGATCTTGAATAGATTTCCTGAGAGAGTTAGATTGAACAGTGATTAAGCTCAGAACATAAAATTACCATTTATGATTAGTTCAGTTCAATTAATTCCATCTATCTATCTTTTAATTCATTTATTCAATCAACCGGCATTTAGGATCTGTGCAGTGCCCTGGGGATACAGGGATCAAAGACACCATCAAAGAATTTATAGTCATGTGGTAAAGACAGAGATGTAATTGCAGTACCTAAAGGCAGAATGATTTTCATGCTAGAGAATTACAGGTGTCTGGGAGCACACAGGGCAGGCAGGTGGTGTAGGGTATAGGTCACAAATTATTTGATAGCCACACAGAAAATGAGAGGGGGAGACATCTAGCAGTGACCAAAAACATTGTCCCTACTGAAATAGAAAATGTTTCCTACCCTCAGGGAGCTTGTAGTTCTTATTTCTCTTAGTTTTAGTGCATATGTCTTTAAGAAATTTTCTTTGAAGGTATTTTTAGCTCTGAAAGACTTCAGGAAAGTTTTCAGTAATAAACACTGGGTATTTAATCCCAGGACTCAATTGCTTGTTTGAAGATACCTGATTTGAACTACTGTTCCCGTCTGTGAAGAATTTCATCACTATCATGATTTTTGCTCAAACTGTATTCAAAAGTCATCTAGACGTAACAGGAAAATCCAACTAACTAATGTTAAATTTGGTGACTGTGACATGCTCATAAATTTTTCCATATTATCTATGAAATGCTGTAATCCTGTTTGTCCCAAGAAAACTCTTGCATTCCTGTCTTAATTAAATCTCTCAAGCCAAGCAGGTTTCTGCAGGATACAATCCATTCATTCACATGTGAAAGGCTGGAACCTATTTACATATTTACAACCCCCATAGCTGTGTCTGGGATAAAGTAAATTTATTTCTGAGTTGTCTGTGTTCTGCAGATATTGCAAATACAATTGTATATTCAAGCTTTCTCCTAAAAGACTCATTTTAGGGCAGTTCTGAAAAATACTGGAAATATGAAAACAGATTTTAAGTTCTTGGGGTGAAGACCATGTTTTGATTTTGGTTCTCTTTACTGCCCTGAAAGTGCTGTGTGTGCCTATAGCACTTTATAAATATGTAAATAAAAATAAAATAATTAGCTGAACTAGAGTAAAGAAGAGAGACTCTTATATAATACAAGAACATTTATGTGAGAAAATAACAGAACTTCAGAAAGTGCAGCCATTGGGAAAAGAGTGTTTTGGATTATATACCTCTAGGTTTATTTTCTTATGCTCATTACAATGGGAATAATATTTGCTTGAAGTTACAGCAATGGCCTGAGATGAAAGAGGCTACAAGCCCACCAGTAATTCAATACATGGCAAGTAGAGTAATTATAGTACTGAGCCACATTATCAGTCACTAGTAGTGGGGAAATAGCAGATACTAGGGAAGGCAAAGGAATAAAGAAGCAGAATTCAGAGAGGGATAAAACAGACACATGATAGAGCTTAGCATATTGAGGAGACTGTCCCATGGACACTGCCTCTCAGAGGAAAAGTGATTCAAGAGAGTTCAGGGAATTTCTTTAAAAGTAAAAAGTATGAGAGTATTAAAGGCAAATCATAGAGATAACCATGCTGATGAAAAGGAAGATAAGGAAACCATAGGAGTCCACCATCTGTAAGGTATAGTCTGTTTTTAATATCTGAAATGCAAAAAGCAATTATCTGTTGAACAGAACAAGGGCAGATCTGCAAGGACGAGAGGAAGAGAACAGCAGAAGCCTGCGGGGCAGTCAGAAGGCCAAGACACAAAATGAGTTCCAATTAGAGCAGGTCACCGAGGAGAAGGAGAAAACCTTTTCGAACACATTTGAAACAAGAGCAAGGCAAAGGGAAATACAGGCTCCCCAGTTAATAAGAAAGGGAAACAAACAACGATAAAGAGAAGTCTTAGGTTTGATATGTATGTATTTATTTTTACATTATAGGCAAGAAAAAATCTATAAGAGACTGAATATAACCCACAAATAAAGGCTCAAAATAGTTATTGTAGGAAAGATCAAGCAATTAAAACTTTACTCATCTAAGTTCAATAGAGAGGTTGCCTGTAGTGATAAATAAGACGGACGAGAATATTCTTCAGAAGACTCTACTTTTCTGTGACCCTGTGATTGAGTTGCAGGGGGTTGGACAAAATTCCACAAACCAGAGACTTCACAGGATTTTTGGGCTGCCTCACCCTCTATATAAAATTGCTAGAAATGAATTCATTGTATCTAATTTTAAATATAAGAGATGTTGGAAGTAATATTTTAAAAACATATCTTCATGCTTAGAAACTGGACCATTTCTTCCCAGCTGAAGCAATGATGTATAGATAAGTAATGAACACTGGTTCGTCAATTGAAAATTAGGTGAAAAAACTCAATTTCTTCTTAGAAAATTGCTAAACGTGAAGCTACGTTCATGTCTGTGTTTATATTTTGCTGATATTATTTTCAATTAGGATAATATAAAAAATAAGGCCAGTGATATTGTTTTATACCAAGAAATATATATGTATAATGGATAGATGGTCCCATCTATCCTGGTCCCTTCAGAATTAACTCATCTCAGTCAACGTTTCTTATGTGTCTCATACGGATATGTAACCAGTTTATTGAGCAGTTGAACTCAGTGGGATAGTAATATGAAATGATTTTGTTTCTCCTTAAACCACACTTTGTGTCTCTGTTACCTCTTAATTGTGAGAAGTAGAAGGAAATGGTATTAATAGTGAGGACTTGAGCCACCAGCTTCTACCATGTGCTGGTTGCATGACCTCAGAAAAGTTGCACAACCTTTTGTGTATCATTCCACATCTCTAAAATGGGAGTGATAATACTTACTTTAAAGGGATGTTGTAAAGATAAGTTACTATATAGTAAGTATTAGCTATAGTGTGATCTCAGTCAATTTCTATATTTTTCCAGTCCCTGCTCAGTTTTTGAATACTTGCCCCAATCTCATTTAAAACTCTCATCTTGTCTCTTCTCTTCTCCCTACTTCAGTTTTGACCCTAGATTTGAGGGAACTGCTTTAAAGAAGAAAGTGAGGTCTGGTGCAGTGGCGCATGCCTGTAATCCCAGCACTTTGGGGGACCAATGCAAGTGGATCACCTGAGGTCAGGAATTCGAGACCACTCTGGCCAACTTGGCAAAACCCTGTCTCTACTAAAAATTCAAAAATTGTCTGGGCATGGTGGCACGCACCTGTAATCCTAACTCTTCAGAAGGCTGAGGCAGTAGAATCACTTGAACCCCGGAGCCGAGATCATGCCACTGCACTCCAACCTGGGCGACAGAGAGTCCATCTCAAAAATAGATTAATGAATTAGTTTAATTAAATAAAGAAGAAAGTGAGATCTTTCTCAATCCTCTTTGAAGTTCTGATTCTTCTGGTATTGAGATAGACATTTAAAACCTGTGGGGAAAAGGCAAGAGTCCTATGAGAAGGCCAGATTTGGGGCTTCTGCCACATAGATGTGATGGACACCATAGTCAGTAGTAGGAGAAGCAGGAATTATAGGGTAGGAGCCCCTCCCCTGGCTTTTCATGTATTTGGAGATTACTGTGAGAATTCCTCAAAGCATAGTTACTTGACATAGATTCTGGCTTCTGCTAGACAGTTTTGACTCTCACATTTCCCCTACTTCCTGCTAAGTGGTGAACTCTATTGATGGGGTTCTCTCAACTGCCAGCCCACAGTGTTGGGGAGGCACTGACAAGACAGCAAAGATGCTATTTTCTGGAAGTCTCTTGGCTCCCACAGTATTGCCCTATAAAATGGTAGAAATGCAGGCTACTTCACCCTATCCTTAGCCTTCTGGTTTTACAGATTGGGATGACCAGTGTAGCAGTGCTAACATGACACCCTTTTAATAAGCTCTGGCCCTCGTCGTTGGCAGGTCTTTTTAGAACACAGAATACTTGATGTCTATTTGACCTCAGCATTTGGGGTTTGTCATAGATTCCAGGTCGACAAGAAAAGTTCATCAACTTGTCATACATATTATGGCCAAGGCCTCATAGTCTTTCAACTTGAGATTCTTTCAATGTTCCATTTTCTCATGTTTTGATCAGTAAGAACAATCCTTATTTGGGTATTGCATATCTGGTTTATCTCCTCCTTCTATCTGTCTGCCTTTCAGTCTCATATATGGAACTTGTTTTTAATTATTGACATCTTGGGAATTCCCACAGTGAACAAGTGTTGCAGAATGATGTATGTGGAAAATGTCAAAGATTACAGTCTATTACACTTTTTCCAGGCTTCACATATGGTTTGACTCCATTAAATATTCTTTAATGGTGAATGTTTTAAAAAGAAAACAAATTTTTTTTGTTTGTTTATGGGCAAAAAGAGTAAGATTAAGAAGATTCCAATCACTGGCTTCCCACTCCTGTACTCCTGGCACCAAGTCTCCTCTCATATATTTGAGTACTGTGGATGAATGTGGTTGAATAGAATATAATGAAATCGACAACTCCTGTATCACTGCTCAGCTCTTTGCATCTAATTTTCTACACTTATAGGAGAGATTGAATAAACAGTAGGTTTGGACCCCAGGTCATAATATTAACGGCAGCAATGTAATATTACCTGTGGCATCTCTGGAAACAGGACATAGACTTTTTATAAGGTACATCTCGGGAATTTGGTGGTGTTGGGTAGAGCCAACTTTTCACTAGGTCCTTCGCCAAGACTGTTATCCTTGAAACAGGATGTTTTATCTTGACTTAATGACTTTATTCCAAGATTCACATGGAGGAAAGAAGGTCTGATACTATGTCATATGTTTAATGATTTAGAACACTGAGAATACAGCCTTAGCTTCTTCCTTCTTTTTTTTTTTTGAAAACAAAAAGGGGGGGGTGGGGAATACCCATAAAGGAAAGTTATCTAATACAGACTGAAAACTGCTTTAATTTTTGTATCATAGCCGCCAAGTTTTGGTAATCAAATAGAGAAGTGTAAGAAGTCTTTTCAGTAAGACACTGCCATTTCTCCAGGTGTATCTCCCTTATCAGCTCATTACACCAACTTTTCCTTTGATGTTGTGTGGTAGTCCCTTCCCAACTTAAGTCTGGTGTGAGAAAATTGGGAAATAGCACTTTAATCCTGGAGGACTGATTTCATTAAAGATCTAACTACATATTGGTGATCCAGCCTTGCTGTCTTAAGTATGTCTCTGAGATGACATTGATGAAATGGCTCCTGTCATTAGAAATCAGGTCTAGCACAGTTGCAACACCCAGAGGCACAGGAGTGCTGGGTCATGTCAAGAGAACACAGATTCAGAATTGAAATTCTTGGGTTCCACCAGCTCAGAAAACCACTCAGTCTCTCTGGGCTTCAGCCCAAAATATAATTCAGCAGTTCTTTTCTGTAGCTATTACTTAAGGTGGGTTTCAGTCCAAATTGGTCCTGTATTTTGTCATCGAGGCTCACAAGTAAAATCAATAATACTTTACTAATAGTTAATAGTTATGGAATATTCAATATGCCCTAAGCATTTTGCTAAATATTTCATATCCATTATCTCATTTAATGCTCACAATGACTCTTTGAGGTAATATTTTACATATGAAAAAATTGAATGCTATAGCAAATAAGTGTCCTCCTCAAAGCCTGAAAGTGTGTAAATGATAGGATCAGGACTTGAATCCAGATTTTTCTGGATTCAGAGTCCACAGTTTTAACCACATTGATAATATTGCTGTTGAAACTATTTGAGCTGTGTTCTCTTATTCTTTTTTCAACTAGATCATTTATTAGAGAGTGACATGATAAAGTTGACAGGTTTTAGATTTATGTTGCCAAATAATATTTTTTGACTGTGTCTCTCTGATACTTCAGTAAATCTTCATGTTAGATTCAAATGCTATTCACATATCAGAGTTTTATGTTCTCACCTAGAACAAATTATCAAACTTATAGATGATATCAATAGTTTAACTTACTCAGTTTCTATTGTTCTTCTGTTTGAGCTCAGTTCTGTTGCTTTAGTTCTGTTTCTGCTACCATTTTCTATTTTCTGCTCTAGAGGCCTAAGACTTGATCTGTTTATCTTTGTTCATTGTAGTTCATTTAGTTGGCAAACTTTTATTAAGTGCCTCTGCCAGTTAGTGTTGTAAACCTCAAGGACACCTTGTTAACAAGTGACTTAAGATTACTACCTGCAGTGGTTTTTATCTGTTGTTGGTGGGGTAATATCAAATGGAATTAAAAATCAGAGAAACTGCCAACTTATCTTTTAAGAAAATGGTTTAAACCTTTTATTAATCTGGAATAAGTGTAGTTAATACTACTAATAACAAGTGGTACTATTGACTGTTACTCTACTATGTGGCAAGTGGTTAATGTGGAATATTCTATCAAAGTTGCTGTTACACTACCACTTCTCCTTTTCCTATGGTTCTGCCCTTACCTATGATACAACAGCAGCTTCATTACAAAAGAAGAATCACATATACCAGGAATGGTTTAAACAAATCAGAGAGAAAATGAAGGAAGAAAGAGAGAATTCTTCTTTTAAGCAGAACCTCAGCTGGCTAGAGATAGCTATATACTTCTTCTCTTTCTAGCCCTCCCCAGATTCTTGAGGTAATCTTAAACCTTGGGGCCATACAAATTAGGTTTGGGCTAATCCAAATCTAATATCTAGGCACTTGGCCTTAGGCTATTCCTGCCATCATTTTGCAGCAGGTAATTTCTAGAATTGGTTCAGATTTGGGCGTGGTGGGGGGGGATTATTGTGTGCCAAATTAACAACTGCATATAATGTGTACATTATCGTTTTCTTAAGGCATGTTTGTTAGAGCACATTTACAAAACAAGAGGAGAGCAGGTGCCATCAAAAGGTGGGGACACTAAGTGGGGGGTATGTTCGGGAAAGTGGCTAAAGAAACAATTGTCTTTCTGGCAGCATATCCCAGAACTTTGAATATATTACTGTGTAAAGGGAATATCTTAGAGACAGGTTAGTGAGTGCTATGGTCTAAATGTTTGTGTCCTCGCCAGATTCATATGTTGAAATCCTAATCCCCAAGTTGTTAGTATTAAGAGATGGGGTCTTTTAGGAGGTGGTTGGGTGATTAGGGTTCTGCCGTCATTAATGGAATTAATGCCCTAGTAAAAGAGGTCCTAGGAGCTGCCATGCCCCTCTTACACAGCAAAAAGACACCATTTGTGAATCAGAAAACAGCTTGATCTGGGACTTTCCAGCTTCCAGAATTGTGAGAAATAAATGTCTGTTCTTATAAGCTACCCAGTTATTGGCATTTTGTTATAGCAGCCCAAATGGACTAAGACAGTGAATATGTGCTTTCATAATACTTGATCACCACCATCGTCTTCAGAAAGCAACAATAGAAATGAGTATTCCTAGGAATACTCTGTGGAAAAGAAATAGTATTGTAGAAATAGATATTTAAGTAGCTCCCACCTAATTCAGCCTGGAATGTCATATTCCCTCTGTCAGTATACATTCTTAACAAATAGTTTTCATGTATCTCTGATGGGAGCATGACTTTTTCAACCATTTTATACAACAAGTTGGCAGTGTGTATAATGAGTCATGAAAGTCTTCATACCCTTTAACCCAGTAATTTCACCTTGGAAAATATATCCTAAAGAAAGAATCTAAAATAGAGAACACGATAATTTTTTAGTGTAGTATTTGTAACAACATATTATGGTATTAGAAACAACTTAAATGCCCAAAGAAAAGTAAGAAAATTGTACTATACTAAATATGAATTATAATATAGTGGTTAAAATGATGATCATAATGACTGTGACAACATGAAATTCCTTACAGAAAGTCAGTAAAAAAAAAAAAACAAAAAAAAAAACAGGATATATAATTATATACACTCAGTGTATTTGTAAATGACAAAAGAAGCAAAGGAAGATTTTACCATTAAAAATACATAAAATGTGTATAGTAATTATGTTTTTAATAGGCTGATAGATTTATGTCTGGGTTTGCTTCCCTCTATTTTCTAATATTTTAAAACTTTCTTTCTGCTTCTGAGTTTGACTTCTGAATCAGCTAGATTTTTTATTTTACTCAGGATATGCAGGGTCCATCCTTTCACCCAATGCAGGCAGCTTTCCTCTGAGGGGTAAAAGAATTCCTCCAAATGGCTGAAGATGGCCTAGGCCTTCACTGTTAGAATGGAGAAATGTTAGTGTACACTTTCAAATATTTGTGAAATCTACATTCATGGATCACAGCACTCTGCTTTTAGTGCTCTCCATGAGTGATCAGGTAATAAATTGAAAAATGAAGAGAAGCTGACACAAGCATTTCTGTTTTATGTTATTCACATGAGCTCTTTAAAAAAAAATCAACACAGATGAGCTCTTCGCTGTCTAAAGTTATTTAACACAGAGTTTTTAACATCTTATTGAAATGAAAGGAGAAAAATCAATGATAAACATCCTGTAGATGGGACATGTTGATTTCGATTTGCACCAAATTGTTTTTTTTTTTTTTTTTTTTTTTTTTTTTTTTTGAGACGGAGTCTCGCTTGCCGCCCAGGCTGGAGTGCAGTGGCGCGATCTCGGCTCACTGCAAGCTCCGCCTCCCGGGTTCACGCCATTCTCCTGCCTCAGCCTCCGGAGTAGCTGGGACTACAGGCGCCCGCCACCACGCCCGGCTAATTTCTTTTTGTATTTTTAGTAGAGACGGGGTTTCACCGTGTTAGCCAGGATGGTCTCGATCTCCTGACCTCGTGATCCGCCCGCCTCGGCCTCCCAAAGTGCTGGGATTACAGGCTTGAGCCACTGCGCCCGGCCCCAAATTGTTAGTTATTAAATCCATTATGAAGCTCTCTGCCATTTGCTTAAATTTCTCATTCTTGGCTGCTGAACAAGTGCCTCTGAGCTTTTTGATAATTACTGACAACTTTTTTCCATAGTATATGACTTGTTATTTAAAGATATACCAGAGAAGAAATTTTCAAAATATATCCACAATAAATTTGACATCAGAAAGTGTCTTTTTTGGTTTGACTGTTGAAACAGTAAAAGAACAGGAATGAATCATTTTATAGTAACCCTATCTCGCTCTCTTGGCTTGTGGCCCTGGGAATATTTCCTTATATTAGATCCTTTCCATCCTTCCAAAGAAAATTGAGATACGAGTTACTAATGTACTTTGGTTATACATTTTCCCTCTGTTCATATGAAACTTTCTTCAGCAATTTGGAAGTGACCTTGGCTGTATTTTGTAATTCTGAAACTTCCTTGGGGAATATTTAAAGGTAGAACAAATTCAATGGAACCTACATGTAAAGAAATGGGGTATACTCAGGTGTGGCATAGAATATGTTTAACTGCAAATAACCAGGAGAAGCTTAAACAATTAGCAGTTTGTTTTTTTCCCGTTATAAGTGGTTTTGAGGGAAATAGACATGCAGGGCTTGCAAAATGACTCAAGAATGCCTCCAAGTGCCCAGGCTCTTTCAACTTTCCCACTTCAGGATCCATAGAATGTTCATTTCATACCATACTTCTCATCTATGGTTTCAGAATGGCTTATGCACCTCCACACATCACATGTATGTCTACGAAAGATGCAGCAGGAAGGAGGATGGCCCAATGTCTTTCTTAGGAAATGCCCCCAGGAATCTTCTAAAGACTTATGTTTAGATTCCATAAGTTGGCACCATTTCACATGGCCACTGCTAGCTGCAAAAAAAAAAAAAAAAAAAAAAAAAAAAAAAAAGCAGACAGGGGACCAGGCGCGGTGGCTCTCGCCTGTAATGCCAGTACTTTGGGGGGCCGAGGTGAGTAGATCACGAGGTCAGGAAATCGAGACCATCCTGGCTAACACGGTGAAACCCCGTCTCTACTAAAAATACAAAAACAAAATTAGTCGGGCTTGCTGGCGGGCATCTGTAGTCCCAGCTACTACTCGGGAGGCTGAGGCCAGAGAATGGCATGAATCCGGGAGGCAGAGCTTGCAGTGAGCCAATATCGCGCCACTGCACTGGAGACTAGGTGACAGAGGGAGACTCTGTCTCACAAAAAAAAAAAAAAAAGGAAAAAAAGAAAAAAAAAATGCACACAGGGGCTGGGAATTGTGGTCAAGAGATTCTGTCTCCAGTAACTGCCACATACCTTTCTAGAATAGAACTTCGAAACAGAAAATAATCACAAATGTTTTTCCCAAACAAAATTAGATGTTTCGGTGATCAGATACTTAAAATTCTGAACTTTGCTCTCATCCATCAAGTATGTTGCCCAGTTTTCAACAAAATTGTGGCAGGGAGAGGAAGCAGCCAGAGCAAAGGAACTGCTACCAGCTCCAACCTGGTACATTCATAGTTGATAAGACAAAATTAAAGGATAAGAAAGTAAAATTAGAAGAATAATCCTACAGAAGAATTAAAGACATGGGTTAGCCTGGGTTCATTTAAAATAGACATAAGAAGTTTCTTATTTTTACAATAGAGTACAATAAAGGAACGTAACAGTGGCCTCTGAGTTTTCAAGAAGAGGGAAATTATGTTCAGTATTTTTTCTAATAAAGAGGAGATAGCAGAAAGATTTATCTTCTATGTTTTCATAGTTGAAAATGTGATATTATGTAAAAATGCAAACTCTGATAGGCCATCTGGAAAACTTTACACTAGAGAAGAGTTTCTGAGACTTAGATTTTACAACTCCACCTTTTTTTTTTTTTATTTTTAAACAAGGAAACAAATATGTGAATGTTTTCGGAAAAATTCATCCATGTTTACCATCATTTTATATAGAAGGTCATTTTAGTAATCAAAAGAAGTAATCATATAATTTTTAAATTAAAAGTCAGTTGAGAAAAAGTTAAACTTTATGAAAAAAAATAATACTTTTCCTTTTTTTTTTTTTTTTTTTTTTTCATTATGGTGCAAATGCATGCAAAAACTTGATCACAGATCAGCACCAGCCCAGGGATGAATGTTGAGAGACTGCTGTGAAGGATTCTGAATATCTGGGATTTGCTTTTATTTATTTATTTTTCCATCTTTTCCAAACATATTTGCCATTCCTATTTGCTTGGTAGCTGTTGTGTGTTACCAGCCCACTGTCAGCCACACACATAATGTGATTTGTTGTGTGTGGCATTTCTCTTCTGTTGTCTGCAATGCTTGTCTTGTTTTGGGGTTGAGGTTGGGATAGCAGACACTATGCATATGCTATCACTGACTCCATCCTATGCCAATGTCAAACTATTCACAGAATTTTTACTGTTAAGACTAAAAATGATACCAGATCCTGTCTCAGCACAACATTTAGGAAAGCCACATCTAATCCCTCAAAGCTGGCACATACAATCCCTCTGTTCTTTTTGAGTTAGATATTATTCCCAGAAGGCCTTCATGAAAATGTGCTTGTTATGTGAAAGGGGAAACTTATTGACATCAGTTCATAATAACCAGGTCGTTACATGGCAAAGAGAAGAGTACCAATGGAATAAAATAGAAATCAATTATGGTTTAAAGATAGTGTGAGGAAAGAGCTGGGACTGGCAGAAAGCCCTCCAGAGAACAACCTGAAGGCAACCTCTGAGTGAAGGTGAGAATACTACCAAATGCATTGGTGTTCAGCCCATGCAGCTTCCCAGCTCAGATGCTCCCAATGACTTCTCATGTGCTCAGCAAATTTAGTGGAGCCTTCTCAATCTGGATTTCCACCAAATATACTGGACAAACTTCAGCAAATCAGTCATTGATCCCAGACATTGATGCATTTCCGTCTCTGGTCTTTGATGCTTAAGTATTCTACGTAGGTCATTGCATATAAATACAACTAATATAATAATATTGTGGAAATCCAGTCTCTCAAACACTGTCTATTCCATTAAGTCCTTCCAGAAATTTTTGCTTTTTTCCTCCCTCCTAAGTAAGATATCGGATTCATGTACTGAAGAAGCAGAAGAAATATGTCATAAACTGGCCTTTCCTATGCTTCCATAAGGAGCATTCTCAGGATTAGAATTAACCAGAGCGTTAAATAGAACAACTTGGAAGTGTTCAAACTGTGGTAGGACAGAGTCTAAAATACATATTTATTGTAATTTTTTTTTTTTTTTTTTTTTTTGAGATGGAGTCTTACTCTGTGGCCCAGGCTGGAGTTCAGTGGCGGGATCTTGGCTCACTCCAAGTTCCGCCTCCCGGGTTCTCGCCATTCTCCCACCTCAGCCTCCCGAGTAGCTGGGACTACAGGTGCCCACCACCATGCCTGGCTAATTTTATTTTTGTATTTTCAGTAGAGACGGGGTTTCACCCTGTTAGTCAGGATGGTCTCGATTTCCTGACCTCGTGATCCGCCCACCTCGGCCTCCCAAAGTGCTGGGATTGCAGGCATGAGCCACTGCACCCCACCTGTAATCATAATTTTACTTAAAAAAAAATCCATTTAAGTAAAAAATATATATAAGGAGATTAGGAAAATGAAAAATAGTTACCCATAATCCCAACAAACAAATGCATTTGACATTTTGTTGCATTTCTTTCCTGACTTTTTTTTTTCGGCAGGGAGAGTTCTATATATTGTTATTTATCTATATTTCACTCATTCAACAAGTACTTATTGCATGAGTGCTATATGCAATGTGATAGGCACACTATGCTAGACAACTACAGAAACATCTTTGTTTTCATGTAATGTGATTTTATTTTCATATACATGCATATGTGTGTGAGGTTTCGTAGTTTCTGAAACATCATTCAACATTTGTGTACTCAAGTTTATACAATATTGATGGATTGGATGTGGCTTTCCTAAATGTTGTGCTGAGACAGGATCTGGTATCATTTTTTAGTCTTAACAGTAAAAATTCTTGTGAATAGTTTGACATTAGCGTAGGATGGAGTCAGTGATAGCCTATGTATGGTGTCTGCTATCTCAACCTTAACCTAAAACCAAGCTATTTGTGTTATTATTATTTTTTCAATTAATAGATGGTATATATGTTTCTTACAGCATTTGATTCATAGTGACATATTTCTTTCCAATACATTAGATACATATTTTTACCTCTATCAGCGATACCTTACAAAAGAAAGATGGCTTCATTGTACCTTATCTTATATTTGAAATTAACTCACATTTTGTAGGGTAAAAACATGCTACACAATCATAGTATTAATTTGATTTTGTTTGATGTCTAGTAAGGATGATGTTTTTAAAATATTGATTAGTTGGAAGTTGCAAACTTTTATGGATTTAAATTACTCCTTTCTAGAATGTTTTTATTTACTTAGTCATTCTCCTATTAATAATTGTGTTCTCTTTAACAAGGATGGCAATCTGCTATTTTTATGTATTTGCAAACATTACAGTTCATTTTTTTATTTTATCTATGTTTTTATAACATACAAAAGCTTAAAAAACAATTTCTGAGCACAGTGTCATTGCTTGTCCTCTTTGTGGTTTTTCTCTTACTTCTACAGTAATTATAAAAACTCTTCTTCTCTTCAGAGATTTGATGAATATCCAGTTAAAAACCGTCTTTCAATAGTTTGTTTTAAAAGATATTTACCTATAGTCCACCCAAATCTGTTTTGGTAAATGATGTGAAGTGTGGCTCTAAATGAGTTTTCCCTCAAATTACTAATTATTTATTCAAACAAAATTTATTGAATAATTTATCATCCCTTGTGATTTGTGATGGACTATCTAGGATTTAAATTTTACAGATAATACACTACACTATCTCTGATCAAAAGAACCAGTTTAAAATTTAAAAATCAAAACACTTCTTAAAAATGCAAACTATTGTGATAGTCATGTCTAATTCAGGGTATACATGCCAGATATTTTGAAATAACTCTCCAAGTAGAGAAAAACATTAAAATCACTATTGTACCAATTTCGGAGTATGATTTCAATGTCTCCTTTGTAGACAGAAACTTTAGACCACCATACAAATGACAGGTTGACTTCAGTTGTGCAAGATAGTTTTCAGCAACATTATGGTGTCATACTATAGCCATGAATTATTAGCACAAATATTTATTAAATAGCTAGAAGGATGTTAATAGTAACATTATTGGTAATAGTGTCAAAATAAAAATAAACTAAACTTCATAAAGAGGAAACTGTCTCTAAAAACCAAGCATTACTTAACAGTTATTAAAACTGATTTTAGAATGTCCATAACCTGAAAATATTCATAGAATATTAAGTTAAAACATAAAGTAGTTCATAAAAGAGAATGTACAGTATGATCTCATATTGGTAAGATAATAAATATATACTGTTTTATGCTCAAATGTTATTTTTGCTATGTAAATTAGAGGAAAAATATTTGAAAGATCTTTAACACATCATTATGAAGATCACCTAATTTTCTCCATGTGGATATAGTATATATCTACATAAACACACCAGGATTGAGTAGCTACCTGCAATAGTTCTTACCTTGATTCTCTCTAATTGCTAACTCTACATAGACAATTTGCATTAGGGGAAATTACTTTGAAGAGGTTGGATCAACAACATAAAAACACCAGATTTTACTTTCTTAGGACCCTGGGTTGTTGTTCAAACAGTAAAGTGAAGCTCTGGTACCAAATGCAAGCTTCCTGTCTTCCTTTGCCTGTGCCATTAACAACAATTTGTGATAAACTTTCAGGAAGCACTCAGCATCCTCTCAAACACACCCCAAAACACGATACCATTCATTTCTAAGCTAAGCAGAGAAAGGCAAAAATTTCATCCCAATAAAAAAAAACCTCAGGGTAAATGGTTATGTTGAAGTAACCATGCAGAATCTCTTGTTGGGTTTTTTGCCTTGTTCTTAATGTACTTCATGGCCACTGTCTGGAGTTATGGATCAACTGATGGCCACAGGAACAAGACACTCAGTAATTGTTTGGCCTCCTTTAAAAATTCTGCCCTCATAAAAACTGTATTTAGTGTGATTCTGCTATTTTTGTCATTTTGTATTTGCTGACTACTAGATACACTGATAGTATTCTATTACGCCAGGTAAAATACCCTGCTCTTAGAGCAAAATATTTTAAGAGAGTGGATTAACAGTGCAAAAGAAAAAATGACTAATTAGGCTCTGGAGTTCTCTAGAAACACTAATTTTTTCTTTGGAAAGAGCCCTCACGAATGTGACAAAGAGAATGCATATTTAACTTAGGGGATGCAGGAAATCTTTTTGCACAGAAAGCTAGTTTTTACCCACTGACTAATACAAAACATGACTGAAAAGTAATCTGGGAAATCCCATAAGCCACATGTGACAATCAGTTTCATCACTTTATAGTCACATCTCATATTCCTTTTATCTCATGCTGTGCCAGTCTCAGAAAGGGCCACTGGAATTGGAAACAATAATTGAAGCTTTGAATTCAATGCCAAATAGTAATATTAATATTCCATTTTGTTAGCATTATAGAAAAGGGTGATAGTGCGGGGTGAGGAAAGCTTATATTTTTGTGAAGTGTATGGAAAACTAGTATGAAAGGAAGAACTGTTATGGTAAAGATGGAATGGAAAAAAAGAATAGTGTTTCATTTTAAGGGTTAGATTTATGCATAAGTGATATTAAAAGTATTTAATATCCCGTACAGCACAGAAAATCTACAAATTCAGAGTAGGTGCCAGAGCTGCCAGAGTCTTCAAGGCCCTCTGCTACGAGAAATTAACATGCCAAAGGGGGACTGGGAGAGGTCTGGGAAGTCCTGAACAGGGTGTGAGAGCAGCCCTGAAGCTGGGGGCTACTCAGGGATCTCAGGACAGAGACTGTTTTCCAGTCAGTATAAAAACACATCAATATTTTAACAACTGGAATGCATAGAAGAAGCTAAAGTTATTTCAGAGAATTTATCTGGGGAGTTTTGCCCAGGATTTCAGATTCCCAAGTATTATTCAGAGCTTAGAATCCAAATGTTTTTAATTTTGAGAGAGTTCTTCCAGGGATTTCTTGCTATTCCTTTTTTGTGAGTCCCAGGATCCTCGGACTGACCTTTTGGCTGACTTTGGTTGTTCATGCTTCCCGGCGCAAGTCCTAAGAGAGGCAATTTCCATTGGCCTGTTGAAATGATTAACAAGATCGTTTTCTGTGTTGCTCCTGGTAGAAACAACTGTCAAGATAGTGACCTTGTCCTAGGACTGCTGGCCTCCTCCGAATCCCTCCTCTAAGGCTGATGGCTTGTGCCCACAGCCACCTATCAGTGCTTCTCTTTAAGTTCCTGAGCAGCTCTAATAGCCATGCTGAGCCCCAAAATCTGGGCCTGACTTGGAGGAAACACCACTTACAATAGGCACCTTTTAAAATTGTTCATTAAAGATGTCAAAACACACATTTGTTCCATGGACAGAAAACTCCACTTGCCCTAGGAAGATACTTTTGTCATTCCTTAAACCGGCTAATGGCTTGACTTACATTTGTATTTTAACACATCTGCCCTTATCTAATGTTTGGATTTTCATCTTAGGTTTTTTTTTGGTCGCTTTTGGGAGCAGAGAACGTTTGTTTCTGAGCATCATTTGTTTTCTACAGAACATATGCCTGATTTAACCTTAAATAACCTGCTCTACAAAATAACTTTTCCCTTATTTTCTCTCTCTCGCCCTCTCTCTTTCTCATTTTAAATAGAGTTTTCTCTACCTTGCCCAGCCTGGACTTGAACTCTTAGACTCAAGGTGGTCCTCCAGCTCCTGAGGGGCTGGTGATTACAGGTGCATGCCACCATACTCAGCTCTTATTTGTCTCATTTTTTGTTGGGAAGTTTAACTTTAAGCCACCCTAAGTACATCTCAGTGAATTTTTGGTTGATAAAATTGTTTCCATTTTTAATAACATTGAAAAAATATTTTATTTTAAAATGTTTTTTCCATGCTTTTTATTTGTATATTTCTTTTTTCTTAAACTATACTTTAAGTTCTAGGGTACATGTGCACAACGTGCAGGTTTGTTACACAGGTATATATGTGCCATGTTGGTTTGTTGCACCCATCAACTGGTTATTTACATTAGGTATTTCTCCTAATGCTCTCCCTTCTCCAGCCCCCCAACCCCCGACAGGCCCCGGTATGTGGTGCTCCCCGCCCTGTGTCCATGTGTTCTCATTGTTCAGTTCCCACCTATGAGTGAGAACATGCGCTGTTTGGTTTTCTGTCCTTGTGATAGTTTGCTTAGACTGATGGTTAACATAAAATTCCTTTAACTTTGTCAGAAGGAAGAAGTAGGAGAACTGATCTCCAGGTGAGGTAATTTTATAAACTGATGATTTCACAAAAAGAGAAAGAAAGGCTGCACAAATATTACACAAAAGGTAGAGATAATGATAAATTCTGTTAAAATTAGTTTAGGGAAATGCAAATCACTCTGAGAAAAATCACAGTAGAAATATTTCTGATAGATCGATGGGACCTCTTTTTAATTGGTTTTCAGTCCTCCTATGACTTGTCTTCCTAGACTTTAAAACTTTAAGAATAAGCAAAGAATAGGAATCATTTTCCAAAAGCTTTCATAAATGTGACATTGATTCATTGATATACAGCCCATTAGCCTAGAATTTCATCTCTTCATCTATCATTTCAATTATCTCCTGATTTCTCTAGGGCATTTGATAAATGGGAGACCATTTACATTTGGTGCATTAATGACCTTGGTACATTTTGGAAATGTGTCCCCCACCCCCCGCCACCTTATATATGTATGTGTTTTAAAGCTACCTACTAGGTCTCCAAGCATGCTAAGGGACAGAATGACATCCATGTAACTCCATTACTTGGACAACATTAAAAAATAAAATTCTGAAAATGTGGGGTTTCCATGATGATATGATGTTATTACATTTATAATAAGAAGTAACTGTTTAAGCGTTAAAAGATACCTGTAGAAAAAGAAGCAGAAGGATATTGTTCCAAATAAATGTGGACATTTTGGTTTTCTTCCTCTTTTGAGTCTACTGCCCAAAGCATTCTGTATTAGAGTTGGTTACAAAACAAGGTGTTTTTGTTTTAGCGGTGATTTTTTTTCAACTTTTTTTTTTTTTTTTACCATGGTGAGAAATTTGTTTTTCTAAAATATTTTCTTGGCTTGCCCCCAAATGTACAACCAAAAGCAACATTATATATAAGATATAGTATATCATAAATATATTGTTTATATAAAATAAAAAGTATATATAAACTATATATAATATATTAAATATTTTATATTATATAATACTTAATATTAAATAGTTTACATGTGTTATGTATTGTATGTATGTTTCTTTCAGGGAGGGGAGGGTGGTGTGGTAGAAGGGCACGCCAGTAGGCTGTGCTCTACCATTACTCTAGCAGCCTCAGATGAAGCAGAGATACTCCAAATGAAGCTATTACCCAGTTCTCTTGAATATAATTTGGTCATCAAGATATTTGAATTGGAAAGATTCTGGAAGAAATAAATGTCTACTATGAAGGAGCTATTGGGCATTTCTACTGCTATTGAACTCACAAAATTTAAATTTTGTTTAATTTAACAATAGTTAAACAGTTTAATAGTTAACAGTCTAGTTCTTTAAGAATACTATCTCTCTACAGAATACTATCTAACTACTGTGAGACCCTGGCTTTCAATTTTTTTATATTATTTGAAACACACCAATTATCTTCATTGAAAAGAAATTTATATTTCCTCAATGAACTTATATCAAATATGAAGAATCATTTATGCTTTTTTATCTCGTATTAATTTCCTGGTTAATTTTGTGATGTTGCTTGCCACGTCTTTGATAAAATTCTATAAAATAAGAATAAACATATTTTTGTTAAAGGTGCTTTGAAATTATTAGATAAATAAGAGATTTGGATTGAACACTTTAGAGAGTTGGTAAATCAACAACATTTCTGAGAAACAAAAGCTATTTATGTTTTTCTTTGAATGTAATATTTAAGTTCATATCTCAATGCAAGCAAATAATTTTAAGGCTAAAATAGTAGCTTACAGGCCAGTTAATTCACCATCTTCACTTCCTTGTAGAAATAGATATTTGAGGTAAGATTGTGGGCTAATATTTATTACTAGACAAAAGTTTCTTTATAACTTTATCAAAATCCAGAGGGTAATAGTTGGATTTGACTTGAGGAGAACTCCCGAGTTTCAGCTCTGCTTCCCAGCTCTTCAAGGTTACAGTCTAGTCTGTTTTGACAGATGGCTCCTTTATGTCCAGGGCCTCTGAGCGGACATGTGCAAACCCAGAATGCACTAGAAAAGGTCAAATGTTCATTGTGATATAACCCTCAATCGTTATCTTTTTGGATGACAAGGATATATTCTATTTATCTATCGATCTTCTGGCACCTAACACAATGTTTAGCACATAGAAGGCACTTCATAATTTTTGACAAGTGAATAAATGAGTGAAAGAATGCTGAATGAATGAACACTGTTTACTTAGAGGTTACTAGAGCCATTTACAAATCATAGGGGAAATACTCAGGACGCAGATAATAAAGAAAAAAAAAGACTCAATGCCAGTGAGCCACAGAAATTAAAGTCAAGAGAGAAAATTGGAAATCATGAGATGTATTTATGTGGGAAATTTTAATTTCTGTGCAGGTAACTCAGATCTACTTCTCTGGCTTTTCTCTTTTGGGACTGGCCTCACCGGAGCACCAGTCAAATGTCTAAGTTGGGAGCTGGGTTCTTTATTGTTAGGCATAGACTGGTAAAAGCATTTTCTACCAGAAGTATCAGTTGAAATCTGGGTCCAAGGGGCCAGCCTAGGAAAAGAGAAAAGGTGAGGTTTAGCTACCAGATGCAAACACCAGGAAATAAGAGGCCAAAATTGGGAATCCAGGTCAAGAACACAAAACTAAGATTTTAAGGTCTGTTAGACACAGGGATCACAGTAAAGCAGACTGTTAACAAGCAAGGAGGAGGAAAAGGGAAAGAGTCCTGAACAGTTGCATCAAATTTCAACCTATTATGTTGTCTCAATTTTCTGAACTCACTGATGAGGTATGTGGAAAGATCAAGCAGAGCTGACAAATGTTTTCAGACTTCCTACTCCACTGATGAGCAACCTCGAATTTCCAATTGCATGCTGGACTTTCTCACCTGAGTGTTTCTTTGGCACTGCATATTTAACATATCTAAAATGAAAACTAACTTCCCTTGTATTTATTGTCAGAAAAAACAGTCCAAGATTGGAAATGGGTGAAAAAGATTACAGGGTGTCTATCCTTTCAGTGGAGCGCTGGGCATTTCTGAAAGCTTAGGAGTTAAGTTGCTAGAAAACTGATAGCCATGCAAATGATTCCTCTTTTGTGCCATTGAGACAGATTTGATTTCTGCTGTATGGAAAAGGTGACCCAAATCACTGTATTGCCTTTTACGTGATATGAATCAGCTTGGCATGTATTGAGAAATTATTTCAGGATTCCTGATTGTGTGTGTGTGTGTGTGTGTGTGTGTGTGTGTGTGTTTTACTGGTTTCTTTGTTAATTAATAAATTGAATAAAATCTTTAACATATTCAATATATATTTGCAGGAGAGTCATGCTTTTAACTTTTTGAAAATTATATTAACATCTTTATTTACTATTAATGTTTCCACCATCCTAAACACTTGGTACCATTGAACTTTCTACTTCTCTGGAACACCATTATACAATCAGTTTCCAAGTTAAATGCACTTTACTTCAACCCCTTTTTCACTGTTAATGAGTCAGTTTGGGTCCCCGTTATTTTGCACTAAGGCTGATCCAATGATCCAATACTCTCCAAACTGATCTTCCAAATTTGTCTCCCACACCATTAAACTCCAAACTAAAAAGCCAAATCTTTCCATTTAAACCTAGGTCATTGGGACTTTTTTGGCTCTAAAACCTCATTTGACTTATTATTAACTAACAAATCCAGTCCCCAAATGCCAGCTTCTTAATAGAGATCCAAGTTATCTTCCTAGGCCTATATCACTTGGATTAGTGAGCTAGAGGTACCATAACAAACTAACACAGATGGAGTGTCTTAAACAACAGAAATTTATTTCCTTATGATCTGGAGGCTAGAAGTCTATGACCAAACTGCTGGAAGGATTGATTTCTTCCAAGGGCCTCTCTCCTTGGCCCATAGATGGTCATCTCTGTCATTGTCTCCATAGGTTCCTCCCTCTGTCTGTGTTCTATTCTCCCTTTCTCATAAGGACACCAGTGAAATTAGGTTAGGACCCACCCATATGATCTAATTTTGTTTTAATTATCTCTTTAAAGGCCCTATTTCTAAATACAGTCATGTTCTAAAATATTGGGATTAGGACTTTAAAATGTGAATTTTGGAGGACAAAATTTAGCCCATAATACTCCTAGAGAAAGAAAATAAAAATAATTGTTTGTTGAATGCATACCATGAGTCAAGCACTGCATTTTATACTTTCGCATAAGTTAAAAAATGATTGATTCGGCTGGGCGCGGTGGCTCAAGCCTGTAATCCCAGCACTTTGGGAGGCCGAGGCGGGTGGATCACGAGGTCAGGAGATCGAGACTATCCTGGCTAACACGGTGAAACCCCGTCTCTACTAAAAATACAAAAAACTAGCCGGGCGTGGTGGCGGGCGCCTGTAGTCTCAGCTACTTGGGAGGCTGAGGCGGGAGAATGGCGTGAACCCGGGAGGCGGAGCTTGCAGTGAGCCGAGATCACGCCACTGCACTCCAGCCTGGGAGACACAGTGAGACTCCGTCTCAAAAAAAAAAAAAAAAAAAAAAAAAAAAATGATTGATTCATTTTTCCTGAATATATCCCAATTCAGATTTTACTTGTAATAGATTACTTCAGCTGATTCCTTCCTTGTTAAGAATCCTGGTGTCTTCCTCTCAGAGGACACATTTCTCCTTTTTACACTACTTTCACATTCTACCTGGTTTTATGATTATTTTGTACTTTATTTTTTCCAACAATGCATTATAATTCCTTGAAGTCAAGGCCATTAATGACTCTTAGAACTCCTGTGAAGTATATGACCTGTTGTTGAGAATATAAATATTTGTCAAATAAAGAATTCAAAGGAAGAACGGAAAAGTTTATAAAAGAAAGAAGGGAGTATGACCAAGGTTTTTTGGCAAGGGGTGGATGAGGCAAGGGAAAAAATCATGAGAGATGTTAGAGAAGGACCAAAATTATAAGGCTATTAAGTCAGAGGCTAGTAATATATCACATTTGGAACCTAGAGGTTGTAAGAACCTAAGACTTTTTATCTTTTAACTGATGATTTTCTTAGTAAATTATATTCCATTTCATAGCTTCACACCATAAAGATAACTGTTTTAATTCTGACATCAAATTATTTTAGTATTAGTCCTCATTTCCATTCTATCACCTTGTTTTGAAGATCTGCTTTCAGTTAGATCATTTGTCTTTCACAACCAGCTGGGGTGTGGCTTAAGAGGACAACTTAAATATGTTCTGCAATTTGCTGATTTGGTCTGGTTTTTGCAGCATGAAAAGATTTGAAGGCCCCAGCTAATGTATATTACGCATGCCACACTCCCTCAACTATGTCTCAGATTTGTGAGGGTGTGATCCATAACTCCATCTACTGTTGATACAGGAGTGCTGGGAAGGGAAGAGTGTGGACCCTTTAAATAATATGGAAGGTGGCAAGGGAAGTGCTGGGGACAGGAGGCTGTGGTCCCAGGTTAGGGCTCCAACCCCATGGGCCTAGGTGAAGACAGGCACTTCTGCCTTCAAACCCAAATGTTGCATTTTCCCAGACCACCCTGGCCCACCGAGCCCCCATCCTGTGACTATAAAAACCCAAGACCCTAGCAAGGCAGACAGAAGCTGCTGGACTGAGAGAGGAACACATTTGCAGAATAAGACAAGCGGCTGGACATTGAGAGGATGTTGAAGGGAGCGCATGGGCAGAAGAGCACACTGACCGACCAACGCAGGCACTCTGCCAGGCCACCAAGGTGCTGGAAGAGGCAGAGTTTGGCCAGGAGAGCCAGGGCTGCTGAGTGGCCCATCTCTAGGTGAAGACCATCTACCTTCTGGCTCCCCATCAGGCTGAGAGCTATTTCCACTCAATAAAACTTTGCACGCATTCTCCAAGCCCATGTGTGATCCAATTCTTCTGGTAAACCAAGGCAAGAAACTCCGGGATATAGAAATCCCTCTGTCCTTGTGATAAGGAAGAGGGTCTAATTGAGCTGGTTAACACAAGCTGCCTATAGATGGCAAACTAAAAGAGCACCCTGTAACACACGCCCACTGGGGCTTCAGCTGCAAACATTCACTCCTAGACACTGCTGTGGGGTGGAAGCCCCATGACCTGCCCACCTGTATGCTCCCTTAGAGGTTTGAGCAGCCCGGCACTGAAGAAGCGAGCCACTCCCCCATCTCACGCCCTGCCAGGGGGACAAGGGAACCTTTCCCATTTCACTGTCACCAGACTGTGATATTTATTGCTGTGAAAATTCCCAAGACAAATTTGTTTCTGTGGCACATTTACCATTGTAACATGGAGCTATAGATGTGATGGTTTCAGACATATCAGCCTTAGCACTTTATTATTTTTTTCAAGTCTTAGGCTGCTGTGAAATTTTTAGAAGTTTCTGTTTCCCTGGATTATTTTTGAAAACATCAAATCATTCCTTTAATAGAGTATATTATTATTCAGATCTTTTCTGAAGGAAAGTTTCATCTGATATCTAAATTTAACGGTATGCTGTTATCTCAAAATTTCAGTCACCATCCACTTAACATGTACTTTTTTCATTATTGAAGCATTCCAGATGCTTCCTTTTTGAAAAAGAAAAAGGACTAAATTTAACAGTATGTACAGAGACTACTGTGTGTGTGTGTGTGTGTGTGTGTGTGTGTTTGGGGGATTATAAATATGAGCTCCCATTAAAGTAAGATATTCTAAATAGAGAATTGTAAGTTGTTTTTATGCTTCCATTTGTGTGGCTCTGTGCTGTGTCTGAGGAACACAGGAATGAAGAAGACATTGTGTTGGCTCACAGGACATCTGTAGTCACCCGAGGAAAGATACAAATAACCAGGTATGAGTTAACTAGTGGTTTCCAACAAGGAATGACTGTACCCTCAGGAGACACTTGCCAATTGAGATGGAGATTTACAGCAGGAAGTTGGCTATATAAAGATTTAGCAGAGCACTGGGCTAAAGATATATAGACGTGGTAGTAATAACACAATAGTTCTCGAAATCAAAAGACTGATAAGATTAAACAGCAAGAGTGTGTGGGTGATTAGGACACTGGATGAGGGACACCTGCAATCAAAAGGATGGACACAGAGGAATACCAAAGATAATCGAATAAAATAATAATATAGTAATATTGAACATTTTGTAGAACCCATACTATTTTTAAAAAGCTGTCCTAAGCACTTATATGAATGCTCATAATTAGCCTATTATTGTCAGCTTTTCTGTATAATGATTGAAGCAGGAATCAACAGTGTCAAATGCAACAGAGACATCAATACAATGAGTAATAAAAGTGTCCATAGATCTGGCAATTAGGAGGTCATTGGAAGCCAGAGCTCAGTGGGTAGAAAAGTAAAATGTTGATGGGCAAGTAGAGAAGTTTAAGCCAAAAAAGTTTGGATTAAAAGGAAAGGAAAATAAATGACAATGTTATAATGGGAACAAACTAAAGAGAGGTCATGTTTTTCGTGGTAGAAGAGATGGAAGAATGTAAGAGGAGCAGCCATCGTTTATAGACCTCGAGGAAAGTGAAGAGGATGCCTTATCAACTCTGAGAGGACTGGGAAATTTGACAAACCAGGACAGGCTAAGAGACATGAGAAGTCATGCTTGGGCCCCAGCTGAAATTGGACACCACTTTCTCTGTCCCTCAGTCCAACAACTCCTTTTTGAAATCTCTCTCCTGATAAGTTGTACTTATCTGAACTGTGCTTTCATGAGGACCTTTGCCTGTCTCATCTTCCTCACTTATCAGGACAACATTCTACAAAACAAAATCACAGGAATAATAGTACCATTATCTGCCTTCTTTACTCCTAAAATCCAGGGAGTTCACTGGCCAACGAGAAACTACACACTGTTGGACACACACAGGCTGTCCTGAGACATGAGGGTTCCCCAAATGAGTGTTACAGAATTTGGTTACTCTTTGTGGTTGTCTTAGCATAGCATGTTAATGCATATCAAACACTTTTTTCCATTAATGCAATGCTTATATGGAATAATATTTTTCCTTCGCTGAATACTTTCCTACTTCTGTATCTTAGTCTGATAAAAATATGTTTTCTATATGATGTGTAGTCTCTATCATTTATTCAACTACAAATATCGAATATCTACTATATACTAGTTGCTGGTTTGTCAGATGCACACACGCTGTAGCACTAGAAGAGCTCACAGTCTATAGGTAAAACAGATAGGATAATAGCTATTTAAAATGGAAAAGTATAAGTGATTTAATATATATAGTAAATGATTGTGTAAGCCAATGCAGTAAGTAACCATACCCTCCCTCCCGCCTACAATAAATTTTCTTCTCAAATACTGAATCACTTTCATTTTTCCAAATGGATTGTCAAGAATAGAAACACCTCATTCTCTTTGCTTGATGGATTTTTTTTCCTCTTTCTTTTTCTCTTTTCTCTTTGGTTCTCACCCTGCCAATTCTCTGCAGGTGCTCCTTTTATATTCTGAAATCCCAGTTAAGGGACTTTCTCACTGATTATAATGACATAGGTCTGTTTTCACAGCTGTAATTTTAAAGTTTCTTAATAATGCTATATTTTAAACATTATTCTGAAATGCTAGAAGGTTTCAGGGTGCTCAAAAAGTAAACAGACTCATATAAAAAGAAGGGAACAGTTATAATAAAAAATTCAACAATTTGTATCAGATCATTGGCACTTCATTTAAAATCTCAAGCTCTTGAGACAACAAAATTTTCCCCCAAGGGGAACTAATTCACTAGACATGTGTATACATTAGAACCAGATGAAGGTGATGCAGTGAAATTGGAAAGACAATTCCTGGACTTATTAGAAGCCGGAGACCAAGTATTTGTATGTCTAGTGACTTCTTTGGCCTTGGCAAGAATCATTTTCCCAGGAGAGCAGATTTTGGGAATTTGCATTTATGTTCATGATCACCTTTGACATCTGAAACTCTGAGGACTTGACATCGAGTATTACTATTATTATAAACAGAGCTCCCAAGCTGTTAAGCTCAAATTGCTACTTTGGTGTTAACAAGAATGGGTGCCACATGGTAAGCATATGCTGTTTGTGAAAGTAAATGATGCTTTAAGAGTGTTTTACTCTCAAAAGGAAGTCTACTAGGCAGATAGCTTGTATTGAAACTCTGTATATGTTCTCATTTGACCACCATAAACAATGTTTAAAGAGTCAAGGTTGTTACTTGAGAATAAATCAGGGAGCTCTGGAACATTTGGGTGGATATATTCACTATAAAGTGTAACAGACATTTCCCCCTATGTTTATCCTTTTAAAATGTATGTATTTCTCTTCAGGGCTTGATAGATCTTTCAGATTGTATCTTAATAGAGCTTCCTCAGCACAGAAGCGATTTATTTCTTTCAGTGGAGGATTTACTTGAATCTACTATTTAGAAATTTAGCATAACTGGGTGTAGAATTTCTTTACCTTGGATAGATTAAAAAAAACTCTCAAGACTGATTAGACAGTTTAAATGTTGAATAATGCTATTTCCCTATGTGTTTGCTTTGTGAGTTAAACTGATGAAGATTTAATCTTCCGTTACAGTTTCTTTTGTCTATAAAACTAAAGATCCATTTTTATAAAAGATTTTTTTTTTACTTTGTTTTAGAAAGAGATTTGATACCTGAATGGCAGTGGTAATGAAATTCTCTATGGGTTAGGCTTCAAGGAAAAAATATTAACATGAAATTAATGAAGTATTAACAAATAAATTGAGTTCATAACGGTAACCATTTCCCTATGTTTATGTGATAACATATAACTTACGTATACGTAATTTTGAGCTTTGCATCTGATCACTCTTAGCCATCAAATCATTTCTAAAAATAAGGCAATTGGGGAAACCTATAATAAATAACTTTGCAGAATGAGATGATGAACTTTTCAGCTACCATAAGCCTTTTCTCCCCTTTAAGTAATGTATGTTATAAGGACTGAAATTCTAATGTATGATAACCTGAAATTTGAGTTTAAAAATGAACACAATTGAAACATAATAAGGCATTTTTCATCCCTTTTAATATTTTATATATTCTCATTCTTCATGAGAAATGGCTGCAGCATACAAGCTGCCAGGTTAATCTTACTTAAATTTGGCAATCAACAAGTAACTTTGTGCACAAACTGATGGAGGACCATGCAAGGCAAGCAAAGGAGTTTAGATTTGATGCAGTAATAGAGGGAGAGCTATCGACAGAGCAAGAGAATAATAAGATGCAAATGCCTTTAAGGACAATTAGTCTGGAAACCAAGAATAAAATGGGCATGGCAGAATGAAAACATAGAGACAAAGAGACAGTTTTGCATCATGTGAAGAATCTGGCATCAACTCAGGAGCTTCCTTTTTTACCTGGCATGGTTCAAAGCAAATTACAGTGAAGAAAAGGCCATTGGGTTCACAACAAGGAGACTCTTGATAACTCAAAGAATGTATTTTTAAAAGTATGGAAATAGCTGTCAACCTGAGGGGACTTTGAAAAGGAAGTTACTGGAGATATAAATAGATGTAATGGGTATAAGGAATAAAGCCTGAGGCAGGAAACAGAAAAATAATTTTTAAAAAGTTGCCAGAGGAAGAAGCAACATTATTTCTAGTTTTAAGAAAACACATGAGCAATTCACTAGAAGAATAATACAAAATGAAGATGATTATGTTTCAATAATTAAATTAGTGACTTTAGGGAAAAATTCAAATTGCTGAGTAGAGATCCTAAAAAGTCCATTCCCCAACCAGATAACTTCTAAGCCTAGATAATTCACTATTAAATATTTAGGCATATCTTATATTTTGGGATTCAGCAAATGGTTCGATTTCCTATGATAAATTTTGTAAATGTGTTTACTTTCCCAAGTGACAGATGTTTCACAAGGGCCATAAGAGAGGTAAATGGGGAGATGCTTTGGTTTCCCTTTTTAAAGGCAGGAAGCAGCCAGTTCTTGGTTTGCATAAAGAAACTGGAAGAAAAGCACAGAGATAAAATAGAAATGTTCATTAATATTTTCATGAGTCAAGTTTTATAGCCACAGCTGTCTCCAGCAGGAATGGAATTTACAGTATCAATGGCTGTTAGAAAGAGATGGGCTGGAGGAAGAAGATTGGAAGGATGGGCACTTAGCGTGTATGCAGAAGTGAACTAATCTGCCTACATAGCAGGAGCTGAATTTTAAGCCAAAATTTTCTCTGCAATTATAAAATGCTTTAGATGTTTAGTTTCAGAGACATACAGGTTGACCAGCAGTTTAAACAGATGTAAGCTACTGGATAATGATCTCAATCCAACTACTTCCCTTTGCCCAAATAGAATTCTTCAACCATCAGCAGCAATTAGTTGACTTTTAGCTTTTGGGCACCAGACACATGGATTGTGACCAACAGTGGCTATCACGTGGGAAATGAGGCTGCAGGAGAAAGGTGAAAGGAACTTCTCACTTCCCACGCTTCCAAAAAGCAAGTGTCTTCTCCTATCTTTAGCCTGCTATACTAATGCTATATGTGTGTGTTTATATGTGTATGTTCTAAGTCACATTTCTCTTGTTTACTTGCTCCTTTTTACTGAAGATCATTTAAATTTGGATCTATCATATGCCAATTCTAGTTCATTATGTTTATGAAAGATCCTGGTCTTAGTTAATGAAAGATTAAGAACAGTGTCTATTTTTTCCTTTTATTACGGATTTTTACTCTTACTGAAATGTTCTGTTTTAAAAGTCAAAATAAAATTTAGCTTATAAACAGTTTAGAAAGTTTATTTTTCTAGTCTTTTCTAGTTATGGAAAATATAATATTTGAAAGACAAATATCTATAACCAATCAAATTGATGTTTAAACACAAAAGATACATTTGCCAAGTTGCTTCTTCTCCCTGATGCTACTTTAGGGACATATAAAACAAGAAATGGAAATTAATTTTTATCATGTGCATGTCAGTTTCCCTTTCTCTGAAATTCACCGATTTCTTTCAAATTTGAACACTCCAGCTTTTATCTCTTCTGGTCTTCAGTGCTAGGCTCCCCCAAGTTTTCTCCAGTCCTATTGTTGTGACAGTATCACAATTTATTTTCTTCGTTTTAAAGATTTGTTTTTGTTGTTATTGTTCCTGTTTTTTGTGAAAGGAAAATAAATCTTGGGGCCCCAAAATCACTAAGCTAACGGGAAAATCAAGCTGGGAACTGCTTAGGGTAAACCTGCCTCCTGATCTATTCAAAGTCACACCTCTGGTAACTGAAATAAATGCTTATCTAATTGCCTCTTTGGAGAGGTTAATCAGAAACCCAAAAGAATGCAACTATTTGTCTCTTACCTACCTATGACCTGGAAGCCCCCTCCCCACTTTGAGTTGTTCCTCCTTGGCTTCGAGTTGTCCCACCTTTCTGGACCAAACCAATGTTCAGCTTACATATGCTGATTAATGTCTCATGTCTCCCTAAAATGTATAAAACCAAACTGTGCTCTGACCACCATGGACATATGTCATCAGGATCTCCCGACACTGAGTCATGGGCGCACATCCTCAACCTTGGCAAAATAAATTTTCTAAATTACCTGAGACTTGTCTCAGATCCTCAGGGTTCACACTGCCCTGTACTTTATGGAAAGCAAGCCAGCAAATCCCTTAATAGTTGATCATAACCTTGCCTTGCAATATCACGACATCATTAGGTGTCTTCGACTGAGACAGGAACAATTACCCAATGACAACAGGATCAGAGAAATCAGACTGATGCTGATCAGGATAAAGAACATAACAAACAGTTGGGAGAACATGAAAGAATATATACATACACAGCATAAAAAATGTAAGTGCACTTAAAATATTATTACACTAACTATCTAAAGAATTGCTAGGTTTTAGTTCTGCCATTTCTGCTTACCAGTTCGGTGACCATGAGCACATAACGACTTCATTGAACTACATTTTCCATTTTGAAACATATAGACCTTAAAGCCTGCCAGGATTATGTTAAAGAAAGCATGAGTCCTTATGTAAAGAGTGCTTCGAATATTATTAATTCTTAAAACCTTATTATGCTGGAACTATGAAAGAGAACTAAAGCTGGGTGGAGGAGGGCCATGGGGAATCTGATTTTGTTTTCTTCTTTCCTGTATAGTTTAGGCTTTGCAAAGTAGCACTAGAATTTGGTTTACAATCTAGGTGCTATTTTCTAGGCAGTGTAACAATTTCTGTTTACTGCTTTCACTGGCCAGACCTTGCCTCCCAATCCAGACACCCACCTCTCCTTCACTCTCTAAATAACAGATTAGTTCAGGAAACAAAGTCTTATTTTTCTCTACCTTGGAGGTGGCTATGGTGGTCTTGCCCTTGCTCATCTTCTGAGTTGAATACAGTTACCCTGCCCAACGCATCCTCCTGAAGACCTCATGCTCAACCTGCTTTTGAGCATTGTTCTCTGGGCTAGGAATCATCTGCAGCCTTCTCAGAGTGTCAAGGCAGTGAAACTTGGGTTCAAAAATGTTCTCAAGTTACTGAAAGAATGTTCTTCACATGTAACAGATTGGTTCTGAAGGTGGCATAGTAGGTTTTGCCCCATTTTTCTTTTATGTATGCTATATTTCTGCAGCTAAAGGTGAGAGTATTGAAAAACATTAGCATAAAACTGAGAACTTTAATTTTTATCTTCATGTTTAAACATCTAAAGGATAGCAGTAAAGTAAGTAATTGTTGATTACTATAGAAGACTCTTGTAGATTTCAGTTGCCATTTCTGCATAATAATTTATACCAACTCTTAAACTACAAACTTTGTTTGTTCCTGTACTAATTTATCAGTTAGCAAAATATGTACTTGCTATGACACTACTTATTCACAGAGGCACATGTTCTATTAGGCCCTTTTTTTCTGGGGCCCATTCTGGTGATTTTAAGAAGCCAAGATAGGTGGCTTGAGGATTTTGACTTTGGCATAAACATTATAAGAGCTCATTCATTGTCAGTGCTGTTCTTGAAACTTTATCATTTCTCCCTTTGTGAATATTATTTGATATCTGATTGTCTTTGAAAAAACAGTTTTCTTTGGGCCCCTTAGCTCACCAGTGTCCTCTGAAACAACCTGGTTTCCTTGGCATCTCCCCCTCACCCTAATCTCTCTCTACTTGTTGCCTCCTATCCAGCAATCTGCAACTTACTGATTTGGCTTGATTGAGTTGGAAGTGCACCATACCCAGGGCAGGTTTTCCCAGTGGCAGCTGGGAGTATGAATCTAATAGGCCTGGTTTGCTTCTGTGACCCTCTGTCGCCCCTTTCTGGCCACAGCCTGTCACTGAAGTTTACCCTCTAGCCTTGATAATCCAGGCAGCAGCCATAGTACAGAACAGTTGGCAAACTATCAGCCCGTGTGCCAAATCAGTCCAAAGAATGCTTTGTTTGGTTCGTATAAATTATGCCAACATTTAAAAATTAGGAGACATATTAGTCCATTTTATGTTGCTGTAAAGGAATACCTGAGACTGGGTAATTTACAAAGAAGAGGTTTATTTTGGCTCACAGCTCTGCAGGCGATACAAGAAGCATGGTGCCAGCATGTGTTTCTGGTGAAGGCCTCAGGAAGCTTGCAATCACTGCAGAAGGTCAAGAGGAGCGAGCATATCACATGGTGGAAGGAGCAAGAGAGAGAAGGGAGGGATCTCAGATTCTTTTAAACAACCAGCTGTCACATGAACTATCAGAGCAAGAACTCACTCATTACCAAGGGGATACCACCAAGCCATTCATAATGGATCTACACTCATGACCCAGACACCACCCCCCAGGCCCATGTCCAATATTGGAGGTCACATTGCAACATGAGAATTGGAGGGTATACACATCCAAACTATATCTAGAGATTTCAGGGCCAGGTGTAGTGCCTCACTCCTGTAATCCTAGCTAGCACTTTGGGAGGCTGAGGCAGGAGGATTACTTGAGGCAAGGAGTTCAAGTCCAGCCTGGGCAACATAGCAAGACCTTATCTTCACTTAAAAAAAATAGCCAGGTGTGGTGGTGCTTCTGTAGTCCCGCCTACTCAGGAAGCTGAAGTGGGGGACTGCTTGAGCTCTGGAGAGAGAGGCTGCAGTAAGCCATGATTGTGCCACTGTACTCCAGGCTGGGCAACAGAGCAAGGTCCTGTTTCTAAAAAAAAAAAAAAAAAAAAAAAAAAAGGAGAGAGATTTTATATAAAATTTGCAGCTTCTCTTAACATAGCAGAAGATCTCACAATCTTAGGCCAGCTTTCTTCTTGTGGACAATCTTACTCTTGCCCACCACTCATGGTGTAGACTGGTCATTTGCAACTAGTGCCTGCTTCACTCATTTCTGTTGACTGCCTTGTCCCAACATGCATTTGGACTCCCAGGTCAAGTACAGAATTTTATTCAAATAGTTGTGGTTTACGTGTGTGTCACGGGGAGGAAGAATGATATCTAATTTCTTTTATGAATATGCTCACAAAAAGGAATTGGAAATCGCTTTAGATTGAGATTCTTTAGCACATGTAGGTGAAAACTGGGTATGTTTTCTTCCCAATTTTACAATATGTTTGTACCAAGATTCACTTTTTATTCAAGAGAAACTTTTCTGCAGTTTAAACTGTAGGATGATGGAATTCTGAATATCTTTGGTAATGCTGTTTTATGGGTGAATATATTTGCATTCCATCAGGTTGAATATGGAAAAATCATTATATACAGATGTTAAAGAAACCATACAAAGTACTAATATATAAAGAGTATGTGTGTGTAACCATCTAATGATTTATGTTTTTTTCTCTTTTTTATTATATTTAAGTGGAGTTTCCAGGGCAAACACAGATATACAGTCATAATGATAAATTATATAGTTAAATTCAGCTTCACCAGTGATAACTCAGATGCCATTTTCAAATGCATTGTGAGAACAGTTTTTTCATATTTTCTTCTAATTCCAGCAAAAACACCTAATTATAGAACAACAGTAGCAAAAATAAATAAATTTTGCTCAGGGAAAAAGGTTTTATGAGTAATCAGTGCAAAGCAGAAATCTCTTGCTGGGAATAATGTGGGCCAGCTAAGGTTTCTGTGAGGTTTTTTGCTTTAGCGTGGTTTGACTTTGTGCTGCCTGGGTGACCTCTTCTTCTCATTCCATCACTTCATCAGGAAATCAAAAGACAGCAAGCTCCTAGCCAGACTCTTGTTCAAGATAAACTCTATGACCTGCTAACAGGTTACCAGATCTTTTATGGGAGTTCAGCTGACCACATGACTTCTTGTATTTGAGAATTTATTCATGAGCCAGCAAAGCTCTGACTGATGTCACAGAACTTGAGAGCTCTAGTGCTGTTCATGGCTTCATCTTTAGACATAGGTATTCTATCCTGTTCCCTTTCAGAAACTCAAATGAGGGGCCATATCTTATAATCAAACATTTCAGATAAAACAGCTTATTTTTCCCTGAGAGCATATGTGTCTTCTATTACTCCTAATCAATGAGGGACAGACTGAAAAGGATACTCTAATAAGGTAATAGTACTAGTATTTTGCTGTGACATCCCACAGAAATGAGTTTTCTGTGGGATTTGGGCAGGAGGTAAAAAAATGACCAAGGAAAAAAAGACCTTCAAGAATTAAATGGCTTAGAGATAAAGCATATAAAATAGGAATGCTTTTATTGCTTTTGTATTTTCTGAGGACAGTTCTGCCAGTGAATCCACAAAATGGTACAAATACAAATACATCACATTTGCCTGCTGTGATTAAATTTCTCTAATTACACAACTATACTTGATACACGGGACTGATGCATCTTTTTTTTCCCCCCTTTTGTAATCATTGTTATATCCACGCTTATAATCAACGTTCATCACAGCTAATTAGAGTTTCTTTGTTGTTTCTGAGATCTGACATTCCTAGAGTTCAACTACAAAATTCATTTTTAACCATCTCTCTGCTTGTGAGGTTGGAGGACGACGAATGCAAATTCCAGTGCTGTATTATTCACTAATGGCTTTCTGAAATTTTCATGTACTATGATTTTTTTAATTGAATTTAAATGATTATTCTTGAAGCTGGAGGCCAGGTCCTGCTTAAAATTTTGCAGGACACTCCTATGATTTGTAGGTACATTCCTATTGGTAAAATAAGCTGGCAGTTCTTCTTGTTATTTTGTAGATTTATATAGATATTCAAGGACATATATTTTTGTTGTGTTAGATTGACATTAATTTCTAAAAATAAAATGCTACAGATTTATATCACTTACCAGTTCAAAGCTTTTGTTCATTCTCAAATGCTGTTTTCTTCTAGCAAATGTTTTTAATTATGCACACTTTAAATGTTAAATTACAGTGATAAGAAAGCTAGTTAAACTTGAGCTAGTCTATTACAAACAAATTTAATCTACTTTCTAGATGTTAATTTGAGACCAGAGTTTTCCAACTCACAGCTCTGTTGTCTCACCTGGAAATTCCATCTCCTTTATTAAGACAACTGTAACCTTTAAAGCTTTGATAGAAGAATAAGCCTAACTGAAAATGAGTCACTATGGTGTACATCCTGCCTTCTTTATTTTGTGTTATTCTACTTTGTTTTTGCCATTGTCTTTAATTTGCATTTTTGCTGCTGCTGTTTATGCCCATACTGTGGACTGAGTCATTCCCAAATAAACAAACCAATATTACTGAGTAACCATTTCAGTTGCTGCTCTTGATAAGTTCGCAGTACACTGGAGGATGTAGTTGCGTGAACACATAATTAAAATAAAACTGGGAAAGGCCTATTAGAAAAAACATAACTCAAAGAAATGGTAAGTTTGAAAAGAAAATGAAAAATCAGAGAGTAGTGGTGGGGGGCTTTATAGAAGAGGTGATATTTATTCTGAGACTTGGAGACATTAATGATAGTTACAGGTTATGACACATTCTGTGTCAGACAGGCAAGGTTCTACGCAATTAAACTGTAGTAATTATTTTAAACATCAAGAAAATCCTATGAAGTGCTATATATTGTGCCCATTTTATAGATGAGGAAATGGAGGCATAGAAAAGTTAGGTAACTTGACCAAGCTCTCTGTGCCATATTTTATTTTCCAAAAATGGCTGTAAAAATATCTCTCTCTATTTATGTTCTTCTCAAACCTTGCCATTACCACAGTAAAAGGGGAGGTCTAGTTCTTCTGCTTGAATTGTATTGGTTTGGGACTGGCATGAAACCTACAGAATTATGTCAGAAATGACAAGAAGTCACTTCAATGGCTAGATCAGGAAAGAAGATACAACCTCCACCTTAATCATGGGAAAACTGCTGGAGCCCCCAGCTGCTATGCTTGGAGCAAGCCCAGAGTACCCTAAATGAGAGGCCACTAGGGGGAGCTAGAGATTGAGAGAGAGAGAGAGAGAGAGAGAGAGAGAGAGAGAGAGAGAGAGAGAGAGAGAGAGAGAGTCTGGGTAGCTCTCAAAAGCTCTTAATTCCTCACTGCCCTTCCAGTTCCAGCCACTATCTGACTACAACTGCATGAGAGTTCTGGAGCCAGTAAGTACTGCCCAGCCCAGCCTGTCCCAATGTTCTGACCACAGAAACTGTAAGATAACAAAATAATCATTGCTTTCAGTCACCACATATTGGGGTGATTTGTTGCAGAGCAATATCAACAGAAACAGTCACACAGATAACAAGTGGGAAAGCCAAAATTTGAACTCATTCTAACTCCAGAGCTCCTCTCCTACTCCTTCTATGCCAGAAAACAAGTCTTGAGAAGATTTATGGATATTCCTTCAGGTTTAAGTAAAAACTTCCATGTTACATGAATGTGTGTAAAAATCACGTCTTGAAGTCAATATTCAGAGGCGCAGAAAATGTTTTTGCATAGTGAGCTCTTTCTTTTATGGTTGAAAATTAAATGAAGTAAGAATAAAAGAATGTTTAATAGGCTCATAAACATGTCAGTTGTCACAATTGCAAAAGCTGACTGTCCGGTGATTGGGTAGATATATATTGCATCATCTGCGTAATGACTTCATCCATATTAAAATAATATGGCTCTTTAGATAGGGAGGGGAAACAATAAATTTTTTTAATGAGGGGCAATAATTTCTAAATATGTAGCTTGGAGTAAGGAAGACTAAAGCTACTGTGGAGTCAGAAAGCTTGGATTTAATGATTTTGAATTTTAATATTGCATTTGATTGGTTTACAGCAACTTATTGAATTATATATACCACACTAGCCAGTAACCTTACTTAGCATGAGAATCAGGGCTTCTCTTTTATAATAATAATAGGGTTGATCCTTGGATAACCTGGGTCCAACATAAAGATGTTTTATAAATACTTACTAAGTGAAGGAATGACTATAATCTCTTAGACCCTCAGTTTTCTTATTTATAAAATGTAACTTACTAGTTGAGTTGGCTTGTCATACCTTGGACCAGGAAAGTTTCTAGGTCGTAAAAAGTCTTGTACTTCATAAATAAATGAATTTAAAATTTATCTCCTTGCCATGTTAGAGAATAGATAAATGTCATGTTTAAAACAAATATTATTAGCACTAATGTGACATCTGTTCCTACCATTGTCTTGTAATGATGCATGAATGAAGGAGGATTTTGAGAATTCAGCTGAAAGATGGATTTAGGACATCTCCTTTTACTTCAGGCTAGAGAAGCTCATGTGATTTTTTTTAATGCTTTTGTGGGATGGAAGTTTCTCAATTATGGCTACCACAATTGGGAAAGATATGTTCCACTATTATTAATAATAAGACCTACTCTACCTCCCTGATGTGTGAAGTTCAAATGAAACCCTAAATGTGGAAATATGAAGGAAATATATAAATTTTGATTATGTGAAATAATATATAATTGGTAATTATAATTATTCATTATAACTAATTTGTATTATTGATAAGGTAAGCAAAATATAGAACAAAAGAGCTAATTGAATTTATGTCCTTATCAGATTTGTGCTAGTTGTGTTGTAAATTTGTGCCTATGACTTTTTGCCTTTATGGAGAAAAGCTGAGAATTCACTGTAACTGTACATTCTTCAAGTATGCAACCTTCCGAGGTAGTGAATAAGTCTCACGAGATCTGATGGCTTTTAAAGAGGAGTTCCCCTACACATGCTTTCTCTCTTTGCCCACCGCCATCCATGTAAGACATCACTTGCTCCTCCTTCTGCCATGATTGTGAGGCCTCCCCAGCTATGTGGAACTGTAAGTCCATTAAACCTTTCTTCCTGTATAAATTACTCAGTCTGGGGTATGTCTTTATCAGCAGCATGAAAATGGACTAATACAGAAAGTTTCCTTGCTATGAATTAGACAAAAAGAAAAAAACAAAAAGGAAGAGAGAGAATAAGTTTCATATGTGGCTAACATTTGGGAAACTGATAGCAGTGTTAATGTCCTACTTATTGAGTCCTTACTTTAAGACTATTCATTCGACATGTAATAATTCAATTGATCTTCACAACAACTTATGGAGTAGGTATGACTGCTATTACACTCATTTTACAGATGAAGAAACTGAAGAATAAAAAGAATAAGTGAGTTATCCAAGTAAATATAGAATGTCAGTTTAAGATTCATCCCAAACCCCATAGCCACAATAATATGTGATTATTAATTTAACTGAAAATTTCAGTTAAAAATAGCTTAACAAACACTGCAAATATTTTAAATATAACCTAGTTATTAACAGATAAAGACTACAATAAGAAGGTAAATAATTTTAGAGTTGTTAATTTACTGATTTGTTACAAGTCTAATGAGCTATGACATATGCTTAAAGTCAACATCACTTTAGTTTTAGTATTTTCATCACCTTTTGAAAAGTAATTTTAAAATAATTTTATCTTTGGAAATGCAGGCTGCATTTTGTGGATACATTATTATATAATGGCTCGGTTTTCAATATTCTGGTTTCACTTATTTAAAGTAGCCATAGTTTAATGTAAGTTTCTTTCCTATCAAAATGTGTCTTGATTTTTTCCATAACAACCTTTATTAGGTGAATTTCTGCTGCAACGCTTTTAAAAGTCCACTCGTAGAAATATGAAAGAAAAAAATATAAAGCATTTGTGTTTAGTACCTGTGAGTGCACTTATGCTGGGTTTCAAAATTTACAAGGCATTTTCATAGGTAGTATCACAGTTGTATTTCTTAATATTTCTGTGAAGTATCATCATACTAGTTTTAAATAAGAGGAGGTTCACCATAGTGAAGTGAATTGCACAGCATCTCACAGAAGTGGTAGAACTAGAATTCAAACCTAGATCTTCAGTGCCTGAAGTTCAACATTCTGTTGCCTGATAGCTATGATTGTCCATTCCTCCTTTGTTTATCTCCACTATCAATGATGAATAGTGTAAGGAGGAAGTTGGTTGAACCTTAGGAGACTCATGAAGGTCAAGATTTTTCTTTTTTGAGGCTCTCAGTTTGTTCGCTAGTGACTAAGAATAGAACAACTTACTCAGGTCTTGAAATGGAACTGTATATACATCATCTTAAGTAAAATTCTAAAATTAAAACCATTTATGGCAGTTGTTCCACTGATATTATCTAAACTCTTCAGAACAGATATATATTTATTATACTTCATGTATAATTTTATCTTCTAAACAATGAGAGCATAAAGACCCAAAACATTGTTTAATGCACTTCCCAATTATTTGTGGGCATATATGAATTTTCTAGAGATGTTGATTAATGCCATAGCTCACTTTAACCTACAGAGAATTACATTAAGCCTGAGACCTAAACAGAAATTGACTGGTTTAAAAGCTAATTGCAACAAAAAGCTTAGGTCATCACTTCATGAAGTCTATTGATTTGAAAATGACTATGATACATAAGATGTGTGTGCACTTTTTGGGTAATTTTCACAAAGCAAATACACCCAATCTTTTTTAAAAAATAAACAAAAATATACATGCTAAATTGGATCAAATATATTTGGTTTGGAGAAGGATATGAATTAAATTGAAACTCTTCTCCTTTTGCCTCTTCATTGTATGTCATGCCACCTCTGTTCTGTTTATTCGACACATCCCTGAAAGCAGTATAAGCTATCACTAAAAGTGTATAACCACAGACTAAATGGATCACATGACTTAAAGTAGAAGTCTGTTTTAGGAAAATGATCAAATATTAAAGATCCCAAACCGACACATTTTATTAAAAATAAAAATTAAGAACTTATTTGTGTAGCTAATTTAACCAAACTTTTATGTGTTTGCAGTTCTATTGTGTTTTTTGTCCTACAAGCAGAAATACAATACTGCTCTTACAAACATCATATTTAATTCTTGAAGAGACTGCAGTATGCCATTACAGATGGATTGATAGCCTTGATGATATCATTGAACTTTTGTCATGCCTAACCTGGAAGACTTGCTATATGCCAGAAAATTTTTGCCATTCATTTTGCTTTTGAAAGGCCAGATTTATTTGCAACCTTGAATGACATTGGACACGTGCACATGAAACAGCCTGAAATCTATCATGCAGTGAATATCTTATAAAACTGCTATTTAAAATACTAAGTATTGACCTGGTTTTCAGAACCATCTTCAAAGCCAACGACTTTCAATTTGTTTACTTATAAACACTGATTTTCAGTGGATAGTAACAACTTTATATTTTCATTCATTTGTTTTTCCTGAGTAACCAGAGGCCACCAAACATGCACCATGTTTTCCTATTTTTTTAATTAAGTGAGAAACATCAGAATTAGAAATGCATGTGTATGTCTGTTATTTATTAATATCAATATGTAACTGATTAGTGAAAATATACTAATAATGGAGTCTATCTTTGGGTGGCTTATTCAGTAAATTTTTTAAAAATCTCAGCTTATACTTACCTGCAGCAAAATTGCATAGTAATAGTGCTGTCAGGGAAAAAGCAAGATTGTTTTTGAGCTTTCTGTGTTTTGGAGCAAAAATGTGGCATATGTTACTATGAACTTATAACTCCATCCATATTAAAACTGAATTTATGTTCAGTACAAATTAAATAAGAAAGCAATTGAGCACCTTCTATGAACCAGGTTTGAATTTTCAAGCACGTGATAATAATAGCTAATGTTTACCTAATAATTATAATACTAAAATCTGCTACTTACAGAGTTTATGCTAGAAATAGTGCTAAGCATTTTAAAAGAATAACCTAATTTGATTCTTACAATAGCCTTATAAAGTGGTTATTTTGTTTCTTCTTACTATAGAGATGACAAAATTAAGATTTATAAGTTAGGGACTAATATTTCATAAAGGAGTTTACTTTGTGCTCATTTGTGCCATGGTAGATCAAGACCTAAATAAGCCATATTAAAGCCATTCCATTTGGAATTCTCACCTATCCAGGGAAGTTGCCTGCCTGTTAAATCTAATTTTCTTGAAAGGGTTTAATTTTTAATTTTTATAGATTTGGGTAATACAAGTGCAGTTTTGTTGCATGGATACATTGCTTAGTGGTGAAGTCTGAACTTTTACTGCACCCATTGCCCAAATCATGAACATTGAACCTGACAGGTAACTTTTGCATCCTCATACCCCTCCTACCCCAACCCCCACCTTTTGGAGTCTCCAGTTTCTATTTTTCTACTCTGTATGTTCATGTGAACTCAACGTTTAGCTCCCACTTATAAGTGAGAACATAGAGTATTTGACTTTCTGTTTCTGAGTTATTTCACTCAGGATAATAGCCTCCATTTTCATCCATGTTGTTGCAAGGGACGTGATTTCAACATTTAACTCCCACTTATAAATGAAAACATTGAAGTATTTGACTTTCTGTTTCTGAGTTATTTCACTCAGGATAATAGCCTCCATTTTCATCCATGTTGTTGCAAGGGACATGATTTCATTCTTTTTTTTTTTTTATGACTGAATCGTACTTTATGATATATATGCAATATTTTCTTTATCCAGTCTTCCATTAGATGGATACTAAGGTTGATTCCATGACTTTGCTATTGTGAATAGTGCTGCAACAAACATACGGGTGCAGGTGTCTTTTTAATATAATGGCTTATTTTCCTTTGGGTTGCAGAATTGAATGGTAATTCTATTTTCAGTTCTTTGAGAAATCAGGTTTTCCCTAGTGGTTGTACTAATTTACATTCTCACCAACCATGTATAGGCCTTCCCTTTTCTCTGCACCCTAACCAACATTTGTTGATTTGAACTTTTTAATAATAGCTATTCTTACTACTATAAGATGGCATCTGATTTTGGTTTTAGTTTGCATTTCTCTGATAATTAATGATGTTGAACATTTTTTTCATATGTTTGTTGGCTGCTTATATCTCTCTTTTTGAAATTTGTCTGTTCATGTTTTTTTGCCCACTTTTTAATGGGGTTGTTTGTTTGTTTTCTTGAGTTGTTTGAGTTCCTTATAGATTCTGGATATTAGTCCTTTTCTGGATGCATAGTTTGCAAATATTTTCTCCCATTCTGTAAACTGTTTACTCTGTTGATTATTTCTTTTGCTGTGCAGAAGCTTTTTAGTTTAATGAAGTTCAATTTGTCTATTTTTGTTTTTGTTGCATTTACTTTTGAGGATTTAGTCATAAATCCTTTCCCAGTCCAATGTCCAAAAGAGTTTTTCCTCGGTTTTCTGGTATAGATGTGTGGCACCTTTCTTTTCATCACACTTTCAGTGTATAAGTGGGGGTTGAGTATTCAGGGAAATACATGGTCTCTTCTATAACTTCCACTAACGGTATTCTATAATGCTGTCATTATAATTTGAATGCAAAGAGTTCTTCTGATTGGAAGGCTTCATGTGCATTGCTGTTTTGTCAAGTATGGAGCAATCAACTGATAGATTGATACGACTTCGGCTGTAGAAATGGACTAAATAGAATATTGACATTCCATATCATGGAGTAACTTTAAGCTCTTTAGAAAGCACCTCAGCAAGCAACATCTTGAAGATCATTCATTTTAGAAAACCACACTACATATTTTAAAATTCAAGTGAATACAGATTTTGTACCAAAAGTGATAAAATTGTGCACCATGGCAGAGAGTATATAAAAAGGAAAGATGGTAGTATGAAACTTTAGCCTTAACTTTAAGGAAATGTTTGTGTTTATTGTGCTATTTTTCCTGAAAGTATGCTTATTGCAAAGAAGTTGGGGAAACAGGCAAATACAGAACAACAAAACAAAAGCCATTCTTAATCCTTTTTTTTTTTTTTTTTTTGGTGGTGGTGGGGATGGAGTCTTGCTCTGTCACCCAGGCTGGAGTGCAATGGCATGATCTCGGCACACTGCAACCTCGGCCTCCCAGGTTCAAGTGATTCTTCTGCCTCAACCTCCCAAGTAGATGGGATTACAGGCATGCACCACCATGCCTGCCTAATTTTTGTATTTTTAGTAAAGGTGGGTTTTCACCATGTTGCCCAGGCTGGTCTCTAACTCCTTGTCTCAAGTGATCCACCCACCTTGACATCTCAAACGTGCTGGTATTACAGGCATGAGCCACTGTGCCTGACCAATCTTTTCAAATGAACATAGTCACTGTTAGCATATTTGATTATCTCTTTCCATTTGTTTTCCAAAAATATATATTAATAGATAAGCAGATACATATGGAATCACCACTGTAAATGTAAATATAAGTAATAAACACATCTTTAATATGTCAAGACATTGGCAGAGGTAAATAAATATTACTTTAGAATGTGAGTAATTGTTAATTATGGTATAATGGTTCTTTGGCTGTGTCATAATCACTTAAAATTTGACTGATACTTAGATACCTCCTATTTTTCCTTCTGTGGTATTAAAAATACACAAATCATTATGCACATTGTGATTATATCCTTAAGATATATTCTTGAGGCCGGGCGTGGTGGCTCATATCTGTAATTCCAGAATTCTGGGAGGCCAAGGCGGGTGTATCACCTGAGGTCAGGAATTTGAGACCAGCCTGACTAACATGGCAAAACCCTGTCTCTACTAAAAATACAAAAATTAGCCAGGTGTGGTGGTGGGCACCTGTAATCCCAGTTACTTGGGAGCCTGAGGCAGGAAGAATCACTTGAACCGGGAGGCAGAGGTTGCAGTGAGCTGAGATTGTGCCACTGCACCACTCCAGCCTGAGCAACAGAACAACTCTGTCTCAAAAAATATATATATATATGTATATATAAAAAATATATATATATATTTGAAAGTAGAATTGCTGCAGAGAAAAGTATTTGCATATTCTGATATTTGTAACCACTTAAATTTCAGAAACTGATCCTAGTTTGTGTTCCTGTTAGCAAAGTATGGTATGGCCATTTTGCCACACCTTTACCACCTTTACAGTAGCACTGATTTTCATCTTTATAAATTTCATAGAGAATTAATAGGATTAATTTTATTTTGGTTTTAATTTTTTAACTGCCAATAAGATTCAACAGGATTTGACATCTTTTGGATATTTTTAATTCTGACTTTTTAAATCAATTTATTTCCTTTTATTAGACTCAATTTCTGTTTGTGAATGTTTACCTTTTCCTAATATACATATAGTTAATATAAATCTTATATATATAGATATATGTATATATATGTGTGTGTGTGTGTATATATATGATATGTACCCTTCACCTTATGTGTGTCAATATTGTTTTCTTCATTTCTTATTTATCTTTGAGTTTTGGTCACTCTGAATAGTAGACTCTAAAGTTTACATGGGATGTTTATCAGCCTTTCCATATATGCTTTTTAACCCTGGTGTTATTTTAGCTCCAAAAATATAAAATAAATTTTTAAAATATCCATAGCTATTATATGTTTTACTAAAATTCCATCTAAGCAGAAAGGATATTTTGAGTCCTTTCTAATGTTATTTTTATTTACTAATTATTTTGACCAACAAAACCACTCATTGTCTTTTATTTCTTAACATCTGCCATTGTCTGATCTTACCAGTTTGATTTGATAGTGACCAAATTTAATTTGATATTTGACATTTGTTAATAATGTGCATAATTTTTAGGTTTAAAGTAAATAAATATGTGGAAAGAGACACATATACATGATATTCATTATTTTCATGTATCTTTATTGATAATTTTCTCTAAAATTATCTCACAGAGATATAGTTGTTCACATTATTTATGAGTAAAAGGCTTTGTTTTCAATTGTCCCATACCAGATATGACAGCCTAAGGAAGAAATTTTCAAACATTGTCATCAATCAAACTGACCACTTTATTCAAACAAATTCTAAATTGAGAACTATCCAATATGTAAAACAGATTAAAGCAGTTTTTCACTTACTGAATTGGTTATATGCTAGGGTGCTTCCTCTGTCTCATACTGCACTCTGTCTCTGTCTAGGCATTCCCTGAGACAGCTCTTTGAATCCTTAAGGATATGAAGCACAATCAGCTCAGAAGAGTAAAAGTCAGATCCAGTCAAATAAATGAGTCAGATTGCTCAGTATGAAGGAATAAGTTGTGGAAAAAACTGGTGGACATAGTAAACATGTATTTGCTCCAAAAGTATAAATTACTTTCTGAAGTCCTTTTCAGGGCTATGAAAACCCGACATTACTTTTGCTTTAAAATTCCTGTATTTATTTTAGGTAAATCCAGCCAGAAGCAATTTGACTGTGCTATATTAACCTAGCTTTCCATTAAAGTAATTTTGCCATAATATGTTGTTACATTAGGTCTTACTTTTTAGTAAAGGTCACTAATAGTTTAAAAAAAAAAAAAAGGAAAAATTTGGCATTTTTTGAAAAATCTCTTTTGGAGATTTTGCCATTGTTTTATTCAATGACGCTTATATTCAAAACTCATGTAAGATATTCCCATAAGAATTTAATGTCCATAAAGTCTGTCCCTCCTGAAAAATATTTCCTTTTTAACAGTCACTGAAAATTATATAACCTCTTGTTTTATTCTTTTCTTTAATTATCTATCAGAAATCTAAGACCTATTTTTTTAGATAATGATGGCACAAGCAATATTATAACAACACAAATGAAAACTTTAAACGACATAACTCTACCATTGTTATAGATCAAATTATTTATTTTTTAAAGCTTTTCAGATTTTCTCCGTAAGAATAGATGGCTTTTGTAGTTGCAACTAAAACACAGAAACAATTCGTAATCCATTTCAGGAAAATGGTTTCTCATATTGTTGCATAAGTCATCACAATTATAATTTTAATGACTGCATTCAAGTACATTCAAGTGATACATTTAACTTACTTAATGTACCAAAATTTCCATTTTGGTGAACATGTAAGTTGTTACCAATGTTTTTGCTTGATGCGTGTGTGTGTGTCTGTGTGTGTGTGTTCCTCACTTTCCTTTTAATGACCATACATACTCTTTTGAATAACTTCATATGATTTTGTCAGTTCATTATGAGGCCTGCATGATATTATATATGGAAAGTATCTAACACAGTTCAATTCCTTTGGGATATAACTTTGGATAAATTCTTAAGAGTGGAAATATGGGATTCCTGAAACTGGGCTTATTCCAACATCTGTCCCCTTCTTTAACAAACTAAGCTTAAAAAGTTATATCTAAACTTGTACGTAAACTTATACTCCAATTTCCCTTAAGAAATCAACCTTTACTGATCTTTCTCTCTATGATATTCTGCAATACAAAGCACAGGACTTAATTGTAAAGCCATATATTCTTTGTTTATTACTACACGTTTATTAGTCATGAATGCCTGGCTTCTTGATGGAATCAGGTGTAAGAAAAATAAACAAGCACATAAAGTCTAAGTTAATGGAATTTTCTTTGGAATATTGTAATGGAAAGTAAAGAGGATCAAGAAATAGTGTGACTAGGCCTTCTCTTTCTGGCTATGATGGGATGAGTAGTAGCAGACCAATTATCTTGCTGACAACAACTAGAAATGTTGAATGCAATATAAAAAAAAAACACACACACACACATTTGAAGATATTAGAGAATATTGTGGCAGCCAGGAAAGCCAATGAGGTGAGCTTTCTATTGAAGGGATTGATTAATAAGTGACACAGTGGAAAAGGCTGAAAAGGTGGGAAGAAAGTGGCTGCTAGTAGGAAGAAAAGGTATGTTGAACAGTCAGCAGTCCCCCCAGATTGGGGAGACATAAATTGAAATTCAGAATTAAACAGAAACCAGAATCTGAAGTGTCAAGATAATGGAGAAAAGGTATACCAGTCAGAATCCGTAAGAGACAGAAACTACAGATTGATTTGGTCAGAGAAAAAAATACTATGAAGAATTACACATTAGAACTAAAGATAAAGTACTAAAGGGGGTAAGCAGAATGTTGAAGAATATAGGAATAGCATATGTAGAAACTGGCCACTATGTCTAGGATTGGAGGAGAGTACCCCAGAGTGAAACAAACTTGGAAGCATCCTCTCAATTCCCTGGCCAGGTTGAAAGCCAAATCTCACTGGAAAGGTAATGGCTCTGGCTCACTGGATGGCAGGAAAGTTTGCTGAAATGCTGCTGCTCAGGAATGATGGTCGGGAACACATCCACTGGCGTGGCACTGAAATTCACTGGGAAGCTGCCTACTGGAGGACTGATAAAACTAGCTGAATGGTATTCACCTCCATGTTTTTTATGTACCACTGGCAGAAGAGCTGCTTACTGGTGAAGAAGCTTCCCATTGACAAGAAAGTGGCCAGCTGGCAGCCACAACGTACAAGCCTGAAAAACAAATTATATTGATAGTACAGTGAGAGGTTCCTTCCTCTTACAGCTTTCCTCCAGAGCCCTCTGCTAAGAAGGCTCAACAAGAAGCGGGCAAGGGAGAAATGTTTACAGGGTTCAGTTCCTGTATTTATCATAAAGAGTGGAATTATAAATACAAGAAAAGTTATGACAAGATGAAATTTTTACCAGAGAAGTAGAATTTGTAAAAAGAATCAACTGCAAATAGTTGAAATGAAAAGGAAATACCTTTAATATCAAATGTAATAGGTGGGATTAATGGCATGTTACAAACAACTGATTATGGAATTGATGACCTGAAAGGTCAGTAGGCTATCTCTACTGAAGCTAACAACAAAAAATAATAAAATATAATAGAAAATAGCATAAGGCAAATGATGTATAGAAATAGGTATCATAAACCTGTGTATGGAAGTACTAGAAAGAAAAGACAATCAAAATGAGGCAAAAGCAATATTTGAATAGATACTGGTGAGAATAATTTCTTTAAACTGAAGGACATCTAACTACAAAATCAAAATGCACTTGTCAAATAATAAAAGTAATGCCAAATTTTCTTTGAGCCCTATTTGCATAGATATGTTATTATGTGTTTCAGAAACTGTATAAAGTTTATAGAAATCTAACAGTCCCAGTATAACTCCAACAGTTATAATTCTAGTTATCTTAAAATGTTTTATGCAACAGAAATAACCAAAACACTTTGTCAATTGAATCATTATTGTAATAAACTGTCATCATATCTTTAAAAAAAAAATGCACTACAAATACAAGGAGGAAGACTACAAAGAAAAACATATCACGGTACATCATAGTAAAATACATGAAGAAAAATAACAAAAATAAAATTTTGACACAGCATAATTGTACATATTTATGAGATACAATGTGATGTTTTGATAAATGTATCATTGTGTAATAGTTAATCATGGTAATTAGTATATCTATCACCTTAAACATTTATCATTTCTTAATTATTGGAACATTCAAAATCCTCTCATATAGCCATTTCAAATCTACAATACATTTATTGTTAGCTATAGTCACCCTACTGTGCAATAGAGTACCAGAACTTATTCTTCCAATCTGTTATGTTGTATTTATTAGTCAACCAAAGGGAAAATCTTAAAAGCACACAGAGAAAAACAGTCAAATTATTTTCAAAACGAAATTTAAGTGATGATAGAATGACACAGCTAATAAGCTTTCTAAAAACTTCTAGAATTCTATTCCATTGAAAATATTATTCAAAACATTAGGTGTAACTATAAATGGAGAAGAGGCAGATCTCTACATAAGAGTTCCAAATAATTTATTTAGATACTCTGCCCTCAACAGGGAACATAACTCTCCACTTCCTATGTGTGGGCTGTACATAATAACTTTGCTCCAAAGACTATGGAAAGAGGAAAAAAATAGAGTAACTTTATTACTCTAGAATGGAGAAACCTGACAAATGCTACATCAGCCAGGGATCCAGGTCAACATCAATAGTGTTAAGTCATGTTGAGGTAATAAAGACATTTTACCTCTATAGTCTTCTTCCCTAAAACCCACAATCCCAGTTTAAAATAAGAAAAACACTACAAAAATCCAAATTGAGAGACATTTTATAGGATGCCTGCCCAGTATTTCTCAAAACCATCAAAGTCATAAAAAATAAGGAAAATCTGAGAAACTGTCATAGTCAATATGTTACATTAGTTATAATTAATAACCTAATATTGATAGATTATATTATCTAGTGCATATTTAATTATGTAATTAGTATAGTTATAACTATACTAATATAAGATGTTTAAAACAGTGAAATATGGGATGTATGGAGTACATGTGAACCTGTACTCTTTCAGATTTTTCTCTAAATCTAAAAAATGTTCTTTTATATATATATATTTTATTTAAAAATTAAAGTGAAAAAATCACCTTTTTTTATATTGCTATTTCCTGACTAAATATGAAAAAAATGTTGCTAGCAGATCCATATGAAAAGAAATACTAAGAGCAATTTTCAGGCCAAAGGACATTATTCCAGAAAGAAGCACAGAAATGAAGGAAGCAATAAAGAATGCCAGAAAAGGTAACTATGTGAATAAACCTAAATTACTTCTTAATATATAAAATAATAACTGTGATGTCTTATGGGGTTTAAATATCCAAAAGTAAAATACATAATAACAATAATATAATAGGTAAGAAAAACTTTAAAAGAGTTAAACTGGTAAGGTTCTAGCATTATAGGGAAGTGGTTAAAGTACTAATTTATATTAGACTTTAATAATAGATGTTTTAATATCTAGAATTACCACTAAAAGAATAACAAGGAATATATGACCGACGATCTAATAAAAAGGCAAATAGACCACCAAAAATAAATTTTGAGAAAAGTAAGAGTTGAACATAAAAGTAACACAAAATCTATGGGGAATTTAGAAAAACAATAAAATGGTAAATTTAATCCAAATACATTAACAATTACATTAAAAGTCAACGATATGATACTACAGCTAAAAGTCAAAGATGCTTATAATATATTAAATTAATGTATATACAGGTATATTTATATAGAGAGAGATAATTTCTCAGATATATGAATACAAAAAAGGGAAAAACTAAAGTTTAGAAAATGAAATGACATGTAAAGTCATTAGCCGAAAGAAACTAACCAGAAGAAAATTGATACAGCTATAACATTATAAAAAGTCAACTTTAATGAAAAAAGCATAGCTAGATTTAAAGAGGAACATTTTATAATAACAAAGCATTAATCTAGGAAGATGTGGTAATCCTAAATTTGTATGCCCCTCATAATAGAGCTTCAAATTATATGAAACAAAAATTGCAGTCAGAAAAGGGCACATGTGAAATTAAATAAAGCAATTTCACTATGCTTCTCTTGCTAACTGATAGAACAAGCATATGAAAAAATTCTTAAATATGTAAAGATATGAAAATCATGATTAACAAATCAAATGAATAAATATATGTATTTGTACATGTTTGAAATATACATGTATAATATATGAAAGTATATGTTGTATACATGCACATATGTACATAAAGAAAACATAGCATCTGATCATTGAAGAGTGTACATTATTTTCCAGTAAATATAGATTTAAAAAAAAAAAAACAGAATTGACCATGTGCTGGAATATAAAGCAAGTCTTAACAAATTGTAAAGAATTGAAATCATGCAGAGTATATTCTTTGTTCACCATGGAATTAGTCTAGCATTTCATAACAAGATGATTGAAAATTCCTCAAATGTGTTAAAAAAAATCCCAAAACATGCTTCAAAATAATCCAAAGAAGAAATATTTATGTAGATTAGGAAATAATTTGCGTTGATGGTAATTAAAATGAAACATTAAAACCTGTGGTGAGCAGCTAATACTTTTATTTTTAGGAAAACAAAAATATGAGTGTGATGTGTTCTTTCAACAAGGCTGGCATCAATTTTTTCCTTGTTTGGACACAGTGTATTCAATTCTCTGATTGTGAGAAGAAATTCCCCACCCTTCCAGAATCTCTGCTGGCCTGTGACTGCTTTAACTAACAAAAATCTAAGAAGTCAGGCTATGTGGCTTCCAAGGCTAGATCATAAGAAACCTTTCAACTTTTGTTTAAGTCTACTGTAATAGTCTCCCTGGGGGAGGTAAGCTACCATGTAAAATATTTCCACCCTGAGGACACCAAGCAGGAGAAAAGCAGGAGTTTGGCATGTGAGGAGCTGCATGGAGAGACAGGGAGACACCTGACTAGCCACCCAGATGTTCCAACCATCTCAGCCCAAATCCCAACATGGGAGTGACAAGCCTCCATGCAGGTCTACCGCTAGCTGTCACCCTACTTCTACCTTCTGTGGGACCCCAAATGAGCACCAACCAGTTGATTATTACCTGAGAATCCCCAGACACGTAGAAAATAATAGTAAGTTGTCTTTCTAAGCCACTTAGTGTTAAGGTGTTTGGTTACATGTTTACAGATAACCAGGAATATTTTTTATTTTATTTTTATTTATTTTTTATTTATTTATTTTTTAAAAAATTTATTATTATTATTATACTTTAAGTTCTAGGGTACATGTGCATAATGTGCAGGTTTGTTACATATGTATACTTGTGCCATGTTGGTGTGCTGTACCCATCAACTCGTCAGCACCCATCAACTCGTCATTTACATCAGGTATAACTCCCAATGCAATCCCTCCCCGCCTTCCCCCTCCCCCCTCCCCATGATAGGCCCCGGTGTGTGATGTTCCCCTTCCCGAGTCCAAGTGATCTCATTGTTCAGTTCCCACCTATGAGTGAGAACATGCGGTGTTTGGTTTTCTGTTCTTGTGATAGTTTGCTAAGAATGATGGTTTCCAGCTGTATCCATGTCCCTACAAAGGACACAAACTCATCCTTTTTGATGGCTGCATAGTATTCCATGGTGTATATGTGCCACATTTTCTTAATCCAGTCTGTCACTGATGGACATTTGGGTTGATTCCAAGTCTTTGCTATTGTGAATAGTGCCGCGATAAACATACGTGTGCATGTGTCTTTATAGCAGCATGATTTATAATCCTTTGGGTATATACCCAGTAATGGGATGGCTGGGTCATATGGTACATCTAGTTCTAGATCCTTGAGGAATTGCCATACAGGCAACCTACAGAATGGGAGAAAATTTTTGCAATCCACTCATCTGACAAAGGGCTAATATCCAGAACCTACAAAGAACTCAAACAAATTTACAAGAAAAAAACAAACAACCCCATCAAAAAGTGGGCAAAGGATATGAACAGACATTTCTCAAAAGAAGACATTCATACAGCCAACAGACACATGAAAAAATGCTCATCATCACTGGCCATCAGAGAAATGCAAATCAAAACCACAATGAGATACCATCTCACACCAGTTAGAATGGCAATTATTAACAACAGGTGCTGGAGAGGATGTGGAGAAATAGGAACACTTTTACACTGTTGGTGGAACTGTAAACTAGTTCAGCCATTATGGAAAACCAGGAATATTTTTTAAAAGAAATACTAAAAATCAATTATCTAAATTTCCATCTCAAGAACTTAGAAGCAGAATAGTGAAAGAAACCCAAGAAAGTAGAATAAAGGCAATGATAAAGATCATAGCACAAATTGATTATGTGGGGAAAATGTGCAATGCTGAAAAATCAATAAAGCCACAGGTTTTTTTTGTTTGTTTGTTTGTTTGTTTGTTTGGAAAAGACTGAAATAGATAGATGATAGTCAAGATAGATAGATAGATAAAACTGACAAATTCCTAGCAAAGCTGATAAGAAAATAAAGAGAAGACACACAAGAATTTCATGGAATAGGAAAGGTGACCTCAGCACAACTGGACAGTCATTTAAAACAGTAGTATGAGAATATTATGAGCAACTTAACTGCAATACATTTGAACGTTAATATGAAAGGGACAAATTCCTTGAAACACATGGTTTATCCCACATATTTAAATAAAAGTCTGAATATTCTTATATCAAAGAAATTGAATCTGTAATTGAAAGCCTTCACACACACCCACCCACCCACACACACACACACACGCACCCCACAATCCCAGGCCTTAGGTAGTGTCATAAATGAGCTCTTTCAAACATTTAATTAATAAATTATACCAATCTTGCACAGATTATTTCAGCAGTAGAAAAGAAGGAAACACTTCTAACTTTTTTTGATGTATCTAGTACAACCTGGGTGTCAAAATCAAGAAGACTATTTACCAACAAGAAAACGTACAGGCAAATCTGTCTCATGAAACATATCTTTAAAATTCCAAATGAAGTATTAGCTAAGTGAACTCAGGCATGTATAAAAAAAGGTAGTGTATCATGACCAGGTTTATTTTAGAGATGCAAAATTCAATCCTGTTATTTATCATATTAACAGAATAAGAAAAAACATCTAATTATCTTTATAGATTCAAAAAATGTGGTAGATAAAACTTTACACCTATTTATGAATCAAATATGAAAGAAATTAGGATTAGAAAGGAACATTTATCTATATCTATCTGTATCTACCCAACAGTACCCGTCATGCCTACCTTGAACTGTTAAAAGCTCTCCTGAGATTTGAAGCAAGAAGAGGATAACCATTGCCACCACTTTTTCTTAGCATCCTATTTGAGGACCCACAAGTACAATAATGAATATTTTAGGAATTGGACAAATGGAAAAACTATTTGAACAAGCATTTCAACAAGATGTTATCCAAATGGCCAATAACATGAGAATGTTCTTAACCTGATTAATCACTGGGAAAATGCAAATTAGAATCACAACCTGATGCTATTACTAAACTTCCAGAATAGATCAATTAAAAAAAACCAGCGTATCCCAAATGTTGGCAAGAATGAGTAGCATCTGAACTCCACTGGTGGGAGTAAATTAGAGTAGCCTCTTAAGAAGACCATTTATCTATAAATACTAAACAGTACCTCAGACCTTTTGACCCAGCAAGTCCATTCTTAGATGTACAGCTGCTCCTCAGTATCTGCAGGGGTATGTTGGTTTCAGGACACCTGTGTATGCCAAAATCTGTGGATACTTAAGTCCTGTGTCTGGCCCTGTGGAACTCGAGTATATAAAAAGCAGGCCCTCCACATATGCAGGTTTCATATCCTGTGAATACTGTACTTTGACTCCACATTTGGTTGTGGATGCAACACCTGCTAATATAGAGGGCCGACTGTATTTAGAAAAATCCACATATAAAGTGGACCTGTACAGTTCAAACCTGTATTATTTAAGGGTCAACTGTATTACCCAACAGAAATGCATTGGTAAGCTCATTGAAGACATCTATGAGAATGTTCATAGCAGCACTCTTCACAAAAGCCAAAAATAAGAAAACAGTTAAATGCTCATCTTCTGTGAAATGAATATTGTGGTATATTCATAGAAGGGAACAATGTACAGGAATAAGAATGTGTGATCTACAAGTGTATGCAACAAAATAGATGTATCTTCTAAACAATGCTGAATGAGAGAAGCCAGACACACTTGAATGAAAAGTTAACTTAAACAAAACAGTGAAAGTTGCATAGCAAGGGAATCAGACAAAATCAGTTACATTCAGTCAAGATGCATTGTTGCTCACTCTGCCTATTACCTGATTGGTCTTTCAGTATCAATTGTTTTCTGCTGTGATAGATCCACACTTCGGTGAGACTTTGCCTATGCTTCTACTTTACTTCTTCTGTTCCTGACCAAACTCTTCTCCTCTCCTTTCCCTGTCTCTCTCTGTCTCCCTCTGTCTCCCTCTTCCTCTTTCTCCCATTTTTCCCTGCCCCTCCATACCTCTTCCTTGTCCACTCCATCCCCTCTTCAAGCCACACTCATCTCATGAGGCAAGGACCTATCAAGTCAACTAGTCAACATGCAGAAGAGGTACCTCATTTGAGCAGAACTGTAAATCAAGCCACCTCACAGGCCACTATCAAACTTGAAGATGGATTGGAATACTTGCCAATTGTTAACTGGATTGGATAAATACATAAAATTGAACCCTGTCTGTAAAGATGACTTATGGCCATGGGTTTAGGAGTGGTCTGTGGGCATATCCTGTATATGGACTCAACCAAATCACATTTCTGTTTAGTCCTCAACTCCAGCTACATTTTAAACTTCGGAAACCATGGAAATACCCTTTTACCTTTCTCACACTGTCCACTATAATGGCATATATATAGTGGTGAGTAATAATTATTTGAGAAGCCAATAACAACATATTTAATAGGTAAGCAGGTGGCCTAGTGTCCTGACCTTAGTTTAGTTTATCTCATTGTTCTCAATTTCATCCTCAAAAGATTGTGTGTGAAATTTCTGGGTCTGTACCATAAGCTTCCCAAATCCATAAGACTAGAAAATACCTTAGTTTATTGTTCAAAAGTAGTATTTCAGATGCCAAAATTATGACTTGTCTCTTTCTTCACATCAAAATTAGAGTGTATTCATTCTAATTAAAATGAAATATTGTTTTATTTCATTTAATCCAAGGTTAAATAATGATGTCATTCTGTGATGGTTCATTTTTAACAGAGAGCCACCGAAGTTTCTTTTTGTATGTCTAGTTACAGGAGGCTAATTCTGTTTCACTATTCACTTGCAGATGTAAATGAATGTACCATTGACAATGGTGGCTGTCAAGATCGATGCTGTAATACAGTTGGCAGTTATTACTGCAAATGTCAAGCTGACCAGAAGCTGGAGGAAGATGGCAAAGGATGTGAAGGTAACAGTTAAGACTGTCTGCTTACTGATAAGGAAAGAGAGAACATCTATGTAATGCAAAAGAGGAGGTTTGTCTTTTATCCAGAGCCAGTTGAAGTGCCTGTGTTGAATGTTGTCGAGAGCACAGATCTTCCTCTCATGTCTAGATTACAATATTGTAACCCTAAGAACATTTCAAGTAGCTTATTATGGGAAACATATGATTATACATTGGTTTGGTTGTGTCACATTCTGATTATGGAATTTCAATCATTCATTTAAATCCCTGAGTAAAGTACATATTTTTTAAAGCATTTCATTTAATTCTAAAGTAAAAATGATACTTATAAAATACTCATATGTTGCTACAATGCAAATGGAGGGGCACAAAACTAACCACAGGAATAATATTCTTGGTATAGAATTAGCTTTTTGCACACCTCAATTTTCTGTTTCCTTTTAAAATTAATTCTTTCCTTTATTTATTTATTAATTCAGCATTTTATTCATTTGACAATCATTGAGTTCCTGCTCTGTATCAGGCATTATTCCATCCTCTGGAGATATAAAAATTAATGAGAAATAAATTATGTCCTGAAGGAGCTCACTGATTAGAAGCAAAGATTGAAACATAAGCCCAAGCCTTACAAAGTGGTGTTTTAAGGCATTACAGCATGCGGGTAAGTGCATTGGATTCAAAGACACGTGTGTTTGAGACCTAGCTCTGTCACTTATGAGTTGTGTTAACATGGGCAAGTTATTTTATTTTGCTAAGACTCTTCCTTCATTGGTAATATTTAGAATAATGGTGGTGTCTAAACCACAAAAGTTGCTGTGAGAATTAAATAAGATAATGCATCTAAAGCACTTAGCATAAAGGGTGGTGCTCAAATGATAACTATAAGTGGTACTCTCATTTATGAACTTAGTTGCTGCCTATATTGGGAATGTAATAGGGGACAGAGATTGCTTCCTTCTCTTAATTTCTGAAAGGGAACATAATAGATTAAAAGAATCACTATTACCATGCCTTATAACTGTCCTTTCTGAATTTTTTCTATCTGGCCATATTTCTAAAATGCCTGAGAATTTTATATAGTCAGGCATCTTCGTTTGTTTTAAGATGACAGTTGAAAAGCATTTATTCTAATGTTCTATTATTGATCTTAAAAAATTACATTCTTTTTTTTCCCCTTAACAAAGTTAGTTCCTGATGGTGCATATAGGAATAAGTTGGTAAGAGAAAACAAAACAAACAAAAAATATCCCCACTGAAGACACCTAAGGTTAGGGCTGTAGGTTTCATTGAGACTACCAAAGGCAAGACAAAATTGTAGGTGTGAATAGGTTGGAAAATGTGTCAGTTTCACTTTATCATTCCCTCCCAGCAGGGCTTGTGCAGGCAGCAATAGGAAGGGCTGGAGAGGCAGAAGATGTTTAAAGGCAACTATGTCTGGACCTTCCTGGGACAGGGTTCATCCCAAGAAGCATCCTCTGTTTAGAAAAGTGTAAATTCACAAAGGCAAACCCTAATTTCACCCAGGCTCTTTTTTTTCATTCAAGTGCAATAATCTCTATTCCTGAATGAAATTATTTGGCAATGGTGATCCCAGTACTGACTCAATCTCAGAAGAAGGGTTAAGGACTGCATTGTGTTCAAGGTAAAAGTGGGATGATGACCACTGAAGACAACATGGTCTGTACTATGGGAATAGTGTTTGCCATGAGCCCTCCCTTCACCTGACAGGCAACAAGCTATGTATTTCTCTTTGACTAAGTATTATTATTGCTGTATCATCATTGTCATTATTATAGATATATTTGAAGTACCTATCACAGCAATTCGCCATTGTTAGGTATAATAATTATTTTTATAATAGCTATTAGGCTAACAAGGCATGTTAGACTTTGCATCCACTAGTTCATTTACTTTCACTTATCTCCTATTTTAACTGAAGTTAGTTACTCATGGTCACTCATATAAGTGACAAGATATTTAGAGAAATGATTTCCATGGTTTCATTTTGCTGAGTCCATTTGTACAAACTGAATACAATTAAGATCAGTGTTCGTATGATAAGACATAATTCTTTCCCAGAAAATATCCCCAATCTAATTGACAGTATAAATGTGTAAATAAGTACAGTGCTGTGTAAGAAGTTATGGAACAGAGGTATTAGTGTATATAACATGAAAGGGAAGAGAGTGTAACTAATGGGCCTAGAAATAAGGAACAATAGATTTAGAATCAAGAGGATGATAATCAAGAATCCAGTGTGTGATATAATGAGGTAACATTGACTTCCTACTTGCCCAGGACTGGGGATGGTGGTATGGAGTAGAGCAGCTCACCTGCAAAGAACCTGTTCTCTCAGTCTCTTTGATGTTAGAATCATTTTTTCTTTTCATTTCCTTAAATGACTATTTGCTAGAGATGGTACTGCTAGAGATTCAGCTTGCTTGATTGTTGAACATACAGTCATCTCAGGTTTATTAATGTACATGATTAAATAAAATATAATAGAGATCATTTTGATATCCAGTGCATTCTAAAGCCATTGCAAATGAACATTCATGTGAGTGTAGTAATGAGTCATTCATGTTTATTTACTGGCTGGTAACAGTAGAGGTCAGTTGGTTTCAAAGGCCATTTAGTTGAATGCTACAGCATTGAATTAAATAGTCATTTAAAAATGTTTTTACTTTGCATTAATATAAATTGAATTTAACTTATTTGAATTGCCTTTTAAAATATAGACACCAGCATTTTAATGGGCATTTGTTGTACTATTTAAATAAATCTAGGATGGGCATGGTGGCTCACACCTATAATCCCAGCACTTTGGGAGGCCGGGGCAGGTGAATCACTTGAGTCCAGGAGTTCAAGGCTTCAGTGAGCTGTGATCACACCACTGCACTCAGCCTGGACAACAGAGTGAGACCCTGTCTCTAAAATAATAAATAACAAATAAATAATAAATCTAGAGTCTGCCCTTAAGTGGATGGAATTTAAACATTTATAAACAATCTTGTTAGTTAATCTTACTCTTTAACTTTTCCTCTAAAGAGGTACAAACTTGAAGGCTCTTGATTAGCTAAATTTCACTGGTATCCCCTTCTTTCAGGCATAGCACTGAATCTAAAAAATGTTTTCTGATTCACATGCAGATTGATTCTTACAAGATATAGATTAAATAAACAAACGAAGGGAAAAAATGCCTTCCACTGGATGCTGTGGGGGATATTCAAATGTGCACATAGTGTGTGTCAAGGATCCCCAAACCTTGGGCCACAGACCAGAGCTGCTCCATGGTCTGTTAGGAACTGGGCCACACAGCAGGAGGTGAGTGGCGGGTGAGTGAGCAAAACTTCATCTGTGTTTACAGTTCCTCCCCGTCACTCACATCACCACCTGAGCTCCACTTCCTGTCAGATCAGCCATGGTATTAGGTCTCATAGAAATGCAAACCCTACTCTGAACTGCACATGCAAGGGAACTAGACTGTGTGTTCCTTACAAGAACCAATGCTTGATAATCTGTCACTGTCTCCCATCACCCCGAGATGGGACTGTCTAGTTGCAGGAAAACAAGCTCAGGGCTCCCACTGATTCTACATTATGTTGAGTTGTATAATCATTACTTATCACAATGTAATAATAATAGAAATAAAGTGCACAGTAAATGTAATGCACCTAAATCATCCTAAAACCATCCCCCTTACCCTGGTCTGTGGAAAAATTGTCTTCCACAAAACCGGTCCCCGGTGCCAAAAACATTGGAAACTACTGGTTCATACACACACGCATACACACACACACACGCACATATATATAAACATAGATCTATCTATAGATCTATATATGTGCATATTTGTATGTGTATGTATATATGTTTTTCTATTGAAAGGATGTAAATTTCTTCTTTCATTTGCTAGCGTGAGTGATTATTTTTATAGATTTTCAAATATGCAACTATAATTGCATTTCAGAAAATAATCTGACTGGTATCATCATTTTATTTGCTATTAAAGTCAATTCTCTATTATTTTGTTTAGGATGTTGTATCCACAACTATGAGCGAAATAGGCCAGTACTTTTTGTTTCTCATATGTTCTTTATGGCAGTGGCTCTCAACCTTGGTGATTGTGTCCCCCAGACGCACTTGTCAATGTTCAGAGACACTATCGATTTTCACAGCTGAGGGGAGGAGTAGTTGCCACTGGCATCTAGTGGATGGAGGTCAGAATGTTGCTAAACATCCCCTTCTTCTGTAATTCTGATTATACTGCTTCAGGTTTCAACGATTTAACTTTACATTTTAGAAATCTCATTTTTCTCAAATTTGTAGATTCTTTTCTGTATGTGTGCTCATTTATATAGTTGTATTCTTTTCTTTTGCTATTTCACATATAAGCCTTCTATATTCATGTGGGGTGCTTGTGGAAGCTATAAATCTATTGTTCCTTATTTCTAGGCCCATTAGTTACACTCTCTTCCCTTTCATGTTATATACACTAATACCTCTGTTCCATAACTTCTTACAGAGCACTATACTTATTTACACATTTATACTGTCAATTAGATTGGGGATATCTTCTGGGAAAGAACCATGTCTTATCACTTTTTCATCCCCAGCTCACAGTTGTCTAGCACATAGGGGAATTCCATAAATGCTTATTGTATGAATGAATACCCATCATCCTTTCAAACATAAATGCATACAAGCATACAGTCAATATGCCTGTTATTCATTTCCTTATCTACAGATTCTAATCATGCTGGAATTGTCACTTAAAGTTCGAGTAGTTAAACTATTTGGTTATCAGTATTAGTGTAAATATTTGCTGATAACAAGTCATTTGAAAGGGAAAATCACATTTTTCTTTTATTTCTGGGGAGCAAATCAAAGGCTTTTGGTATACTTTCAGCTTTCTAAAAAGTTTCTTCATATGACTTGTCCAAATTATTGGTGCCACAGCATAAGTAGTGTGGCTATTCAAGCTTGGTAATCCTGTGGTGTCAAATAAATTTTCTAAATGAAATGGTAACTAATGTTACTATACATTTTAATACATTAACTTACAAAGATAATGAACATTGTTTGGACATTTGAGATAAATTCTTCTATTTGAGAGAAATAAGTGAACATATGCTATACATTGATAAAGGCATATTGTTTAAATAATTGATTGTTAAAATATTTTAAAGTAATTTTAATGATATTTTGGGTCATTCGTTTTTTCCTAAATCGTATTGCAAATGATTTAGTGAATAAACAGAGAATATAATTCAACATGCCACTGTGGTGGAATTACAGAATATTTGAGCTTCCAAAAGGCTTCTATAGTTGGAATTCCAAGGAAATTAAATAATTTGGGCAAGCTAACAATGCTAGTTGATGAGCAAAATGACACCAGAAACCAAACCTTCTTATTTGTTATCCAGTGTCCTTTCCTTTTGATATGGTTAATGGACAGCATGAACCGGATGCAGACTAGTCTGACTGTGGGGTCACAGTGTTGTGGGGGTAGAGAGGCCCTCAACTCATAGAAGCCATGATTGTCAGAGGAGGGAAATTAAGACCCTGAGAGATTGACTGATTTCCTCCAAGTCCTAGCCAATTTATTTGTAAAGCAAAGAACAGAATCCAGTTCCCCTTTTCCCATTTGTCATTCTTCTTCATTGAAAAATCAGTCTGGTCAGTAAACATTTATTGGGTAACTATGATGTGTTCAGCACTGTGTTGGGTAATTTAAGAATACCAGATTAGTACAAAATATGGTTATTTCTTCACAGAGTTTCAGTATCATTAAGCATCCTGAATATAAAATGATTATGTGATATTTTACATGAAAGTCAAGTAATTATATTATATCCTTTGAGACTTCACTCAGGCTAGCTCTTTGCCTCCAAGCAGCATGGTATCTAAACCAGCTAGTTGTTCACCCTAGTATTAGAGATCTCTAAGGGAGGACGTCTGTTTAATAACTCTTGTGATCAGGAAAGTGTTCCTTATGTGTAACCTATATTGCTCCTGTTTAAGTTTAAGCCTGTGTGTTTTATTTTCTTCTTAGTTCAGAGACACTTAAATAATCAGTAATTCTCCCCACACTTACAGCACACTAATGTGTAGTTGTTCAACTTAGTAAAAACATGTATTGTGCCAAATATAGTCCGTTGGCACTTGAAGAATAAAATATGATATATGTATGTGTATATATATATACAAGTGTGTATAGATATGTATATATATATACATGCATATTTATTTTGAGTTTATTAAGAAAACTTGAAATCATTATGAAGAATTTTTCTACTTCTGCATGTTGCTTCTCTTAATAGTCACTTATAAAGGAACTCTGGACCTCTTTCTATTGTTGTTATGGAGCATGCAAAGTAATAGCAATTACCTGGCCTCCAAGAGCTAGCCAACTATTAGAATTGCCAACTATTGAAATTTGTACAGATGAAGAATAATTTGGAAAAAATCCAATATAGTCTATCCACATATACTAAAGATTGTCCATTTTGAATCTATAGAAACACATTTACAATACAGAATAATTACATTTAAAAGACTTGAACCACTTAAAATGTGGGGGATTTATCTACTTGATTCATAATTGTATGCAGAGTTTTTTTTTCTTATTATTCACCAAGCATGTATCAGACCCTTACAGTGTGCTCTATGTCAAACAAAGAGCACACATTTTCCGTTCAAATATTGACTCTAACATTTACTAGCTGTGAGACTTAGAGCAAGTTATTTAATATCTATGAGCTTTCCCTTCATCTATAAAACCAGAATAATAATGCTTAGCCTTATATAAGTTGAAAGATCAAATAAGATGTAGTTTGAAAGCATGTCGATGGTAGGAAAACCTTCTTTCCCTTGTTTTGTGCTCACCTAAACAGGGATTGTTTATTAGTGACGTTCCTGACCTCTGTCTGCACCCTACATCTCCCACTGCCTTCTTCCCAAGAGAAGAGGAGTGAAAATACCTCACTGCTGAGTTTGGGGAAATAAATTGGTCTGTTGAGTTTAGCTCACATTCATATTTTCTCTTTGGGGCCTGCAAATGCCTGCAAAAAGTGACCATTCTGGTCTGCTGCTCTGCTTAAATATAAGTTTCACCAGGCCAGGACCCCACATGAGGAAGACAGGTTTTCCATCTACACCTGGGACCAGGTGGGAGAGTTTGTCTAATTCTGCATGCATTTTTAGGAAGCCCATTGTTGCTGCACCCTTACATTCTATTATCCAGTTTTAATTTTAACAAAACTAAAATGGATATTTTGTCTCCATATGCCTATTTTGAATTAGATCTCAATTAATTCAAAATTCAGGCTGGCAACATGAATTTGTTATTGTATCCCCTCAAAATAGTAACACTTTATATTTGCGTAATGCTTAGGAAATGTTATTTCTCTCCAGTTTTTTTTTTTTATTTCCTCCTATGCTATTTGTTGTTGAAGATTTTTTAAAAATGTGCAATATTATCTTTTTCTCTCTCAGGAGTTTCCAGTTCAATAAAGGAGATTAGATGGATACACAAACAGCTATAGCGTAAGATAGCAGGAGTAAATATAAGGCAGGCACAAACAAAGTGCTATGAGAATTAAGAGGAGAAAAAGATAACCCACTGGGTTATCTTTATCAAAATGGGCTGAAAGGAACCGGGACAGACACTGATCACTTAGCCCTGGGACTGAACAACCAACCTTCCATTTCTTTAATTTCCTTAATAAAATTCCCTAGTGGAGTTCTGCCCAGTATGACTTGTTCTGCTGTCTCTTGTGTCTCCTGATTGACGCTGAAAGGCATCTCGGATTTTAACAACAAAGCTACTACTGCTGTTTCCAAGACATTCCTTGCAGAAATTTCTAAGAGAATTCTTAAAATTATGTGTCTTTTAGACTAGAGTGAAAACACATATAATTCAAATCTGAAACTCTGTTATGAAAATGGAAATCAGCTTTATTTATATTTAAGCCAATCTTTTAAATAAAGTCCACCATTTCTCCCCCAATAATTTTGAGTAATCGCTTCAATACCTCTGCTTTCAGCTAACACTTAACTATAGTCAACAGAGTATCTAGAAGTGAGAGGAGGTGGAAGAGACTATAGCTGATACAGATTCCCCAAGATGAGCTGGCTCACTTAGCAGATTTCATTAGGGACGTGCAGATTTATGACAGTTATGGCTTTTACAGGTAGTGCCAAAAGAGGCAGACAAGAAAAAAAATTAGGTCTTAGAAGTCTGTGGCTGACATGCAAGACATCGAAAGGCTTCTTATTGCCTCAGCAGCCCATGCCACTCTTATTACAAAAACAATGAAGCAGAAGCAGCCAATCAGGGCAAATGGCTGTGTGAAGGTGTCTGAATGTGGTGAGCAGCAAGATACCTCTGTACCAAAATTTGGCTCATGGTCCTTAAATTTTACTGTAAATTAGGAAGCATAAAGTATTTTATATTCTGAAGAATAAAACTTTTAGTTTCATTCACAATTATTTTTTAGTTTCTCTGTTTAGGAGTCTTAAAAATGAGCTGATATTTTTAAAAGATTGTATTATTATATTTATTTCCCAGAAATATTTTCCAATGGATGTATCCTGTCTTGAATTCTTCAGATGTGTGTTTACCTTCTAGGTATTTTTTTAATTATAAAATCATACCCGCCAAAAGATCAGTGTGATCCTGTATTCCAAAGCATGATCTTTTTAGGCTTCTGAAATATAGAGGGTTGGTTCCTGCCCTTACAAGATCCATCTTTCTTTCTATTACTATCATAAAAGTAGTTATGGATGAATGACTTTTTAATTTTCTTACTATAATAAATTCCTTCATCAATTTTTAAGTAATGGAGACTTATTTTTCTTGCAATAAGGACTTATTAAGGGAGCCTATGAATACATATGTATGATTTTTAAGCAGGAAATAAGTCAGTTAAAATTGATTTATTTTGCTGCTATTGACTTTCATATGTTTGTATTTTTAATGGCCTTCTGATGACCAGTCACCCTCAGCATATGATATCATAGAAAGAAATGAAGCTACTCATATCTGAAAAAAAAAAAATTACTGTAGTTCATAAATTCAAGTTAATTTTCTGTTTTTATTATTAATTCCAATTCTTAGTTTGTTAACAGGCCAGGTCTGTACTTCCTTGAATTTAATTTAGATCATAATAAAAGGATATCACTCATTTTGTTTGTCCCAATGGATGCAATTTGATGCGTATATTCTACATGTATTACTGGTAAACCCAACCTTCTGAGAGTAGGCATATTTATTTGTATTTTTGCTTTATATCTTCTCTATGAGTATCTCATTGGTCAAAGTATATTCCTAAGAATAGTAATATTATAAACATACAGAATTCTTTATGCTATTACAAATACAAATGTCTTATATTTTACATTTCCTATAAATAGGAAAGATATATGAAAAGAATCTGGAGAATTTTTCTAAAAAGTGTCGTTCTCATTTTAGTAAGGGAGATAGCAGGTCTCTGACATTGTATGAAATCACAGCCTTTTGTGATTATTTATCAAAATACACAGAGTAATTGATTATAAATTAATTATTGTCATTCAAACATGATTTTTTAAGTCTATCTCGCAGAATGAGAAAGGCAGTTGATGTTGTATAAAACCATTTGAAAACACTCAAGTAATAGACCCCCTGAAGGGCACTGCATACTGTAGGAGGTCATTGCTGGCTAGGAACACACATAGGAAGGGAACAGGTGTTAGCTTTGCTTGGTCTCAGACTGGCACTGGGTCCTAGTGGCTCCCATTTCAGGGTTGGGAGAAGAGCAGAACTAAGATGCCCTAGGTTTCTCTGTCTGTGTGGGCATGAGAGGTCTGGGAGAAGGGCAGGAGAGAGGAGAGACAAGAATAATCATGTAAAGGAATGCATTATATACTTTATGCTGTATCAAACACATGTTTCTAAGTTATCAAGTTCTCTAGTTCTGACAAGCTTACTGAAGTGGGACACTTCAAATCTTATAGCAGTCTCAGCAATAGCATAAACCATCCAGATGAGATGTGCAAACAAAATGTCTTTTCTCTGCTTCATGTATATTTAATAATTTTTTAGCATAACTAAGATGACCCCTGTGGTAATCCATCAAAAAATGTAGACAAGAGTAAGAAAAAAATTGTTTATAAATTGCTTTTCACTGGTGAGAAAATAAGTTGATTTAAAATCATCTGTTGTATAGCTTTGAACAAGTGAACTGGAAGCTTCTGTATTGAAATCTTTGATCTATTTATTTTTGTATTTATTTTAAAATATAGTTATATCTATATTTATTTTTCTGCATTCAAATGTTTTGTAATTAAATTTTCTGTATAACTATATAACATATTTATATTTATTTTTAAATATATTTATTTTATTTTTATTTTTCTGTATTTAAATCACTCGATCTATTTACTTTTATATCACTTATTTTATTTTAAGTAATCATCACATTTTGGTGGCCTGACTGAGCTTTGGAAAACAAATTAAAACTGCAGCTAGGAAAATTAGGTTAATTATAATTCATTAGATGCTGTCTTTATTAAAAGTGAATTGATTTAATCCCTATAAAAAAAAAACTCTAAAACATGAGAAAGCAAAATAACTGTGTAAAAGTTTAGTGTACTCAACAATTAGAAGATACTACAGTTCAGTCCTTAATGTGCATATGAATCACCTTAGATCTTGTTAAAATGCAGATTCTGATTCAGCAGGTGTGGGATCAACCTGAGAATCTGCATTTCTAGCAGGCTCCTGGGATCTGCAATGATGCTGATCCAGCGGCCATTCTGGGTAAAAGGGCTTTTGTCAGCTCATTCTTGCAAAGTGTCAGATAATTATTAAGCATTTGCTAATTATAATACAGCCATAGAGAAGGGATACAAATGTGGTGCCTGCAATTCTGAAATTTTAAGCAACCAGTTTGTTGAGATAAAATTCACAGCCCATACATTGCATCCATTTAAATTGTAAAATTCAAAATTTTCAATATATTCACAAATACATGCAATCATTACTACAGTAGATTTTAGAAAATTTTTATCATGTCAAAAAGAATCCCTATACATTTTAGGATCACTTCCCTCCACTCCCATCACTCCCACAGCCCTAAGCAACCACAAATTCACTCTTTGTCTCTATAGAGTTCTCTATTTTGAACTTTTATATAAATGGAATTTTATAATATGCAATGTTTTGTGACTGGCTTCTTTCACTTAGCATAATGTTTTTAAGGTTCATCCATGTTGTATCAGTACTTCATTCCTTTTTGTGGACAAATAATATTTCATTATATAGACATACCACTTTCTGTTTATCCATTTGTCAGTTGATGGACATTTGGGTTGTCTCCACCTTTTGGCTATTATGGCTAATGCTACTGTAAACATTCACGTGCAAGTTTTGTGTGTAGATAAGTTTTATTTCTCTTGGGTGTATACCTAAGAGTTGAATTGCTGGATTATATGGTAACCATACCTTTAATTGTTCTGAAGCTTTTAATTTAGATACATAGAAAGATTTTAATACATAAATATTAATATGTGTATGCATATAAACACACTGTATCCAGCAATTGCCTTCATAAAAAAGAGTCCATGATCAAATAATTTTATTATTTGATCACTACATGCTAAAGCTCTCTTAAAACAAATCAGGCAAAAGGGGAACCGTTTCACTTTGTTTAACACAGGGTTCCAGGTTCCAAACATGTTTTTCAAACGTGTTTGGAAATCTTTGAAAAGTAAAATGTTTAAAACTCAAGGATTTCGTATTTAGTAGAGAGCATTTTGAGAAATGGCCTAATTGTATATTCTGGAAATAGAAAATTTATTGGATAGGGTAGAGAGGATATTCAGGGAACTAGTGGATGACTTATTGGGGCTAGACAGAGGATAGCTTCAACTCAATAGGTAAATCCCATAGGTAAGTGGATAGGAATGTGGTTTCTGATGGAGGATATCTGAGTAGAGGAATGATAGGGTGGTAATTTGATTTCTGAAAGTTGTTCTGGGCATGATTCACATGATGTTTCAGAAAGACAAAAAGACATGGAAATGGCAGGGATACCATTTATGGTCCAGTGAAATTGCCTAGCTGTTAATATCCATAAGTTGTATAAAGAGGGAAGAATCAATTAATTCTGATGACACAATGGACCCAAGGGAAAGGAGACATATCAAAGTCTCTTTAAGTAAGATGATGAATAATAATAAATCAATTATCGATAGCAAAAATGGCAAATGCAGTGTGATAGAATAAGTGCCTCTTTAAAAGCGCTAAACAGAAATACCACATTCTAACCAGATGTATCTATACAAAATTTTCTAACATTATAGAAAAATGATTATATAAAATGATGAAGACATATTTATTCATCCCTTTTTATTTGAAAATTAGTACTTGATTTCTGTGTGTGCCCTGCCATAAGTTTTGATGGTGCCATCTGGCAGAGCCTGCTTATTATCTTCATTATGAACCTACACTTCCTTTTTATGCTTGTTTCTATTTCCCATTAAATCAAAAGTTATGTCAATTTCAAATTTATGAGAAGTAAGTATAAAGATGGAAACTTCCCCTCAATATTATTATTAATTATGCTTTTGGAGCATAATATTTAGCACTGCTCAAATCTGGTTGTAAATAAGTTCTTTCATTGATGAGATGACCTGTCTTTACTTTTTCTCCTGTTACTGTATTTACTGTTTCCCTTTTGTTGGATGTCATTGGAAAATGAAGTTGCCAGATGGTTTGCAAAGAGAAGTGAGCAACAACTTCTCTTATTTTAAAAATAAGTTTCTTTATATACAAATAAAGAAGCAAGCAAACAGAAAAGAATGTTTGCTTAAAAAAAAAGAAAGAGGCCGGGCGCGGTGGCTCAAGCCTGTAATCCCAGCACTTTGGGAGGCCAAGACGGGCAGATCACAAGGTCAGGAGATCGAGACCATCCTGGCTAACACGGTGAAACCCCGTCTCTACTAAAAAAATACAAAAAACTAGCCGGGCGAGGTGGCGGGCACCTGTAGTCCCAGCTACTCGGGAGGCTGAGGCAGGAGAATGGCGTGAACCCGGGAGGCGGTGCTTGCAGTGAGCTGAGATCCGGCCACTGCACTCCAGCCTGGGCGACAGAGCGAGACTCCGCCTCAAAAAAAAAAAGAAAGAAAGAAAAAATTTGCTTAAAAGATACACAGAGACACACTCAGAATCTCCGAGTGTTAGTTAGATGCTTCTGTTTTTGTCAGGATGAATATGCCATATATGGGTAATAGTTCCTAAATTAGGTAAAAATAGGGATCTCGAGGAGCCACACATTCTCAGCATAACACACAGCATGAAGACAGCCCCCTGGCCAGCCTTTTTCCTTCAGTTAAAGCTATTCAAGTCTTCATTTTTACAAGTAGTACTCTCTGTTATCAAACCAGATTCACTCTTTTTGTCCACATGACTTTAGGCACTATGAAGATCACTAATGTAGGCATTATGAAACCTTAGTGATTTCAGATTCACCGCCATCTCTATAACCCAGAATATATCTCTTCCCTTCTCTGGGCCTTAACTTACTCATCTATAAAATGAGACATTAGGAATGGAACATCTTCAAAGTCTCTTTCAGGTTGTAAATGCCATAATTCACAAGCATAAATCTACAATTTTAAGTGTAATTAAAAAGCTGGAATTCTGTGCAAGAGGCCAGGAAAAGATTTTTAGAGGTTATAATGACCACATAAAAACTACTTTTCTGAACCTTATAGCTAACACAGAGAACCTATGGTATCTAGTAAGATACGAGATTATATCAAATTAGAGGCTAGAAGAGAGCAAAGCAAAAGCAGCAATTAAACTTTATCACACATTACAGCAGCCGTGGATTCTACTTGGCTTTTTAGGCACAGCTTTAAGGTAACCTTGTTTTCCATTTGGCTTTCTTTGTTTCTGTGTCTCTTTCAAAAACATTTCTTAGATTTCCCCAGTTGTATCCCAGTGTTAGACACCTACCTTATATTCAATATTTTCATGTTGAGCTTATTGTCATCAATTATCCACATCAGCAGTCAGTTTAGAGCAGATTTTAGACAAGAAAATAAAACGTGTTTTCTCAAATAATTCTTTGATTTCCTCGTTTTTTGATTGAGAGGAATAGCTTCAGTCTCCAACACTTCTACAAAAAATATATTCACATATTAATTTAAAGTGCTAGTTACAGGCTGGGTGCAGTGACTCACACCTATAATCCCAACACTTTGGAGGCCGAGGTGGGTGGATCACCTGATCAGGAGTTCGAGGCCAGTCTGACCAACATGATGAAACCTTATCTCTACTAAAAATACAAAAAAAAAAAAAAGACAAGTTAGCTGGGCATGGTGGTGGGTGCCTGTAATCCCAGCTACTCTGGAGGCTGAGGCAGGAGAATCGTTTGAACCAGCAGGCAGAGGTTGCAGTGAGCCGAGATCACACAATTGCACTCCAGCCTGGGTAACAAGAGTGAAATTCCGTCTCGAAAATAAATAAATAAATAAATGAACAATAAAGTGCAAGTTAGGTTCTTTTTTGCCCAATAAAATGGTTTGCATTTGCTGTGCTGGTTCTCAGAAAATAAATTTTAAATTATAAAAATTTATATGATTTTGTATGATATATTTTTATTTAACAGAAGTGCTTATACAAATTTTATCCTCGTGTTTCTATATATACTTCACACATACTCTGATAATTAAGTTCATAGTTATAGATTATTAAGCTTATCAGAACTGAGAGGTAGCAATTATAGTTTTAAGGGATTGGTGCTTTTAAAAATGTTGTACTTCATAGGTCTTTTCTAATGTGTATGTGATACTGGCCTAAGTGAGGGAGCCAGTGGGCTAAGCTCAAGAATTTGGAGAAAGAAAGAAAATTAGATGTCCTTTAAAATTCAACACAAAATCAAGTCGAGAAAAATAAGGAGAATTAATTCTGTTCTCAGAGAGGCTTAAAGAGCCTGACTATAATCTGATGCTATTCATAGAGCTTAAGAAAAATCCTGGCAATCAAGTGTGGTCAGATACAGAGATGCACAAAGAGAAAAACCCATCCAAGAATGCCCAGGAAAGATGAAGCCTTAACCAACAGACTTTGAGAATCCCTGTCCTATGTGCAAATGAATATGTTAGGCTAATTTATCCCATTAAACAGCAAGTTTCATCTCTTTGATTCCATTTGTTAGATCTCTGTGATAGCTTATATTATAGTTCCTGTATCAGTCTGGGTCCAATCAGGAGAGTAAGAAACTGCACAGTAATTTGAACATGGGAAGTTTAATATAAAGAATTAACTATAACAGGAGGTTGGAGTAATAGGGAATTGGCCTATAAGAAATAAAGAGAATGCTAAAAAATACAGGATTTCAACTACTACCTTCTAGGGGTGAACTGATTGCATTTCACCCAAAGAAGAGACTCCCCCAGGGCTGAGATCCAGACCTAGTTGGAAAGAGTGCAACCACGGTTAACTGAATGGCAGAGAGGTCACTGTGTTGCCACACCAGCAGAACTTGGAATTCTGGCTTCTGGAACTTGCCAGAAATCTACAGTCTAGGGTGTGGGAGAAAACTGTTCAAGGTAAGTTATCTTTTGCCCAAGGGGAGAGTCAGGGGAAGTTGCTGGTCATTGGATGCTGCTGGCCACCGGTGACTGCACAAGTCAGTTGTTAAAGAAACTACATGTGCTGCAAGAGCCTGGCACCAGAGAAACTGCCGCGTTGTAGAAGATGGGATTGAAGAAGCTACGCGCAAAGTAGCAACCTAGCTGTAAACCCTAGAAGCCACCACACTGCCAGCGAATAATGCTGGAGAAAGGGCTTGCATTTCGAAGGCTAGGTGCTGGGAAAGTTGGACACATTGAGAAAACCAGTTGCTGGAGAAGATGTCTGAACTATGGGAGCCAGACATTGAAAAGGCTACACAGGCTCCAAGAGCCAGACTGGAGAAGTCATCTGCGTTAGGGGAGACAGGAACAAGAGAAGCTACATCAGGAACCTGTCTAGAAAAGCACACTGGAGCCAGGAAGGATGATGACGTACTCTACAATGTCTTTCCATTGCCCTCTACTGGCAAGTTTTAACATAGTGCCTACTGACAAAGGGAAATTAAAGGGCCCAGATCCACTTTCACAGTGAAGGGCAAAAATAATGAATTTGAAGCTAGAAGGCAATTAATCAATAATAAGCACAGTTCCCAGCTATGCTTCCTCTGCTCCATAAGAGACATATAAAAATGTGTGTTTCGTCCCTTATAAATACATGTGGATTTGGGTACTCCCCTGAAGGCAAAGGTATTTCTCCCATCCATTGGTTGACTTGGGCTTGTGACTTGGTTGGGTCAATAGCATAGCAATTAATGTGATATAGCACCAGTTCTGAGCAGATGTTTTAAATGTGAGTCCATAGGTTAGCATGAACTCTTCCATCTTTGTCCTCTGCCATAAAGAAAACAAGTCCCAGACAGAGTCTACTTTTTTATCTGGGTCCTAGAATGATGTACAGAGCTGAGTAGAGAGACAGCCAACCTGAGACCTCTAAGCAAGGAAAAAATATTGGTGGTTGTATGCCCCTTAGCCTTTGGGTTGTTATTACAACAAAAGCTGACTAATGCAGTTTCTATGCTTGACAAATAACTTTCTGATTTCTATTTGGCTAATGATGATAATGCAGCATTAAGACCTCTAAACCATTAGGTCATTTTCTGATTTTACATATTCATCTGCAGCAGGGAGATAAAATGAAGTGACAAGGCCCACCTTAGATTGAAGAGAATTCATCATAGTCATTTCGTCCTGAGAGAAGTCTTCAGTGGCAGCTAGCCAGAACTTCCCAGATGACATCTCAGACTTGCCTGAGTATAAATCCTTGGGTGGAAGATTAGAGATGAAAAAGTTATTGTCAATAGTTTCTTTAAGGTATAGGGCCTCTCTACATGGCTGTTCTTCTTTTTGCCAGTTTTCATGATTTATGGCAAAGATTATCATTTATTTCATTTTATCTGGTCTTTATCAAATGTCCCCTAATCATTTGGGACTTTGGGTTGTTGTCTAAAGTTTATCTTTAGAAACTGCTGTTCTTGGTGAGACTTGGTAGACCTCTACACAACTTTCTGTGGAAGAAAATGGCTTTTGATAATAGTGTTATGTAAATTCTTCTTCAGCTGTCACTGTAGTCTAACAACTTAACACATAGTTCATATTCACATAGACTTTCTTTTCACTCATTGATTTATTAGGAGAAAATAATTTTCTAACTCACTATTATAATATTCATTATAACTATAATTACTATTATAATTATTATTATATTTGGTAATCTCAGAGCATCCCCAACCTGCCACACACACCCACACACACATATACACAAAGAGAAGCCTGAGGCTAGATATTTCAGCCTTTATTGAGCTGAAAAATCATATTGCTATTCAACAAGATTTTTTTCAATTAAAATCAAAAGTAATAATTTACTTGCTATGATCACTAAATAATTACAAGCATAGGTCAAATATTAGCATGTATATAAGATATATGTTTAAGAAAAAATAAGCAGTTCTAATACTTTGAGTGCTAGGACTATTACTTCCTGTAGATATTCAAAATTACTGACTAGTTTTTAAACCCTCCTTCTGTTGTAATGATCACTCCTGGAACTAATTTAATTTGGGCATGTGCATGAAAGACATCATGAGGAGAAAGAAAACAGTCACAGAGTCTAGTCCAGTCTCTGCTACTGTACTTGGAGAATCTTAGCTTTCTCATCTCTAAAAGGGGAATAAAAACATATGCCCAAACAAACTTAGGGATTTTTTTTTTCCTTTTATTTTGAAAAGGATTCTCGCTCTGTCCCCCAGGCTGGAGTGCAGTGGCGCAATCTCTGCTCACTGCAAGCTCCGCCTCCCGGGTTCACGCCTTTCTTCTGCCTCAGCTTCCCGAGTGCTGGGACTGCAGGCTCCCGCCACCACGCCCAGCTAAATTTTTGTATTTTTAGTAGAGACAGGGTTTCACCATGTTAGCCAGTATGGTCTTGATCTTCTGACCTTGTGATCCGCCTGCCTCGGCCTCTCAAAGTGCTGGGATTACAGGTGTGAGATGGAATTTTTTTGAGAATAAAATGAGTGTCTTGGTGAAAAGGATATGTCAATAGCAAAGGTCTTTGCAAATGTGAAATTTTTTGATGCCATGAAATAATTGGTTGATGATATGTTAATGTGTTCCTAAATCCCGTTGAACCTGGAACCTAGCCAAGGGAATAACACTTAATCAGAAGAGTGATCTTCAAAATATATCTTACTACAGAAAAAGCAGAAGATATTAGGGCAGATCTTAAAGTTTAGGGTAGGTAGAAATGTAATTTCTCCTTCTGAAGTAATTAATAACCTGATTATAACTTCGACTATTAGGAAGCATAGTATTCCCCAACTCCTATTTAAAATAAATGTGATCACGCAGTAGAGAAATTTACTATGGGAAAGCTCCTTAACAATCACATGATATCATTTAAAAGGGGAAGGGATAGAATGATGGGAGAGAGGCTTAATGGCAGGTTGGAGGTGGGGAGACAGGGATGGAGGGACTATAACTAGCTCACAACCATCTTCTCTCTGAACTTTTCTGGACTTCATTTTCTCTAGTATATAGTCAACGTTTAATCCTTTTTTTTCTCTGTGATCCCAGAACTCTCTGAACAAAGTTACTATTAGAACTTCAGATGGTGTATTATATTTATCTGTTAAATTGTCTGTCTTTCTCATCAGAGTATAGATGTCTTGAAGGTGAGGATCATTCCTTAATTGTGTAGTAGCCCTGACTGCTGCCTTGTACAAGACCTGGCATGTAGTAGATTTATACTGAATGGTATGTGAAAGGATGAATGGGCACAAGATAGATCAGAGTAAAGCCATTGGAAGAGATAGGGTTCGGTAAGGTTTTAATGAAGTATTTCACTTCTGAAATATTAAGGAAGTATTCTCAGAATTCAGCACAATACAAATTTTATATTAAATTTTAATTTAAAAATTAGTCTGTAGACATGATTGAAATACTCTCTCAGGAGACTCTTGGAAAACATGATTAATTTCTTCTCTCTCTCTTTCTCTCTCTCTCTCTCTCTCTCTCTCTCTTTCTCTCTCTCAGGATCCTCCCACCTCTGCCTCCAGAGTAGTTGGGACCACAGCTGCCCACCAGTACCCCCAGCTAATTGTTTGTATTTTGGGTAGAGGTGGGGTTTTCACATGTAGCTCAGTCTGGTCCAGATTCCTAAGTTCAAGCAATCCACCCACCTCTGCCTCCTGAAGTGCTAGGATTACAGGCGTGAGCCACTGTGCCCAGCAAGCATAATTAATCTCTAATGCCTGAGTTCCCAAGTTTAAGTTTATGCATTCTTTAAAATAGACCTAAAACAGCTATGATATTCTGCTTCAGAAGATAATAGTAGCTTTCCTTGCTACCCAGAGAGAGGCCCATACTGTATTGTTCTGGATTCCCACTGTAATTAAAGGGAACCTTTCACAATGTCCAGAGCCCTAAACATCCTGCAAATGGAGGATGTCCTCAAATTCCTTGCAGCAGAAACTCACTTAGATGGCACCAACCTGACTTTCAAATGCAACAGTACCTTTCCAAAAAGAAAAGTGATGGCATCTATACCATAAATCTGAAGAAGACCTGGGAGAAGCTTCTGCTGGCAACTTGTGCCATTGTTGCCATTAACAACAGATGTCAGTGTCATGTCCTCAGGGAATACTGGCCAGTGGGCTTTGGCGAAGTTTGCTGCTGCCAATGGAGCCACTCCTATTGCTGGTGGCTCTATTCCTGGAACCTTTACTATCCAGATCCAGGCAGCCTTCTGGGAACCATGTCTTCTGGTAGTTACTGATCCCAGGACTGACCACCAGCCCCTCACAGAGGCATGTTACATTAGCATACCTACCATTGCTCTGTGTAACACAGATTCTCCTCTGCATTGTTTGGACATTGCCATCCATGCAACAACTAGGGAACTCATTGAATGGGTCTAATATGGTGGGTGCTGGCCTGGAAGTTCTGTGCATGTGTGGCACCATCTCCTGTGAACATCCATGGGAGGTCATGTCTGATTTCTACTGTTGCAAAGACACTAAAAAGGAAGGGCAGTCTGTTTCTGAGAAAGCTGTAACCAAGGAGGAATTTCAGGGTGAAAGGACTCCTCCAGCTGCTGAGTTTACTGCTCCTTAACCTGCGGTTGCACTCTGGTTTGAAGGCATGCAGATGCCTTCTGTGCCTATTCAGCAGTTCCCTACCAAAGACCATAACACAGCCTACCACGGAGAACTGGTCTGCAGCTGCCACTGCTCCGGACACTGAATGAGCAGAAACAACCACTGAGTATCTTTTTTTTTTTTTTTTTTAACCAAAGTTGTATTTTTTTTTTTTAATTATACTTTAAGTTCTAGGGCACATGTGCACAACGCGCAGGTTTGCTACAAATGTATACTTGTGCCATGTTGGTGTGCTGCACCCATCAACTCGTCATTTACATCAGGTATAACTCCCAATGCAATCCCTCCCCCCTCCTACCTCCCCATGATAGGCCCCGGTGTATGATGTTCCCCTTCCCGAGTCCAAGTGATCTCATTGTTCAGTTCCCACCTGTGAGTGAGAACATGCGGTGTTTGGTTTTCTGTTCTTGTGATAGTTTGCTAAGAATGATGGTTTCCAGCTGCATCCATGTCCCTACAAAGGACACAAACTCATCCTTTTTTATGGCTGCATAGTATTCCATGGTGTATATGTGCCACATTTTCTTAATCCAGTCTGTCACTGATGGACATTTGGGTTGATACCAAGACTTTGCTATTGTGAATAGTGCCGCAATAAACATATGTGTGCATGTGTCTTTATAGCAGCATGATTTATAATCCTTTGGGTATATACCCAGTAATGGGATTGCTGGGTCATATGGCATTTCTACTTCTAGATCCTTGAGGAATTGCCACACTGTTTTCCACAATGGTTGAACCAGTTTACAATCTCACCAACAGTGTAAAGGTGTTCCTATTTCTCCACATCCTCTCCAGCACCTGTTGTTTCCTGACTTTTTAATGATTGCCATTCTAACTGGTGTGAGATGGTATCTCATTGTGGTTATGATTTGCATTTCTCTGATGGCCAGTGATGATGAGCATTTTTTCATGTATCTTTTGGCTGTATGAATGTCTTCTTTTGCGAAATGTCTGTTCATATTCTTTGCCCACTTTTTGATGGGGTTGTTTGTTTTTCTCTCATAAATTTGTTTGAGTTCTTTGTAGGTTCTAGATATTAGCCCTTTGTCAGATGAGTAGATTGCAAAAATTTTCTCCCATTCTGTAGGTTGCCTGTTCACTCTGATGGTAGTTTCTTTTGCTGTGCAGAAGCTCTTTAGTTTAATGAGATCCCATTTGTCAATTTGGCTTTTGTTGCCGTTGCTTTTGGTGTTTTAGACATGAAATCCTTGCCCATGCCTATGTCCTGAATGGTATTACCTAGGTTTTCTTCTAGGGTTTTTATGGTTTTAGGCCTAACATTTAAGTCGCTAATCCATCTTGAATTAATTTTCGTATAAGGAGTAAGGAGAGGATCCCGTTTCAGCTTTCTACTTATGGCTAGCCAATTTTCCCAGCACCATTTATTAAATAGGGAATCCTTTCCCCATTTCTTGTTTCTCTCAGGTTTGTCAAAGATCAGGTGGCTGTAGATGTGTGGTATAATTTCTGAAAGCTCTGTTCTGTTCCATTGGTCTATATCTCTGTTTTGGTAACAGTACCATGCTGTTTTGGTTACTGCAGCCTTGTAGTATAGTTTGAAGTCAGGTAGCGTGATGCCTCCAGCTTTGTTCTTTTGACTTAGGATTGTCTTGGAGATGTGGGCTCTTTTTTGGTTCCATATGACTTTAAAGCAGTTTTTTCCAATTCTGTGAAGAAAGTCATTGGTAGGTTGATGGGAATGGCATTGAATCTATAAATTACCTTGGACAGTATGGCCACTTTCACGATATAGATTCTTCCTATCCATGAGCATGGAATGTTCTTCCATTTGTTTGTGTCCTCTTTTATTTCACTGAGCAGTGGTTTGTAGTTCTCCTTGAAGAGGTCCTTTACATCCCTTGTAAGTTGGATTCTTAGGTATTTTATTCTCTTTGAAGCAATTGTGAATGGAAGTTCATTGATGATTTGGCTCTCTGTTTGTCTGTTACTGGTGTATAAGAATGCTTGTGATTTTTGCACATTAATTTTGTATCCTGAGACTTTGCTGAAGCTGCTTCTCAGCTTAAGGAGATTTTGGGCTGAGATGATGGGGTTTTCTAAATATACAATCATGTCATCTGCAAACAGGGACAATTTGACTTCTTCTTTCCCTAACTGAATACCCTTGATTTCTTTCTCTTGCCTGATTGCCCTAGCCAGAACTTCCAACACTATGTTGAATAGGAGTGGTGAGAGAGGGCAATCTGTCTTGTGCCAGTTTTCGAAGGAAATGCTTCCAGTTTTTGCCCATTCAGTATGATATTGGCTGTGGGTTTGTCATAAATAGCTCTTATGATTTTGAGATACATTCCATCAATACTGAATTTATTGAGAGTTTTTAGCATTAAGGGCTGTTGCATTTTGTCAAAGGCCTTTTCTGCATCTATTGAGATAATAGATGTTTTTGTCTTTGGTTCTGTTTATATGCTGGATTACGTTTATTGATTTGCGGATGTTGAACCAGCCTTGCATCCCAGGATGAAGCCCACTTGATCATGATGGATAACCTTTTTGATGTGCTGCTGGATTCGGTTTGCCAGTATTTTATTGAGGATTTTTGCATCAATGTTCATCAGGGATATTGGTCTAAAATTCTCTTTTTTTGTTGTGTCTCTGCCAGGCTTTGGTATCAGGATGATGTTGGCCTCATAAAATGAGTTCGGGAGGATTCCCTCTTTTTCTATTGATTGGAATAGTTTCAGAAGGAATGGTGCCAGCTCCTCCTTGTACCTCCGGTAGAATTCGACTGTGAATCCATCCGGTCCTGGACTATTTTTGGTTGGTAGGCTATTAATTATTGCCTCAATTTCAGAGCCTGCTATTGGTCTATTCAGGGATTCAACTTCTTCCTGGTTTAGTCTTGGGAGAGTGTAAGTTTCCAGGAAATTGTACATTTCTTGTAGGTTTTCCAGTTTATTTACGTAGAGGTGTTTATAGTATTCTCTGATGGTAGTTTGTATTTCTGTGGGGTCGATGGTGATATCCCCTTTATCATTTTTTATTGCATCTATTTGATTCTTCTCTCTTTTCTTCTTTATTAGTCTTGCTAGCGGTCTTTCAATTTTGTTGATCTTTTCAAAAAACCAGCTCCTGGATTCATTGATTTTTTGGAGGGTTTTTTATGTCTCTATCTCCTTCAGTTCTGCTCTGATCTTAGTTATTTCTTGCCTTCTGCTAGCTTTTGAATGTGTTTGTTCTTGCTTCTCTAGTTCTTTTAATTGTGATGTCAGGGTGTCAATTTTAGATCTTTCCAGCTTTCTCTTGTGGGCATTTAGTGCTATAAATTTCCCTCTACACACTGCTTTAGATGTGTCCCAGAGATTCTGGTATGTTGTATCTTTGTTCTCATTGGTTTCAAAGAACATCTTTATTTCTGCCTTCTTTTTGTTATGTACCCAGTAGTCATTCTGGAGTAGGTTGTTCAGTTTCCATGTAGTTGAGTGGTTTTGATTGATTTTCTTAGTCCTGAGTTCTAGTTTGATTGTGCTGTGGTCTGAGAGACAGTTTGTTATAATTTCTGTTCTTTTACATTTGGTGACGAGTGCTTTACTTCCAACTATGTGGTCAATTTTGGAATAGGTGCGATGTGGTGCTGAGAAGAATGTATATTCTGTTGATTTGGGGTGGAGAGTTCTGTAGATGTCTATTAGGTCCACTTGGTGAAGAGTTGAGTTCAATTCCTGGATATCCTTGTTAACTTTCTGTCTTGTTGATCTGTCTAATGTTGACAGTGGGGTGTTGAAGTCTTCCATTATTATTGTATGGGAGTCTAAGTCTCTTTGTAAGTCTCTTAGGACTTGCTTTAAGATCTTCAAAGCTGTGAGACAGCTGTCAGACTCCACCCGGAGGGGAGTCTACAGAGAGAGGCAGGCCTCCTTGAGCTGCGGTGGGCTCCACCCAGTTTGAGCTTCCGGAGGCTTTGTTTATCTACTTAAGTCTCAACAATGGCGGGTGCCCCTCCCCCAGCCTGGCTGCCGCCTTGCAGTTAGATCGCAGACTGCTGTGCTAGCAATGCCCCTCCGTGGGCGTGGGACCCTCCGGGCCAGGTGTGGGATATAATCTCCTGGTGTGCCATTTGCTAAGACCCTTGGTAAAGCGCAGTATTAGGGTGGGAGTGACCCGATTTTCCAGGTTTTGTCTCAGTTTCCCTTGGCTAGGAAAAGGAATTCCCTTCCCCCTTGCGCTTCCCAGGTGAGGTGATGCCTTGCCCTGCTTCAGCTCTCCCTGGTCGGGCTGCACCAGCTGACCAGCACTAATTATCTGGCACTCCCCAGTGAGATGAACCCAGTACCTCAGTTGAAAATGCAGAAATCACCCGTCTTCTGTGTCGCTGGTGCTGGGAGCTGGAGGCTGGAGCTGTTCCAATTCGGCCATCTTGCTCCTCTATTATGTTTTTTTGCCACTGAGTATTTTAAGGTGTTTTTCTACAGACTTTTAAACAAGATGGAAATAAGGTTGATGAAAAATAAACAACAGTTCCTAAAACAAAACAAAACAATAATTGTTTTTGAAAAAGGAATGTATTTTTAGGTGGGAATGGGATGGGGGGTAAGTGTTATAAAAGACAGAAGCATATGCCTGGCTTATAAACCTAAAATCATAGGAATCTTTGTCATAACATACAGGATATTGCAATTATTTTGTTAAAAAAGAAACCCAGAAAGTTAAGAAAATTGAACATGTTCTAAATTATAATGTCATTAACTTCTTTTTTTTCTTAAGATGTCTTAAAGAAGATGTGGAACTTGCAAACATTTTCTGGTAGTTTTGAGCAGACATAACTATTAACCTATTATAACTATTATCTATAAATATAATATATTTATAATTATGTAACTATAACCTACTATAACTATTGTATATAAATGGATCATCTCATTCCTAATACTGAGCATTAAAAATGCACATATGTAATCCTTGAATGCACTTAAAGGAAATACCAGGAGGAATGCCACATCAGCCAGGTTGTATGGATTTGACTTTCTATGGAAAGTTTTGGCATGGTAAATCTTACTTTGTCCATTACGTTACCTGCTATGTGATACAAATTCTTTGCCTACTAATCACAAATCTCAAGATCTGGGTAAATGGAGCTCCCTAGAACAGGCTATATATTTTTTATTGCCATCTCGAATCAAACTGATGCCGTTTTTCATGAGAGGACTAATAAAAGTCACATTCTGTATTGAAACATCCCTGTATTTTATGGACCCATCTGATATACCCTTAATAAAGTTTTAAAACAATCTATAATAGATTTTGCAAGAACCTCAGATCTGCCCGCACTCTCATTAACAGCCCAATTTTAAGCACTACTTTAGGCATGATTATCTGCAAAATGTTAGCCGGGCTGTTTAATATTAAAAGACTAGTAGCTGAAGAGAAAGGAAGCTCAATTACTCAAAAATCCAGTTAGATTGCTATTTCGAGTAATTTAACAAATAAAATTGCATTTTGTTCTATTTTCAAAGTATGGGCTTGTATTCATTTCCTCAAATATGAAGTTCATTGAAAATGCCAATGTTTCTAAGTGATTCTGTATGAGAGAAGTTGATAAAAATAAAAATACCCCTCGTCTTGTTAAAACACAAATGTTTTACGAATGACACCTTGCTTAATAGTGTTTCCTCAAATGACTATATTCTATAAAATAGAAAAGCCAGAGCCTCTGGCCTACGTAATGTTCACAGAAAAGACAATTAGCAAAATCATCACCTGTGATTTTCTTAGATACGTCATTGTCTTTTTTCCATCGGCTTATCAGGGAGGATATCCGTTGTGTCCCAGACCTATTTACAAAGCTATTTACTTACCTAGATTTTCATGCCTTAATAAAAAATGTTAACAAATTTAAACATAAGCTAATGATCAAAAATAATAAAATAGTTACTTATGTACAGATGAAAAATTGTCTACACTATATTAAACCTTGCATATATGTGTGTGTTAGAACTGGTATTTTAAGATACCTGGATAAATTCATAGGAAGTTATTAATAGTATTATAACCTCTGGGTCTGGGAAAATATGAGAGGGTCATTAAAAGGGAGAGACTTTTTTATTTTCAATTGTTTTTTATCTGCACTGTTTATGCTTTTTTCTTACCTTGAACATGGAATACATTTATAATAAAAACAAAATATTTTCAAAATAGCACTGTTGTGCTTCCTCAAATTTTAACATTATTTTACATCCAGTAAAAATATTCAAAGAGAAAAATTGGATAAAATATAAACTTGTTAAATTTAAAACATGCAAGAATGTTTTATTATTAGCTATGGTGAAAGAAACCCAGGCTATGGTAACTAGACCACTAGCATTCACAGTAATTTTTTTAAAAATATACACAAAAAGACTTCACATGCTTGCTACTACTCATCCTTATCTACTAAACATATTAGTGGGATATTAGTTAATATTCATTCTTTGTTATATAGCTTAAACATGTAACACCAGATTGGCATTAAATTTGGCAACATTCTTAGTTTCTAGTATATAATTTAAGTCATGAAAGCCATTTTGGATCAAGTATTAGGACTTGGAATTACAGAACTGAAATGAACATTAATAATATATTCTTGTTCATTTTTATTATACCAAATCACATGTCTAACTCCTAAATGTATTCGTTCATTATGATTTCTCTAAAATTATTTTAAGTTTCCAAAGACTATTAGGCCAGAGGTAGGTTAAAGTAAGAAACATATCCTATTTGAAATTATCTGTCTCTCTCCTTCCATTGGCTGTCCTGTTTTATCCCTAATGATTATCTAATCCTTCATTAGACAAGGGGGACAAAATGAGATAAACTAACTTCCTGGGCTCCTGGGTAAAATTCAGTAAGGGACAGTTTTCCCTATAGTCTTCTTGGAAGAATTACTTACTTTACTCAAAAAGCAATGAGCTACCTTGCCTAACCAAGTAAAGTAATAATTACAGGATCTGTTTTTTCACTTTGATATATCTGTTTCCTTTTTTGGATATTACTCCCAGGCTGTTATTGCAACTGTTATTTTTCAAGCACTGGCTTATATGATATGTCCATATGCCAAGTAGGACCTGGACTTTTCAAATTATGTTTTATGCATGGCTCATTCCTGCTTGTTATAGTGATGATATCCTCTATGATTAAGCCTACAATGTCTTTTTTTAAAAATTGTTGCTCAGTTCATGCTAATTATAGTTTGCTATTTTAAATATAAGGGAGTCAAAACATTCCTTTTCAGGCTAATGAGGCATTAGACAATTTGGGGATTTATCTTTATATATAGGTTGTTATTCTTTTTCTGAAGCTAGAGAAAAGTAATTTAGAATTATTTAGGAGGATCTATCACCTGATTTATAATTTGGAACCACTTATTCCCAAGCATTGTTATTATTATTTATTTTTAAGTAACTGAGGACATAACCCAACTTTTCTAGGAATATCCTGACTTAATGTGAGCTTTCTCTTTTTAATGAAGTCAATTTATTAAGGGTGTTACTAAGTATACATATATAACTATATATAGATTTTATAACATTTTATATAAAGAAATTTATAAATAAAACATTGTTGATTAATGTTTCTCAAAATTTGGTTCAGGAAATATTCTTATTTTCTTTCTTTCTGGAAAGTAAATAATATGAAATATAATAAAAAATAATTTTAGAGATTTCATGGTGTAAAATCCTGCTTTTTACAGTGAGGTTGATAAGATGACAGGTTAAGTCTGCCTCGGCAGCTGCTTGGAGTTTCTTGGGCTGGCTAAAAATTGAAGTCTGTTCTTATCTTCGCTGAGGTTTGGAGAACTAGTCAGCAATTCCCTACTTTAGTCAAATATCGCTAGAGAAAATTCTGGGTCTCATGGCTGGGTGGAACTTCAAGGACAGTTGCAATGCTTCAAGTAGTATCCCTGTACACTGTTGCACAGGTGCACTTATGCCAGGATCACAGAATAGAATAATTTTAATGATATAGGAGTTAAGAAATTATTTAGGCAGATAGTGAAGGTAAGGAAGTCCTCAGTAAGGTTTTTCTTCTAATAAAAAGCAGCCCCCAAATCATTTGTTTTATAACAAAAAGCAGTCTGTAAAATAAATCTGCAGACATAAGCAAGCAAAGTAGAAGCTTGCTTGAATGCTGGCAGATGTGCCAATAGGAAAGGCTACCTGGGACTAGGCATGTCCAACATGGCGGCTCCATCATCCCCTTTCCTTGTCAACCACGTGCACAGTAAGGAGCAGGCAACATGACAGCTGGCCAAGTAGAGATTTCATTTGCATAATAAAAGATTAGGGTAGAGTGGCCAGCTTCCTTGCATGCTATGTAAACATCAAACCTGGTCCAAACAATCTTTGGACCTTATGTAAATCTGACACTGCCTCCTCAAGCCTGTCTATAAAATCCTGTGTACTCTTCCTTGGGGCCGGAAGCCCCATTCAGGTGCCCTTCTCTGTCCCAGGAGAGAAAGCTATTCTCCTTTCTTTTTCTTTTGACTATTAAACCTCCACTCCTAAACCCATTTCTCATGTGTCCATGTCCTTGATTCCCTTGGGTTGAGACAACAAACTTTGGAAATTTACCCCAGACAAGGACACTGCTTCAGTTACACTGATTGCCTAAACTAGGATGCTTTGGCAAATAAAGGGGGGATAAGGGAGGTGCTTAAATAATTAAAATTTTATAGTTATAAATATTGTAACAGAAAAAATTATTACATTCCATAAAACAAATATTTCTGATTTATCACTTATGATAAATGAAAACATCAGTGCAGCAAGGACATTCATAACATTCTGTCTGCCCTGTAGCAGGAATTCTCAGCTTCCCACGAATGAGGATATAATTTCCCAATTATCCACTGTCCCTGTCAACTAATGGCAAAAGGACTATTGAAGCTAATCTTCTCTAGATTTCCTGAGGACAAATTGACCATAGCTAATATGTGGGTGGTATCTCTACTTTGTGGAACTATTGGGAAGGTTACATTGAATGGAAAAATGTACGGAAAATGCCTACTCTTCTGACACTCCTAGTGCCTCAACATTTGCTTCCTTCCATTTCTTTCTTTCTTTTTTTTTTTTTCTTTCTTTCCTTTTTTTTTTTTTTTTTTTTTTTTTTTTGAGACAGAGTTTCACTCTTGTTGCCCAGGCTGGAGTGAAATGGCGTGATCTCCATTCACTGCAACCTCCACCTCCAGGGTTCAAGCAATTCTCCTGCCTCAGCCTCCCAAGTAGCTGGGATTACAGGCATGGACCACCACGCCTGACTAATTAGTAGACACGGGTTTCTCCATGTTGGTCAGGCTGGTCTCAAACTCCCAACCTCAGGTGATCCGCCCGCCTCAGCCTCCCAAAGTGCTGGGATTACAGGCATGAGCCACCACGCTCAGCCTGCTTCCTTTCATTTCTCTTTCCATTACTCACGGCACACTCACATAAAATCTACACAAAACTCAATCTTATTTTTATTATAGTTAGGGGTTCACACATTTGTCTTATTAGACTCAACATTCCTTGAGTACAGCATCCTTCCCATACATCTGTATACTACCTAAGGCCCAACACATTGCTGGCTCATAGAAAAAAAAATTTTGACTAATTGAATGTTTCTGACTCTGCCCAAGGAACAGTCTGCTTTCCAGCCCATCAGACGAGGGGAAGTCTCACTGGGCTTGTTCAGCTTGAAGGAAGTAAAGGCTCATGACTTTCTTTTTTCATAGTGCAAAGGCTATTTTCCCATCTATAATTTGATTTATTGAATAGATCTACTCACCAGGAACATGATTCACTGTGAAAAAAGAACAGTCCAAGGTTTTTTATCTACTAATATATCCATAAATAGGAATTCAGTTGAACCTATGTGGGTTTGGTTCATCAGGCCCTTTATGTGAACTAAATATTACTCAAATCTCTGACTCCACCATACTGATTCAAAACATGAAGCAAAAAGATCAAGGCCAGTGTATCTGAGCCCAAGCCACGCACTTAAGTCAGCCTGCACATTATGACTAGACACGTATATATTCTTTCACAAGTTGAAATAACGATGCCATGATGTATCTTTACTTTTCAAAGAGATAATTCGTTTTTGCTGAATTTTACTCTTTTTCTGTTTTTCAGTCATTTTTCTCCCCATGTTTTTCTAGTAATGTAAATAAATTGTTAAATAACACTTCATTATTGACATAATCTACCATGTAAGGAAAGTGATACTATTCCTGCTTCTACTTATGAGGAAAAGAGGACTCAGAAAGATTAAAATTTTCTTATGATCAATAACTTATGGCACCAGAGTTTGTTTTTTACTCCAAATCTAGTACTCTTTCTACAATGACACCTACCCCATAAACGTCTTGTGCAAAGATATTTATAACCTCTCCAATGAGGAATTTACATTGAAAGTGTGTTAGCTTATATACCAGAAATGCTTTTAAAAAGTGTATGATAAAAATGTGATAAGAATTGTATGGGAGATAATTCAATTGCCCTTGCTTTATATAATTATTATCTATTTTTTATATGCATGACCTAGATCTTAGGTTTGTTAGATATTTTTAAATATATGTTACAAACTGACTTCAACTCTGTTTACAATTTTTTAGGCTGTTTGATTGGTTTATTGGCCATGGCTGATGTTTGCAGATACTCTGAATCTGGAATCATTGAAAGGTTTTATCAGTGGTTTATTTTAACAGTGCAAGCTGTTCGTCAGAGAAAATAGCACAAATGCATATGAATGTTGGTCTCCAGGCGGCAAAGTATCCTTCCACCCAGCTTCCTAAAAGACCTACTAGGAAACTTGATGCCACCCACACGCATTTCTTAGGGGATCTGATTTAGTGTTGCAATTTTTTTCTCTAAACAGACATGGGTGAAAGCTGGTCAGTGAAAGAATTAAGGGAACCATTATATCTAGAACAGTGGATTAGAAAATATTAATATTAATCAAAGGAAAATAGAAATAACAATCGATTTTTTATTATTGATTTAAAAAAAATTTTCCTGCTCCTTGGAATCTGTGTGTAGATAAATCTGACTTATCCTCTTAGAGTAATATGGACTTCCTTTTTTGATGGTTTTTTGTTGTTGTTGTTGTTGTTATTGTTGCTTCTTCATTTTCTCTTTTCTTCATATTTTTTTCTTTCCTCTGTAAAATATTGTTAAAACCATGGATCAAAATATACATTGTTAAGTGTGTCTTTTTTCCTTAAAATCTTTTTTACACTTGTAAAAGAATATATGTTTCTTATATAATATTTAGAAAATAGGTATTCTGGGGAATTATTATAATGTGAGTTCCCATATTAAACTCTTTTAATTCTGTCCAGAGATATGTTAGTGGTAAATAAAATATATTTTTAAAATTAGGTTTAAAAAACCAAACTAAAAAATTAAGATAAAAAGAAGACTCTTTCATGTTACAAAAAGGCAACAGAAACACTGAGTTCTAAGTGGATGTGGACGGACTTAGCTAAAGTCTCAGATATTTTGGGCTCCATTTCTAGAAAGAGTCGAGGCACAAAAACTCCTAACAGAGACTTAAAGAACCCCACATATGGTAGATATGTTAGTTTGCTAGGGCTGCCAAAATAAAGGCTTAAACAACCGAAATTTATTGTTTAATCATTCTGGTGGATAGAAGCCTGAGATCAAAGTTCCAGAAGGGCCACGCTCCTTCTGAAGGTGCTATTGAAGGATCTGTTCCAGGCCTCTTCCCTAGCTTTTGGTGGTGTGCTGGCAATCAATGCTGATTGTTCGCTTGCAGAAACATCACCCCAATCTCTGCCTTCATTATTGTGTGGCTTTCTCCCTTTGTGGGTATCCTTCTCTTCACATGGTGTTCTTTTTCGAAGGACACCAGAATTATTAGATTAGGAACTCATTTTGCTTCCGTATGACCTAATTCTTTTTTTTTTTTTTTTTTTTTTTTTTTGAGACAGAGTCTCGCTGTGTCTCCCAGGCTGGAGTGCAGTGGCGTGATCTCGGCTCACTGCAAGCTCCGCCTCCCGGGTTCACGCCATTCTCCCGCCTCAGCCTCCCAAGTAGCTGAGACTACAGGCGCCCGCCACCACGCCCGGCTAGTTTTTTGTATTTTTAGTAGAGACAGGGTTTCACCATGTTAGCCAGGATAGTCTCGATCTCCTGACCTCGTGATCCACCCGCCTCGGCCTCCCAAAGTGCTGGGATTACAGGCTTGAGCCACCGCGCCCGGCCCCGTATGACCTAATTCTAAGTAATTAGATGTACAATGACACTTTTTCCAAATAAGGTCACCTTCTGGGATACTAGAGGTTAGAACTTCAATGTGTAAGTTTGTGGAGGACACAATTCAACCCAAAACGTCAGGGTACCAGGGCAGAACTCACTGCAGGGAATTAGGGGCTAGGAAAGTAAGGCTGACTTAAGCTGCTTGTTCTATTTTACATACATTGGATGGCGAGAAGGACTCAGAACTAGGCCAACCCACCTGATTGTTCCAAGACAGTCTGTGTTAGTTCCATTTTCTGGAATGCATGCCCTCATGCAATACCTCTCCTGGACAGTCCAGATGCAGGCAGCTGCCAAACTGATAGAAGGGAGGAATGAGTTCAGAGAGAGAGCAGAGAAAAAAAAATGCTTTCATGCAGATTGAAGTTGCCACTAAAGAAAAACACTCAATGCCGGCTGGGCAGGGTGGCTCATGCATGTAATCCCAGCACTTTGGGAGGCCGAGGAGGGTGGATCACCCGAGGTCAGGAGTTCGACACCAGCCTGACCAACATGGTGAAACCCTGTGTCTATTAAAAATACAAAAATTAGCTGGGTGTGGTTGTGGTACCCATGATCCCAGCATGGTGGTGGATGCCTGTAATCCCAGCTACTTGGGAGGCTGAGGCAGGAGAATTGTTTGAACCCTGGAGGTGGAGGTTGCAGTGAACAGAGATCACGCCATTTCACTCCAGCCTGGGCAACAAGAGCGAAACTCTGTCTCAAAAAAAAAACACACACACACACAAAAATGAAACCAAAAAAACAAAAAACAATGCCCAGGAAAAAAGCTTAAAAAAGAAACCCTCGACATTAGAAGATGAATTTGGTTTCATCAACAAGCAAATAATAGTAATAAATGGCTTGTAATTAACTATGGTCAAAATCATCAAAAAGACAGAAAAAGGAATATTAAAAGATTAATGAAACAAAAACCAGCAACTGTGAATCAAAAATGAGGAGGCATCACATAAAAGTGTCAAAATTGTGCATATAGGTATTGATATAACTTAAGAAAGAATTAGCAAAAGATAATGCTGAGGATTTCATTTATAGCACACAGCCAAATTACATAGAGATAAAAAATATGGAAGAAGAGTTAAGCTACACAGATGATCTATTGAGGGGTTCCAGTATATGGGAATTAGGATTCTCAGAAACAGGAGAAATGGCAAAGAAGGAATGTTTGGAGAGAGGACAGCTAAAAATGTTTTTTTCAGAATTAGAGAAAGATATATACTTTCAGATTAGAAGTGAACATTAACTGTTGTAGAGGTAATTAAGATTAAAGTCATACCACCTCTAGTGAAACCTCAGAAAATCAGGAATAAAGAAAAAATTCTAAAATCAGCAAGGTTGAAAAGACAGAATGTCTAAAATGCCATACTTTTTTTTTTTAATGGTAGAATCTAGAAAACAAATGAAGCAATATCTTTAAAGTGGTGAAGAATATACAGTTGATGCTCATCATTTGTGAGTTCTGTATCAAGAGACTGCAAAAAATCCAACCCCCTAAGAACAATGGTTAAAATGTCACCCAGGAATTAAAGTATGCTTCCATTTTATGTAAGTTTGTGTTCACTGAAACAGAAAGTGATTTCTTAAAATATTAGGTACTTTATTTAATGGCACATTTTAAATCTTTCTATTCCTAATTGATCGTAATATTTTTGTTTTAATTTCCATAGGTTATTGGGGGAACAGGTAGTGTTTGGTTACACGAGTAAGTTCTTTAGTGGTGATTTTTGAGATTTTGGTGCACCCATCATCCGAGCAGTGTACACTGCACCATATTTGTAGTCTTTTATCCCTCACGCCTTTCCCATCCTTTCCCCCTGAGTCCCCAAAGTCCATTGTCATTCTTATGCCTTTGCATCCTCATAACTTAGCTCCCACTTATAAGTGAGAACATACAATGTTTGGTTTACCATTCCTGAGTTACTTCACTTAGAATAATAGTCTCCAATCTCATCCAAATCTCTCCAGATGCCATTAATTCATTCCTTTTTATAGCCGAGTAGTATTTCATCCTACGTATATATACCACAGTTTCTTTATCCACTCGTTGATTAATGGGCATTTGGGTTGGTTCCACATTTTTGCAATTGTGAATTATGCTACTATAAATATGCATGTGCAAGTATCTTTTTCATGTAGTAACTTCTTTGATTTTTTTAAAGCCTAGAGCATCATTAATAAAATTGACACTTAGAAGAGATATTCACAAACCCAATGAAAGCATATTCTTTGTATACTTTAATGGGGCATCACATCTTTAGCAAGGAAAACACAAAAGAATAATCTATCACATGGATACTATACTAGTTTGCTTCTGCTATCTAATGTTTAGGTCATTTTGATTTAGTTAGTTAGTTTGTTTGTTTCTGTATTGTCCTATGTGTAGTAAAGAACCCATCTCTAATAAACACTTCATATTTTTTTCATTGGCCTAGGGCAGGCCTCACCTTTCTTGGGTATTAATTGTTTAGAGATTTTTATGTACTTCAAGTTTCAGAGAAATTTTGTTAAGGAAAGGCATTTTCTGTATTCCTTTTGGACCGTATATGCCTTTTTTTGGAATGTCTCTGTATTTAGCATTAAGATTTCTGCAAAACCTGGCCAGGTGTGGTGACTCAGGCCTGTAATCTGGATCTCCTGAGGTGAGGAGGTCGAGACCAGCCTGGCCAACACGGAGAAACCGCGTCTCTACTAAAAAATGCAAAATAAAATAAAATAAAATAGCCAGGCGTGGTGGTGGATGCCTGGAATCCCAGCTACTTAGGAGGCTGAGGCAGGAGAATCACTTGAACCCGGGAGGTGGAGGTTGTGGTGAGCCGAGATCGTGCCACTGCACTCCAGCCGGGGCAACAGAGTGAGACTGGGTCTCAAAAAAAAAAAATATTCAAAACCCAGCAAAAGAGCATTTGTTTAACTGCTAACAAGAAGCAGCTGTTTTCCATGGGAGATCAATCATTATTTTCTGTATTTTTTATCCAATAACCTTATTTTCAACATATGTCATGTCCTGCTGAGGAAATGTTCAGGAGGCTTGTCATGTTAACAGAACTGGACGCAGCTTGAGTTTTGAAACAGCAGACCTTCAACTGAAAAAAGGAGTCCAATATTTTCTTCTTTAATGATTCTGCTATTATAATAATGGCTTTAACAGAGACAGGCAAAGTGTAGATGGAGTTCTGGTTCCTGCATGGAAATTTGTGTGTGTTAAGTGGGGATGTAGGACAGACAGAGGATTTTTAAGTTGACTGTTTCACTTCAAGCTCTTTTTTGTTGTTGCTTTGATCTTCTCCTCAGGATAATACTTTCACCTTTATCAGCTCGTCTTAGATGCCCAGTGGTCTCCACCATACCAAAAGCAGAATAAGGGAAGAATAGGTTATTGCTGGTTTAGTTCTTAGTATTGCTACAAGTAAACTCTCTCAGAATTTTACTTAATTTTTATCAGTTTGTCTTTGGTAAAGAAATTTCAAATATTTTTAATTAGGAGAGAATTTGAAAAGATCCTCCTAAAACACCTTAATAATAATGAAAATAATATTAGAAGCTAACATTTATTGGCTCCTCACTATGTACTAGGCTCTTTGCTGTCAATTTTTTAAATCCTCAAACCAATCTTATGGGTTAGACACTATTACTGAGGTCCAATTTATACAGATAATAAAAGCTTGACAAGGTTAAGTAACTAGCAGCCTTAGCATCACATAAAAGAATGTTACAAATGCAAAATCTCAGACCCCACTCTTGACCTAAAAAAACAGAAACTTAGAATTAAAACAACAATCCTTTTGTTTTAATTAACCAATTGGTTTTAGTAAACCCTCCAGGTAAATTGGATACCATTAATTTTGAGAATCACTTCCAAGCCTTTCCAGTAGGACTTCTCACCAGTCTTTTTTTCCTTTGTGCCAGAGGGCAGGGGTTGTGTAATGTTTGTTTCTGTGTTTGAGTGCCTAACAATGTGTCATACGTGAAAGGTGTTCAGTAAAGTGCACTGCATAGTCATGGGTGAATCTATAATGAATCATCCTATGTAGCCGTATTTAGGGATGATCTGATTATTCACTTGCCCATTTTAGCCAGGTCTGTTTTCTCCTCTCTTGGGTAGAAAGCCCTGTAATACCTTTCCAGCAAACATTAGTCTTCTGAAACACCAGGACCGATGTGCAATCATGGGATTTTTATTTGTGAATTAGAGCATTCTTTTTAAGACCTCAATCCCTCAGCAGTGCAGCTGATGTATTGTGCTTTTTTGTTTTGTTTTGTTTTTTGTTTTTTGTTTTTTTCCTGGACAAGATAGGAATGAGCAGTGGAGAATAAAAGGTAGGGTTTCTACTATGTTCTAAGGCATTCAAGGGAGTCACAAGTAAGAGTAGCTAATCAGATGAGTTTTGAACACCTAAACAAAATAAGCATCAAATTTTGAAATACTAATTTTAATCTGTGAAACTACATTATAAGGCAGATCATAATTAATAAAACAATGTATGCAGATAGTTATTAACAATGTTGAGTGTGTTACTGTATCAAGAGCATTAGAATACGAATCAGTAGGCCAGGGCTCCAGACTCTTTCTGACCATTACTTGCCATGTGCTGATGGATGAACATCTAAGTTCTTTGAACCTGTTTCTTCATCTGTGAAATGGAGGAAATAGCCCTGCCTACCTCATACGTTTATTTATTCATTTTTTTTCAGTCACAGTGATGAAGCTTCTTTCACAAGATTATGAGCCTCATAAGTTTGTTAAGATTAACAAAAAATACAATGTATGAGTATTTCTACTGTAATACAAGTTCTTAGAAAACCTCACAGCCCTAAAAATCATTAATGAAATTTTAAAAATAAGGGCATAATACTGAAAACAAATGCAACTTTATAACCTGAGCTCTATCTAAAATGACCATACTCATAACAATACTATTGCAATTTCAAAGACAAATGAAATTCCTAATAAATCTATTCTGCAGTGAATATAGAACTTTGCTTTAAGAGAAAAAGGAGAGAGAGAGAGAGAGAGAGAGAGAGAGAGAGAGAAGTTGGCTTGATAAAAGGAGGTAAGGAAGGATTGAGGCTTTTGAGCTATGAAGGCAGGTCAAAGTATACAAAGTGCAATGGGTATATGCTTCCAAGAGCATGGATTTGGTTAACCCAAGTTGAGAGGAAGAATATGGAGTAAGGGAGGCATTGTACATAGTCCTAAAGTTGTGTAGTGTACATTTATCTGCTGGCACTTGGTTGGGCAAAACACTAATATGCTAAAAAAAAATTTAGATCTGAACCAATGCATTAAATTATCCTAATTCCCTCATTTACCAATATCTTATCTGCTAATTCTCCTTCCAGTAGCACTTATTTAAAAAAAACAGGCTGCATTTGAAAGTGTCGTAAAGTGTGGCACAAAAGTAGGCTAGTATTATTAACATTACTTTATCCATGTTTATAAAGAAAGGCCCAATATAACCAAAGTCATTAGTGTAATCAAGTCCTCTATGAATTTTTCATTAAATCTTTTACAATATGCAAATGGTAGTGTGCTGAGTGACTTCAGGAATATTAGTCAAACGAACTATTTGTGGTCTGTGAATTCTATTCTGAGTGATTGGGATGTATCTTTGGATGCAATCAGTCAATGTCCCTGTGTTTATGAAAATTCTACAGCGATGCCAAGACAATCTTAGCATCTCCAGGAATTAGTCATTTAGAATAACTAAGCCTTCTAGAATTTTGTTTATGCACAAAGTTATTTTAATTTGGAATCTTTTCTAACTTAAAATTGTGGCAAGTAGAATACTATATTGCAATAGTAATGCATTTTTTTCTTACCATGTTCCTAGGAGTCTGGAAAGTATAAAAGGGTTTTTCCACCCATTTCTTCATCTAATCCACTCTCCTCACCTACATTTAGGCACTCCTTCCCTGGATTTTGAATCCATTTGTCTCACAAAGTGGTCGCAATGCTGCAGGTTTTGAAAGCCTAAACATCTTGAAGGGAATTTTACCAGACTTCAGTGGGGAAAGAATTTGGGAAAATATAAAAAGTGTTAGACTTTTGTGTGAAGACTAGAAAAAAATACACCAAAATGTTAACATAGATTCTCTCCCAATAGTGACTTTTTGGGATATTTAATTTCCTTTTGAAAAAATTATTTCCTGTTGTCTCCATCTTGTAACAATAGTAATGTGTTACCTTTATAATCATAATAATATTTTAAAATGTTTATGCCTGAAGTAAGCTTGAGAACAGGGTAGGGACCAATTTCCTTAGCTTAAGAAGATTGTGTAAGCTCTAGTTTTAAAATCTTGAGATCCATCTGTCTATCTATTTACCTGTAATATCTACCTGTCATCACTTGTTTAGAGGAGAAGAGTACTGTGTCACCCTTTACAGGGATATTAATGCTGATACACAATGATATATATACATTAAGTGAATTTGAGGTTTTTCATTATGGATTGGACAAGGTTATTCACACCTCTCTCTCTTTTTGAAAACAAAAATGCACGTGTATAGGGTCTGCTTAATAGTAAAAAAATAGTAGCTAATGGCCTCCAGATAATAAAGTAATTTCTTTAGATTTCATCCTTGGATTCAATCTGTAATCTGGGTCTTCTTCACTTCCCTGTTCTCTCATTGAACTCATTCACTGACATTTTTGAAAATATTAAGCAAATTTTAGAATCAGTAAGTGTTACAACAATATCAGAAAAGAATAATCTTAGTGAGCTAGAATCACCCAAGAATTTATCAGCCGAAGTCACCTTTGTCTTTCGTCTTATGAAGAGGTGGGAATAGGGGAGGTGGAAAGTAAATTAACACTTTTTGCTGTCCCTTAATATTTCAAGGGATGAGTATATATAAAAAAAGACTTCTTATCTCTATCCCCTAGGGAGATTGTCAGGATTTTTAATACAGTATTCTAAGAGGTTTGGATACGATGCTAATGAGCTTACTGAACTGTATTCACTGTATTAAAAACTCATTTGCTTCCTCCTTTCTATGTTTAGAAATGTTTTTGAGACCAGTTGCTAGATTATTCATTTTCCTCTCATTAATGTAAAAAAGGAAGTATGTTTACGGTCCTGAACTTTGTGAGTTTGGTGTGAGGAAATAAACAGTAGCTTTTAAATATGTATGTTGCTCTTAATCAAAAGAAAATCTTTCATAAGTTGATAATAGAAAGATTCAGCACATTACTTTTGAGATGACATTTTGATAATGTATGATTTAAATGGGAAATATGTGTATTAAATTTCTGTGAAAATATTCATGAGAATATTAGAGATACATTTGGATGTGAGGATATTTAAAAGTAATAGAAAGTATTTTTCTGGGCTCAAAATATATTTCTGAACAATTAAATTTGAAAATCTCTACCATAAAAATCTCTAATATATTTTTATTAAAGGAAAGAAAATGATACCAAATGTCAAAATTTATACTCAATATATTTTAAAATAAATCTTTTATATCCTTATCCTGTAATTTCTGTACTTATACTTAACGTATTATACCAAATGTTATTACTCTTGCTTAAAGAAACCTTTGAGAGAATGTTGAAGGTGTTTTATTCAGAGTTTATTAGAATTACAGGTAAAGTTTTCTTTTATACTGAGTGAAATATATGAAACAACTATTAAGCATTTGTAGCAAATCAAAATAAAGGTGATTCTAACAAAAAATGGAGCATTTTCCACCTTGTAATATAAATTAAAAATTAGATGAAATTGAGCAAGAGTATCTTTTCTTTATACAACTTTCCTCTTGGTTAAAAAAATTACAGCTTCAGTTAAAAGTGCATACAGAGTTTATGAATTTTTGAATTTCTTCTTTAAGAAAAAGCTTGTTCATCATCAGAGAAATGCAAATCAAAACTATGAGATATCATCTCACCTCAGAGAAAATGGCTCTTATTCAAAAGACAGGCAATAACAAATGCTGGTGTAGATGTGGAGACAAGAGAACTCTTGTACACTGTCGGTTGGGAATGTAAATTAGTAAAACCGCTATGGAAAACAGTTTGGAGGTACCTCAGAAAACTAGAAATTGAGCTACCATATGATCCAGCAGTCCTTCTGCTGAGTTATACCCAAAAAAAGAGACATCAGTATATCGAAGAGATATTTGCACTCTCACGTTTGTTGCAGCACTGTTCACAGTAGCCCAAATTTGGAAACAATCTAAGTGTCCCTCAACAGATTAATGTATAAAGAAAATGTGGCACATGCACACAATGGAGTACTATTCAGCCATAAAAAAGAATGAAATCCTGTCATTTGCAACAACATGGATGGAACTGGAAGTCATTACATTCAGTGAAATAAGCCATGCACGGAAGGACAGACATCACATGTTCTCACTTATTTGTGGAATCTAAATATCAAAACAATTGAACTCATGGACGTAGAGAGTAGAAAGATGGTTACCAGAGGCTGAGAAGAGTACTGGGGGTTGTGAGAGAGGTGGAGATTGTTTATGGGTGCAAAAAAATATAATAAAAAAGATTTGGTATTTGATAGTACAACATGGTAAGTACAGTTAATGTAGTTGTATGTTTTTAAATAACTAAAAGAGTACAATTAGAATGTTTGTATCATAAAGGATAAATCCTTGAGAGGATATATACCCCATTCTCTAATGATGTGATTATTATGCATCCCATGCCTGTACCAAAGCATCTCATGTACCCTATAAATATATACATACCTACTATGTACCCACAGCAATTAAAAATTAAAAAAGAAAAAGAAAAGGTTTGTCTCTGGGAAATTTCAGTAAATTACATTTGAAGTTTGTTGATGATGGGGGCTGAGTATTAATGTTTTGTGTCTTCCACATAACCTCACATTACTAGTAAATGTCTGTTTTTTATTGATTCAGTTAACCAGAAATTTATCTGCCGTTATTATTTTTAAGAAAACACATTAAAGCTCTGCCTTTTAAAACTATCTTTTCTTGATGTTGATTTGTGTAACTAAATAATTTGTCACTCTTTTGCTGTGTTTTATCTTTTTCAGTTACAATGCCTATGGGATTTTGTCCAGGTTTCTGAGCGCAAGCTTCCACTTTAATTGTCTTTCCACTTATTTTCAATTACCCATAATTTTACTTGCACTTAATAAACATCTTTTCTTTACCACAGTTTTATCTCTCTTTATTAAACATTTTTTTTTTTGCTTTAATCTCAGGAGAGCCTCAGAGAAGAAATTCAGTAGTTTCCACCAATAGACTCATTCTTAGAAATTAATTAATAATAAAATGTCATTTTACAGAAACCTGTTATATGTTCAGAACTACATTATATATTCCCATAAATCTGGAAGCCAAATTATTTCCAACGTTAACATTTAACTACTTTTTTTGAAAATTTTTACTTGTGAATTATTTTGTTTCATACTTGGTTTTAAGCCCAATTTTTAAATGAATTGTCATAAGGTGGGTTCCCAGGAAGCACACTCTGAGATGGAGATAAATGAGCCAACATTTTATAGGGAGTGCCCTTAGGCTCACCAACAGTGGGTAGAAAGGTGGGGGAACAGGAACAGACAGGAGAAAATAGAGGGTGATGCAGTCACACAAAAGCTTCAGCCCATCTTAAGGGACGTTCTGAAGCTGGGATAGCCCTTCACATTAGTCCTCACATAGAACCAGGGGTTGGGTTTTTATACTCCACGTGAACCAGTCATTGGATTTGTGCTGTCCCAGAAAGGAAACATGTCCTTGGATAAGGGAGCTGTCTTCAGCAACAGCACCCCAAGAAAGGGTACAGCTAAAGGCTGTAGACTGGCGGCACTCCTGGCACACGGTGTGGAAGCCTTCTTTACTGAAAGGGGATGCGGATGGTAGATCTGATAGCATCCACTACACTAGCCTATCATGAGAATAGGTTGACACATTTAGTGAGTGCAAATTCAGCAGTTTTGAGCTGAGGAACACTCGTAACTTGGCACACGTAATTCAGCAGTTGCTGCTTTCTTTGCCTACCTGCTTGAATCCCTGACATTTTAGTTTTCTTTGCATATTTCAAAGACGAACAAGTGATGTGCTTTGTTTCCTGATATTTTGTGTTACAAATAAATATGAAGACTTCATAGATTTAAATGACAATGGGTCTGTTATATTGCTATCTGTGTAGTTTTTCTTAAAATATTATTGTGGATTTCAATATGGTTTTTCTGATGACCTTGTTTAATTTGAATGGACACTTTTAATTAGAACCTGCAAAATTCAAAATGTGCCATATGGTTTGCATAAAGATTTAGAATAAATGTAAGGATAATTATTGTCTGTGGAATAGCTAAAAGAATGTTCAGCCAACTATCAAATGTGATTCAGATGTTAAAAAAAATTAAAAAAGCAAAACAAAACTGAAGCAACAGTAATCAGTTTGGAATTACATGTAATAATTCTGGATTTTTAAGTTTCTGTAGAATTTGTGGTAAAATCTTAATAAAAGTATTAAAGACTCCCTCCTTAAAAAAAGTATAGGCATACTTGTCTTGCTGCACTTCACTTTACTGTGCTTTGCAGATACTGCAGTTTTTACAAATTGAAGGTTTGTGGCAACCCCGTGTCCAGCAAGTCTATCAACACCATATATTTCCCAACAGCACGTGCTCACTTCATGTCTCTGAGTCACGTTCTGGTAATTCTAGCCATATTTCAATATGTTTTATTATTATGTCTGTTATAATTTGTGATCGGTGATCTTTGATGTAAATATAGTTGTTTGGGGGTATCACAAATTATGCCCAAATAAGATGGTGAACTTAATCAATACATGTTGTATGTATTCTGACTACTTCACCATCCGGCTGCTCCCCAATCTCTTTCATGCTCCTCAAGCCTCCTTACACCCTGAAACACAACAATATTGAAATTAGCCCAATTAAAAGCCCTGCAATGGCCTCTAAGGGTTCAAGTGAAAGGAAGACTCACATGTCTGTCACTTTAAATCAAAAGTTAGAAATGATTAAGCTTAGTGAGAAAGGCATGTCAAAAGCCACTTGTACCAAACAGTTAGCTAAGTTGTTAATGCAAAAAAGAAAAAAAAAGTTATTGAAGGAGATTAAAAGTTCTGCTCCAATGCAACCATGAATCATAAGAAACCTTATGGCTGTATGAAGAAAGTTGTATTGATCTGGGTACAAGATCAAACCAGTTATAACATTCTCTCCAGCTAAAGCCTAATCCAGAGCAAGGCCTTAACTCTGTTCACTTTCATGAAAGCCGAGAGAGGTAAGGAAGCTACAGTAGGAAAATTAGAAGCCAGCAGATCTTGGGTAATGAGGTTTAAAGAAAGCTGTCTCCATAACATAAAAGTGCAAGTTGGAGCAGCAAGTGCTGACAGAGAAACAACAGCAAGTTATCCAGAAGCTAGAGCTAAGCTAGTTGATAAAGGTGTCTGTGTTAAAAAGTGGATTATCAATGGAGATGCAACAGTCTTCTATTGGAAGAATATGCCATTTAGGACTTTCATAGCTAGAGAGATGTCAATGCCTGGTTTCAAAGCTTCAAAGGACAGGTTGAGTTTCTTGATAGGGGCTAATGCATCTAGTGACTTTAAGTTGAAGCCAATGCTTATTTACCATTCCAAAAATCCTAAGGTCCTTAAGAATTATGCTAAATCTACTCTGCCTGTGCTCTATAAATGGAACAAACAAGCCTGATGACAGCACATCTGTTTACAGTGTGGTTGATGAAATATTTTTTATCCCATTGTTGAGACAATGCTCAGAGAAAAGGGATTTCTTTCAAAATATTATTGCTCATTGACAATACACCTGGTTACCTAAGAGCTTTGAGGAAGATGTACAAATAGATTAATGAGTTTATGCCTGCTAACACAACACCCATTCTGCAGCCTATGGATCAAGGAGTGACAATGATGCTTATTTATTTAAGAAGTATGTTTCATAAGGCAATGGCTGCCATAAGTAGTGATTCCTTTGATAGATCTGGGAAGAATAAATTGAAAATCTTTTGGAAAGAGTTCATCATTCTAGATGCCATTAAGAACACTTGTGATCATGGGAGGAATTCAAAATATGAACATGAACAGGAGCTTAGAATCAGTTGTGGATGACTTTGAGCAGTTCAAGACTTCATCCAACAATTGTGGATGACTTTGAGGAGTTCAAATCTTCAGTGGAGGAAGTAAATGCAGATGTGGTGGAAACAGAAAGGGAAATAGAATTAGACGTGGAGCGTGAAGATGTGACTGAACTGCTGCAATGTTATGATCAAACTTTAATGGATGAGGAGTTGCTTCTTATAGATAAGCAAAGAAAGTGGTTTCTTGAGAAGGAATCTTGAGAGAGTGTTGACATTGTTTAAATGACAACAGGGCATTTAGAATATTACATAAACATAGTTGATAAACCAATAGCAAGGTTTGAGAGTATTGATTTCAATTTTGAAAGAAGCTCTACTTTGAGTAAAATGCTATCAAACAGCATCGTGTGCTACAGAGAAATATTTCATGAAAGGCAGAGTCAATTTATGTAACAAAATTTTGTTGTCTTATTTTAAGAAATTGCTACCATCACCCCAAACTTCAGCAATTACCAACTGATCAGTCAGCAGCCATCAACATCAAGGCATGACCCTCCACTGGGAAAAAGATAATGGCTCACAGAAAGCTCAGATGATCATTAGCATTTTTTAGCAATAAAGTATTTTTAATTAAGGTATGTACATTGTCTTTGAGACATAATGCTATTGCACAGTTAGTAGACTACAGTGTAGTATAGATATAATCTTTAATGCTCTAAGAAACCAAAAAATTCATGTGACTCACTTTATTTCCGTATTTACTTTATTACAGTGGTCTGGAACTGAACCTGCAATATCTCTGAGGTACTTTTGTATGGTGTTGTAGATATCAGATATAACTTACTCTACCATATGTTTGGAGCAGGCACTTAAAAATACTTAAAAACCTAGCCAGTCATGGTGGCTCACATCTGTAATCCCAGCACTTTGGGAAGCTGAGGTGGGCAGATGACCTGAGGTCAGGAGTTTGAGACAAGCCTGGCCAACATGGTGAAACCCCATCTCTACTAAAACCACGAACATTACCTGGGTGTGGTGGCACATGCCTCTAATCCCAGCTATTCAGGAGACTGAGGCAGGAGAATTGCTTGAACCTGGGAGACAGAGGTTGCAATGAGCCAAGATCGCACCACTAAACTCCAGCCTAGGTGACAGAGCGAGACTCGGTCTCAAAAAATAAAAATAAAAATAAAATAAAATAAAATAAATCTTCTGTGTGGTAAATAATGATGCTTTTTTCTGAAGTTTAGATTCTGAAATGTGGGAAATTGGCTTTGCTTCTAGCTCATCTTAAGTCACTGAAGAAGTTAAAGAACACCCTGGAAAGGCATAATTGCAGCAATGTTATTATATATAGAATATGTTATATATTCACTGTCTGACAGAGATTAGCATCCACATGACATTGGTGATTTCAGATCTCCAGTGTTAGAGACACAATTCATGTAAATTTAAAAGCACAGAAGCAATTCATTCTTATTATACTACATATAATACTAATGAGGAAATGAAATTATTTCTTCAGTAATCTTTCTACCTTTTGTGCTTACCCTTCCCATTGCCAGGATTTAACTGCTGTTATCAGTTCTCTGGGCATCCTTAGACTTAGTGGTCTCCTTCTAAAATATATGTATTTGTGTGTGTGTACAGATTCGAAACATTTACTTAGATGCACACACACACACACACACACACACACGTATATGTACACACACATAGGTTGATTATCCGAATATCCTTAATCTGAAAATATGAAATCTGAAATGCTCCAAAATTTGAAACTTTTTGAAGCTCAAAGGAAATTCTCATTGCAGCATTTTCAATTTTAGATTTTTGGATTAGGGATACTCAACTGGTAAGTATAATGTAAACTTTCCAAAATTTGAAAAAGTTGAAACCCAGAACACTTCCGGTTCCAAGCATTCCAGATAAGGGGTTCTCTCTCTGTTTCATATATGTCTATATATCCATACACACAGTCATCCATATCATGTCACATATAGTTTCATGAACTCTTTTCTCTCTTTCTCTTTGACTTAGTATTATGACATAGATATATGTTCATTCCAGCACATTGAAATAAAACTTATTTTTTAAAACTGCTGCATAATATTCTATAGGGTAAACTTACCATTTATGTATAAGCATGTAAAAGAATATAAATTTTTTTAATTAATTAATTTATTATTATTATTATACTTTAAGTTGTAGGGTACATGTGCATAACGTGCAGGTTTGTTACATATGTATACTTGTGCCATGTTGCTGTGCTGCACCCATCAACTCGTCAGCACCCATCAACTCGTCATTTACATCACGTATAACTCCCAATGCAATCCCTCCCCCATCACCCCTCCCCATGATAGGCCCCGTGTGTGATGTTCCCCTTCCCGAGTCCAAGTGATCTCATTGTTCAGTTCCCACCTATGAGTGAGAACATGCGGTGTTTGGTTTTCTGTTCTTGTGATAGTTTGCTAAGAATGATGGTTTCCAGCTGCATCCATGTCCCTACAAAGGACACAAACTCATCCTTTTTGATGGCTGCATAGTATTCCATGGTGTATATGTGCCACATTTTCTTAATCCAGTCTGTCACTGATGGACATTTGGGTTGATTCCAAGTCTTTGCTATTGTGAATAGTGCCGCAATAAACATACGTGTGCATGTGTCTTTATAGCAGCATGATTTATAATCCTTTGGGTATATACCCAGTAATGGGATGGCTGGGTCATATGGTACATCTAGTTCTAGATCCTTGAAGAATCGCCATACTGTTTTCCATAATGGTTGAACTAGTTTACAATCCCACCAACAGTGTAAAAGTGTTCCTATTTCTCCACATCCTCTCCACATCTGTTGTTTCCTGACTTTTTAATGATTGCCATTCTAACTGGTGTGAGATGGTATCTCATTGTGATTTTGACTTCCATTTCTCTGATGGCCGGTGATGATGAGCATTTTTTCATGTGTCTGTTGGCTGTATGAATGTCTTCTTTTGAGAAATGTCTGTTCATATCCTTTGCCCACTTTTTGATGGGGTTGTTTTTTTCTTGTAAATTTGTTTAAGTTCTTTGTAGGTTCTGGATATTAGCCCTTTGTCAGATGAGTAGATTGCAAAAATTTTCTCCCATTCTATAGGTTGCCTGTTCACTCTGATGGTGGTTTCTTTTGCTGTGCAGAAACTCTTTAGTTTAATGAGATCCCATTTGTCAATTTTGGCTTTTACTGCCGTTGCTTTTGGTGTTTTAGACATGAAGTCTTTGCCCATGCCTATGTCCTGAATGGTACTACCTAGGTTTTCCTCTAGGGTTTTTATGGTATTATGTCTAACATTTAAGTCTCTAATCCATCTTGAATTAATTTTCGTATAAGGAGTAAGGAAAGGATCGAGTTTCAGCTTTCTACTTATGGCTAGCCAATTTTCCCAGCACCATTTATTAAATAGGGAATCCTTTCCCCATTTCTTGTTTCTCTCAGGTTTGTCAAAGATCAGATGGCTGTAGATGTGTGGTGTTATTTCTGAGGACTCTGTTCTGTTCCATTGGTCTATATCTCTGTTTTGGTACCAGTACCATGCTGTTTTGGTTACTGTAGCCTTGTAGTATAGTTTGAAGTCAGGTAGCGTGATGCCTCCAGCTTTGTTCTTTTGACTTAGGATTGTCTTGGCAATGCGGGCTCATTTTTGGTTCCATATGAACTTTAAAGCAGTTTTTTCCAATTCTGTGAATAAACTCATTGGTAGCTTGATGGGGATGGCATTGAGTCTATAAATAACCTTGGGCAGTATGGCCATTTTCACGATATTGATTCTTCCTATCCATGAGCATGGTATGTTCTTCCATTTGTTTGTGTCCTCTTTTATTTCACTGAGCAGTGATTTGTAGTTCTCCTTGAAGAGGTCCTTTACATCCCTTGTAAGTTGGATTCCTAGGTATTTTATTCTCTTTGAAGCAATTGTGAATGGAAGTTCATTCATGATTTGGCTCTCTGTTTGTCTGTTACTGGTGTATAAGAATGCTTGTGATTTTTGCACATTAATTTTGTATCCTGAGGCTTTGCTGAAGGTGCTTATCAGCTTAAGGAGATTTTGGGCTGAGACAATGGGGTTTTCTAAATATACAATCATGTCATCTGCAAACAGGGACAATTTGACTTCTTCTTTTCCTAACTGAATACCCTTGATTTCTTTCTCTTGCCTGATTGCCCTAGCCAGAACTTCCAGCACTATGTTGAATAGGAGTGGTGAGAGAGGGCATCCCTGTGTTGTGCCAGTTTTCAAAGGGAATTTTTCCAGTTTTTGCCCATTCAGTATGATATTGGCTGTGGGTTTGTCATAAATAGCTCTTATTATTTTGAGGTACATTCCATCAATACCGAATTTATTGAGCATTTTTAGCATGAAGGGCTGTTGAATTTTGTCAAAAGCCTTTTCTGCATCTATTGAGATAATCATGTGGTTCTTGTCTTTGGTTCTGTTTATATGCTGGATTATGTTTATTGACTTGCGAATGTTGAACCAGCCTTGCATCCCAGGGATGAAGCCCACTTGATCATGGTGGATAAGCTTTTTGATGTGCTGCTGAATCCGGTTTGCCAGTATTTTATTGAGGATTTTTGCATCGATGTTCATCAGAGATATTGGTCTAAAGTTCTCTTTTTTTGTTGTGTCTCTGCCAGGCTTTGGTATCAGAATGATGTTGGCCTCATAAAATGAGTTAGGGAGGATTCCCTCTTTTTCTATTGTTTGGAATAGTTTCAGAAGGAATGGTACCAGCTCCTCCTTGTACCTCTGGTAGAATTCAGCTGTGAATCCATCTGGTCCTGGACTTTTTTTGGTTGGTAGGCTATTAATTATTGCCTCAATTTCAGAGCCTGCTATTGGTCTATTCAGGGATTCAACTTCTTCCTGGTTTAGTCTTGGAAGAGTGTAAGTGTCCAGGAAATTATCCATTTCTTCTAGGTTTTCTAGTTAATTTGCGTAGAGATGTTTATAGTATTCTCTGATGGTAGTTTGTATTTCTGTGGGGTCGGTGGTGATATCCCCTTTATCATTTTTTATTGTGTCTATTTCATTCTTGTCTCTTTTCTTCTTTATTAGTCTTGCTAGTGGTCTGTCAATTTTGTTGATCTTTTCAAAAAACCAACTCCTGGATTCATTGTTTTTTTGGAGGGTTTTTTGTGTCTCTGTCTCCTTCAGTTCTGCTCTGATCATAGTTATTTCTTGCCTTCTGCTAGCTTTTGAATGCGTTTGCTCTTGCTTCTCTAGTTCTTTTAATTGTGATGTTAGAGTGTCAATTTTAGATCTTTCCTGCTTTCTCTTGTGGGCATTTAGTGCTATAAATTTCCCTCTACAAACTGCTTTAAATGTGTCCCAGAGATTCTGGTATGTTATATCTTTGTTCTCATTGGTTTCAAAGAACATCTTTATTTCTGCCCTCATTTAGTTATATACCCAGTAGTCATTCAGGAGCAGGTTGTTCAGTTTCCATGTAGTTGAGCGGTTTTGATTGATTTTCTTAGTCCTGAGTTCTAGTTTGATTGCGCTGTGGTCTGAGAGACAGTTTGTTATAATTTCTGTTCTTGTACATTTGCTAAGGAATGCTTTACTTCCAATTATGTGGTCAATTTTGGAATAAGTGCGATGTGGTGCTTAGAAGAATGTATATTCTGTTGATTTGGGGTGGAGAGTTCTATAGATGTCTATTAGGTCCTACTGCTGCAGAGATGAGTTCAATTCCTGGATATCCTTGTTAACTTTCTGTCTCATTGATCTGTCTAATGTTGACAGTGAGGTGTTGAAGTCTCCCACTATTATTGTATGGGAGTCTAAGTCTCTTTGTAAGTCTCTAAGGACTTGCTTTATGAATCTGGGTGCTCCTGTATTGGGTGCATATATATTTAGGATAGTTAGCTCTTCCTGTTGAATTGATCCTTTTACCATTATGAAATGGCCTTCTTTGTCTCTTTTGATCTTTGATGGTTTAAAGTCTGTTTTATCAGAGACTAGTATTGCAACCCCTACTTTTTTTTGTTCTCCATTTGCTTGGTAAGTCTTCCTCCATCCCTTTATTTTGAGCCTATGTATGTCTCTGCATGTGAGATGGGTCTCCTGAATACAGCAGACTGATGGGTCTTGACTCTTTATCCAGTTTGCCACTCTGTGTCTTTTAATTGGAGCATTTAGTCCATTTACATTTAAGATTAAGATTGTTATGTGTGAACTTGATCCTGCCATTATGATATTAACTGGTTATTTTGCTCGTTACTTGATGCAGTTTCTTCCTAGCCTAAATGGTGTTTACATTTTTGCATGGTTTTGCAATGGCTGGTACCGGTTGTTGCTTTCCATGTTTAGTGCTTCCTTCAGGGTCTCTTGTAAGGCAGGCCCGGTGGTGACAAAATCTCTAAGCATTTGCTTATCTGTAAAGGATTTTATTTCTCCTTCACTTATGAAACTTAGTTTGGTTGGATATGAAATTCTGAGTTTAAAATTCTTTTCTTTAAGAATGTTGAATATTGGCCCCCACTCTCTTCTGGCTTGTAGAGTTTCTGCTGAGAGATCTGCTGTTATTCTGATGGGCTTCCCTTTGTGGGTAACCCAACCTTTCTCTCTGGCTGCCCTTAAGATTTTTTCCTTCATTTCAACTTTGGTGAATCTGGCAATTATGTGTCATGGAGTTGCTCTTCTCGAGGAGTATCTTTGTGGCGTTCTCTGTATTTCCTGGATTTGAATGTTGGCCTGCCCTACTAGGTTGGGGAAGTTCTCCTGGATGATATCCTGAAGAGTGTTTTCCAACTTGGTTCCATTTTCCCCCTCACTTTCAGGCACCCCAATCAGATGTAGATTTGGTCTTTTTACATAATCCCATACTTCTTGCAGGCTTTGTTCATTTATTTTTCTTCTTTTTTCTTTTGGTTTCTCTTCTCACTTCATTTCGTTCATATGATCCTCAATCGCTGATACTCTTTCTTCCAGTTGATCAAGTCGGTTACTGAAGCTTGTGCATTTGTCACGTATTTCTCATGTCATGGTTTTCATCTCTTTCATTTCATTTATGACCTTCTCTGCATTAATTACTCTAGCCATCAATTCTTCCACTTTTTTTTCAAGATTTTTAGTTTCTTTGCGCTGGGTACATAATTCCTCCTTTAGCTCTGAGAAGTTTGATGGACTGAAGCCTTCTTCTCTCAACTCGTCAAAGTCCTTCTCCGTCCAGCTTTGATCCGTTGCTGGCGATGAGCTGTGCTCCTTTGCCGGGGGAGATGCACTCTTATTTTTTGAATTTCCAGCTTTTCTGCCCTGCTTTTTCCCCATCTTTGTGATTTTTTCTGCCTCTGGTCTTTGATGATGATGGTGGCGTACTGATGGGGTTTTGGTGTAGGTGTCCTTCCTGTTTGATAGTTTTCCTTCTAACAGTCAGGACCCTCAGCTGTAGGTCTGTTGGAGATTGCTAGAGGTCCACTCCAGACCCTGTTTGCCTGGGTGTCAGCAGCAGAGGCTGCAGAAGATAGAATATTGCTGAACAGCAAGTGTACCTGTCTGATTCTTGCTTTGGAGGCTTTCTCTCAGGGGTGTACTCCACCCTGTGAGGTGTGGGGTGTCAGACTGCCCCTAGTGGGGGATGTCTCCCAGTTAGGCTACTCAGGGGTCAGGGACCCACTTGAGCAGGCAGTCTGTCCCTTCTCAGATCTCAACCTCCGTGTTGGGAGATCCACTGCACTCTTCAAAGCTGTCAGACAGAGTCGTTTGCGTCTGCAGAGGTTTCTGCTGCTTTTGTGGTTGTTTACTGTGCCCTGTCCCCCAAGAATATAAATTAAGTGTTATTTAAGATATATTTAACTTGTTACAGTTAATTACTTTTATTAAATAGGTAATTTTTTATTATTTTATTTATTTCTTTTTTCTCCATATTTGATTATTATATTTTGCAAAAGTTTAAATATTTCATTTTTATCTTGGTATTTTGAGTAGAATGTTAATGGTAAAATAAATGTTCTATTATATGTTTTAAAGTAACTTTATGTTCTTCTCATCTATATTTTCCTTTTCTCTGAGGCAGCTTCTTCTGTGCTTTTTCTCTTTTCTGAGAATGCGCGTTCTTCTACAACGTTGTGTAAGAGCAAATGCCAGGTTCATCATAAATAGATACAATCTTATAAATTAAAGTCTACCTCTAAATATAGTTTATATTTTGGGTTGAACTTCCCATTTTTGAAACATACATGATAAAACTCTGACCTACTACAGCACATTCTTCCAATTTCTAATCAATGTCCATTCAACCAGAGCACTAACTGCTTCATAAGCTAAATTAGAGTGCCTTCTTATTGCTGATAATTCTTGGTACAGCCTCTTGAGCATCAAGTGCAAATTTCAAGAGAATCCGTCCCTAGACAAATTCAGCGTTATCAGCCTGAATCCAGACAGCTTTTGCTTCCTTTTGAATGCTACTAGCCTGTACTTTTCCATCTCTTTCATTTGTGCTGCCTTTGTGAATCCACAAAATCACATTCAGAACAGTAGTGGAAGAAAGAGCACAGGGGTTAGACGCATGTTTCTTTACTAAAGCACTTCAGCCCTTACAAATTTATCTTCCTTGTTCAATTCTCACTGAGAACCTCATCTATGTCTTGTTTGCCTGCAGTCAGAAACTCTTAAATGATAAGCCTGACAATGTATTTTTCTAACATTGTCACATCAGGTGCTAACAGAGTTCTCCCTTTTGGAATCAGATACACTCTCTAAAAATGAATGACTTAAATCTTGGTCCATCCTGTGACATTTGTTGAAATATTTCTAACATCAGCCAAATATATTCTTGGTACCACTGGCTCTTTTGGATCAAAGATTTGTCTCTTGATAAGTGAATTGCTTTCTTATATCTCTTTGAGGTTAAGCAAGTTATTTTGTTACCAAGTATGTATATATTATTATTCATTTTAAATTAATACATCTCTCTTAGGTATCTACTATCCCCAAGATATTATGCTAAGTGCCAGGGGTCATTTACTTCTAGATCTAATGAAGCCTTTAGATAATTTTTCATGTCCCAGCTGAAATTCCTCATCTTTCATAAAGATTTGTCTCTTGATAAGTGAATTGTTTTATTATATCTCTTTTAGGTTAAGCAACTATTTTGTTACCAAGTATGTATATTATTATTCATTTTAAATTAATACATCTCTCTTGGGTATCTACTATTCCCAAGACTAGAGGTGGAATTGTGCATGAGCTGATGCTCCAAGTCCCTGGTGTGTGCTCCATTGTCCCACCTGACTAAAAGGAAATTCCAAGATAAAAAGAAATTCCAAGATAAAATTAATAGATATTTCAAGATGGTGAGCAGAGGCCATCAAACCCTGAGCATGGGACACTTCTAAGTTCAGGGCCCTTTGTAATTACACCAGTCACTTGTTCATGAAGCTGGTGCTGAGTATGTGTGTTTGTGCACACGTGCATGTGTGTGGTGTGTGTGTGAGGATGTATCTTAAGGGGGGCACATATTAAAAGCTTAGAATAGTCACTGCAGAATTCTATAGGGAATCAACATGTGTTGAATGGTAAATAATACATAGTTCCTTCAGTAATGCTGTGTTTCATGAGTGTCTTTGGAGGTAAAGCAGAATAAGTGGATGGCAGATCCACATTATGATTACTGTGGGCCCTGGGCACTTTCATTTTACTGGACCTCTTTCTCCATAGTACAAAACTAAAATGTACGATTTATAACTGCATTGGTATAGAGGTGACTATGTTAATATTATACAGGAAAATATTTTTCAACCTTAAATTTTTTTCCTCTGATTTAAAGATATTAAAACATATATGTGGGCCTCTAAAAGTATTGTGGGTTTTAGGCACAATGCCTGATGGATAAGTTGGCACCTGTGGATAGTGGGTATCAGTCAGAAATGGCACAGTACTTGAAGTATAGGATCAGGGGAAGGGATTTTGGAGAGCCAGTGGGGACAGCCTGATACCCTGGCTGGGTGAAAAAGGGTAAGGGAAGGCTTGAGGGAATGATGAATTAGGAGTCAGGGTGAAAGGAGAGGTAAGTTGTCAAATGGAAGTTTGGGGTCAGATGGAGAAATAGGCTAAGTCTTTTGGTGTTGAATCACTTAAAAATGAAAAGGTTACCTGCTTTTGTCTAGAGATTAAAATTCAGTCATTTGCCACATGACTGTTTTATTTTTATGTTTAATTTTATTCATTTGCTTTGTTATATGTACCTTATATTGTCATCAATAAATTAATTCTCTAGCAAATAAATTCTAGGAAAACATTTTAGTTTATTCTTAAACTTTGAAATGGAAAGAGCTCTAAATTATATTTTTTCATTCTAATTTTTTGACTGAGATTAACAACATCAATGAGAAAAGAAATACTGCTTTTTTTCAGTTGGGACATTAAAATATAATCAATGCACCAATTTTTTGTGCACAGTAACTTAAGGGTTTTGAATTCAGCACATTTATACTTTATAAGTGCTAATGTTTCTGGAATTATTTTAAGCAATATAGCATCAGATTATATATGAGCTATTTTATAATATTAGAAGTCATATTTAACTACAGGTTAAGTGACTACATTAACAGAGAATACAATTATTTTAATGGATTTTTAATTAAATGCTTAAGTCCTAGATAGTCTGGAGGTGCACTTTCAATTAAATTGATCTTTCTTGGAGGTTTGGTTGAAAGCTGTTGGCAAGAAGAAAAAAAAGATTCTGTGTTTAGTTTTGGTAAACATCAGACAAAGAAAGGTACAAGAAAGAACAATAGAATGTAATTTAGTAACAGGTGAGAAACATAAACAGACATCTCACTAACTGTATAACTTGTCTATAACTGTATGAAATATCTATTCTTAGTAGTATTAAAGTACAAAGAAAGGTACCAATTTTACTACATAAATTAATTAGCAAAATATTGCATTGTTTTATTCATTTGATCTTTTATATACAATTTTTTATGTTTTAAATATCTCTTTTTCTCTGATTCAAAAACCATATAATTACAGATTTTTCTCCCTTTTCAAATGTCGTGTAATGTGGTTATGTCACATAAATACCAAAAGACAAGTGGGAGGAGGAGAAGTAGCAGCAGGAGGGATAAGAAGACATAGGAAAGATAAAACAGCAAGCTCCCTACAGCTGAAAGTATTTAATCAGAGTCTGAATAGCCATTTGTTTAAAATGTTGATGAAGGGACTCCTATAGTGTACCTTTTCGAGTAGTTTATCTTCTAAGGTCCTTTCAAACCCTACAACTGGATAATTCAGTGATTTCTAATGTTATTAATAAAAATTCTTACTAGGGGAGAAAAACAAATGGCATTAGAAGTGACACAATTTAACTATCTTCACGAACATGTAACGCAAATTCAAGCTTTTGTACTATAAATAAAGAGCAAATTTCAGGCATCCTTTTTATTTTGTCATTAAACCGTAGGCTGTATTTGAGGCATTAAGTAAATGGAAAAAATAGTTTCTTAATTATTTGGGAACTTTTAATACACAGCTACCTTAAATCTTACAGTTTAGAATTTTTTCTAAGTGTGATCCTTGGCATATAGTATCGGAATCATCTGGAGAGCTAGCTAAAATGCACATGCCAGTACCCTGAAACTGCTGGATCACAAAATGTGGAGAATAAGTCGTAAGAATCTTCATTTTAAACTAATTTCCCAAGTTATTCTTATGCACCCACGTTTAAGTACTACTTATTGTGCTCTTGAAACTCAAAGTGTGATCCATGACCAGCAACATGAACATCGCCTGGAGTTTGTTAGAAATGCAGAATCTTAGGCCCTACCCCATACCTATAGAATCAGAATAATCATTTTAACAAGACTCCTAGGTATTTGAGGTACATTTTAAAGTCTAGCAAGCCCTAATTAGAAAATATCCAAAGAGTGACAAAATGAAGTCAAAATGTGACTGTTTTGTCAAGTATATAACCAGTGATTTACTTCCACTCAACAAATATTCATTGAAAATAGACACTGTAGGCTGGGTGCGGTGGCTCACGCCTATAATCCTACCACTTTGGGAGGCCGAGGCGGGTGGATCACAAGGTCAGCAGATGGAGACTGCCTTGGCTAACACGGTGAAACCCCGTATCTACTAAAAAATACAAAAAATTAGCTGGACGTGATGGCGGGCGCCTGTAGTCCCAGCTACTCAGGAGGCTAAGGCAGGACAATAGCATGAACTGGGAAAGCCTCAGAGCTTACAGTGAGACGAGATTGTGCCACGGCACTCCACCTTGGGTGACAGAGCAAGACTCCGTCTCAAAAAAAAAAAAAAAAAAAGTAAAATAAACATTGTAACAGCTAATATTTGAGAATAAATGAAAGTATATCCTCATGAAATCAATAATCACAACATCATTTGGTAAATAAGGGATTTTTAACTATTTTAATTCTCTAAAATAATTTTACAAAGGATAAACAATTGACATTTTTCACTGATTTAAGAATGAAACAGATTATGTGTACTAGAAGAAAATGATGTGAATTTTTAATTGTGAGTCCCACTTTTATAATTTTATATATTTTAATTGGTATACGACTAATTTTATTGATGCTCTCAGTCACCACATTCTATGTATTTGGTAATGTGATACAGTGAAGATCTGGGGGCAACACCACAAAAGTATTATCTAAGTGGTAGGGAAAGTGCCACCTTTAGAATGGCTATATAAGCTCCAATCAGAATGACACTCTCACAAATAACAATAAACTCAATATTTGCATATTTGTTTATTATTATTTTTTAAAATTACCTCACATCACAAAAATAGAGAGATTGTAGAAGGAAATCAAGTTGGAAGAAGAGGGAGATTGTAGAAGGGAAATCAAGTTGGAAAAAGAGGGTACAGTGATTTTCACATTTTTAAGTGTTTCAGCCTGCAGACAGACTCATATCTGCACCTTGTGGGCAGCTATGATGGTGACACAAAAATTAGCAGAGGGTTTTCCTCAAGTATTAGCAGGGTACTGATCAACACATGCATGTGAGGAAGTCACACAAGGCTGGAGAAAGGAGCACTCAAAAGTATTAGAGAGAAAAAACAGTTGACAATAATGTTCACATAAAGATAGGAATCATCCCTCTTCTCACCAACCATGCTAGAAAACCTCACAACTCACAAAACACTGGGATGAATAGTCAATTACATTCCTTGGTATTATTAGCCTTTGACTGAAAACTGTTCATGTCTTATATACCAAGTCTTAAAAGCAAGATGCAAAAGGATCAAACTGTTCCCAAGTAACAACTACATTTGTGAGCAATGCTCAATAATATTTAGAAGAATACAGAGCGGTCCAGCATTTAACAAGGTAAAATTCAATGTCTGGAATTCAATAAAAAATTAGTAGCATGCAAGGAAGCATAGACGCATGACTCATCATGAAGAGAAAAATCAATAAAAACTGAGTTCACTGATGTGTTTTTTTAATCCAAGAGTGGAAGGAAAGTAATAAGATTTCTTTAAAACAAGTAAGTAGAAATTCTTGCTATCTTTTCTTAAGCAAACAGAAAAAGAAAACGTAGTTGTTTTGTATCTCCTTCACTTTCCTGGAAATTCTATCCTCTAACTTGTGAAAAAAATAAGAAATCTTACAGGATAGGAAGGTAATTTGAGGAGTATGTCAGATTTCCCTAAATAATATGTCTTTAGGCATTCAGAATATACAGACCTCTTATTTCTGACTGCAAAAATAGCTAGTTGATTATTACATTTTGCTGAAAAGGATACTAAGCTTATAGTTGGATAAAATTCACCAAACATTGTAGAGGTAGAGGAGGAAAGAGAGAAAAATAAAATAGGGAGGGGAGAGAGCAGACTGTATGACTAGTAATAACAGAGCAAACTATTTTGAAATATAAAATAAAAGTTAAGTAGTCAAATGCATGAGCATAAGTTGGAAAGGTATATATGGATTACTGAAGAGAAGAAGTACATGCCTAGCCCTCATAAGACAACCTCTCTTCCACAGTTAGAATCTCTGTGCCACCAATGATAATCTAGTATCCCAAAAGGAAAAACAATATGTAACAAATGTTATAGAACATGAAGTATCATGAAATCAGCCATGAAAATCAAGAAGTATACATGATTCTATTTGTTTTGGTACACAGAAATTATTTCTTTTCATAAAAATACAAACTAAAAGTACAGGACGGTATAAATAAAATCATGTGCAGAGGTCCTTTATGGTTATATCGGCTTTCCCATCAACTCTTCCATCCATCTTAGTCATTCTTTATCTCTCACTGTGTGAAGAGGATGTTTCTCTTGTCTAGTTTATCATTTGACACTTGATTGGTTAGTGGCTAGAATTAGATAACAAGCCAGGCATTTGGTGGGATAAATGGAAGGAGAGAGAGGGGAGGGGTTCTGTGTAAAGGAAATTGTTATCAGAACTTCCATAGACATTTTATCATCTAGCTGTTTATGCTATTCTCATCTGAGCAAAGCAAAAATTATTAAACCAGCAAGGGTCATAAACATGAACAGCATGCTTATTTAAAAAAATGTTGACCACAGACTCAAAGTTATCTGATTTTCTATCTTAATTCAAATCTGAGATCCATCACTAACAGGACTTGTGCATATCTCCTAATTTCTTGAAGTCTTAAAATCGTTTCATTATCTTTAAAATTCATAGTAATTCTTATCTTTTAAAGTTTCAGAGAGGACAAAAGGGGACAAAATCAATTAAAGTCAAACAAGGTAGGAAGCCAAGACATGCCAGTTCCCTATCTGCCACTCCTCTTTCTTAGATTACCCAGAATGTAGAACCATTGGCCATAAAACAGTCTGTAGACAGGAGGCCTGATGGAGTAACAGTCAACAATGTTGACTGCTCTGATAAATATTTTCATTGTCATGGCATATGGGAGCTCCCAAAATATTACCCCAAGCATACAGTTACTGGCTCAACAGAAACATGAACAATGACTTAGAGATATCCTGAGAATAATAATTCCTGTCTCATAGGGTTTTAGGAAGAACAAAGAAGTGGCTTGTCTTATGTCAGGAATATGGAATAGCAGATGCATTTCTCTAAAGATGCTCTTTGAGTCATCCAGGATGGTGGGCTCATTTCTGAGATAACCCTGGATTAATCAAGACTCTTTGTTGTAACAAAGTGAAATTTACTTAACATCAGCTTAAATTGCTGCTGCTACTGTTTTTTGGGAGGAAGTATTATAATATGTAACTGAAAAATGCAGATATTACCCAGTTTTCAGGCAGAATTGTATCCAGGCACATAAACGCTGTCTTCAGAGGGCTGTCTCTTTTCATTTCCCAGGTCTACCTTTCTCTAGGTTGTCTTTATTCTCAGGTAGACTCTCCCTATGGTGAAAAACACATCCCCTGGAAGCTGGAAGTTTTCACTGTCTCTGTAATGGATGATTCCAGAGAAAAGGTAGTGGTGTTGGTTTGTTTCCTAACAGCCTTAGCAAAAGTCCCTGGTAGAATTTTACTTCATTTGGCTTGGTTCATATGCCCTTTCTTGATCTACTGCTTATGACTAGAAAGATGGAGTCCTCAGGTTGTCTCAGCCAGGGTGCCTGTGCCCACCCTATGGTTCTCTGGTGCTTCTGGGGCATGGGAATGGGAACAGCCCCCCACTTCATCCCAGCATATGTATGAGGAGTTCTATAATCAGAGAAAAGAAAGGAGGAAAAAAGTTCTATGCAGGTAAATGCATTACTAGAGCCTTTCAGAGTTAGTATTCATTCATCATTATTACAGTTTCTATCAAACTCCTAAGCATGATATAAACTATAAGGTTTCTGTGTGTTAAGAAATAACCAGGTCTTTTTAGTTAGTTTGACCAGCTTGGTTGGGATGTGGAGTGGAGTCAGTTAGAAGGAGTAAGGTCAGTTGGAGAGATGGAAGAAAAAGAGGTTGATTCCTGAACACCATTTCTGACTTTCAATTCCCAGCTTGTGGAGCCTCATCCTGCTCCTCCAGCTCCCCAGTGACCCAGAGCTGTACAAAGTCGCAAGGCTTTCCCACCTACTATGGACCAAGCACTGAAATAGGTACTAGAAACACAGTGGTAAGAAAAATGAATGCCATCTCTGCACTCAGCAAGCTAAGGATATAGTACAATAGTTGTTGTTTCCTGGGTTGGGTATTTGTGTCCTTGCTGTTCTTTAGAAATCACCTAATTAAAAAAAAAAAGAAATCCCACCCATGGGCCAGGTGGAGTGGCTCATGCCTGTAATCCCAGCATTTTGGAAGTTGAGGCGGACAATTCACCTGAGGTCAGGAGACACATCAGCATGACATCTTTTCTGTCCCCCTTCTGAGTTAACACAAAGGATCAAGTGGTTGAATCAGGCTCAAGAAGACAGAGATCTGCCCAGAATTATGCTTTCCTGATAATTTCAAGGCTACAAGGAATCAACGGGAATTGATAGAATACGAAGAAGACAGGAAAATCCTCTACTATTCCCTAGGTCCTTCCATTCTGCAACAAACATGCTCTCCTTAACCCCAAGTAGTAGATGATCATGGGTGTGATTTTTTTTTTTTTTTTTTTTTTTTTTCAGACAGGGTCTGACTCTGTCCCCCAGACTTGAGTGCAGTGGTGCAATTCTGGCTCACTGCAGCCTCCCCCTCTCTGGTTCAAACGATTCTCCTGCTTCAGCCCCCCAGTAGCTAGGATTGCATAGGCATGCGCCACCACACCCAGCTAATTTTTGTGTTCTTAGTAGAGATGGGGTTTTGCCATGTTGCCCAGGCTGGTCTTAAACTCCTGACCTCAGGTGAATTGTCCGCCTCAACTTCCAAAATGCTGGGATTACAGGCATGAGCCACTCCACCTGGCCCATGGGTGGGATTTCTTTTTTTTTTTTTTTTTAATTATACTTTAAGTTGTAGGGAACATGCCCACAATGTGAAGGTTTGTTACATACGTATACATGTGCCATGTTGGTGTGCCGCACCAGTTAACTCATTATCTACATTAGGTATATCTCCTAATGCTATCCCTCCCCTTCACCCCACCCCACAACAGGCCCTGGTGTGTGATGTTCCCCACCCTGTGTCCAAGCATTCTTTTGTTCAATTCCCACCTATAGGTGAGAACATGTGGTGTTTGGTTTTCTGTCCTTGCAATAGTTTGCTGAGAATGATGGTTTTTAGCTTCATCCATGTCCCTACAAAGGACATTAACTCATCCTTTTTATGGCTGCATAGTATTCCATGGTGTATATGTGCCACATTTTCTTAATTGGGTTGGACATTTGGGTTGGTTCCAAGTCTTTGCTATTGTGAATAGTGCTGCAATAAACATACGTGTGCACATATCTTTATAGCAGCATGATTTATAATCCTTTGGGTATATGCCCAGTAATGGGGTGGCTGGGTCAAATGGTATTTCTAGTTCTAGATCCTTGAGGAATCACCCATGTCTTCCACAATGGTTGAACTAGTTTACAGTCCCACCAACAGTGTAAAAGCATTCCTATGTCTCTACATCTTCTCCAGTACCTGTTGTTTCCTGACTTTTTAATGATCACCATTTTAACTGGTGTGAGATGGTATCTCATTGTGGTTATGATTTGCATTTCTCTGATGGCCAGTGATGATGAGCATTTTTTCATGTGTCTGTTGGTTGTATAAATATCTTCTTTTGAGAAGTGTCTGTTCATATCCTTTGCCCACTTTTTGATGGGGTTGTTTGATTTTTTAATTTGTTTAAATTTGTTTAAGTTCTTTGTAGATTCTGGATATTAGCCCTTTGTCAGATGGGTAGATTGTAAAAATTTTCTCCCATTCTGTAGGTTGCCTGTTCACTCTGATGGTAGTTTCTTTTGCTGTGCAGAAGCTCTTTAGTTTAATTAGATCCCATTTGTCTATTTTGGCTTTTGTTGCCGTTGCTTTTGGTGTTTTAGTCATGAGGACCTTGCCCATGCCTATGTCCTGAATGGTATTGCCTAGATTTTCTCCTAGGGTTTTTATAGTTTTAAGTCTTTTAAGTCTAACATTTAAGTCTTTAATCCATCTTGAATTAATTTTTGTATAAGACGTAAGGAAGAGATCCAGTTTCAGCTTTCTACATATGGCTAGCCAGTTTTCCCACCACCATTTATTGAATAGGGATTCCTTTCTCCATTTCTTGTTTTTGTCAGGTTTGTCAAAGATCAGATTGTTGTAGATGTGTGGTATTATTTCTAAGGGCTCTATTCTGTTACATTGATCTGTATCTCTGTTTTGGTACCAGTACCATGCTGTTTTGGTTACTGTAGCCTTGTAGTATAGTTTGAGTTCAGGTAGTGTGATGCCTCCAGCTTTGTTCTTTTGGCTTAGGATTGTCTTGGCAATGCAGACTCTTTTTTGGTTCTATATGAACTTTAAAGTAGTTTTTTCCAATTCTGTGAAGAAAGTCGTTGGTAGCTTGATGGGGATGGCATTGAATCTATAAATAACCTTGGGCAGTATGGCCATTTTCCCGATATTGATTCTTCCTACCCATGAGCATGGAATATTGTTCCATTTGTTTGTGTCCTCTTTTATTTCATTGAGCAGTGGTTTGTAGTTTTCCTTGAAGAGGTCCTTCCCATCCGTTTAAGTTGGATTCCTAGGTATTTTATTCTCTTTGAAGCAATTGTGAATGGGATTATTCTGCATACTACTGTCAAGAACTGTGCAATGTTTGAGATTTTACCCTACTTCTATATTGACAAGCTTTGACTGTTTCACAGTTGCTGACAGAAGATACGAGATTCCTGGGTCAGAAACAAAAGACATTATTACTCATGACAAAAGGAGCAGCCAGGCCTTCATTTGTTTGTGTGAATTCCCCGTGTTCCCCCAAATCTCACAACAAAGACACACAAACAGCCCATTATGAATGCCTGCACCTGCAATTAGTTACATTATATCAGGGAAACACTGAGCTTAGGGCATCTACCGCTTTTATAGTTAGTGGAAACAAGTCTATTCTTTTTTGTCAAAGGAGATGTTAGCTCAATTATCTGTGGAACTATAGCCCTGAAAAATGGCTTGGGTAAAGATGATCAGAGCCCTGAATTCTTAGCATACCCAGCAAGAATATGTAGGGATAACCAGGGCCTGTGGCAGATTCTTTCTCAATGTATACTTTATTTTAGAATGCACTAATGTATTATCATTTGAGATTCTCAGTGGTTTGAGAATTCTGTTTCTCTTTTGTATCTTTAAATCATCTCTCTGTTGGTCCTTTTCAATGAGTAAACTTCTGCAAGTGTCATTCACCTTAAAAAAAACTTCCCCTCTTCCACTACCACACTCTACTGTACAACTACAACTTCCTCTCCTTAACAGTCAAACTTATTACAAGGCATGTCTTAATTCCCTTTCTTCCTTTATCTCCCACTTCTTTGTCAACCCAGCCCACTAAATCTGGTACCAGTGGAACCACTCCACTAACACAGCTATATATACTAAATAAATTACCAGTGTAGTAAAATATAGTATACTATATTATATACTAGTATATAATATAATTATATGTAGTAATATACCTATATAGTACATACTTATACCATATATAACTCTATATAGTCTGTGTATATATATTTATATAAAACTGTATTAACGGAGTGGCTCAATTGGTACCAGATTTTAGTAAATATATATATGTTTTTATACTAAATACTAAAATACACAAAATTTATATTTATATAGTAAATATATATTTAGTGTGTGTATATATATATATACACACATATACATGTATTTTGTGTATGTGTATATATATAGTAGAGAGAGACAGATCACTGTGGTGTGGCATATAGAAGATATTGGAGGGTCCCATGGTGAACATGGAGAGAGCTGTTATTAGGTTACTGCAAACATCAATGTAGTTCAAATTAGTGTGGTGACAGTGGAGATTAAAAATGGATGGACAGATTTGACATGTCTTAGAAGGTAACTTTGATACAGTGAAATCTGGGATTAGGTTGGTTGTGGATGAAGGAGGGGAAAGTGTCAAGGATGACTTCTAAGTTTCAGACTTGTATATGTAGATAGTAGTTGAAAAATCAGCTCACATTTTTCCCCTGATCTTAGCCCACATATTCAGCTGCCTAATAACATCCCCAGCTTTTCATCCCTTTTGATAATTCAAAAGAAAATGGATTTGGTGATCAGGCAAGGCAGAGATAAAACCAGAAACTTTAAACTGATAATATTTCATCATCTAATCAGAGCCACATTTACACAGGTGGAGAGAGAGGACCCAGTATGTATTTAAACTGTTGTTTTTATGTAATTCCAAGCAGATAAATATCCTCCTTTCCTCATTTACTAGAGGATGCTTAACTAGCCTTATTTTTTTTTTTTTTTTGGCTGTGAGAGATAATAACAAGAAGATAACAAAATTTGTCTTTGACTTATGTACTTGCCCGTCAAAATATTTATTTCTAAAACTGATCTATTCATCTAATATGCAGTGTTTCTTCTCTTGTGCTATTGTGGTGAATGCCACAACCATCTATCCAATAATTCAAGGCAATTGACCCTGACTCTTTCTTCTGCATCACATTCACTTAATAACCAAGTCATACTGATTTATTCTCCTTAGGTTCTTTTATATCTGCCACATCTCTCTATTTCTTCTGCTACTAGCTTATGTCCTCATTGTCTTTCATCTGGATTTTGGCAACAGTTATTGGTTGGCTTCTCTGCCTTCTGTCTGCCACCCCTCTTATCTATTCTTCACTCTGTGAGTGCCCACTGCCTATAAAGTAAAGCCGTAACTCCTTAATGTAGTATAAAAGACTTTCCATGATCAGGCCCCTGCCTCATCTCTAGCAAAATCTTTTTCTACTTTAACTCTCCCTCTAGATAGACCAAACTAATTGCATATTCTATGAACGTATGAACTCTCCTCCTATCCTTAGCACAAGATAAGTCCTTTAAGCTTTGTTCCTTCTTAGTACTGTCATTCTCTTCAAAAATCCTACTTACCTCTTTTCTAAACTAAGTGGATTTTGTTATTGCTTGGTGAATGCCTGTGCTAGAAAATTGGCAACTTCTTTTTATTTGCAGCAATAGCAGAAATTAGGAAAATAAAATCCACAGAGTTACCAGCATGCATTTATTTCCTACTTAATTAGATCTGACTTTCAAGATACCAGAGAGTCTAGCTGCCAAGAAAAGAAAAAAAGGAAGCACACAGGATAAAGGATGAGATTAAAAAAAAAAAAAAAAAAGTAGGGTGATTCACCACGAAGAAACCATTCAAGAAGCCAACTTTAGTATCCCTGCCACTGTCAGGTGTTATCATGACTTTGTACAGGCAGTTTTATAAACACTAAGCATTTGCAGTCAAGATGAACCAAGATGAACCATCAAATTCATTACAATTTTGACAGAATATAATATCTCCAATAAATTCTGTAGAGAACAACTGGAAAGTATGACTTTTATATACTTTATGAAATACAGATTTAAGTCATTTTACAGATTGGAGGACAACAAATCTTTTTGAAAAGTAGATGTTACATTTAAGCTGCACTTGGTGATTTTCTCCCACTGTAAGCTGCTACAGTTTACAGCATGCATCAGTAAAGATAATTTTGTTTACAAGCAACAGAGTCATTTAACTAAAAAATAATTAAAGGGAGTTATTGGATCACCTAACAGAAGTTCAGAGATAGGGAGGACTTCAGGCATAGTTTAATCAGGGCTCCAACTCCAGTTCTCTATAATTCTTCAGTTTTGTCCCGTATCGATTGACTTTATCTTTAGTGTAGCTTCACTCATGGAAGCAAAGTGGTTATGCAAAATGGTTCATATTCATACATTATAGTTTCCAGAGCAAGAGAGCATCTATGTCCCAGGATCCCCAGCCTATATGTTGAGCTTCCTACTGACTGGATCTCATCTGAAGTAATGCATTCCTCATGAGAAAGTCATATGCTAATGAAGGGACTACCTGATCCAATTACTTTGGTAAATATAGATGAGATTATGCCAAATAAAGCCCATCCTGGATTTGGAAGGGGGCAGTGTTTATCAATCCCACATAAACTACATGATATCTCTAAAGTGAAAGAGGTAAAATTTACCTATAGAAAACCTGAGAACACCCAGGTTTATTTAGTATGAAAGAAGGAAAATGGATGAATCCCAAACAGGCAACCAGCCAATACTCATTACAGACACAATTCATATTTGCTCCTCAGAAGATTTAGAGACTATTTTGTAACCAGATGTTTCAAGCTACTTGTCAGTAGTCATAAATGTCAAGAGTCTACTGCGAGGGTGAAAAGAGGGTAAACAGAGTCAAGGAGCCCAATTCTGAGAAATTCCATCAGTGAGTATAGCTGCATTAAAAGACTGAATGGTGTGGATGACTCTCGAACTAATCATTCATTTATTCATTCATTCATCATCCATATGACATATATAGAGTGTTTAATCTATGCCAGAAAATATTTAAGGCAATGGGATCTTTAACCCCTTAAGAAATTCATTCTATCAGGCACTCCAGAATTTTAAGGAAGAAATAAGCACTTTTGATATATAGAGTGATTGCCACTATAGTAGAACACAGGAAAGTAAGGCCACATGGAAAGCCTAGCAGAATCTTCACCAAACTCTTCAATATTTCCTCCAAACCTAACACTCTACAGTGCAATCTCCAACATAAAGCACCCTAGGAGCACTTATTTTCAATCAACAGGTATCTGAGAGTAGTATATTAAAAGGCAAAGGAAGAATAATTTATCTTACTCTGGTTCTCAGTTAAATGGTTACACAATCTAAAAGAAATAACATGAAATGATTTTGATTGTTTGGAAACAAAACAATCTCAGGGAGCTCTTAAGTGCAAAATACATTTGCTAATAATGTGCGTTCTTTTAAGATATTATATTATGTGACCATCTCAGGAAATAGTTTTGAGGGCTACATAGAGCAAAAATATTTAGAGAAAGGACATTAAAAGGAAAAATAGCAGACACAGTTTATTCTTTTTGACAGTCTTTTATAGCATAGAATCATGAAATCTTGGATCCACATCACAGCGGTAATGTTGAGAAAATTCTAATCACTTTATCCTTATTCCCAGCAGTGTCCTGGAACTCCAATTCTAAGAGCAACACTTTCTGTAAGCATCTAGCATGAAGATATAACTCAGAGAATTGTTGAAAAATTGTTTCTTCACATGAAGGATACTTGTTAATAACATTTTAATGTAATATTGAAATTTCTGATTTTAACTTTGTTGGGCAGAATCTTGATAGCCAAGAAAATCACTTGTGACAGTTCCAGCATAAGAGTCTAATATCATAGCAATTTAACCCAGTTTCATCCTATATCAGAAGTATTCAATCAGAAAAGAAGTAACATTTCCTTCAGGTTAACAGAGGTGGATCATTTCTCATAATAGATAATGTTAAAATTGTCTTGAAATTACATAGTTTTGCTTACTCTAATACATATATGTATTTAAATATGTTGGTCTGAGTATAGATTTAGGAATTTGAACTGAATTGGCCTAATTTAATTAAACAACTGAGAAATTGAGCCAAATTATGATATTTGTGATTCATGTGACATTGATGGTTAAACAGACTACTTTCTACACTCTTACCAGTTGGAATTTATGGTCCACAGGCCAGTACATCAGAATTACCTTGTATCTAGTTAGAAAAGCAGAATCTCAGACCTCAGTTGCAGATCTACTAAATCAGCATCTGCATTTTAACAAAATCCCTAGGTAATTAAAACACTTACTGCACCAGACAATCTTAACTCTGGCTACACATTAGAATCACTTAGGGTGCTTTAAAAATGTTTTGATACCCAGGCCTTAGCCATGTCCAATTAATTCAGACCCTGTAAGGGTGGGACCCCGGCACTGGTATTTTTTGATGCTTACCAAGTGGTTCTAATGTGCTGCCAAGTTTGAGGACTATTGATTACACAATGCCCAATCAGTAAATTCAGTGTATTCTGAAAGGGCAAAAAGAAAAAAGAAGTCAAACCAATTGCTTAGTATTTGGTCCCCCTCTATAAGTGATTGATTTTTTTTTTAACTTTTAATAAGTTCGCCTTGCTATGGTGTGAACACGGCCTATTATGTCTCAACCTGCCCAGAAATGTATTGTATTTTTAATCAAGAAGAGGAATGCTTTACCATCCAAATTAAATAAAAGGAGACTTAGGTTTGTTTTTCAATTTTACTTCCCTTTGCTGACCTTATTCTCTAGCCTGACAGATCTAAATGCTAAATTTCAGACAAACCACTGTACTTTTGGATTGTCCACTCTCCTCACCACGCACTCAATTCTCATTTTTCCCCTAAACCTAATGGACTTCCTGCCTCTGAATTTCTCTATTGTTCACTGCTCCTGCCATGCACTCTCACTTCATGGTCTTATATTGTTAGCTCTATTAGTTAGTGGAGTAAAAACATTGTTTAATTTCTACATATAATCTCAAGCGATCGAGCGGAGCAAGATGGCCGAATAGGAACAGCTCCAGTCTCCAACTCCCAGCGAGAGCGACACAGAAGACCGGTGATTTCTGCATTTTCAACTGAGGTACTGGGTTCATCTCATTGGGGAGTGCCGGACGATCAGTGCTGGTCAGCTGCTGCAGCCCGACCAGCGATAGCTGAAGCAGGGCGAGGCATCGCCTCACCTGGGAAGCGCAAGGGGGAAGGGAATCCCTTTTCCTAGCCAGGGGAACTGAGACACACAGCACCTGGAAAATGGGGTAACTCCCACCCCAATACTGCGCTTTAAGCAAACAGGCACACCAGGAGATCATATCCCACACCTGGCCTGGAGGGTCCCACACCCACAGAGCCTCCCTCATTGCTAGTACAGCAGTCTGTGATCTACCTGCAAGGCAGCAGCGAGGCTGGGGGAGGGGCGCCCGCCATTGCTGAGGCTTAAGTAGGTAAACAAAGCTGCTGGGAAGCTCGAACTGGGTGGAGCTCACAGCAGCTCAAGGAAACCTGCCTGTCTCTGTAGACTCCACCTCTGGGGACAGGGCAATAACAAACACAGCGGAAACCTCTACAGATGCAAACGACTCTGTCTGACAGCTTTGAAGAGAGCAGTGGATCTCCCAACACGGAGGCTGAGATCTGAGAAGGGACAGACTCCCTGCTCAAGTGGGTCCCTGACCCCTGAGTAGCCTAACTGGGAGACATCCCCCACTAGGGGCAGTCTGACACCCCACACCTCACAAGGTGGAGTACACCCCTGAGAGGAAGCTTCCAAAGCAACAATCAGACAGGTACACTCGCTGTTCAGAAATATTCTATCTTCTGCAGCCTCTGCTGCTGATACCCAGGCAAACAGGGTCTGGAGTGGACCTCAAGCAATCTCCAACAGACCTACAGCTGAGGGTCCTGACTGTTAGAAGGAAAACTATCAAACAGGAAGGACACCTACACCAAAACCCCATCAGTACATCACCATCATCAAGACCAGAGGCAGATAAAACCACAAAGATGGGGAAAAAGCAGGGCAGAAAAGCTGGAAATTCAAAAAATAAGAGCGCATCTCCCCTGGCAAAGGAGCGCAGCTCATCGCCAGCAACGGATCAAAGCTGGACGGAGAATGACATTGACGAGATGAGAGAAGAAGGCTTCAGTCCATCAAATTTCTCAGTGCTAAAGGAGGAATTACGTACCCAGCGCAAAGAAACTAAAAATCTTGAAAAAAAAGTGGAAGAATTGATGGCTAGAGTAAATAATGCAGAGAAGGTCATAAACGAAATGAAAGAGATGAAAACCATGACATGAGAAATACGTGACAAATGCACAAGCTTCAGTAACCGACTCGATCAACTGGAAGAAAGAGTATCAGCGACTGAGGATCATATGAACGAAATGAAGCGAGAAGAGAAACCAAAAGAAAAAAGAAGAAAAAGAAATGAACAAAGCCTGCAAGAAGTATGGGATTATGTAAAAAGACCAAATCTACGTCTGATTGGGGTGCCTGAAAGTGAGGGGGAAAATGGAACCAAGTTGGAAAACACACTTCAGGATATCATCCAGGAGAACTTCCCCAACCTACTAGGGCAGGCCAACATTCAAATCCAGGAAATACAGAGAACGCCACAAAGATACGCCTCGAGAAGAGCAACTCCAAGACACATAATTGCCAGATTCACCAAAGTTGAAATGAAGGAAAAAATCTTAAGGGCAGCCAGAGAGAAAGGTCGGGTTACCCACAAAGGGAAGCCCATCAGAATAACAGCAGATCTCTCAGCAGAAACTCTACAAGCCAGAAGAGAGTGGGGGCCAATATTCAACATTCTTAAAGAAAAGAATTTTAAACCCAGAATTTCATATCCAACCAAACTAAGTTTCATAAGTGAAGGAGAAATAAAATCCTTTACAGATAAGCAAATGCTTAGAGATTTTGTCACCACCGGGCCTGCCTTACAAGAGACCCTGAAGGAAGCACTAAATATGGAAAGGAACAACTGGTACCAGCCATTGCAAAACAATGCCAAAATGTAAAGACCATTTAGGCTAGGAAGAAACTGCATCAAGTAACGAGCAAAATAACCAGTTAATATCATAATGGCAGGATCAAGTTCACACATAACAATCTTAACCTTAAATGTAAATGGACTAAATGCTCCAATTAAAAGACACAGACTGGCAAACTGGATAAAGAGTCAAGACCCATCAGTCTGCTGTATTCAGGAGACCCATCTCACACGCAGAGACACACATAGGCTCAAAATAAAGGGATGGAGGAAGATTTACCAAGCAAATGGAGAACAAAAAAAAGCGGGGGTTGCAATACTAGTCTCTGATAAAACAGACTTTAAACCATCAAAGATCAAAAGAGACAAAGAAGGCCATTACATAATGGTAAAGGGATCAATTCAACAGGAAGAGCTAACTATCCTAAATATATATGCACCCAATACAGGAGCACCCAGATTCATAAAGCAAGTCCTTAGAGACTTACAAAGAGACTTAGACTCCCATACAATAATAATGGGAGACTTCAACACTCCACTGTCAACATTAGACAGATCAACGAGACAGAAAGTTAACAAGGATATCCAGGAATTGAACTCATCTCTGCAGCAAGCAGACCTAATAGACATCTATAGAACTCTCCACCCCAAATCAACAGAATATACATTCTTCTCAGCACCACATCATACTTACTCCAAAATCGACCACGTAATTGGAAGTAAAGCACTCCTCAGCAAATGTACAAGAACAGAAATTATAACAAACTGTCTCTCAGACCACAGTGCAATCAAACTAGAACTCAGGACTAAGAAACTCAATCAAAACCACTCAACTACATGGAAACTGAACAACCTGCTCCTGAATGACTACTGGGTACATAACGAAATGAAGGCAGAAATAAAGATATTCTTTGAAACCAATGAGAACAAAGATACAACATACCAGAATCTCTGGGACACATTTAAAGCAGTGTGTAGAGGGAAATTTATAGCACTAAATGCCCACAAGAGAAAGCAGGAAAGATCTAAAATTGACACTCTAACATCGCAATTAAAAGAACTAGAGAAGCAAGAGCAAACACATTCGAAAGCTAGCAGAAGGCAAGAAATAACTAAGATCAGAGCAGAACTGAAGGAGATAGAGACACAAAAAACCCTCCAAAAAATCAATGAATCCAGGAGTTGGTTTTTTGAAAAGATCAACAAAATTGACAGACCACTAGCAAGACTAATAAAGAAGAAAAGAGAGAAGAATCAAATCGACGCAATTAAAAATGATAAAGGGGATATCACCACCGACCCCACAGAAATACAAACTACCATCAGAGAATACTATAAACACCTCTACGCAAATAAACTGGAAAATCTAGAAGAAATGGATAATTTCCTGGACACTTACACTCTTCCAAGACTAAACCAGGAAGAAGTTGAATCCCTGAATAGACCAATAGTAGGCTCTGAAATTGAGGCAATAATTAATAGCCTACCAACCAAAAAACGTCCAGGACCAGATGGATTCACAGCTGAATTCTACCAGAGGTACAAGGAGGAGTTGGTACCATTCCTTCTGAAACTATTCCAATCAACAGAAAAAGAGGGAATCCTCCCTACCTCATTTATGAGGCCAACATCATCCTGATACCAAAGCCTGGCAGAGACACAACAAAAAAAGAAAATTTTAGACCAATATCCCTGATGAACATCGATGCAAAAATCCTCAATAAAATACTGGCAAACCGGATTCAGCAACACATCAAAAAGCTTATCCACCATGATCAAGTGGGCTTCATCCCTGGGATGCAAGGCTGGTTCAACATTCGCAAATCAATAAACATAATCCAGCATATAAACAGAACCAAAGACAAGAACACATGATTATCTCAATAGATGCAGAAAAGGCTTTTGACAAAATTCAACATCCCTTCATGCTAAAAACGCTCAATAAATTCGGTATTGATGGAACGTACCTCAAAATAATAAGAGCTATTTATGACAAACCCACAGCCAATATCATACTGAATTGGCAAAAACTGGAAAAATTCCCTTTGAAAACTGGCACAAGACAGGGATGCCCTCTCTCACCACTCCTATTCAACATAGTGCTGGAAGTTCTGGCTAGGGCAATTAGGCAAGAGAAAGAAATCAAGGGTATTCAGTTAGGAAAAGAAGAAGTCAAACTGTCCCTGTTTGCACATGATATGATTGTATATTTAGAAAATCCCATTGTCTCAGCCCAAAATCTCCTTAAGCTGATAAGCAACTTCAGCAAAGTCTCAGGATACAAAATTAATGTGCAAAAATCACGAGCATTCTTATACACCAGTAACAGACAAACAGAGAGCCAAATCAGGAATGAACTTCCATTCACAATTGCTTCAAAGAGAATAAAATACCTAGGAATCCAACTTACAAGGGATGTAAAGGACCTCTTCAAGGAGAACTACAAACCACTGCTCAGTGAAATCAAAGAGGACACAAACAAATGGAAGAACATACCATGCTCATGGATAGGAAGAATCAATATTGTGAAAATGGCCATACTGCCCAAGGTTATTTATAGATTCAATGCCATCCCCATCAAGCTACCAATGAGTTTCTTCACAGAATTGGAAAAAACTGCTTTAAAGTTCATATGGAACCAAAAAAGAGCCCGCATCTCCAAGACAATCCTAAGTCAAAAGAACAAAGCTGGAGGCATCATGCTACCTGACTTCAAACTAGACTACAAGGCTACAGTAACCAAAACAGCATGGTACTGGTATCAAAACAGAGATATAGACCAATGGAACAGAACAGAGTCCTCAGAAATAATACCACACATCTACAGCCATCTGATCTTTGACAAACCTGAGAGAAACAAGAAATGGGGAAAGGATTCCCTATTTAATAAATGGTGCTGGGAAAATTGGCTAGCCATAAGTAGAAAGCTGAAACTGGATCCTTTCCTTACTCCTTATACGAAAATTAATTCAAGATGGATTAGAGACTTAAATGTTAGACCTAATACCATAAAAATCCTAGAGGAAAACCTAGGTAGTACCATTCAGGACATAGGCATGGGCAAAGACTTCATGTCTAAAACACCAAAAGCAACGGCAGCAAAAGCCAAAATTGACAAATGGGATCTCATTAAACTAAAGAGCTTCTGCACAGCAAAAGAAACTACCATCAGAGTTAACAGGCAACCTACAGAATGGGAGAAAATTTTTGCAATCTACTCATCTGAAAAAGGGCTAATATCCAGAACCTACAAAGAACTCAAACAAATTTACAAGAAAAAAACAAACAACCCCATCAAAAAGTGGGCAAAGGATATGAACAGACATTTCTCAAAAGAAGACATTCATACAGCCAACAGACACATGAAAAAATGCTCATCATCACTGGCCATCAGAGAAATGCAAATCAAAACCACAATGAGATACCATCTCACACCAGTTAGAATGGCGATCATTAAAAAGTCAGGAAACAACAGGTGCTGGAGGGGATGTGGAGAAATAGGAACACTTTTACACTGTTGGTGGGATTGTAAACTAGTTCAACCATTATGGAAAACAGTATGGCGATTCCTCAAGGATCTAGAACTAGATGTACCATATGACCCAGCCATCCCATTACTGGGTATATACCCAAAGGATTATAAATTATGCTGCTATAAAGACACATGCACACGTATGTTTATTGCAGCACTATTCACAATAGCAAAGACTTGGAATCAACCCAAATGTCCATCAGTGACAGATTGGATTAAGAAAATGTGGCACATATACACCATGGAATACTATGCGGCCATCAAAAAGGATGAGTTTGTGTCCTTTGTAGGGACATGGATGCAGCTGGAAACCATCATTCTTAGCAAACTATCACAAGAACAGAAAACCAAACACCGCATGTTCTCACTCATAGGTGGGAACTGAACAATGAGATCACTTGGACTCAGGAAGGGGAACATCACACACAGGGGCCTATCATGGGGAGGGGGGAGGGGGGAGGGATTGCATTGGGAGTTATACCTGATGTAAATGACGAGTTGATGGGTGCAGCACAGCAACATGGCACAAGTATACATATGTAACAAACCTGCACGTTACGCACATGTACCCTACAACTTAAAGTATAATAATAATAAATAAATTTAAAAAAATAAAATAAAATAAAATAAAATAAAATAAAATAAAATCTCAAGCATTACCATATACCAAAATCTGAGATATGAATAGGAAAAACATCACAGCACAGTACATGTGGCCATCACTATCATCTCATTTTATAGATGAGGAAACTGAGTCTCAGAGAGGCAAGGTAACTGGCTAATAAGTTTCAACACTGTTTTTTCCCAAGACTATTTGACTCAAAATACAGAGAAAGTTTGGTTTGCGTGTGTGTGTGCGTGTGTGTGTGTGTGTGTGTGTGTGTTATGCATGCTTATTTCAACTATGGTATAGTACTTTAATTAAAATTCTAGGACATATTAAGAATATAAACATGTTAGGCTGGGTGCAGTGGCTCACACATGTAATTCCAGCACTTTGGGAGGCCAAGCCGGGTGGATCACCTGAGGCCAGGAGCTGGAGACCCGCCTGGCCAACATGGTGAAACCCCGTCTCTACTGAAAATACAAAAATTATTCAGGTGTGGTGGCGGGCACCTGTAATCCCACCTACTCAGGAGGCTGAGACAGAAGAATCACTTGAACTCCATGGGTGGAGGTTGCAGTGAGCCAAGATCACACCACTGCACTTCAGCCTGGGCGACACAGCGAGACTCAAAAAAAAAAAAAAAAAAAGAATATGAACACATTAAAACATATTAAAAAGAACACTCATTCTCAAAATCTATGCCCACTCTTATCTTTGGAATGGACTCAGTGATTTTTCTTATTTTCACTAACTTTGTTTCTTTTGTCAGAAAACTATTGAAGTTTGGTGGGTGGGTCAAGGGAGGTGGTCATACTATATTGTTTTCTTTAAAATTTGTTTTCATTACGTAAGTAACAACTGGATAACTTTTTCTTGTAAAACATTAGAACATCATAGATGTGACTAAATCGTTTTGTCCAACATAGCCCCATGCATACCCTGCACTAAACCCATTTGAATACATTTTCTCCCCCTTCAGAAGTAGCATCCTTTAAGACATTTTCAATGTATTTAAATATATATGGCACATTGCAATAACTCTTGAGAATGGCAAAATCATTTGTGATCTAAAGCTTAGTATGCTCAAAAATTAAGAGTTGTACTTATGTCTGTCACTGATGGACATTTGGGTTGATTCCAAGTCTCTGCTATTGTGAATAGTGCTGCAATAAACATACGTGTGCATGTGTCTTTATAGCAGCATGATTTAAAATCCTTTGGGTATATACCCAGTAATGGGATGGCTGGGTCATATGGTACTTCTAAGAAAATGTGGCACATATACACCATGGAATACTATGCAGCCATAAAAAAGGATGAGTTTGTGTCCTTTGTAGGAACATGGATGCAGCTGGAAACCATCATTCTCAGCAAACTATCGCAAGAACAGAAAACCAAGCACCGCATGTTCTCACTCATAGGTGGGAACTGAACAATGAGATCACTTGGACTCGGGAAGGGGAACATCACACACCAGGGCCTATCATGGGGGTGGGGGGAAGGATTGCATTGGGAGTTATACCTGATGTAAATGACGAGTTGATAGGTGCTGACAAGTTGATGGGTGCAGCACACCAACATGGCACAAGTATACATATGTAACAAACCTGCATGTTATGCATATGTACCCCAGAACTTAAAGTATAATAATAATAAAAAAAAAAAGAGTTGTACTTATGTCTAAAATTTTAAAGCCTGGGAAGGATATCTAATTCGGGGTTTAACAGAATTAAGATTCAAAATTGTATCTTAACTCCACAGAATAATACCCTAAAGTCAGAAAGATAAAAATTTAGCCAGCATAAATATTGAACCCTGCATAAAAATACAAGTAACACATAGAGAATTCTGGTTTAACATTAGTTTATATGAAAAAGACCTAGAGGTTGGTTATCACAGACTCAAAACGTAATAAAAATCCTAGCACTTTGAAAAGTCAATAATTCTTATCTTTAAAATAAGATTCCTTTGAAAATATCAGCAATTATACCAGAATATCTACTTTTTAAAGGAAAATACTAAATTGTGTAAAATAGTGAGAACTAGTAGTTTTTAAGTATCGGATTTATTTGATGACTTATATCTTCTTTGTATATATTTTGTCTCCTTTATTTAAAAAATTCAATGCCAAGTAAAAGAAAACTCTTTTGCTTCCCTTAGGTCATATCCTCTAGTCTTTATTACAGTACAAAGCACTCATTACAGATCATAGGATTTCAGCCTGAAAAGGTGCTATGAGTCATTGCAATAGTAATACTTCTCCATTTTGATGTCTTCTTGAATAAGGATCTTGCCCTATGGAATTTATGCTGCTTGTTGTAATGCTGATTGTCTAGTAGATTGACTATATTTTAGTGAAGAATGTTCATTCCTAATATTCTTGCTGGAATATCTGAGATTGGGAGCAGGGAAAACTATCTATTAGCAGGCATTCTATCCATTAGACACATGCGTTGCTATGCTAAATCTCCACCTTTCTGAAAGATGATTATTTCTTTGAAACTTGTCAAAAGTCATAGGTTTTTATTTAAAAATAAATCCCCAAACAAGAGCATTTAGAATTTCTTTATCCACCAGCTACCTGAAAATACCTCCCTAGGTTTATGGCTATCTTCTTTTTGTGATTTTAGATACACAAGTACTGATTACACAGGGTACAAGGAAGTGTAGCTTCTGAGAGAGAAATTGATTTTTCTTTTCGAAACAGAAGATAAACATCATAATTCATTTATCATGACCTTGGCTGATCTTAAGACATAGGTGATCATGAATCTTGACCTCTTTCTATTTTTTTCTAAAATTAAAGTAACCACCCATATAAACATGGTATTTCTGAAAATGGCATCTTGAGTGAGAAGGAAGAAGCTGAATCAGTGACACAAATGTATATTTTTAAGAACACCAAACCATGGTTTCATTTTAATTTATCTGTCTCTGCCCTGATGTTCATCATAGCACATGAGAAGGAGATTCAAGGTCTTGACTCTATTACTGGCTTTATTCAGCAGTGCCAGACCAATAATAGGTGTTTATCTACTAGCGTGTGTTGCTCCTGATAGAGTAGCTTATTGTAATTCTCCCCTCCAGTTTTCCTTCCCCAAGGAAATACCTATATCTCAAATCTGTCTAATTAACCAATATTTGAAGAATAGAAAATTATGAGCAATCCCTATGCTCATCATTGATGGGCTTTAAAAAGCTCAATAAAGTTTCTAGGTACATTTTCTTGTTTACACGATGAAACAAAATGGATCAAATAAGCAAAGATTTGTGGCAACAGAGCTGGTGCCTTTGTACAATATAACACATACTGTGTATCAAAGAAATATTGTGCCACTTCTTCGAAGCTGACATTGGAATGACATTGTAATCCTGACCATCTGTCTTCCTCCTCTAGATGTCGATGAATGTGCGGTGGTGAATGGAGGCTGCCAGCAGCGGTGTATTAACACTCTGGGCACCTTCCACTGGGAATGTGATACGGGATGGAGACTGCACGCTGACGAATGCACCTGCATAAGTGAGTAAATATTAGAACCAGCTTGAAGCCGTTTTCAGTGAAAATCGACCTGCCCATGTAGAGGCAGGAAGGAAAGGTTTTTCTATTGTAAAAATATCTATAGAAGCTGACAGTTTTTAGTACAATTCTATCCCTTAGGATTTTTTTAAAAAGATATTTTGCTATTAAAAGACTACCAGACAAAAAATGAGGAAGGAGATATAGAAATTAACATTCACAAGCAAACCTTGAATCCCCAAATATGTGAATATTTCTGTAACATATAATTTCTACCATATACAGCAGAGTACACATTTGTTAGTTGTTGCTTATATACAAGCACGCATAGAACTACAATAAAGTGAAGATACTGGGCCATTATAATTACTGGCAACAATGTCACTCATTTTAGACTAGACAGAACTAGACTCGGAACACCCTGATTAGAATTCAAGCCCCAGCAAAATTACAGCAGATTATATGCCAAGGATATTAGGATTGTTCAAGCACAGTCAAAACTACACACATGAAATCTGAAATTCTGTATGCTCATTGTGCATCAAAATGTCTTAATACTAGTTGGGGGTGGTAGGATTATTTTTGTCTTTGTATTTTTCTGAATTTTCTAAACTTCTTAAAATGGGCATATGGCACTTTCATAAACAGAAAAAAAAAAAAAACTTTAAAAATGCTATGTTTCCTGTATGACTTGTAAATGTTCGTTGTTGTTTTAACTGAAGTAATTTACATAAATTTTTTTTTCATTAAGTGATGATTCTCAGATCACATAAAAATGCATTCTAACTTCATCTCCAGGTCCCTTTTGAAAATATTTATATTAAAAAAGTAGCACTTTGTACAGCACAATTTAATTGCTGGCTTTTTGTTGATACGGTTTGTTAACTAGTTCATCCATACAAAATTGTTAGTATCTTATAATGTAGTATATAATTATGAAACTTGGAATTGAAATCAGCCAATTTCAACTAGCTGTTTAACATATACACCTCCTTCTTCTTCTTAGCATATCTTTTGAGGAATAAAAAAAAATGGCAATGCAAACAGGTAAAGATGTCCTATTCATAGATCTGATTTTGATATAAGAAAACAGGTTCTGAGAGAAAAAGAAAAAACATCCTTGAATTCAAGTGAAGATACAAACAAAAGTCATATCCTAGGCTTCAAGCAGCTCAGTATCATAATGATTGTATTGATAGCAAGCACAGGTTGGGGGACATTAATATATGCATATTTAAATCAAAACAACCCTTTCTTGTTGTGGGATTACTGGTTTTAGCTGGAAGAATCCCTTTCCATCCTCATTTCCAATCTGCAAAGTCTCCAGCTGGTAACGTCTTTAAACTGCCACTATAACTTCTCTCAATCACAAAATACATAAGAGCAGCAGGATTATTTATACATGCAGATGGGATATTTATCAGTAAAAGTTTACCTGGTAAATTTCAGTTTCTGATATAAAAATTTTTTGCAAAGCAGTGATTTATATTAATCTACAATATCTAGTCTTTGTGATAAGGCAAAATAAACACTCTAGTCACCAACTAAATTGTGTTTATAGGTATAATTAATTTGGCAATTCCTAGTTATTTCTTAGTAAAATCATTAAATTCTTCCCTTGTTCCTTTCCATCAGTGTCCTTGAATTTTTCAGTTTTTTTAAGGACATCAGGTCAAAAGTGGAATTGGACAAGGATATTGTAGGTTATCCTTTCTATTTCTATTCCTTAAAAGCTGATCATTATTGTACATATACATGGGCACTATGATAATAGCTTACTTGCAGCTCCATATGCTGATCTCCTTATGCAGAATCTTAACATGGGGAAAAATTAAATTTATATATGCATACTGATACACATATACATCTCCCATTACATGTGTGTGTGTGTGTATACACACACACACACACATATATATAGAGAGAGAGAGAGAATTAAGCTAATAAGAAAGGTAGATTTCGTGACTGCCATCATTTAAAGTGTTTAACCCCTCGATGTCATTCTACAGAAGTTACTGGACTAAAAGCCCAGCACTTGACCCTTGAAAAAATTTTGATGCCCTTTCCACTTACTACACTGAAGTTTTGGTTTCAAAGGGTGGGCTTAAGAATTTCAGCTGACACAGTTTACATTTACAGCAGTCTTTTTAAAAGGAGCCCAACAACAACTAAAGCACATTATATTGAAATATACATAATGTGTAAGATTAAGAACAATAATGATTTGCTTATTTGTTCTGAAAAAAATGGTTTATTGCAAAGAATTGACTTTCAGGCTGGTCTGTATTCTGGGCTATCTTGTAAAAGGGGTAAGTTTTTTTTTACTTTAATTTATTTATCTATTTTTGAAATTTCAACTTTTATTTTCGATTCATGGGGTACATGTGCAGGTTTGTAACATGGGAATACTGTGTGATGCTAAGGTTTGGGTTGCAATTGATCCATCACTCAGGCAGTGAGCATAGTGCTCAACAGGTAGTTTTTCAACTCTTCCCCTCAACAAGTAGTTCCCCATGTCTATTGTTCCCATCCTTATGTCCAAGTGCATTCACTGTTTAGCTCCCACTTATAAGTGAAAAATATGTGATATTTGGTACTCTGTTTCTGTATTAATTCACTTAGGATAATGGCCTCCAGCTACATCCATGTTACTGCAAAGGATATGGTTTTGTTCTTTTACATGGCTGCATAGTATTCCATGGTGTATATGTACCACATTTTCTTTATGCGGCCCACCGCTGATGGGCATCTGGGTTGATTTCATGTCTTTGCTATTGTGAATACTGCTGCCATGAACATTCGAGTGAACATATCTTTTTGGTTGGAGAATTTCGTTTCCTTTGGGTGTATACCCAGTAATGGGATTGCTGGGTTGAATGGTTGTCCTACTTTTAATTGAGATATCTCCAAACTGCTCTCCACTAATAGTGATATTTTTTTAAAAACGAAACCATTAAATTGTCTCACATTCCCTTTGAGATTTTTTGCCTGGTAGAAAGCTGAATATGGTGGTTGGTGTTTAATAGGAGATTGTAATAGATGGAAGTTTATTATGATTCACAATAGCATCACAGAGAAGAAGATAAAGTTATGAAATGTTGTGATTTTGCCACATTAGAGTACTTGAAATTAAGTGCCTCCATTTCTTCCTTCCTCTTTTCCTTCTTTTCTTTCCTTTTCCCCATTCTGCTTACTAGTCATAGGATGAGACTAGTGTGACTTTTTGAGTTATAACCTCTGGTGCTTTTTGTACTTTATCTTAATCAAAACTACAATAAAGTAAACTCTCCACACACAGACACTTACAGAGTTTCAGATGGCTTCATTTCAAAAGGGTCTTCTTTCTCAGGGCTGTGCTCTTGTGGTGGTGTGTGTGTGGTGCTGACCAGTCAGCCTCCGTCAGAACAATCAAGCAGCACAGAGTGGTGTAAGGGAAGGAGTCCATGGCAGCTAGCTAAGGTGGCAGGAAGTATGAGTGCACAGGGCACGTGGCTCACCATACAAGCTGCTTGGACTGCTGATACAATGGGATCACAATAAATCTGGGGATCTTGGTTTAGTGGACCGCAGTTCGAACCCATGGATTTGTCTGCAAATTTTTGGAATGCGCCATTGCTTTGGAGGCCAGGGCCTTTCCTAGATTCTTTAAGATGTCTATGGCACCCCCAAAATACCCCACATATATTTTTGTCATTATGATGTCACTTCTTAAAAAGTATATAGGAGAAGGATCTCATGACATTGTTATATCATGATATTGTCTCATGATACTGTCATATAGTTTGATGCAAAACTGTGCAGTGAATGCTTCTCTCAACAGCTTTCTTTATAATGGGATTTGAGACTTGGAGCCTCAGTCCCTGTCCTTGAGAAGCACTGCCCCTGACCCACTGTCATTTCTCCTGAAACACAGCATCAGGAAAACCAGCCTGAAGGGATGCCCCACGTGTGAGGAGCATCATGGCAAGTGAAAGTAGCTGCACTTTGTTGATGGAAGGGTGCAGACACAGCATGGGGAAGCAGACAAAAGTGGAATTCTTGTCACATTTGTTTTGCTATTGGTGTTCTCCCTTAGCATGCATATTATGGAATCATTTTTATATTTTTAAATTTTCTTTTATGTGGAGAGCAGCAGTTTAAAGGATGGAAAATAGATTCTAGCAATCACCAGAAAGACAGAGAAATTTATGTTCAGATTAGTGAACACTGAATCTCATCTATGTGGTCTAGGGACTGTGGCACAATAAAATTCAAGTTGGCATGTGACCTTAAGCAAGTCATTTAATCTCTCTACACCCTGGCTGCCTCCTGTGCAAAACAGAAATTGGACAATTGGGCTTAAAATTCATCACTAAGGTGTTATAATTTTATAGTTTCTAAAATTACTAGTTCATTATAAATCATCTGCTAACTTGAATTTTTAAAACTTCTACTGAATCAGGCATAAGTATTTTATAGAGCTCTAATTTTATTTAAAAAGTGTTGAAATAACTCAGACTCTATTATAGAGTATAAGCATAAAAGCAGTGTGAGAATTTTGTGATCTAGTTTAATAAAAATGAATGAGTAACTTGTACGTTTTTCTTGGAAAAAAAAAAATTTGGTGCTTTTGTTACAATACTGTTTTCCATATCACAGAATAATATCTGGAGGGGGCCCAAGGATTATGGTAGTCCAATTTCCTATCTTAGAGATAGAAAGTCTGAGAGAGAAAGAGATCAAGTAAGTAAATTACTGTGAGAAAGGAAAATTTAGTCTTCAGGAAATCCTGGCTAATCTCACTCCTGATCCTATGACCTCAAATAACTTCTGTTCAATTTTGTTTTGTTTTGTTTTGTTTTGTTTTGTTTTGTTTTGAGAGAGTCTCTCTCTGTCACCCAAGTTGGAGTGCAATGATGTGATTTTTGCTCACTGCAGTCTGCCCTTCCTGGGCTCAAATGATTCTCCTGCCTCAGCCTCCCAAGCACTTGGGACAACAAGCACGCAACACCATGCCTGGCTAATTTTTGTATTTTTAGTAGAGATAAGGTTTCACCATGTTGGCCAGACTGGTCTCAAACTCCTGGCCTCATATGATCTGCCTGTCTCATCTGTTCAATATGTTTTAAAAGACTAAGATTAATCATGAAAGCACTGCTAAAATAAATTCTTACATTACATTTTAGTAAACACAGCTAAGTGTTAAAACAATTTTTTTAAGGTAGCTATTGAAGAAATAAATCTACTTTTTATCATCTATTGTCATTTCAGTCTTATCACTTATCTCCTAGATTTCTGTGATATGCTCCAACAAAACCTGGCTACTCTCAGTTCTCTAAGTAAGTCGTGCCTTTTTCTGCTTCTGCACTTTGCTTTACTCTTAGCCTAGAAATTAGCTTACCCCCAAGTCTCTGCCTATCAAAACTACACTTACTATGTTCCATGTCAAATGACCTGTAATTCCTTCTCTGATTACGACTGCCAAAGGCATTCTCTTTATCTGAAATATCAAGCAATTTTATTTGTGTTGGTTTAATAATACATCATAATATATAGACTTATAAATGTATAATTGAGTTTCAGACTAAATGAAAGACACCGATGACCTTTTAATTGTCAACTTTAAGTGGAATCTGTTCCATTCTCTTCGTGATAGCTGTTAACCACTAATTCTTCCTTTTGAGTTCATGACAGTGCAATTTTCACTTTCAATTGCTGCTTCTCTGTACTTTCACTCTGGTTACCAGGGTTCTGACTTGGAGTTATCATCTGTGTCTCTCCTCTGTTCTCCTTTATTCACCCTTCCTCTAGTCTATCTTCATTTTACTCTTCTATTTTTATACATAATACTTGCAAAATAGTTAGAATATTCCCTTGCACATTGTATTACTTAAATATCACCTATTAGAATATAGAAAATACAATGACTTCACCCAGATGGATTTGCTTATTAGAGAAAACTTAAAGTTGTTCTGTTCCAGTATTTCTAGCTTTTGAAACGTTGCTGATATTCTCCTTTACAAAACACATTGTCTTTCGATAGTTGTTAAATGGTGGGTTTTTCATGGTTGAGAGGCAGGGGCTAGTAGATATAGCTAAATATGAGAAGTAATGGTAATGTAGAATAAACTGCTTTTATTATTAGAGGATGTTTCTTACGAGCCAGGAATTACATGCTAAAATAATTTATATTACCCATATTTTCAGTATTTAACTGTGTAGTTTACATTTTAAGTAACTTGTAACGTTTTGGCTATAATTTGATATACCTCACAAAATCTTTCTTGAATTTTTATTTTTAATAACAACCTTGTGAAACATGCTCAGCTCAGATCTCCATTCATAATCATGTTCTTTCCTTGATGTATTTGCTGAAATTGGCCTTCCCAGAGGGATGAAATAATTAAATGATTCAAAGTTTTAATGCTTGCATAGTTCTCCTACTGCTCTTTCATGACTTCAGTACATAGGTTTATTAACATCTGCATTCATAAAAAAACAAGTGGAATCTGATGTCTGCATAGAGAAACCTTAGATAAAGAACATTTTAATTACTTCAGTCTCTGATACAAGAATTGTTTATTTCCAGTTGCAGGGAATGATTAGGATCTGTTTTTGTTCACTGGTCTTCTTTTAGAAGTCCAATGTGCTATTCATTGCACAATGGAACCCCGTGACCCCTTTTCAGTCTCACTAAATAAAAAAAAAGAAGAAGAAAGATGACCTAGAAAATATAATCTAAAGATTTTAGATATTTTGTTTGTGGTCAAGTGTGAAACATGGTGCAGTCAATGTGATACTTTAATGATAATTAAGCAGAAGTTGGGGGGCAAGGAGAGGGTAGGTGTTCAAGCAAGAGCTTGTTTAAAATAAAGATGTCCTTACTAAAACTTTGAGCTTGAATACATTTTCTTATATCAGATTTTTATGAGTTTTACATGTTAAAATAATGCTAATTTTAAAAAAAGATTGAGAAAACTATTAGATGTGGTGGTCTTCACACAATGAGTTCTTTTGTTTTTGATCTCAGTGTTCTGATCACTGATGTCTCAGTTTTATTTGATAAGAGGAAGGATTCTTTCCAGGGAATGCAAAGAGATTGCCCTCAAATAGGATATGAAAGAGGTTAAAGACTTTCATTGTAACTACCTTTCAATTAGTTGCATTATTTATGAAGACAAATTAGAAACAGAATTCATTTCAGATGACAGCTGATGTCTTGAATAGGGCCATGTCAGGTAAAAAAAATTGTTTAGTTTGTCAGATTGATGGCATCTCTCCATCATTATCAGATTCGTCACCCTCTCAAGATTAAGCACTTTTGTGTGGTAGATGATAAATTTAATTCCCAAAAGTTAAATTTAAGGAACATTTTTTATCTGCCCGTCTCATTCTCAATCTGTGGCCTTAGGGAAAAATCATGAACTTAAGTTTTTCATCCAGAGCATTGAATGTTAACCCAGTTTAGTAACTTTTTACAACTACTTGAGTTTCAGGAACACATTCAGAAATCTTCCCTTTTTTTCTGTAGTTTTTGTACAATTAGGAGACTCAGGAAGGTAAGACTGACAATTTTAGATAAAGACAGACTGAGGTTTGAATCTGATTGTATCACATAAGAGTTGTGTGATCTTGGCCCAGTTACTTAGTGTCCCTGATTTTCAGAGTCCGTATCATCTCTATGTCTATGTGAATATCTATATCTACTAAAATCAGGATAATAATTCACAAAAATCATATTGTACATTGTGAAAGAGCACATACCTTATAAAGAAGAATATATATGTAACATACTATAATGGTCACCCATGGGGAATGGGGAAGATTGAGAGTGGGCTCTGGGGTTAAAAGTGAACAAATAAGAGAGGCTCTTAAAAGGACCAGGGAGTGATAAGGAATGCCTTTGTGGTGTGATGAACTCCACCTTCTGTATTGGAGATTACAACAAGACAAAATAATGAAATGTTTGCATAGTGGTCTTCACATTTGGTAACTGCCTTTTTGTACTTCTTTCTCTTTATGTGACAAGTATCTTTACATGTCTTCCTTCAGAATAATTTTTAAGATATTTTTCTAGTTCCTTTTATAAAATATATGGCATTAAATGATAAAACCCTAATATTAAGCACTATTTAATTTTGTTTTCTTGTGTTTCCTAAGTAATCCCATGGTGCATTATAGAATGCTTAACATATAGCATAAACTTACATGTGAAGAGATTAAAGTGGTAACTGACACACAGTGAATGCTCAATAAATGGTAGCTTAGATTAATGACTTATGTATCTACTCCCACATTATTTCTCACAACCCGAGCACCCATTCAATACAGAGATACTGAGAATGGGAGATTCTTCATTGCATGCCACTAGAAATCCAAGACTTTAGCTTTAAATTATTCATTCATGAAAATATACTATGGAATTTAGGACTGAGAGAAAAATGATGCTAATCTGAAAACAGTATATCTTGGGGAAAAAGTTCCCCCTCTTTCAGAATAACAATGTTAACTTTACCACATAGTTTTTGTTTATTTATTTATTTTTAGTTTTTTTATATTTTAATTTTCTTGGGTATGTAGTAGGTATATATATTTATGGGGTACGTGACATGTTTTGATACAGGCAAACAATGTGAGATAAGCACATCATGGAGAATGGGGCATCCATCCTCTCAAGCATTTATCCTTTGAGTTACAGACAATCCAATTATGCTCTTTAAGTTATTTAAACATGTACAATTAAGTTATTATTGATTATAGTCACCCTGTTATGCTATCAAATAGTAGGTCTTATTCATTCTTTCTGTACCACCCATCCCCACCTCCCCACCTCAGCCTTGCACTACCCTTGCCAGCCTCTGGTAACCATCTTCCTCCTCTCTGTGTCCATGAGTTCAATTGTTTTGATTTTTAGATCCCACAAATAAGTGAGAACATGCAACATTTATCTTTTTGTGCCTGGTTTATTTCACGTAACACAGTGGTCTCCAGTTCTATCCATATTGTTGCAAATGACTGGATCTCACTATTTTTTACGGCTAAAGAGCACTTCATTGTGTACATGAATCACATTTTATTTATCTATGCATCTGTTGATGGACATTTAGGTTGCTTCCACATCTTATATACTGTAAACAGGACTGCAACAAATATAGGAGTGCAGATATCTCTTTGATACACTGATTTCCTTTACTTTGGGTATATACCAGCAGAAGGATTGCTGGATCATATGGTAGTTCAATTTTTAGTTTTAGTTTTTTTTTTTTTTTTTTGAGGAACCTCCAAACTATTCTCCATAGTTGTTGTATGAATTTATATTCCCACCATCAGTGTACAAGGGTTCCCTTTTCTCCACATCCTTGCCAGCATTAGTTACTGCCTGTCTTTGGAATAAAAGCTATTTTTAACTAGGGTTAGATGATATCTCATTGTAGTTTTGATTTGCATTCTTCTGATGATCAACTTTACCACATAGTTTTTATATATACAAGGTGTTACGCTTTGAGCTAACGACATAACTGCTTAATAAATCAGCTTCTCCATATATAAGATGACAGTTGAGGAAAAGTAACGATACAAGTGAAATATTTAATTCAGTGCCTGACACAGAGCAAGCAAGTGAAAAATATTAGGTAATATTATTAGTGTAGTTCCACACCTTGGAACTTGGCTATAGCCATAGAACTAAGTAAAATTATGAAGGTTCAGAAACTATAAGTATAAATTTGCTTTGGTGATCACATTACTTCTATTAGGTATTTTTGTTAGTAGTTGCTATGGTGTGAATGTTTGTGATCCTAGTATTCATATGTTGAAATCCGAACCCCCAAGTTTATAGTATTTTGAGGTGGGAACATTTAGGAGTTGATTAAGTCACCAGGGTAGAATCCTCATGAATGGCTTTAGTGCCATTATAAAAAAAAAGAGGCCTGCGGGAGCTTGTTTACCCCTTCCACCGTATGGGGACACAGCAAGAAGGTACAATCTACAAAAAAGAGGTAACCTTAGCAGACATCCAATCAGCCAGTGCCTTCATCTTGGACTTCTCATTCTCTAGAACTGTGAAAAAATATTTATAAGCTGCCCAGTCTATAGTATTTTGATATAGCAGCCAAACAGACAAAGATAGTAGATTTTTAAAGCATACATTCACTGACTGTTTTAACAATCCCCCCTTTTCTTTATATCTTTTTTTGAGTTTTAGAGCAATATTCACAACTATATTTTGAATGTATAGTAATATATTCCCATTCTCATTTATCCCTGGGTTGAAGATTTATATCTCCCTTTTTCCAAAAGCACTGGAGGCAGCAAGCTACAGGAAGCTTATGCATTTTTACAGGATACGAAGTGCAGAAAGACATTAAACATAAAATAGTATTGCCTACATCTAAAAGAAGCAGAAGGAATAAGTGCTTGCAAATAGCAGATATGAGCAGAAAACTTAAATCCAAATTTAGTATCCCAATTTAGCTTCTAACTACTGACAATACAAGAATAACATGATTTCAGAGTTTGCATTTTTCTGACACAAGTCGTAGAGACATCGTTTTTGGGGGGTGGGGGGAGAAGTCAGTGATTTCATAATCTATTACCGCATACACATATTTTATTTTGCAGAGAAAATAGAAATTTTTAGCTAATGTACCTCCCAACTTTTACTCCCACCCAGAACTTTAAAATTAACTCTAAGCTCTGCCTTAATTTGCTCTTCGCTCTGAGGAAAAAGTGCTTCTGCTGTAATTTCAGGCTAATCTTCCCACCTCTGGATAGGATCTCATCTGCCCTCCTCCTTAGAACATGGCTCCATTACATGCTTCTTTTCCCTCTATCATCTTCTTTATCTGTATCTTAAAATAAAACTTCTCTCTAAAACTAGTTTTGCCAAGGTTATTGATAAATTATACACTGTTAAATTCAAGGAGTACTTTCATACCTTATTTTGCTTAATATCTTGAAAGTGATTATCTTGCCTTCTATCATAGTCTGTTTTCTGCTGCTATAACAACACACCAGAGATGGTGTAATTTATAAAGAACAGAAGTTTATTTAGCTCTCAGTTCTGGAGGCTGGAAAGTCCAAGAACATGGCACCAGCATCTGGCAATGGTCATCCCATGGCAGAAGGCAGAAGTGAGCATGTAAGGCAGAGAGCGAATGGGGACCCAACTTATCGTTTTATCAGAAGCCCATTACTGTAATAATGGCATTAATCCATTTATGAAGGCAGAGATCTTATAACCTAATCACCCCTTGAAGTTCCTATCTCCCAATACCATTACATTGGCAGTTAAATTTCAACATGAATTTTGGCAGAGACATTTAAACCATAGCACCTTCCTTCTTGACATTCTCTCTTTCTTGGATTATGGAACACAACTTTCTTTTGGTTCCCTCCCATCTCTGTGATGGTGTACCTTCTTTCAGGGAGTCTTTTCCCTCCACTCATCCTCAAAATCTTAACGATTTTCAGTATTCTAAATTTAACTCTTTCTTTTTTCCCTCCTGTGTAACCTCTTCCACTTGTGAAGCTTTACCTATTACAAGCAGCTAGCAGAGAATGATGTCCAAATCAATATTACTAAACCAAATTCTTCTTGTCTGTTGACCCACAGACTCAGCTACTGCCTGAGCTTCTTCTTGAGGAGGTCCCCTTAGCAAGGAAAACTTAGTGCGTCTAAAATTCAACACATCTTCATTCGCACATGCTCCCAACTTTTCCCTTCTCTTGTGTTAATTTTGCTTGGTGAGTGGCAGCACCTCAGGCCACTTATTCTCCAGGCCAGTGTAGTACACCAGGAGTCACTATGGTTTGAATGTCTCTGCCAAAATTCATTTTGATATTTAATTACCAATGTAATAGTATTGGGAGATGGGACCTTCAAGAGGTCATTAGGTCATAAGGTCTCTGCCTCCATGAACAGATTAATGCCGTGGCATCTCCTTACTCTGACTTTACAAATCTAGTTCTCCAGTAATACCAATAGGCCCTTCTTCTGTCACACTTCCCAAGAGCTATCTCCACTATGACTGCTTACATTAAGGCCCTCATGATCTCTTACAGAAATGTTTATTGCAATTGCCTCTTAACCAGGGTTATCATCCATACTTACTCCCTTTAACTGATTATCTAAACTACTTCCAGAGCCAAAGATGTAATTTAAAAATTATTTTACTATGCTTAAAACCTCTTATTGTTTCTACATTGCTTTTAGAATTCACCCCAAACAGTTACTATGGCTTACAAAATGATTCAGAGTCTGACTTCTGGTTACTTCTGTCGCACCTAACAAGTTTCTACTCCATACTTTATACTACAGGCTCAAACACCCAGAAAATTTGCAGCAGCCTAAGTGTACTCAGAGGATTCACATTCCTTACACTTTTCCCCTTAGTGTTCTACCTGCCAAACACACCTGTTTCTGCCACTGTTCATCCAGTAGTTTTGATAAACATCAGCACTTTCCCTTCTCTTAAGTTCTCCCTTTCTCCACTTCTTTGTCCCTAACTTCTACTTGTGTTTCAAAGCTTGCTGTGGAATCACCTCTCCTGAGAAGACTTCCCAGATCTATTCACATACTCAAAACCAAATTTGCCACCTGTTTTTAAAAATTTTAATATTATTTTAATGGCAGGACACAATAAATAGACACTCAGGCAAAAGCAGAGCTTGTTGCCACTTAAAGATCCAAATGAATTAGAGCTGCCATGCAGGGCTATACACTGAGTTATACCTGGGGCTAGGGTAACAGCAAGCTAGAACTGGAGGAGGCAGCTTATGTATGGTAACAAGGTAGGGCAGGCTAAGTTTCACCATCTATCTAAGGATTGGGAATAATTCCACAAGCCCAAGGATAGTGATATTATTCATGGGTGTTAGGTATCTAGGAAACTCTGGCAGTTGGATATGTGTGTGTTGCATCCCAGGATTGTTAGATTCCCACCAAGGTAAGTAGTTGGGGTGGGGTCTAGCAAACTGCCTGTGAAGGGGAATTAAGGTTTTTAGCCATGATTCAAAACTGGATCAGGACAGCACTTTTGAAATATTATAATACATCACCACATAGAGCCAGGATGTATCTCTAAAATAGAGCTTTTCCCAATGGGTTATAAAGCTTTCTCTTTTTGTGTGTCTCTCGCACTATACTGTAATCTCTTCTATATTCTCAATACCTAGAATGTGACTGAAATAAAGCATTTAATTTTGTTAAATGGCTATTCATTCAGTGTTCAAAATATAAAGGTCTTTGCAATTAGTTATGCTTTGTTTATAAATAGGAGCATATAGTCTCTCTTGTGAACGTCTTCCCTTAATTTGATAAGAGGAATTATATAATACATGGCTTTGGCTCCTAGGAACCCCAACACTAAGTTGAAGGCTTAACTTCAGGTTTTCTACTGAGTCTATATTCCTAATTTAACTATCATCTAGACCCTACTTCACAACATGGTTCTTGTTTTCTTCAATGATTATTTTTGTACTTTTTCCCCTCCTTTTAAACCTTAGCATTATTTATTCTATTGTAGATATGTTTTAGACTGCACACTGCCTCAAATCATATTTGGAAATAAATGGAATATAAATGTAGTAAAAATAAATTCAAGCTTAGATTTATCACCTGGTTCCTTGCAAAAAACCAACAAGTGACATGATTAACAATAGTTCAAACTTCAGGGCCGGGTGTGGTGGCTCACACCTGTAATCTGATCACCTTGGGAGGCCGAGGCAGGTGGATCATGAGGTCAGGAGTTCGAGACCAACCTGGCCAACATGGTAAAACCCCATCTCTACTAAAAATGTGAAAATTAGCAGGGCATGGTGGTATCCACCTGTAATCCCAGCTACTCAGGAGACTGAGGCAGGAGAATTGCTTAAGCCCAGGAGGCAGAGGTTGCCGTGAGCCGAAATCATGCCACTGTACTCCAGACTGGGCAACAGAGTGACATTCTGTCTAAAAAGAATAAAATATAAAATAAAAACCTTGAGATTTACCTAAGATATAAACCTGCTATTCAGTTGGGTGGTTTGCGTGTTGGTCTTTTGAAATTCTGAGTCTTTCTGTCATTGCCAGGACACAAGAGAGATGGAGCACGACAGGAGGATGAACCCTGGACACCACACCATAGAAATAGGTAGAATGCCTAGGGCTTCCCAGGACCTAGAGCCTGGTGCTGAGAGGCCACTTCATAAAGCCTAGAGCCTGGTGCTGAGAGGCCACTTCATAAAGCCTAGAGCCTGGTGCTGAGAAGCCACTATTATTAATGACAGTCAAGGGGAAAACTGTGGTTTGAGTCCGGGATATCATTTCCTATCAGAATAAGAGCAAGGAGAGGACACACTATATATGTACAAGGACTGAGGCCACCATTCAGAAGTTCAGGCTGAACACCAAATCCTAAGCCAGTATACATAAATTCAGAAAATTAGTTTGAAAGATGATATGGTTAGGCTTTGTGTCCTCACCCAAATCGCATCTTGAATTATAATCTCCAAAATCCCCACGTGTCAAGGGAGAGACCAAGTGGAGGTAATCGAATCATGGTGGTGGCTTCCCCCATGGTGTTCTCATGACAGTGAGTTCTCACAAGATCTGATGATTTTACAGGTGTTTGATTATTACTCCTGCATCCACTGTCTTTCCTGCTGCCTTGTGACGAAGGTGCCTTGCTTCTCCTTCACCTTTTGCCATGATTGTAAGTTTCCTGAGGCTTCCCAGCTATTCTAAACTGTGAGTCCATTAAACCTCTTTCTTTTGTAAACTGCACAGTCTCGGGCAGTTCTTTCTAGCAGTGTGAAATCAGACTAATACAAAAGGCATGGAAGAAGTGGTGTCAACAAGTATAAACCCAAGTTAGGATTAAAAGTTGAGCTAAAGACGAGCAGGAAGCAGATTTTCATCTCTGACATTGAAGGCTTTTCAGGGAACATCACTTCAGTAATCATAAATAAGAAATATAACCATCGACCTCACCGTCAAGACTGTGTATCTCCTTCCCCTGCAGGCTTGCTAGTGTGAGTGGGCAAAGACTGTTAGGATATGGAACATTCCCTAGGGAGGGAAGGTCTCCTCAAGACTCAGGCTTTGGATTGACATCTTAATAAGAAGCTGAGCAAGCATGGTCTAAGTACTCTGCCTTGAGACTTAACTTTAACCCAGAGATTCACATTCTAGAATTGAGATAATAGTAATTTGCAGATAATTTTGGCTATGTCCATTAGTAATAATAAATTACCCTGACTTTAAAAACTATTATCTCAAATCCACACAACAAATAAAGGTCGAAATACTATTATCCTCATTTTAAAGATACTGAAACAGGGTTACACAGAGGTTAATATTATAGCTGTGGAATCACAGACTTGGGTTTATAGCCCCACAGATTACTGCTCTTCAACCAATAAACATCATAGGGAAGTGTATTCAAGTGTGTTTTATACTTTTTGAAGGGAAAAAAAAGATGGATAGACAGTTGGGTACATCTGCCATGCAATCTTTGCTAAAATTCTTTCTTCCAGGCTATAGGATATGGTAATTTAAGTCTTATTTTATCCCAAGTTTGGGAGTTTATGAAGATTCTCTCTGTTTCCTCTTGGAAAATAAAAAGTTGGCTCATTCTGTACACTCCCCCACTGGTTTTGTCTGGACTGCAGTGGGTTGGCCTTCTGTCTGGGCAGGAATACAAGTCTGAATCTTAAGCTTTCACAACGGAATGTCAACCTTGTCTCCCCAGTGTCTGGTGTGTAAATCTTATGGCTCTCACTTCAATCAACAATATAGAAATTCTGCACTACAGGTCTGTGTTAGAGGATTTGACTGTGAACTGAATGGGAGCCAGCATCCATCCAAATCTCCCTTAAGACATCCGATATACAGAGTGCATAGCAGAAAGATCATAAGCCTTGGCATCAAGAAGCTCTAAGTTAGAATCCCAGCTTTGCACCTGCTAGCTGTGTGAATGTGGGGATGTTGTTAAATGATAACAATGGCTAATATTTATGGAGTACTTGTTATCTATAGGAGCACAGTGTTAAGCACATTACATCTACTGTTACATTTAAATTTTATGAAACCCTATGAGGTGGGAGATATTGTTGTCACCATTTTACCATTGTGAAAAAAATGAGACTTAGAAAGTTTAAATAACTTAACAAAGATCACTCACCTTGTAAGTGGTAGATCCTGAATATGTCTTTTGAGCACAGATGACCAATTGAATCCAGTTGTACTAAAAGAAACAAGCAAACAAAAGTCATGCCTATGGAAAAGTAGGTTGCTTGGATTTTATTGTTAAAGCTTTTTAAGGAAGGGAAAGACACCAATTGAAATATAAACAGTTGTGTTAAAAGCATTGCAGTGTGTTGCAGTGTTGTGTGAAAATGAGTTAGGTATATATAGAATCAAGGAGCCTGAGAAAACCATTATTGCATTAAGATGGAACTAGTGAAAAATTCTGGCATTTTGGGTAATGATAATAATCAAGGACTGAATGCTAAGGAACTGCAGTCCTTTTCCTATGAAAAAGTTTTACATAGACCATATAAAATTTTATAGTTAGATTTTTTCACAAAAATTTAAAATTAGCTTTATCAAAGTCAATACAATAATTTGAGTATGCATTCAAGGTGCAAGTTCTGAAACTTTGCTACATTGTTTAATCATAACCCAAAGATTAATAATAAAAAACAGGTTCCATGACTTATTTGTATTTGGCATTGTTTAAAATTTGATTTGAAGGTTTTTATGGTTTAAAATTTGATTTGACGGTTGTATGGTTTTGAATTTGTTAAAACCTTCATCATGTTGGTTCTCAGCAAATGCGATTCATGGATTATAAACCAATAGCATGAAAGGTGCCTTGGCCTGTTCTGCTTGGTCATAATCCCAGCGCCCACATTCATTTATTTTAGAAGTGAATATAGTATGTTACTCAAACTTTTAATAATTGCAGTGGAATGGTTTGACAGATTTCCTGCTTCTAACATTTTCATATTGTATGTCAGGAAAATGTTCAAGATTTCTATGTACCTCCTGGATTCAGGGGACAAATATAAATTTATTTTTATACTGAGCCAATTAATTAGGCCTCTTTTGTCTGCAGAGGATGACCTGATTTCTACAACTCACATGTTAAAAATTATTTAAGTTTGAAAACAGTCCAGTTTCAATCTGGTCTTATTTCCAAAAAAAAAAAAAAATGATTTAATAATATCTTATTTCTCATTATAACTTTTATGAGACCCCATGGTGTAAGAACTACACTATTTCATCTCTTAGTATTTCCATGAGACTAGTGAAGCTTTTGCTAAGTGCCATATCACATACATACCAGAACAGTGGATTAAAACTAGGAAGAAAAACTGTGTATTAGGCCTCTGCAGCCTTACTCCACAGTGTGGAAACAGCCCTGCCTTTGTTACACAGTTGATTAAGCTCCTGGTATAAGGAATTTAAACTTGTATGGAATCGTTGAACTACAAAATTTAAGATGTGGAAGAATAGGCTTCCTTCGTTCCAGTGACTGACATATTTGCTAACCCTTCTTGTAACAAGCATAAATTAATAAGTGCAGAATCTCAAATTCAGTAGGATACATCTTGCATTGGAAGCAAAAATTATGAGATCAAGAATAATTGATATTCCATGTGACCCATTAAAACAGGTCTTATTTAAGGCAATACTATTTATAATTGTATCTCTTTTAAGTAGGCTAACCTGAATGTAGGCACCCTTTTTTGCACTTTACAGCAAAACTGAGCAATTCCCTCAACCATCCCGATCAGAGGACCTTGAACTGAGAGCACATGTTTAATGATGCCCGGACTAGCTATTGATTAAACACTGACAATGTTCAGAGGAATTGAGAATCAAAAAGCTTCCCCCATGGCCAGCTCTGCCATGCTCACTTCTTAATAGGTGGCAAAGGAGGATTCTAAATGAGATCTGCGCCCTGCGCATCCTCAGAACTCCACAGGCAGTGGGATTAATTTCTGCTTTGCAGTTTTTTGGAACTACTATGTCTAAAATGTCCATCCTTCTCCAGAATTTACTACAGATGTCCCTTCCTTTTTATTTTTTTATTCCTCTTCTTTGAAGAAAAAAAGTTTTCATATGAATTTAAAGCATAGAACAATATCCTTTCAAATGTGGAATGAATTAAAAGCTCACTGTTAATTACTATATAAACAAATAAAAGAACAAATCCTGGAGAGTAATTCAGTCTGAAATATCATTCTCTAAATAAAACAAACAACAATATAAAAAAAGGCTAAAAGAAAATGAAAAGAAGAAAGGTTTCAGACAGAACGAATATTCTCATTGGCATTGCTCCGTTGAGTTGGTTACTGCCCAGAGGCACAGATATTTTTAGGATATTCTTTTGTCTGGTAGGAGATTATGCCCAGAACTGTGAAGTAAGGCTGTTTCTACACTTAAAAAAAATGTAATTTCCAATGGTGGAACCACCCAGCTGTTTTACCTTCAACAAACATTGATGGAACACCTAGAGGGTGTCAGGCACGTTGCTTGGTACTTTCTCTTTTAAAGTTATTTAATCCCTCCAACAATCCTGTGAAATACTCATTATAATCCTTTTAAAGATGTGAAAACTGAAGCTCAGAGGAATTAAATAAATCCTCTATTATCAAACAATCAGTAAATAGGTGAGAGCAAAGTCACACTGCTAGAAACTGTCAGAACAAGGATTAAAATCCAGATATCTTGATTAATATTATATTGGATAATTACCGTATAATACCTTCCTTGGCTTAATAATTCACATTTAATGAAAGGTTCTGTGGAAAACTCAGATTTTTTTTAAATCGTTGTTTGCTCTTTTACTATTTTATTTCTGATTTTCTAAGGATTATATCCTTAGGGTGAATTTTTTTTTAATTACAAAAAAGGATAAATAAGGATAGAATAAAGCAACCATAATCCCACCACTCAGGAGCAACCATTGTTAATATTGCACTTATTTTGTTCCAGCGTTTTGTCTACATATTTGTTTCTTCATAATTGAAACTATGCTACCTTTTTATATATTCATATAGACACAGAACACATATTTTACATTCACGCGTGCTTCTCAATATACATTAAACTAAAATTATTTATTAAACTCACTATAATGGTGGTAAATACCTTTTGGTATGTATTTATTTATATAGTCATGTATATCATGGTATCTTTTTATTCTCTTCTAATCAATATAGATATTAATTTTAATTTGCATATATCATTTAGATATTTTGTTTCCTTGTGATGATTTTAACCAAAGGGATTAAAGTTTAAAAGAGTTAAAATAATAGATCTTAAAAAATGTTGATACCTATTGTCAAAATGTTTTTCCAAATTTTAAGACAATTTATTGATCCATCGTCACTATATAATACTTCCTGTCTTATCCTCACTGGCATCAAGTTTTTCTTTGTCCCTTTCAGTCTTTACTAATTTGATAAGTAAAATTATGTATATTCTTTTAAACAAATTGGCACTTGTTTCAGTAAGTGCCAATTCTAAAAATGCATTCATCATTTGTATATCCTTTTATGAGTTTGCTGCTAAGGTACTTTGCCTGATTTTTTTCTTAATCGTGAATTTCATGTTTTAGAAAGTTTACATGTAAATTACATATTATATAATATGTATAACTTTATAAAGCAAGCATAACAATTCTCTGTCATCTTTGCTACAAACATGTTGTTATGGTTTGCTATTTTTTAATTGAGCTCATATTTAAGCCATTTTTTTTAAGCATAAAAGCAATATAGGGAGTGAAGTCACCAAGATGGTGGAATAGAAGGAAATGTGCTCATGTTCCATGACAAAAGTAAGAATTCTGTACCTATCTACAGTCAAAAGTTTCTCTGCAGGAGTTTTAGGATTCAGATAGGAGTTTCTGAGACCCTGGTGAAGCCCAAGACCTAGAAGGGTCATTTTGAGAGGACAGACCAGCACTTAGCTGGCTGATCTTCCCACTTGCTCCCAAGTTCCAGCCCAGAAATGGCCTAGTCCCCCAAGGGGGTTTGCTACAGCCACTTTTGGCCTTGAGTCTGCAACCAAAGCCATCTGCCAAGAGGTCTAGAAAGAATCACACATACTAGTGCCTTGGTGGGAAGGTTTGCTGATATTGCTTTTGGCAGTGAACCTGAAAGTTGCCCTGTGGCTCTGTTCCAATACTCCTTGTCTAACGTCTCAGCTCAGAGGTTCTTGCACAAGGACCTAGAAGGGGGATGCCTATATCTCACAGCCTGGAATTCTGCTGAATCTCTCTGATGGGATCTCCAACCTTTATTGCATAGCAGATCCCAAGGGGTCCCAGTCTCAGCACTAGCCCCTCTCAGTGCAATTGGGGAACTCTCCAATCTGTGCTGAGGCCTGCTAGGAGATACCTGTCTGCGCCAACAAGACAGGCTCTCCAATGACTTCCCACAGCAGGTCTCAAGGGGGCCCAGTCTTAGCTCTAGTGCTTCTTGCTGCAGTTGGGGAAAAATCCCATCTGTACAGCAACTTGCTAAGTGGCACACACCCCTCTGAGTCAATGATACCAGGCTCACTAGACACCCCCACAGCAGACTCCAAGGAAGCCACTCTCAGCTCCAGATTCTCTTGTTTCAGTTCAAGAATTATCCCGTCTGCACTGAGACCTGCTGGGAGATGTGTGCCTGTCTAAGCCAATGAGATAGGGTCTCCAGATTCTGTCCTACAACAGATCATGAAGGGGCCCAATCTCAGCTGTGGACCCTCCTGCTGAAGATGTACTCTCTGTACAAAGAGTACAGAAACAGGCTGGGAGGTATACACATCTGGGCCACAGGGGCAGTCTCCTGGACTCAGATCCCAGCCATCTCTACACAGCCCTAGTACTCTCCTTGGGTCTTCCCCAGCTCCATTTAGCCAGAAAGCCGCATCAAAATTGAAGCCCTCATGAGACTTGTGACAAACTTGGGCATAGAACTTCCTCTAGCGTTGGGACAGATGCAGTGATCACAGCCTCTGAGAACATAAGAGTCAGGCCGCTTAGAATTTCTAGAAGGCCTTCTGAAGAAAAACAGATACAAACAAATCCAGATTGCAAAGACTGAAATAAATACCTTATCTTTCAATGTGGAGGTATTGTCACAAATCAAGAACATTTAATATGACCTTACCAACTGGACAAAATAAGACATCAGAGGCCAACCATAAAGTAATGAAGATACATTAACTCTCAGACAAAGAATTCCAAATAGCTGTTTCAAGGAAACTCAGTGAACTAAGGAAGAACAAACAAACAACAACAACAAAAATTTTTGAAAAAAAATAACAGAGATATTGAAGTAATTTTAAAAGTCAAACAAATCTTGGAGGTTCAAAATATAATCAATGAAATAAAAAATACAGTGGAGAGCACCAACAGCAGAACTGATCAAACAGGAGAAAGAATAGTGAGCTCAAAACAGACTATTTAAGAATACACTGTAAAAGGAGAAAAAAGAATGAAAAGGAATGAAAAAAACTTACAAGATCTATGGGACAAAATCAGAAGATAAAATGTTTGGGTTATTGGAGTTAAAGAGGAAATTGAGAAAGATAAAAGATTAGAAAGTTTATTTGAAGAAATAATAACAGAAAAATTTCCAAACCTGGAGAAAGATATAAATATCCAGGTACAGGAAAGTCAAAAGTCACCAATCAGATTCAACCCAAATAAACATATGCCAAGAGATATCCTAATCAGACTCTAAAAAATCAAAGACAAAGAGACGATCCCTCAAGAGAAAAGCAAATAATATATAAGGGTGATCCAGCATGCCTGGCAGCAGACTTCTCAGCAGAAATCTTACAGACCAGGAAGGAGTTAGATAAAATATACAGAGTGCTGAAGGAAAAAAAATAAAAAATAAACTATGAATACTGTATTGAGCAAAGCTATCTTTTATAAACATACGAGATATAAATGCTTTCCCAGATGAACAAAAGCTAAGGGAATTTATCACTACCAGAACATTCTTACAAGAAGTGCTAAAGGAAATTCTTTAAACTGAAAGAAAAGGATGTTAACATGATTGTTATACTAATATTGTAATTATGGTATGTAAACCACTTAAATCCTTCATAAGAAGACTAAAAGACAAAACTATTAAGATAATAGTAACTACAACAATTTTAAAGAGATGGACAATACAAAAATGTAAATGGTGACAACAAAAATTTTAAATATGAGAGGACAAAGAAGTTAAAATGTACAGAGTTTGTTTGTGGTGTCATTTTTGCAATCAAAAAGTTAAGTTGGTATCAGTTTTAAATAACTTGTAATAACTACAGAATGTTTTTTCTAATTCTCGTAATAATGTTTTTTTCTAATTATCATAATAATTACAAAGCAAAAACCTGTAATACATACACTAAAAAAAAAAAATTAAAACATATTACCAGAGAAAATCACTTAGCCACAATGGAAAATAGTAAGAAAGAAAGGAGTTAAAAATAAACAACTATAAAACAAGAAACAAAATGGTAGTAGTAAACATTTACCAATCCCTAATAACAATGAATGTAGAAGAACTGAATTCTCTAATTAAAAAACATAGGGTGACTGAATTAATTAAAAAACACGACTCAACTATACACTGTCTTCAAGAAACTCACTTGACCTCTAAAGACACACATAGACTGAAAGTGAAGGGATGGGAAAGGGTATTCCATATAAATTAAAACCAAAAAAGAGCAAGACTAGCTATACTTGTATCAGATAAAATAGATTTTAACTCAAACACTAAAAAGAGACAAAGAAGGTCATTATAGAATGACAAAGGAGTCAATTCAGCAGGAGTACATTACAATGTACATATACCCAACACTGGAGCACCCAAATATATAAAGCAATAATAGATCTAACAGGGAGAGAAAGACTGCAATACAATAATAGTAGGGGATTTCAACACTCGACTTTCATCAATGTACAGATCACCCAGGCAGAATATTAGCAAAGAAACATTGAAGTTAAATTATACTCTAAACCAAATGAACCCAAAAGACATTTACAAAACATTTTATCCAATTATTTCAGAATACATTCTTCTTATTAGTACCTGGATCATTCTCCAAGATAGAATATATGTTAGGCCACAAAACAAGTCTCCACACAAAATCATATTAAGCATTTTTATAGACACATCAGAATAAAACTAGAAATCAATAACAAGAGGAACTTTGGAACTATAAAAGTATATAAAAAGTAAACAACATGCTCCTGAATTATCAATGATTCAATGAAGAAAACAAAAAGAAAATTTGAAAATTTCTTGAAACAAATGAAAATGGAAACACAGCATACCAGAGCCTATGGGATCCAGCAAAAGCAGTACTATGAGGAAAGTTTACAGCAGTAAATGCCTATACTGAAAAATATAAAGATTTCACATAAACAACCTACCTATACCTCAGAAGCCTAGAAAAGCAATAGTAAACCAAACCCAAAATTAGTAGAAGAAAAGTAATAATAAAGATAAAAGCAGATATAAAACAATTGAGAATAGAAAACAATATAAAATCTCTATGAAACTAAGTTCATTTTTACGAAAAGATCAAACAAAACCGACAAAATTTTAGCTATCCTAATTTTAAAAAGAGAAGATATCAATAATTAAATCAGAAACAAAGAAGGAGATATAGCAACTGATACCACAGAAATACAAAGAATTATTTAAAACTGTTATGAATAATTACATGCCAACAAATTAGAAAACCTAAATGAAAAGGATACATTTCTGGACACTTAAAATCCACTAAGATTGGACCATGAAGAAATAGAAAACCTGAACAGACCAACAGTGACTAACAATATCAAAATGGTAATAAAAAGTCTCCCCTCAAAGAAAAGCCCAGGACCAAATGGATTCACTGCTACAGTTTAAAATCATTTAAATAAAACTAACACCAATATGATAAAGGCCATATATGATTAATTCACCACTCAAACTATTTTACAAAATTGAAGAGGAGGGAACACTTCCAAACTTACTCTATAAGGTCAGCATTCCCCTGATACTAAAACCAGACAAGGCCACAACAACAACAAAAGTAATGGGCAATATCCCTGATAAACATAGATGCAAATATTCTCAACAAAATACCAGCAAACCAAATTCAACAACACACTAAAAAGATCATTACCATGATCAAGTGAGATTCATCCCAGGAATGGTTCAACATACAGAAATCAATAAATGCAATACATCACATCAACAAAATCAAAGATAAAACCATATTATCATTTCACTAGATGCTGCAAAGGCATTTGATAAAATTTAACATCCTTCATGATAAAAGTTAACAAATTGAGCACAAAAAAAAAATATTGCAACACAGTAAAGGCCATATATGACAAAGCCACTGCCAATGTTATGCTGAATTGGAAAAATTGAAAACCTTTCACTAAGTTCTGCAACAAATAAGAATACCCCACTTTCACTACCTTTATTTCACATAGTACTAGAACTTCTAGCCAGAGAAATTATGCAATAGAATGAAATAGAAGGCATCCAAATAAGCAAAGAGGAAGTAAAATTATTCTAGTTTGCAGATGACATGGTCTTTTATATAGAAAAATCTAAAGACTCCAGCAAAAAAACAGCTCTTAGGACTGATAAATGAATTCAGGAAACTAACAGGATATAAAATCAATGTACAAAAAACTAGTAGCATTCTATACGCTAAGAGCAATCAATATGTAAAATAAATCAACAAAGTAATCCCATTTACAATAGCTACAAAAAATAAAATCTCTAAGAATAAATTTAACCAAAGAAATAAAAGATCTCTACAAGGAAAACTATAAAAGACTGATGAAATAAATTGAAGAAGACACAAAAAAAATTGGAAAGACATCTCATGTTCATGGCTTGAAATAATTAATATTGTTAAAATCTCTGTGCTACTCAAAGTGATCTAGAGATTTAATTCAGTCTCTATCAAAATTCCCCTGACTTTCTTCACAGAAATAAGAAAAACAATCATAAAATTCACAAGTAACCAGAAAAGACTCTGAATAGCTAAAGCAATTCTGAGAAAAACAGAACAAACCCAAAAGCTGGAGGCAGCACATTATCTGATTTCAAAGTATACTACAAAGCTTTAATAGCCAAAACAGCATGGTACTATCATAAAAACAGACATACAGAACAATGGAAGAGAATAGAGAACTCAGAAATAAATCCACACTTAGAGTCAACTGATTAGCAAGAAAGGTGCATTTGGGAAAGGAGAGCTTGTTTAATAAATTGTGCTGGGAGGCCGGGCGCGGTGGCTCAAGCCTGTAATCCCAGCACTTTGGGAGGCCGAGACGGGCGGATCACTAGGTCAGGAGATCGAGACCATCCTGGCGAACACGGTGAAACCCCGTCTCTACTAAAAAATACAAAAAACTAGCCGGGCGAGGCGGCGGGCGCCTGTAGTCCCAGCTACTCGGGAGGCTGAGGCAGGAGAATGGCGTAAACCCGGGGGGCGGAGCTTGCAGTGAGCTGAGATCCGGCCACTGCACTCCAGCCTGGGCGACAGAGCCAGACTCCGTCTCAAAAAAAAAAAAAAAAAAAAAAAAAAAAATTGTGCTGGGAAACTGGATATCCATATGCAGAAAAATGAAACTAGATCCTCATCTTTCACCATTTACAAAACTCAACCCAAAATGGATTAAAGACTTAAATCTAAGACCTGAAACTTGATACTACTAGAAGAAAACATTGGGGTAATGCTACAGGTCAATGGCCAGGGCAAAGATTTTCAGGGACAGACCTCAAAAACACAGACAACACAAACCAAAATTCACAAATGGGATTACATCAAACTAAAAACCATCTGCAGAGCAAAGGAAGTAACGAACATAGGAAAGCAACAACCTACTGAATGGGGAAAAGTTGCAAACTATCTACCCAACAATAGATTAATAATCAGAATATATAATGCATTAAAACAACTCAATAGCAAACACCAAATAATCCAATTAAAATATGGTCGAAAGACTTGAATAGACATTTCTCAAAAGACATACAAATGGCCAACAAATTTATGAGGAAATGCTAAACATTAATCATCAAGGAAATGTAAATCAAAACCAAAAAGAGATATCATCTCACCCCAGTTAGAAAAGCTATTATCAAAAAGACAACAACAAAAAAATCAGATGCTGGCAAGGATATGGGGAAGAGGAACACTTATACAGTGTTGCTGGCAATGTAAAGGAGTATAGCCATCATGGAAAACACTAGGGAGGTTCCTCAAGAAAATAGAACTACTGTATGATCCAGTAATTCCACTGCTGGGTACATCCAAAAAAAGGAAATTGTTATATTGAAGAGATATTTGTATTCTCATGTTTATTGCAGCACTATTCACAATAGTCAAGATATAGAATCAGCCTCAGTGCCACTCATTGAATAAATAGATAAAAAATGTGGTATGCATAGACAATGGAATATCATTCAGCTATGAAAAAGAAGGGACTCCTGTCATTTGCAGCAACACGGAAGGAACTAAAGGTCATTCTGTTAAGTGAAATAAGCCAGGCCTAGAGAGACATATATTGCATGCTCTCACTCATTTCTGGAAGCTAAAGAAAAGTGGATCTCATGAAAGTAGAGACTAAAATGGTGGTTACCAGAAGCTCGGAGGGGAAAGGTGTTGGACATATGAAGAGAATTTGGTTAAAGTTGGATACAAACATACAGTCAGATAGAAGGAATAAGTTATCATATTTAATAGTACAATTGGGAAATTATAGTTAATGATAATTTATTGTATATTTAGAAGGGAATAATTGTAATGTTCTTAACACAAAAGATAAATGTTTGAGGTGAATGATATTTCAATTACCTTGGTTTGATCATTATACACTGCATAGATGTATCAAAATATTGCATGTGCCCCTAAAATATGTACAAATATTATATATCAGTAAAAAATTAAAACACAATATGTATGTATGTGTGTTTATATATGTACAGGTGTTTGTGTATGTTTATATATATGTATGACAATTTAGAATATATAAATTTAAAAAATTTAAACAGGGGAAAAATCATCAACACTACCACTCAGAGTTAGCCACTGTTTTTCATTATACTAGGTGGGAATTAGGGTACTTGGGCCTGGATAGATCTATGGGCCAGAACTACAAACAAATCTAATAAAGATACCATGTACTTCCAGCACTTTTGCTGTCTATCGAAAGAAAAACTTGAGACAAAACAAGAATCAACAGTTCATTTGGGCAAAGAACAATTCATGAATTGGGAAGCACCAAATTGAAAGGAGATTATGGTCTCCACTCTAGTGGCTTAAGCAGCAAGTTTTTATAGGCTGACCACAGAAGCAAAGTAAAGAAGTTGGTTGGTTTATTAGCTACACCTAGGTGTTTACCTGATTTGGCTATGGTTCAGTGGGAGGTCACAGTTAACAAATCAGCTAGTTGATTGTTGTGGTAAGCTGAGGCTTGATTCAGCTTTTTCTTTAATCAGTTACAAGAAATGTCTCCAAGTTTAACTTTTGATTTGCTTACATAAGAGCTCTGGGTACAGAGACAACCTCAAGCTAATGGTGTCTTTCTTATTTGCTTTACTACTGTCTGTCTATCATCACTGTATCACTATAGGGTTGTAAGAGCTTTCCAACTAGGGCTGCATTTCCTCCCTTCTCAGAAGATGACATTGTACCTCAGTCTTCTGGATTGTAATGAAATGTAAAGCAGGTGACTCCAAGGAAAAGAGATGCATCAAAATATTCCAGTTCTCTCTATTATCTAATCCTAACAATGCCACATTTCACAGTCCCTGACATAAATGTTACCTGACAGTGGATTTTCTCAGGGTCCCAGAGCTGGTATAGAAGTTCTTTGGCAGCTGGGCTGGTAAACACACAAGTTTTCTAGCAAGGACGTCCAAAGAACTGTTCAAATAAAGATAAAATTCTGACTTTTTGTCTGATTTTATTCAGGGCAAAAAAATTAAGGACCCATGGTGACATCAACTCAATGTATTTTTAAACTTTGGGACATGTGTAAATAATAATTTCCCTGACATTATGTAGAAATGTATACTAATCGCAAAGAGAAAATTCTGAAGATAATACTTAGACCAGAATGATTATCAATTTTCAAAAAGGACCACTCAGATTATACAGAATTCCCTGTGTTTACTGTACATGTAACAATTTCTTTTTACACGTACAAGCTTCTTAAATTTCTTAAGCAGTTTCTCAATCAATACACATAAGCCTTGAGGAGACAGTGTCCTCAGTCTGTTAATCTCATTTGCTTCCCACAAGGAAGAAAAATGTCAGAGTTGAAGGGTTTGGGGTGTGAGTTAACATATCCTTTTTCTTTTCCAACAGAAACGAAATCCGCCTTTACAGGATTTTTAGAAATTCTTTTTAAAATTTAATACATTAGTCCGTCCATATCCTCAGGGGATTGGTTCTAGTATCTAATCCCTAGATTAGGGATAGATAATCCATAGATATGGATATCCCTAGATTATCGATCCTGGAGTCCCTTATATAAAATGGTGCCGTATTTGCATATAACCTATGCAATCCTTCCGTGTACTTTAAATCACCTCCAGATTACTTATAATATGATGTAAATGCTATGTAAATAGTTGTTCTACTGTATTGCTCAGGGAATAATGACAAGAACAAAAGTCTGTACATGTTCAGTACAAATATAATCATCCATTTAAAAAACATTTTCTCCATTGGATGCAGAACCCAAGGATATAGAAAACTGGCTATATATGTTCTCTTCCTGCCATTATGTATTTTATAAAATTATTTTTAATGACATGTTCTACTTTATATCATTTTAGTGATGATTAACCTGTTTGCGGACTGTTTTGTCTGTTTTCTCTCTGTCTTTTGTATAATGAATAGTCACTTATAAGCACATTGATAGCCAAATCTTTGAATATCTTCAGGGTTATTTCCGTAGAATCAATCAGCACACATAGGATTACTACTACAGAAATAATCCTATTACAAATTGTCCTCCAGAAAGTATCTATTTAAATTTCCATCATCAATATATTAGAAAAATCTGTTCATTTTTGTTTTTTTTTTTATTTTTCACAGAGATGTGAGCTATGTTGCCTTTTTTATGTTCTTCACACAAAACCTATACATTGCCTATTATACTTGTTCCTCAACTTGAGACGGGACTATGTCTGGATAAACCCATTGTAAATTGAAAATACTGTAAGTTGAAGATACATTTTCACAGCCCCTGTACATTTTTGACTTATGATATTTTCAACTTACGATGGGTTTATCCAGATGTAGTCCTATCATAAGTCAAGGAGTGTGCTGAAGGTGTATCACCTTGTCAAGCCAAACGATTGTAAATCAAGCCATGTAAGTCAGAGACTGCCTGTCTTTTATTTTATCATTTTCCCCAATATAATAGGTGTCGTAGGTTGGATTTCCTAGAAAACAGATTCTAAAATTTTTCTACAAGAGGTTTACTGGGAATAACACAAGTGAGGGGTTAGAGAAGCAGGACAAGGCAGGGGGAGAAATAAAACTGCAGCGCAATTTCAACAAGGGCTCTGTTGATCTTTATGAAAACTCAAGAGCTGGGAAGTTGCTTCAAAATCATCCTGCCTTGAATTAAAGGGGGTAGGACTTCACATGCTTGTAACACCCTGCAAGTTGCCCTAGGATGGGTGTGACCTTGGATGAGGAGGCTGTTTTCAGCTGAAGGCAACTCTTGGAGAAAGATTTAGCCATGAGCTGCGTGCTGCCAACAGGGCCGGCACTTGAGAAACGAATGCTGTTCTGAAGAGAGAAATTGAGTGGTGTGCCAGAGCCCTTTCTACAAGAGATCCACTTACTTTCTATAGTAATTAGTGGGAACACTTGTGCCACTCGGATCCACTTACTTTGTATAATAATTACTGGGAACAGCACCTCTAAGATTCTGGTTGGTTTAGTTTTCAGGAAAATTTACAAGAGGAAGGTTAGTGAAGTGAACTACATACAGTCCCAGCCAGTGCATCTAGTCTTGAGGCTGCAACTGACACTAAACATATCTCATTACAAGTCTGTATTTCTCTTACCCTACTTCTATTACTGACTGTTCAGATAGGGCTCACTGAGAAACAGACTGAGATGTGCATACAGGATGTTTACTGAAGCATGTATGCTTTTGGGAACAACACATGTGAGGGGCAGGGAAGCAGAATTGGGCAGAGAGATGAGTTGAATTGAAATACAGTTGCAACAGACCTCATCCAATTCTGTGAGAACTTCAGAGCTGCAACAGCTTTTCAGATTGACCCTACCATGGCACAAGGTAGTGGGACTATATACTCTTGCACTGGATCAGTCATTAGACACAGGCTGTTCTAATATAAGGATAGTGTGGCTCTCTTTAGTTAATGGCATTTCCTAGAGAGAGAAAGTAAGCTGAAATCTGTCGGTTGTCATACCATAGCAGCTGAGGGGGCATTTCAGTCCTGAAATGGAATCTGAGCAACACATCATGGTATCTATTACAATAGTTAAAAATGGCATCTCGGCCTAGCGCAGTGGCTCACGCCTGTAATCCCAGCACTTTGGGGGACGAAGCGGGTGGATCATGAGGTCGAAATATCGAGACCATCCTGGCCCACATGGTGAAACCCCATCTCTACTAAAAATACAAAAATCGGCTGGTGTGGTGGCGTGTGCCTGTAGTCCCAGCTACTCGGGGGGCTGAGGCAGGAGAATCGTTTGAACCTGGGAAGCAGAGGTTGCAGTGAGCTGAGATCATGCCATTACACTCCAGCCTGGCAACAGAGCGAACTCTGTCTCAAAAAAAAAAAAAGAAAAAAAAAAGCATCTCATTATTATTGCGTATTGTTTGATATGTCATTGAACCACATGACTTCTTTTTGAATTGCCAGAATATTTCTTTCATTTTTCTGTGTTAATAATGTTATGTATGTTGAAGATATTTGCTCTGTTTTTCAATTGTCATTCTTTCTTTTATTTTTTAATTTATATGGGTACCTAGTAGGTGCATATATTTATGGGGTACATGAAATACTTTGATGCGGGCATGCAGTGTGTAACTGTTACATCATGGTCGTTGGGTATCTTCGTTTTGTTGATCCATCCATGTTTATATTTTGCATGGTATATTTCCTTCCCTTTTGCATTTCTTTCTACCATTTGAGCTTTAAGAATTCTTTATCCTGATTATAAATAAATACAGATTATTTTATTTAGCAATTTGATAGTTTTACTTTACTATATTTAAATATTTTCTACTATTTGAAATTTATTTTAGTTCATGGTATAAGGCAAGAACATAAATTATGTGTATGTATATGTTTTCTGGATAGTTCAACGATTATCTCAGCACCATTCTTGAATGATCCGTCTCATCTTCAGTGATTTTATGCTTCCAGTATAATATATTCAGTTCTTTATATGCCAGGTTTTGTCTATGCAATAGTCTATTTATCATTAACCTTTTTATACATATGTCAAAAACACATTGCCTGAATTATTGTAGTTTTATAGTATTGCTTACTATCCAGTTGAACTAAGCCACAGTGTGATCAGCTTGTAGATACAGGAGTAGATTATTATTATCTTAGATGCCTAAATTTTTATGCCTTTTTCGCTTATGTGGAAACATCCATTTTTCTTCACTTCTGACCATCTGTTCTATGCATTTTGCCTTTTAACATATGTTTAAATGATGTTTGAAAGTGTCATATTCTTGTCTTCTTTCTTCTCCTCACCACCATTTTCCTTCGCAGATTGGCAACTTTTTAAAACAATCATTGAGCTGCATGTTTCTTTTCAAATTCCTTATCTCTTCTATCCCTGGCCTGAGCACATGGTACAATATAAATAAATATTTTTGAATGTTGAATGAATAAGATTTTAATTTCATTTCTGTGTTATCTCTTTGGTTCTTGATTTCTCTACATTAAAAGTCATATCTAGAATACATCGCAAAGTGGTAGGAAAGTATGAAAAAAATTACATTGAAATACACTGAAATAGCATATGGATATGTACTTTTCATTCTTTTTTTCTAAAGAGAGATCATTCATGAGACTTTCAATATTTAGGGCTAGATTGACTTTCAGGGACATTATAGAGCCTAACTTTGAAGAGCTCAAAATATGGTTGAAAATTTTGGAGCTCGCAGTGAAAAATCTAGATAGTCACTGCTTTTGTTAATTAGCTTTTTATTCTTTCCACACAGGTACTAAGTGAGGAACCAGCTATATAATTTATAGGGACAAGTACAAAAATGAAAAGGTTGGGTTCCTTGTTCAAAATTTATTAAGAATTTCAAGATGGTGATAGCAAAGCATTTAACCAAATGTGAGACCTTTTGCAACTGCATAGTTTGAGCACCCACAAAGCTGGCCCGTGACTAAATACAAACCATATACACTATGCTGGGTATTAGTGCTGCAGTGGGGAGGAAACAAATATGGTTACTTCCCTTGAGGAACTCACAGATTCAATGTAGACAAAAGCAGAAGAGTGACAATTTATTTCCTCAATAGTTCCTTACTATCTTCACTAATTCAAAATTGGTTTTAGAAATTTCACTACTTTGTACTTATTCCCAATCCCCAACATAGTTTTTCAACTGCCATGTCCTTGGATAATCACTTAGCAGAATTTATTAAATGACAACTGTTTGCAGGAAACTATAAACTAGGTGAAAATAAAATTAGAAACTTATTTTTATTATTAATAATATTTCTAATAAAGCAGTATAAAAGCCCTTTGGGAAGGGTATTTTCATATCTGTAGTGGGCATATATGTGCTACAATGTGTAGCAGCAGCTGGAAATTTTTTCTGTCATTACTGAGTTTTGAAAGGATATTTTTCTCAAAATGTGAGAAGCCCTGCCACTAAGGAAGAAATGCATCTTATTAGAATGAGAATGTTGTAGATAATGATTATATGGTTTGTCCTGAGATTTAGATTACTGCATATGTGATGGTTCTCTTTTGGGGAGGGAGATAATGTCAAAATATGTTAGCCAAAGACCTTCAGAAGTAGGTAGGAAATAGGCAGAAATGTATTCCCGTTAGCAATTGATTCCTCAGCATGCTAGTTAAGCCCAAACAAGCACAGGATTTTTTGACATCTGTTTTATTTTGGTTCTTGCCTCTTCCAGCATTCAAGCTGTCAGCTCTTGCTCTGTTAACAATGGGGGCCATGAGCTGAAGTATATTCAGATCACTGATGAACACTACAGGCACTGGTGCCTTCCACACCACCAGCTGACATGAGATGGCAAACACTGTGAAAGGAAGGCACAGTAAGCTCATATTACCTGCTGCAAAGGAACAACATGTTGAGAGCAATAAAACTTTTGCCAACAACATGTACCATTTTGTAAGATTGTGGGTTTGAAAGAATATTTTTCCCCTGCAATCTACTTCATGGATTGCTTTTGATTAACAGCTGTTTCCTTTTATCTCTGAATCCATTGGTGGCTCTAAGTTCGCATTCATTCTCTTTGGAAGGAGGGCACCCGACTATAGCAATATGATTCATGGTGGTGAGCTATGGCAGAATTCAAGAATTTAAAGTGATGTTAAGTATCTCATTGAGTTTATAAAAATCCCAAACAAAGATTTCTGGAAAATGCATAAATGCACAAACTAAGCAGGATGGGTGAGGGCTTTTATTCTCCACTATCAAAATGATTCTTCAGCATCAATATGTATTTTGATACTGAAGACTCATTAGAAACACTGTATATATTCATGGTAGTGTTTTGGATTAAAAATATGCCTTCTCTCTTTTATTTTTATTTAATTAATTAAAATTATCTGAAAAGACTTGGAAGGCTAAGTTCATATCCCCAGTAGAGGTGGCAAGGTGGGGCAGCTTTAGACCTCCTCCCATAACCGTCTGCTCCCCAGTGGCACCCACCAAATGATAAGTACATTCATTAGCACAAAAAGTACATTTTTATCAGTCCTAAGTAAAATGAAAATAAAATAGTTTTTTAAAATGTTGACATCTTTATTAATCTGTAACATACATTTGAAATATAAACTGTGCTTGCTAGAAAAATGCATCTTCAAGACTACTCCTTTCTGAACAGATTTTTTTTTTTAAAGATCCTTCTGTATAGAATTTCTGGGACTACTGCTGCTCATTCTCCAGATGTTTACAACTTTCTGTCTCAAATTACATCTTTTGGACTTTTTTTTTTCCAAACTCCCCAACATTTTCTTCTCTCTTATTCTCCCAATCAGTGTATCTCCACCCTGGCAACATAGCTCTCCTTTACAAATCCCCATTGGGACTGTAGTTCTGTATCACTGCTCCCCCTTTTAATGCCTTCTTACTATCAAATATATGGTCTACATACCCTAGGGTTTCCTAAATTAGGCATCATTCTTATGCCACTTGTAGTTATACAAAAGACAACAGTTTTAATGAAGCCATGTTTCATTCCACCAGGATTGTAAAAGTATCTTCTTATTCTCAGACCCACCCAAAGATACCTGTTTATTGTTCTTATTTACCTTTTGTTTTTTATACATGAGATTGAAATTTGTTTATGTATTTCTTGCCCATATGAACTCTTTTTGTATTTTATTGCCCCTTTATATCATTTTGCCATTTTTTATGGACATGTGCTTTTTGTTAATATACAGAAGCTTGTTATGTATTCTAAATATTAATGAACTCCTTAAATGTTAATATATTCAAATATTTTCCCCAATTTAACATTTGATTTCTTTACATAGGTGATGGAAATTTTTCTAGCCATTCTAAAGTTTTTTTGTGTGTGTAATGCCTTTTCCTTCACATTTTTCTCCAAATAGAATTTTTATAAAATACTTCATATTCACCAAAATATGAATCTTAAAATTAATTAAAATGCAGAAAGCTTTAACAATAAATTTAAAATATTTAAAACTTATTTGTAAAGATGAAATTATAAAGTTTTCTTTCAATGTTTTAAGTATATACAGTGTTCTATTGTATAGCTTGTCATCATTTATTTGACCAATATCAGTTAATGAAAACTTAAATCAATGTCCTAGTACATATTCCTTTAACAATGGTCAGATTTTTTCTTAGAATAAATTTCTAAATGTGGAATTATTGAGTAGGAATCATGTAATTTCTCAGGCTTCTGAAATTATTTACTAGTCTGTCCTCAAGGAAGGATGACCCATTACATGACAATCATGTAAGAGGGCTAGTTTTTTCATATCTCCCAGCACAGAGGACTTTCATTGTTATTTATCTTTGCATATGGATAGACAGAAATCATTTTTAAAAATTATAATTTATAAATGCAAAAGTATGATGGGGAGGGTAGAAATACCCAAGTTTAGGAAGCCTTGGAATTCAGTTTGAGTGGACTGGATGTGAAAGAAAAAAAAATGTTAGAGAAGCTTATCTCTGTTGTCAGGTTTGAAATGATACAGTGAAGTGTGCGTTTTAGGAAAATTAATGTGCTTGATGAAAATTAATGTGCTGTTGCAATGTTTCAGTTATGATTAAATAAGTTTTAGCAAAGATGTAACAGGGAGAGTTATAACTAAGTTTAGGAAGAAACTAGAAGATGTAGTGAGAGATTAAAAGTAAAGACAAGAGATTTTAAGGGTTTCCCATTTGGGAGTGACGAATGACAAAAATATCATTGTGATGACTAGGAATTTGATAAAGAGAAGGTTATTGGACTGATTAGTTAAGATGATAGTGGTGAGGGAAGTGAAGGTAGGAGCCAAGTGGAGGGCCCATTACAAGTTAAATAATGGACAGGCATACAAGGCTCAAGAATATTTTCTTGTTGTTCCCAAGAAATCATCAAGAAATATCAGGCTTCCACTTCTGGCATTAGAAAAACCAAGGTATAAGATTAATGAGCTGAATATTGAAAGAATTAGAATGTAAGATCATGGTAATTGGTTGAGACTTGGAGAGTAGAAAGGAGAATAGCTGGACAATCTTTGTTGAGAGACCCAGAATCATAGAGTTTTAAAAATTGTCTAGTTCAGTTGTTATCAAATTAAGTGTTCTTAGGAAGTTAATTGGATTTAACAGACCAAAGAGGTTAAAGAAGGTACATCAGGGAAGACACTCTGTGTATATGTGTGTGTGGGTGTTCCTGTGTGTGTGTGTGCATGTGTATGTGTGCGCACACATGCCCATGCACACACGTCTGGGGAGGGGAGGATATAGATGTTTTCTTAGTCACTTCAGGCTGCTATAACAATATACTATGGAATGAGTAGTTTAAACAACATACATTTATTTCTTACAGTTCTGGAGGCTACATAGTTAAGGTTAAGTTGTTGGCAGATAGGGTTCCTGGTAAGAAGACTTTTCTTACCTTGCAGACAGCCACCTTCTCCCTGCGTCCTCACATGGTAGAAGGAGAGAGTGCTGTGGTTTCTTCTTCTTCTTCTAACGACACTAATCTTATCATGGTGGCCCAACCTCATGATCTTGAGAGGTGAAGCCAGTTGGACTTCCTGGGTTGAATGGGAACTTGGAGAACTTTTCTGTCTTACAAGAGGATTGTAAAATGCACCAATAAGCACTCCATAAAAACGCAGCAATCAGCACTCTGTAGCTAGCAAGAGGATTGTAAAACGCACCAATCAGCACTCTGTAAAATGCACCAATAAGCCCTCTGTAAAATGCAACAATTAGCAGGATTCTAAAAGTAGCCAATTGCAGGAAGGATTGAAAAAACAGCACTCTGATAGGACAAAAACAGAACATGGGAGGGTACAAATAAGGGAATAAAAGCTGGCCACCCCAGCCAGCAGCAGCAACCCACTTGTGTCCCCTTCCACACTGTGGAAGCTTTGTTCTTTCACTCTTCACAATAAACCTTGCTACCACTCACTCTTTGGGTCTGTGCCATCTTGAAGAGCTGTCGTACTCACCACAAAGGTCTGCGGCTTCATTCTTGAAGTCAGTGAGACCAGGAACCCACTGGCAGGAACCAACTCCGGACACAATCTCATCTAAACCTTATTACCTCCCCAAGGCCCCACTTTCAAATACCATCACATTAAGGATTAGAGTTTCAACCTGTGAATTTTCAGTGGACATTCAGTTCATAACTGAAGTGATCCTAGATCTGTAGCAATTTAGCTTAGAGATTCTCCCAGAATTGTGTCCCTCTACCTTCCACCATGGGAATGGACCTATCCAGACCTTGAAATGACCTCTAAAACAATTAAAGGTAACCCCAAGGAAGCATCGACAATTAATAAATTTATTCAGGACTTTACATATTTAACTCAAGGTAAAGGCACTGTATTTTCAGATCATTAAGAACAATCATTCTCTACTTCAATGGCAGTGGTCTTAAAGTTGAAGTTGTACCTTTTGTATTTTCAGTGGAAATGGATTTTTTTTGGTCTTAATGTCATCAACCTCAAATTCCATTGCTTTATATTGAATACACTGAATTCCCCTCTACACCTCTCCTTCTCCCAGGGGTCTTTTTGGTGTCATTAGCATCTCTTGCCTTGTAAACTATTGACATACTGATAGCAGCAACTTCTGCTGAGGTCCTTTTAACTTTGGCATTGATCAATTTATTTTATTTTCATGACTTTAGACTTTGTTATAAAAGTAAGAGGTATTCACCGAAGGAAATTTGAGATAAATTAGTTAATAAAATAACACAAATGAAAAATAATAAAACCACCCGTAATCTCATCACACAGAAGTAATAATTAACATATTGGTGTATATTTTTTCAAGTATTTTATTTGTATAAACTTTTATGAAATAGGATTATACTATATCTTCTGTTTTACAACTTGATTTATTAAAATATTTTTAAAACATTATGTGATGTTATATAATTTTCTATTATAATTTTCTATTATATGATGCTAAATGATGGCATTAAAATATTAGCTTAAATTTATTTAGAAATTTTTGTGCTAGTCACCACTGAAATTACATACATATGCATTGTCTCATTGAAATTTCACAGCGACCATAGGAGATTGATACTGTTACTGTACTGTTTTATAAAAAGGGAAATGGAACACAGTACAGGTTTGACAACTGGCTCTGAGTTTCATACTGTGGAAGTTACAGACCAGGATTTGAAGCCAGGGACTTTAACTCTAGAACCCAAGATTTTTCAAGCTGACTGTATAAATAGATAGCATGCCACTGTTTTCACAATTGCACCATAACAATTTTCTAATATTGGGTACTTAAAATTTATACCTTTTATTGTTTTAAAGAAACTTACAGTGAAAATTCTTCCAGTGAAATCTTTGGTTCCATTTACACTATTTTCCTAATGACAAATGCCAGTGATTAAAATTGTACGGTCCAACAGTTATTTGCACAATTTATGGCATCAATGTTTTATGCAAAAATCTAAAAGCAGCCAAGTCAAACCAGCATAGAGTAGAAACTGGAAGTAATATAATACTAAATTCAAATTCTTTAATGATTTCCAGCGGATCTCAGCACCATTGTGTATCTTGTGGGAAATAAGCCTAATAATCCTTTTTTAACCTTAGAGTTATGAAATATTTTGAAAGTCTAAAAGACGATTCTTATGAACTTAGATTTGACAAAATCTTTAAGAAGTAACTTTTAGAACGTGTTTTAAGGTAAAACCTGCTACCTAGAAAACTGCTTTGAATATATATAATGCACTCTCAATAGAGGTTTGATGACCCATTAATCCAGATCTGGAAAGAATCCTGTGTTTTCTATTTTTGTGATATTTCACCTAAGGAAATGTTCACCTGAATCCTTTGATAATTACAGAAATTATCTGGAAGCTGAATACATGACATATTGGAGAATTAAGGTCAAATGGTCTTTGGTGACCTATTGTACCTTTTGCAAATACATCAACCATTTGTATCTACCATTGCCCTAATAGAATTTCCTGGCATGCATGTTTTCAATATTAGTATGTTTGCAAACACTTTAATACATGGAAACTATTGATGGCAGATACCAGGCTACAAAAACACATTGAAAACAATTTGGCCTTTTTACACTTTAACATTTTCGAAGCCAAAAATTAAAAATCTGACATCTATATATGAACCTGAAAATGTGACTTTTCTAGAAAAGTCTAGTTCCTAAGTTGCAAACCAGTACTCCACCATTCCTCCTGCACTGTTGAAAGAAAAACTCTTGTAAAATAATATCCACATTTAGGAACACTAAACAATAAAGACTTATATCCATTGTTTTTCTCATTTTTGAAATAAACTAATGTTATCAAATTCTCTCCAGATTATTTGTGTTCCAAAACCACCACCCACTATGCCATCTCCTTAAAAACATTCTGCACAATGCTGGAAATGTGTTTTCCCCAGCCAGCACTCCAACTGGGTACTTAGGGTTGGGGCTGCATACATAGTCAGTTTCAAATAACTGACCCCCTATCGTCCCTGCTACTATTGTTCTCAACCTCCTTTCTTCCTGTATGAATGCTCCATAATTGTGGGTTGGGTACAAAATTCTAAAACCTGTTTTTTTCTTGTTGGTAAAATAGGATTATTAAAAAACAAAAAAGGTCTTATGGACATAGTGGTATGAAGGACTGTGGAATCGGAGAGATCTGGCTGGAATCCCAGGTCCCCCACTCACTGTCATGTTAAGCAGCTATTTCAACTCATTGATCCTGCCTGCCTGCCTGCCTGCCTTCCTTCCTTCCTTCCTTCCTTCCTTCCTTCCTTCCTTCCTTCCTTCCTTCCTTCCTTTCTCTCTTTTTGTATTATACTTTAAGTTCTAGGGTACATGTCCACAATGTGCAGGTTTGTTACATATGTATACATGTGCCATGTTGGTGTGCAGCACCCATTAACTCGTCATTACATTAGGTATATCGCCTAACGCTATCCTTCCCCCTCCCCCGACCCGACGACAGGCCCCGGTGTGTGATGTTCCCCACCCTGTGTCCAAGTGTTCTCATTGTTCAATTCCCACCTATGAATGAGAACATGCAGTGTTTGGCTTTCTGTTCTTGCGATAGTTTGCTATCATCAATCATGGTTTCCAGCTTCCTCCATGTCCCTACAAAGGACATGAACTCACCCTTTTTTATGCCTGCATAGTATTCCATGGTGTCTATGTGCCACATTTTCGTAATCCAGTTTATCATTGATGGACACTTGGGTTGATTCCAAGTCTTTGCTATTGTGAATAGTGCCACAATAAACATACGTGCGCATGTCTCTTTATAGTAGCATGATTTATAATCATTTGGGAAGTCCCATAAATGGGACGGCTGGGTCAAATGGTATTTCTAATTCTAAATCCTTGAGGAATCGCCACATTGTCTTCCACAATGGTTGAACTAGTTTACAGTCCCACCAACAGTGTAAAAGCATTCCTATGTCTCTACATCTTCTCCAGTACCTGTTGTTTCCTGACTTTTTAATGATCGCCATTTTAACTGGTGTGAGATGGTATCTCATTGTGGTTATGATTTGCATTTCTCTGATGGCCAGTGATGATGAGCATTTTTTCGTGTGTCTGTTGGTTGTATAAATATCTTCTTTTGAGAAGTGTCTGTTCATATCCTTTGCCCACTTTTTGATGGGGTTGTTTGATTTTTTAATTTGTTTAAATTTGTTTAAGTTCTTTGTAGATTCTGGATATTAGCCCTTTGTCAGATGGATAGATTGTAAAAATTTTCTCCCATTCTGTAGGTTACCTGTTCACTCTGATGGTAGTTTCTTTTGCTGTGCAGAAGCTCTTTAGTTTAATTAGATCCCATTTGTCAATTTTGGCTTCTGTTGCTATTGCTTTTGGTGTTTTAGTCATGAAGTCCTTGCCCATGCCTATGGCCTGAATGGTATTGCCTAGGTTTTTTTCTAGGATTTTTGTGGTTTTAGGTCTAACATTTAAGTCTTTAATCCATCTTGAATTAATTTTTGTATAAGGTGTAAGGAAGGGATCCAGTTTCAGCTTTATACATATGGCTAGCCAGTTTTCCCAGCACCATTTATTAAATAGGGAATCCTTTCCCCATTTCTTGTTTTTGTCAGGTTTGTCAAAAATCAGATGTTTGTAGATGTGTGGTATTTTTCTGAGGACTCTGTTCTGTTCCATTGGTCTGTATGTCTGTTTTGGTACCAGTACCATGCTGTTTTGGTTACTGTAGCCTTGTAGTATAGTTTGAAGTCAGGTAGCGTGATGCCTCCAGTTTTGTTCTTTGGCTTAGGATTGTCTTGGCAATGGGGGCTCTTTTTTGGTTCCATATGAACTTTAAAGTAGTTTTTTCTAAAACTGTGAAGAAAGTTATTGGTAGCTTGATGGTAATGGCATTGAATATATAAATTACCTTGGGCAGTATGACCATTTTCACGATATTGATTCTTCCTATCCATGAGCATGGAATGTTCTTCCATTTGTTTGTGTCCTCTTTTATTTCATTGAGCATTTATATCCTTGAAGAGGTCGTTCACATCCCTTGTAAGTTGAATTTCTAGATATTTTATTCTCTTTGAAGCAATTGTGAATGGGAATTCACTCATAATTTGACTCTCTGTTAGTCTGTTTTTGGTGTATAGGAATGCTTGTGATTTGTGCACATTGATTTTGTATCCTGAGACTTTGCTGAGGTTGCTTATAGCTTAAGCAGATTTGGGGCTGAGATGATGGGGTTTTCTAAATATACAATCATGTCATCTGCAAACAGGGACAATTTGACTTCCTCTTTTCCTAATTGAATACCCTTTATTTCTTTCTCCTGCCTGATTGCCCTGGCCAGAACTTCCAACACTATGTTGAATAGGAGTGGTGAGAGAGGGCATCCCTGTCTTGTGCCAGTTTTCAAAGGGAAAGCTTCCAGTTTTTGCCCATTCAGTATGATATTGGCTGTGGGTTTGTCATAAATAGCTCATTATTTTGAGATACGTCCCACCAATACCTAGTTTATTGAGAGTTTTTAGCATGAAGGGCTGTTGAATTGTGTTGAAGTCCTTTTCTGCATCTATTGAGATAATCGTGTGATTTTTGGTTTTGGTTCTGTTTATATGATGGATTATGTTTATTGATTTGCATATGTTGAACCAGCCTTGCATCCCAGGGATGAAGTCAACTTGATCATAGTGGATAAACTTTTTGATGTGCTGCTGGATTTGGTTTGCTAGTATTTTATTGAAGATTTTTGCATCGATGTTTATCAGGGATATTGGTCTAAAATTCTCTTTTTTTGTTGTGTCTCTGCTAGGCTTTGGTATCAGGATGATGCTGACCTCATGAAATGAGTTAGGGAGGATTCCCTCTTTTTCTATTGATGGGAATAGTTTCAGAAGGAATGGTACAAGCTTCTCTTTGTACCTCTGGTAGAATGCAACTGTGAATCCGTCTGGTCCTGGACTTTTTTTGGTTGGTAGGCAATTAATTATTGCCTCAATTTATTGGTTTATTCAGGGATACAACTTCTTCCTGGTTTAGTCTTGGAAGGGTGTATGTGTCCAGGAATTTATCCATTTCTTCTAGATTTTCTAGTTTATTTGCATAGAGATGTTTATAGTATTCTCTGATAGTAGTTTGTATTTCCATGGGATTGGTGGTGATATCCCCTTTATCATTTTTTATTGTGTCTGTTTCATTCTTCTCTCTTTTCTTCTTTATTAGTCTTGCAAGCAGTCCATCAATTTTGTTGATCTTTTCAAAAAACCACCTCCTGGATTCATTGATTTTTTGAAAGGTTTTTTTGTGTCTCTATCTCCTTCAGTTTTGCTCTGATCTTAGTTATTTCTTGCCTTCTGCTAGCTTTTGAATGTGTTTTCTCTTGCTTCTCTAGTTCTTTTCATTGTGATGTTAGGGTGTCAATTTTTTATCTTTCCTGCATTCTCTTGTGGGCTTTTAGTGCTATAAATTTCCCTCTACACACTGCTTCAAATGTGTCTCAGAGATTCTGGTATGTTGTGTCTTTGTTCTCGTTGGTTTCAAAGAACATCTTTGTTTCTGCCTTCATTTTGTTCTGTACCCAGTAGTCATTCAGGAACAGGTTGTTCACTTTCCATGTAGTTGAGCGGTTTTCAGTGAGTTTCATAATCCTGAGTTCTAGTCTGATTGCACTGTGTTCTGAGAGACAGTTTGCTATAATTTCTATTCTTTTACATTTGCTGAGGAGTGCTTTACTTCCAACTATGTGGTCAATTTTAGAATAAGTGCAATGTGGTGCTGAGAAGTATGTATACTCTGTTGATTTTGGGTGGAGAGTTCTGTCTGCTTGGTGCAGAGCTGAGTTCAATTCCTGGATATCCTTGTTAACGTTCTGTCTCATTGATCTGTCCAATGTTGACAGTGGGGTGTTAAAGTCTCCCATTATTATTCTGTGGGAGTCTAAGTTTCTTTGTAGGTCTGTAAGGGCTTGCTTTATGAATCTGGGGGCTCCTGTATTGGGTGCATATATATTTATGACAGTTAGCTCTTCTTGTTGAATTGATCCCTTTACCATTATGTAATGGCCTTATTTGTCTCTTCTGATATTTGTTGGTTTAAAGTCTGTTTTATCAGAGACTAAGATTTCAACCCCTGCTTTTTTGTGTATTTTCCATTTGTTTGGTAGATCTTTCTCCATCCCTTTATTTTGAGCCTATGTGTGTCTCTGCACATGAGATGGGTCTCCTGAATACAGCTCGTTATCCAATTTGCCAGTCTGTGTCTCTTAATTGGAGCATTTAAGCCCATTTACATTTAAGGTTAATATTGTTTTGTGTGAATTTGATACTGTCATTATGATGTTAGCTTTTTGTTTTGCTTGTTAGTTGATGCAGTTTCTTCTTAGCATCGATGGTCTTTACAATTTGGCATGTTTTTGCAGTGGCTGGTACCAGTTGTTCCTTTCCATGTTTAGTGCTTCCTTCAGGAGCTCTTGTAAGGCAGGCCTCGTGGTGACAAAATCTTTCAGCATTTGTTTGTCTGTAAAGGATTTTATTTCTCCTTCACTTGTGAAGCTTAGTTTGGCTGGAAATGAAATTCTGGGTTGAAAATTCTTTTCTTTAAGAATGTTGAATATTGGCCCCCACTCTCTTCTGGCTTGTAGAGTTTCTGCCGAGATATCCATTGTTACTCTGATGGGCTTCCCTTTGTGGATAACCCTACCTTTCTCTCTGGCTGCTCTTAACATTTTTTCCTTCATTTCAACTTTGGTGAATCTTACAATTATGTGTCTTGGAGTTGCCCTTCTCGAGGAGTATCTTTGTGGCATTCTCTGTATTTCCTGAATTTGAATGTTGGCCTGCCTTGCTAGGTTGGGGAAGTCCTCCTGGATAATATCATGAAGAGTGATTTCCAACTTGGTTCCCTTCTCCCCATCACTTTCAGGTACACCAATCAGATGTAGATTTGGTCTTTTCACATAGTCCCATATTTCTTAGAGGCTTTGTTAATTTCTTTTTACTCTTTTTTCTCTAAACTTCTTCTTCTTGCTTCATTTCACTCTTTTGATCTTCAATCACTGATACCATTTCTTTCACTTGATCAAATCAGCTATTGAAGCTTGTGCTTGCGTCATGTAGTTCTCGTGCCATGGTTTTCTTCTCCATCAGGTCATTTAAGGTCTTCTCTACGCTGTTTATTCTAGTTAACCATTCATCTAATCTTTTTTCAAGGTTTTTAGCTTCTTTGCGATGGGTTCGAACATCCTCCTTTAGCTTGGAGAACTTTGTTTTTACCGATCGTCTGAAGCCTTCTCTCAACTCGTCAAAGTCATTCTCCATCCAGCTTTGTTCCATTGCTGGTGAGGAACTGCGATCCTTTGGAGGACAAGAGGTGCTCTGATTTTCAGAATTTTCAGCTTTTCTGCTCTGGTTTTTCCCCATCTTTGTGGTTTTATCTACCTTTGGTCTTTGATGATGGTGATGTACAGATGGGGTTTTGGTGTGGACATCCTTTCTGTTTGTTAATTTTCCTTCTAACAGTCAGGACCCTCAGCTGCAGGTCTGTTGGAGTTTGCTGGAAGTCTACTCCAGACCCTGTTTGCCTAGGTATCACCAGCGGAGGCTGCAGAACAGCAAATATTGCAGAACAGCAAATGTTGCTGCCTTATCCTTCCTCTAGAAGCTTTGTCTCAGAGGGGCACCCAGCTGTATGAGGTGTCAGTTGGTCCCAGTTGTCTCCCAGTTAGGCTATTCGGGAGTCAGGGACCCACTTGAGGAGGCAATCTATCTGTTCTCAGATCTCAAACTCCGTGCTGGGAGAACCAATACTCTCTTCAAAGCTGTCAGACAGGGATGTTTAAGGCTGCAGAAGTTTCTGCTGCCTTTGGTTCAGCTATGCCCTGCCCCCAAAGGTGGAGTCTACAGAGGCTGGAACGCCTACTTGAGCTGTGGTGGGCTCTACTCAGTTCAAACTTCCTGGTCACTTTGTTTACCAACTCAAGTCTCAGCAATGGTGGGCGCTCCTCCCCTAGCCTTGCTGCCACCTTGCAGTTTGATCTCAGACTGCTGTGCTAGCAGTGAGTGAGGCTCCATGGGTGTGGGACTCTCCGAGCCAGGCGCAGGATATAATCTCCTTGTGTTTCATTTGCTAAGACCATTGGAAAAGCACAGTATTAGGGTGGGAGTGTCCTGATTTTCCAGGTACCATCTGTCATGGCTTCCCTTTGCTAAGAAAGGGAATTCCCCAACCCCTTGCACTTGCCAGGTGAGACGATGCCCCACTCTGTTCCATGGGCTGCACCCACTGTCTGACAAGCCCCAGTGAGATGAATCCGGTACCTCAGTTGGAAATGCAGAAATCACTCACCTTCTGCATTGCTCATGCTGGGAGTGGTAGACTGGAGTTGATCCTATTCGGCTATCTTGGAACCTCAGCCTCCTTTTTTTCTTTATCTGTGATTTGGAGATGATCATGATACATATATCATAAGGCTGTGAATGAACCTTGAATAAGACAATGCATGTAAAGAGCTTAGTAAGTTGCTTGACTCGTGATTAATTGCTTGAAACCTAAAGCACAGAGTAGTATATTTTTGCTATAGTGTTACCAAGATGTTTCTTGGCAAAGTCAGGGTTGGAATCCAAACATATCCATAACACCAAATCTGATGTTCAAAATTCATATCCTCTATCCAGTACAACCTTCTCAGGATCTCCTTGCTGGCTCTCAATGCTTGCTTACTGAGTTTTAGGAATCAAATTCTGTACAACCAAAAACATTGACTATAGTGTCATTTCTCCTATCTCCCAGGAGCAAAGCTTCATTTCCCCTTTAACATTTGGGTCCTTTTTAGTCATCACTGCCATCCCAATTTAATTCTGTCTTCTTATCACTTATCTTCTGAAGCTCTTATCAGTTAGGTACACCACCCTTTATAATCTGTCTTTTAACCATCCTATCTTTACAGGTATCATGAGAGAGCCCAGGACCCTCCTCCACTATAGTGTAGGAGTTAAAAAAAAAAAAAGGCTCTGAAGCCAGACTACTTAAGTCTGAAGTTCTCTATTTCCACAAATCCCAGTTTTTAGCTTGGGGACCTTGAATACATTTTCTGCTTTCAGTTTCTTATCTGTGAAATGGAGATTAAAATTATACCTACCTAACTGAGTTGTTGATAAGATTAAATGAATGAATGCATGTTAAGTACTTGCAAATAGCACCTGAAACCTATGAAGCGTATTATAAACCTATAAATATTATCTGTTGTTATTATTTGTTAAAGAATTCCAAACATAGCTCAGTTATCATGTCCAAATTCATCCTTTTGTTCCCTGCTACCATCCAATAAAAGGATCTTACCTAAATGATGTATTGAATAAAATGTGAAAAGCCTGAAACTATACCTGGCACAGGGAAGCACTCATAAACTCCTAGCCCTTTTTGTTGATTCTCAGTCCCTCAGCACTTGACCTAATTTGCCCTAGACTTTCTTCCTGAAAGTCCCTTTCTTCAGATTTTGAGACCCTATTCATTCCTAGTTTTGGTTATTTTTCTAATTCTTAATCTTCTTCTATATCTCTTCCTATGTGAATATACTTGTTCACCTTTCCACATCATGTAAACTTTTTGAGGGCAGTAGGAATATCTTATTTACTTTTTTCTCCTAGTATCTTGTACATAGTAGGAATCTAGGAAATCTTTTCTGACTTTAGTATTTTTTAATTTTTTTAACTCTTTTATAAATTAATTTTTTATTTTATTTTAAGCTCTGAGATACATGTGCTGAACGTGCAGATTCGTTACGTAGGTATTCATGTGCCGTGGTGGTTTGCTGCACCTATTAACCCTTCATCTAGGTTTTAAGCCCCACATGCATTAGGTGTTTGTCCTAAGGCTCTCTCTCTCCTTTCCCCCCACCCCAGACAGGCCCCGTGTGTGATGTTCCCCTCCCTGTGTCCATGTGTTCTCATTTTTCAGTTCCCACTTATGAGTTAGAACATGCAGTGATTGTTTTTCTGTTCCTGTGTTAGTTTTCTGAGGATGATGGTTTCCAGCTTCATCAATGCCCCTGCAAAGGACATAAACTCATTCTTTTTTATAAGAATTTGGTTTCTAAATTTCCTCAACTCCACTGAGGTTTTGCTGTACACAAACCTGAATTCACTTTAGATTTTCATGCCACTCATAGTTGTTTTATTTCAAATATCTCAAATTGTAAAATCTTTCTAATGCTAACTCATTATTTATCTATTTTAATTCCTCTCTATTTATTTACTATACTTACACGAATAATGTCTAACATTTATCAAGTGCCTAGAATATTCCAGATACTGTGTTTGTTGTTTTACCTGCATTATTTCACTCAATATTTACATAATCCTATGAAATATTGTTATTATGCTTATTTCACAGATAAAGGACTTAAGACCCTAGGAAGTCAAGTTATTGTCCCAAGATCTCAGAGCTACTGGCTCTGCCAGAATCAGGCTACGAATTCATGTCTCCTTGATCTTTTCTCTATGCCATTTTAAAAGTTTACCATATTAAAGGTTAACATGAATATTCTAGATGATAATTTTTTTTTTTTTTTTTTTTTTTTGAGACAGAGTCTCGCTCTGTCGCCCAGGCTGGAGTGCAGTGGCGCAATCTCAGCTCACTGCAAGCTCCGCCTCCCAGGTTCATGCCATTCTCCTGCCTCAGCCTCCCAAGTAGCTGGTATTACAGGTGCCCACCACCACGCCCGGCTATATAAAATATATATATATATTTGTATTTTTAGTAGAGACAGGGCTTCACGTGTTAGCCAGGATGGTCTCGATCTCCTGACCTCGTGATCCGCCCACCTCGACCTCCAAAAGTGTTGGTATTACAGGCATAAGCCACCACGCCAAGCTTCTAGATGATAATTATTATAGCATTCTGAGGAATATAATTTTTTAGTAATATGTCTTAACTTTTCTTTGAAAGTCTAGTTTCTATCCATTGGTTCTCTAACTGCATTTATTAATACTTCTCAAAGCACATAGTCTCCTTGTACCTCAGAGAATGTGGCATTTGCCGACCAGATTTCTTGTCTGAGCTGGCTGCAATTGTGTTGGAAATTGGCTCTGCAACTGGGCTGGACTGCAGTTTAGGAAACATGATTGTAGATGGTGAACTGTCACTGCTGGAGTGTGAACCAGACATGAATGCTAAGCAATAGTGTCCACAATTTGCAACCCAGGAACTGCCAAATTGACAGCTAGACTAAACTGTAGCAGCACAGGAAAATGTGACTAGTTTCTCCAGTCAGTCAATACAAAGTCTTATATTGTACTATAATGAATAGAATCTTACTGTCCCATAAACTGAGATGCTGTCAATTATGAATCTCAGTTAGATTCTTAGCAAGTATTTCATGTCTGAACACCCGTGTAAGCCTCATAATGGCCCTAACTCTAGTTGGTTCGGATTAGCCTTTACAGTGAACATGCAGTTCATCAAGTTTACAGAAACTCCAACAGCAGCTGCACATCTCTCCATGAACTATATAGGTTTTTTTGCATTTTATCTAGGACTAGATGAAAGGGATCCATAAGGCTGTGCTAGAAATAAGTCTTGACTCTCTGAGGGACTTGAATAGATATAGAGTGTATATGAAATGAATAATATTAGTAATGAGCAAACCTTGAAAGGAAAATCTAAAGGTTTGAGGGGGGGTTCTGTTTCCTTTTAAGGAAGTTGTGCCAATTATTGTTTTATAATATTTTTGCTTTGAGGATTTCTTCACGCTTGGGATATTCATTTGTTATTTCACTAGACAGAACATCTGCTTACCTTCCTCACCGTTCTCTCACATATTTCTTTGTCATTCATTTCCTTTATGCAAGGGACTTCTGCAAGTTCCCATTATGTTCCAAGCACTGGGGCTGGAAATGAGGAGTTCTTTGATACAAAAAAAAAAAAAAAAAAAAGGTCTCTGCCCTCAAGAAGCTCATAGTCTAGTGGGGGAGATAATTGCATAAAAAGAGAATATAGCAACACAGTGGTAAAGATGTGCATATTATATTAAAGAAACCCCAGTGGGTAGTGTCTAAGCCACCTGAAAGGGGGTTCAGAAAACACTTTTAAGAGAAAACACTTGAGTTGAACTTTAAGAGAAGGAGGAATCAGTCCAAAGAAGAAAAATGCCAACGTCTAGACATCCCCAATATATAGGATTACTGCACAGATAAAGAGCCCATTATAATTCAAATATCAACAATTAAAGAAGTTACTGGGATTTTAGAGTAGATATTTTTATTTGCAATATATCCAACTATTTTTTCTTAGGACTAGAACATATTCTCTGGTAAAATGCCACTGTATCTTCAGATATGAAAATGTGCATTGTTTAGGTACATGAGGGCTTTGTTAAACATAGACACCTCAACTTTATGAGTAGAATCACTGGCTTTAGAGAATCTTTGAAGATCAAAAAGTGAGAATTGAGAGAGATGAAATCAAGAGACTCTGATCAGTGACACATCTTCGCAAATGCTCTGGGGCTTATGGAGGTATGCATGGAGGCTACCAGCATATGTTTTAAAGCAAGTGATTTGAAAAAGCATTACATGAGTGTGTTGGGAGGTAGTCATGCTGAGGTCAGAACTAGTCAGATCCTTTCCATGGCATCTGCAATCCTTTCATCTAACTTCCAAAAGAATGGTTGCTGGAAAACCTAAAGAAATGTTTAATTTTAATTTCTTTCTTTAAATTTAGAGATAAGGTCTCTCTCTGTGCACCAGCCTGGAGTGCAGGGGGCAATCATCACTCACTGCAGCCTGGACCTCGTAGGCTCAAACAATTCTCCTGCCTCAGCCTGGAGTACCTGGACTACAAGTGCATGCCACCATGCCCAACTAGGTTTTTAAAAATTTTGTAAAAATGGGGTCTCACTATGTTGCCCAAGCTAGTCTCACACTACTGGCCTCAACTGTTTCTCCTGCCTTGACCTCCCAAAGTGCTGGAATTACAGGCATGAGCCACTGTGCCCAGCGCTAAGGAAAAATGTAATACAGCATCTTTTAGGAAAAAACATTCTGGACTTAACCTTGAAATGTGTGCTACTGATTTTAATAAAATAACATTTAGCTGCCTCCAGTGTAAACCTTGCACAGATTCTAAAAGAGGTTTGTTTTTTGTTTTGTTTTGTTTTGTTTTTTTTTTTGCAACTTCAGAATGTAAATTGGCTATGATAGTTTGCAAGGTAGGTACATGTTCTATAAATAACTCAGAAATATCTCTCTGGCTCTTCATGCAGTACAATCTTCGCAAAGTAAAAATATATGATGAAGACTAAGTGAAATAAATATAATCATAGCCAAGTTTCGATTAAAAAAAAAAATTCAATGTTTTTATTAGACTCAAAGGTATTTACATCCCCTGCATGCCCCAAGCTTTATTAAGGTATCATTGATAAATTAAAATTGTGTATTTTTACAGTGTACAACGTGGTTTTGATACATGTATATTTTGTGAAATGATTAAATCAAGTTAATTAACATACCTATCACCTGAAATATTTATCATTTTTTGTGATGAGACCATTTATGATCTATTTACTTAGCAATTTTTAAAATTTACAATATATTATTATTGACTGTAGTCAACATAACTCTCCAGAAATTATTTATCCTTTCTAACAGAAATATCTCAACCAACATCTCATTTCTCCCTTACCTCCCTTCCCAGGCCCTGGAAACCACCATTCTACTCTCTGCTTATACAAATTCAAATTTTTTAATTCCACATATAAATAAAATAATACAATATTTCTTTCTGAACCTAATGTTCACTTAGTATAATGTCCCCCAAGTTCATCCGTGTTGCTGCACATGATGGGATTTTCTTCTTTTAAAAGACTGAACAGTATTCTATTGTGGGTGTGTTTTCTCCTTATTCATTTCTTTATGCATTCATCTGTCAATGGGCACTTACATTGAACATGGAAGTACAGTTATCTCTTTGACATACTGATTTAATTGCCCTTGAATATATACCCTGAAGTGTGAATAATGGATCATAAATAAATTCCATTTTTGAAAATAAATTACCCAGTTTCAGGTATTCTGTTATAAGCAAAGAAAATGAACTAAGACAGATAGTAACCTTTTATCATAAGTATAATTTGCAAATATTTTCTTTCATTCCATAGATTGTCTTTTCATTCTGTTCATTGTTTGTTGTTGTTGTTGTTGTTGTTGTTGTTGTTGTTTCTGTGCAGGAGGTTTTTAGTTTGACTCAGTCTGTTTGTGTATTTTTGCTTTTTTGGCCTGTGCTTTTGAGGGCATATTCAAAAAATAACTGTTCAGACCAATGTCAAGAAGCTTTTCCTCTATGTTTACAGTTCAGGTCTTACACTTAAACCTTTAATTCATTCTGGTTTGATTTTGTATATGCGGTGAGATAAGGGTCCAATTTCATTAGTACACATATGGATAGTTATTGAAGATAGTGTCTATTCTCTATTAGGTGTTCTTGACACCTTTGTCAAGGATCAATTAACCATAAATTTGTGGATTAGTTTATTGATTCTCTATTCTGTCCCATTGGTTTATTTGTGTATTTTATGCCAGTACCATGTTGTTTTGATTAGTATAGATTTGTAGTATATTTTGAAATCAATTAGTGTGATATATCCGCTTTATTCCTTTTGATCAAAATTGCTTTGGCTATTGAAGGTCTTCTGTGGTTCTCTATGAATCTTAGGATTTCTTTCTATGTCCATGGTATGTATACATTTTCCTATATAACAAACCTGCACATCCTGCACATGTATCCTTGAGCTTAAAATAAAATTTGGAAATAAAACAATTAAAAATGTGGGAAATATTTTAAAATGCCATGAGAATTTTGATAGGAACCACATTGAATCTGTAGATTTCTTTGGATAGTAGGGGCTTTTCAGTAGTATTAATTCTTTTAATCCATGAACACAGGATATCTTTCTATTTATTTGTGTTGTCTTCAGTTTCTCTCATCAATGTTTTATACTTTTCGGTGGACAGACCTTTCACCTGCCAAGTATTTCATTTTTTATTGATGCTATTATATATGGAATTGCTATCTTGATTTATTTTTTGAATAATTTTCTGTTGGAGAATAAAAATGCAACTGATTTTTTATTCTGATTTTGCATCCTGCAATTTTATTTAATTTGTTTTTTAGTTCTAGTAGTTTCTGGTGGAGTCTGCAAGATTTCCTATATATAAGATCTTGTCATCTGCAGACAGAGACAATTTTATTTCTTCCTTTATATTTTGGATTTCTTTCTTTCTCTCTCTCTCTCTCTCTCTGTCTCTCTCTCTTTTCCCAATTTATCTGTCTAGGAATTCCAACACTATATTGAATAGATATGGTGAGAGTGAACATCTTTATCTTGTTTTTGATCTTAGAAGAAAAGCCTTTAGCTTTTCATTGGTTAGTTTGATGTTAGCTGTGGGCTTGTTATATACAGCCTGTACTTAGTTGAGATACATTTCTTCTACACATAATTTGTTGAAAGTTTTTTCATGAAAGGATATTGAATTTTTTCCAATGTTTTTACTTCATCTAATGAGGTGATCATATGACTTTTATCCTTCAGTCTGTTAATGTGGTACATCTTATTTGTTAATTTGTGTATATTAAACAATTCTTGCATTCCAATGATAAATCCTGCTTGTCCATGGTGTATGATCCTTTTAATTTTACTAGTACGTTTTGTTTGCTAGTGTTTTGTTCAGGATTTTGCATCGTTCATCAAGAATATTGGCCTGTAATTTTTGTTTGTTTGTTTGTTTTGTTTCTTTGGTGAGACGAAATCTCTCTGTCACCCAGGCTGGAGTGCAGTGCCGTGATGTCAGCTCACTGCAACCTCCGCCTCCCAGGTTCAAGTGATTCTCCTGCCTCAGCCTCCCGAGTAGCTGGAATTACAGGTGTGAGCCATTATGCCCTGTAATTTTCTTTTATTGAAGTGTCCTTGTCTGATTTTTCTATCAGGATTATGTTGGCTTTATAAAATGAGTTTGGAAGTGTTTCTTCCTCTTCACCTTTTTGGAAGCATTTGAGAGGAATAGGTGTCAGTTTTTTAAAAATTTAATAAAATGTACCAATGAAGCCATCAAATGTGGGACTTTTCTTTTTTGGAAAATTTCTATTTACTGATTCAATCTCTTTATCCTATATTAGTGTGTTCAGATTTTCTAATTCTGAGATGATCCAGTCTTGATAGATTGTGTGTGTTTCTAGGAATTTATCCATTTCTTCTAGGATATTGCATTCGTTGGAGTATAATTGTTCATAGTAGTCTCTCATGATCCTTTGTGGTACTGTTCTATAAATTGTAATGTCTTCTCTTTCATTTATAATTTTGTGTACATACTCTTTTTTTGGTGTAGCTAAAGGTTCATCATCTTATCAAAACAGCAAATATTAGTTTTATTAGCTTTTTCTATTGTTTTTCTAGTTTTAATTTTATTTATATCTGTTCTGATCTTTCTCATTTTCCTCCTGCTGCTGAATTAAGGCTTACTTTGTTGTTCTTTTTCTATTTCCTTGATGTATACATTAGGTTATTTATTTGAGATCTTTTTTCTCTCTCAATGTGTATCTTTTTTGCTATAAACATCTCTCTTAGCACTGCTTTTGCTGCATGCCCACATGTTTTGTTGTGTGTCCATTTTCATTTTCCTCAAGATATTTTTTTATTTCCCTTTTCATTTATTCTTGACTCATTGATTGTTGAGAAAGGTGTTGTTTAATTTCCACTTTTTTGTGAATTTTCTGATTTTCTTCCTGTTAGTGTTTTCAAGTTTTAAAACATTATAGTCAGGAAAGATAATGGATATGATTTCAGTCTTCTTAAATTTCTTAATACTTGTTTTGTGACCTAATATGATCTACTTGGACAGTGTTCCATATGCACCTGAAAAGATTGTGTATTTTGCTGCTGTTGGATAAAGTGTTCTGCATATGTCTAATAGGTCTATTTGCTCTATAGTATTGTTCAAGCCCACTGTTATCTTATTGATTTTCTATCTAGATGATCTATCCATTGTTGAAAGTTGGCTATTGAAGTCTTCTATTATTGTATTACAGTCTACTTCTCCCAGCATTCATGTTAGTATTTGCCCTATACATTTACATGCTGCCTTTTGGGGGTACATATATATTTATAATCATTCTGTAATCTTAGTGAGTTGACTATCATGACCTCCTTTGTATTTTGTAATAGTTTTCGTCTTAATGTCTATTTTCTCTGATACAAGTATAGCCGCCTTTGCTCTCTTTTGTTTACATATAATATGTTTTTCCATTCCTTCACTTTCAGTACATATAGGTTTTAAAACTCAAGTTAATCTCTTATAGGCAGCACATAATTTAATCTTATCTTTTTATTTATGTAGCCACTTTGTCTTTTGATTAGAGAATTTAATCAATTTACATCTAAAGTAATTATTGATAGGCAAAAACTTACTACTACCATTTTGTTAATATTGTCCTGACTACTTTGTTCCATTCTGCCTCTCTTGTCTTTCTTTGTGATTTGTGATTTTCTCTAGTGGTATTATTTGTTTCCTTTTTCTTAACTTTTTGTGAATTTTCTACAGGTTTTTTTTTTCTTGCAGCTACCATGAGGCTTATGTAAAACATCTAATAGCTATATCAGACTATTTTAAGCTGATAACAATTTAATTTCATTGGCATTCCAAAACTACACTTTACCTTTTCCTCCTTCCATGTTTGACATTATTTATGTCTCAATTTACATTTTTAATTTATCCTGTCCATTAACAAATTATTGTAAATACAGTTATTTTAATACATTTTTTGTATTTATAAACCACCAGGTTTATTTACATACCACCATTACAGTATCAGAGTAGTCTGAATTTGACCATATTCTTACTTTATAATGAGTTATACTTTCATATTTTTCATGTTGTTGGTTAATATCCTTTTGTTTTAAGTTGGAAAATTCACTTTAGCATTTCTTATAAGACAATTCCAGTGGTAGTAATCTCATGTGGCTTTTCTTTGTCTTGGAAAGTCCTTACTTATCTCTCATTTATTTCTGAAAATTAGCTTTGCTGGATATAGTATTCTTTGTTGACAGGCATTTTCTCTTTCTTTCTTTTTCTTTCTTTCTTTCTTTCTTTCTTTCTTTCTTTCTTTCTTTCTTTCATGTTAACATATTGAATATATCAGCCCACTCTCTTCTCACCTATAATGTTTTTGCTGAAAAACTGCTGATAATCTTATGGACGTTCCCTTGTATGTAGTAAGTTGTCTTTCTCTTGTTTTCTAACTTCTGTCTTATGTTTGACTTTTGAAAATTTTATTATTATGTGTCTTGATGGAGATCTCTCCATATGTAATCTATTTGGGTTATTTGGGCTTCATGGATATGGAGGTTCATTTTCATCTCCAGATTTGGGAGGATTTTTTATCATTATTTCTTCTGGCTCCTTTATCCTTCTCTGCCCCTTCTGGAACTACCATGATGCATACATTGTTTCACTTGATCTTTTCTCAGAATTCCTGTAGGCTTTCTTTACTCTTTTTCATTCTTTATTTCTTTTCATTTCCCTGTCTGGTTAATTTCAAATATGCTTTCTTTGAGCTTGCTGATTCTTTCACTGCTTTATTGAGTCCACTGTTGAAGTTTTCTATAAAATTTTCAGTTCAGTCATTGATTTGTAGTGCCACAATTTTTGTTTGGTTATTTTTTATGGCATATCTTTGTTCTACTTTTTATTCTGTGCATGCATTTTTTTCCTAATTTTATTTTTCTTTTTCATTTGTGTTCATTTGTAGCTAAGTGGGCTTCTTTAAAATTATTTTGAATTCTTCGTCAGGAAGTTCATAGACCTCTATTTTTTAGGGATCAGTTACTGGTGCTTTACTTTTTTTTCCTTTGGTGGTATTATGTTTTCCTGATGTTTATGATTCTGTGGACATAAATTAGTGTGTGCACATATGAAAAAGCACCTATTTCAGTCTTTACAGACAGGCTTTGAACAGGAAAGTTCCACTAGTCAGTTTATCCAAAGATTCTTGGAAGACCATCTTGCAGGGTTCATGGGTAGACTTGCTGCTGGAGTCCTAGGGCCTAGTGCAGGGACAGAAGTTTGGCAGGCCTAGCACCTGGGTCCACAGGTGTAGGCTTAGTGCCTGGGTCCACAGGGTTGAACCCAGAGCCTGAGTCCACTCTGGAGTCTGGACCTTGAATCTGCTGGGGTGGGTTTGAATTCTGAATCCCTGGGGTTCAGCTTGTGGCTGAGATTCACTGAGGTGGGCTTGTTTACTGGGTCTGTGGGAGTGGTCATATCGGAGTTTGGATCCTCAGGGGCAGGCCTTGAAGCTATATTCACAAGTCCTGAGTTGGTATGGACTATCCTGAAGCCAGAGTTACTGGGATTATAGCTTGGCACCTAGGTCCATAGGGGCAGGCCCAGGGCCTGCTTCCATGGGAATAGACCTGGAGCCTAGGTCCACAGGGGCTGGCCTAGTTCTGGATCTAGCCTAGAGTCCAAGTTCACAAGGGTGGTTCTGGAGTCTGGGATTATAGGGGCCAGCCTAGTGCTAAGGTCTACTGGGGTGGACCTGGACCCTGGTGTACTATAGCCAAAGGCAGAAGCCTAGATTCATTAATGCTAGTCTGAGGCCTGAGACAACAACTGGGGCTAACCTGGCTCTAGGATACATCCTGAAGCCTGGGACTGTAGGGTCCTGCCTGGCATTGGAGTGGGCCTGGAGACTTGGCCTGTAGGTGCTGGTCTGGAACTTGGGGCTATGGCAGCCAACCTGATGCCAGGGTTCACAATCTCCCCAGCATCTGTTATTTTTTGACTTTTCAGTAATAGCCATTCTGACTGGTGTGAATGCTGTTTCATTGTGGTTTTGATTTGCATTTCTCTTGGGATTAGTGATATTGAGCTTTTTTTCATGTGCTTTTTGGCCACATGTATATCTTTTCTCCCATTCTATAGGTTGTCTGTTTGCTCTATTCATAGTTTTCTTTTGTTGTGCAGACGCCCCTTAGTTGAGTTAGATCCCATTTGTCAATTTTGGCTTTTGTTGCAATTGCTTTTGGTGTCTTCATCATGAAAATCTGTTCCTATGTTCAGAATGGTATTGCCTTGGTTGTCTTCCAGGGTTCTTACAGTTTTGGGTTTTACATTTAAGCCTTTAATCCATCTTGAGTTGATTTTCGTATATGGTGTAAGGACGGGGTACATTTTCAATCTTCCACATATGGCTAGCCAGTTATCCCAGCACTATTTATTGAACAGATGGGCCTTTCCCATTGCTTGTATTTGTCAGGTTGGTCAAAGATCAGATGGTTGTAGGTGTGTGGCCTCATGTGGTGCTTTTCTTCTCATATTTATCCTCCTTGGGTTCACTGGATATGTGGATTTAGTTACCATCAAATTTAGAAAATGTTTGATCATTATCTATCAATACGTTTTCCTTCTCTTACTGTCTTCTCTCCTTTAGATATTCTAGTTATGTGACATTTTCTTCTTGCTACTTTCCACTGGTCACTGGGGCTCTGATTGTTTTGTCTTCATTAAACTTTTGTGAGATAATTTTAGATTTGCATGCAGTTGGAAGAAATAATATAGAGAGAGCCTATGTATGATTTACTCAATCCCCTTTAATGCTAACATCCTGCAAAATTATAATACATATAACAACCAGAATGTTGAAATTGGTGTAATCAAGATACAGAATATTTCAATCATTGCAATGGTCTCTCGTGTTGCCATTTAATAGCCACAATCACTTTTCTCCATCCCTACTCCCTTCTTAACTCCTGAAAGCTACCAATGTATTCCCCATTTATATAATTTTGTCATTTCAAGAATGTTATATAAATAAAATCATGCAGGATGTAACATATATGGGCTGGAATTTTTTCATCCAGCATAATTCCCTGCAGATTAGGTTTTTACATGTGTCAGTTCATTTTTATGGCTGAGTAGTATTCCATAATATAGATGTATCACAGTTTGCTTAAACATTTTTCGTTTGGATTGATATCAGTTGCAGCAGTTATGAATAAAGCTGCTTTTTTCTATGAAAAGTTTTTAATACTTTTACATTTAAGTTAGTGATCCATCTTTAGTTAATTTTTTGTCAAGTATAAGATATATTCTTGCTGATGCATCTGTTGAAAAGGTTATCCTTCTTTATTGAATTCCTTTTGCACCTTTCCCGTTAATCAAGTGGGAATATTTCTGTGAGTTTTCTTATGGGCTCTCCATTATATTCCATTTATTGATGCATATATCTCTTCACCAATATGACATAGACTTGATTAGTCTTGCAATCAGGTAAATGATCTTACCTTATTCTTATTTATTATAACTGTTTTAGCTATTGTACTTTTTGCCTTTTCATATATTTTTTGGAAAAACTTGCTTATATATACAAATAATGTTGCTTGGATTTTGATAAGAATTGTATTAATCCCATATATCAATTCTGGGAAAATATTCATCTTTTTATTACATTGAGTCTTCCAATCCACAAATACAATATATCTCTCAATTTTCCTATCTTTAATTGTATTTATCAGTATTTTATAGATTTTAGTATAGATGATTTATAAATATCTTGTTAGATTTACATCTTATTTTTTCTCTTTTTGAGCTGTGGTAAATATTATTGCCTTTTAATTTTATTGTCCATGTGTTTGTCACTAATATATAGAATATAACTGATTTTTTATGTTTATCTTTTATTCTGCTAACTTGAAGTCATTTTTTAGTTTTGCAGTTTATCAATTCCTTAAGATTTTCTGACAATTATGTTATATGCAAATTGAAACCATTTCATTGCTTTTCTGATCTGTTGTTATTTTATTTATTTTTCTTGCCTTTATACACTGGCTAGAACTTCCAACCCTGTGTTGAATAGTTATGAGAGTAAATATTCTTACCTTGCTTTCAATCATAGAAGGAAAGAATCTGGTCTTTTACCATTAAATGTACAGACAGTCCTTCATATCTGTGGCATTTTATCTGTGGATCTTATCAATAATGGAACAAAAATTTTTAAAGAAACTGAATGGTTGTGTCTGTGCTGAACATGTGTACAGAACTTTTTCTTGTCATTACTCCCTAAAAATGCAGTATAACAATTATTTACATAGCATTTATACTGTTCTAGGTATTATAAGTAATCCAGAGATGATTTAAAGTATATGAAAAAAATGTGCAGAGGCTATATGCAAATACTACATCACTTTATATAAAGGACTTGAGCATCCATGGATTTTTGTATTCATGAGGGGTCCTGGGACCAATCTCCCACGGATATTGAGGAACAACTGTAATGTTAGCTTTAGGTTTCTTGAATATACAGTTTGTCAAGTTGAAGAAGTTTTCAATACTCTCATTTTTTCTGAGATTTTAAAAAAGTTATGAATGGGTGTTGAATTATGTCAAATGGTTTTTTTCTGCATTGATTAATTATCGTATTAATTGTTTTCTTTATTCTATCATTATGGTGAATTAGATTGATTGATTTTTTAATATTGACCTGTTTTGCATGGTACAATAAATTCCATTTGATCATGTTGCATATTTTTTGTGCATATATATATATATATAAAAGTTTCATTCATATTTTCTTAAGGATTTTTGCATCTTTATTCATGAATGACCTTGGTGTATTCTGATGATACACAAATCATCACTCATAAGAATTAATTTCTCTTTCTTTCTTTCTTTCTTTCTTTCTTTCTTTCTTTCTTTCTTTCTTTCTTCTCTCTCTGTCCATCTGTCTGTCTTTTTTCCTTTCTTTCTTTCTCTTTTAATATCTTTGCCTGATTTTGGTATCAGGAAAATACTAGCTACACTGTTTTCTGGAAGAAATTGTAGAACTATTATTAATTGTTCTTTAAGCATTTGGTAGAATTATTTGGTGAAACTATCTGGGTCTATATATTTTTCTTTTGAAACTATTTAAATGATGAATTATTTGTTTCATAGTTATAGGGCTATAAAAATTGTCTATTTCTTATGAGTGAGTTGTGGTAGCTTATGTTTTTTGAGGAATTAGCCTATTTTGTCTATGTTGTCAAATTTATGTGTTTAATTATTTGTAGTAGTTCCTTATTATAGTTTTGTTATCATCAAGGTCTGTAGTAATATCCCTGTTTTATTACTGATATGGGTAATTTGTGTCTTCTCTTTTTTTTCATTGTTAATCTTTTGTTGTCAATTTTATTGATATTTTCAAAGAATCAACTTTGTATTGCAATAGTGCTCTGTATTGCTTTTCTGTTTTCAATTTTATTGATTTCTTCTATTATCTTTATTTCTTCATTTTGCTTTCTTTGGGTTGATTTTGCTCTTCTTATTTTAAATTCTTAAAGTAGAAGTTAAAATTATTGATTTAAGACTGTTCCTCTTTTTCAATGCAAGCATTTAATGCTGTACATTTTCCTCTCATCACTGTTTTAGCTGTGAGTTCAAATTTTTGATATTGTATTTTTATTTTTATTTAGCTAAGTGTAAGTGTATTTATTTTTCCTTGATACTTCCTTTTTGACTCATGAATTACATAGAAATCTCCTGCTTAGTTATCATGTGTTTGGAGATTTTCCTATTATCTCTTATTGATTTGTCATTTGATCCCATTGTGGTTTGATTTTAATTCCTTTACATTTTTTAGGTTTGCTTTATGGTTCAAGATGTAATCTATCTTGGTATATATTCTGTGAGCACTTGACAAGAATGTGTATTCTGCTGTCACTAAGTAGAGTAGTTAATGTCAAGTAGATCCTATTGTCTTATGGTATTGAGTCTTATGGTATTTTTAATTGGTGCAAGAGTGCTGTTGAAGTTCCCAACTATAATTATTCATTTGTCTATTTCTCCTCCATTTCTAACAGATTTTTCCTCACATATTCACAATTGTATTTGTTGGTGCACATGTATTTAGGGTTGTTATCTCTCATTGGTAGATTGACTCCTTTATTATTATAAAATGTCCCTTCCTATTTCTGGTATTTTTCCCCCTAATATCTAATTTATCTGATATAGCCACAGATATAACTTGTCCCCATCAAAATCTCATCTTCAATTCCCACATGTTGTAGAAGGGACCTGGTGGGAGATAATTTAATCATGGGGGAAAGTCTTTCCCATACTGTTCTCACGATAGTGAACAAGTCTCACAAGATCTGATAGTTTTATAAGGGGGAGTTTCCCTGCACAAACTCTCTCTTTGCCTGTTGCCACCCATGTAAGATGTGACTTGCTCCTCCTTGCCTTCTGCCATGATTGTGAGGCTTCCCCAGCCACATGGAACTATAAGTCCATTAAACTCTTTTTCCTGTATAAATTGTTCAGTTTTGGGTATGTCTTTATCAGCAGCCTGAAAATGGACTAATACAGTAAATTGGTATTTGTAGTGGGGTGCTGCTAAAAAGATACCCAAAAATGTGGAAGCCACTTTAAAGCTGGGTAATGGGCAGAGTTTGCAACAGTTTGGGGTGCTCAGAAGAAGACAGGAAAATGTGGGACAGTTTAGAACTTCCTAGAGACCTGTTGAATGGCTTTGACCAAAATGCTCATAACGATATGGACAATGAAATCCAGGCTGAAATAGTCTCAGATGGAGATGAGGAGCTTGTTGGGAACCACAGCAAAGGTGACTCTTGTTATGTTTTAGCAAAGTGACTGGTGGCATTTTGCCCCTACCCTAGAGATTTATGGAACTTTGAACTTGAGAGAGATGATTTAGGGAATCTGGTGGAAGAAAATTCCAAGCAGTAAAGCATTCAAGAGTTGACTTGGGTGCAGTTAAAGGCATTCAGTTTTATAAGGGAAGCAAGCATAAAAGTTTGAAAAATTTGCAGCCTGACAATGTGATAGAAAAGAAAATCCCATTTTCTGAAAAGAAATCCAAGCTGGCTGCAGAAATTTGCATAAGTAATGAGGAGCCAAATGTTAATCTCCAAGACAATGGGGAAAATGTCTTCAGGGCCTGTCAGAGGTCTTCATGGCAACCTCTCCTATTACAGGCCTGGAAGCCTAGGAGGAAAAAGTGGGTTCATGGGGTGGACCCAGGGTCCCCATTCTGTGTACAGCCTAGGTACTTTGTGCCCTGCATCCCAGCTGCTCTAGTGATGGCAGAAAGGGGCCAAGGTAGAGCCTATTTAACCTGTTTTGATTTAGAGAAGCACAGAAAATGAGGCATACAGAGATTCACATAGAGAAGCCCTGTATTTTGGAAGCAATCTGCCTGTGAGTGAGAAGTGAGTTTAAGAGTGGAAGTTTAGAAGATGGCCGAATAGGAACAGCTCCAGTCTCCAACTCCCAGCGCGAGCGACACAGAAGACCGGTGATTTCTGCATTTTCAACTGAGGTACTGGGTTCATCTCAATGGGGAGGGCCGGACGATCGGTGCTGGTCAGCTGCTGCAGCCCGACCAGCGAGAGCTGAAGCAGGGCGAGGCATCGCCTCACCTGGGAAGCGCAAGGGGGAAGGGAATCCCTTTTCCTAGCCAGGGGAACTGAGACACACAACACCTGGAAAATCGGGTAACTCCCACCCCAATACTGCACTTTAAGCAAACAGGCACACCAGGAGATCATATCCCACACCTGGCCGGGAGGGTCCCACACCCACGGAGCCTCCCTCATTGCTAGCACAGCAGTCTGCGATCTCGCGGCAAGGCAGCAGCGAGGCTGGGGGAGGGGTGCCCGCCATTGCTAAGGCTTAAGTAGGTAAACAAAGCTTCCGGGAAGCTCGAACTGGGTGGAGTTCACAGCAGATCAAGGAAACCTGCCTGCCTCTGTAGACTCCACCTCTGGGGACAGGGCACAGTAAACAATAACAAACGCAGCAGAAACCTCTGCAGACACAAATGACTCTGTCTGACAGCTTTGAAGAGAGCAGTGGATCTCCCAGCACGGAGGTTGAGATCTGAGAAGGGACAGACTGCCTGCTCAAGTGGGTCCCTGACCCCTGAGTAGCCTAACTGGGAGACATCCCCCACTAGGGGCAGTCTGACACCCCACACCTCACAGGGTGGAGTACACCCCTGAGAGGAAGCTTCTGAAGCTTCCAAAGCAAGAATCAGACAGGTACACTCACTGTTCAGAAATATTCTATCTTCTGCAGCCTCTGCTGCTGATACCCAGGCAAACAGGGTCTGGAGTGGACCTCAAGCAATCTCCAACAGACCTACAGCTAAGGGTCCTGACTGTTAGAAGGAAAACTATCAAACAGGAAGGACACCTACACCAAAACCCCATCAGTACATCACCATCATCAAACACCAGAGGCAGATAAAACCACAAAGATGGGGAAAAAGCAGGGCAGAAAAGCTGGAAATTCAAAAAATAAGAGCACATCTCCCCTGGCAAAGGAGTGCAGCTCATCGCCAGCAATGGATCAAAGCTGGACGGAGAATGATTTTGATGAGATGAGAGAAGAAGGCTTTAGTCCATCAAATTTCTCAGAGCTAAAGGAGGAATTACGTACCCAGCGCAAAGAAACTAAAAATCTTGAAAAAAAAGTGGAAGAATTGATGGCTAGAGTAATTAATGCAGAGAAGGTCATAAACGAAATGAAAGAGATGAAAACCATGACACGAGAAATACGTGACAAATGCACAAGCGTCAGTAACCGACTCGATCAACTGGAAGAAAGAGTATCAGCGATTGAGGATCCAATGAATGAAATGAAGCGAGAAGAGAAACCAAAAGAAAAAAGAAGAAAAAGAAATGAACAAAGCCTGCAAGAAGTATGGGATTATGTAAAAAGACCAAATCTACGTCTGATTGGGGTGCCTGAAAGTGAGGGGGAAAATGGAACCAAGTTGGAAAACACTCTTCAGGATATCATCCAGGAGAACTTCCCCAACCTACTAGGACAGGCCAACATTCAAATCCAGGAAATACAGAGAACGCCACAAAGATACTCCTCGAGAAGAGCAACTCCAAGACACATAATTGCCAGATTCACCAAAGTTGAAATGAAGGAAAAAATCTTAAGGGCAGCCAGAGAGAAAGGTCGGGTTACCCACAAAGGGAAGCCCATCAGACTAACAGCAGATCTCTCGGCAGAAACTCTACAAGCCAGAAGAGAGTGGGGGCCAATATTCAACATTCTTAAAGAAAAGAATTTTAAGAAATGTCTGTTCATATCCTTTGCCCACTTTCTGATGGGGTTGTTTGTTTTTTTCTTGTAAATTTGTTTGAGTTCAGACATTCATACAGCCAACAGACACATTAAAAAATGCTAATCATCACTGGCCATCAGAGAAATGCAAATCAAAACCACAATGAGATACCGTCTCACACCAGTTAGAATGGCGATCATTAAAAAGTCAGGAAACAACAGATGCTGGAGAGGATGTGGAGAAATAGGAACACTTTTACACTGTTGGTGGGATTGTAAACTAGTTCAACCATTATGGAAAACAGTATGGCAATTCCTCAAGGATCTAGAACAAGATGTATCATATGACCCAGCCATCCCATTATTGGGTATATACCCAAAGGATTATAAATTATGCTGCTATAAAGACACATGCACACGTATGTTTATTGCAGCACTATTCACAATAGCAAAGACTTGGAATCAACCCAAATGTCCATCAGTGACAGATTGGATTAAGAAAATGTGGCACATATACACCATGGAATACTATGCAGCCATCAAAAAGGATGAGTTTGTGTCCTTTGTAGGGACATGGATGCAGCTGGAAACCATCATTCTTAGCAAACTATCACAAGAACAGAAAACCAAACACCACATGTTCTCACTCATAGGTGGGAACTGAACAATGAGATCACTTGGACTCAGAGACGGGAACATCACACACCGGGGCCTATCATGGGGAGCGGGGAGGGGGGAGGGATTGCATTGGGAGTTATACCTGATGTAAATGACGAGTTGATGGGTGCAGCACAGCAACATGACACAAGTATACATATGTAACAAACCTGCACGTTATGCACATGTACCCTACAACTTAAAGTATAATAATAATAAATAAATTTTTAAAAAATTATAGAAAAAAAACCAAAGAAAAGAATTTTCAACCCAGAATTTCATATCCAGCCAAACTAAGTTTCATAAGTGAAGGAGAAATAAAATCCTTTACAGATAAGCAAATGCTTAGAGATTTTGTCACCACTAGGCCTGCCTTACAAGAGACCCTGAAGGAAGCACTAAACATGGAAAGGAACAACCGGTACCAGCCATTGCAAAAACATGCCAAAATGTAAAGACCATCGAGGCTAGGAAGAAACTGCATCAACTAACGAGCAAAATAACCACTTAATATCATAATGGCAGGATCAAGTTCACACATAACAATCTTAACCTTAAATGTAAATGGACTAAATGCTCCAATTAAAAGACACAGACTGGCAAACTGGATAAAGAGTCAAAACCCATCAGTCTGCTGTATTCAGGAGACCCATCTCACATGCAGAGACATACATAGGCTCAAAATAAAGGGATGGAGGAAGATTTACCAAGCAAATGGAGAACAAAAAAAAGCGGGGGTTGCAATACTAGTCTCTGATAAAACAGACTTTAAACCATCAAAGATCAAAAGAGACAAAGAAGGCCATTACATAATGGTAAAGGGATCAATTCAACAGGAAGAGCTAACTAACCTAAATATATATGCACCCAATACAGGAGCACCCAGATTCATCAAGCAAGTCCTTAGAGACTTACAAAGAGACTTAGACTCCCATACAATAATAATGGGAGACTTCAACACTCCACTGTCAACATTAGACAGATCAACGAGACAGAAAGTTAACAAGGATATCCAGGAATTGAACTCATCTCTGCAGCAAGCAGACCTAATAGACATCTATAGAACTCTCCACCCCAAATCAACAGAATATACATTCTTCTCAGCACCACATCGTACTTACTCCAAAATTGACCACGTAATTGGAAGTAAAGCACTCCTCAGCAAATGTACAAGAACAGAAATTATAACAAACTGTCTCTCAGACCACAGTGCAATCAAACTAGAACTCAGGACTAGGAAACTCAATCAAAACCGCTCAACTACATGGAAACTGAACAACCTGCTCCTGAATGACTACTGGGTACATAACGAAATGAAGGCAGAAATAAAGATGTTCTTTGAAACCAATGAGAACAAAGATACAACATACCAGAGTCTCTGGGACACATTTAAAGCAGTGTGTGATCTAAAATTGACACTCTAACATCGCAATTAAAAGAACTAGAGAAGCAAGAGCAAACACATTCGAAAGCTAGCAGAAGGCAAGAAATAACTAAGATCAGAGCAGAACTGAAGGAGATAGAAACACAAAAAACCCTCCAAAAAATCCGTGAGTCCAGGAGTTGGTTTTTTGAAAAGATCAACAAAATTGACAGACCACTAGCAAGACTAATAAAGAAGAAAAGAGAGAAGAATCAAATCCACGCAATTAAAAATGATAAAGGGGATATCACCACCATCCCCACAGAAATACAAACTACCATCAGAGAATACTGTAAACACCTCTACGCAAATAAACTGGAAAATCTAGAAGAAGTGGATAATTTCCTGGACACTTACACTCTTCCAAGACTAAACCAGGAAGAAGTTGAATCCCTGAATAGACCAATAGCAGGCTCTGAAATTGAGGCAATAATTAATAGCCTACCAACCAAAAAACGTCCAGGACCAGATGGATTCACAGCTGAATTCTACCAGACGTACAAGGAGGAGTTGGTACCATTCCTTCTGAAACTATTCCAATCAATAGAAAAAGAGGGAATCCTCCCTAACTCATTTTATGAGGCCAACATCATCCTGATACCAAAGCCTGGCAGAGACACAACCAAAAAAGAGAATTTTAGACCAATATCCCTGATGAACATCGATGCAAAAATCCTCAATAAAATACTGGCAAACCGGATTCAGCAGCACATCAAAAAGCTTATCCACCATGATCAAGTGAGCTTCATCCCTGTGATGCAAGGCTGGTTCAACATTCGCAAATCAATAAACATAATCCAGCATATAAACAGAACCAAAGACAAGAACCACATGATTATCTCAATAGATGCAGAAAAGGCTTTTGACAAAATTCAACATCCCTTCATGCTAAAAACGCTCAATAAATTCGGTATAATGGAACGTACCTCAAAATAATAAGAGCTATCTATGACAAACCCACAGCCAATATCATACTGAATGGGCAAAAACTGGAAAAATTCCCTTTGAAAACTGGCACAACACAGGGATGCCCTCTCTCACCACTCCTATTCAACATAGTGTTGGAAGTTCTGGCTAGGGCAATTAGGCAAGAGAAAGAAATCAAGGGTATTCAGTTAGGAAAAGAAGAAGTCAAATTGTCCCTCTTTGCAGATGACATGATTGTATATTTAGAAAACCCCATTGTCTCAGCCCAAAATCTCCTTAAGCTGATAAGCAACTTCAGCAAAGTCTCAGGATACAAAATTAATGTGCAAAAATCACAAGCATTCTTATACACCAGTAACAGACAAACAGAGAGCCAAATCAGGAATGAACTTCCATTCACAATTGCTTCAAAGAGAATAAAATACCTAGGAATCCAACTTACAAGGGATGTAAAGGACCTCTTCAAGGAGAACTACAAACCACTGCTCAGTGAAATCAAAGAGGACACAAACAAATGGAAGAACATACCATGCTCATGGATAGGAAGAATCAATATCGTGAAAATGGCCATACTGCCCAAGGTAATTTATAGATTCAATGCCATCCCCATCAAGCTACCAATGAGTTTCTTTACAGAATTGGAAAAAACTGCTTTAAAGTTCATATGGAACCAAAAAAGAGCCCACATCTCCAAGACAATCCTAAGTCAAAAGAACAAAGCTGGAGGCATCACGCTACCTGACTTCGAACTATACTACAAGGCTACAGTAACCAAAACAGCATGGTACTGGTACCAAAACAGAGATATAGACCAATGGAACAGAACAGAGTCCTCAGGAATAATACCACACATATACAGCCATCTGATCTTTGACAAACCTGAGAGAAACAAGAAATGGGGAAAGGATTCCCTATTTAATAAATGGTGCTGGGAAAATTGGCTAGCCCTAAGTAGAAAGCTGAAACTGGATCCTTTCCTTACTCCTTATACGAAAATTAATTCAAGATGGATTGGAGACTTAAATGTTAGGCCTAATACCATAAAAATCCTAGAGGAAAACCTAGGTAGTACCATTCAGGACATAGGCATGGGCAAAGACTTCATGTCTAAAACACCAAAAGCAACAGCAGCAAAAGCCAAAATTGACAAATGGGATCTCATTAAACTAAAGAGCTTCTGCATAGCAAAAGAAACTACCATCAGAGTGAACAGGCAACCTACAGAATGGGAGAAAATTTTTGCAATCTACTCATCTGACAAAGGGCTAATATCCAGAACCTACAAAGAACTCAAACAAATTTACAAGAAAAAAACAAACAACCCCATCAAATATGGGCAAAGGATATGAACAGACATTTCTCAAAAGAAGACATTCATACAGCCAACAGACACATGAAAAAATGCTCATCATCACTGGCCATCAGAGAAATGCAAATCAAAACCACAATGAGATACCATCTCACACCAGTTAGAATGGCGATCATTAAAAAGTCAGGAAACAACAGGTGCTGGAGAGGCTGTGGAGAAATAGGAACACTTTTACACTGTTGGTGGGATTGTAAACTAGTTCAACCATTATGGAAAACCGTATGGCGATTCCTCAAGGATCTAGAACTAGATGTACCATATGACCCAGCCATCCCATTACTGGGTATATACCCAAGGACTATAAGTTATGCTGCTATAAAGACACATGCACACGTATGTTTATTGCGGCACTATTCACAATAGCAAAGACTTGGAATCAACCCAAATGTCCATCAGTGACAGATTGGATTAAGAAAATGTGGCACATATACACCATGGAATACTATGCAGCCATCAAAAAGGATGAGTTTGTGTCCTTTGTAGGGACATGGATGCAGCTGGAAACCATCATTCTTAGCAATCTATCACAAGAACAGAAAACCAAACACCGCATGTTCTCACTCATAGGTGGGAACTGAACAATGAGATCACTTGGACTCGGGAAGAGGAACATCACACACCGGGGCCTATCATGGGGAAGGGGTAGGGGGGAGGGATTGCTCTGGGAGTTATACCTGATGTAAATGACGAGTTGATGGGTGCAGCACACCAACATGGCACAAGTATACATATGTAACAAACCTGCATGTTATGCACATGTACCCTACAACTTAAAGTATAATAATAATAAATAAATTTAAAAAAAAAAAAGATAATGTAATCAATGGAACAAGATGCAAAAGACACCAAGAGGCATACAGTGGAAATAAAAATAACTATTAGATGTATGAGTTCTATGTCACTCCAAATATATGACTTATGAATTGGAACTACCATGAAATATCTTTTTATTTATTAGATGTTTAAAACCACAAAATTTTAATGACAGAATCTGTCAAAATGTGGGAAAACACTTACTTTGCTAATGGAAAGGTCAACATGTACAGTCACAAGCAAGAGAAATTCAAACTTTCAAACATCTAATTGCAAACATGTATGTCCTCTGATGTTCGACCTAGGAATTTAATTTATATACATTTCCACCTATGTAAAATTAAATCTAGATATATCTATTCTTTCAACCACTGTTTGTAATAGCAAAAGACTGGGAACAACCCAAATATCCATTAAAAGGTGAAGGTTTAAATAAATGATGATATATTCATACAACAGAAGGTAATAAAAATATAAAAACAGACTAAAACAAAGTATTCTTTATGCTCTAAAGTGAAAGGATCTCCACAATATATTATGTAAGGAAGCAAGGAGAAGGATTTAACGGTTTTTAAATCTACTTTTAATACTCCATATAAGGAGCCTGGAAGTCTCTGCTCCATCCAGTTTTCTAACAAGTTAAAAAACTGAACAGACTGAAAAATAACAAATTTTCTAGGATTCATCAGAGAGGTGAGGATACAGAACAAACTGCTACCCACAAGACTGGAGAGACAGTAAGATGAATACAGGGACTCATGGCTTACCATAGCAGAGACTTACAAGCAGTACTGCTGCAGGAACCAGTGCCAGGTATAAAAACCTGAACTATGATTGATAAATTGCTGGAGGCTCAGAGAGGACAAATCTGAGACTTGTATATCCCAATGGAATCCTGTCAAGAAGAGGTGGGGTATATGAGTTTAACCTGCAAGAGTAATGACCAGGTTCTCATAGTAAATACTGGAGGAAGACTTCCCTTGTGTTTCAAGTACAGGGAGAGGAAATACACCAGAGTACTCTGCTCTTTAACAAGGCCTGCCCTCAGGAGAAGCTATTCAAACAGAGCCTTGCCTGCTGAGGTTTCGTCAGAGCCTAACTGACATGTGGGAAGGGAAATACCCAAATCTAGCCATCTTATCTCATGGAAAGGAAGGGGGACTGAGAAATTGAGACTATTGGGAGGTTCACAGTCCAGAGACATAGTCCAGAGGCTCACTAAAACATTGAGATCTAATCATAAGTCCACAGAATGCTTTCCCACCCCTTGTCCCTTAACGAGATATTACTGAAGGCCTATTTTCAGCAGTTCCATTTACATGGTAAATCGTTTCTAACTATGAAGAAAAAATTACGAGGAAAAAAAAAAGAATTTGAAGAAATAGAGTAAGCATCAGAACCAGATATGGCAGGGATTTTGAAATGATTGAACCTGAAATTTTAAACAACAATGAAAAACACGCTAAGGGCTCTAATAGATCAAGTAGACAGCATGCAAGAACAGATGGGCAAATGTGAGCATAGAGATGGAAATCCTAGGAAAGAAGCAAAGAGAAATGCTACAGATCAAAAACACTGTGACAGAAGTGAAGAATGCTTTTGATGAGCTTATTAGTAGACTGGACACAGCTGAGGAAAGAATCTCTGCGCTTGAGGCTATAACAATAAAAACCTTCAAAACGACAAGTAATGAGAATGATACAGTAGCTTAAAAGAAATTATTTAGGCAGTTAGTGAGGATAAGTGTATTAGGGTTCTCTAGAGGGACCAACTAGTAGGATATACATACATATACATATATATATATATATGAGTTTATTAAGTAGTATTAACTCACATGATCACAAGGTACCACAATAGGCCATCTGCAAGCTGAGAAGCAAGGAAGCCAGTCTGAGTCCCAAAGCTGCAGAACTTGGAGTCTGATGTTTGAGGGCAGAAGCATACAGCACAGGAGAAAGCACAGGAGAAGGATGAAGGCTGCATACAGCACAGATGGTGCCCACCCAGATTAAGAGTGGGTCTGCCTTTCCTAGCCCACTGACTCAAATGTTAATCTCCTTGGCAACACCAACACCCGAACAGACATACCCAGGATCAATACTTTGCATGCTTCAATCCAATCAAGTTGACACTCAGTATTAACCATCACAGTAAGAAAGTCCTCTGTAAGGCTTCCCTTTTACCAAAAAGCAACCTCAAATCATTTTTTTTTCAAACAAAATGCAGCCTGAAAAATCGAACTGCAGATATAGAAAAGCAAGCTAGAAGCTTTCACAGGTAAATGCCAGCAGCTTTGACAATAGGAAAAGGCCACCTGGAGGCCAGACATGTTCAACATGGGACTCCATCTTCCCTTTCTTTGTCAACCGTGTGAACAGTAAGGAACAGACCTAATGTCACAGGACAGGTAGAGAACTCATTTGCATGATAAAAGATTACGGTGGGGTAGCCAGCTTCTTCACCTGCTATGTAAATGGCACACCTGGTCCAACGACCAACCTTTTGGGCCCTATGTAAATGAGACACCACCTCCTCAAGCTTGTCTATAACACCCGGTGCATTTCATCACAGAACTGGAGGACCTGCTCGGGAGCCCCTCTCTCTCTGCAGAAGAGAAAGCTATTCTCTTTCTTTTGCCTATTAAACATCCACTCTTTTTTTTTTTAAATTTATTTATTATTATTATACTTTAAGTTGTAGGGTACATGTGCATAACATGCAGGTTTGTTACATATGTATACTTGTGCCATGTTGGTGTGCTGCACCCATCAACTCGTCATTTACATCAGGTATAACTCCCAGAGCAATCCCTCCCTCCTCCCCCCTCCCCCCTCCCCCCTCCCCATGATAGGCCCCGGTGTGTGATGTTCCCCTTCCTGAGTCCAAGTGATCTCATTGTTCAGTTCCCACCTATGAGTGAGAACATGTGGTGTTTGGTTTTCTGTTCTTGTGATAGTTTGCTAAGAATGATGGTTTCCAGCTGCATCCATGTCCCTACAAAGGACACAAACTCATCCTTTTTGATGGCTGCATAGTATTCCATGGTGTATATGTGCCACATTTTCTTAATCCAATCTGTCACTGATGGACATTTGGGTTGATTCCAAGTCTTTGCTATTGTGAATAGTGCTGCAATAAACATACATGTGCATGTGTCTTTATAGCAGCATAATTTATAATCCCTTGGGTATATACCCAGTAATGGGATGGCTGGGTCATATGGTACATCTAGTTCTAGATCCTTGAGGAATCGCCATACGGTTTTCCATAATGGTTGAACTAGTTTACAATCCCACCAACAGTGTAAAAGTGTTCCTATTTCTCCACAGCCTCTCCAGCACCTGTTGTTTCCTGACTTTTTAATGATCGCCATTCTAACTGGTGTGAGATGGTATCTCATTGTGGTTTTGATTTGCATTTCTCTGATGGCCAGTGATGATGAGCATTTTTTCATGTGTCTGTTGGCTGTATGAATGTCTTCTTTTGAGAAATGTCTGTTCATATCCTTTGCCCACTTTTTGATGGGGTTGTTTGTTTTTTTCTTGTAAATTTGTTTGAGTTCTTTGTAGGTTCTGGATATTAGCCCTTTTTCAGATGAGTAGATTGCAAAAATTTTCTCCCATTCTGTAGGTTGCCTGTTCACTCTGATGGTAGTTTCTTTTGCTGTGCAGAAGCTCTTTAGTTTAATGAGATCCCATTTGTCAATTTTGGCTTTTGCTGCCGTTGCTTTTGGTGTTTTAGACATGAAGTCTTTGCCCATGCCTATGTCCTGAATGGACTACCTAGGTTTTCCTCTAGGATTTTTATGGTATTAGGCCTAACATTTAAGTCTCTAATCCATCTTGAATTAATTTTCGTATAAGGAGTAAGGAAAGGATCCAGTTTCAGCTTTTTACTTAGGGCTAGCCAATTTTCCCAGCACCATTTATTAAATAGGGAATCCTTTCCCCATTTCTTGTTTCTCTCAGGTTTGTCAAAGATCAGATGGCTGTAGATGTGTGGTATTATTTCTGAGGACTCTGTTCTGTTCCATTGGTCTATATCTCTGTTTTGGTACCAGTACCATGCTGTTTTGGTTACTGTAGCCTTGTAGTATAGTTTGAAGTCAGGTAGCGTGATGCCTCCAGCTTTGTTCTTTTGACTTAGGATTGTCTTGGAGATGCGGGCTCTTTTTTGGTTCCATATGAACTTTAAACCAGTTTTTTCCAATTCTGTGAAGAAAGTCGTTGGTAGCTTGATGGGGATGGCATTGAATCTATTAAATAACATTGGGCAGTATGGCCATTTTCACGATATTGATTCTTCCTATCCATGAGCATGGTATGTTCTTCCATTTGTTTGTGTCCTCTTTGATTTCACTGAGCAGTGGTTTGTAGTTCTCCTTGAAGAGGTCCTTTACATCCCTTGTAAGTTGGATTCCTAGGTATTTGATTCTCTTTGAAGCAATTGTGAATGGAAGTTCATTCCTGATTTGGCTCTCTGTTTGTCTGTTACTGGTGTATAAGAATGCTTGTGATTTTTGCACATTAATTTTGTATCCTGAGACTTTGCTGAAGTTGCTTATCAGCTTAAGGAGATTTTGGGCTGAGACAATGAGGTTTTCTAAATATACAATCATGTCATCTGCAAAGAGGGACAATTTGACTTCTTCTTTTCCTAACTGAATGCCCTTGATTTCTTTCTCTTGCCTAATTGCCCTAGCCAGAACTTCCAACACTATGTTGAATAGGAGTGGTGAGAGAGGGCATCCCTGTGTTGTGCCAGTTTTCAAAGGGAATTTTTCCAGTTTTTGCCCATTCAGTACGATATTGGCTGTGGGTTTGTCATAGATAGCTCTTATTATTTTGAGGTACGTTCCATCAATACCGAATTTATTGAGCGTTTTTAGCATGAAGGGATGTTGAATTTTGTCAAAAGCCTTTTCTGCATCTATTGAGATAATCATGTGGTTCTTGTCTTTGGTTCTGTTTATATGCTGGATTATGTTTATTGATTTGCGAATGTTGAACCAGCCTTGCATCCCAGGGATGAAGCCCACTTGATCATGGTGGATAAGCTTTTTGATGTGTTGCTGAATCCGGTTTGCCAGTACTTTATTGAGGATTTTTGCATCGATGTTCATCAGGGATATTGGTCTAAAATTCTCTTTTTTGGTTGTGTCTCTGCCAGGCTTTGGTATCAGGATGATGTTGGCCTCATAAAATGAGTTAGGGAGGATTCCCTCTTTTTCTATTGATTGGAATAGTTTCAGAAGGAATGGTACCAACTCCTCCTTGTACCTCTGGTAGAATTCAGCTGTGAATCCATCTGGTCCTGGACTTTTTTTGGTTGGTAGGCTATTAATTATTGCCTCAATTTCAGAGCCTGCTATTGGTCTATTCAGGGATTCAACTTCTTCCTGGTTTAGTCTTGGAAGAGTGTAAGTGTCCAGGAAATTATCCATTTCTTCTAGATTTTCCAGTTTATTTGCGTAGAGGTGTTTATAGTATTCTCTGATGGTAGTTTGTATTTCTGTGGGGTCAGTGGTGATATCCCCTTTATCATTTTTAATTGCGTGGATTTGATTCTTCTCTCTTTTCTTCTTTATTAGTCTTGCTAGTGGTCTGTCAATTTTGTTGATCTTTTCAAAAAACCAACTCCTGGATTCACGGATTTTTTGGAGGGTTTTTTGTGTTTCTATCTCCTTCAATTCAGCTCTGATCTTAGTTATTTCTTGCCTTCTGCTAGCTTTCGAATGTGTTTGCTCTTGCTTCTCTAGTTCTTTTAATTGCGATGTTAGAGTGTCAATTTTAGATCTTTTCTGCTGTCTCTTGTGGGCATTTGGTGCTATAAATTTCCCTCTACACACTGCTTTAAATGTGTCCCAGAGATTCTGGTATGTTGTATCTTTGTTCTCATTGGTTTCAAAGAACATCTTTATTTCTGCCTTCATTTCGTTATGTACCCAGTAGTCATTCAGGAGTAGGTTGTTCAGTTTCCATGGAGTTGAGTGGTTTTGATTGAGTTTCCTAGTCCTGAGTTCTAGTTTGATTGCACTGTGGTCTGAGAGACAGTTTGTTATAATTTCTGTTCTTGTACATTTGCTGAGGAGTACTTTACTTCCAATTACGTGGTCAATTTTGGAGTAAGTACGATGTGGTGCTGAGAAGAATGTATATTCTGTTGATTTGGGGTGGAGAGTTCTATAGATGTCTATTAGGTCTGCTTGCTGCAGAGATGAGTTCAATTCCTGGATATCCTTGTTAACTTTCTGTCTCGTTGATCTGTCTAATGTTGACAGTGGAGTGTTGAAGTCTCCCATTATTATTGTATGGGAGTCTAAGTCTCTTTGTAAGTCTCTAAGGACTTGCTTGATGAATCTGGGTGCTCCTGTATTGGGTGCATATATATTTAGGAGAGTTAGCTCTTCCTGTTGAATTGATCCCTTTACCATTATGTAATGGCCTTCTTTGTCTCTTTTGATCTTTGATGGTTTAAAGTCTGTTTTATCAGAGACTAGTATTGCAACCCCCGCTTTTTTTTGTTCTCCATTTGCTTGGTAAATCTTCCTCCATCCCTTTATTTTGAGCCTATGTATGTCTCTGCATGTGAGATGGGTCTCCTGAATACAGCAGACTGATGGGTCTTGACTGTTTATCCAGTTTGCCAGTCTGTGTCTTTTAATTGGAGCATTTAGTCCATTTACATTTAAGGTTAAGATTGTTATGTGTGAACTTGATCCTGCCATTATGATATTAACTGGTTATTTTGCTCGTTAGTTGATGCAGTTTCTTCCTAGCCTCGATGGTCTTTACATTTTGGCATGTTTTTGCAATGGCTGGTACCGTTTGTTCCTTTCCATGTTTAGTGCTTCCTTCAGGGTCTCTTGTAAGGCAGGCCTAGTGGTGACAAAATCTCTAAGCATTTGCTTATCTGTAAAGGATTTTATTTCTCCTTCACTTATGAAACTTAGTTTGGCTGGATATGAAATTCTGGGTTTAAAATTCTTTTCTTTAAGAATGTTGAATATTGGCCCCCACTCTCTTCTGGCTTGGAGAGTTTCTGCCGAGAGATCTGCTGTTAGTCTGATGGGCTTCCCTTTGTGGGTAACCCGACCTTTCTCTCTGGCTGCCCTTAAGATTTTTTCCTTCATTTCAACTTTGGTGAATCTGGCAATTATGTGTCTTGGAGTTGCTCTTCTCGAGGAGTATCTTTGTGGCATTCTCTGTATTTCCTAGATTTGAATGTTGGCCTGCCCTACTAGGTTGGGGAAGTTCTCCTGGATGATATCCTGAAGTGTGTTTTCCAACTTGGTTCCATTTTCCCCCTCACTTTCAGTCACCCCAATCAGATGTAGATTTGGTCTTTTTACATAATCCCATACTTCTTGCAGGCTTTGTTCATTTCTTTTTCTTCTTTTTTCTTTTGGTTTCTCTTCTCACTTCATTTCATTCATTGGATCCTCAATCGCTGATACTCTTTCTTCCAGTTGATCGAGTCAGTTACTGAAGCTTGTGCATTTGTCACGTATTTCTCGTGTCATGGTTTTCATCTCTTTCATTTCGTTTATGACCTTCTCTGCATTGATTACTCTAGCCATCAATTCTTCCACTTTTTTTTCAAGATTTTTAGTTTCTTTGAGCTGGGTACGTAATTCCTCCTTTAGCTCTGAGAAATTTGATGGACTGAAGCCTTCTTCTCTCATCTCATCAAAATCATTCTCCGTCCAGCTTTGATCCGTTGCTGGCGATGAGCTGCGCTCCTTTGCCAGGGGAGATGTGCTCTTATTTTTTGAATTTCCAGCTTTTCTGCCCTGCTTTTTCCCCATCTTTGTGGTTTTATCTGCCTCTGGTGTTTGATGATGGTGATGTACTGATGGGGTTTTGGTGTAGGTGTCCTTCCTGTTTGATAGTTTTCCTTCTAACAGTCAGGACCCTCAGCTGTAGGTCTGTTGGAGATTGCTTGAGGTCCACTCCAGACCCTGTTTGCCTGGGTATCAGCAGCAGAGGCTGCAGAAGATAGAATATTTCTGAACAGTGAGTGTACCTGTCTGATTCTTGCTTTGGAAGCTTCGGAAGCTTCCTCTCAGGGGTGTACTCCACCCTGTGAGGTGTGGGGTGTCAGACTGCCCCTAGTGGGGGATGTCTCCCAGTTAGGCTGCTCAGGGGTCAGGGACCCACTTGAGCAGGCAGTCTGTCCCTTCTCAGATCTCAGCCTCCGTGTTGGGAGATCCACTGCTTTCTTCAAAGCTGTCAGACAGAGTCGTTTGCGTCTGCAGAGTTTTCTGCTGCGATTGTTATTGTTTACTGTGCCCTGTCCCCAGAGGTGGAGTCTACAGAGACAGGCAGGTTTCCTTGAGCTGCTGTGAGCTCCACCCAGTTCGAGCTTCCCAGCAGCTTTGTTTACCTACTTAAGCCTCAGCAATGGCGGGCGCCCCTCCCCCAGCCTCGCTGCTGCCTTGCAGGTAGATCACAGACTGCTGTACTAGCAATGAGGGAGGCTCTGTGGGTGTGGGACCCTCCAGGCCAGGTGTGGGATATGATCTCCTGGTGTGCCTGTTTGCTTAAAGTGCAGTATTGGGGTGGGAGTTACCCGATTTTCCAGGTGTTGTGTGTCTCAGTTCCCCTGGCTAGGTAAAGGGATTCCCTTCCCCCTTGTGCTTCCCAGGTGAGGCAATGCCTCGCCCTGCTTCAGCTCTCGCTGGTTGGGCTGCAGCAGCTGACCAGCACCGATCGTCCGGCACTCCCCAGTGAGATGAACCCAGTACCTCAGTTGAAAATGCAGAAATCACCGGTCTTCTGTGTCGCTCGCGCTGGGAGTTGGAGACTGGACCTGTTCCTATTCGGCCATCTTCTAAACTTCCACTCTTAAACTCACTTCTTGTCCTAGATTTTCCTGGCATGAGACAACGAACCTTAAGTATTTACCCCAGACAATGATGCTGCTTCAAGAACAGACCAAAAAGTAGAAAACAAAAAACAAAAAGCAAAAAAACCAGAACAGAATATTCAGAGAGTGTGTGACAACTATAAAAGGTATAACATAAACATAAACAGAACACTAGAAGGAGAAAAAAAGTGAAATAAATGGAGAAATATTTAAAACAATAATGCTTTAGATTTTTTTTCCAAATTAATGTGGGACACCAAATCACAGATCCAGAAGGCTAAGGGAAAATGAATCAGGATAAGTGCTAAAATGAAATATAAAAGAAAAATTCTGAAGGAAGTGAGAGGAAAAAAATCACCTTATTCCTAGAGGAACAAAGGTAAGAATTATATCCAACTTCTCCTCTGAAACCAGGCAAGCAAGAGGAGAGTAGGGTAAAATTTTTCATGTCTTGAGAGGAAAAAAAAAAAAAAATCTCACCAACCTAGAATTCTGTACTCTGTGAAATTATGCTACAAAAGTGAAGGAGAAAAAAAGACTTTCTCAGATAAAGAAAAATTACAGTGGTTTATTGCTACTAGACCTGCTTTGCAAGAAAAGGATAGGGAAGGAAAGTAATATAGCTCAAAAACTTGGATCATCATAAAGAAAGAAATAACATTGGAAAATAATAACTAACAGTAAAATAAAAACATTTATTTTTCTTATTCTTAAAGATAATAGTTTGTTCAAAATAATAGCAATAGTGTATTCACTTATGTATGCTAATATGTGTATAGATTTTTTACATGCTTATATATAATTGGAATGAATCACAGCAATTATACAAGTAATGGAAAAGAAATATCAAGATTATTTTGTTATTATAGGGTACTCATACTACCTGTGAAGCAGAATAGTGTTATTCTAAAGTGGACTTGGATTTGGTGTAAATGTATATTGCAAACTAGGGCAACCACTAAAAAGTGTAAAAAGAAAGAAGCAAAACTGATATGCTCAGAAAGAAGAGAAAATGGAACATAAAATGCTCAATGAAAACCACAAAAGGCAAAGAGCAGAAAACAAACATAGGAACAAAGAACAAAGGCAGCAAAAGGAAATAGCAACAAATATGACAAACATTAATTCAAGTATACAAATAATCACTTGGAACATCCATAGTCTAACACAACTTAATATATTTACACAGTTGGATATTAAAATAACACATCTTATTAGAATGTGTGGGATATAGCAAAAGCAGTGCTTAGGGAGATATTTATAGCATTGAATGCATATATAAGAAAAAAGGAAAGATCTAAACTCAAACATCTAAGTTTCCACTTTCGAAAACTTGAAAAAAAAGAGCAAATTAAATCCAAAGTAAGCAGAAAAATAGAATTAAAAAGTTAGAGGAGTCATTAATGAAATTCAAAACATAAAATCAATAGAAAAAACAATGTAACCTAAAGCTGGTTCTTGAAAAGATCAATAAAATCGCTAAGTTGTAGTCAAGATAGCTAAAAACAAAGAGAGAAGACATCAATTACTATTATCAAAAAAGAATAGGGAATATCACTATATATTGCATGAACATTAAAAGGATAATTAAAGAATACTACGAACACACCAGGCGCAGTGGCTGATGCCTGTAATCCCAGCACTTTGAGAGGCCAATGCAAGCAGATCACAAGGTCAGGAGATCAAGACCATCCTGGCTAACACAGTGAAACCCCGTCTCTACTAAAAATACTATATATATGTGTATGTATATATATACACATACATATACACACACACACACACACACATATATATATGTAAGTTGGGCGTGGTGGCGGGCGCCTGTAGTCCCAGCTACTCAGGAGGCTGAGGCAGGAGAATGGCATGAACCCAGGAGGTGGAGCTTGCAGTGAGCCGAGATCGTGCCACTGCACTCCAACCTGGGTGACAGAGTGAGACTCCGTGTCAAAAAAAAAAAAAAAAAAAAAGAGTACTATGAACAACTTTATATGCACAAATTTGCTAACTAACATTAAATGAACTAATTCCTTGAAAGACATAGTTTGCCAAAACTCACACAAGAAGAAACAGACAATCTGAATAGTCCCAGGTCTAGCAAAAAATTGAATCAATTAATAACCTCCCAAAACAGAAAGCAGCAGGCCAGATGTGTTCTGGTGAATTCTACCAAACATTTAAAGAAGAAATTATACAAATTATCTTTAATATTTTTAGAAGTCATTAGCAGAATGAATACAGCCTAATTCTTCCAATAAGACCAGCATTACCCTAACAACAATACCAGATAGTTATTACAAGAAAACTAAAGAGCAAACCAATATCTTTCATAAACACAAATGCAAAAATCCTCAACAAAATATTAGTAAATAAAATCCAACAATGTATAAAAAATTATATGCCACAATCAAGTGGGATTTATTCCATGTAGGCAAGACAGGTTCACATCTGAAAATAAATTATTGCAATTCATCACATTGACAGACTAAAAAAGAAAAATCACATGATCATATCAATAGACTGGGGGAAAGCATTTGACAAAACCAGCATGATGAAAACTCTCAGTCAACTAGGAATAAAGGAAAACTTTGTCAACTTGATGAAAACAATCTACAAAAATCTTACAGCTAACATCATACTTAATGGTAAGAAACTGTAAACTTTCTCACTAATATCAAAAACAAACCAAGGATCCCGTCTCACCACTTCTTTGCAATGTTGTGCTGGAATTCCTAGCCGATGCAATAAAACATGAAAAGGAGATAAAAAGTATACAGATTGGAAAGTAAGAAATAAAATTGTCTTCTTTCACAGATGGCATGATCATCAATGTTGAAAATTCAAAATAACAATAAAAAACTCTCCTGGAACTAATAAGTGATTATACTAAGATTGCAGAATATATATGAAGAATAAGCTTAATAAATTGTTTTCCTATATATAGCAATGAATAAGTGAAATTTTAATTTAACAGTATAATACCAAATCTACATGCAGAAAACTACAAAACTGATGAACATCAAAGAACTAAGTAATTAAATGTTTTATGTTCATGAATAGAAAGACTCAAAATTGTCAAGATGTTAGTTCTTCCCAATGTGATGAAGACCCAATGCAATTTCAATAAAAATTCCAGGAAATTATTTTGTGGATATTGAAAAACTAATTCTAAATTGTAAATAGAAAGGGAAAAGACCCCAAATACCCAATGTAATATTGAAAGAGAAAAACAAAATTGGAGGACTGACAAGACCCAACTTAAAGACTTACAATAAAGCTATAGTATTTTAGATAACCTGGTACTGGTAAAAGAATAGCTCAGTGAAGCAGAGCAGGGAGTCCAGACACAGACCCACACAAAGACATCAACTGACCTTTGACAAATGAGCAAAGGCAATACAATGAAGAAAATATAGTATTTTCAACAAATAAGGTTCAAACAAGTAGACATTCACATGCAAATAATAATAATAAAAGACAGATAAAATAAGAGATGTAGACCTTACACTCTTCACAAAAATTAACTCAAAATAGATCATGGATCTAAATGTAAAATGCAAAACTATAAAACTCCTTGAAGAAAACACAGGAGAAAATCTAAATTGCCTTGGCTTTGGCGATCACATTTTAGATACAACAAAACATCTTCTATGAGAGAAATAATTGGTAAGCTAAACCGTATTAAAATTGAAATTTTCTGCTCTACAAAAGGCAATGTTAAGAGAATGAGAAGATAAGCTAATACTAAAGTAAAATATTTACAAAAGACTTATCTGATTAAAAAGCTGTTACCTAAAATATACAAAGAACACTTGAAAGTCAATGATAAGCAAATAACCCAATTAAAAATGGTTTAAGGATCTTAAGAAGCACCCCACCAAAGAATATACACAGATGAAAAATGAGCATATAAAAAGATACTTCACATCATATCATTTGGGAGACACAAATTAAAACAATGAAATACCACTACACACTTGTTAGAATGGCCAAATTTCAAAACAGTGATTATATCAATTGCTGATGAGGATGTGGAGCTACTGGAACTCTTATTCATGGCTGGTGGGAATGCAAAATAATATAGGCACTTTGAAAAACAATTTGAAAACAATTTGAAAAAAAATTACAAAACTAAACATACTCCTACCATATGATCCAGCAACAATCATCCAGTAATAATGCTCCTTAGTATCCAATCAAAAGAGCTGAAAACTTACATCCACAGAAAAATATGCACATAGATGTTTAATGCCGCTTTACTCATAATTGCCAAAACTTGGAGGCAATCGCATGTCCTTCAATAGGTGATTATATCAATGAACCATGGTACATCCAAACAATGGAATATTATACAACCCTAAAAAGAAATGAGCTGCAAGCTATAAAAACAATGGAGGAATCTTAAATGCATATTACTAAGTGACAGAAGCCAATCTGAAAAGGCTATATATCACGTGATTCCAACTATACTGTATTCTGGAAAAGGCAAAACTGTAGAGATATTAAAAAGATCAGTGATTGGCAAGGGTTGGAACAGAGAGGCAGAACAGAGAATTTTCAGAATAATGAAAATACTCTGTATGATATTATGATGGTGGATACATTGCATTATATATTTATCCCAACCCAAAGAATGTTCAACACCAAGAGTGAACCCTGATGTAAACTACGGACTTTGGGTGACCATAATGCATCAATGTAGGTTCATCAATTATAACAAATGTACCATACTGGTGGGTAATGTTGATAATAAGGAAGATTATGTATGTGTGTATCTATGTGTGACAAGAGGGGTTGTATGGGAAATATCTGTACCTTCCTCACAATTTTGCTGCAAAACTAAAAGTGCTCTAAAAAAAAAAACCTAAGAAAAGTAACTTGCACACTTTAAAATAAGCAATGAGTCAAAGAAAAAATCATGAAAAAATTAGACAATACTTATGAAATGTAGCTATACAGTGATAAAGGGAAATTATAGCTGCCAATGCCTGTAGTAAAAAAGAAAAAAGATTCTATGTCAATCAATTCACTTCCCACCTTAAGCAAGATCAAACTAAACCTAAAACAAGTAGAAGGATAGCAATAATAAAGATTAGTATAGATATATAATAATAAAGTAAAAAACAGACAAACAACAGAGAAAATCAATGATAGCAAAATTACATTCTTTGAAAAGGTCAAAATGACAAAACCTCAAGTTAGATGTATGTTTAAAAACTGGGAAGATTCAAATTACTGGAATCAAAAATGAAAGAAAGGACCTCTTTACTGACCCTACAGAATAAAAAAGAGGAAAAGGGAATCCTTTGAGCAATTGTAGGATAACAAATTAGATAACAGATGAACAAATTACTAGAATGACATGAATTACTGAAACTACCTTCTCAAGAAATAGAAAATCTGAGAAGTTAGTTTCTCAAATTAGACATATCATAAGTAGAGATTGGATTAGTTATTTTAAAACTTCCCACAAAGAAAAACCCAGGCCCAAATTGTTTTAGTGAATTATATCAAATTTTTAAAGAAAAATTCATATAAAGTGTTCACAATTTCTCCAAAATATAGAAGAGAGACCACTTCCTACCTCATTCCATTAGGCCAAAGTTGCCATGATACAAAATAATCTGAAGATACCACAAGAAAAAAAAAAAAAACTACAGGATAATATTTCTTATAAGTATAGATGTAAAGATCTTCTACAAAATACTAGGAAACTAAATCTAACAACATATGCAAAGGATTACTTATACACTACGGTCAGGTGGATTTTATCTCAGGAAAACAGGTTGATTCAACATCCAAAAACAATGTAATACACCATGTCAATAGAATAAAGGACAAAAACCACATGATCATCTCAATAGACACAGAAAAAGGCACTTGAAAAAATCCAACAACCTTTCACAATAAGATCGCTGAACAAACTAGAAATATAAAAGAACTTCCTCACCTGGTAAGGGGAATCTACTAAAAACCCACAGCTCAAATCACACTTAATTGTGAAGTAGTCAAAGCTTTCCCCCTAAAATCAAGAATAAGACAGGATGTCTGTTCACATCACTTCTATTCAACCTTGTACTAGAGGTTCCAGACAGAGCAATGAGATAAGAAAATAAAAAGCATGTAGCTGAGCAGGGTGGCCATGGCTGTAATCCCAGCAATTTGGGAGGCCAAAGTAGGCGGATCACTTGAGACCAGGAGTTCGAGACCAGCCTGGGCAACATGAAGAAAACTCGTCTCTACAAAAAATACAAAAATTATCTGGGCATGGTGACACATGTCTGTAGTCCCAGCTTGTCAGGAGGCTGAGGTGGAAGGATTGTTGGAGCCCTGAAGATCGAGGCTGCAGTGAGCCATGATCGCACCACTGAACTTCAGCCTGGGCAAGAGAATGAGACCCTGTGTCAAAATAAACAAATAAATAAACAAACAGCAGGCATCACTATTGAAAGAAATGTAAAATATCTATTTGCAGATGACATGATTTTGTGTGTAGAAAATTCTTAAAAATACGCTTTTAAAAACTATTAGAACTAATAAAAATCAACAAATGTGCATGATACAAGATCAACACATAAAAATATATTTTCATATACTAGCATAAAATATGCAGAAGTGAAATTAAGGAACAATTCCATTTAAAACAGCATCAAAAAGAAAAAAATGCATAAGAACAAATTTAATAAGAGCAAAAGTGATATACTGAAAACTGGGAAACATTGCTGAAATAAAAATCTAAACAAATGGAATGATATCTCATGTCCATAGATCAGACATCCTATTGTTTAAATGGCAATGCTCCCCATATTAATCTACAGATTCAACTCAATCCCTCTCTATCAAAAAAAACAAGGAGTAGAACAATGTATATTGTTCTGTATTATTTATATTTCCATAAAGAATGTCTAGAAACATTCACAAGAAACTAATGAAAGCATTTATATATCATAATGGTTGGGTTGAAACTGGATAAATGTGGGGCAGGGTAACTATATATATTGTTTTTCTTTTTATACCTTGTATTATTTTTTTAAAGTATGAGAAGAGGAGCAGGAGTGGAAATTATCTTACCCCACTCTAGCAGTGTGTAAGATAGACAAGCCTGGATTCATAGAATCAGACCAGAATGACTGACAAATAAGCAATGTATGGAGGTAGTCCTCATATAGGATGTGTGGCCACCCATTACTTTGAACTTCCAGAGAATATTACTAACATCCATTGAAACAGGAACAAGTAAAGGGGAGAAAGGCCAGCTTACTTAATACCAATGGGATTTTAATTTCTTTATTACTATCCCCACAGCAGCTGTAGCGAGGGCCCTCCCACATCTCTCCAGTCTTCCTTCTCCTCACACTATCAACTCTTATCCACAGTCAGAGGGAACCTAGAGAAGGTAGTAGGTTTTACCTATGAATGATCCTGCTGTGCAAAGGAGAAAAGGTAGGGAAAGAAGGGGAAAAAGAGCAGAGGAGTCTGCAGGAGTTCCTGCTGATTCTTTACTTAACTTGGGTACCACAGGGCAGGAGATAAACTTTGGAGAAGAGTGCAATTAAGCTAACTCCACTTTGGCTTTTATCTACATTTAATTTGTTCACATTTGAGGGTTCAGATCCAAAATGAAAAAGGATTTTATGGATGAATGATATTTCATTGTATATGTAAACCACATTTTCTTTGTTTATCCACTGATAGACACTTAGTTTGATTCCATATCTTGGCTGTTGTGAATAGTGCTATAATAAAGGTGGGAGTACTGGTACCTCTTCAACGTACTGATTTCCTTTTTATGAATATATATACCCAGCAGTGGGACTGCTGGATCATATGGCAGTTCTATTTTCAGTTTATTGAGGAACTTCCACACTGTTTTCTACAGTTACTGTCCTACTTTAGATTCCTCCCAACAGTGTAGTGGCATTCCCCCATCTCCACATCCTCACTAGCATTTGTTACTTTTTGTCTTTTTGATAACAGCCATTCTAACTGGGGTAGGTAATACCTTCTAGTGATTTTCATTTGTATTTCCCCGATGATCAGTGAAATTGAATAGTTTTTCATATACTTCTTGGCCATTTGTATATCTTCTTTTGAGAAATGTCCATTCAGGCCTTTTGCCCATTTTTAATTGCATTGATTTTTTGTTTTTTTGCTATTGATTTTTTAGTTCCTTACATATCCTGGTTATTCATCTCTTGTCAGATCGATAGATTGTAAGTATTTTCTCACATTCTGTAGGTTGTCTTTTCACTTTATTAATTGTTTTCTTTGCGGTGCCAAAGTTTTTTAGCTTATTGTAATTCTGTTTGTCTATTTTTGTTTTGTTGTCTGTGCTTTCGAGGTCTTCGAGGTCTTACCCCCCAAAATCTTTGCTCAGACCAACGTCCTGTAGCATTCTCCTAGTGTTTTAGTAGTTTAATAGTTTCAAGTCTTATAATGAAGTCTTTAACCCATTGTTAGTTGATTTTTGTGTGTGGTAGAAGATAAAGATCCAGTTTCGTTTTTCTGCATATGAATATCCAGTTTATCCAGCACCATTTATTAAAGAGACTGTCCTTTCCCCCAATGCGTATTCGTGGTATCTGTGTCAAAAACAACTGAGTGTAAGTGTGGGGATTTATTTCTGGATTTTCTATTCTGTTCCATTCATCTAGGTATCTGTTTTATGCCAATATCATGCTGTTTGGGTTATTTTAGCTGTGTAGTATAATTTGAAACCAGAGAGTGTGATGCTTCCAGCTTTCTTCTTTTCGATCAGGATTATTTTAGCTATTCAGAGACATTTGTGGTTCCATATATATTTTATGATTTTTTTTCTATTTCTGTTAAGAATGTCATTGGAATCAAGCTTGGGCTTGTATAGAGATTTTAACAATATTAAGTCTCTCAACCCATGGGCATGAGATAACTTTCCACCTTATCATTTGCAGTATGATGCGTGGAACTGGAGGCCATTATGTTAAGTGAAATAAGCCAGGCTCACAACAACAGATATCACATGTTCTCATTCTTATGTGGGAGCTATAAAAGGGGGTCTCATGGAGGTAGAGAGTAGACTGGGAAGGGAAGAGGAGTGGGGAGATGAAGAGAAGTTGGTTATGGAATAGAAAGACATGGTTGGATAGAAGGAATATGCTCTAGTGTACAAGAGTACAGTAGGGAAATTATAGTTAACAATAATTTATTGTATATTTAAAAATAGCTAGAAGAAAAGAGCTTTAATATTCCCAAAACAAATAAAATATAAATGTTTTGAGGTGAGGGATATCCCAATTACCCTGATTTGATCATTATTCATTGTATACAGTTTTCAAAATATCACATGTACCCCCAAAATATGTAAAACTGTTATATACAATTAAATAACAAAAATAGAAACAACAGCTGTACAAACATTTTTAAAAGGCTTTCTTTAAATGAGTTTCACATGAAAGTAGGAAAGGACTCTCTGGAGTCCTTACCATCTTTATGTGAGAAACACATTGGTCCCAGTGCTCTCTTTACTTTTCTTAGTCCATCCTTTCACTCTGTACATCTTTCTGAGCTCAATGAATTATACACTATCGTTGCTTAATTGCTTTCAGAGATGGACCCCTGCACAGGTGGGAATGGATGTGTTCACATATGTCAGAGTGAGAATGGCACGGCCAGGTGTGCCTGCCATGCAGGGTACCAGCTGTCTGAAGACAAAAACATTTGTGAAGGTAGGAAACTGAAACTGATGACTTAATTGTGTAATTGTTTGAAATTTTGTGGTAATTCAGTTTTGAATAGTCAGAACAGCTAGGAGAAAAGGTGTTTTCATTTATTCTTAAAAAGGAACATTTAAATTCTTATTTGATCATTTGAAAGCTATTTCTATACCATCAAACTTCAGTGAAATTCTTAGTAACATTTTATAAAATGACATAGGATAGTTCCAGACTTAATACTTTTTGTTTCTCATTCTGAAGTGAATTCCAGAATTAATATTTCAAAATCTTCTATAACCACACATGAAGCTTTTTATTATAGGCTACAGAAGGTGGGGATAACCTTTGAAAAGCAAGTATATGCAGATAAGTGTTTTCAGAAGTCAGGAATAATTAAAACAAAAAGGAAGGAACTCTATAAATACAAAATTACACATTTCTCTTTCCTAGAAATAGCAAAACAGACATACTTTAATTCAAAGATGAAAGTGATAAATTCTTCCCTCACAAGAACTGATAAATTAAGTCATTTCTCTGGGGCAGTCTTTGTTTTAATAACTTTTGAGAAATCACTTTTTTATCATGATATTTTCATGAAATGAGAAACCATTAATTTGGAGTAATTACAAAAGTAATTATGACTTATGGGACTGATAAAAACTATGAAAAACAATTAGTAATGGAAATTTGTGTTTTCATTTTTTCTTTAGGTCAAAATTAAGATGATAATTTCTGTGGATTTTTTAAACACACTTTTCTAACAGAGAACATTTCTGCTTTGGTCCTCTGTTTCCACAGCACCTATCTAGCTCCGCACTTGGTACAGAATAGGATCATCTTAAATAAATATTTGAGGAAAATTGACAAATGTTTGCATACATAGATATAGATATGTATATTTATCTGTCTACTGCCTTTCAAACTTCTATTTTAACATCTGATACATTATTTATAGAAAATCTATCCTCAGAATTACTGCTTGCCTGTTCTATTACAAATACATCAGAAGAATGAGTATTTCTCTTAAGCACCCTGGTGGGGATGATATATAGTACGGAGGAGGAACCAGTTTAAAAAAAAAAAATTGGTGAGACCTGTCCCCTTAAAGGGAGGAAGGAGAGATCACCTGAGCCACACAACTGAAGTTACACTGAATAGAATTGACTATTGGTATCAGCAGAGAGAGAGGGTATCAGGGTCTAAGTGGCATTCCCTTGTGACAATCATATGTATAACACAAACCATGGATTGCTAAATATGAAGGCCCCTTATCTGCCTTGCCATGGCCACACATACTAATCTAAATCAAGGAGATAGTCCTAAAGACAAATTACAATGACTTCTTCCCTGTATTATTAAGGAATAGATTAGGCCCATTTTTGTTTCATTTTCTCTTTTTCCTTATTAATGGATACTAGTAAGTTCTAATAGAAGTGTTTGAGAACATAAGACCAACACTAGCGGTAATGTCAGAAGCAGTCAGCTTATTTACAAATGCTCCTTTATATAAAGAATATGGAACCTATGTGGTACTTACTGTTACAGTGACTGTTGGGGGTGGGGGGTCAAGTGGGCGCAGGTGCATAAGTCCATTATTGTAGTTTGTCAGTAAGTCATCATTACAGCTCCTAAGACATAGCTGTGGTGTCTGTCTTCCTGCAGATATAAATGAGTGTGCTGAAGGTCTTTCTTACGGTGGCCACCACTGTGTAAACTCTATGGGATCTTTCACTTGTGCCTGCCACACTGGCTTTGAGCTGGGAGCTAATAGAAAACAATGTTACAGTGAGTGGCAACAGTCAAAGCCCAGGGAATATGTGGCATTTTACATGTATTAAACATGAGTAATAAACAAAAGAATTACATTGTGTGTCTTGCTAAAGCAAGGGCTCCTGAGAAGGATGTGGATGAAGGCTTAAAAATCCAACCCTTTTATTTTATAGATGAGAAAACAGAGGCCCAGAGTCAATGGAAAATGGTTTGAATAACAATCTGTAGTGTCGTTAGCAAGGATTAAACCTCAGGTTTTCTGACTTGGGGCTCTGTTAGGTTCATAGATCTTTGTAAAAAGTCTGCCTTCCTTTGTCAGTTCTGCCACGCAATATTTACTGAACACTAATAACTCCAATGTAAAACTCAAAAACAAAACAAAGCAATGAGCAGGAGTGAAGGAACCACCGTACAAGAAGCAGCTCTAAGCTGCAATACTATGCCTCATGCATTGGATGTTCTAATAAGAATCTTCCACATTGGCCCTCTCCCTCCCTCCGTCATTGCCTTTCATCATGCCTATTGAGCAACTCCTTCCCTGCTTTGTCTTTTCTTCCACTGATTCATTTCCCTATCCCTTCTCTTCAAAAAATTTATGATCCGTGTCATATAACCTTAGCATCTTCCTCCCTAGGCTCAGTTATACAACTACATATATCCCTTTTTAGGAACATATTAAAATGTTAATATGCTGAGCTATTAGCTATAGTTACTATTACAACTATGTTCTCTTCACACGTCATCCCCACTGGTCCATTACTTAATCTGCAGATGAGCACACTTTCTACTTTACTAAGCTTTAATCTATCTGATACAAATTTCCTCAAGTTCAATGTTTTCTACCTCAACATTTCCCATTCTCACCCATCTCTACTTCTGTCCTTTTTTGAATGACAGATTTTTTTTTCTTATTTTTATGGCTGATGTATCCATCTCTGACTCTTGGTACATCAAGAGACAGAGGTCTTGGTACATCAAAAATTCATTTTTCTTCTTCATCTTCTTCTTCATCTTCAGACTCTATCTTTCTCTCAGTGACTTCTTCCCTTCTTTCTCCAGTTCACAACTATACCTTACAAGGTAAATTTTACTATGTTGAAAACAACCATACTAACTGGTTTTGCTTTAAATTCAGGATCATAAATTTAAATGATTAAGCAGCGTGGGTGGACAAACATATACTATCAGAATATGTCTATCTACTTTTACCATCATCAAAATAAGTGTTTAACATCTCTTTCTCTTCCAAAGCTTTATATCACCCTCCTTTTGACCTTTGTCCTCATCTCATCTCTTAGGTCATCAAATAATAAATGCAAACTATCATCCAAGGTAGCAATTAAAACAGTCTCCTGCAGAATCACATGGAAAGGCTTCAGTCCTATTAATATGAAGAAGGTAGCCCTATTACTATCAAAGGTCATCTTCTCCATGGAGCTTTGGATTCCATTCTCTCTTCACATCTGAAGATCTTTGCTTTTGCAATTATCTCCCTCTTTTCTGAATTATCAGTTCTTTCTTCTGCATCATTTTCATCAGCATAACAACATGACCAAGTGTCTTCTGTCTTTAAAGTACTTTCACATGAGTCCATATTTCATAAAAGCTAGTATCTGACTTTAGCCAATGTCTCCTTTCTCATTCTCTTATCAGCCCATACTAATCAAGTTTTCACCTCTACTCTGCCACTTGTCACCCATGACCGCTATGCTACCAGATTGGATGGTAGCTTCTTCAATTTTATCCTAATTGACCTCTCAGTAGTTTTCAACACTTCTGATTACCCTCATTCTTGAAACGCTCTTCACTTCTGTGTTATTACACTTTTCTAGTATTTCTTTACATCTCTGGCCCTTCTTTCAATGTAAAATTTATTGAACTGCTCTCCTTTTAACTACACGTGAATATACCAAACTAACTATTCGGCATCACTACCTGCATGACTGGTAGGCATTTCCCACTTGGTAGAACCAAAACAGAAATGCTGATTTTGAGTCTCAATCCCAAAGAGCCTCTTCTCAGTTCTTCACATATTAATCAATCATCCATTTAGTGCCAAAGTCAACAACTCAATGACAGAAAATTAATAAGTGACTGAACTAGGATTTGAACTAGAGTCTTCCTGCGTCAGATATAATATCCTTTCAACTTCATCATGTGTTTATAAACATTATGTCTCTTTATTAGTTTTAATGAAGGAACAAATAAAGATGGTGATATATAAAATAAATATTTAAGCTTTCTTACCTGAGCTCTTTCATGAAGAGATATTATTAGGGTAACTAAATTCCTCATTCTTCCTTCCGACATAAAATTCTATGTGTCTTTAATTCTATACTCCTTAAGGTCTGTTGGTATATTTTTATTGCTTAAAGACTGCATTTTTGCTACAGTGATATTTTCCTTTTAAAGAGCAAACTAAATAAGATGGGAGAGAAATTTGACTACTAATTAAGGTACAACTTCCTCTGAAGTCAGGGGTTTTTTTTGTTTTGTTTTGTTTTCTTCAAATGCCTGAAGGAGTCCCTTCAGGCCGAGAAAAGCGTGGAAGGATTTTTCTTTGCCTTAAATCTTTTGGCTTTTTAATGTGACCAGAGGTATAGGGGATGAGTATATTTTACAAATGTATGAAATTAAACATCTTACAATCTGACTGGTGCTCCCTCAGTTATCAGGAAAGAGGGAGTCATTAATGATAATAAGTTCGGAGGTACATACATGCTCTCTGTAGAATTTACTTGGGAAAGAAATTTGCTCTACAGTTGAATACATTTGGTAGAAGTTTATTTTTACATTTATTTTCCTTTTGTGAATATTTGGCTAAGCTCTTTCTGTAGTCCTCAACAGACCTCAATATTTACTAACTGAAATACAAATCTTTCCTAGTGAAAACTGGTCTTTTGAGTTGTTTCAAAACCCGTAGACGGAGTAAGTCCTTTTAGACTATGATTATATATATATATGTATTTTCGTTGTTGTTGTTTTTTAGACAGAGTCTGCCGCTGTCGCCCAGGCTGGAGTGCAGTGGCGTGATCTCTTCTCACTCACTGTAAGCTCAGCCTCCTGGGTTCACGCCATTCTCCTGCCTCAGCCTCACGAGTAGCTGGGACTACAGGCGCCCGCCACCACGCCCGGCTAATTTTTTGTATTTTTAGTAGAGACGGGGTTTCACTTTGTTAGCCAGGATGGTCTCGATCTCCTGACCTCGTGATCCGCCCTCCTCGGCCTCCCAAAGTGCTGGGATTACAGGCGTGAGCCACCACGCCCGGCCGAGCCTGATGATATTTAACAATGAATTTTGTGCCCATCATCTAAAGTACATTTTGAAATGATACTTTTTTTTTAGAGAACAGTGTGTTATATTTATGTGGTTTTTTTCTCAGCAGGTCTCAAAACACTTTGCAGTATAACCACTGAATCTTCACAGTGTACTATGAATTAGCTATCAGTGTCTTGTAATTAGAAATTGGAAAATTCCACGTACAGCATGCTTCCTTCACATTACCAAGCAATATGTAATATAGTTTAACATATTTCACACATATTTAATGTACATCTTATCTATCAAGCAAACAATATATTTGCTACTTATGAGAATGTTTTAAGTATGATTTTTAAAGTACTATAATAAAAACATTTTTTATCACCTGAATCAAAGAATCAAAATCTCAGCTTGCATCTAGTAGGTATTATAGATCTGAGTTTGCACTTTTTTTAGTCCCATATGTCTTTAAAGAAGTAACCATGGTATTTCTTATATTTAAATCAAATTACCACCAGCAGTCTAAAGCTGCATTGATGCAATATCACTGGAAAATAGCAAGAATAAGAGAAGCCTATGTAAAAATTGTCAAATGGATACTTTTACCTGTCTTCCCCCCTAAAAAATCAATTAATATTACAAATTTATTATAGTTTTCAGTATTTTAAATATAACCTAATCCAGGGATCAAAACTCTAACACCAACACAAGACAGGCAATAAATATAAATGTGTAAGGCAGACTAAGCATAAAAGATAGGAAATTGTAGGGATTGTTTTGAACTGGCGAGGGAGTTTTGGGCCTGGAGAGGACAGCTATTGCTTGATTGCTTGCCTCCAGCTAACTGTCACCTAGAGGGTGTGTGATGCCAGTGTACTAGACCCACTGATTTATTCAACAAATGCTTACTGAATACCTACCATGTGCCAGGCACTGTTCCTAACACTATAGATACAACGATGAACAAGTCAGGCAAAGTTCCTGCCTTTAAGGAACTTAAATTCCTACAGAGGAGATAGAAAACAGGAAATCAATCAAAGAAATGTATACTATCATCTTATATAATGTTAATATACAGTGAGAAGATCAAAGAAAAAGGAGCAGTAATAACTAAGACCCTAAGGTAGGGCTGAACTTGATGGTTTAGGAAACAGAAAACCAGTGTGGACTGGAAAAGAATGAACAAGTCATAGAGATAGTCGATGAGAGCAGTAGGCAGAGAAAGGGAAGAATAAAATTGTACTAGACTTGGCCACCACAAGGGGTTTGGATTTTATTCCAAATGTGATGAGAAGGCATTGGGTGGTTTTGAACAAACAGTAATATCATATGATTTTCACTGTTTAAGAACTACTGTGGCTACTCTGTAGGGAATGGGCAGTAGGGAGTGTCTGTAAAAGCAAGATTAGAGTCATTCAGGTGAGCTATGGTGGTGGCTTCAATTAAGCTAGTAGCAGTAGATTTGAGATTTATTTTGCAGAGAGAGCTGAGATGAATTGCTGATTTGGATGTGAGGAAAAGAAAAATCAAGAATAATTCTTGGCTTTAGAAAACAGGTGAATCAGAATGTTTTTTACCAAAATGGGGAGTCCAATAGAAGAACAGGTTTTGAAGTGAAATATAGGGTATGTTTAGAAATCATGAGTTCTATTTCTGCCGTGTGAAGTTTAAGGAGCCAAGTAGAAATAACATGTAGGTAGTTTCTATCTATTTTCTAACTAAATAGAAAAGTCTACAAGTTTATGGTGGTCAGAGCTTGAGTGAGCAGCTTGTCAACATGTAAATGTCAGTATTTAAGCCATGAGCAAGAATGGGGTCACCTACAAAGGGAGGGTGTCTGGAGGAGTGAGCAGGAGGGAACTGAGACTGTAGACTCCAACATTTAGTAACTAGAATGTGACACAGAGACAGGAAAGACTGAAAAAGAATGTCCAGTAAGGTTTAAGGACAACTTGGATAATGTGATTTTCTGAAGAAAAAAATTTGGGAGAAGTAAATGGTCAACGGTATCAAGTGCTTCTAAGAATTCGGCAATGTGGCAGTAAATGGAGAAAAATGTGGAATCTAGGGAGGGTTATATTGCCTCTTAATTTATTTTTTTACTTAGTAAATTTAACATTTTCAGTATATAATCATAACAATTTTAACAAATATGTAGATTTCTGTAACCACCATTGCAATCAGGATTAAGAACAGTTTTGTCAACCCCAGAAAACTCCCTGTGCTCCCCATGGCTTGTCACTTATTTCCCACCTCTAACCTTCGACATCTACTTGATGTGTTCTCCCTCACTGGAATTTTGTTTTCTTGGGAATGTCATATAAATGGATTTAAACTGTGTGTATCCTTTTATTCAATATAATGCCATTAAGATTCAGCCAAGTTGTTGCTCATATGAAGAGTTCTATTCTTCAATGAGTAGTATTCTATTGTATGGATATACTACAGTTGGTTTAAGGACATTTAAGTTGTTTCCAGGTTTTGGCAATTATGAAGAGACTGCTATAAACATTTGTATACAGGTTTTTATATGAACATAGCTTTAAAAACCCTTTTTCTCTTCAGTAAAAACCTAGGGCTGGCATCACAAGGTCATATGATAGGTGTATTTTTAAGTTTATAAGAGACTCTCAAGCTATATTTTGGAATGGATGTAACATGGACTATTGGCTTAAAAAAAATAGGAGACTTTTAATTTGTGATGAAATGGTGGAAATCCTAAAATTTTCTCAACTTTTGTAACACCTTGATAATCAAATCCCATATAATTGCAGGCCACTAGTTTCCAAACCTTAGTGCAACTCGATCCCTCTGTTAACAGTGGAAAAAAAATCTGAGGATCAGAGATTTAAAATAATTGAAGATTACACAGCTACAAAGTGTCAGATCTTCCAACTTTAAATGTTGTGTTTTTTCTATTATGTCACATTAACTTCTCTTAGGAAAAATATTACACTACATTTCAGTGAAATAGATTATATTGCTAGTCAAATTATTTTCTCTTTTTCTTTCCTTTTTTTTTTTTTTTTGACAGGGGTTTGTTCTATCACCCAAGCTAGAGTGCAATGGCAAGATCACAGCTCACTGCAGCCTCGACCTCCCCGGCCCAAGCAATCCTCCCACCTCTCAGCCTTCTGAGTAGCTGGGACTACAAGAATGTGCCACCATGCCCAGCTAATTTTTTGTATTTTTTTGTAGAGACAGGGTTTCACTGTGTAACTCAAGCTTGTCTCAAACTCCTGGGCTCTAGTGATCTGCACACATTGGCCTCCCAAAGTGCTGGGATTAGAGGTGTAAGCCACCACACCTAGCTATTTTCGCTTTACAAATGATATTATATAGGAAAACGTCTCTGGATTAGAAAGCTTTGATTCTTACCAGCTCTGCTACCTTAGGCAAGTCTTTTATCCTTTCTGAACCTCAGTTTTCTGATCCTAAGCAAAAATTATGTTACTTTAAAGACATAATATTTAGATTAATAAGTACATATGATACCTTGCATAATATAGACTGGCTTTTAAAACTAACAATGCCATAAATGTTAATGAAGTGATTTCATGTCAATTGACCTTACTTTTCTCTCTAAGAAATGATGAAGATTAATTTGATAGACTCTAAGATACCAAATATAGTTCATAAATACTTAAAAATGTCTCTTTGTAAGAATGGCAATAGCAAGCATATGTCAGAAAAAAACTTCAATTCTGTATCAGAAATATCTGTGTGTCCCAATCACCACAACCAGAGACATCATTTGAAATAGGTTCCCTTGAAGAGTATAAGTTAATGTATCGTGAAAAATATCAATTCCCTTCACTAAGCTTTCCTTTAGCTTTCTGATTTTGATTAGTCCTAAACTAGCTGTTTCTAAACCCAAAGGAGTTCTTATTTTTAACAATAAATTGATTAGCATACTCCTTCTTTTGGTTATTCAATCATTCGAAACCTATTTTGAACATCTGTTATGAGCTGAGGAGTGCAAGACGATGGTGGCACAATGGGATGGGCACAATGACAGGGATGTGCCCTGGGTGCTTGTGAGCATCTGAGGCTGCTCTGTGCCCTGGACTGGATGCCGGGGATTAGGCCGGATGATTTCTGGAATTGTAGCAGATGTCTAGGCAGTTTATGAGGTGACATATGCTTTCAAGGAGTGTCACAATCCCAAATACTCTTGTCTTGTTGTTGCTTTTTTTCCCCCAGCTTTTTTTCTTCTAAATGATTCATGAGTTAAGACTTAGAGGAAATGAATCAGTGTAGGCACTCTCAGTAAGAAGGGGTATGTTCAAACAACATAAATAAAGACCGGTAGACCTTCAGTGGTAAAAATGCCATTCAGAGTATCTAAATTCCATATTTTAACACGGATTCTAAACATTTTTGTAATTCTCATTTTGTCACTTAGAAAATGAGAGACTATAATGCCTGTGTGCTCAGGACAATTGGCAGTCATCTGCTGAAGCTCATGCCCACCAATATGCCTGAAATTAGTAGCATGTACCAGCCAAATTGATTTTCACAGTAACAATTTGTTTATGTAATAAGTGATTCTCATATAAATCAAAGCTGATTAGTGCATCAACATGACCCTAGTTACACATGATCAACTAAATCACTGGGTTTATGTTTACACCTTTGCTCCAAGGTTACTTTGTAACAGTATTTTCATGTGCTCATAGACCCTAAAAATCACAAATAATAACATTCTATTAGCTCGAGAACAGAAATGTCAGCTGGCAAACAACCTATTTGATTTCTGATTATTGATTTAATATATATGTATATATATTACACCTATTATACCCTGAAAATACTGAAAATTCCCAAAACATGTTTCCTTTAAGGTGTTTAATAACCAGTGGTGGATTCATCGTTACCTTTCTGTATCACTTACTCAACATCATTTATATGTTTATTAGTATATAATATGGTATAGGCATTTACAATGCTTAATAACCCTCAGACTTTTACTTTTATATGTATAGAGTGTTGATGGATTTCTAATAAAGTTTGTCATCCTCTCAATAGAGAAAACATTATTGACATATATTCAGGTTTCTCTGTTGTTATGCTAATAATCCTATTTTGCTCTTTTTGGAAAGGGATTGAATTGGAAATTGTCAATAGCTGTGAAAAGAACAATGGTGGTTGTTCCCATCACCATGAACATGCAATTGGTACTCCCCGTTGTTCCTGTAACCATGGACACCAGCTTGATTCTGATGAGAAAATGTGCATAGGTAATGTTTGGTAAATGCCATCTTCATTCAAAAGTTGCTCTGGATTCATTTAGCCCTTTAATCTGTAGTACTTATGGCTATACTGTGAGCCACATCTCTCAAACTGTAAAGATAAATAAATTGAAGAGTGTCTCTGGCTACTGAATAAATGGAAAAGAAGGATTACCTGGTAGAAGATACCATTACATTTAGATATTTACCTTGAAGTTAAAGGAGATTTAAAACACTTTAATGAAATATATGCCCTTAATAGATTTATTTCAGGAAAATATTCCGTGATCTATCCAACTATTTAATGTAATTTGTAATTCCAACAACAAATGCTATCACATACCCCAGTGTTCTCTATCTCAAGCAGAAACTAAATTATTTGCATTGATTTTCAGCTTGATAATGTTTGGGATGTATGTTCAACTTTGATATGGCAAGTAGCTGTATTCTAAAAGATGACAAAAAAATTCATTCTTTGGAATTCCCAGCTCAAATCCATTTTGAATAGCTAACTTTCTCAACATATTAATAGAATTTATATCATTTGAGACAATGAAGAAAATAAAATTGCACCGCAGTTTTGCTTCATAATGAAACATTCCTGAGAAAAAGGAATATCTACTATAAATAGGAAAGCAAGTATCAAACTACCTTACTATGTGCCCTGATTCTGAGAACACCTCCAAGTCCCTAAAGCAGTGATTTGTCATCATTCAGGAATTATGACACCTTATTTGCTTGTTTTCTTTTGTTATGCTTAATATTTCCTCTGTTAAAAATAACAATACAAAATCCTTTGACCATTTCATGCTACTCAATATGGTTAGATAGAGAAAATTTGAAGTACAAAAAACTCAATGGTTTAAATATTTAGGACATTTTACTTCGGCAGTGTGATGACACAGAATGAAACTCAAGAAATTTTGCAGTATTCTGGTTTTATAAATTCAAAAGAATGCCATTGTATTTATTTGTCCAACATTGCTTTCAATATTGTTCTCGAGTCTACAGTGGTTAACATATTGAAGCCAATTGCTTTCCTCACCTCTTATTATTTAATGAAAACTATGCTTACTATTTTTTACCTACCTTGATAAGATTTGTATCCATAGAAAAAATTAAGGCTTTTCTTCCTTGATTGCTTCTTTTTCCCTCCCTTTTCCTTCCTTCCTTCTATGTCTCTGTGTTTGTTCCTCTTTTGAGTATTGATAAGAGAAACTGGAATTTTGCCAAACCTTTTCTTTGCAACTTAAATTTGGTGTTTTCTTTATTCTTTGAAAAATACCATTCAGTAAAGTTCTTATTTATAACTAGAAAAAAATAGCATCTGCCAGGGTCAAAATGTAGAAAAGTGCATATTTATGAAATTTCAGCCGTCACTATGACAATGTTATATTGTTTATGGCTCAAGTTAATTTCATTTTTCCAACAATAAAAAGAAAACCCAAGCCAAACACTGAGTCTCATGCCTGTAATCCTAGCACTTTGGGGGACTGAGGTGGGAGGATTGTTTGAGTCCAGCAGTTTGAGACCAGCCTGAGCAACATCAGGAGACTCCATCTCTACAAAATATTTAAAAATTAGCCAGGCATGGTGGTACACTCCCAGCTACTTGGGAGGCTGAAGTGAGAGGATCACTCGAGCCCAGGATATTGAGGCTGCAGTGAGCTCTGATTGCACCACTGCACTCCAGCCTGGGTGACAGGGCAAGACCCTGTCTCAAAAATAAGTAAATAAAGAATTCAATTTCATTTCATCTAAAACATTATTTTTTAAGCTTTTTAAAAGTTTTTCAGATTTTTAAAAAGTCTTCTCAGATACCACCAGAGCCTTCAAACATACAGGACTCAAAAATGCCCTGTTCTCAAATAGCAAGGAGCAACACTGCATCACACAATTGGAAAATAAGTCCCTCAGTCTATCATTTTGTGATCCATTTTGGATTCTTTTTCTATTAACAGTCCTCTGGGGCTATTTCTAGTTTGTCCCATGTATGCCATCCTCATTTGGAACTCATCTGAAACGCCATTCTTCCTACATCACAAGCCTTTCTTAAAATGTCTTGCCATTTCCACTGTTAACATCATCTGTTTTCTAAATTTCCTTTTAAATTTTATTTTGTTAGATCTTTGTTTCCCTCTATAAATAGGAATAGCAAGTATTAACCTACGTTACTATGTGTCCTGATTCTGAAAATACTTCCAAGTTCCTAAAGCAGTGATTTGTCATCATTGAGGAATTATGATACCTTATTTGCTTGTTTTTGTTTGTTATGCTTAATATTTCCTCAATATTCTTTAATCTTTCATTTTCTTTTGTTTTGCTTAACTTTCTCTTCTAATTGTCCTTCTCTCTAAAGATCATATTTTTCCTAAATTGGCCAATATGCCAAATATTTTACCATTGTACCGAAATTAATCCATACATAAAAATTTAGCCTTAATCAAAAGTAGAGGACCAATTGCAGCCAGGCAAAACACAGAAACATTTCAGCTCTGATTTCATAAAAGCATCAAAAGTGAAAAACTTGATCTTCTGTATCTCTTCCCTATACATAGTCACTGAATAAAGTTAGAAATAATAAATATTTTCTAATAACTGGCTAATTGTTAAATTTAGTGACTTCATTGCTAGTAAGACACTTGCATTTTATGTACCTATCTTTCAAATTGTGTTAATGTTGGAACCGAACTGTCGATTCCCTCCTGGGCAGGGGTCGCCGCGAAGGATCACCGACACGAGATTCACAGCAGAGAGTTATTTATTACTAGCGCGCTAGGGTCCCAAGCTCTAAGTTGGCCCTGGGACCCCGACTGCTTGTTACAGGCTGTTTATATAGGCAAACACAAGTTCAAACACAGCTTATGGCGCGAAATTCAAACAAAGCTTAAGGCGCAAAATGATTGGGTCTAGCTATGGCCTGAGCACGGTGTCTTATGCAAATTGGTTAGAGCAGGACCTTATGAGGTTTTTTCCTGGAGTTGTTGATTCCGGGAACTTCGAGGCAGGGTGGGACCCCCGGAATTGGCAGGGTGGGACCCCATGAGGTTGTTTCCAGGAATTGGCAGGGTGGGACCCTATCAGGGTGGGTCCCTATCGAGGCAGGGTGGGACCCTATCCAGAGCCACCTGGTGTTAATTTTTTCTATATGAGGCCTAGTTTCTAAGTTTTATGAGGCCTAGTTTCATTAACACATCTCTAGGTTTTAGCCTTAATAAGTTTTTGCCTTTGGATAGGTTTAATTATCTATGTGCTGACTGGCTGACTTATTTTCACAATTTTTGTACATTCTCGTATATATTTTTTCAAAGTTGATACTAATATAAGATAAAAAGAAAATCCTTTGATTTCCCTCATGCATGACTGTTTTTTATGAAGCAGCTGTGACATTAATCTGTTCTCAGACAAATAAGTAAAATATGTATATGTACATTCCAAATGAATAATTACCTTTACACTAGTGAATAATTGGTCTTTAGAAATTACTAGATGTTGTTTGTTTGTTTGTTTGTTTTTTGAAACAGGGTCTCGTCCTGTCACCCAGGCTGGAGTGCAGGTAGTAAAATCACTGCTCACTGCAACCTTGAACTTCTCGGCTCAAGTGATCCTCCCACCTCAGTCTCCCAAACTGCTGGGATTATAAGCATGAACCATTATGCCCAGCCTTGAAAATGAATTTTTTAATACGTTTTTTATTCTCTACATCATGCTATTTAATCAAAAGGATTAATAAAAGGAAGTTTTAATATTAAAAAGGAAAAAATATCATTTATAATTTTGTGAGTAGCTCTGCTTTTGACATTTTGTGGGAAAAAGAATGTTTTATGTCTAAATGACCTCCATTTAGATATTTTATGGTGACCTTTCACCTTGATTGACTGATTGTATTTTCTTTCCTTTCTTTCTCTTGTCTTCATTTTCTTGAGTTGATACCCTTTCCAGGGTTAATTGAGACATTGACCCTTTTTATCTGTGACTGCTTATGTAGTTATGGAACAATAGGATTTTGTAAACTCAGCACTGACAGGCCACTCACCTTAATAGCTCAACAAACAGAGGGGTTTGAATTGAACCAAGGCCTAGAGCCAAAAATACCCTGACCAAGTAATTCCCAGGTGTTCAGCCTAAGGAAAGCAGGGGCAAACTGTCCGTTGCTACTTCCTTGGCCAATTATGTTGGAAATGATTGCCTCAAAACTCAGGTTAAATAGGTTATCCTTTGGCTGAAAACTTACAATTTGACATCTTCTGGTGCGTTTCTATTTTCCCCAGGGCAGTTATATCTTAATAAGAAGCATTCAGGATTGTAGAATTCTGAAATAACAGAGCTAAAGAAGGCTTAAAGATCCTTACTTAGAAAACTGCTCACCTAACAGGACATTTCAGGGTAATGATGTCACAGATGGAATAAAAAACCCCAGACCTCACTCATCCCAGTCACAGTATAATCTAAATATTCAAACAAATGCTCTGAAATGTTCTATAATTTAAAACATAATACTTAAAATAAGTCTTCTCCCCTCTCTCAGAAATTCAAACAAATGCTCTGAAATGTTCTATAATTTAAAACATAATACTTAAAATAAGTCTTCTCCCCTCTCTCAGAACTGTAGTTACCACTTGCCTTCCCAGTCAGGCAGTTGGGAACATTTGCTTGCGAATACTCTTTGATCTGAAGTTCTGGAAGAACAAACATGTTATGGAGTCCAAGACTGTCTCCTCTTTGCAGCTGTCAAATGTTCACTAAATGGAATTTTTTGGCTCTTTTTTCTTAGGCTGTTTTTTTGTTCTTCAACTTCTCTGTTTATTCAGTCCAATTACTGTTTAAACTGGAAAAATAGCAGAGATCACTTTTCCTATGCCTATAGATGCATTTGGAGATTATTTACATTCTTTTAAAATAAATAACAGGCATAGACGAAGCATGAAGAAACATAAACCAAAAGTGGGTCTCCTTATTTTTGTGTTAAGGTTTCTTCGCTGTTTATATTACATGGCCTGAGAAATAGAAAATGATTAGTAAAACGGTTTTAATTTAGAAGTGTAGCTTCTCAGTGCTTCTATAGGATCGTTAAATTCCTGTCTCTGCAGTAACAGCAGTGTTCTTTTCGCCTTCAGATCTTGATGAATGTGAGAATGGAGAAGCCTGCTGTGACCAGCTCTGCATCAGCTATTTAGGAGGCTACGAATGCAGATGTCAGGAAGGCTTTCAGATCAGTTCCGATGGTTGTGGATGTGATGGTAAATTCCTGAGATTTAACAAGAAATAATTGATGTGATAGGGCAATAAAGCAGGAGAAATGTTTGAGGTGGAGGGCTAGGGTGGGCAAGGGAAGGCTTTCACAGTAAAGAGACTTGAATTTCTATGTGGCTGTACCATTTACTATCATATAAACTTGGGTGACTTTAATTGCTATGAACCTTAGCTCCTCATCAGTAAAGTGATGACAATAATAGGATTAGTGGGGAAATTAAGGAAAATAATAAATGTAAAGTGCCTAGTGCAGTGGCCGACATAGAAAAATTACTCAACTAAAAGTAGCTATTATTATTATCATATTTATTGGTCCATAATCCCTTTCACACAATTTAATATATATTAAAGGCAAATGAGAGATTCTGGAAGGCACACTGCCCAAGGAACCACCTATGGCAAACTTGACTGGAATAAGAAAGTTGGTTACTGGAAGACATTTTGAATGAGTTGTTTTTTTTTTTTTTTCTTTAGTTAAAGAGCAAAAGGATCATCAGTTCACAAGCCACAGTCCAAATCTGTACCAGAATCCCTACATATCTAATATTAATATAACTAATGCAAGTTTTAAAATGAGTCGTTTATATTTCTTAACTTGCATGTTAAAATTAGTTCACCTACCTTTCAGGTGATTTTTTGCTTGTTTTTTTTTTTAATATAAGACTTTGAATTTAGTGAGTAGAGTTTGTTGACTTTGTTTATACAATTAGGAATAGCTCATGTAACCATTGCTGTAATTTACTTTAAAAGTTTACCTTAATTGTTTAATCTTTAAATTTTCATTTTATATTATTGTTACCATTATTTTGAACCATATTTTTCTTAAAATCAAAGATTAGAAGATTGATATCTATTTCAATAACAATCAAATTACATAAGACTGTAATGCCTCTGAGAAATTAGTTTTTCTTTGCTTAAAGAAACACATTTCAGAATTCTGTCAAAGGTGATAGATAGCCAAGTTCCCCAGCCTTGCAATGAAGATAACAGCAATGAACACACAACTATGATATCTATATATACTAAACACAGTAGAGTATATTGCCATTTACCACATTACATTCAATTAACAGAGCCAAAAACATTTTTAAAATTTCATGTACCATCTGCTCTTAAGCAGAATGAGCCAAGAGATGATTGTATAGCATGAACATACATACTTGCATACACGCATGCAAATGGAAAAGGCATCAACAATCTGAGGTAAAGCTTAGAAGCTCATACATGAACTTATAGTATTGCGAACATATTGACCAAAGTCTGGACTCAGACTTGGTCATAAACCAGTGAGTCGCATGCAATCAAGGCCTAAAATTCTTTCTTCTCTAAAATTGTCCACAAAGCTTGTACTGACTTACACCTAGAATAAGTTTTCTATCATGTATGTTGAATAATTCGAGAGTGAATGAACATTCTACAAAAGGGTACACAGCCTGAGACCATTGAATTTATTTATTTATTTATTTATTTATTTATTTATTTTTGAGATGGAGTCTGCCTCTGTCGTCCAGGCTAGAGTGCAGTAGCGCAATCTCAGCTCACTGCAAGCTCCGCCTCCCGGGTTCACGCCATTCTCCTGCCTTAGCCTCCCAAGCAGCCGGGACTAGAGGAACCGGCTACCACGCCAGGCTAATTTTGTATTTTTTAGTAGAGACGGGGTTTCACCATGTTAGCCAGGAAGGTCTCGATCTCTTGACCTTGTGATCCGCCCGCCTCGGCCTCCCAAAGTTCTGGGATTACAGGCATGAGCCACCGCGCCCGGCCTGAATTTATTTTAAGTTTTTCATCTAAACCTTACAAACAAGGTCTCAGAAATACCTTGTCTGTGTAGTACAATAAACTTGAAAATGAGTGAAGGAAAAATAATTGGCCGAGTGTACTTGAGAAAGAGTTTAGGGGGCTATGCTTGCTGTCTATGTGGCAGTGCATTGTTATTGTTTAATAAAGGTCACAAGAGGAACACAAATATGTCTATTACTTCATAAAATATATCATATCTCTCAATGCCTAAAAGCAGATACTGTTTAAATTTTCTTAGATGTGGATGAGTGTCTGGATGTCAGTATAGTCTGTGACCAACTACATTAATTCTGTGGGAACATACGAATGTAGTTGTGAAGAAGGTTACAGAATTGGAAATGACAGAAAAACTTGCACCTGTAAGTCACTGAAGAATTTTATTGTATTAATATCTTTTCTAAACTACTTCCACCTTCATCTTGTTCTTCTGGAGCAATGGAGGCCACATATTTCTTAACTCAACCTGCCGTCCCCTTTCTGCCTTCACAGACTAAGATCTTTCCTTATTTTCTTTTGTTCTCTCTGCTACAGTTTTAACTGTGTGCCGGCAGCTTCTCACCTTCATTTACAATAGACTTTTGAAATGGCCATCTCAAAGCATTTTACCCTTCTGTCACCCCCTGCCTTGGCTGTCTAGTTCAAACTCTCTCATTTCTCTATCAACCTTTGCACAGTATTTCCTTCTTTTAACCAGGTTGAAACCTCACATTTTCTTCTATGGCCTTAGCTTTAGATGATGATAAGCTAGAGGAAGAAGAAGAGGAATGAGAAGTTGTGAGGTTTCCAGGTCTTCTATTCAAGAGCCCACCTCAACAGCTTCATTATGTTGCTACCTTTCTGCCTCCCACCTACAAAGATGAAGAAGATGAGGAGGAAGAGGAAAAAGATACTTGTAGAGAACTGACTGCTTTGCACAAATTTGGTGTGTAAAAGAATTTACCTTATTATACTCACTTTTATTTTTAGATAACTTGCTACATTTTTGTAGACAATTTTACTATCAATATTTAATGCTATCATATGTTTTAATATGAAGTTTGCAAGAAAAGTAGGGCCAAAGTCACTTCTTCAGAGCTTTCTATGAAATCCATCATCTTTTGTCTTTTTTATTTCCATTTGTACAATAAAGGAGTGCTGTGTAGGTACTTGTAGAACTGAGGGTGCAGTGCGGAGGGGTGTTCTTGAAGTTAATACAGGAAAATGGAGCAGAAAAATATCTTTAAATTAGCATAATGGGGAGAAAAATTGAGATCTTTTAATTCTTCTATTAAAATCTCACTAGAAATCACTTTAGATAGTTAAAATTTACCTTAAATAGCCCTAAAATGTAGTTCCTTTCTAGGTTTTAATATGCAGAGAACTAATTGTTTAATATGGTCAAATGGACCAAAAAAATCTTCAAAATGTGAGCAGGTTTTCTTATATATCTAAACAACAGAGCTCAAGCATCGACTTCTGATCAAAGTAAATGTCTATCAAAAGTAACTGTTTGCAGCCAGTCCATTTCTTCTTTTTTTCCTTTGTAAAACAGAGCTGTTCTTTTTGTTCTCCCTCTATTTATTGTATTTTAACAATATCAAAGCTTATGATTGCTTTAGAATGTATTCAGAAAAATAGGAGAAATATTTTTATGCAGTGGTCAAATCATAATAATATCAATAAATGTCTCTATATAAAAATAGAAGTACTTTAATGTTTCTTAATTAAACTTCTGATGTTTTGGCTAATCAAAGTCAGAGGAGAAATAGTTGGGGGCAGCAACAACAGCAATCAGAACTTCAGTGGCCAAGATCTGCAAAGAAGAGAAGACCAAAGAAGTAGGATGGTCTCAGATGCTTTTCTCCTCATGCCATTTGCCAATTAATGGGTTGTGCCAGGAATCTGAAAGATAGCTGCTAAGAGTTTGAAGAGTGAAGCACATTTATCAGCAGTTTCATGATGATGGAGAGGCAGAACATGGAGCTCAGGCCTGCCAAAGTAGAAGGGCCTTGGTAAAAATGCCAAGTTTTCAATTAGGGCATCTTAAAGTCCCTACCCTAGAAACAAGGACAAAAGTTAAAATGGAATGAGCCTTAAACAACTGAATACATGTCTCTCCACCTTTATTCGATATGATAATGTCCCTCAAAAAGAGAATGGATAAATACATTGTGGTACATTAATACAGTAGAATACTATATAACCATAAAAAATAAACTCTTGCATACACAATGTGCATGAATCTCACATACATTGTGTTGAATGAAAGAAGCTTGACACCAAAGAGTACACACTTTACAATTCTACCTATAAAAAGTTCAAAAAAAGGGAAAATAATCTGTGGTGATAGATATCACCACAGTGCTTAATTTATGAAATTAATGATTGAAAATTATCAAGTCACCTTTGAGATTTTGGATTGCTAGTAATATTATGTATCTTGATCTGGGTGGCATTTACATGAGTTATTTGCAATGTGAAAAGAAGTTTGAAGTATACAGTTTAGATTTGTGTACTTCTCTACATATTAAATTTTAATAAAAAGATTTACTCAGAAAACAAAACTATACTTAAAAAATCCTGAAAGAAAAAGCATCAAAATTTCAGGAACATTGATTATATTTTTTGTTCTCAAATCAATGATAATTTCTTTTTTAAAAAAGAAATTCCTAAAGATTCTAAGTATTCTTAGGGACAATATTCCAATGTAATAATTGGAAAAAGTAAAATAAGCTTTATTTTAAAAGCTGTATCTTGCTGTTGTCCTTTTTAAAGGTTCTTTAGGAACTATGCTCAAGGATCTTTTTTTTTTTTTAGGGAATTAGTTTTATTTTGATTTTTAGTTATGTAGATGATTGTGGGCAAGCTAAGATGGTATCACATTACAGTCTGTTTAGATCACATCTTTGGACACAATTGCAGCTTGAGCTGCAAGGACTGCATGAATGCAGGAAAGAGCCAGGAAGGAAAGAGTGAATGCTCCTGCCCAGCAGGTTGGGGTGGCATTCTTTGTAATGAAAGTAAGTGGCACCCTGAGAATTGGGCAAGCACCCCAAACCACTCCTTTACATATGTTCTCCCCAAAATATTTTAATAAAGTAAGCAACTGATAAGGACAAGAAGACAATTTATTTGTTGGGGTTAAATAATGCTTATGAAGTGCTTAAGTTTTAAACTGAAAATGTGACTTAAAAAGGAGATTTTGTGTTCCCTAGGAAACTTGACATGCTGTCTCTCGTTTATCCATGGAATGTAAAAGTTAATAAAGGATCCTAATATTCTAGGCCTATAAAAATCCCTCCATTTAAATAAATCATTAGGCCCTGACAAGCTATTCCCAATGAAGGGAAAAGGAAAGGCTTTGTGCTACAAAGTGCAATTTAAATGGACTTGCTTGACTGTTTGCTGCTTGGCTTTTTGTATTTTGTTGTTCTTTTTCTTTTTAAAAATATGTTAACACAGTTAATGACTTTTTTTTTTAATACAAGTCTCTCATGAGTAAGTTCAAAGATTTAAAAATGATTCTGCCCAAAATTCCTTTCCTCCATATTTTAAATGAAGGTATGCTTTCAGGAGTTCAGACTTCCGAGTGATAAAATAAAATGTATTGACTATCTTTGTTTCTTCTTTCTCTTTTTAAATTCATCTTATGAGTTCTATTTATATAAATGTTTTGTCTTAGTTTTTGTGATTGTCTTGGAAGATGATATGAACAGATTTTCTTTTGAACTCTCTACGTATGGGAAGAACACAGCTGTTGTTACTATTATATGATGTAGATGCAAAACTTGAGTCATAACATAGTGAAATGGTTTAACCAAGATAACTAGTTAGGGTTTTGAGGATCTTCCTCATGCATCCCTCTGATCATGTTTCTCTGCTGCTCAAAAATTTTGTCCCTTTCCCTTCATATAAAGTGTATACATCTTACCCAGTCACTGGTGACCATCAGACTCTCAAAAATCTTTTTGGCTTTTTGTCCTAGTCATAACTCTTCGCCTAACCTATTATTTCCAGCAAACTGAACCACTCACTACTTAATGTGCTGCACTTTCATCATTGCGCCTTTTGCTAAACTGTCATCCTTGAAGCCTATTGCTGCCTATTGCATGACGCTTTACTTAATGGCCTCAGAATAACATAGCTATTTATGTTTTGAGTGGATTAAAAAATTTCTTTCTCTCCACATTGGATTAGAGTTCACTATGTTCATTTTCTATCTTCTTTACTAGACCGAGAGCTCACTGGCCAGGTCCTATTCATGCTTATTCATTCTGAATTTCTCCATACTGGAGGCATCCAGTGCATGAATGAACATGTTGGAACCTAACTGTCGATTCCCTCCTGGGCAGGGGTCGCCGCGAAGGATCACCGACACGAGTTTCACAGCAGAGAGTTATTTATTACTAGCGCGCTAGGGTCCCAAGCTCTAAGTTGGCCCTGGGACCCCGAGTGCTTGTTACAGGCTGTTTATATAGGCAAACACAAGTTCAAACACAGCTTATGGCGCGAAATTCAAACAAAGCTTTAGGCGCGTGGTAATTGGGTCTGTCTATGGCCTGAGCAAGGTGTCTTGTTCTAATTGGTTAGAGCAGGACCTTATGAGGTTTTTTTCCTGGAGTTGTTGATTCCGGGAACTTCGAGGCAGGGTGAGACCCCCGGAATTGGCAGGGTGGGACCCCATGAGGTTGTTTCCCGGAATTGGCAGGGTGGGACCCTATCAGGGTGGGACCCTATCGAGGCAGGGTGGGACCCTATCCAGAGCCACCTGGTGTTAATTTTTTTAAGTTCTTTTTTTATAAGGCCTAATTTCTAAGTTTTATGCGGCCTAGTTTCAAACACATGGATAAAACTTGGTGTTGAAACTCCCAGCTATATTGACCTGCAACTTGACACACTCAAGTATATAAAATTGGGATCAAATAAAAATTATTATATGTCTACTAGTAAGTCAATATTTACCTTATATTGTAAGTTTTATTGGCAAGTATGCATCTCCCAATATTTGATCTCTAACATAATAAAAAAAAACTAAAAAATATATCTCAAATAAGAATAAAATAAACTAAATAAAAAATTAAAAACTATAAAAAATATTTTAAACAGCAATAAATTTAAAAAATAAAATAATGAAAAAATATATCTCCAACACATAAGAATGAAATATCTCTGATATAAAATTAATATTAAAATATTGAAAATGAGCTTGCTGATAAAATAAAAATGAGATGGCATCTTCTTTGGCTTTAGAAAACTTTGGGGATCTCTTAAATATTTACATGTTGCAATAAAGAGGAGTCTACCCCTGAAAGCAGAACTTCTATCTTCTTTTCACTTTCTCTCTAACCTTCTTTTATGTCTTCTACAAAAATGAAAACAGAACAATCCATTTTGGAGAAACGAGAAACAATTGTTCATTTTTTTTTTTTTTTTTAACAAAAAGAGGGAGTGGGAATATTTTCTTTAAAATCCCTGTTGGCCAAGGGTGCTGACTCATGTCTGTAATCTCAACACTCTGAGAGGCTGAGGCAGGAAGATTACTTGAGGCCAGGAGTTTGAGACCAGTCTGGGCAACATAGCAAGACCTAGTCTCTACAAAAAACAATAATAATAAAAATAAATCCCTTTAATCTACAATAAGCAGAAGAGACCAGTTATTCATTGGCTACATTTTTAAGATTGTCAGCTTTTCAAATGCAGCAAAAGAAATGAAAAAAAGAACTTTCAACAGGGATCTTGAAGTCAGTTTTCCCATTGAGTAGATCTTCTAGCCCAATATATTTATTAGTCTATAATGAAAATATCTACTTTGATTTCTTAGAGGTTTCTTCAAATAATTATATTGAAACAATTTTAAAATGACCACATATTATTTAATTTTAAAAGCACATTTTTAGGACCCCATTTCTTATGAAAGATTTCATATTGAAATCATTTATTATTGTGAGACTCTTATCTGGTGGAAAGGAAAGATAGGAGTATTTTTCGTATGACAAATGAGTAGACTAAAACATGGGAGGAGAGATTTATGACTTTTTTTTACATCATCCAGCTGTGGTTTGGGACATGTGTTTGTTTTACATTTTTCTTCCCCAGAATCTCTGCACTGTTTGATCTAATGAAGTATTTGGCAAATCTATAGACTATGCGATAATCGCCATTTACTTTGTGAGGGAGTGTCAAATTATAGTGTTGGTTTATCTATATTGATGACTTGCCATAATCCAGACACTGTGCAAGCCATTTAAACTTCCTTAGCTTCATTTTGCAGGTCAGTTTTTTAAAATTGCCCCTTCTGTAGTTGCTATTAAAACGCAAACGCTAACAAAATGTGAATTAATAATATAGGCCACAGCAAATGTTTGTTGCTAGTCTCTCCTTTTTGTTTTATTCTTTCCTTTTTTCCCTTTCATAGCAGCTTATGGCTTGAAAGCAAAGAAAAGGGTGAATAAGAAGGCAAGTTCCATATTACCATCTGAAATGGGAACAGGGGGTGAATGGAGCAGATTTTATAAATGTAATTTTATAACTTTTAGCCTATTATGACAAAATTTCAATTACAATGATTACTGAAATTATTTTGATGTAAGCTACATGTGCTTACATTAAAATATGGTCACTGACATTTTTCCCAATTTATCGTTTTTATAGAGCACTAAAAACAAAAATACCAACAAACTAATGAAAACTGTTGTTTCCCTGACTTTACCTTATCTTTGACAATGCAAACTACCTTGGGACCCCCATGAGAACCTCAGCTGCATTCATTCCCGGTTAAAAATACATGATATTTTAAAAGCATTTTCCCTCAGTTTTCAAAACAGAAGATGCAGTTTGTTTCTCCTTAGGGTTGGTTAGAATTGTACAGCAAAGATGCCTGGGTAGCTTTTAAAGTGTGAGGGTTAGAGTTTAAGAAATGAGATAAATTTTGCATTTGAAGCTTGTTAGCAATTTCTTCAGTCATCATTATTTTAACTAGCTGTATCAGTAATCCCACAGGAGTGATTATGCTATACAATCTAGGAACATGCCAGAAATTTTTCCTGGGTCTGTAAGCTACTGAGTTTTTAATTACTTGGTATCTATCCTGATAGAAAGACAAGCTATTTTTTCCCTCCATTTGTATCAGAAAACGTATGTTCCATTACTTGTTCATCTTCTCTATTTTCTTCATAGCTTGTTCTCCAGAGACCAATGAGAAAGAATGTGGCAGCATCTGTAATTGTCAGAATGGAGGCACCTATGATCTTCTGACTGGGCAGTGCCAGAGCCCCCCAGGGGTTCATGGGAAAACTTGTAAAGACGGAAGGAAGGTCTGGTGCCAGTCAGTAAGATTACTCCTTAAGTTCTTGGGGTTTCTAATGGGAAATAAACTAAGTGAAAGTTGCATGTGTATTTTTCAAAATGGCCTTTTTCTGAAGAAGTAAAAGGCTGTGAAAGCTGTGTCTCTCTCTATATAAAAGAGTACAATTTGTTGTTACACAATGACATGTGTAACAACAAAATAAGTGATACTTAAATCTCCAACTGTGATCTAAGCAGGATGAATCCTCTTACAGAGAAAGCCTTTTTCTTCTACCGAGCAAAAACTTACATTTATGTGTACAGGTTTAGATGTAGGAGCTTAGGAGAAGTTATTTTCTCTGCATAACAAAATGAAGAACAATGGAGCTCCTTGGGGAAACCAGGGAGGAAGACAGATGAAAATTAGAGAAGAAAAGGGGAGGAGGTAGAGAGAAAAAGAGAAAAAGAGATGATAGATAAAAAACTCACAAAATACCAATGAGTACTGTGCATAGATTGTGTGTGTGTGTGTGTGTGTGTGTGTGTGTGTGTGTATGTGTGTGTGTGTAAACCAGTGAAGAGGCAACAATTCCTACATGGGTTAATAAAGCACAAAAAAAGAACCTGATTGTACAGGCACAAAAGCTGAAGGCACAGAGTCAATGAGGATGTAAGTCTCTAGGGATTGCCAGAAATCATGAGGAGTTTATTAGCTTCTCACAGTTGATGGAATTGGGGAGTTGGAAACCAAGTTTACTTCACTTTCTGAGATGCAGTAAGGTTCCTGCTGGCATTTCAGTTACTTATCTTTGTGAGCAATGTTCATTTATTTATTTAAAAAATACATTAAGTGGTTGCAAGGAATGGCACCAGACATTATGATATGATAGCAAAAAGGAAAAAAAATATATATTATTGTGCTTCCATGTGGAACATGTGATTTTGTTCAAGGCAACCATAAATTACAAATACTGGTAGGGATTACAAGTTAGATATTAATATGTGGTTGGAGGTGAGACCATGAGGACAATGCAGACTGTATGAGCCTGGGACAGAGACTTATGGAGAAGGGACATTTAAGCAAAAGCCTGCAAAATGTGGAGAGATAAAACATGGGAAGAGTGGGGAAAGGGCTTTCCTGATTAAGAGGCAACAGGAAGGCATGGGATGCACTATGAAACCTGCAGAGGCCAGCGGAGCACAGGCAGACAGGCAGAGGGTAGTGCAACATGAGGTCAGCAAGCTCAGGGGCCCCAGTCTTATTAAGTTTGGTATTTTTGACCTGACAGCAATGACGAGTCATTGTAGGATTTTAAGCAGAGGATACAGAATCATCTTGGTGGTTTTTAAAAGATCTCTCTAGCCTCACTTCAACCAGATTAGAAACGTTTCACCTTTCTCAATCTCCTGACTTCCTATAACAATAACTCTAGCAAGTTTTACATGTGGGTTAATATTTTCTTCATTTGTCCTCTCACCCTCCAGGATGGACAAAAGGGTTCTTTTGGAAGAACTGCAAAAGGAAATGTAACTGTGCCAACAATGGCCATTGCCACAGGATGTATGGCACCCATATGTGTGAGGTGGTTTTGTCATCTGCGTAACTTGCAGGCAATTAATTTGCTCTGTGCGTAAAACATGAAAGCACAGAAAAGTGCAGAGACTACTGTCACACAAAGGAAGAGGGTAAAAAATGTTTTTTATAGTTTTATATATATGACAAATATATTATAGCATTTAGCCTCTTTGAATTACAGAATCTAGATTTTGATAAATGAAAGAAAAATGTTTCTAATTTTGTTTTACATCTGGTTAATATTTACCTCAACTAATGGGAGTGGATTGTTAATAGTCTGTTTAAATAGACGTTTGATATTTTACCAAAGTTGAATACCTCGGGCCAGAACAAGTTTCTTTTATTTCTCTGTTCCGGGGTGAAGCAGTCTCATTCTCTAAGATGTCTAATTTTGCATTTTGACTATTAATCACATTTTTCAAAGGATGCAAGAAAACACAATCACTAACAAATACTTGAACCCAGCAGTAACTTTTGGAATTTCTCCCAGTGGGATAATTCTGAATGTTCTCCATCCCACCTTGATGCTATGTGCAAGTATCTATGAGCCTGAAACCATCTTCACCCTGATCCTCTACCTATTTCACATCCTCTTCTCTTTTTGTTGACAGACTAATGCCTCTGAAAATCTTTCCTGACTGAACTTCAGTATTTTAGTCCATTTGGGCTGCTACAACAGAATGCCGTAAGCCAGGTTGTACATAATCAACAAATACTTGTTTCTCATAGTTCTGGAGACTGGGAAGACTAAAATCAAGACATCAGATTTGGTATCTGGGGAGGGCTTACTTGTTGGTTCTTAGATGGCATCTTTTCACTGTGTTCTCATGCATGGTGGAAGGGGCAAGGCAGTTCTCTGGGGTCTCTTTTAAGAGCACTAATTTTATTCATGAAAGCCCTACCTTCATGACATAATCACTTAATCACTGCTAATACCATAGCCCTGGGAGTTAGGATTTTAACGTATGAATTTTGGGAGGACAAAAACATTCTAACCGTAGAACGACTCAATACCATAGCCATCTCTTAATAACAGACACCTTTTAGAGTCTTATGTTTTATTTTTAGTGAATGTCCATGATTCTTGTCTATTTTATAAAAGCCGTATCCATAGGAAAGATAAATTATAAATATATCAATAAGAGAGTCAGTGAAGCCATCTCAGAACACTGAACCTGGAGCATGAGGAAACATTAGGCTTAGACAAGCAACATAGAAGAGAAGGGGAAAGGTGTGGGAAACCATGAGCAATAGAGGTGCAGATGGTATGTTCCAGAATGTTATATACCTCCTAGGATATGCCAAGAGAAGAAGACTGACCTAGAAAAAAAGATAATATTTGTATTATTGTTCCCCTAGTGTAACAAGACACATCCTACTTTTAGTATTAACTTTAGAATATGTAAAAAGGTTACATCAGATATTATGGCAAAAATAATTGAATCATTATTGATCTGGTCAAAAACCTAAAGGGCTAACTTTTCAGAAACATCAGGTTGAAGTTTTTAGGGTTTAATAATATTGGCATAGTAGATATTTATTCATTTGCATGCTGTGAGGAGTTGAGGCACAGGAAAAAATTCAGCAAATATGTTTGTTGTGTTGTTGTTGGTGGTGGTAGTTAGCATTGTGAATATGACTATCTTTAGGAAAAACAGATACATTCTAGTTCTTTGTGGCTCCCTTATTGCTTGGACTTGAAGATTTATTGATTAATATCACTTTCCTGGACTTCAGGAACTTGAGTTTGCAACTCTATATATTCTTTTTTTAGTCCCGCCATAACAAAGTACCACAAACTGAATGGTTTAAACCACAGAAATTTATTGCCTTGTAGTTCTGTAAGCTAGACATCCAAGATCAAGGTGTCCACAACCCCCTGAAGGTGCTAGGGACAGATCTGTCCCAGGCCTCTCTCCTAGTTTCTGGTAGTTCCTTGGCTTGTGGCAACATAACTTCAATCTTCATATGGTACATGTCTCTGCATACAAATACTCCCTATTTATAAGGACAGTAGTCATATTGAATTAGAGGCCATCCTATTCCAGTATGACTTCATCTTAACTACTTATGTTTGCAATGATTCCGTTTCAAATAAATTTACATTCTGAAGTACTGAAGGGTTAGAACTTCAACATATGAATTTTTGGTGAACACATTTCAATGCCTTACAACCCCTGCATGGGCACTGTGTGAGAGATTACTTCTTTCACTTTTCCTTATTTCCAAATATATTCCAGTAAGGAGATGTTCTTAAGATACAAATGGTCACATTTAAGCATTTCTCTGTGTCTGTGTTGTCTTCTGAACCATAATTCTATGTGCTGAACCAGAAAGAATAGGGCATGAAGGACAATCCTGAGCAAGGATTTAGGAATGAGCAAGAAGAGACCTACATTAAGGCAGGCAATGGCCTGAGAGACCCTGGGACCTGGTGGGTGTAGGAAAGGATCCAAAACTTGGAAGCCATAGAAAAGGAAATAGAGGATCATATAATTTGTTATCTCCATTGGGAAACCTGAAAAGGACTCTGTTAACTTTAGAGGTAACTCTGTACTATCCCTGGCAACTGGGACTAGGATGGTCCTACATGGTGGCATCATAACCATCACTTGGAATGATCTCTACCAATGTCTCTTTCCATCCACTGGAAAGTCAAGTGTTCTCTCTAAGCAGCTTTCTACAGCAAAGCCTATGTGGGCACACAATGCAATTACCTTGAGCCTGGAGGCCAACTTGAAGGATTTTTTACTTGATATGTCACTTGGACATCTGTAATAGGGGAGAAAAAAATGTCAGAGGGATATTTCAGAAAAGGAATTGAATTGCTGTAACACTTCTCAAAGAGAAAACTATGGATATGTTTTCCTGAATGCATAGGTGCGACTTTTTCGTATTAGAATTCCTGTGCTGCCTTCCGTCCCTAATACTCAATGGCATAGAGAAAATAATGAAAGGAAGGCAAGTACCATTTGCCAAAGATGTGGCCAAGATAACGCTGCTGTCACCATGAAAGCTTTGTGTTATCTACACGATGTAAAATTATTTCCGATTACCGTAGAATAGAAGGGAATGAAAATAACGGCCAGCCTTCTCATAAGTGCTTGTCCGTCATCTCCATGCTGCAGCAGGATGAATATGGGGCCTGGCAGGCCTTAGCTTTCTTTGGAGAATATTAACTATAGGCACCAATGGAGCACATTGAGAAGCAATTTCTCTCCCGGAAGCACCAAAGCCTTTTAAGTAGTTCAGGCTTCACTGTTCACGTCCAGTTGCCAAAAAGCAAATGAATTGCCTGATTTAAAAGACATTTGTTTCCTTATTTTTTTTTGGCAGTCAGGATGATCCTCTTGTTTTCCCCATAATCAGGCCCCACAGAACTACATGCCTATGCACTAACAATTTAAAATAAACAAAGCGTGGTTTTCAGGTGACCGCTTTGCCTCAATTTGCTTGCACACTGTCCCAAGGGTGCCTACGGAGCTGGCTGCACTTCAGAATGTCAGTGTGTGGAGAAGAATACCCTGGAATGCAGTGCCAAAAATGGTAGTTGCACCTGCAAATCTGGTTACCAAGGCAACAGATGCCAGAAAGGTATGCTCTGATGATAGAGTTTTTTTCTTCTCTAATAATAATCCTCAGCCTTTGTTCAGCATCATATGATTATTAATTAGTTAATCCACCAGTGCCCTCAGAAGATGGATAAGCTCTATTAATCCCCTATTTACAGGTGAGGAAACTGAGACATAGGGCAATAAAGTTATTTAATGCAGTCTTCTTAGCCTCTGCTGCTTCCTGTCCCCTTGTTAGCTTGAGCAAGGGAAGAAAGATCACACTGCAGATAATTATATCCAGAAAGATTAAAGCTAGGCAACCACTTCTTTGAACTGAACTAATCAACCCAAGGCACTACCAACTTCCAGAATTAGAATTATTTTATTTATATCTAAGGATTGATCATTCAAACAAATGTAATTCAAAGATGCTAATGCTTAACTATAGAAAAACTTTGAAAATTTTTAATATGGTTATTGGTGTTTTGGTTTTCCAAATTTGTAGGTATTACTTTTTTTTTTCTTTCTCTTTTTCTTTTCTTTTCTTTTTTTTTTTTTTTTTTTTTTTTTGAGATGGTGTCTCACTCTGTCGCCCAGGCTGGAGTCCAATGGCACAATCTCGGCTCACTGCAAGCTCCGCCTCCCAGGTTTATGCCATTCTCCTGCCTTATTCTCCCGAGTAGCTGGGACTACAGGCGTCCGCCACCACACCTGGCTAATTTTTTTTGTATGTCTAGTAGAGACAGGTTTCACTGTGTTAGCTAGGAGGGTCTCGATCTCCTGACCTTGTGATCCACCTGCCTCGGCTTCCCAAAGTGCTGAGATTACAGGCGTGAGCCACCGCGCCCAGCCTACATTTTTTATAAATATAAAAGTTATTGTATAGTACAATTACAAGTAACATATATAGATATATATGTGTGTGTGTGTAGATGCATATGCCATTTGGAAAAAGGTATTCCAAGATGCCAGTATTGACTGTCTCTGACTTTATGCATTCATGGGATGCTCTTTGCTAGGTACCTAAGTAGCTCTTTCACATTTCGAAAAGTCTCATGTTACTTTTTTACTGAATTTTATCAGTACTACCCTACTTAAAACTGTAACTTGTAAGTTTCCCAACTTTTTTCTTTTTCTATAGTGCTTATCATTTTCTAATATAGCACATACTCTAATTATGATGTCAAATATTTATTGCCTGTCTTTTCCTGCTATGATCAGAACCCCATGAGTGAAGGGTATCTAAAATTTTGTTCAACCAAGTATCCCCAAACTCCTGAAACAGTCCTGATATACAGATATTGCTCAATAAATATTTTCTTAATACATAAATGTGCATTTTTATTCTTTATACATTTTTATTGTATTATGTATTTTGCATTAAGCATTTATTACTATATTTCAGAGGAAAATATCACAGCATTTTTTCCCTTTAGTACAACCTTGTGTAAAATCAGAAGGAAATAATAGGTTTGAAAGGAAACCATCATCTCGTTGGGGCCACTTATAGAGGCAGGCACTAGGATTGAAAATGGTCTTTGACACTCACGTATCCTCATTTTCTCCTTGCAATGCCATCTTCAGAGAGTCTGCAGGGCTTTTCTGGAGCTGAATGGACAGGGAAGTTTCTCTGTTCCAGGTTGTCTAGTGGTTATAGAACTGGAGAGGGTGAGCAGTGATGTCCATCTAGATTTCATGGACAGAGGTTACTTAGGTAGCTGGATTGTGACTTTCTAGGCATTAGGGAAAGGAAGTTGGGGAAATCAAAGCCTAACATGACACTAACAAGTTTAATGTGGTATGAGAGTAGGTGCCATGACAATTTCTAAACATCTTCGTGCTTCAACTGATTTTTAAGCCCAGAGTCAGCCCCTTATTCATTTTCCCCCTGGAGAAGTCATGCCCTGGAAGTCAATGTATGAGGAGACAATGGCATATAACAAACCTGGGTAAACTTAATTTATTCTGATAACATTTTCTTAAAGCAGCTGCTGAATATACTTTATTGGAAAATGCTTCTGAGATTCCCACTGTGAAGAAAAATGAGTTGAAACTATATGTAAATTAGCAAAATAGAGAGGTCACTATAATATCTGGAAAACATGTTATTTTTCAATCAGATAACTTTGTCCAATTCTGATATTTTTGTCTAACCACAAAATGAAATTATGAATCAGACTGCTGCAGGTGAATGTGGTTGCTGTGATTGGCAGTTGAAATCAAGGCAAAAAGAGCTCTCCAAGAGTTGTGCATGATGAAAATCAGGCCCGTTGTTTTTCTTTCTCTTTTTTAAAAGAGTGAAGTAGCCCAAGTGCTCCTAGAGACAGACATATCTTTAAAAATCTTAACTCCAAACCTGTGTCTAGATTGCAGATGAATAGTTAATTAAAGACTGGAAATTGTTTCAATGGCACTAATGAACAGTATTCTCCGCAATCAGCACCAGGCCTTATTTAGCTTATCAGTAATGACTTCTAAGAACAGAAGAAATGGTTTCTACAACTAACCTGTGAAATAGCAAAAAAAAAAAAAAGAAAGAAAGAAAGAAAGAAAGAAAAAAGTAAAGCAGCTGGTGTCTTTGCCTTGTTTAGAGCAGTTTGTAGCCTAGGGTATTTTGCATGCCCACTCCTGGCAGACCTCAGAATGTAGAGGACTCTGGTCCAGCTGGCCCCTTGACACCATACGACCCCTGGATCATGATAAGAAAGACAGATTTTTTTTTTTTAGAAGAGTTCCACATCAGATGAACTTCGAATTTTGAACTCTGGTGAATCTTTAAGAGCAGATTAACTGGCCTGAAAGATGCTGAGTACCTAGTATTGTAGAGTAAATTTGGGTGTAGTGGCTGAGAGCACCAGTTTCGGAGGCCAGAAGATCTGGGTTCAAGCTTTGTGATATAGAGTAAGTCACTTAACTTGTGGGAGCCTCTGTTTCTCATATAAAATGGAAATAAATTTGCTTATGCCATAGGGTTCTCTTTTGGAAATATGAGCTACTTTACATAAAGTGCTTAACAGAGTTAGTAATCAACAGATTGGGTATGAATATCCCAGAAAATATTGTAATTCTGTTATTCAGAGACACTGCCAGGACAAGAAGATACCTCACAGCCCAACTCGATTTGATGTAACTTTTCATAAGTGTTATATTTTTAAGAAAGTTCCACCGTTTTCCTTGGAATAAAAAAAAAAAATGCTTTCCACCGGGTTTCTAATTCCAGTGGTTTCTATGGAAGAACACACATGGAAACCTCTCACTGAGCCCTCAGTGGTCCCTGCAGCATCACCTGTCCTTTGCTAGTTCAAAGAACAGTCAACAAAGCAGATCACTGTTTCTCTTCTCCCACCTTATGCATTGTACACTGTCATAAAGTACACAGTTTGTAAACCTCTGGTGTGATTATTTTAGCTCACAAAAGAAGCAAAGTCTGGGATAACAGGATTTAGGCAACCATTTGAGGGCAACTTCCTGAGTGCCACGCCTCCTGAGCTTCCTTTACAAATTACATCTCATTTTCAGTTTTTGTTCTGTGCAACTGCTGCTAAAGATATATATCAAAATTGCTTCCATTGTTACTGTCTGAAAAACCACATTTTCAGCAAAAAGCCAACCTCTGTATCTGTGTTTTCAAAGTGACAAGATATAGCATCATGTTGATTTCTTCAGGGAATACTTTTGGAAGTGTTATAAATCCTTGGAGGCTACTAGGATATATCTTTCCTTACAGCTCTGTCATACACACACACACACACACACACACACACACACACACACACACACACTTTTCCAGCTTGGTTAGGCAACAGTAGAAATCTTGGACCATTTTGAGACTTCTTACAAGTTTCTTTCTTTCTCTCTCTTTTTGTTTTATAAGTCTGCCCAGATGGCCTCTGGGGACCAGAGTGCTGGTTCTCCTCTGCACCCTGTGAAAATGGAGGTCAGTGCAACAACAACAAAAAACTGGAAATTGTGACTGCACTCCTGGTTACACAGGAAAATCCTGTACCATATGTAAGTCATAAACCTAGACGAAACAACCAACAAAGTTAATAAAACTGTTAGCTTTAAAAATGCTTTTTTCTTCCTGCTATACAAGATATTGCTATGTTAGGATGCATATTCCTACTATTTATTGTTGTGTAACAAACTACCTCAATACTTTGTGGCTTAAAACAATGATTTAATATTTCCCTTAATTCTATGGGTTGGTGAGGCGATTATACTACTGGCATGCCCTGGGGTCACTCGCGTGACTGCTTTGGCTGGTAGATATTTGAGAACAGACTGGGCATGGCTGGGCTGCTCAACCAGGGAACTTACCCTTTCCTCCACAAAACATTTCCACAAGGTTAACTTGGACTTTCCCATAGCATGACAGTTTTAAGATAATAAAGAAGGAGCATTCCAAAAGTGCGCAAGCAAAAGCTATGTGAGGTGGAAAAGCCTTGCCTCAGAAGCCACACATTGTCACTTTCACCACATTCTATTGGTTAAAGCAAGTCATGGGGCAAGTTCAAGTTCAGGGGGAGGAGAAAGAGATTCTACCCTACTGAAGAGAAGAGTAGCAGAAGCCCATTGCAAAAGACCCGCAAGTTGAGAGATACGGTTGCAGACATTTTGGGAAGCAATCTACCGTGGTATGCTATTCAAATTTATACTGAAAGCAGCACTTTAAGAACCTACTAGACTAGAATTATCTCAGATAGAAGCAGATTAGAGACTGATAAAAAGTGATTAGCTACACCGAACTAGTTTCAAGGACACGGTAGAACCGCTATCCTGCTGTGCCCTTTTCTGGTTGTGATTCTTTATAAGTTGTGCTAACCCTGCCTGTATCACCTTCTCTACTCCATTGACAATGAAACACAGTGACTTGAGAACATGCGGAAAGCTATGGGCTGGATAGTAATGATGCTACTTTTTTTTATCATTACTATTTCAAATTTGTCTAATAAAGATTAGCAAACATTTGTGATTATCATTTTATGAAGTGTGAACAGTGATTTGAATTAGCTTTCAGTGCTTGGACCTTTCCATTAACCAACAAATATATAAAATCAGAAACAACATATATAAAATGTAAGCAAATAGTACTTAGCACTGAGCTAATCATATGATCACTTTGGGAAATATTGCTGCCCCCACGGAGAACCCTCAGGCAAAAGTTATAGGACTAGATCTTTTATGACTTTCTGTATATAGCAAGATTCTTTATTTTAGAACTGTTATTCTGGCACTTTTGACAAGCATTTCAAACAGTAGAATAGTTTACTGGAGAAGCAGTTGGCTATCCCTAACCTACTTGTTTGCTTCAAAAAAAAAAAAAAAGCCGCTTAAAGGTAAGAATTTACATATTCAAAAGGTAGTTACTTGCTATTTCCACAGTGAAGTGACATTTTCTCTTGTCCAACTCAACTTTAATGGAATAATTATTAAACAGATAGTGATAAAGTTTACACTGTTCCAATTGTCAAGTGATATAAATAGACCATTTAAAAACAAGTGAAGAAAAAGATAAACTCCTCATTCTTTAAAATATTAATTTTAATAGTTATGTTACGGTTCTTTCCTTCTATGACTTCAAACTCCAGAAAAACATTTCATGATAGTCCTGAGAGATTTGTTAGTGATAAGTAATACTATTTACATTTTATTGGCAATTTGATCATGATACATCTATTGAATTCAATACGCAAAAATATTCCCTGACTCCCAGTCCAGTCCAATTTTAGTATTACATGCTATTATCTGATTTTACACACACAGACACAAACACAAATTATATAATCACCATAATAAGATATTTAGGAAAATGAATGGAACCAAACGATAGAATTCATTAAAAATGCTTCACGCGTACTTCACAAAGAATGTGTGTGGCATTTTAAAAGTGGCTTGTATTTGAAGAAAAGCATACAACATTTCTCTACATATCCTGTTATGGTGCTCACAGAATTTTAAAACCTAGTTACTCTGCATAATGAACTGTAAAAATACTCATAGGCTATATAAGTAATATATTTTAGAGGCAGGGAAGACCAAAAAGCTATGTTTAAATATATTGGCTTTTTAATAAATCCTGTTGTTTGGAAGTTATAAATACAAATACTTGGGGAGAATCTTTTCAAATATTTTATTTCACTGTATTAAAAAAAATCCTCTGGATTATGGTAGATTGGTTTTTTGTTGCTGTTTTTTGTTTTTGCCTCCTAAACAGTATGTGTATGGTGTGGTATGGCCATGGGGGTGGAATCACAGGCACTCTCGCACCCTTCACAAGAATGTATCATCTCTGTGAAGGACAGTTAAATCTTATATGTCAGGCCTTTTAGCAACTAATCAGGGAAGGGCTGCTAGCCTTGTCTTTATCCCAGCATTATTTATAACAAAAAAAAAAAAGCTTAAAGTAGAAACAACCTTAATACCCACTAGATGGAGAATGATTGAGCAAATTATATAACATATCACTGGACTCCTCTGAGGCCATTAAGTTTCATGTTTTAGAAGAATATGTAATGTCAGAAAAATTGACATTGAGTTGATGTTAAAAGCTGTATGTAGAGAATGACTCAAATTTGTAAGAACATGTACCTATGTATGTATATGGGAAATTGTAGAAGAGAGGACAGCAGTTTTTAAACAGTGGCCATCTCTAGATGGTGGGACTATGGGTGAATATTTTTCTCCTTTATACATTTCTGTCTTTTTCATATTTACTAGTTTACTACTTTTTCCTTAGCAATCAGAGAAAAAAATGGCATCATCTTTAGACCAATTGTTGACTAAATATCCAAGAAAAATAGTTATCTATTCTTAAAGTATTCTCTGTTGGCCTAAACTGTTCCCATAATAGTGAAGATATTTTTTCCTTCAGTCGTATTCAACTTATTGTTTCTTTAATTTAAGACCATTTTCTCCTTTTACTCCTATTGTGAATATTAACCATAGCTCATCAGCACTACCCGAGTTCTTGAAAAATAAACACCTAAAACAACATAGTAACATTTCCTCTGAATATTTTATTTCTGTTTCTTCAGAAACCTCATTTTCTGTTCCTTAGTCATTTAGTGATTACTTTTATTTTTTTAGGAGCACTTATAAAACAGTCCCCTTTACTACTAAAGGAGAGAAAATTAGAATGGAGAAAAGACATGGAAGGGAAATACTAATTCCAAATACATCCATGCTTCAAATACTATTTGATCAAACTTCATAGAAACCATAATGAGCACAGGTGTAAGCCTTCCTCAGTGCTAAGCTGGCAAATGTTTAACAGGCTCTGTGAAAGATGAAAGCACTGGGTTTTAGTGTTTGCCTATTTCCAAGGTATAATACTCCTACCGTGGTGATTTCAAATGCCTTGCAAAATTCCTGAAAATGTAACAGTTGGCTTTCCCGAGCTGGTAGTTACGGATCCAGCATACCACTGGCTGGCAAATATTGATGTATTCTGAACACACCAAACAATTTCTTAACTTTTACTTTCTCTTTTGATATGAAGAAATTATTACTTTTCAGGTATCAGTTTTATTTTACTGTTTCTAAACAGATAACCTGATTGATCTTTTTCATTGAATTAACCAACAAATAGTTCCAACCAACAAAAATTTGCTATTTAAATAGTCTATTTTATTTTTAAGACAAAAATCAATTGTTTGGCTAAATGGATTAAAGATTCAAAAAACAGACAAAAGAAGGTATTGAATTGCTTTATGTGTAAACACAGCCTCCTCATCTTTTACTCTAGAATTCGTATAGCTGAGGTTTTGACTCAATCTAGAGAATCCTTTAACAACCTCTAAGCTGTTTTCCAACTTCCTCTACCACACCCAGCACGAATGAGGGCTGACATTTCCTTAATTATACACTTTTGTTTAAAAAAAAAAAAAAGGAAGAAGAAGAAGAAAAAGAAAAGACAGTTATCAGTTATCTAAGGTAGAAGTAAAAGAGTATGTGTAAAGGTGTAAAGCAAGGCAAAACAGCAAACAAGTTTTAAAAATTAGAAAAGCAATTAAAGTCTTAAGTATTACCAAACACAAAGAGCTAAGGTACAACAAGATACTTCCTCCTCTCTGAAACAATTGTAAATCAGATTTTTAAAGTTGCTGTAAAATAAATTGTATTTAAATAATACATCTCCTGTCCTTTCCCACAGTGAGATGCATTTCCCTTACCAATCTGGCTCTCAGCAGGTGGTTCAGCCTGATGAAGTACCAGCAAAATGTCAGCTCCCACAGAGAAGTGCGACAGAGGCGACAGTGCAGCACTGACAGGCCTTTCAAAAAGCTATTGTGCAAATTCAGTTTTAAAATAGGGATGTGGTTGAGGACTGATGGGTATTTCATTACCAATGCGTTCATCTCCCCATCGTCCAAGAGAATGAGAGGGGGTCATAGTACAGCCGATACAAAGCCATTAAGTTGGGTAGAGGTGGATTTGGTCTTTAGAAGATTTGTCTTCCTATCTGTATTTTCGAGAAGTTAGTATTCAAATTAGCTGTCATTTTTAGAACATACCTGCTAAAGAGGGGCCAAGAATTGTTCTTTTTTTCTACTTGATTACCTTCCGGTGTCTCAAGTAGATCATTAAAAACAAAGTTAATCTTGTCATTACTTTATAAACCTCTTTGAGCTACTGATACTGTTCATAATGAAGTCTCTAGCACTAAAGACCCATCATCAGCCTGTCTCTAGCCAGCTTTTGACCATGCTCACGTATACCCTACATATTTTAGTCATTCCCCCAACATCATGTACATTTAAACCATGGTGCCATTGTTCATTGCTCTTTCCTGTAATATGTGTTTTCTTCTTCCATTTTTATCATCTCAAGCATTTATTCCTCAAGCATTTTTATTTTCAAGTATATGTAAACAAACAAAATTCTAGAGCGTTTCCTTCCATAGCAGCACCAATCATATTGTATTATAATTAGTTGCCTGCTATTAAGACTACTTATCATTAATTTTTGTACACCCCTTTTCAATATACAAGGGGTACTCAATAAAGATTTGCTAGGTTCAATTAAAGAACATTTTTGACAACTTAAAATTCCATCGAAATAATTTGCTGAGTAAAAAAAAAAAAAAACTTGCAAAACACAGCGTTTATGATACTGAAAAATACCCAGTAGCCAATACTCATTAGACTGGATTGAATTACTCATCCTTTTAAGATAGCAAGAGGAAATCAAGAAAGCTGTAGCACCACAGCTTTATTGGTCTCTACTCCATTTCTGAAAACACTTTTCATAGAAAGATTTTTCAATGGGTTAGAAGACTAACATCAAACAATGATGATTCCTTAGCTTCATCTCAATAGTCCAGATTTATTTCCTTCTATACTCACTTTCAATGTATGCAACCATGTCTTTTAAATACCATAGAGTTACCTCAGAAAAGTGAACAAATCTCGGCTGGGTGCAGTGGCTCACACCTGTAATCCCAGCACTTTGGGAGGCCTAGGTGGGTGGATCACTTGAGGTCAGGAGTTCAAGACCAGCCTGGCCAACATGGTGAAACCCATCTCTACTAAAAATACAAAAATTAGCTGGGCCTGGTGGCACACACCTGTAATCCCAGCTACTCAGGAGGCTGAGGCATGAGAATCGCTTGAACCTGAGAGGCAGAGGTGGCAGTGAGCTGAGATTGCGCCATTGCACTCCAGCCTGGGCGACAGAGTGAGACTCCATCTCAGAAAAAAAAAAAAAAAAAAGTGAATAAATGTCTCTGACTTGAAGCAGCTAGCCCAAGAAAGGACTCTCTCATAATGGGCTTGGGAAATGACTTGGCAGCCTGAACCATCCCAGCAGAGGACAAGGATGGTTAATTCTTATTCTCTAGACGTCCACAGGAACAGACTAGGATGGAAAATGCAGTTAAGCCATGCACCCTGTTCCTGTAGAAATGCCCCTGTGTGAAAGAAAAATAAATTCAAGATTGGAGTTTTGGAGGAAAAAAAATACAAGCAGAATTTACAACAGCTCTTTGCTCTTTAAATTTCTTACCATTCAATAAAATGATCCAGTCACTTAAAAAAAAAAAAAAAAAAAGTCTCTGACTTTTAGTGTCTGTATATAAAAGGAAAGAGTTCAACTATATAATAATATATATAATATATAATTCAATGTATAGAGAATAATAACATTATGTAGTAAGTAGAGACATGCTGTATAGTGATGTATTACTCAAAGCTCATGCTGAGTATCTACTCTGTATTACACACTGTGTTTTGTGTTTTTCATCAGCATGCTCACTTAAACCGCAGAACAACTATCTGAATTTGGTACTATTCTCACCCCCATTTCATGAATGAGGAGGCTGTATCTAGGAAGAATTAAGTAATTTGTCTGAAGTAATGTAATTAATAATTGAGGACTAGATAATCAGTAAAGTACATACCAATATAACATATCTATCTAATGAGACAGTGCTTGCTAATATTAATTTTGTAGCTGCCTGCTTATAAAATTGAGATAAAATAAAGGAATTTAAGATTCCATGAAAAAAACTTAGCAGTCAAGAAATTTCATTAAGGTTGTTTTATTTTTGGCCCCACCTTTGCAGATTGCAAAAATAATTGCTGACATAGCCAAAAGCATTGTTGAAATGTCAAATGCTATGATACCCCATACACAGTTTAATGGTGGAGGGATGTTGCTTTTGTTTTGTTTTGTTTGTTTGTTTTGTCCTTATATAACATATCCAACCTATTTCTACAGCCTAAGTTGCCTGGTACACCACATTAGTAATGACATTTCCCAATGGGACCTTGATATCAGCCAATGTCCCTACCTGTCCAACTGGACTAAGCCTGATGACAGATGCTGTACATCAGAAGTTAATTATAGGGTCAGGCGCGGTGGCTCACACCTGTAATCTCAGCACTTTGGGAGGCCAAGGCGGGTGAATTATCTGAGGTCAGGAGTTTGAGACCAGCCTGGCCAACATGGTGAAACCCCGTCTCCACTAAAAATATAAAAAAATTAGGCAGGCATGGTGGCAGGTGCCTGCAAGCCCAGATACTCCAGAGGCTGAGGCACAAGAATTGCTTGAACCCAGGAGGTGGAGGTTGCAGTGAGCCGAGATCATGCCACTGCATTCCAGTCGGGATGACAGCGTGTGATTCCATCTCAAAAACATAAAAAATTAAAAAAACAAGTTGATTATATATCCAGTTCATCACCTAACCTAAGGACCTAACAGTTTTTCTCTACATTCTGCAGATGCTGAGTTGTCTCAGTCTTTTTTCATTTTTAGAGGGCTACTCAATCCTGACTGTGTTTAAAAGCCTCTTTGTGTGTTGAGGTAAATATAGTTGGTTAGCTGCCTACAGTAATCTGTGATTACTCTTCCTGCTTGCTTCTAGAGTCCTGAATTGAATATCTGGCAAAGCACAAAATAAATTCTTATTTCTACAAAGCAAGTCATCCAGAATTTACCCTCTAATACACATACCTTTCAGATAGATATAGACACAGACCCTTTGTGTGTTATTAGTTGGACTCACAGTCCACTGTGTTCTGCAATTTTTTATCTACTTATGATTAAATTTTATCTACTTATGATTTATATTTACTTGTTTTTCATCATTCATTCTAGTACTATAATTTCTTAATATTCAAATATAAGGACCAGTCTGACATATAGAACTCTTTTCTCTCTAATGTGTTTCTTTTTTTAATGCCACTGTGTATAAATATCATTGTGTCTTTTGCAAGCAAACATCCTAAAAAGGTCCACATGGTGTCAATATTCCTGAGAAGTTTTCAGAGTACATTGAAAGTGAGAAAGGTCTCAGGTCATAATACCCATTAAGTTTTAATTTTGTTACTATCTATTGAGACTTTTGTGTACTATTATTTGTTAGGTGTATATGGGGCGGCGGGTGGGGGTCCTCAACCCCTGGGCCACAGGTTGTTACTGTTAGAAACAGGCCTACACAGCAGGAGTTGAATGGTGGGCAAGTGAGTGGAGCTTCATCTATATTTACAGCTACTCCCCATTGCTCACATTACTGCCTGAGTGCCGCCTCCTGTCAGATCAATAGTGACATTAGAGTCTCATAGGAGCATGAATCCTACTGCAGAACTGTGCACGTGAGGGATCTAGGTTGCATGCTCCTTATGAGAATCTAATGCCCAATGATCTGTCACTGTCTGCCATCACTCCCAGATGGGACCGTCTAATTGCAGGAAACAAGCTCAGGGCTCCCACTAATTCTACATTATGGTGAGTTGTGTAATTATTTCATTACATATTACAATGTAATAACAATAGAAATAAAGTGCACAATAAATGTAATGTGCTTAGATCTTCCCAAAACCATCCTCCCCACCCCATCGCAGACCACAGAAAAATGATCTTCCATAAAACTGGTCCCTTGTGCCAAAAAGATTGGAGACCATCACTATATGAAATACTAAAAAAGGTAACACAACATCTTGCCCTCAAGGAATTCATGTACAATTTAATGAATGAGAAGATGTGTAAATCACTTATTTTAATTATATTTTAAAAGATATTGAAATAATAGATGTTTGATAGCAGACTGTGATTAATCCTACTAGAGGGAATACCTAAAGATTTTCTGTTGTGTGCATCCATGTGAAGAGACCACCAAACAGGCTTTGTGTGAGCAATAAAGCTTTTTAAAATTTGTGATATGTCCATGATGTTAGCAGAGAAGTCATCAGAGAGGCTATGGAAGGTCATGACAAAGGTTGAAATGCCTGCTAGTCCAGTATCGAGAGCAATAGTGAAGGCAGCAAGTCCTAAATCGACAAGCAAGGGAATTGGTGGAATAACTCTTCTTTGTCGTGTCGGTGTCATGAGAGGAACAGGAAGCTCTTTGGTCCCATTTTCAAATTGAATTTTGGGAGTAAGGAAAACTCTGTGCATGTGCCTGTCCAGTTAGCAGGTAGACACATGTAGGTAGAGGATCCACAGAGGAGGAAGAGACCTTGTGCAAGGCAAAACTGGAAATGCTAAGTAAAAAGGTGAGAAGGAGTACTAAAAGAGGTGTCTTGTACTCAGATTCCTGGGTACAAGGGATCCAGCTAGGGCGATAGCCGTCAGAGGTTGTAATGGGGACTGATGGGGTAACTGCATAGAGGGGGAGGTTTGATTTTCATGGTGTATGAGAAAACGTTGAGTATCTATGAGCAACCTTTCACTGTTATTTATGGAGCTGGGTATAAGCAAACAAGAAGAGGGCCTGGGAGGAGAGTCTGATGAGCAAGGGGAAGGTAGCCAAGGATGGAGTGAAATACAGGGTAAGTGTCTGCCTAAGCAGTAGTAACTGCTAATGTTTTTAAGTTTGCCAGTAGTGATAGAGGACTTATCTGTAATACAGAGCTGGAAGGCCCCAATTGGAGATGAAGAGTGAAGGAACATTGAGAAGGTGAAAGGTTACCCAGGGGAATTCCAGTGGGTCTTTGCCGAGAGGTACATAAAGGATCAGCCACAGTAATAGTAGTTTGTGTTGTGAGGAGTCCAAATACGGAGGGAGTAGAGTTGATATAAGGAGAAACGTTTTTTAAATAAGTGCGGAGAAGGGCGGCAGCTTGCTGATGTGAAATGTCTGGGCAGGTCTTGCTGGGCCTGTCTAGGAAGTAAAAAAGTTCTTCAGGAGGGTAAACGTGAGGGCTGTTAAAGGAAGTTTGGAGGTATAGGGAGACAGAGGATGCTGCCCAGTCTGTATGTAAGGCAGACAGCTGTGTAGGCGCAGAAAGAAAGGGAAAGGCAAAGACAACAGTTGTTCGCTAAGGAGGGATTAGAAATGACTAGGAAAGAGTGAGTGAGATTTATAGTGTGGTGGAGATAGCTGGGGAGAGGTAGAGGGTGGCATAAGAATGGGAATGAGAATAGGAGTGATTATAAAAGTAAAGAATAGAACTTCATCAGGGTGAAAGTATTGGAGGGTGCCCTGCCAGCAAAGATTATCTATCCACTCCAAGAGGGAGTCAAGAGTGGCGGTTTAGGGATAGCACCAGGAGACATCAGCTGTGATGGCTTGGAGAAACAGTGTAAACAAGAGCAGGGCATTTATCAGTAGTTGAGAACGGTGAATAGAAGTATGACTAGACAGAAGATAGTAGGGATGACAAGTTTTTGGGGTGCAGTCCAAGTAGTGGGGGTGACTACGTAAAGCCCTGTTGCAAAAAGTAGGGTAAGGATGAATAGACCTAGTAGAATGAAGGGATGTATTAGGCTAATAGGGGTTATTACTGCTTTTCAGAAATGCGAGTGAGTTTAAGGGAAGTAGGGGTGAGTACTTGTGACTTCTAGGAGGAAGAGGAGAGATCAGGCTGGCTGTCTGATGGATACAGCTTTATTCTGGAATGGTGAACCCAGTGGGGAGGATCCTGCAGGCAGACGGCAGTTGGGGTTTTATAGATGACTAAGTAGGGTCCAATCCATCAAGGTTGTAGAGTTTGAGGGATCAGATTCTTAACAAGAACTGATCGTCCAGCTAGGGTGTCTTCATACAGCTGAGAATCTGGAGTAGGCTAAAGAAGATTAGCAACCTGATGAATTTCCTGACTATCCTGCTGGAGGGCCCAAAGATAGTCGCCTAGAGGGTTGGTGTCTGGGACGAAGTTGGGGCCGAGCAAGAAAGTGCATCTGTATAAAAGTTGAAATGGACTGTACCTTGTAGCATCTTGAGGACAGGTTCTAATTCTGAGAAGGGCAAGAGGTAAAAGTACTGTCCAGTCCTTTTTAAGTTGGAGGTTGAGCTTGGTGAGGTGTATCTTTAAAAGACCATTAGTTCATTCTACCTTTCATGAAGATTGAGGACAGTAGGGGGTATGAAGGCTCCACTCAATACCAAGAGCCTGAGAAACTGCTTAGGTGATTTGACTAATAAAGGCCAGTCCATAATCGGACCGTATAGAGGTGGAAAGGCCAAACCTAGGAATTATGTCTGACAGAAGGGAAGAAATGACCATAGTGGCCTTCTCAGACCGTGTGGAAAAGGCCTCTACTTATCTAGTGCAAGTGTCTACCCAGACCAAGATGTATTTTAGTCTCCTGACTCAGGGCATGTGAGTAAAGTCAATTTGCCAGTCCTGGACAGGGGCAAATCCCCAAGTTGGATGTGCAGGGAAGGGAGGGGGCCTGAACAACCCCTGGAATAGCAGAATAGCAGATGGAATGCTGAGAAGTGATTTCTTTGAGGCTAGATTTCCACGATGGAAAGGAAATGAGAGGTTCTAAGAGATGGGCTAGTGGCTTGTAACCTAAATGGAAAAGGTTATGAAACGATGACAGAATAGAATGGGCCTGTGAGGCTAGAAGGAGATATTTTCCTTGGTCCAAGAACCATTTGTCTTGAGTGGAGAGGGATTGATAGGTGGAAATCAATCTTCAGGAGGGTAAAGGTGAGGGCTGTTAAAGGAAGTTTGGAGGTATAGGGAGACAGGAGACAGACCCTGTGGGAAAGGAGAGGGTAAATAGGAGTGATTGATGAGAAGGAGAAAAACTGGCCTTGAGGGAGAGAAGTAGGAATACTGGCTGCTTTTTTAGCTGTCTTATCAGCATAATTGTTGCCTTGAGCAATGGGGTCTGAGGCTGTTTCATGGCCTTTGCAGTGAATGGCTCCAGCTTTTTTTTTTTTTTGGAAGTAAAGCAGCATTAAGAAGAATTTTTTATTAGGGAGGCATTAATGATGGAGGACCCTTGTGTAGTGAGGAAACTTCTTTCTGCCCATATAACAGCATGGTGGTGAAGGATGTGGAAGTCATACTTGGAATCACTGTAGATATTGACAAGTAGTTCTTTTGCAAGAATGAGGACTTGAGTTAAGGCAATGAGTTTAGCTTGTTGAGAGGTAGTGGAAGGGGGCGGGGCCATAGCCTCAATGATAGATGTGGAAGACACTATAGCATAGCCTGCCTTTGCTGGTGATTGGCGATTGAGCCTTTTAGAACTACCATTAATAAACCAAGTGTGGTCTGGGTGGGGAACAGGAAAGAGGAAAATATGGGGAAATGGGGAGAATGCCATGTGGATTAGAGATACAGTCATGGGGTTCAGATGTGGTATCAGGAATAATGTGGGGGCCAGCCTAAAGCAGTAAGGTCAAGTTGTTTGGACAGAAAGGCTACAGAACGTGGTCCTGGCTCTTGTGTAAGAATTCCAGCTGCACAGCCCTGCACTTCAACTGTGTGTAATGAAAAAGGGTTGGGATGAGTTAGGGAGAGCTACTGTGGGAGCAGCTTCTAGGGCTGTTTAAAAGGAACGGAAAGAGGACTGGGGAAAATTTAGGATCTATGGGGTCAGCTAGGTTTTCTTTTGTGAGTTTATTTAATGGTTTAGTCAGGATGACAAAACCAGATATCCAAAGGTGAAAGTACCTAACCATGCCTAGGAAGGAAAGGAGTTGCTGCTTTGTAGAAGGGGTTGGGGTTTGGCAGATAAGCCAGACATGATCAGCAGGGAGAGCACATGTGTTTTCATGAAGAATTATGCTGAGATAGGTAATGGATGAGGAAAAAATTGGGGCTTAACTGAAGTAATGGGGGCTGTCCCTGAAGCCTTGTGGCAGTACAGCCCAGGTAAGTTGCTGAGACTGATGGGTGTCAGGGTCAGTCCAAGTCAAAGCAAAGAGAGGCTGGGATTAAGGGTGTAACCGAATAGTAAAGAAAGTATCTTTGAGATCCAGAACAGAATAATGGGTTGTGGAGGGAGGTACTGAGGATAGGAGAGTACATGGGTTTGGCACCCTGGGTTGGACAAGCAAGACAATTTAGTTGATAAGGCGCAGATCCTGAACTCACCTGTAAGACTTGTCTGGTTTTTGGACAGGTAAAATGGGGGAATTGTAAGGAGAGTTTATAGGCCTTAGAAGCCCATGCTGTAACAGGCAGGTGATAACAGGCTTTAACCTTTTTAAAGCCTGCTGTGGGATGGGATATTGGCATTGAGAGGGTAAGGGTGATTAGGTTTTAATGGGATGATAAGGGGTGCATGATCTGTCACCAAGGTAGGAGTAGAAGTATCTTGTACTTGTGGATTAAGGTAGGGAGACACAATGGGAGGATGCAAAGGAGGCTTCAAACCGGGACAAAGGGCAGCAATGAGGTGTGGCTGTAGCCCACGAATAATCAGGAAAGCAGATAATTTAGTTAAAATGTCTCGACCTAATAAGGGAGGTAGGCAGGTGGGGATAACTAAAAAGGAGTGCATAAAAGAATGTTTTCCAAGTTGGCGCTAGAGTTAGGGAATTTTAAGAGGTTTAGAAGCGCCTGGCCGTCAATAGCCACAACAGTTATGGAGGCAAGGGAAACAGGCCCTTGAAAGAAGGTAACGTGGAGTGGGTAACCTCTGTGTTGATTAAGAAGAGGACAGACTTACCCTGCACTCTAAGAGCTACCCAAAACATCTGTGATGGTCCAGAAGGCTTCCGAGGCAATCGGGCAGTGTCAGTTTTCAGCCACTAAGCCGAGAAGATCTGGGAAGGAGTCAGTCCGAGAGCCTTGCACCAGAGTTCCAGAGGCTCTGGGAGTGGCTGCCAGGCAAGTTGGACAGTCTGGTTTCCAGTGGTGTCCCACAGAGATGGGACACGGCTTAGGAGGAATCCTGGGCTGCGGGCATTCCTTGGCCCAGTGGCCAGATTTCTGGCACTTGAAGCAAAATCCTGGGGGAGGAGGTCCTGAAGGAATGCCTGGCTACTGTGTTTCAGGCATTTTGAAGTTCTTGTGTGCTGGAGATGTGGCTGGGGTTTGTCTCATAGCGGAGGCAAGTAATTGCCTAATTGCCACTCTTCTCTATTGTATACCTTGAAGGCGAGGTTAAGTCCTGTTGTGGGGTTTGAGGATCGGAATCTAATTTTTGGAGCTTTTTCTAATATCAGGAGCAGATTGGGTAATAAAATGCATATTAAGAATAAGACGGCCTTCTGTCCCGAGTCTAGGGCAGTAAAGTGTCTAAGGGTTGTTGCCAAACGGGCCATGAACTGGGCTGGGTTTTTATATTTGATTAAAAAAAGCCTAAATGCTAACTGATTTGGGAGAGGTCAGATAAAGAAAAAGAGCTTTAACTTTGACTATGCCTTCAGCTCCAGCCACCTCTTTAAGAGGAAATTGTTGGGTAGGTGGGGCAGGGCTAGTCGCAGAACAAAACTATAAGGCAGACCAGGTGTGGGGAGGGGAGGTGATAAAAGGATTATAGGGTGGGGGAGCAGAGGCCGAAAAAGAATTGGGACCTAGTTCGGCCTGGCAAGGAGCAGCCTGGGGAGGAGGGGAGTGGTCAGATGGGTCCGTAATAAAGGAGGATTCAAATGACTCAAAGCGTGGGTTGGAGAATGAAGGAACAGACAGGAAAGAAAGAACAAGATTTTGGGCGAGTCACATTGGGAGCAGAGACTAGGGAGGGACTGATGTGTAAAAGAATGCCTGGACGTCAGGCACCTCAGACCATTTGCCAATTTTACAACAAGAATTATCTAGATCTTGTAGGATGGAGAAATCGAAAGTGCCATTTTCTGGCTATTTAGAGCCATTGTCAATTTATATTGGGGCCAAGCGATGTTGCAGAAGAAAATAAGACACTTAGGTTTTAGGTCAGGTGAGAGTTGAAGAGGTTTTAAGTTCTTGAGAACACAGGCTAAGGGAGAAGAAAGAGGAATGGAGGGTAGAAGGTTGCCCATAGTGAAGGAGGCAAGCCCAGAGAAAAGAGAAGAGTAGAGATACAGAGAGAGGGGATGGGAGGTACTTGCCCCCCAGGGGAGGTGGTGCTTTCCACCAAGGTGAAGGATCAAGGCAGGCATCCCTGCAGTGATCAGACACCTCTGAAGTGTGGGTGAATAATCAGGCAGGCATCCCCACAGTGATTAAATACCAAAGGAATACTGTCTTCCTGAATCTGCGACTGGTGCTGGAGTCTTGGGTTCACAGATAAAATGTGTCTCCTCTGTCTCTACCAGAAACGGAAAGGAACTGAAATTAAGGGAAGGGAGAGATTGAAGGGTAGCGAGAGAGGCTGGAGAAGACAATGAAAACACCACTTAACCCAATTTGAAGTTGGTGAGATATCCCTTGGGCTGGTTGGTCTGAGGACCTGAGGTCATAGGTGGATCTCCTCACAGAGTGAGGGTGAGGACAGGGGACCGATCTCCTGAAGGAGCCCCCCTGTCCTGGGTCTTTGGCACCAAATGTCATGCGCGTCTGTGTGAAGAGACCACCAAAGAGGCTTTGTGTGAGCAATAAAGCTTTTTAATCACCTGAGTGCAGATGGGCTGAGTCCAAATAGAGTCAACAAGGAAGATGGGGGTGGGGCAGTTTTATAGGATTTGGGTGGGTAGTGGAAAATTACAGTCAATGGGGGTTTTTCTCTTGCAGGCAGGAGCGGGGGTCACAAGGTGCTCAGTGGGGCAGCTTCTGAGACTTATTGTCCAGGAGAAGGAATTTCACAAGGTTAATCTGTTGGTTAAGTTGGGGCAGGAACAAATCACAATGGTGGAATGTCATCAGTTAAGGCAAGAACCAGCCATTTTAACTTTTTTTTGTGATTCTTCAGTTGCTTCAGGCCATCTGGATGTAAACATACAGGCTTGGGCTCAGAGGCCTGACACTTTCTTCAAGAGGTGGGATATTATCCAAATCCTAAAGGATGGGTAAAAATTACAAGAGTAGGCTGGTATAGTGTTCATCCCAGGTAGAGGTATTAGCATGAACAATGGCCTAATGGTGTGAAAAAATATGCATATATAAGATATAAATGGAGTGGTTTGTATGTGGTGGGAAATGAAGATAAAAGGCCTAGAATAATGGTGAAATGATGAAAAGCCCTGATGATACATTAAGAGATTTAGGCTTTGTTTTTGATTTGGAAGTAATGAGAAGGATCTAACTGTTTTTGAGGGGTAAATGAATATGAACTCAGTCATATTGTACAGCACGTCATTATATGTCTGCTCTGTTCGGCATCTCTGTTGATTCATGCTTCTCTGGTTATGAATAAAGTTCCAGAAAACTCACAAAACTTTTCTAGTCACTCAATTTTTGTTGTATAATTCAATTAAAAGTATCAAAACTTCAATTTCTAATCAAATATAAAGCTTGTTCCCTTGGCTAGCCAGGTCTAGCACAAGCTCAAAGTGGGGAAGAAAGAAATGGTGGACTTCTTCACTCTGGCCTCATCTTACTCTTGACCTCCACCCCCTTCTAGGGGCATCCTCTTCAAGGATAACTTCTGTGGGGCCACTATCCAACCTGTAGGAAATGTGCTCTTTTACTTTGCAGGTTGTTGAAGTGTCATTCTGTAGTCTCTCATCTTCAGAAGCAGGTCAGATACCAGCTCATGAATCTTCCAATTTCCAGGAGGCTCATATTAAGCTCTCTGAGTGATTCTCTCAAAGCCCTCTCCTGGCCAGGCGCAGTGGCTCACGCCTGTAATCCCAGCACTTTGGGAGGCCGAGGCGGGTGGATCATGAGGTCAGGAGATCGAGACCATCCTGGCTAACACGGTGAAACCCCGTCTCTACAAAAAAAAACAAAAAAACAAAAAAATTAGCTGGACGTGGTGGCGGGCGCTTGTAGTCCCAGCTACTCCGGAGACTGAGGCAGGAGAATGGCGTGAACCTGAGAGGCGGAGCTTGCAGTGATCCAAGATGGCACCACTACGCTCCAGCCTGGGCGACAGAGCGAGACTCCGTCAAAAAAAAAAAAAAGCCCTCTCCTTTGGTTGAAGGCAAGAGGAAATTACTGCATGGAGAGGGGAGGAAGAAATCAGCAGTCCTCTGACAGCTCCAAAGGTGCTGTCCAGCAAGGTAATGAAAATCTGCAAATGGGGGTCAGATCACTTGCCCTCTTCTCCTAGCTTGTTCACTTAGGCTGTCTGTTAAATTATGTAGGTCTTTAAGTTGCCTTAGTTTCCTCATCTCTAAAATGGGACTAATAAAGGACTTCTCAGGAGATTTTTATGAGGATTAATATAGCTTCATATATGTTTTACTCCTTGAAGGGCATTCAGCACATTGTATTACACACTAAATTATAGATTAATAAGAACCTCTCTCCTTAATAAAATCTCTACCAATCTTTAAAAATTAATCCATAGCATTTTTATATACCCTCAAAATGGCTGAAAAGCTAAGAATCACAAAACTAGACTAACAGTACTTAGTGAGACCTGAATAAATTGTCTGGCACACATTGATTTTAGGTTTCTTTTGGAAATCTGGGGCAACAAAAAACATCCATTCTCTATCCTACTATCTAGTCAATACTCTTTTTATCCTCATAATCTTATGAGGTGTGTTCTGTCGTTATCCCAATTTCCAGGTCAAGTAAGTAAAGTGAAGCACAGAGAGATAAACTAACTTACTCAAGCCCACATGGTTAGTAAGTGAGGAAATTAGGATTGGAACACATGTGGTTTGATTCCCATAACTGATCTTAAACGTTGTTCAATGCTACCTCTCAAAACAGTGTACACATATGCACACATGCTTTGAACAGGTTTTAGTGAATAGATGTAGAAGACAAAGGCGACTGGCATTTTAAGCTGTACAAGAAACAGGGTGATGCTAGAAACCAAAAATAAAAGTTGTTTGGTAGCATAATTTGAGTTATGCTGAGCAGAACATGCATGAACAATAATATATTGGAAAATCAGTTCCAAAGAACTCCAAAGAAAGATTAAAACTAGGATTGTAGACATGGGAGCTTTGTAATAGATACGGGTTTGTGAGATGACTAAGTAGAAAACTTTTTAGAAAGCCAAGAGCACGTGAGCAGGAACTCAATACATTCCCTACATTTAGGAGGATATATAGGAAGAGAGACCAGTGAATGAAACCAAGATTTACATACAAACTCGCAGCCTTAAAACTAAATTTGACTTGTAGATGTGTTTTGAATGACAGGCAAATTCATTTTAAAATAGGTGATTCAATATTTTAAAAGATCAGAAAATGTAGGAACACTGGACCTGTGTTTCTGTGTGGGAACAAATGGCCACATTGAATGAACTCTTACTTCTTTAGGTGGGGCAGGTGCTTTCTGGTTGGTCATGGTCCCTACCACTTCTTCGTGTTTCACCTGCTGAGACTTCACCTACTTACTCCTGTGTATCGCCTGCTTGTTCCTTAGGGACTTGTATTTGTGATTCCTGCTTTAGAAAGGTGGAAAAGACAAGAGAACTCAGATAAAAAATTCCTGAGAAGGATGGTTTTCAAGAAGAAAAGATAATCACTGTCTCACCTGCTGTTTAAACAAAGCAAAAAATAGAGGACTCATGAAGGAATTTAGATTTAGAACTTGGTAATTTGGGGAAAAAAAGAAAACACATTCAGTGGAAAGAGATTGGAATGTATGTTGGTGGTAAGAAACAAATGGAAAGTAAGGAAAAATTTTTCAAGTTTGATATTGAAGCAAACAAAATGGCTAGTCAATTTTTTTTCTCTATCAATGGAATGTTTATAAAGTCGTCTTTGACTCTGCAAAATACATTATCTCTCCTGGGCATCAACCTGTGTCATTTGCCTATTGATGAATCTTATTCAATCTCAATCTCTCACATTTTAGAAGGTCAAGTCCAGTGTAATCATAGTAGGAAGGATTCTAATCCATGAGAGTTAATACTATCGAAATGAGGGCTGGGTGCGGTGGCTCACGCCTGTAATCCCAGCACTTTCGTAGGCCAACGCCGGCAGATCACAAGGTCAGGAGATCAAGACCATACTGGCCAACATGGTGAAACCCCGTCTCTACTAAAAATACAAAAATTAGCTGGGCACGGTGGAGTGTGCCTATAATCCTAGCTACTCAGGAGGCTGAGGCAGGAGAATCACTTGAACCAGGGAGTTGGAGGTTGCAGTGAACTGGGATTGCACCACTGCACTCCAGCCTGGTGAGAGAGAGGGACTGTCTCAAAAAAAAAAAAAAAAATTGAAATGAAATCAAATACCTGGAAATTTGCTTTCACATAAAACTTGCAAAGAATATTTAACTAATTGTACTGATAGATACTTCTGAAAGTAACTTTTAACTCATTTAATATTTTTTCTATTGTCAAGTCTTAATTTATCTTTCTCCCTCTCAACCTCTCTCTCCCCCTCTCCCGCTCTCTCTCTCTCTCGCACACACTCTTACTTACACACATATATCATATTTATATTACGCATTCTTTGTTATAATTCTTTGACATTTTAACATCTCTGAAATTAGGGAGTGTCTTACAACTGGTGACACAGAATTACATAACTATAATATATTTATAGCTTTCTTATGTAGTTCATTTTCTAGAAATATATTGAAGGAAAATGTCTGTGACTATATTACAAATAATTTCCATCTCCTGGGCCCAGAGGGAGATTGAATATGGAGGGAAAATCAGATGAAATATGTGTATTAAATCAATTTCCAAACAGTTTGAAGTGGCTCAATTTTAAATGCCTGATTGATAATAGTAGTTATTTCCAAGTTGGAATAAATAACTGCCTGTTGGCTTCAGAGACAATAGTGATGCTCAGTCTGAGATACTGTATTTGCTTTTTTTCTATTACAAAACTGACAGGCCAGAGAAACTGGGGGGAAAAAAATTCTTCTGCTATTTTAAGATACTGTCGCTCTCACTGTTTTTGTGCCATCATTAATCAACTGTCTGAATATGAAGAAGAAAGGAAAAAAAACCTATAGACTACTCAATGTGCCTTACTTTAGCACAGCGCAAAAAACTCAGACTTCCTGTTTGTCTACCTTTGTGAGCGTATCCACATAATAAATGTGTCTTGGAAGCTCAACCTGGTATTTTTCAAATCTTGAAAAATCATTGAAATTGCCTATGTATTCCCACAAGGATAATGTGTGTTAGCTATTACCAGGAAAATATGTTTTATTACACAATAGAATCTGAAAATATCCACTGTATACTTCAAGTGTATGTTACTAAATTTTAATTTAAATTTAGCAGAATGAAAAATGACGGTGGTAGAATGTTCATATATAGTGTATGTGGAAGTTTGCATTTCAGAGACCATGTCTATAATTTAAACTATATGATCAGCAGTCTGATTTATATCTTTAATAATCATATTATTTAAAAATTATTTAATGCTTTATTCTTTACAAAATATTTTTACATTTATTATCTTGTTCAAACTTGGAAAATTAGCAGAAATCAATGATGCCTACTTAAATATTACAGTATTGCTGAAATAGTAAAGAAGCCAATTTCAGTTATATTTAGTCTCTTAAATTATTATTGCCATCAAACTTGAACTATGTGTTCTCTATAATGAGTAATGTGCAGTTGTATAGTTGCACTATTTTGGATTTTATGTATTTTTTTCTCCTCTATTCTAGATTTAAAAATTATTTAATGCTTTATTCTTTACAAAATATTTTTACATTTATTATCTTGTTCAAACTTGGAAAATTAGCAGAAATCAATGATGCCTACTTAAATATTACAGTATTGCTGAAATAGTAAAGAAGCCAATTTCAGTTATATTTAGTCTCTTAAATTATTATTGCCATCAAACTTGAACTATGTGTTCTCTATAATGAGTAATGTGCAGTTGTATAGTTGCACTATTTTGGATTTTATGTATTTTTTTCTCCTCTATTCTAGATTTTTGAAAATTAAAAGTAAGACAAATCTGGCTGAAAACATGAAAAGATTATGCATTCGATGATAAATGGTCTTCAGAGTTTCATGCAAATGTTTGCAAATGCCACCCTTTGCAAAGTGGCACAGTCCCACAGCTTAGCATGCAAGTACATTATCCACCTGACAAGACAGTAAAATATCCCACTCATCTGTTCAGGGCTAATTTTTCAAATTTTAATAATTTTATTAGTCTCTGGCAAGGCATTTTAAAACTTTGCAAAGAGTATTAATAACTCATTAAAGATTAATTATATGTCAGATTTGAGGTCAAAGAGTTTGAGTGGTATTCAGTTATCTGAATTAAAATGCAGCTACTCTGTAAAAGAATGCATAGTGACTCTACCTTTTCTACTAACACTGAATTCTCTTTTATGAAAATACATACACATAAACATTAACTCGAGTGTCTTTAACAATTAAATGAGACAGTGATGACAATATGCATGCAGAGAAAAAGATTTGCTATAGAGGAATGTCCGTAAGGAAAGACGAGCAACTCCTTAACCTTATATAAGGTTAACTCCTTAACCATATGTAACTCCTTAACCTTATGTAGTTTGACAACTGGCAGACCAAGCGGAAGCTGTGTCAGTTATGAAGTCTTCCCCATCTAAAATCTGTATGTTGTTCTCATTGAATGTAACCACGAAATTTGGCTGGGCAAGAGTTTGAGACTAAGAAGATAAATCAGAAATAGATGTCTAAATAAAGAATAGAAGAATTTTAAGATTTTTGAAGTATTAGAAAAGAGAGATGGGGATGAAAAGCAAGACCTAGAGGAGTCTGTTTTGATTCTTAGATAATTCTGACATTGATATGTTCACAGAGCCAGTAAAACAACATAATAATAAATGTGAAAGGAGGCTTAAATGCGTTAAAATTCTTTAAGTGAAAATGTATTTCAAATGTGACCTTGGGTGAATTATGTATTATTTTCCTTTCATTTTCTTCATCTTTTGAATCAGAATAACAGTAATGCTTATGTTGACAAATTGTTGTGCAGACCAGGGTTACAACATAAAAAAAGTCTTCTGAGGGCACATCTTCAACAACTAGTTACTTTTATTATGCCAATTAATTTTTAAAGTATTCAGATATCATTTTCCAAAAACTTCTTTAAAAAGTTAATTTAGTGAACTATACTATATTACTTAGCATGATTCTGCAAATTCTTTTAGTTACTTTTACTACCAATTTTGGGGAAATGATAATTTCTCTGTCTTTCAAAGGGTATTTGTCTCATTGTACATGCTTGAAAGTCTATCCCCAAAGGTTTACTGGTTTCCTTTCTTTGTAATACATGTTTTAGGGGGAAATTATCGTTTCTTCTTGGAATTCTGGAATTTGAATTAAAGAGTCTGCCAGTCAGCATTGCCTGTTTTCCCTTGGTCCTGGCATACAGCACATGATTTGGTTTCCAAGGCAAAGCATTCAATAATCTGTATGCAAAGTAGTATTTTTACATAGCTCTGAATGTCATATCCAAATGTAAAGCTGCCTGTTGCCTCAAGTGTGAAATTCATTCTCATTTAAATTTTATGTTTCTTTGCAACTAGTGATGCTGGTATTTGGGGACTGGGCTATAGAAACACATGTGACAGTGTTTAAAAGTAGTAATAGCTTTGACTGCACCTCCCCGGCTCCTTCCCCACTATTGCCTTTCTCTTCATGGAAATATGGAGAGGGTTTCATGTGGAAGCTACCCCTGGGCTAGCAGTAAATCTGCAGAATTTAAAGGTCCTAGTCATTTTTCTGAATGCATTTTACTTTGAGCTTTGGAGGTTGATTTCAGTTCAAAGTGCCAGTTGAGGATGAAAAGGTTGCTAGAGAATTTGCCTATTCATGATGCAACCCACTTTTCATCCAAATCCCATGTCCGGATCACTTTTAATCTTCCCGCTGCCTTCTGTAATGACTGCTTGCTCCTCCTTTGAGCTACCTTTTTTAGTGTAAAGGATCAATGGCAAGAAGCTAGTGTCTCCATGGTTAGAACCAGACCTCCTATTTAGGTAAAGTGTCATAGCAGAAATATGGATTCCTGAAGTCATTAGTTACAGTAATTTTATGGAGTACTAAGGACTATACCTCACATGAGATAGCAAAAGCGATAATGGTGGCTATAATCTAAGACTCCAAAATATCATTTTCTTAGATAGGTAACTTATCCACTATAATGTTGAGCAAAATCGTGGAGCTATTGCTGTATCACACATTGTCCCCAAATGTAATGACATGAAACAGAAATTATTATTTTTCATGAATCCATGAATAAACTGGACAGCTGTGCTGGTCTAGGCCAGACTCTGTACTCTCATATGTCTGTGGTCAGCTGGCAGGCCAGCTGGGCCTGGCTGGTCCAAGATGTGGCTGGCTGGTCTTAAGGTCTAGTCTCAGAATTGGCACATCATCACTTCTTGCTGCAGTCTTTTGGCCAAAGCAAGTCACACTCCTAGCCCAGATTCAAGAGGTGAGGAAATAAAGTCCACCACTTCAAGGCAGGAGTTGAAAGTCACATTATAAAGAGAAAAGATACACATCTGGGTACAGAATTGGGGTCAGTTTTACAGTCAACCCCAATTGCTTTTTCAGATGATGAGGGGCAATACGGAAGTTCCCTCATATACTAGATTACACCAACTCACTCATGGTAAGCACCACAGGTCAAAAGCAAGATGTGAGGTTTTGAAGTTTTGAGTAAGCTCTAACCCTCTGTGAAGTTACCTATTGAAACAGCATTTAAGAAACACAACTAGGCCGGGCGCGGTGGCTCAAGCCTGTAATCCCAGCACTTTGGGAGGCCGAGACGGGTGGATCACGAGGTCAGGAGATCGAGACCATCCTGGATAACACGGTGAAACCCCGTCTCTACTAAGAAATACAAAAAACTAGCCGGGCGAGGTGGCGGGTGCCTGTAGTCCCAGCTACTCGGGAGGCTGAGGCGGGAGAATGGCGTGAACCCGGGAGGCGGAGCTTGCAGTGAGCTGAGATCCGGCCACTGCACTCCAGCCTGGGCTACAGAGCGAGACTCCGTCTCAAAAAAAAAAAAAAAAAAAGAAACACAACTAGACAGGCCGGGTGTGATGACTCACACCTGTAATCCTAGCACTTGGGGAGGCTGAGGTGGGTGGATCACCTGAGGTCAGGAGTTTTAGACCAGCCTGGCCAATGTGGTGAAACCCCATCTCTACTAAAAATACAAAAATTAGCTGGGCGTGGTGGCAGGCGCCTGTAATCCCAGCTACTCGGGAGGCTGAGGCAGGTGAATCGCTTGAACCCGGGAGGCAGAGGTTGCAGTGAACTGAGATTGTGCCATGGCACTCCAGCCTGTGTGACAAGAGTGAAACTCCATCTCAGAAAAAAAAAAAAAAAAAAAAAAAAAAAGAGGGAAAGAACGAAAGAAAGAGAGAGAGAGAGAAAGAAAGAAAAAGAAAGGAAGGAAGGAAAGAAGGAAGGAAGGAAAGAAGGAAGGAAGGAAGGAAGGAAGGAAGGAAGGAAGGAAGGAAGGAAGGAAGGAAGGAAAGAAGGAAGGAAGAAAGGAAGGAAGGAAGGAAGGAAGGAAGGAAGGAAGGAAGGAAGGAAGGAAAAGAAAGAAAACTAGACAGCTTCATAATGATGTTCTGTACTGGTTAATACATTTCTGCAACATTTGGCTTAATAGATATATTTTCCCTATGTAATGGAGTCTTGATTTCTTAAATAGTATGTTCTCAAAGTGTTTCTTCTTGTTTTCTTTCATGTGTGTGTTTATAAATGTATGTATATGCATGTATATATGGATTTAAATGTATACACATATGTATATGTATATATATTCACATATGTGTGTGTATACACATTTCCTACTTCACTTGTGCCAGCATTCCAGCATCCTTGTTATTCTTTAGCACTCTGAGGTACCACCTTATGGTTGTTTACTGAGGTTGCTGATTATTCCAAAGGTCACTACCCAGAGGAGGAGATGTGGAAGGGAAATGTGGAAGACAATGGAAGGGAAATCTAGGTGAGGATGTTAATAAGCATATTTATGCATCTTTTTTATGTGGTGGTTCTGATAAAAATTCCATAGGCTCAGCAATAGAGGGCTCAAAATCTGGCCCATAATTTTACACCTGGGATAGCTGCATGTATAATCCTCCATCAGTTGTGGTGTTGTCATCTTCATTAAGAATTTAATGAGCACCAACAGGCCTAGCTAATGTATGGAAAACAGAGGTGTAGCCACATCCTCTGCCCAGCAAGCTGTTGCATGATTACAGAGCTTCTGGTGTGCATGAAGAGCTGGGACCTCCCCATTTTTACTTACTTCATAAATCTAGACACAGACTTCACTTTGGAGCTCATATTATTAAGAGGAGACTACAGAGGAAAAATCAACCACGTTTGGTAAAGTAAATGGTATGCCTGCCTCTGTAGCTACCCATGGTTTATTACTGCCGTGTGTTATTTCCAGCAGTTATAACATATATGTGATATATATGATCACTTATAACAGTGATCATAAAGGACCTATAAAGACTTGCTGATGCCTCTTGGGCAGTTTCAGAATAATACAGTTTTATCAATTATTCTGCCTACAGATCTTGTGTCTTCAGGATTCCTTTTGCCTTGCTTTGTTTGTTATGAGTATATTTGCATGAAAACAGGTTATTTGGCCCTTTGTGCTTTGAGAGCTATTGCTTATTCTTCCCTCCAACTCAGGATCATGCCTTCCATCCCGTGGTCACTTCCATAACCAAATGAAGATTTGTGAACTACAGTGAGAGACACGACACAGGAACATACAAAATCCTAAGAAACCAATGTGATCTTACTGAGATTTGTTTTGTTTGTTACTTTGTTTAACTTGTTTATTGTTGCGGATCCAAAGTTAGCTACTTGGATTGCAATTTAAGTGTGTGCATGTGTCGAGAGGAGATGTTTACATTAGAGTGACATTTAATTGTACAACTTTTGTAGATGTGTCAGAGGCATGTAAAACAGAGCAACTCCATCTTAAATAGGAGCTCAGTAAAAAAAAGTCGGAAACCTACTGGGCTGCATTCCAGATGATTAAGGCATTCTAAGTCACAGGATGAGACAGGAGGTCAGCACAAAGTACAGGTGATAAAGACCTTTTTAATAAAACAGGTTGCAGTAAAGGAGCCGGCCAAATCCCACTAAAACCAAAATGGCCACGAGAGTAACCTCTGGTCATCCTCACTGCTACGCTCCCAAAGAGTTTACAAATGCCATGGCAACATTAGGAAGTTACCCTATAGGGTCTAAAAAGGGGAGGCATGGATAATCCACCCCTTGTTTAAAATATCATCAAGAAACAACCATAAAAATAGACAACCAGCAGCCTTCAGGGCTGCCCTGTCTATGGAGTAGCCATTCTTTTATTCCTTTACTTTCTTAATAAACTTGCTTTCTCTTTGTACCGTGGACTCGCCCTGGAATCTTTCTTATGTGAAATTCAAGAACCTTCTCTTGGGGTCTGGATCCGGACCCCTTTCCTATAACAGATGTAACCTAACCCTCTGCTTGCAATAGAAGTTTTATATTAGAATCGGTAAACTATATGTGATTATTTTTAGTTCATGTATTTTTTATTTTCCAAAGATATTTAAAATATGAGATTCTATATTCAAGCTTTATTTGTTGTTCACTCTCATTCTGAGAGAAGTTAAAAATAAAAGTACCAAATATCCTAGGTATGTGCAGTTAAACTTCTATTTTGAGTTAAGAAACATACATACGTACTAGGATTTGCAAAAAAACATCTGTACAGTTTTAGTTCAGTATTTTACAAATGTTGTTACTGGAATACCTGTCAAAAATACAAACCTTGGCCCTTCCTCAGTCCTGCTGAATTAGGTTCTTTGGGAGTAGAGGCAATGTATCTCCATTTTGAGTCAATCTCCTAGGCAGTTCTATGCATGTTAAAGTTAGAGAAACACTGCTAATCCTATCTCCGAATTAAATTTGATTATCAGAAAACTGTATAGAGAGACCTCATTAATTTCCCAGAGAATTGCCTTCATGGCACAATGATTCACTATTTTGTGCTTAATTTTTTAAATCAAAAATCAGTATAAGAAATGACAACATGTAAAGTCAATCTGTACTTTTAAGAAACTATCATCAAACAACTAACATCAGTTTTTGACTAATATACACAAACCTGCTCCGAACATTTCTTTACAAAGATTTTGTAAGTACCTTATGTATTTCTGTGAGGTATACACCTGATAGTAAAATTCCTGCATCATATGGCATGCAGATATTGACATTTAGTAAGATACTGTGAGTTTTCCAGAAGTGTTTACATAAATGTGTCCTTTTATGTCCAATACTCCAGTTGTTCTGTCCATGAAAACATTTGATTTCATGTGTATTCATTTTAGTCATTCTAGCTGTGTGTGTGTAATGTTAACTCATTGTGATTTTAATTTATACTCTCCTGATAATTAATGACATCTATTTCATTTTCTTATGTTTATTGTCATTTGGATTTTCTCTTTTGTGAAATTCTTATTCCAGTATTGTGCCCATTTTTAATGTATGGTTTCTGCCTCTTATTGTTTGTTTGTAGAATTTCTTTCTATGTTATGAATCTGGTTCTTTGTAAGATATATGTATTACAAATATTTTCTCCCATACTGTGACATACAGTTACACTCTGTTAATAATGTCTTTTAGTGAAGAGGTTCTTAATTTTAATATGGCAGAATTTATCATTTTGTTATTTTTGTGTTTCATCTTTTTGAGCCCTGTTGAGAATCCTTTGCCTATTCAAGGCCAATAATATATTCACTTATTTTTTTTCTCAAACTTTTCTTGTCTTACCTTTTACATTTAATTCTACAACCTATCTAGCAATACATATAAAGGATAATATGCCTTGCCCAAGATGATTTATAACAGGAATTCAAACATGGTTTTGCAACTGAAAACTAATCAGTGTTGTGCACCATATTATTAGTGAAAAAATAGGACAAAACTATATGATCATATTAACAGATACAAAAAGGTGTGTGATAAAATTCAACACTCATTACAATAAAACACACCCACACATATACACACTTTATTTTAGCAAATGAAGAAATAAATAAAACTTCTTAAATCAGATTTTTTAGGACCATCTGTAAACATACATATAGCAAAGATGATACTTGGTGGCAAAATGCTGAAAGCATCCCCTGGGATCAGGAAAACAGGACAAGGATGCTGCTTTCACCACTTTTCAGTATTTCGCTGGAGGTCCTGTCTAGCCTAATAAGAAAAAGACTTACTGGAAATAAAGATATTAAACTGCTATTATTCCTAGATGACATAATTATTTGTCTATGAAATCTAAAAGAAGCTATACACTATTAGATCTAATAAGTAACTTTAGCAAGGTCACTAGGTACTATGTCAATAAATAGACTAATTGTATTTCTGTATATCAAAAACAAACAAAAATGAAGTTTTAAAAGACATTTATAATCATATTAGATATGTATAAAATAGAAAAAGCAAATTAGATGCAAGATGTATAATGCCTAAATAAAACCTCAAAATATTATTGAGAGAAAATTACAGAAGACCTAAAAAAATAGAGGCATATACCATGGCCAAGGATTGGGAATGATATATAATTCTAACTCAATCATAATTAAGATTTCTGCAGCATTTTGAATCAGTAAGCTTACTCTAAAATGTATGAAAAAAAAAAAAAGATCCAAGAGGAGCCAAGAAATCTTGAAGAGTAAGAACAGAGCTGACAACTTTCAATGCTAGATAATGCTATAGTAATTAACATAATACATTATTGGTTCAAATATGAATAAAGAGAACACTGAAACATAATAAAAAGTCCAGAAAATGACCCACTTACGTAGATCAATTGGTTTATGACAGGGAGAACACTGCAGTGCAATGAGTACATTAAGTGGATATATTCTATAAATGGTGCTGGGTTCATTGAATATTCATAAAGAAAAAACATTAATCTTGACTTCTACCTCTTACCACATGCAAAACATTTTACATTTAACTGCACAAAGATATGTGTCTTTTCTAAAAAGTTAGTATTTTTATTGTAAGGAACTATATTTTAATTTGTTCATTTGTTTTTGTTTTGATATCTAGGAACTCACAGCTAAAGCATGCCTGATCACAGTAATTTTCTTTAATCTAAGGTTTCTGGCATAACTCTCTTGTCCCTTTTATTGCATGACAATTGTTCTTTCATCCTTGCTTTAACGATTCTATTTTATGGGTCTCTTTTGTGTGTGTGAGTTATTTTAAATCATTTTTGAAATAGACAAGGTATAAATAATGAATAAATCAATCCATGAGGCAAGTTAAACTTCTTTTGAAATTTTGGAAGCCTGATTGAATTGTCAAAAAGAATTATAGCTCGTGTAGTAATCCCAGTAATTATACTTTGATAAAATTGTAACTGTCTAACATCATATTGCTAATACATATTATGCATATAAATATTACATGGAATGTTCTTTAATGGTTAACATGTGTCATTATTAAAAATCAGTAGCATTTACATGGAGAAAGATTCTACTTTTTATAGACTGCCTGTTATATAGACTGGGACAAAAAATATAGAATATTTGTTTCTCTTTGGGAAAAGTTGCCTGAATATTGAAATAACTTTTTCGTATGGATAAAGTGTCTAGAAGAAAAAGAATAACTAGTTTGGAAGGTGGGAAGTGTAGCAACTGAGAAGTGCTTCAAACCCTGTTAGTGATTAAGAATATGAGATTTAAAGTTATTAGACCTATCTACATAAGAATCCCAGCCCTGCTGGGATTAGTGACTGTGTCATCTTGGAAAAGTTACTCGACCTTTCTTAAGACTCAATTTCTTTATATCCAAAATGAGAATAATAGTGCCTATCTCACATACACTTGAATCTGTATATGGCTGAATGTATGCATGACATTAATTTTTTGCAGAGTGTAATATTTTCATATTTTAATATTCATCCTTTAAAATATTTAATTTTGAGATTTGGAAGAGAATGAAATTTGAGCACTTATATGCAACAAGCAGACTGAGTATGGAATAACTCAACTAGGAGAGCAGGTGAAAAACCTGAATGATGTGGGACAAATAAGAAATTCTGAACACTGTGTGCAGCCCATCAATTGCAATGAGGACCTGGGGAGCTGTAACCTTTGAAACTGTAGATGCTGTTGCTGTACTGTGAAGCACTACTGCTCTTACAGGCTCTCTGAGCTCCTATTCCACCTAACACATGTGGCAATAAAGTGCAGCACATGGTGTCCATATTATAGCTATATCTTCAAAAAAAACATTTTAATGACTTCTCTAGTCTGCATTTACAAGGATGATTTTAGATCTTAAGTCTTATCTTTTTCTAGGTTAATACACCTTCCCCCCTCAGATCCCTGCATTTGGGGAAATTTCTGTCATGGTGTATTCCCAGAGAGTACTGTGTCTCATTCAAAATACCCAAAGGAAACCTTTTATCTAGAATTAAGTTCAGCAGCCAGAATCAGAATTAAATGCTTCTGGTGGTGTGAGAAGTCTGAATATATTCAGAAGGTTATATAGGGACATTTTTGTGTCCCTCCTTCTTCCAATTCTTCCTCTTCCTCCTCCTCATCCTTCTCCTCCTCCTTCTCTTCCTCTTCCTAGTCTCCTTCTCCTCCTCCTCCTCGTCCACTTTCTCCCCCTCCTTCTTCTCCTCCTCCTCCTCTTTCTCTTCCTCTTCCTACTCTCCTTCTCCTCCTCCTCCTCCTACTCTCCTTCTCCTCCTCCTCCTCCTCCTTCTCCTTCTCCTTCTCCTCCTTCTCTTCCTCTTCCTACTCTCCTTCTCCTTCTCCTCTTCCTTCTCCATGTGCGTCTCCTTCTCCTCTTCCTCCTCCTCCTTCTCTTCCTCTTCCTACTCCCCTCCTCCTCTTCCTCCTCCTCGTCTTCCTCCTTCCCCTCCTCCTTCTCTTCCTCTTCCTACTCTCCTCCTCCTCCTTTTCCTCCTCCTCCTTCTCGTCTTCCTTCTCCTCCTCCCTCTCCTCCTCTTCCTACACTCCTTCTCCTCCTCCTCCTTCTCTTTCTCCTCGTCCTTTTCCTCCTTCTCCTACTTCTATTCTTCTTCCTACTCTCCTTTTCCTTCTGCTTCTTCTCCTCATCTTCCTTCTCTTCCTCTTCCTGCACTCCTCCTCCTCCTTCTCTTCCTCTTCCTACTGTCCTTCTCCTTCTTCTCTTCCTCTTGCTACTCTCCTCCTTCTCCTCCTCCTCCTCTTCCTCTTCCTACTCTTTATCCTCCTTCTCCTTCTTTTCCTCCTCCTTCTTCTTCTCCTCTTCCTCCTCCTTCTCTCCTTCTACTTCTCCTTCTTTTTCTCCTCCTCCTCCTTTTCTTTTCCTACTCTCTTTCTCCTCCTTCTCCTCTTCTTCCTCCTCCTCCTCTTCTTCCTCCTCCTCCTTCTCTTCCTCTTCTTCCTCTCCTTCTCTTTCTTCTCCTTCTTCTACTCTTCCTCCTCCTTCTCTTCCTCTACCTACTCTCCTTCTCTTCCTCCTCCATGTCTGTCTCCTTCTTCTCCTCCTCCTTCTTCTCCTTCCCCTCCTCCTCCTTCTCCTCCTCTTCCTTTTCCTCCTCCCCTTTCCTCCTCCTCCATCTCCTCCTCCTGCTTCTTCTCCTCTTCCTCCTCCTCTTCCCCTTCCTCCTCTCCTCGTCATCATCCTTCTTCTTTCCTCTTCCTTCTCCTCCTCCTCCTGCTCTCTTCCTCTTCCTACTTTCCTTCTCCTTCTCCTTCTCCACTTTCTCCCCCTCCTTCTTCTCCTCCTCCTCCTCCTTCTCTCCCTCTTACTACTCTCTTTCTCTTCCTCCTCCTCCTCTTCATCCTCCTCTTTCCTTTCCTGTTTCTTTTTTTTTTTTTAATTATACTTTAAGTTCTAGGGTACGTGTGCATAATGTGCAGGTTTGTTACATATGTATACTTGTGCCATGTTGCTGTGCTGCACCCATCAACTCGTCAGCACCCATCAACTCGTCATTTACATCAGGTATAACTCCCAATGCAATCCCTCCCGCCTCCCCCCTCCCCGTGATAGGCCCCAGTGTGTGATGCTCCCCTTCCCGAGTCCAAGTGATCTCATTGTTCAGTTTCCACCTATGAGTGAGAACATGCGGTGTTTGGTTTTCTGTTCTTGCGATAGTTTGCTGAGAATGATGGTTTCCAGCTGCATCCATGTCCCTACAAAGGACACAAACTCATCCTTTTTGATGACTGCATAGTATTCCATGGTGTATATGTGCCACATTTTCTTAATCCAGTTTGTCACTGATGGACATTTGGGTTGATTCCAAGTCTTTGCTATTGTGAATAGTGCCACAATAAACATACGTGTGCATGTGTCTTTATAGCAGCATGATTTATAATCCTTTGGGTATATACCCAGTAATGGGATGGCTGGGTCATATGGTACTTCTAGTTCTAGATCCTTGAGGAATCGCCATACTGTTTTCCATAATGGTTGAACTAGTTTACAATCCCACCAACAGTGTAAAAGTGTTCCTATTTCTCCACATCCTCTCCAGCACCTGTTGTTTCCTGACTTTTTAATGATTCCCATTCTAACTGGTGTGAGATGGTATCTCATTGTGGTTTTGATTTGCATTTCTCTGATGGCCAGTGATGATGAGCATTTTTTCATGTGTCTGTTGGCTGTATGAATGTCCTCTTTTGAGAAATGTCTATTCATACCCTTTGCCCACTTTTTGATGAGGTTGTTTGTTTTTTTTTTTGTAAATTTGTTTGAGTTCTTTGTAGGTTCTGGATATTAGCCCTTTGTCTGATGAGTAGATTGCAAAAATTTTCTCCCATTCTGTAGGCTGCCTGTTCACTCTGATGGTAGTTTCTTTTGCTGTGCAGAAGCTCTTTAGTTTAATTAGATCCCATTTGTCAATTTTGGCTTTTGTTGTCATTGCTTTTGGTGTTTTAGACATGAAGTCCTTGCCCATGCCTATGTCTTGAATAGTATTACCTAGGGTTTCTTCTAGGGTTTTTATGCTATTAGGTCTAACATTTAAGTCTCTAATCCATCTTGAATTAATTTTCATATAAGGAGTAAGGAAAGGATCCAGTTTCAGCTTTCTACTTATGGCTAGCCAATTTTCCCAGCACCATTTATTAAATAGGGAATCCTTTCCCCATTTCTTGTTTCTCTCAGGTTTGTCAAAGATCAGATGGCTGTAGATGTGTGGTATTATTTCTGAGGACTCTGTTCTGTTCCATTGGTCTATATCTCTGTTTTGGTACCAGTACCATGCTGTTTTCATTACTGTAGCCTTGTAGTATAGTTTGAAGTCAGGTAGTGTGATGTCTCCAGCTTTGTTCTTTTGACTTAGGATTGTCTTGGAGATGCAGGCTCTTTTTTGGTTCCATATGAGCTTTAAAGCAGTTTTTTCCAATTCTGTGAAGAAACTCATTGGTAGCTTGATGGGGATGGCATTGAATCTGTAAATTACCTTGGGCAGTATGGCCATTTTCACGATATTGATTCTTCCTATCCATGAGCATGGTATGTTCTTCCATTTGTTTATGTCCTCTTTTATTTCACTGAGCAGTGGTTTGTAGTTCTTGAAGAGGTCCTTTACATCCCTTGTAAGTTGGATTCCTAGGTATTTTATTTTCGTTGAAGCAATTGTGAATGAGAGTTCATTCATGATTTGGCTCTCTGTTTGTCTGTTACTGGTGTATAAGAATGCTTGTGATTTTTGAACATTAATTTTGTATCTTGAGATTTTGCTGAAGTTTCTTACCAGCTTAAGGAGATTTTGGGCTGAGACAATGGGGTTTTCTAAATATACTATCATGTCATCTGCAAACAGGGACAATGTGACTTCTTCTTTTCCTAACTGAATAGCCTTGATTTCTTTCTCTTGCCTGATTGCCCTAGCCAGAACTTCCAACACTATGTTGAATAGGAGTGGTGGGAGAGGGCATCCCTGTCTTGTGCCAGTTTTCAAAGGGAATGCTTCCAGTTTTTGCCCATTCAGTATGATATTGGCTGTGGGTTTGTCATAAATAGCTCTTATTATTTTGAGATACGTTCCATCAATACCGAATTTATTGAGAGTTTTTAGCATGAAGGGCTGTTGAATTTTGTCAAAGGCCTTTTCTGCATCTATTGAGATAATCATGTGGTTTTTGTCTTTGGTTCTGTTTATATGCTGGATTACGTTTATTGATTTGCGTATGTTGAACCAGCCTTGCATCCCAGGGATGAAGCCAACTTGATCATGGTCGATAAGCTTTTTGATGTGCTGCTGGATTCGGTTTGCCAGTATTTTATTGAGGATTTTTGCATTGATGTTCATCAGGGATATTGGTCTAAAATTCTCTTTTTTTGTTGTGTCTCTGCCAGGCTTTGGTATCAGGATGATGTTGGCCTCATAAAATGAGTTAGGGAGGATTCCCTCTTCTTCTATTGATTGGAATAGTTTCAGAAGGAATGGTACCAGCTCCTCCTTGGACCTCTGGTAGAATTCAGCTGCGAATCCATCTGGTCCTGGACTCTTTTTGGTTGGTAGGCTATTAATTATTGCCTCAATTTCAGAGCCTGCTATTGGTCTATTCAGGGATTCATCTTCTCCTGGCTTAGTCTTGGGAGAGTGTAAGTGTCCAGGAAATTATCCATTTCTTCTAGATTTTCGAGTTTATTTGCATAGAGGTGTTTATAGTATTCTCTGATGGTAGTTTGTATTTCTGTGGGGTCGGTGATGATATCCCCTTTATCATTTTTTATTGCGTCTATTTGATTCTTCTCTCTTTTCTTCTTTAATAGTCTTGCTAGAGGTCTATCAATTTTGTTGATCTTTTCAAAAAACCAACTTCTGGATTCATTGATTTTTTGGAGGGTTTTTTGTGTCTCTATCTCCTTCAGTTCTGCTCTGATCTTAGTTATTTCTTGCCTTCTGCTAGCTTTTGAATGTGTTTGCTCTTGCTTCTCTAGTTCTTTTAATTGTGATGTTAGAGTGTCAATTTTAGATCTTTCCAGCTTTCTTTTGTGGGCATTTAGTGCTATAAATTTCCTTGTACACACTGCTTTAAATGTGTCCCAGAGATTCTTGTAAATTATATCTTTGTTCTCATTGGTTTCAAAGAACATCTTTATTTCTGCCTTCATTTTGTTGTGTACCCAGTAGTCATTCAGGAGCAGATTATTCAGTTTCCATGTAGTTGAGCGGTTTTGATTGAGTTTCTTAGTCCTGAGTTCTAGTTTGATTGCACTGTGGTCTGAGAGACAGTTTGTTATAATTTCTGTTCTTGTACTTTTGCTGAGGAGTTCTTTACTTCCATTTACGTGGTCAATTTTGGAATAAGTGGGATGTGGTGCTGAGAAAAATGTATATTCTGTTGCTTTGGGGTGGAGAGTTCTATAGATGTCTATTAGGTCTGCTTGCTGCAGAGATGAGTTCAATTCCTGGATATCCTTGTTAACTTTCTGTCTTGTTGATCTGTCTAATGTTGACAGTGGAGTGTTGAAGTCTCCCATTATTATTGTATGGGAGTCTAAGTCTCTTTGTAAGTCTCTAAGGACTTGCTTTATGAATCTGGGTGCTCCTGTATTGGGTGCTTATGTATTTAGGATAGTTAGCTTCCTGTTGAATTGATCCCTTTACCATTATGTAATGGCCTTCTTTGTCTCTTTTGATCTTTGATGGTTTAAAGTCTGTTTTATCAGAGACTAGTATTGCAACCCCTGCTTTTTTTTGTTCTCTATTTGCTTGGTAGATCTTCCTCCATCCCTTTATTTTGAGCCTATGTATGTCTCTGCATGTGAGATGGGTCTCCTGAATACAGCAAACTGATGGGTCTTGACTCTTTATCCAGTTTGCCAGTCTGTGTCTTTTAATTGGAGCATTTAGTCCATTTACATTTAAGGTTAATATTGTTATGTGTGAACTTGATCCTGCCATTATGATATTAACTGGTTATTTTGCTCGTTAGTTGATGCAGTTTCTTCCTAGCCTCGATGGTCTTTACATTTTGGCATGTTTTTGCAATGGCTGGTACCGGTTGTTCCTTTCCATGTTTAGTGCTTCCTTCAGGGTCTCTTGTAAGGCAGGCCTAGTGGTGACAAAATCTCTAAGCATTTGCTTATCTGGAAAGGATTTTATTTCTCCTTCACTTATGAAACTTAGTTTGCCTGGATATGAAATTCTGGGTTGAAAATTCTTTTCTTTAAGAATGTTGAATATTGGCCCCCACTCTCTTCTGGCTTGGAGAGTTTCTGCCGAGAGATCTGCTGTTATTCTGATGGGCTTCCCTTTGTGGGTAACCCGACCTTTCTCTCTGGCTGCCCTTAAGATTTTTTCCTTCATTTCAACTTTGGTGAATCTGGCAATTATGTGTCTTGGAGTTGCTCTTCTCGTGGAGTATCTTTGTGGCATTCTCTGTATTTCCTGAATTTGAATGTTGGCCTGCCCTACTAGGTTGGGGAAGTTCTCCTGGATGATATCCTGAAGAGTGTTTTCCAACTTGGTTCCATTTTCCCCCTCACTTTCAGGCACCCCAATCAGACATAGATTTGGTCTTTTTACATAATCCCATACTTCTTGCAGGCTTTGTTCATTTCTTTTTCTTCTTTTTTCTTTCGATTTCTCTTCTCGTTTCATTTCATTCATTTGATCCTCAATCGCTGATATTCTTTCTTCCAGTTGATCGAGTCGGTTACTGAAGCTTGTGCATTTGTCACGTATTTCTCGTGTCATGGTTTTCATCTCTGTTCATTCGTTTATGGCCTTCTCTGCATTAATTATTCTGGTCATCAATTCTTCCACTCTTTTTTCAAGACTTTTAGTTTCTTTGCGCTGGGTATGTAATTCCTCCTTTAGCTCTGAGAAGTTTGATGGACTGAAGCCTTCTTCTCTCATCTCGTCAAAGTCATTCTCTTTCCAGCTTTGATCCGTTGCTGGCGATGAGCTGCATTCCTTTGGAGGGGGAAACACGCTCTTATTTTTTGAATTTCTAGCTTTTCTGCCCTGCTTTTTCCCCATCTTTGTGATTTTATCTGCCTCTGGTCTTTGATGATGGTGACGTACTGATGGGGTTTTGGTGTGGGTGTCCTTCCTGTTTGATAGTTTTCCTTCTAACAGTCAGGACCCTCAGCTGTAGGTCTGTTGGAGATTGCTTGAGGTCCACTCCAGACTCTGTTTGCCTGGGTGTCTGCAGCAGAGGCTGCAGAAGATAGAATACTGCTGAACAGCGAGTGTACCTGTCTGATTCTTGCTTTGGAAGCTTCCTCTCAGGGGTGTACTCCACTGTGTGAGGTGTGGGGTGTCGGTCTGCCCCTAGTGGGGGATGTCTCCCATTTAGGCTACTCAGGGGTCAGGGACCCACATGAGCAGGCAATCTGTCCATTATCAGATCTCAACCTCCGTGTTGGGAGATCCACCACTCTCTTCAAAGCTGTCAGACAGAGTCGCTTGCATCTGCAGAGGTTTCTGCTGCTTTTTATTGTTGTTGTTTTTGTTGTTTAGCTGTGCCCTGTCCCCAGAGGTGGAGTCTACAGAGACTGGCAGGCCTCCTTGAACTGCTGTGGGCTCCACCCAGTTCGATCTTCCCAGGGCTTTGTTTACCTACTTAAGCCTCAGCAATGGCAGGCACCCCTTCCCCAGCCTCGCTGCTGCCTTGTGGTTGGATTGCAGACTGCTGTGCTAGCAATAAGGAAGGCTCCATGGGCGTGGGACCCTCCCGGCCAGGTGTGGGATACAATCTCCTGGTATGCCCGTTTGCTTAAAGCACAGTATTGGGGTGGGAGTTACCCGATTTTCCAGGTGTTGTGTGTCTCAGTTCCCCTGGCTAGGAAAAGGGATTCCCTTCCCCCTTGCGCTTCCCAGGTGAGGCAATGCCTCCCCCTGCTTCCGCTCTCGCTGGTCGGGCTGTAGCAGCTGACCAGCACCGATTGTCCGGCACTCCCCAGTGAGATGAACCCAGTACCTCAGTTGATAATGCAGAAATCACCTGTCTTCTGTGTCGCTCGCGCTGGGAGCTGGAGACTGGAGCTGTTCCTATTCGGCCATCTTGCTCCACCCCTATTCTCTCCTTTCCTGTTTCTACTCTTCTCCTTCTCTTCCTTCTCCTCCTCCTCTTCCTCCTCCTCTTCTTTCTCTTCCTTTTTCTACTGTCCTTCTCCTCCTCCTCCTCCCTCTCCTCTACCGTCTCCTCTTCCTTTTCCTCTTCCTCCTCCTTCTCTTTCCCTTCCTACTCTTCTTCTCATTCTCCTTCTCCTCCTCCTTTTCCTCTTCCTCCTCCTCCTTCTGTTCCTCTTTCTACTCTCCTCCTCCTCCTCTTCCTCCTTCTCCTCCTCTTCCTCCTCCTCCTTCTCCTTCTTCCTACTTCCTTCTTCTTTCTTCCTCTTCTTCTTCTTTTGAAGTCCATATACTGATGTCTTTAAGAACCATCACCTTTGGAAAAGATAGATTTTGTCAGCAAAGTGGACCTCAGAAATCTTTTATTGCAAGGGAGGTTTCTAGATTAATTGTTCTCTTCTGTTGACACCCATAGCTATTGGCACCTGCAAAGGTCTTATTTGATGGTTTCTGTTGCTTGGGTGATGAAAAGCACTATATCAAGATGCAAATAAGGGAGGATTTTCAATATTTAATATTAAACCAGCCCTCCTACCTAAAGGAAACTGCCACTTCTGCAAATAGTGTGGAATATTTTGTTATACAACAGGGAGTGGAAGAGCTAAATATGCCCTGCACTTGAACAGCACCCTGTTCTTCTAAGAATTCTGTGTCCCTTATATTACACTGGAACTATCTGGATTACAGCACACAGACTAATAGTCAACCAGCCAAAATAAAATCAACCAAAGACTCAATGCCATCGTTAAAAATCTTACTTTAGAAAGGAAGGACCTAAGCTGGGCACGGTGGCTCAAGCCTGTAATCCCAGCACTTTGGGAGGCTGAGACGGGCGGATCACAAGGTCAGGAGATCGAGACCATCCTGGCTAACACGGTGAAACCCCGTCTCTACTAAAAAATACAAAAAACTAGCCGGGCGAGGTGGCAGGCGCCTGTGGTCCCAGCTACTCCGGAGGCTGAGGCAGGAGAATGGCGTAAACCCGGGAGGCGGAGCTTGCAGTGAGCTGAGATCCGGCCACTGCACTCCAGCCTGGGCGACAGAGCCAGACTCCGTCTCAAAAAAAAAAAAAAAAAAAGAAAGGAAGGACCTAAATAGATACTTTAGTAATCAAATCTAAGGAAGTTCAATTTTACTTGGTTGGGAGAAACATGGAGTAAGCAAATACCTAAAATTAAACAATACTAAAGAAAAAAATAAATTTACTTTTCAAAAATGACTAAAACGTAGAAGTGAATCTGCTATCGCACAGTAATTTACTAAACTGAAGCACAAGTTATTTTGAATTGAATTTGTTACATAGCTCATGCATGAAATGATCTGTTGCTGTTCTTGTGACTGTGAAACAGCAAAGGGGAAAAACATATTCTGTCTAAGGCATTGTAAAAATATTGAAAGCTTTGAGCCTTTTGTAGAGGTATATGACTATAACTTGTCATTTATACTTTACAGGCCAATAATTTTTACGCCAAAATCGCAGATGCTTAGCTTTCAGAATTATCTCAATTTATAATGGGTTCAGAAACTCAACTCTGGCACCGTGAGACTCACTCATGTGATTACACTGCCACCATGTGGTTTCAAAGATCCTTTTCAATTAAAAAAAATCAAAGAAATGGCCTCTTACAAAAAAGGAAATGATAATTGAAGTATTTTCTCTTATTTTTTGGTCGTTTGTTCTGTTACAATATAGGTAGTGTATGGATTCTCACGGGAGATATTACTGGGGCAGACATGTAAGAGGTGGTAATATAAGCTAATAATTATTTGTAGTTCTTCATGAATTCAGCTTCTGCTAAGTGAATACCATCAAGAACTTTGCTAGCAGGTGCTACCTTAATTGACCTTTTCTGAATAAATATAGCATTTAAAGCATCCAGAAGAATCGAAAAAATTCCTTACAGATGTCAATAGGCAAGTGGCTCTCAAACTCGGTTCCTAGACCAGCAGCATGAATATTCTTGGGAAACGTGTTAGAAATGCCAGTTATTCAGCTCCACCCCATGCACTGAATAAGAAATTCTGGAAATGGGGCCCAGAAATCTGTTTTAAGAAGCCCTCCCAGGTGATTCTGATGCTTGTTAAAATTTGAGAACCACTGTTAAAGACAATCACATCTCTCTTGGGAGAGATTAACACACATTTCCCTAGATAGTGCTAAATTTAGCCACCTGCTTCTGGCCCCTAAAAAAACAAACAACAACAACAACAACAACAACAAAAATCCACAGAGGAGTGAAAGACAAAGGTGCCAGGGCTTCCTATCAGTTTGGTTGACTAGCACCCTGAAGCCCTCCCTGGGAAGGAAGAAGCCGGTCATCTGATCTGGGGTGGTTCCCGTTCCCATCAACTGCCCTATCGGCTCTCTTTCTTCCCTATTTAACTGCACCTGAAAGAGTTGCTACAGCCAATCAGGAATAAATCTTTCAACCTTTTGGGATTATTGGAACACAGTCAATTATGAATGTATATTATATACAAGACCACTTTTCATACATTAAAAATATAGTTTTTGTATATAAGCTAAATATAAGCTAAAATATAGTTTTTATATACACACTAAATATAAGCTACAAATTAGAAAGCCTCCCAGGCTTTAAGAATGTTAAAGAAGGATGAGATGGTATGAATTGGAGACTCCATGCCCTGTCATTAGAGCCAGACACTAAACTGCTTCCCAACTCAGTTGTCTGTGGCTATGCAGAAAGGTTGGCCCTGTGCTGCTAGGACTTCTGATATTCATAATATGAAAAGTCAGAAAGAATAATTTTTATGTAAAATATCAAAATTTTAAAGTATGAATTCAAGTTTAAGTTCATGTATAAATAAATGAAAACATATCTGCCAGTTTGTTTGCATCTACTGACCTCCAGAATCTTGTTTCTGGGGTAAACAGTTAAGGAAAATTGTGGTTATCAACCTCAGCACACATTTATGAACATATGCATGTCTGGTATTGAAGTGATTTGTGTCCGTGCTTTTTCATCTTTGTATGTGTAAATGCATATCCTTTGTCTTCCTCTTCTTACTCTCCTTCTTGTTTGTGCTTCCATAGAAATTTTAGGATTGTTTTCCTATTTCTTTGAAGAGTGTAATTGGTATTTTGGTAGGGATTGCATTGAATATATAAACAGCATGGAAACCTAGCATCTCAACACATGGGGGAAATATTTTATTTGATAACGAAGTAGCTTCAAACTGAGTAAAAGTAAAAAATCTGAAAGGTGCCCGAATTCAAAAAGCACATCTCTAAAGTGCCATGCTTTATAGAAGAGAATGTTTGGTATTTTTACAAACGTGAAACATGTTTTCACAGAATTTAAAAATCTTTCAAGATCTTACAAATTTCACAGCACATGCAAAATAAAAATACTGAGAATATACGAATTACTTGTATTGTAGGTTATTCTTAGGGACATATAAAATACTTAAAAATATCAAGATTAGGAATAAAATTAGGCACTCAATTAGAACAAAAATCAGATTTTAATTTTTTTTTATCCCTGGCTATGAAAGGAGTGCTTAATAAATAGCAGCTGAACTAATAGAAGAATAAGTATTGGTCAAGTGTTACTGAGATAATTTTCTATATAAGGCGTGGTCTCTGCAGCTTAATCCTCATCTGTCCTCGCTGTGTCCAAGATTCAGAAAGTGCTGTCTTATATCATTGCAAGTTGGAGGTTTTCTGAAAAGGCTTTAAGAATAACTTTAGATAGAACCTTGGTTTTTCTCTGTGGTTTCTTTCCAAATCTAGTAAAATTTCAGTGGCTGTGCTGAAGATAGTTTGTTTAAGAATGATACAACTAATTCTGGGTTAAATTACAATGTACACACCGAGCTGAAGATCATTCTGGTCACTTGGGGCCAATGTCCCCATCCCTTGGCACAACAGAAGCTAGTTTTTCAGACCATTTCCAGACTTAATGAAGAGCTCCTACCCCAACTATCTTGACCTATAGAATATCATTGTGGTTAGGATTCTGAACATGGGGATCCTTTACTTTTCTTCCTCATGGATTTTAGAGTTTCAAGATTATCTCATAAAAAATGCATATTCCGTAGTCCCCACTTACCCTTAATGTATATGTTTCAGTATACCCAGTGGATGCCTGAAACCACAGATAGTACCAAACTATATATATACTATGTTTTTTCTATCCATACATATGTACAATAAAGTTTAATTTATAAACAGGCACAGTAAGATATTAACAATAATAATAAAATGGAACAATTATAATAATATGCAAACATAACTACTCTTGTGCATTGGGGTCATTATGAAGTAAAATAAGGGTTACTTGGTCACAAACATTGTGATACTGCCAGAGTCAATCTAAAAACTTAGGAGGCTACTAAGTGACTAGGAAGCAGGTAGAGTCTATGGGGCGAGTACTCTGAACAAAAGGATGATTCAAGTTCCCAGTGGGAGAGAGCAGAAAGATTTGGGAGGGTGTCAGATTTCATCACACTAAGAATCGCATGCAATTTAAAACTTACGAATTTTTTACTTCTAGAATTTTTATTTAATTGATTTCAATTTAGAATTTTCAAGTTTTCTTAAATGTTTGATACATAAGAAGTACATATTTTGGGGCTATATGTTACATCTTGATACAGTCATATAATATAAATTGATCAGATCAGGGTAAGTGGGATATCTGTCTCCTTAAACATTTATCTTTCCTTTATACTGGAAATATCTTAATTATTATCCTCTAGATATTTTGAAATATGCAACAGATCATTGCTTACTATAGTCACCTTACTGATTTGTCAAACACCAGGTCTTATTTCCATAATCTAACTATATTTTTGTTCATATAAATCAATCTCACTTTATTCCCTCTCCTCCAACCCTGGCCTTTCATGGCCTCTGGTAACCACAAATCTACTCTTTATAAGATCACCTTTATTGCCTCCAACATATGAGAGAAAACATGAGATACTTGTCTTTCTGTGCCTGGCTTATTTCACTTAACATTATGACCACCAGTTCTATCCACTCATATTGCTGCAAATGACAGGATTTCATTCTTTTTTATGACTGAATAATATTCCATTGTGTAAATATACCACAGGTTCTGTATCCATCGTTGGCCTCGTAGGTTGATTCCATATTTTGGCTATTGTGAATAGTGCTGCAATAAACGTGAGACTGTAGATATCTCTCTGATATATTGATCTCCTTTCTTTTGGATATATATCCAGTAGTGAAATTGCTGGATCCTATGGTAGTTCTATATTTTGTATTTTTAAGAACTCCCATGTCATTTTCCAGAATAGTTTTATTAACTTACCTTCCTAGCAACAGTGTAAAAGGGTTCCCCTTTCTATACAATCTTGCCAACATCTGCTATTCCTTGTCTTTCAGATAAAACCAATGTAACTGAGGTGAGATGATAACTCACTGTGGTTTCCCTTTGCATTTCTTGATCATTAATGATGTGTAATTTTTATACACTTATGGGCCATTTTTATGTCTTCTTTTGAGAAATTACTATTCAGATCTTTTGTCCATTTTTAATTGGATTATTTGTTTTCTGGGTTTTTGTTTGTTTGTTTATTTTTGAGATTCATATATATTCTGGTTGTTTATCCCTTGTCAAAAGGATGGATCACAAACATTTTCTCCCGTGCCGTGCATTGTCTCTTCCATTTATTGGTTGATTCCCTTGCTATACCGAAGCTTTTTGCTTGATATAGTCTCGTTTGTCTATTTTTGCTTTTGTTTTCTATACTTTTGAGGTCCTGCCCCTTGCTTAGCCCGATGTCCTGTAGCATCTTTTCAGTGTTTTCTTGTAATAGTTTTGTAGTGTCAGGTCTTATTACATTTATGTCCTTTAATCCACTTTAAGTTGGTTTTTGTATATCTCCATATACAAAATCTTCATATCTTTCACCGTATACGTATGTACATTCTTCTGCACATGATTATCTAGTTTTCCTACCACTATACATTGAAGAGCCTGTCTTTTCCCCAAAGTGTGTTCTTTGTGTGTTTGACAAAAATGAGTTGACTGTAAATGTGTGGATTTATATCTGGATTTTCTATTCTGTTCCATTGGTCTGTATGTCTCTTTTTATGTCACTACCATGCCAGATACCATGCTGTATCTTTGTAGTATATTTTGAAGTCACGTAGTGTGATGCCTCCACTTTTGTTCATTTTGCTCAGGATTGCTGTAGCAATTCGAGGTCTTTTGTGCTTCTGTAGAAATTTTAGGATTGTTTTCCTATTTCTTTGAAGAATGTCACTGGTATTTTGGTAGGGATTGCATTGAATATGTAGATTGCTTTGGATAGTATTGACATTTAAACAACATTAAATTTTTCATTACATGATCACAGAATGTCTTTCCATTTGTTGTGTCCTCTTCAATTGTTTTTCATCGATGTTTTATTGTTTTCTTTGGAGAGATCTTTTATGTCTTTAGTTCAATTTATTTCTATGTATTTTATAATGTTATAGTCATTGTAAATTTCTTAATTTCTTTTTCGTATTATTCACTGATGTGGCATATAATACTAATGATTTTAGTATACTGGTTTTATATCCTGCAAATTTACTGAAGTTGTTCATCAGTTCTAAGAATTTTTTGGTGGAATCTTTAGGATTTTCTAAATATGAAATCATATTGCCTGCAAACCAGGATAATCTGACTTCTTCCTTTCCAATCTGAATGCACTTTATTTTTTTCTCTTGCCTGATTACTCTGGCTAGAATTTCCAGTATTATGTTAAACAAAAATGGTATAAGTGGGCATCCTTGTCTTGTTTCAGATTTTAGAGTAAAGGATTTCAATTTCTCCTTATTTAGTATGATGTTACTTTGAGTATGTCATATGTGGCCTTTATTGTTTTGAGATTATATTTCTTCTATCCCCAGTTGGTTAAGTGTTTTTATCACAAAGGAATGTCAAATTTTATAGAATGCTTTCTCGGGATCCATTGAATCATCACATTTTTTTTTATTCTATTAATGTTATGTATAACATTTATGATTTGCATATGTTAAACCATCCTTGCATCCCTGGAATGAATTCCATTTGATGATGCTGGTGAATAATCTTTTAAATGTGTTGTTGAATTCAGTTTGCTTATGTTTTGTTGAGGATTTTTGCATTTATGTTAATCAGGTATATTGGACTGTAGTTTTCTTTTTGTTGTTGTATCCTTGCCTCGTTTTGGTACTACCAGGGTAATACTGGTCTTGTAGAATGAGCTACCTCTTTCTTCACTTTTTTTGAAGAGTTGTTTATTTATTTGTTTTGAGACACAGTCTTGCTCTGTCGCCCAGGCTAGAGTGCAGTGGTGTGATCTCAGCTTACTGCAACCTCTGCCTCCTGGGTTCAAGTAATTCTCCTGCCTCAGCCTCCTGAGTAGCTGGGATTACAGATGCATGCCACCACATCCAGCTAATTTTTATATTTTTAGCAGAGACAGGGGCCAGGCTGGTCTCGAACTCCTGACGTCAGGTGATCCACCCACCTTGGCCTCCCAAAGTGCTGGAATTACAAGCGTGAGCCACAGCACCTGGCTGAAGAGTTTTAGTAGAATTGGTATTAGATTTTTAAATGTTTGGAATAATTCAGCAGTGAAACTATCAGGTCCTGAACTTTTCTTTGATGGGAGACTTTTATTGTGCCTTTGATCTCATTATTTACTATTGGTTTGTTCAGATTTTTTATTTCTTCATGGTTCAATCTTGGTAGTTTATGTATTTCCAGTAATTTACCCATTTTTCCCAGATTTTCCAATTTGTTGTCATGTACTTGTTTGTAAGAGTCTGTAATGCTTCTCTGAATTTCTGTAGTATCAGTTATGTCTCCTCTAATATTTCTGATTTTATTTATTTGGGTCTTCTCTCTTTTTTCTTAGTCTAAATAAAGGCTTGTTCATTTTGTTTATCTTTTCAAAAAGTCAACTTTTCATTTTGCTGATATTTTGTGTTTTTTTTTTTTTTTTTTTTTTTTTTTTTTTTTTTTTTGAGACAGAGTCTCGCTTAGTTGCCCAGGCTGGAGTGCAGTGGCGCGATCTCGGCTCACTGCAAGCTCCGCCTCCCCGGTTCACGCCATTCTCCTGCCTCAGCCTCCCGAGTAGCTGGGACTACAGGCGCCCGCCGCCTCGCCCGGCTAATTTTTTGCATTTTTAGTAGAGACGGGGTTTCACAGTGTTAGCCAGGATGGTCTCGATCTCCTGACCTTGTGATCCGCCCGCCTCGGCCTCCCAAAGTGCTGGGATTACAGGCGTGAGCCACCGCGCCCGGCCTATTTTGTGTTTATTTAAGTCTCAATTTCATTTATGTCTGGTCTTTTATTTCTTTCTTTCTACTAAATGTGAGTTTAGTTCTTTGTTGCTTTTTTAGTTCCTGAAGGTACATGATTAGGTTCTTTATTTGAAGTCTTTCTACTTTCATTTGTTGCTATAAACTTTCCTTTTAGCACTGCTTTTACTGTATCCCATAGATTTTTATATGTTGTAGTTCTTTTTTCATTTGTTTCAAAATATTTTTAAATTTTATTCTTAATTTATTCATTGGCCCATTGATCATTCTGGAGTATGTTAATTAACATGTGTTCATATAGTTTCCAAGGTTTCTCTTGTTTTTGACTTCCTGTTTTATTCCATTGTAGTCAGAAAAGATAATTAAGATAATTATACTTTTTTGGAATTTTTTAGATTTGTTTTGTGTCCTGAGATATGGTCTTTTCTGGAGACTGTTCCATGTGCTCATGAAAAGAATGTATATTCTGCAGCAACTGGGTGAAAAGTTCTGTATATGTCAGTTAACCCTATTTGGTCTAGTGTGTAGTTTAACTCTTACACTGCTTGGTTGATTTTCTGCATAGATTATCTGTCCATTACTGAAAGTAGGTTGGTAAAGTCCCCTCCTGTTATGATACTGCAGGCTTTCTCTCACTTTAGATCTATTAATGTTTGTTTTATATACTTGGGCGCTGCTGTGTTGGGTGCATAGGCATTATAATTGCTATGTCTTCTTACTGAATTGACTCTTTGGACCTTCTTTGTCTTTTTGTACAGTCTTTGGCTTGTGATGCATTTTACCTGATACAAATATAGCTACTCCTGCTCCTTTTTCGTTTCAATTTGCATGAAATGTCTTTTTCTCTCCCTTCACTTTCCGGGTATTTGTGGCTTTTCGAGTGAGATTGTTTTTTGTAAGCAGTATACATTTGAGTCTTATTTTTTTGTGCACTCAGCTACTCTATGTCTTTTCATTGGATAATTGAGCCTATTTACATTTATGGTTATTATGAATAAGTAAGGACTTACTACTGTCATTTCGTTATTTGTTTCCTGGTGGCTTTGTAGCTCCTCTCTTCTTTCTCTTTTCTTTGTGGTGTAATTATTTTCTCTGGTAGTATACTTTAATTCATTACTTTTTATTTTTAGTGAATTTATTCTAGGTTTTTGCTTTATGATTACCATAAGGCTTACAACAAACATTCTATAGATATAGCAAGTTATTTTAAACAGATGACAACTTGTCTTTGGTCACAAAGACATATTTGTTTTTGACATATGTGTCTCTTAGTCTTGATACTAGAGTTACGTGAATTGCATGCCACAAGTACTTGTGTACTTACTTTTACCAGTGGGTTTTATATTTTCAAATGTTTTATTTTTGCACATTAATATTTTTTCTTTCATATTATAGCACCCCCTTTAGCATTTCTTGTAAGGTGAATCTGCTGGTGATAAATTCCTTCAGGTTTTATTTGAAAGACTATCTCTCCTTTTTATTTGAAGGATAGCTTTGCTGGATACAGTATTGTTGGATAATGTTTTCTTTCTTTCTTTCAGTACTTCGAATATATCCTCCCACTCCCTCCTAGGCTGTATGGCTTTAATTGAGAAATCTGTTGCTAGACAAATTGGAGCTTCTTTATATGTTATTTGCTTTATTTCTCTTGCTGCTTTTTAGGATGCTCTCTTTGTCCTTGACTTTTGAGAGTTTGATTATTATATACCTCGGAGTAGTCTTACCTGGGTCAAATCTGTTTTATGTTCTCTAACATTCCTATACTTGGATGTTTATATCTTTCTCAAGTTTTGGAAAGTTTTCTGCTATTATTTGAGTAAGCTTTTTACCCCTTTGCTCTTGCTCAACTCCCTCTTGAACACAAAAAATTCCTAAATTTGCTCTTTGATGTAATTCTGTACGTCTTATAGGTGTTCCTCATTTTTTTTAATTGTTTTTTGCCTTTGACTATTTTTCGTGTATTTTCAAATAGCCTGTCTTTGAGTGTACTGATTCTTTCCTCAGCTTAATCCATTCTGCTGCTGAGAGCCTCTAATAAATTTTTTACTTCGGCAAATATATTTCTCAGTTCCATGATTTCTATTTGATTTTTAATAATTATTTCAATCTCTTTGTTAAAATTCTCTGAATACTTCTGAATTATTTTCCTGTTATCTTAGATATTACTGAGTTTTCTTAAAACCGCTATTTTGAAATCTTGAGAGCTCACCTGTTACTATCTTATTAGGAGCAATCACTGGCTCCTTGCTTTGGCCATTTGGGAAGGTCGTGGTTCCTCTCCAACAATTTGCTGTTGTTACTTGTGGATGTACATCTGTGTCTTTGTATTAAAGGGGAAGTTATTTATTTCAGTCTTCTCTGTCTGGCCTGTTTGGGTTTTTATTGGATATGTTTGCTTAGAGATTTTTTTGCAATTGAATGTGTTTTTTGCTAGGTCACTGCCTCCTTTTCAGCAATAGATGAAGTCTTAAAGCCAGATTTGCTTTGGCTTTAGCAACATTTGGAATGCTACCCATTCCATATTTGGGAGGTCCCAAAGGGGATATGCTAGAAGTATGGGAAGGCTGGCTAGAGTTTTATGCCTAGGGGACCCTTGGAATGTACCTCCTAAGGTTTGGGGCTGCTGAACGGCCACTCTGATTTGTCATATCTTTTGGGCAAGACACAGAGCAGAGTTTCCAGGGCTGGGGATGGTACTCCCGCCTCCCACCTTTGTCTCTAGCTGTCCTCAGGGGTATGTTTCCCTTCAGGCCCTGCAAATATTCCCTGTGGGTTGAGGCGGGAACAGGTCTCCTGCTAGGGAACACAAGACAGTGGGAAAGCTGGATGTCCACTTCAATCTCTCTTTTTCTAGTATAGTAGCCCCAAGTGAGGGAGGGGGAATTTTCCACAGGCTTGGGGCCTAGCAGAATAGGAAAATGGCCTACCAGATATAAAAGTCCAATTCTTTGCCATTTGAACAAAGACTCTTGATTCTCTGTAGCCCCAGGAGCTATTTCCTCATTTATTTATTTATTTGAGACAGGGTCTCACTCAGTCACCCAGACTGGAGTGCAGTGGCACGAACTTGGCTCACTGCAACCTCTGCCTCCAGGGCTCAAACAATTCTACCTCAGCCTCTCGAGTAGCTGGGACTACAGGTGTGTGTCACCACACCTGGCTAATTTTTTGTACTTTTAGTAGAGACAAGGTTTCACCACGTTGCACAGGCTGGTCTCAAACCCCTGGGCTCAAATGATCTGCCCACCTTGGCCTCCCACAGTGCTGGTATTACAGGCGAGAGCCACCGCACCTGGCCTCCCTAGCACATTTAAATTTTGGGATGTTGCTAGTGATAATCTCAGCATTGTGTATTTGTTTTGCTCTTTTGGGGGGAAAGTGAAGCAAGCTTGCTTCTGCCTCACCACTTCGGTGACATCTCCATTTTGTATTTTCAGACGACAGGACCATAGGTAACTGAAACCATAGAAAGCAAAACCGCAAATAAGGAGAGACAACTGTACTCTTGGTAGGGATTAAAATATAATGTTTTTCTCATCTACTCAACAAATATTATTAGGAATTTGGCCTTTTTAACTGGAGACAACCAGACAGATACAATGAAGATTTCTGTGTAACTCCTGAACAGGAAGAGTCCAGGCACCAGGACCCAAAGTCAGTAATTGCATGACAGTGTAATTAAGGTCAGAGCAGAGTTTCCAGGGATGATGATGGTCCATCCTCTCCTCTCCTTTGTCTCTGGCTGTCCTTAGGGGTATTTCTACCTTCAGGCACTCTTTTTTTAATTTTGGTAAATTATTTAATTTCTCCCATGATGATTTAGAGGGACCATCTTCCAACCAGTACAAATATTTCATTAATAGTATCTGGCCATTTTCTAACCAATTGAGTAATTTGTTGCACAATAAGCCACTTCACATCTTTCAGCAAGATATACATTGAATTTGAATAGTGAAGACATTACACAATAACTTAGGACACAGTTAAAATTTGCTTTATATATTTCTTTGGGGGAGAGGACACCACACTTCTACTCAGTGAAGAGAAACACTTTTGCAGTCCAGAGGTCTTTTACTTTTCTACACCTATTTGCCCTGAATCCATAGGGAATAGGTTCCCACAGCTCAGGCTCCTCCCCACTGGTTCTCCCAAAGTGTACTTCTCTGGGTGGAGCAGGCTGGCACCTCTGTTGAACCCAGGTACCTTTCTCTTTGGCTAAGTAATCTGTCCCAACAGATCTAGAACGACTACACAGAGTAGTTAATGTTTGAACTGGGTCTCCTAGAACTAATAAGCACTTATCTGGTGCAGGAAGAGGAGATAAGATGTGAACATATCAAAACCTAGTGTTTTCTTGAGGCTACAGTATCTGCCAACCATTGTATCTTTGAGGCCTAGCACATAACCCCTATAATGAATTTAGTAACTATTTGAATTCGAGAATAAATGAGAGAATTAATGAGTTGAATGTATGTAAGGCAGCATGAGCCATAGAAGAAATAAGATAAGAAAGATTAGATAGGGGAAGAGATTTGAAGACAACACTATAAAAATTCAATTTTATTCTGTACATTAGTGTGGTCTCATGCATCAGGATGTATTGAGGTACTTTTTCAAAATGCAGATTCCTGAATTTCACCACAGTCTAACAGAATCAGATCTCCTGGGGACTGAGTCAAGGAATCAGCATCTTCTGCACTCTGTGAAAGCTACTTCTGGAAGCAGTGCCCAGTTTTTAAAATGTTAGTTTTGAATTTGGGGGAGGGAGAGCTAAATATCTTAGGGGATCTGTTGAAAGCTAGGGAAATTCTTCCTATGAAAACATATATACACATTCATTTTTACTAACAATTTCAGAGAGATCATGAAACCCCTGAGATTAACCTATGGACTCAGGTTAATAACCCCAGAAACCAAGCTGGCTAACATTTGGCTTAGGAAAATCAGATCAGAACCATTGTAACTAAGAGTTATAGTGAGAAGGCCTTTAGGTGAAGTTGAAGAATGTAGACAGTTTCCTCTAAACAATTGGTCTTCTTTTGTAGAGGACCAACCTAATCTCATCCTGTCAGTGTTTACTATAAAAGAGACGTCCACATGTGAAAAGGGAAGAATTTACGCTGGGAGCCAGGAAGCTTCTAGGTCATTTCCATCTTAAGTAAAGCATTTCATGAAAAATTGGAATGTTTCAAAGAGAAAAAATGTACTTATTGAGCATTTAGAAATTGATTTTTTTTTGCTCTGTTTCAAATAACGAAGTTGTTGCAATTCTAGAAAATGTCCAAGTGAACTGTTTATGTAATTAACGCTTCAAAAATTTAGATTATATCTAGAAATCTTGGTTCTGATAATCTAGCATTTGGGAACCATAGTGTGGTTCTATTTCCACAAAAATTGAGACCTCTATCTGCAAATAACAAGTAAATGGTCTATTGCTAGAGATATGTCACACAGAACAAGATAACGTCTATGAAAATAGCCCTTTAAAAAAGTCATGGCTGAACTGTAATGACCTAAATTATTTAATGCAAACATTGTGTGTAACTTTGGAAATTTAGGGCAGCTCTCTCCCTGCTGTAGTCAACTGAAACAAGCCTGTTTATGTGAAACCAATGTGGAAGCAGAGTTCAGAGTCACAACGTGCTATTCGTTGTACCTGGGGCAAAATCACTGAACTTCATCTAAACTTGGAGCTGACTCAAAAACCGGGTGAGAAGGAAAGTACTTGATACCAAGAGACAGAGAGTGTGCTGGAATACGTGGGAGGGCTTCATAAGCTGCAGAGCATTATACAGAGTTAAGAAGATAACAGTGTATTCAGTTCACAACTTATAGTCTTGTTCTGTTGGCTTTTAATCACTGATTAATAAACAACATCATATTATAATTCTCAACCCACAACTTGTTTTTCCACTCAACATTGCTTTGGAATTTAGTTTGTATTTATATATTTTGACAATGTCCATTTCTTTTAAATGTGTAAATGCCCTTTTGTATGAATGAGCCAAAACTTTGCTTTCCATTCTAAAGGGAGATAGAGGTTGTTTTTAATTGTCTAGTATGGCCAATGGCTTTTCAACAAACATTTCTCTGCATATCCCCTTGTGCACATGTGGTAGGGTTTATTTAGGGTTTCTACCAGCCGTGAATTTGCTGGGTCATAGGATACTGCATTGTAAACTTTGTTAAATAATTTCAAATTGTTCTCCAAAGTAAGCAAATCAGTTATGTGAAAGCTGTAGTTGCATTACTTTATTGTCTACCTTGTATCAGCCTTCTCTGATTGCCAGTGAGGTTTTGCACCTTTTCATACATTGTCTCTTCAAGTGTACTCTTCCATGAATTGCTGGTTAATATTCTGTGCCCATTTTTCTAGGTGCCAAATGCTAATCTTGGGATCAGTTGGGATACGCCTATGAACAAAATAAAGAGCACTACTCTCTTTTTACATTCCAGCAAGAGGAAATATATAATGAAGAATAAGCATAATAAATAAGTGCATTTTATAGCACAATAGAAGGTGATAAATACTACCAGAAAAAGACAAAGTAGGACAGGGTAATGTAAAGGGGATTGGGACCACAGTGTAAGTAAAACATTTTATAGTGTTAAATAGAGTGGTCAAGGTGGACCTCCTTGAGAAGGCAGGATTTGAGTCAAGATGAGGAAGTTAAGAACAGCCAGAGGCCAGTGAGTCAGAAGTGGAGACACAGGAGACAAGAGCTATAGAAATGAAGTCAGAGAAGTAGAGGGGAAGGGTTGCTATATAGGGTCTTGGGGGCCATTGTAAGACTTGGCTTTTAGTTGAATGAAATTGGCACACCACTGAAGGGCTCTGAGCAGAGAAGTAACATGATCTGGCTTATGTTATAAAAGAACCATTCAAGGCCTGGCATGGTGGCTCATGCCTGTAATTCCAGCACTTTGGGAGGCCGAGGCAGGTGGATCACGAGGTCAGGAGATTGAGACCAACCTGACCAACATGGTGAAACCCCATCTCTACTAAAAATACAAAAAACAAAGCTGGATGTGTTGGCACATGCCTATAGTCCCAGTTACTTAAGGGGCTGAGGCAGGAGAATCACTTGAACCCAGGAGGCAGAGGTTGCAGTGAGCCAAGGTCATGCCATTTCACTCTAGCCTGGGTGACAGAGCGAGACTACGTCTCAAAAACAAACAAACAAACAACAACAACAAGAAAGGGCCACTCACATTAAATGCTGATGTGCTATAGTTTCTACATAATGAGAAACATAATGAAAAATTTGGCTGAGTAATTTCTTCCTTTTGGAAAATCTATCCATTAATAGAACATCAGTAAAGGCTGGGAAACATGGTTGTTGAATTAAAAATTAAAGTTTAGAACTTGCATAAGAAGGATGAGTTCTAACAGTGACTTTTATACTTTTTCTTCTGGCAGCTCTAGGCTCTTGTCTTTGACCTTTGTCCTTTAACTTACTTGCTTGTTAGGAATAAAGTTACTTATTGCTATTGTTGCCAGCTTTATGCCAGGGCCTGGGCCAGCTGTTGTTTGAACATTATCTCTAATGCCTGACAGCACAATGTGTGGTAAGTATTGTCATCTTTATTTTGCAGAGCTAGGATGGAAGCCAAATCTCACCAATCCCTTATTTTCCCATTATACCATGGTACACACTGTGTATGGTAAGGCTGTTATAGAATGTCTTTAACTAGATGGCACTGAGGTTTAAAATAATATGCTTAAACAAGTTGGTACTGAATAATGCTTAAGACCACCATAAAAATTGTTAAAGAGTAACTATCTTAATTTATATGATTCTCTAATCTACCTTTTATCTTTTTTGAAGCTGGCATCTAACAAAAGCTGCTTTTCCCCTTTCTTGTTTGGTTTGATACTAGAAACAAAACTTATGGAATGAAGTTTGGGTATCCAAAAATATTTGTCCTAGTTCTTCAAAAAAGTGTAAGCTTCAATCCAATGGAGTAATCTAATATGCGAACCTGTTATCAAAACCCAATATAAGTGACTGGTTTCAAGTGTTTTAATAAACTCAAAAGTTTAAAGAAAAATAAATTTCTCCCCAATGTATAGTGAATAACAAGCTATGTTTTATTTTCTCCTACCTGAGTTGAGAATAGGCCACAAAATGATAGATCTTGTCTCTTCAGATATATTTGGACACACATAGTTCAAGACCCATGTGGATTCTATCAGTTTTCAAATTAAGGCAAAAATTTATGTCTCCAAATTCAGGACTGTTCAAAGACAATCTTAGCCAAGAGACGCCTCTGTTATTTTTTCCATAACTGTTTAAATTCCAAATAATAAGACTATATTTTTTCCTGAGCCTGGAAGTCTATGATAATTACACATTGTCTTTTGGTACAGTTTATCTTTAAACAAGCTTCAGACAGGTCAGAATAAATTGTTTTAATGTTAGATTGTAATAAATTGCTAGGCATATCACCATTTACTGCAAATAAATGTACACGTCCGAAACAGGAAAAATTGGGCAGAGGTGAATTCAACCACCCAGCCATTTACATGAAATAGCATTACTCAATGCCAGTTTTAACTTCCAGCTTTGTCTAGATGAGCTCATTCAAGTTCACCTCAGTTGGGTGAACTGAGGAATCTGGAGATTAAGATCCCATGCATGCGTGTGACTGTGTTCAGTTAGAATAACATTTTCTTCTTGAAGATCATTTATTAGAATTTTTTAAAGGCAAAACAAAGCACACAAAACAAAGTTTGCTGAAAATGATGTCAGTTTATTTACTTTGAAAAATCTACTTCTATAAATTCATATATTAAAAAAAATTAAAAGATAAAAATGATGTCCTAATATATTTCCTATTGAGGAAGCAAAATAATTAACAACCTTCATTAGTTGTCTAGGAAAATAATTGCCTCTTCAAGAAAGTTGCCTCTATTTGCTAAGCTGTCCTAACCAAATTTCCCTTTATCACACATGAAATTTAACTGAAAACACTAGTGGTCTGTTCTCACTTGATTTTTCTGCATAAGAGTTTAAAAGGCAGGGTTATTATGTAATCTAGTCTGGTAAATTCTTTTTTGCCTAGGCAAAAACACTAGTTTACTTGTTAAAGATGATAAAGAGTTAAGTCCAGAGTTCATATCATGATCTTATCCCATGACACTCCCTCCCTCTTTCACTTGATGAAAATATGCTCATGCGAAGTGAATTCTGAAACTGAATCCGCTGAACATGTTCAGCATTTGGTACCAGATTTGTACTGTGACATTCAAACTTCTGCCATGGCTATTGCAATGTAAATAGGAAATTCTAAATGTGATTTGAATTGCCCTTTGGGGAGTTTTACAATGAGAGACGGTACATTTCCAAGGTAGCCAATAGTTAATATGGAGCAAGCCACAGTGGTCGGGTCGGAGACTGTTCTGCTTCGGAGCACAAGTTGACAGGAAACTCTGCACGCCTTCAACCGGACCGAGGGAATTCAGCGGTTGACATAGCCATATATAGTTTTGAAATATTTTCTCTTGTTAGAAATGTTTTAGATTAGCCCATGAAAATAAGCACCTTCATTATTCACATACAGTGATTCAGTTTCGAGTTGACAGCTGTCTACATAGATCTTAGTGTAGAGATTGGCACAAGCAACGACTGTTTTTTAATTAGCAACAAGCTTTTGTAATTATTAGAGGTCAGCATTTGCTGTAATTGAATCATGTATGCTAGCAAATATACTCTCACAGCAAGCTGGCGTGCTCAGACCTTTGCCATGAAATGCAACTATGTAGGTACCATCGTGTTGCACACAGAAAACGTATCGTAAGTTCGAATTGTACAAAGATGTTTCCAAGATTTTGAAAGAACTACATTCAATGGCATTGAATTTTATATATGTTGTCATATTAAATGATATAAAATTCTAGTTGTTTCTACCTATAAATTTAGACATTGGGACTTTTAAGAAAGGTGCATTACTGAAGTTCTCCACAAGAGGGCCATAGCTCCTTCATTCTTTTAAATTTGGATTCAAGCTCAAAAAAAAAAAAAAGTAAATGCTATTATTTTCTCCTCAAACTTGATGTTTCATATATCTTATACATATCATAAATATGTGATATTATCACATGTTTTCAAAGAATAATTTGAAAAAATGATGGATGCATAAGTGTGTACAGTGAAAGATTCCCTGCTGGTTCCCTCTCCCCCCCAAACATAACCACCTTCAAAGTGTGCTGGAGTTCTTTCCACATTTAAGCTTATCATATATATTTTTTTTGCACAATGTGATTTCACTAAAGATTTATTTTATGTTTTGCTTCTTTGTTTATTCACTAACCATATATTGTAGGCATCTTTCTATAATCAGTCTACACAGACCTGCCTTTTCTTGTATATGGTTTCAGAGTATTATTTTGTATGTCCCTAAAAGGCATTAATAAATCCCTTATAAATATTTAGATTGTTTTTAGTCTTTTGCTATTAAAAACAATGCTGCAGTTAAAAATCTTGCATTTTTTTCTTTGCACAGATATAATTTCTCTATATGTTAAATTCCCTAGCTGCATAATTATAGAGCTTATTTGTTTAAAACTATGTCTATCCCCCTCAGAAAAGAAGGTTTCACTGAATTACACTCACACCATATAGGTGTGAAAGTACATTTAGCTTTGACTCTGACAAATACTGTGTATGTCAAACCTTGTAACTTTTGCCAGTCTATGAAAGGAAAGAAATAGTATCTTGGCAGTAGTTTAAAAAAAAATTCTAGGTCTGTGATAACTTACTCCAATTAATTATTTAACTGTCCCTATTAATTTCTTTTTTTTACTTTCAAAAATGGAAGCAGAGTGACCAGAAAAGTCATCTTCGGGCAAACTGACCTGGCTTCCATAAACTAATGAGAGTAAAACCAGTGCTATATCTAAGCAAGCGCTTAGTCGTTGCTATAATAATTTTATATCATTTGAAAATTTTTGTTTATTATAAAAACTCTATAAAATAAGGTGGTCAGACATTAGTATTTCTATCATACAAATTAGACTGAATGTTTGGACAATGTTCTTTTTAATTCTTCGTTACTGTGAGCATTAGTTTAAAGAACTTCAATAAAGAAACTTGAATTGTCTTATCTAAATTTTACTTAACCTTCCAAGCCTGTTTTTTCCTTTCTCCTTAGAGATTGTCTATCACAATTTGCCCATTCTTTTATTTTTATTCTAAACTACAACACCCACCCTTTCCTCTCAGTTTTTAGCAAAGAACAAAATGCCCAGAATTGAAATGTCAAGTATTTTTTTCCTAACAAAATATTTTTATTACTAGGTTAAATATACACCCGAAGTAGCAGATTGAAAATAATTACAACAGAAGCTGGCTAGTTTACTGAACCAGCTTTGTTCACTTTCCTTTGAGGAAAACCTGGTTATTTCAGTGATAGCCATATATATTGTACATGACCTAAAACTAACTATCCCATCAAGTGACAAGCCCGTTTTGGAAAAGCGCAAAGCAGGCAAGACACGTCTACTGACGCTGCAACCATCCCCATGTTTTTCCCATCTGAGTGCTGCTTTCCTCCTTTCACCTGCCACCTAACTATGTTTAGTTTTGTCTCAGCAATCTCTACAGGGAGTGAAATATTCTGAATTTTCATATTAGTTGAATATATCTACCGAGGTGTGGAGAGTGCATCAAAGGAGAGCTTCTCTTAAGGGGATACTTTAAGGAGTGGTGAGCAGGAGATGTATTTTCAAGTACTGAATATTTCATAGGTGGTTTCTGTGCCTGCTTTCATGGACCATCTCTGGCTCTATGTAAATGCAAAATTCCAGATGTAGAAAAATAAGATGGTGAAGTAGTATTAGAGGTACTAGAGTAGCACTGTGTTTTTGTTTGTTTGTTTTTATGTAACGGTTTGTGTTTTCTCTGGGTGTTTCATTTGATTGTTTTTGTTTTATTTTGTTTTTGTCACTTATGCTTCAAGCTTTAGAATAGTATGTTCTAAATCCACATTCCAGCTTTTGTGGATATGTGGATTTTGTTAGACTTTGGCTGGTGCTGAAGACACAGCCCCCTCCTTCCTGTCTCCTACCCCAACCAGATAAAAATCAGTGTAACTTACAGGCCTCAATCATTTCTTATTCTGCGATCTCTGAGTTTTTAGATTGTCCTATTTCCATTTTTAGTTATTAATTAAATTATTTGAGAAAAAGGAGATGAAATGAAGTGGGATTGTTGTCATTAGCCGCCAATTTGTGAACTTAAAAATATGGCATTGCTACAAAAGGAAAATATATATGAACTAGGAAAAATGAGTTAGTTATTTACATGGATATGATTTTTGTTTGTGAGAAATGAGTTATGTATATAGGATGAATTCCTGAGTGTGAATGTTGTTATAAAAAAATAATTTAATAAAAATGCATTTATACCAATCAGAAAGAAAAGAGACTTGTATAGATAAACTTGAATTAATTTCATCCTTGTGCTATAGTTTTTGTGTTGAAAAATGTGATTTTGGATTAAAAGCTCCAACTGTGAAGTAATGTCTTATCAGTTGTGTAAAATAACCTTTGGACTGAATATTTCTTATGTTCTATATTCTCCATAACAGATATTGTGCATAAAATTCTCCATGCTTCATGTTAGAGGTGTAATGAATAATTTGACAGAGGGTCAAATGCTTTTAAACATGATTGACGAAACTATTTTTAAAAATTAAAGGTTTCCAAGTGGCTGAAAAGTATATGCCCAGAAGCCTAGAAACAAAGTTGGTTAATTTGCCATATACTAAAGTAGTACACAGAAACAGGTTCTGTATTAAAGAAAAAAGAGGCCGGGCGCGGTGGCTCAAGCCTGTAATTCCAGCACTTTGGGAGGCCGAGACGGGCGGATCACGAGGTCGGGAGATCGAGACCATCCTGGCTAACACGGTGAAACCCCGTCTCTACTAAAAAATACAAAAAACTAGCCGGGCGAGGTGGTGGGCGCCTGTAGTCCCAGCTACTCGGGAGGCTGAGGCAGGAGAATGGCGTGAACCCGGGAGGCGGAGCTTGCAGTGAGCTGAGATCCGGCCACTGCACTCCAGCCTGGGTGACAGAGCGAGACTCCGTCTCAAAAAAAAAAAAAAAAAAAAACGAAAAAAGAGAGAGAAAGAAGCTGATTTGTTATTTTCCATTTTCAACTTGTTTAGGTGGATTTTTGTGGCTGGAATTGTCATCAAGTGTGTGACTGTCAGTCTATCTGAAGGACTTCTCAGTGCCTCCCTGACTGGGGTTGGAGTCAAAGACAGCAATAGAGTAGACAGAACCGTTCCACCTCATGAACATGGGGGTGTCACACTTGTAGTTTTCAACTCCCCCCATATTATCCAATAAATTCCTGCAGTTAAAAATGAATAAAATTCCGGTTAATGAACATACATTCAAATAAGAAGTTTCTTACATCCTATTCTAGTGTCAACTTTCAAAATATCTACTTAAAAACATCTTTACGTTGATATTTTGGGAAATAAGTTGTTTAGTTCCAATCTTTTAAACGACAGCCTCTACCTCATACCATGGTGTAGCTAATCAGTTCAGTAATTCAAAAGAAAAAAATCAGACCAGTTAGGTTAGACAAAATAATCACATGAAAAACTGACATTTTTATGTTTCAACCAGTGCTTTTGACAGCAGGTTGATAAGGTCACATAAGAGGTACATGAATGTACTGGCATCCTTAGTTGTGTTTGTATCCTGCTAGTATCCTTAGGTGCATATGCATGCTGTTAGCATCCTCAGGTGTGCTTGAATGCCACTTTGTATTAAGTTGCATTCTCCAGAGGCACAAAGAAATGCCGATGTGCTTCTAAATAACTAGCTTGTGCCAATGTTTAAACACTTCAAATTTCACAAGAGCTTACCCTTTGGCAGACTATTAAAAGGAGAAATATCTGTAGTGTTTCTGGAACATATCATCTTCGGTTGGAAACATTGGATTACAAAGTATTTTGGGAAGAACTTTCTGAAGGACTTATTTGCTGTTTGTGTAGAAAAAATAGTTTTTTCTAGAATAATTTTCAATAATGTTTTACAAAACCATTGCTTTTATAGAGACATCAAGAGTAATAATATTGAATCATCATTCACATCCAGACTCATAACAGAGTCCTACCCTCTCCCAGGTCTGAAGCAGAAAAGTAAATAACAAATATAACCTTCTAGAATATTGGAATCAGTGTTATCTTTTAACGATCTTAAACTTTTTCAACATTTAACTTTGATTTAGTTTGGTTTTAAAAACTGGATTTTATTCCAAGGCTGGAAGCTTTATGGTTTCATAATGTGATTTCTAAAGAATTTGGAGCGGGAGTGAATGTCTGGGAGCACCTCCAATCTGAGTGCTATGATCAAATGGATGCCCATGGAAATAAAGATTCTACAGCAGCATCATGAGCTGCACACATTTTGAACAGAGGGTTAAAACACTTGATTATCACACCTTCGTGAGGCCAAGGCAGGCGGATCACCTAAGGTCAGGACTTTGAGACCAGTCTGACCAACATGGAGAAACCTTGTCTCTACTAAAAATACAAAATTAGCTGGGCATGGTGGCACGTGCCTGTAATTCCAGCTACTTGGGAGGCTGAGGCAGGAGAATTGCTTGAACCCGGGAGGCAGAGGTTGCAGTGAGCCAAGATGGCGCCATTGCCCTCCAGCCTGGGCAACAAGAGTGGAACTCTGTCTCAAAAAAAAAAAATAATAATAATAAATAAAAATAGAAATACATTTGGATGCTGAGGCAGGTGGATCATGAGATCAGGAGTTCGAGACCAGCCTGGGCAACATGGCAAAAACCCATCTCTACTAAAAATACAAAAATTAGCCAGGCATGGTGGTAGGTACCTGTAATCCCAGCTACTCAGGAGGCTGAGGCAGGAGAATCGCTTGAACCCAGGAGGCAGAGGTTGCAGTGAGCCCAGATGGTGCCATTGTACTCCAGCCTGGGTAACAAGAGCAAGACTCCAACTCAAAAAAAAAAAAACAAAACAAACAACAAAAAAAATAACAATAAAAATAAAACTGGATTCATTACAAGAGGAATACAGGGACTTCTATGGATAGCAAATGGTCTTAGAAATTCAAGACAAAGCCTACAGCCTTGAGCATTATATACTCAAATATACTTCATTTGAGTATATAAGGAAGTGAATGCAATAAATATGAACAATTTCATAAACTTTTGCTCAAATATTGGAAAAGTAAAAAGAAACCCCAAAACTGAATTTTATAAGCATTTCAAAAAATCATATATGCATTTTAGTTTCTACCTCTGGTTTCTAGCTAAAACTCAGTGGAAAAAACAGAGTTGGTATCTTACACCAAAAGCAATAATGACCTGTTATTATTGAAACTTCCAAGTCTTTCTTTTCCTCAGTTGTGGATCCACACTGCCTCAGTTCAGTTCAACCAACATTTAAGGAAATTGTAGTCTAACTCATGACATGATGAAATTTAACATACTTGTAAAATTTTTATTTGAAGATCATGTTTGGCCCGGCCTTAACTCCCGCCTAACCGACTTCACTGCACTGCTTTCATTTACCAAAATTAAGCTTGTCTTTTGCAGACCAGATTCTTTCCCCTTGTCTCCCTGTTAGCAACCTTTTTGCTCCCTCCCCTCTCATCTTCATCTAAATCTTGCAAGTAAACCCACTACAAAATATAAATAACTAATTTCATTTGGTTGCAGCAAGGAAGTTGAGACAATATTACTTACATTTCCGGATAGTTTCCCTTTTGTTGTTTCACTCATAATCAGAAAAACTTTGTCCCCAAGAACTATGCAGTTAGCAAGCTCTCAGAATGACCCTATTTATTCATCAAACTATTTGAACCTATGGCAAAGTTTGTTCCTTCATATTTTATTAAACTCAATTAAGTAATGGGGTCTTTTGTCATCAGTTTCAACTTCATCTTCCAAGGAAAACCCACTGCACTTTGCAGTTTGTAAGATGCCAACCATTCATTGCTTTGTGGTGTTGAAGGTAATTTGATTTATGTCTTGCTCCCGTTAAGATGCCCAGGTCTTTAAGCATTTTTGACTCAGAGTTAGAGGCTAAGGTCAAGTTAACAATGGTAATCTGTCTCTCTGTTTGCAAACAATGAATCATCATTTGGATTTTAAGATTGTACGATAAGCTTTGACTTGGCAGCTTGGTTCAAAGGTTGTCAGCAAAATGTATAACAGTGGCCTGTTTCTGCAACCTCTGATCATAGATGGCAAGGATTTTCTAACAGGGCCACCAATATAGTTGTGAATAATTGGTAAGAAGGGGGTGTGGTTAAAGAAACATTAGTCCCATGCCCAAGTTACACTGGATTGATTTGATCCAGACTTAATAATATTAAAAGCTTCTCTAGTCATTCCCAGGACACAAACGATAATGCTTTCCAATTATTAAGAAAGAATGTGACTTATTCAAGACAATATGTAAAAAGAGAGTGATAAAATGAAGTACATAGTTCATTTCAATCTCTTACTTTAGACCAAGTAAACTGCCACTAGGAAGGGAGAGAGCTTCATTGAGAGTTATAATATTTTATTACTAATTGAATTGGAGTTTATTTTGAAGAGTTGGCAGTTAAAGTAGCTGAAGTTGAGATGAACAATTCATAAAAGTTAGGGTACAATTGCCTCAAGCATCTTGTTCTTATTCGTAAGGAATTCAGACAAAGAAGTGACTGAAATAAAGAAACCCCTGACATCTAGTCAACTTTGAGCTTTTCCCACATAACCTTAGTACCTGTGGCATATTAAGCACTGAATTAATATTTGCAAATTGAATGAATCTTTATTAGACACTTATGTGTGAATATTTATATCCTTCTTTAAAATACCAGTGTCAAGAAAAGGGCATATGTTTTCACAAGCCATGACCTGAAAACATGATTCTGTGATTTGAACTGACAAGAATCTACTTACTCTCCTATGGTTATTAGATTGTATTGCATCATGCAAAGTAACGTTAACTGGTACTTCTCTAGTTCTATTTTTTTCCATTTATTTATCCATAGTGATAAAGAGGGGATAATACTCAAATGGCCAAACAGAACTTGCGCAGGTCAGAATTTGAACTGGTCTCTGATAAAGAAATTTCATTAGTATATTGAATTATTATTTGTTGACTTTCAGTTGACCTTCATGATGATATAAATAAATCTTTTTATTAAAGATTTATTTTATATGGATACTCAAAATTAACATTCCAGGATCATAGTATAAAAGCAAGTGCCTCTCTCTGGTAGCAACTCTGAAAAGAGGAGATAGTTACTATTAACTATGCTGCTTTTGCCTCCCATATTCTGTAAGTATTCTAAATGTATTCTTGCATATACATTTCAGGGAGCATTAAGATTCTTGAGTTGAATCACAAACACTCAGGTATTTTGGATTCGAGAGCTTCTTTCCTACTAAGTAAGCACCTCCTCTTCCTGGCCCCTTCTTGTCTAATTACCATATTGCTCATTACCTAGCCTGTTTGAGTTCTAAGTGGATATTGCTAACACTTTCATTACCATTTTGAAGGAGAATTCTTGCCTCAAGTATGATTGCTGCAATCCACTAACTCAGGGCATTGAACATGGGTATTCCTTTTTTTTGTGTACAACTCCTGTCCTTTAAATTCCACATATCTTGAAGAAAGTCATTACTGGTCACATAGCATTTCAAACTTAATGGCTAACTGTTTCATAGGAAAGAAAATTATAGGATCTAATCTAACTTGTCAGTTACTATGGTTTTACATATAGCAGGACCAACTTGTTATATACACACAATGAGTAGATTGTACCAGATTCCTGTTACTAGTGATGCTTTACTGATCATTTTTATTTCAAAAATATTTTAATTTTAAAACTAAATGGGGCAATATGGTCCTCAGAGACGAGGTAACATTTTTAGGGTAACACAGGCAAGAATCAATAACTCAGCAGTTCTTCCAGACCTCTTCTCACTGAACTATACTGATTCTTTGAAATGAAGTAAGGACATGGGTCATAGATCCTTCTGCAAATGCCCATAAATCAATATGGTATGTTCATAGTCTTCTGTTAGTGTATTTGTAGTAATTTCTGGGACACAGTATCTTATCAGGAGTAAGAATGCTGACTCCGACTATATAAACTTTAGACCAATGACTTCACATTAGTTTCCTTACTTTCCTCTGTAAAATGAAAATAATAATAGTTGTTCCCTCAAGTGGTTGTTTTGGTCATCAAATGAGATAATACAGGCAGAGAGTTTAGAACAATGCCTGACACATAGTAGATACTCAGAAAATGTCAACTATTTTCATTGTGATCCTTTCCTCTAGTCTCCATGGTATTACTTTGTTAAACTGATATCTCATCATTTTTACCTTCTATTTCTGCAAATTTCTCTTTTACCCCTTCCTCCCTTGAGTTCATGCATTCTGAAAATTTGCTGATGGTTAGTATCCTCACCACAGGTATTTTGACCATGCTACTTATTTTTACCTTTTAGCAGCTGGAGAAAATACAAGAAAAAATGGAAAACATGCGTGAATAAATTAACCCTTGGTTTTACTGGATGGGTATATATCTTCCAGGAGTATTCATATAATCTATTAGCATTATATTAAAATTTTAATGTTTCAGAATTTAGATTCATTGTTCAGTTTTTGTCTGGAGCACTGATAGGGGAAACTGTTGCTAGGTATTTATGGGCACTATCCACACATTTGGAGTACAGCAACCAGCAAATTTCACAAATGAAACAGCAGCTGTCATCAGTGCCCTTGGGGATGCCATGCTAACAATAGTACATAAGGTGCCCATTGCAAAAAGGAACATTATCACTTTGAATTCAGCACTGAAACACTATGAACATTTCCTTAGGAATTGTTTCCTAGATGAGCATATACTCAGAAAGCAAGCCTAAAAGGAATGAACCAGGTAGAGCTTATTTTCAGGACCTGTCCTAGAGCCATTGCCTTAGGACCATCCCTCTTTTCTGATTCACATGCTCATGTTGCTTCCCAACCTTCAGCCCCTGGAACGTCCACAATCTGTATCTCTTACAATGCCTCTGCTCTGTCTTGTACCTTCTCTAGTCAGTGCTCCTACTAAAAAGGCAAGCTGAAAAAGCCTGTTTTTATAAACATAAGGAAGTCCGCATGTTGATTCAGATGTGACTATTTGCTGTAGCCTTCTAAAGTCAGTGTCTTAATATTGTTTAATCTATTCATAACTAGAATGTGAGAATCTTAGACCATTTTAGAAGAGAGAGGTCATATGGCAAGAATAAACAATGACAACAAACAATGGAATAAATAGTTAGGAACAGATAGAGCCTTTCCTCTGGTTTTTTACACAATCTGTCATCGGTACTTTCCGTAACACCTCAAAAAGATCTTTTGGCATAGCTTCTGTCCCCGTTCTTTTCCAGATCTCTGGTTCTGCTTCATGTTATCTCTTGCTGGAATGCCAGCAATGGCCCCAATTGGGCTACCATCCTCCAATCCAATATGCACTTTGTCATCAGTCTGATCATGACATTCCTATGGCCACCTACATGCCTAAGATTAAGCTTTCAGCAAGGTGTTAAAAACTCGTCACTTTTAAGGAGCCACACAACTCTCCAACATCAGACATGTCCCCAAATCCTGTCCTGTAGCCATGAAGCAAATGTAATTATGACTTTCAATAAAATACTTTACTTATTTACACTATTTCTTCTGACTGGTGAATTTTTACTCACTCTTCTAGCCCCAATTCTAATGCTACCATGTAAGGACACCCTAATTCCCTCCTGATGGGGTTGACTATTATTTAGGATGCTTTCATCCTTTTTACAAGTCTCTGTTAGTAGCACTTGTCAGATTGTTCTGTGTTAATTTTTCACATATCTTCCTGAATCAGTCTGTTGACACAGAGTCTCTCTCTCTTGATGGGGGCGGGAGTGCAATGGCACCATCTCAGCTCACTGCATACTCTACCTCCCAGGTTCCAGCGATTCCCCTGCCTCAGCGCTCCCAAGTAGCTGGGATTACAGGTGCCCACCACCATGCCTGGCTAATCTTTGTATTTTTAGTAGAGACAGGGTTTTGCCATGTTGGCCAGACTGATCTTGAACTCCTTACTTCAGGTGATCCACCATCTCAGCCTCCCAAGTGCTGGGATTACAGGAGTGAGCCACCGCGCCCGGCTGCAAACACTAATTTTATTCAATTTTATGTCATCAGTGCCAAGCACAGGATCGTGATCCATAGTAAATATTGAATAATTGTTTAATAATCAAATGAATGTATAAACACAGCATACAGGGAGCCGGTGTTCTGACTTTTTATAGAACAAGCTTTTTACACGATCATGTATATTGTATTAGAGAAGTTTGCCTGCTTGCCTGCTTGCCTCCCTTCTTTTGTTTCTTTCTTCTTTCCTTTCTCTCTCCTCCAAGCATTGATTGAGTGCCTTCCATATTTTAGGCTCTATGTGAGGTGTCAGATGCATTGAGAACACTAAAATGTTGCCTCCCTCCTAGAAGTGTTCTCAATGTTAATGTGAAGGAAAGCAGTAAAGTAATAATAAAATGTGGGTGCCAGTAGTTTCACAGGAACCCCCTCCATGGTTGTAACTGAACTGTTGAGTTGTCCTCTGCTTTCTAAAGGCCAACTTTTGAGATGAGCTTTGAGAGCAAATGGAGACATCCTTATTGTGCCTTGATACATTAGCATGTGCAAAAACCATTGATAGAACCAGTGTCTCAGTTGTTTCTGGAGAATAGTATCTGATATTGAGAATAAAAAGCGCATTGTCCCGAAGGTCCAGATGCCTGGGTTCTAGTTCTAGCTTTGCTACTAATTAGCTATGTCCTTGATTCAGTGATTCAATCTATTACATATCTTATATCCGTAGATTGAGGGTGCTGGTCTAGACTCCAGATCAGTGGTTCTCAACTAACAGTTAAATTATAGGATTCAAAAATATGTATACATTAAATTTATATTTAACATAAATATACATTTATATTTATGGCTAATAAAAATTGTCTATTGGACATTATTTATTGGATGACTAGGAAACATAATTTTTTGTGTGTGTGTGTGTGTGTGTGTGTGTATATATATATATAAAACTATGCTTCCTAGTTGGTCATCTAGTATATATAGTATATGTGTATATATATACACATACACAGTGTGTATGTGTATATGTGTATGTACATATATATGCTATATATGTATATATAGTGTATAATGTATATACACACACACACACAGAGACATATATATATGTATACATATACAATTTCCACCAGAGAGTCACTAAATTAGAATCACCCAGGGGAGGCCAGGCCATGCACTTTTAGCAAAAAGCTTGCCAGTGATTCTGAGAGACACTGGCCTAAACTAAATCTATTCTCCATGATATCATGATATGTGAGGACTCTAGGCCTCTACTTCTATGACTGTCTGTCAGGCCCCCACCCTCATTGAGCTGTGGAGACTCTCAGCCCACTCCAGTCTTTCTCCTTTAATAGGCTGTGAGAACCAGGAACATTGTTTCAAGAAACAATCAGATCAGTAGTTGACATCATAGGTCTTCCTGAAAGAGAGGAAAGAGATGCAGAGCAGAGATAAGCCCAAAAAAGTCCCCAAATGCACATTGGCTGCTGGTAATCACAGCTAGCACTGAGGCTAGCTGCAGCTTCTTGAACTTTAAGAGGGACCCAGTCATTCTGGTGTCGTGACTCCCATGTATTTATTCTCTGACTGAGGCATAAAGATCCGGGTGAGCTAATGCATCAACCGATGAAAAATGAACAATTAAAACAATGAAGTTGTCAGTTCTTTTACCAGATTGCAAATAAATAACCTGCCTGTCAGACTGGCTGCTCTGCTGGACCATTAGTTTAATACAAAGACATTCTGAGGAACGGATGGATGACAGCTGATCTATCACCCCAGTGGTTCCAGGCCTCTGATAAAGACCTGGGCAAAAAATGCTGTCATAAACCAGAAAAGGTCAATCCCAATTTGTGGAAAGCAAAATATTAAATGAAATTTGAATACACCCCTCTGCCCATCGTGAAAGTCATAGGCTTTTTTTTTTTTTTTTTTTTTTTTTAAACCGGCAGGGTGTTGGATAGTTCTTTTAACAAACCAAAACACTTTTCTTTCTGCATATGCTTATTTAGCTTGTTAGAGACATTGTGCTGGTATATATGGCCATGGACTTTGTAATTGGCACAGTGGAGGGAATGTGATCTTAGACACAAGATACAAGAAGACACAATGTATCTTCTTGCCAGGCTGAACAGGGTCTTACTACAAGTTGGTATTCCATGCCATGTCAAATTCTAAAACAGTCCTAATTTAACAAAAAATCAATTCATTGCATATTCTTATATGTACTGTTTCTATATACCATCTCATAAAATATTTGCCAGCTAGAAATATTGTTCATTGGCAATATTAGATAAGGCCATAAATAAAATAATTCAATAAGGATATATTATTTAAATTCTCTAGTTAATATCTCATTTATCTTTAAATTTGATGGAAAAGTAATCGCCTTTCAGAAGTCACCTTGAAGAAAATAATTATTATTTCTCAGAAGCATAAAGTACAAGTATTTAACTAGGCGAGGTGCAATATTTATGAAGATTAACTAACTTCTTTCTCTAGTTGACTTTGTCTCAACTTGAATCTTAGCAAAGCTGATTCTCAATTTTAATGAAAATCAGTGAAATTACTGAGAAGTCAATAAATCAAAACAATAATTTTTCCCTTTCCAATTTTTTGGGGTATTTACCCATATTTAGGTTATATCTTCATAGTCAAAATGATTTATATTCTAAGTCAAAACAGTCACTATTTATTATTTTTTAATACATTAACAGATTAATTCAGAGTAAAATGTACCTTTAATATGGAGAAATACCTTAAATCTATACAGATGCTATCAATAGAGGTTTTGTGTTCATCTAGTTCCCCAGAATGATTTTAACTAGGCAGAAGTATTAGCTACATTATTTCGAACTGGTCTGACCAGTTCTTCTGGTGGCATGGATGGCTAATTAGTAAACAAGATGAATTAGAAATTAATGTAAAGCTTTTCAGGCTGATTTTCCTACCCAGCAAGTTAAACCACAACTTCGCCTGTTATCTGCCTTTGTGATCTCTTCAAGGTTATATAATATTGTACCTCTCACTTCCTAAGAAGAAGCCCTGAGAGAGTGGAAAAAGCTCAGAGCTCATTTCTGAGAGTAACCTGGTTCTGTTCCTGGTTTTGCCACTTATTGGCCAGGTCATTCGTGCAAGTGATTTAGTGTTTGCTTGTCATATGATATGCACAATAGCAACTGCTTAAAGAAGACTTCACGCAAAAGGCACATGCTGTTATCTAGATAGTGGGGTGCCCTTAAAGTCTTTTTTTAAAAAAACAGGGCAGTAATGTTATACAGACGACTAAAGGAGGCAAGTAGTTTCTGGTGTATAGACTTCTACTGTGATCTACAGTTAGTCCTTCATTTCTTTAAGTTTTACCTTGGGAAATTTTTCTTTTTAATTCACAGGTCTTCTTTCTGAGTTTCCTTTTACATGTCTCTGAAAGTCTCAAGCTGCTTTCAAAATTTGTATTGGCTCCTGACCTTATCCCAAGAATCTTAAGTCCTTTTCAATGTGACATTGTATTAAAACTTTTCTTTTGCATCCATTAACTAAGTAAAATTTTAAAAATAATTGGTCATAATTTGTCCATGTAGTTTTATGTCAGATAGTTTTTAAAAATATCATATTTGTATTCATGTCTATAAAGAGTTGTACATCAGGCTATTGTTAAGAACACTACCCTACATGATTGCATGGTCTCTAAGAGACGAATCAGAAGCTACTTAAAACAGTTGAGAATACAGAGATCATGGCAGGCTGAAAAATGGCCCCTCAAGATGCCCATGTCCTAATTCCTGGAACATGAATACATTACCTTACATAGAAAAGGGACTTTGCAGATGTGATCAAGTTAAGCATCATGTAATGGGGAGAATTTCCTAGATTATTTGAGTAGGCCCAATGTGATTATGAAAGATTTTATAAGGAGATCAGAGAAGAGAGAAGCTAAGCTGCTGGATTCAAAGATGGACGAAGATGTCACAAGCTAAGGAATGTTGGTGGCTTCTAGACACTGGAAAAAGCAAGAAAATCAATTTTTCCCCCAAGCCTCCAGAAGGAACATAGTCCTCCTCAATAATGTGATTTATATTTCTGACCTTCCACATCATGAGATAATATATTTATATTGTTTAACAACACTAAATTGTAAATGCATATTAGTGGTAATTTGTTACAGCAGCCGTAGGACACTAATATAGAAATGTTTATAAGAAATCACCACTAAAGAAATTATTCATGCAACCAAACACCACCTGTTCCCCAAAAACCTATTGAAATAAAAAACAAAATAATTTTAAAAAATGTATTGCCACTACACATGGGAATTCCTGCAGGTGGATATCTGATAATATGCTAAAATATTATCATAATTATAATTCATTCTGCTTTTTGATAGGACATCACTAAAACTGATGTATATTCTATAGAGTTTTGCTTAATTTGAGCCTGCTGAAAAAATGTTGTCATTTGATTAATACAGTTTTTTCTCTAATGCTGAAAAAGAAAAAATAAGAAGACCCAAAAAATGTTTATAACAATGTAAGTTGATCATTGTCTGACATGCATTTACCTTTGCCTATGTATCCTTAAGAGTCATATCAGTAACTCATATGTATCCAGTGTTTTCCCTCTGGAATTGTTTCCTCCTCCCTACTCTTTCTTCCTCCTCTTCCCCTTATCTCTATGTATTCTTTTTTTTTTTTTTTTTTTGAGACAAAGTCTCTCTCTGTCACTCTGTCGCCCAGGCTGGAGTGCAGTGGCGCGATCTCACTCATTGTAAGCTCTGCCTCCTGGGTTTACGCCATTCTCCTGCCTCAGCCTCCCGAGTAGCTGGGACTACAGGCGCCCACCACCTCGCCCGGCTAATTTTTTGTATTTTTTAGTAGAGTCGGGGTTTCACTGTGTTAGCCAGGATGGTCTTGATCTCCTGACCTCATGATCTGCCCGCCTCAGCCTCCAAAAGGGGTGGGATTACAGGCTTGAGCCGCCGCGCCCGGCCCATCTCTATGTAAGCTTTTACACTCTGTCTAGTGTTTTAGATGCCAGTGAAATAGTGATCTCCTCAGAGAGAATATCTGGAACTAAACACCTCCATCCCACCCCTGCCAGTCTAAATTGGGGTCCCTGATACTATTTTCCTCAGGGCACTCTGCACCCTTCTTACTTGTTTAAATTACGTATTTATTTGAATGATTATTTAATCGTGTTTCTCTTCACTATGACAAGCTTAAAGGGTACAAGAATTATGTCTGGTTTCACTCACTGTTGTGAACCTGGCACGTAGTAGGTATTCAGAGAATATTTCTTGGCTGAATGAAAAGATTCAGAATTCTGCATGTCTTGTAAGATTAACTGAAACCGTGTACTACAATGTAGTCCATCTAGAAGCATGAGACAATAAACTAACAAGAGTGATTGCTTTTGTTTTTGTTACTTACCATCTCTTGCGGAGAACATGAAGCTATCAGGCTTTGATTTCCTCTGAAGTCTCAAAGTCATTAGTATTTAGTTGGGTAATAATTGATGGACAATTTTCAGGATGACTAATATAAGAAATACTGTATTCTCAAAAATTATTTTTGGGTAATATTCAGAATGTTTTTTCTTGCTTTTATGTCTTTATTTCCATTTTCATATTATTGCTTTGCAAAACAAATTTTAACTTCCTTCAGTTAGGTTTGAAAATCCACTTGAGAACTGACTGTGAGAGCACTAAGAGGTCAAATTGCTCAGGAGTAAATTATTCCTATATTCTACAATTTTGATTCCTCCGTATTTCAATTCAAAGCTAAAGATGCGCCTGGGTTCCTTTTGGTATGGAGAAGTGATTAACATGTGTGAATAGTTTCATAAAGCCTCGGACATTGGAAATTAATGAGAATATGGATACATTTAATTTATATGTGTTTCTGAAACTTTACATCAAGTAATTTCAATGTTTGTTTTTAAGAAATAATTTTCCCTGAATAGCAGATACATGTAAAGATGGTCTTTAAATATTAAATGATTTTCCTCAATAATTTTGCTGACGTTTTCTATGTTGCTCGTCCATATACAGCACCTTTGTTGAATAGTTGATTCTGATTTTTAAATATAAAGGTTTTCATGGAAAGGAAATAAACTTTGTTGAGGCACTATGAGATTCCTATATGTTACTATTTCAACTGTGTTACTCCTCATAAAAATCTGTAAGATAGATTATATTAATCTCATTTTATAGAATAGAAAACTGAGGGTCTTAGAGCTCAAATAACTTTAATACCAGAGATCAGGTCAATGGCAGTGTTGGGCCTGCCTAACCCAAAGTTCCTGCAATTTCCTTTGGACCAGGCTGTCTTCACTGGATACTTTCAGACCAGCACAATTTGCACGACAGTTCTCTCTCTCTCAAAGCACACCAGCCCAAACGACCCTTCCTTCAAAGACCTATGCCATTCGGCTCCATACCTCGAGTTGGGGAATGGCTAAATAGATTGGAATACTAGCATTTATTACACAAACCCTATTGTGTTCAGCACAGCCACTTTCTCTTTTTAGTACAATCTCCTCAGAACACAGTGTTTTGTGGGCATATTTGCTATGGGAAGATCAAGTTTTAGGCTCATTTATTCTGTGGCAAAAACAGATCTTCCCAATGATGGGAAGAATTTGTAATAACTTCAGCTCTTGGTTTCTAAAGCTTTCAGAAGCCTCTAGTGAAACATATTTCTACTTTTTAAAATTATTGTTTACTGGCCTTTCATGTTAGAAACCTCCCATGAGGTGGTTCCTTTCATCAAGGCACAGTGGAATGTAGCTGATGCCCTCATGTGTTTAATGACAATGAGATAGAGGAAGTAAGAACATCACGTGCATCCACTCCCAGCTACCTCAGACATAGCATGGTCAGTTCTCTTCTTAGCCACTTATTAACCAAACTTTCCAGACAGTAAAGCCACGTGGTGTACTTTTTGGTGTATCTGGCAAGTTCAGGATGAATACTTTATTGATAAATATTTGAACAATTAGTGACTCTTAGATAAAAAGATGTCTAGACTCACAGCAGATATAAAAATAACCATTCAGATACTGAGTCAGAGTCCACCTAATGCTTTTATATTTGTGCATGTTCCAATCAAGAATGGGAGAAAAAAAGATTTTTTTTTTGCCTTAATCACCCAATGTTTCATCTATTGCTTTGTTTTTATACTTATTTTTTTATTATACTTTAAGTTCTAGGGTACATGTGCACAACATGCAGGTTTGATACATATGTATACATGTGCCATGTTGGTGTGCTGCACCCATTAACTCGTCATTTACAGTAGGTATATCTCCTAATGCTATCCCTACCCTCTCCCCCCACCCCACGACAGGCCTTGGTGTGTGATGTTCCCCTTCCTGTGTCCAAGTGTTCTCATTGTTCAATTCCCACCATGAGTGAGAACATGCAGTGTTTGGTTTTCTGTCCTTGAGATAGTTTGCTCAGAATGATGGTTTCCAGCTGCATCCCATGTCCCTACAAAAGATATGAACTCATCCTTTTTTTGTGGCTGCATAGCATTCCATGGTGTATATGTGCCACATTTTCTTAATCCAGTCTATCATTGGTGGACACTTGGGTTGGTTCCAAGTCTTTGCTATTGTGAATAGTGCTGCAATAAACATATGTGTGCATGTGTCTTTATAGCAGCATGATTTATAATCCTTTGGGTATATACCCAGTAATGGGATGGCTGGGTCAAATGGTCTTTCTAGTTCTAGATCCTTGAGGAATCACCACACTGTCTTCCACAATAGTTGAACTAGTTTACAGTCCCACCAACAGTGTAAAGGTGTTCCTATTTCTCCATATCCTCTCCAGCACCTGTTGTTTCCTGACTTTTTAAAGATTGCCATTCTAACTGGTGTGAGATGGTATCTCATTGTGGTTTTGATTTGCATTTCTCTGATGGCCAGTGATGATGAGCATTTTTTCATGTGTCTGTTGGCTGTATGCATGTCTTCTTTTGAGAAATGTCTGTTCATATCCTTTGCCCACTTTTTGATGGGGTTGTTCATTTTTTTTCTTGTAAATTTGTTTGAGTTCTTTGTAGGTTCTGGATATTAGCCCTTTGTCAGATGAGTAGATTGCAAAAATTTTCTCCCATTCTGTAGGTTGCCTGTTCACTCTGATGGTAGTTTCTTTTGCTGTGCAGAAACTCTTTAGTTTAATTAGATCCCATTTGTCAATTTTGGCTTTTGTTGTCATTGCTTTTGGTGTTTTAGACATGAAGTCTTTGCCCATGCCTATGTCCTGAATGGTATTGCCTAGGTTTTTCTAGGGTTTTTATGGTTTGACATCTAACATTTAAGTCTCTAATCCATCTTGAAATAATTTTCATATAAGGTGTAAGGAAGGGATCCAGTTTTAGCTTTCTACATATGAGCCAGTTTTCCCAGCACCATTTATTAAATACGGAATCCTTTCCCCATTTCTTGTTTTTGTCAGGTTTGTCAAAGATCAGATGGTTGTAGATCTGTGATACTATTTCTAAGGGCTCTGTTCTGTTCCATTGGTTTGTATCTCTGTTTTGGTACCAGTACCATGCTGTTTTGGTTACTGTAGCCTTGTAGTATAGTTTAAAGTCAGGTAGCATGATGCCTCCAGCTTTCTTCTTTTGGCTTAGGATTGTCTTGCCAATGCAGGCTCTTTTTTGGTTCCATATGAACTTTAAAGTAGGTTTTTCCAATTCTGTGAAGAAAATCATTGGTAGCTTAATGGGGATGGCATTGAATCTATAAATTATCTTGGGCAGTATGGCCATTTTCACGATCTTGATTCTTCCTGTCTATGAGCCTGTAATGTTCTGCCATTTGTTTGTGTCCTCTTTTATTTCATTGAGCAGTGGTTTATAGTTCTCCTTGAAGAGGTCCTTCATATCCCTTGTAAGTTGGATTCCTAGGTATTTTAATCTCTTTGAAGCAATTGTGAATGGGAGTTCATTCATGATTTGGCTGTCTGTTTGTCTATTATTGGTGTATAAGAATGCTTGTGATTTTTGCACATTGATTTTTTATCCTGAGACTTTGGTGAAGTTGCTGATCAACTTAAGGAGATTTTGGGCTGAGACTATAGGGTTTTCTAAACATACAATCATGTCATCTGCAAACAGGGACAATTTGACTTCCTCTTTTCCTAACTGAATATCCTTTATTTCTTTCTCCTGCCTGATTGCCCTGGCCAGGACTTCCAACACTATGTGGAATAGGAGTGGTGAGAGAGGGCATCCCTGTCTGTGCCAGTTTTCAAAGGGAATGCTTCCAGTTTTTCCCCATTCAGTATGATATTGGCTGTGGGTTTGTCATAAATAGCTCTTATTATTTTGAGAGACATTCCATCAATACCGAACTTATTGAAGTTTTCAGCATTAAGGGCTGTTGAATTTTGTAAGAGACCTTTTCTGCATTTATTGAGATAATAATGTGGTTTTTGTCTTTGGTTCTGTTTATATGCTGGATTACATTTATTGATTTGCGTATGTTGAACCAGCCTTGCATCCCAGGGATGAAGCCCACTTGATCATGTTGGATAAGCTTTTTGATGTGCCGCTGGATTCGGTTTGCCAGTATTTTATTGAGGAGTTTTGCATCGATGTTCATCAGGGATATTGGTCTAAAATTCTCTTTCTTTGTTGTGTCTCTGCCAGGCTTTGGTATCAGGATGATGTTGGCTTCATAAAATGAGTTAGGGAAGATTCCCTCTTTTCCTATTTATTGGAGTAGTTTTAGAAGGAATGTTACCAGCTCCTCCTTGTACCTCTGGTAAAATTCGGCTGTGAATCTCTCTGGTCCTGGACTTTTTTTGGTTAATTATTGCCTCAATTTTGGAGCCTGTTATTGGTCTATTCAGGGATTCAACTTCTTCCTAGTTTAGTCTTGGGGGAGTGTATGTGTCCAGGAATGTATCCATTTCTTCTAGATTTTCTAGTTTATTTGTGTAGTGGTGTTTATAGTATTCTCTGATGGTAGTTTGTATTTCTGTGGTGTTGGTGGTAATATCCCCTTTATCACTTTTTATTGCATCTATTTGATTCTTCTCTCTTTTCTTCTTTATTAGTCTCGCTAGCAGTCTATCAATTTTGTTGATCTTTTCAAAAAACCAGCTCCTGGATTCATTGATTTTTTGAAGGACATTTTGTGTCTCTATCTCCTTCAGTTCTGCTCTGATCTTAGTTATTTCTTACCTTCTGCTAGCTTTTGTATGTGTTTGCTCTTGCTTCTCTAGTTCTTTTAATTGTGATGTTAGGGTTTCAATTTTAGATCTTTCCTGCATTCTCTTGTGGGCATTTAGTGCTATACATTTCCCTCTGCACACTGCTTTAAATGTGTCCCAGAGATTCTGGTATGTTGTATCTTTGTTCTCATTGGTTTCAAAGAACATCTTTATTTCTGCCTTCATTTCGTTATGTACCCAGTAGTCATTCAGGAGCAGGTTTTTCAGTTTCCATGTAGTTGAGAGGTTTTGAATGAGTTTCTTAATCCTGAGTTCTAGTTTGATTGCACTGTGGTCTGAGAGACAGTTTGTTATAATTTCTGTTCTTTTACAATTGCTGAAGAGTGCTTTACTTCCGACTGTGTAGTCAGTTTTGGAATAAGTGCAATGTGGTGCTGAGAAGAATGTGTATCCTATTGATTTTGGGTGGAGAGTTCTATAGATGTCTATTAAGTCTGCTTGGTGCAGAGTTGAGTTCAATTCCTGGATATCCTTGTTAACTTTCTGCCTCGTTGATCTGTCTAATGTTGACAGTGGGGTGTTAACATCTCCCATTATCATTATGTGGGAGTCTAAGTCTCTTTGTAGTCTCTAAGGACTTGCTTTATGAATCTGGGTGCTCCTGTATTGGGTGCATGTATATTTAGGATAGTTAACTCTTCCCGTTGAATTGATCCCTTTACCATTATGTAATGGCCTTTTTGTCTCTTTTGAAGTTTGTTGGTGTAAAGTCTGTTTTATCAGAGACCAGGATTGCAACCCCTGCCTTTTTTTGTTTTCCATTTGCTTGGTAGATCTTCCTCCATCCCTTCATTTTGAGCCTATGTGTGTCCCTGCACATGAGATGGGTCTCCTGAATACAGCACACTGATGGGTCTTGACTCTTTATCCAATTTGCCAGTCTGTGTCTTTTAATTGGAGCATTTAGCCAGTTTACATTTAAGGTTAATATTGTTATGTGTGAATTTGATCATGTCATTATGATGTTAGCTGGTTATTTTGCTCGTTAGTTGATGCCGTTTCTTCCTAGCATCGATGGTCTTTACATTTTGGCATGTTTTTGCAGTGGCTGGTACCGGTTGTTCCTTTCCATATTTAGTGCTTCCTTCAGGGGTTCTTGTAGGGTAGGCCTGGTGGTGACAAAATCTCTCAGCATTTGCTTGTCTGGAAAGGATTTTATTTCTCCTTCACTTATGAAACTTAGTTTGGCTGGATATGAAATTCTGGGTTGAAAATTTTTTTCTTTAAGAATGTTGAATATTGACCCCCACTCTCTTCTGGCTTGTAGAGTTTCTGCCGAGGGATCTGCTGTTAGTCTGATGGACTTCCTTTTGTGGGTAACCCAACCTTTCTCTCTGGCTGCCCTTATCATTTTTCCCTTCATTTCAACTTATGTGAATCTGACAATAATGTGTCTTGGGGTTGCTCTTCTCGAGGAGCATCTTTGTGGCATTCTCTGTATTTCCTGAATTTGAATATTGGCCTGCCTTGCTAGGTTGGGGAAATTCTCCTGGATAATATCCTGCGGAGTGTTTTCCAACTTGGTTTCATTCTCCCTGTCACTTTCAGGTACACCAATCAAATGTAGATTTGATCTTTTCACATAGTCCCATATTTCTTGGAGACTTTGTTCATTTCTTTTTACTCATTTTTTCTCTAAACTTCTCTTCTCGCTTCGTTTCATTCATTTGATCTTCAATCACTGATACCCTTTCTTCCAATTGATCTAATCGGTTACTGAAGCTCTGCATTTGTCACGTAGTTCTCGTGCCATGGTTTTCAGCTCTGTCAGGTCATTTAAGGACTTCTCTATATTGGTTATTCTAGTTAGCCATTCATCTAATCTTTTTTCAAGGTTTTTAGCTTCTTTGCAATGGATTCGAACTTCCTCCTTTAGTTCAGAGAAGTTTGATGGTCTAAAGCCTTCTTGTCTCAAATTGTCAAAGTCATTCTCCTTCCAGCTTTGTCCCATTGCTGGTGAGGAGTTGCATTCCTTTGGAAGGGGAAAGGCACTCTGATTTTTAGAATTTTCAGCTTTTCTGCTCTGTTTTTTCCCCATCTTTGTGGTTTTATCTACCTTTGGTCTTTGATGATGGTGATGTACAGATGGGGTTTTGGTGGGGATGTCCTTTATGTTTGTTAGTTTTCCTTCTAACAGTCAGGACCCTCAGCTGCAGGTCTATTGGAGTTTGCTGATGGTCCACTCCAGACCCTGTTTGTCTGGGTATCAGCAGCAGAGGCTGCAGAAATGTGAATATTGCTAAACAGCAAATGTTGCTGCCTGATCGTTCCTCTGGAAGCTTCATCTCAGAGGGGTACCCAGCCATGTGAGGTGTCAGTCTGCCCCTACTGGGGGGTTCCTCACAGTTAGGCTACTTGGGAGTCAGGGACCCACTTGAGGAGGCAGTCTGTCCATTCTCAGATCTCAAACGCCATGCTGGGAGAACCACTACTCTCTTCAAAGCTGTCAGACAGGGACATTTAAATCTGCAGAGGTTTCTGCTGCCTTTTGTTTAGCTATGCCCTGTCCCCAGAAGTGGAGTCTACAGGAGCAGGCAGGCCTCCTTGAGCTGCCATGCACTCCACCCAGTTTGAGCTTCCCAGCCACTTTATTTACCTACTCAAGCCTCAGCAAAGGCCGCCTTGCAGTTAGATCTCAGACTGCTGTGTTAGCAATGAGGGAGGCCCCGTGGGGGTGGGACCCTCTGATCCAGGCACGGGATATAATCTCCTGGTGTGCCATTTGCTTAGACCCTTGGAAAAGCACAGTATTGGGGTGGGAGTGCCCCGATTTTCCAGGAAACTGTGTGTCACAGTTTCCCTTGACTAGGAAAGGGAATTCCCTTACCCCCCTGCAATTCCTGGGTGAGGCAATGCCTCGCTCTGCTTCAGCTCTCGCTCAGTGGGCAGCACCCACTGTCCTGCATCCAGTGTCTGACACACCCCAGTGAGATGAACCACGTACCTCAGTTAGAAATGCAGAAATCACCTGTCTTCTGTGTCGCTCATGCTGGGAGCTGTATCCTGGAACTGTTCCTATTCGGCCATCTTGGAACCCTATCACTTTGTTTTTAATACTAAGCAAGCAACCAATGGAATTTCTACATTACTGTTGTTTTTACTTAAAACTGTAAGATTAAATATTATTAGGGATAATGGATGCTAAGAATACAAGAGATACCACAGGCATACAATAACAGTAAACAAAAACATGGATGCAGTGAACAAAACAATAATGTTAATTCTTTCATGTACTCCTGATGCTAAAGCACCAAGGTAATAAGATGGTTGGTCTAATGATTATTATTCAATTTTAGGTCTGTGGGACCTAAAGACCAACTTGGCTGATTTTTTTTCACTGAATGTGCTTGAATTCTCATGAAGATACAACCATGAAACTCAAAACGTCTACTTGACTTCATTTTATTGCTGAAAACTACCCAGAAACCCTTTTTTCTTTTTTTTTGGTCATGACGTTATTTAAAAATTGGAGGGAAGTTTTCGTTGCACAGTCTGTAAAAGGAAAACAGCAGAACCCAGCAGAGTGGCTGATAGGTGACACAAATACAATGCATGCTAATGTGCAAAGAGAAACAACCTTGAGAGTTTAAACTGGCTGCACCAGAAAAAAAAAATCTTTATCCAGATATGTGGTCCCTCATGAATTATACTATTATTTTAGTTGATTTTACCTGACATTACCGTATGATTTTTTCCGTGACAAGAAAATTGCAACCGGCCCTTGACAGTCGGTCACAAATTGACTGAACAAAACAAAATCAAACAGTGAAGTAATCCCCAAATAAATTTAATGAAACCTAAATCCCAAAGGGCAGCACACTTCTGTAGGCAATGGTCTTATTTAATAAATTTTTCCCTGCTTTCACTTTTAGAGCTATATTTACGCAGACAAATTTAATTCATTGGGCTTACATTTCCTCTTCCCCTTAGTTTGTCCACCAGGCACATATAGAAAGGACTGTAACCAGGTATGTCAGTGTTCAGCCAAGAATCAGGACTGTCACCCAGTCACAGGGAGATGCACCTGTCTGCCTGGCTACCATGGAAACCACTGTCTTCTCCGTGTGCGTGTTCTGTGCTCAGCTGTAATTTATTGAAGAGGCACTGGTAGGGTGGGTCAGCACTCAGAATACCAAAGGACAAATGTTAATTCAAGCTTCTAATTCATAGCAAATTCTGTAAGAATTTATATTTGAATAGTTGAAAACATACACTTTTTTGTGTGTAACTCATTCTTCTATTTTGCCTTGTCTATTCAAAATATCCCCAAGTTCTTCACAAATATCCAACATGAAAAGAAAGAGATAAAAAAAGAGAAAGAAAAAAATGAGAAAACATAAACTTATTTTTATAAATCGACATACAACAAACTACTATATATTTCAATTGATTCACAAAGTAAGTTAATTCCAGGGTCTGCTTAGGAACAATTAAATTAAATTAAGCAAATTGTTATTCTGAAATGAAAATGGTGACTAGCTTAAATGACCAAATGCCAGTTGGCTCCTTATTGTGTAATAAAAAAGAATAGTCCCTAGACCAAACACCTTACAGTGATTTTTTAAGGATATTTTAACATTGAAAATGGTTATAGAAGAATGCAAAAAAAAAAAAAAGTCCCAAAGAGCATGTTAAAATGTTCAGCCAGCTACTTATTTTTTAAGCTTGTAATTATTTATAATGTACTTTTTATAGATTTAATTTTTCCCCCAACTTGGCGACTGCTACTCTCTTCTCTAGTCATTGCTATAGCAGATTCCTTTTACTTTCCTAAGTCTACAAGGGTATGAATAATTTGGGGATTTTTCTCCTCAAACCAAAAATATAGACTCCTGGTCAAGCTATTGATTTTAGTTTTCTATAAGCCATTGAGTATATATTTTGAATATTACTTCCCTATTTTTTCCTAATTTTAAACATGACCAGCTAAAAACACAATTAAGCATGTATGAAAATGTGTTCAATTACTGATTGCTTGGGATCTATAACCACTGAAGTTATTCAAACTTAAAATGAAGAACTAAAATATAAAATTAGTCAATTTCTATTAGTTTCTGGTCATGGCAAATTTCAAGCATCCTTGTATTGGAAGAAAGAAAGTTATTTCCTACATTTGATTCAAATGTCTCAGAAAGAATTTCTTCTTTATATCAAGGATGTTTTGTCTTAATAAAATAATATCAAGTTACATGTAACTGAGTTGCACTTTTATTTCAGAAGGCAAGCTACCTTTAGGTGTAGGAGGGTAGCTTTACCTCATAAAAAGTGAGGCTGGCTGAGTCAGGGAACTGCTCCCTGACTAGTCAAATTGGCTTATTTCCATGCAACACGTGGTTGGATGTGACTGCAAGGATTCCTTGGCAACATCCACTATAATTACAGGACTATGAAAAAAGATTCAAGAAAATATCCATAAAAGGTGTAGCTGGCTTAGAAACAAAACTTTCGGCAGCCAAGAACAACTGGGCTTTCATGTTCCTAAGTTCAGAATGGAGAATCCAAATTTCCTCTCAGCAGAGGTCAGAGGAAGCAGACAAACGTACAGTAGAATCTCATCACTTGTTCATAATTCAGAGGCTAGATGGGTCCATCCTAACTTGTGGATAGCATGTAGGAAAAACAACAATTCCTGTTAGATGTAAACTCATAGTGCTATGTATTTTATGGCCAATAAGAGGTTTTAAAGTGACCACAGACCCTGGAAACCTTTTATTTCTCCAACCTGTATGCAATACGTTCTATTTACAGTCACTTTCTTTAAGGCTATTTAAGGCATTAGAGTCCTCTATAACTATGGTCACTTCTTTTAACAGTATTCATAAGAACACCCCCACACTTGGTATAGAATACTTTGAAAAGCATGGGCCACACAGTAGTCACCAGTGCCAAGAGAAAGATATCAAGACATTCACAGAACTTGAGCTTTAATGCTATTGCTCATAGCAATAAAAACTCAGACAGACCAAATGTCAGTATCTCCTTTTAAGAATAAAGCCAAACAGCATAACAATGGCTGGTGTATCTGAGTAACCTGGTCAAATACTGAGAAAACAGACTCTGGAAAACAGATGCACGCTTTTCATTTCTTGGTAGCTATGTATGTCAGGATGCAGTCATAGCCTTGTTTGTTTTAAGTTTTTAATCATAGTACCAAAGGCCATTCACATAATAATATTATACAGTAGCAAAGGGGCTTGGCATTTAACCTTTAATAGTTAAACAAATCAAAACTGTAAATTCCCATCCAAGCTTCTTGGAATGAGAATTCAAGAGAAGGGGATGTGCAAGGATGGGAAAAGATAGTCACCTTATAATGGAAAGTAACTAAACACAGCTTGGCAGAAATACAAAATTTCCAGGAAGAAAGAATTGTAAAGGATAGAGTAAAGGCCAAGTAAAGATCAAAATGGATTTAGGAAATGAGGGAAGGGACGAGCCAAGTAAAATCCTGGGTGTGCGTTTTCTTGTTTTCTTGTTAAATTTAGCGAACATTTTAGCAAATGCTGTGTGCGTGATTCCAGAATTCAAACTTCACGTGGCACAGAATTGAATAGGAAAGTGAAATTGTCAATAAAATAATTTACTATTGGAAAACAAACGTCATCAGCACATCTATAAACACATATCATACTCTTGATACAAATTTAATGAGTTTGGGGACTAAGAGGTTAGCACAGATACTGTTTTTCAAACAGATGGCTCACTTATTAGTACATTAATTTTACCACATTCAGTTTCCCAATTTCAAAAGTATAATTAAGTTGAAGGCTAAAAATCAGATGATGTTCAAATATATATATAACATATATACACACACACACATATATATATACACATATAGATATGAAGAAAGAACCACACAGGGTGATTCTATGAAATATAAAACCGTCATTAAGAAAGTTTGGAAAATAGCTTCATATCAGAGGAAAATTATGTTTTCTAAGTAACTGATTCACATGAAAATTATCTCAAAATCTAGACCTTCACCTATATCAGTTATTTAAATTCATCAATTACACAAGCTGTTTTTTTCCTTTCAACTGAGATACTGATTCTTTGATACTTGTGATTATATCTAAAGCGTAACATTTTCCTCCATTACAACACAAGTTTCACTCTTCGTTGTGTTGCTCCTTTCCTTACTTGCATAGAAATTCATGTTATCTTTCCTTTCACAGTAATACCACTGGAGAGTTTTCTACACCAGTCAACTCTTATTAATTTAATCTCCTTTTTTGAAAGCAACAGGCCAGCAGTACACATCAGACTTTAAGGTTTCAATTGCCATATTTTCAGCTTGTTTCATGCATTTTTCTCTAATCTCAAGCAACCAAATGTTCTTTTTCAGCATCACATGTATTTTACTATATTAGTAATTTAATAAAAACTGTAAATACTTATGTTCTCAAAACTGACCCAAATGGATGTGAAAGAAGCATTTTATATCTTGGTGAATGGTAGAAGAGAAGGAGATGGAGACTTTTTTTAAAAAATCACTAATTTTGTTTTTAGGTACCCTCATTGATTTTGTTTTCAGTACACTCAAATTGTTATAAGTGAGAGAGAAAAAGAACTACTTGGGAGGACTAAAAAAAATGCTGTGCACGAAAAAAGAGGGCAATTAGCTATGAAAACTGACATCCCTTGATGGGAGGAAATGACAGGAGGGAATATGAAATAAACCCATTGTTTTTCACAGAAAGCAGTAAAGAAATACAACAGCTGTACAGATAAATAACCTTTGGTATGAACAGTTTTTAAGTGTTGGTTTCCATCTCCATAATGGAGAATTTCATTTTTAACTGGAATGAAAAAGGAGGAAAGAAGCAGTCACTCTTTGAGTCTAAAAGCAAATCTGAGACTCAAGGTGAGAATTTTGGGTTTGGAGATAGGATATGAGTGTGGATTATAAAATTTTGAATCTCAACAAAAAGCATTCTTTGGCCATTATTTATCTCTTACACAGTATCATCATGGTAGGCCGTACCTCCCTGGATATGAAAGTAGAAAATTGAAAAACTAACAGAAAATGAAGAGGCATCCTCTATATTTGGTTTCGTTTTCAATTATTACATGTATTAAACCCAGGTAATTCCAGACAAGACAAACTATAGCACTTAAATATGTAAAATAATGAACTTATCTAGGTAGAAATCAGATAACCTTGTTCAGTGAATTGTCTAAGCACTTTTTAAAAGTAGGTAGATTCCCAAGGAAGCGCAAAGTTAAGTCATACCTTATTAACAGGCAGCATCAAATACTAATAATTATCTGTATCATCTCAGTTATCCTCAGATAGCTCCATGCCTTGAATCAACAGCTTGAAGGTGATTGAAATACCAGTAGAAATTGGAATGTTGAGTTAACCACATGTCTACTGGTGTGAATTTAAACACTGATTGCTGTAAGTTACAATACCACATATGGTTTTGTTCTTCTTTAACAGGATACCCAAAAGGCACGTATAGTCCATATTGCCAAAAGATGTGTAAGTGCCTGAATCGTGGCATCTGTGACACCATGATTGGCACCTGTATCTGCCCTCCTAGCTTCACTGGGGCCGACTGAAGTCAAAGTAAGTTATTATTGCCTATTATGGAGTGGATATGCTGATCATTCCAAGGCCCAATACTGGTAGCAAAAGTACTAAAGCTGAGAACTGGAGTTTTTAAGAACTGCAATTAAACAGTAAATGTTGCAATTATTTTACTTCCTAATTTATAGTACTAACAGCAAACACAAACTGATCTAAATTCTAGGTTGAAAAATATCTATGTAGGAGTTTGGTTGACAGCTAAAGACAGTGAAAGTAGCCAAAGAGATCTTTTTGGTGATAACCCCCCTTGCCCCAGCAACGCTAGACTCAAGTCAGTATTAGAAAATACGTTTGCCAAGATCAGAGCAGACTTGAGATTACTGTGTTCACAGTGTCAAACTCATTGTCTAAAGTTCCACAATTTCATTTATGCTCAGCAATTTCCTATCTCAAAAGTAAGTGGTTTTCCTGCTCACCAAAAAGTAAACAGTTTCCTAAAAGCCAAAGACCTTAAATTAACGACTTATCACAAAAACAACTATTGACATGAAGTTTAAGGCACTAGATTGAAGAGCCCTTACAAATGCACAGACTTAGACACTCTGAGGATATGGTTACCAAGTATATTTTGTTTTTTCTTTTTTCAGATCTGCCATTTTAAAAATATTTATATAGTTTTGCTTAACCCAAATAACTCGACCCATAGTCATATACTCTGACTCCTCTGACGCTTCAGGTGAGAGTTACTCAGGATGAAACCCTCACATGTGAAGCCACGGTTATGATACTTTCTAGGGAAGATAAAAGAGGCAATGAGCAGGAGAGTGCATTGTGGGGAAGTCAGTCCTGGCAACACTGTATTTTTGACATGGGTGTTATGAATGAGGATTTGTGATCGTCCATTGAACTGCACATTTGTGTTTTTGTGCTTTATCCTGTAATCTTATGAATTAAAAAAGTACCTCCAACAGATCTTAAAATAAAGATGGAAGTACTGCCTTAACACACACCTCAACATGAGTGAACTAGATTGTGAAATACCTTCATTTGAGATTCCTTCATTTGGATGAATGATAGCTAAGTTTGTAACTAGACAGGGTACTACACTGTTATGTGCTAAAGACACCCAAAGTGCTTATGTTTCCTGGTCAGTCAGTTGCTTTGTCTGCTTTGTAGGAGGGTAATTTTTCTGTTTAAGTGCCCTGCAGGCCTCAGCGCTCTGCTATATTGAGAATAAACGACAAGACAAAACCTGGCTCCAGGTAGCAGACAACCGACACCTAGTGGATAGTGCCTCCTGAGGCCTCAATTGGCAAATTATCTTTCAGTTAAGGCCAACCTATAAACATTTCTTAAGCAACGTTCTGTCTGGTTCCTTTCTATTTGTTCTTGAAAGAGAGTAAGTGGAAGAAATGTCCTCCTGCCAAAGCATTTTCAAAGCTGTGATTTCTCTGAACACTGGGGGTACTTTGGTCTTAAGAAAGTTGTGATCTTGTACCTAAGCACTTTCCATTTGCTTTGACAGCTTAGTAGGGTAGAGCCAAATTTGCAACTCACTTCTTAAATGTTCCAAAAAATATGATTTTTATTTTATATTATTACCATATTTTCCCTTCTACGTGATTCTCAACAGATATTTATTTTATCTTTGTGTATTTATGTATATTTTGGTAAGCATCTCGAATTTGTGGAATGAAGTTGCAAAAAATAACCAAACAAATTAATAAATATACAAATGAATATTTGAAGATATGAGCATAATGAATCTCATATTTATGTACAGGAACTTTAGCTAATATTCTAGAATGGGCTTTATATACTCAAGATTATTACAAATATATATTTTGTATATATATTATATGCACATATATTATATAACATAATATATGTACACATAATATTCCTATATGTGTTATATAACATATATGTACACATAATATACCTACATATATTATATAACATAATATATGTAATATACATATGCATACATATAGAGAGAGAGAGACACACACACACACACACTCTTATACTTGCTAAGACAGAGACACATGGCAAAGAAAAACAATCCAAATTGGGAACAGTTGAGGTCCCTAATTTGTAAGAGACATTCATATTATATGTAAGTTTTTGACACTAGATATTCAGTTGAAAATTCCTAACGCCAACTAAAATGGCTCTATGTAAGCAGCAATTTAAACAGTCCCTTGTTTTGCTTTGTTTATTTCTAAGTAACCTTTCAGATTGAAAATCAAACTAAAAGCAAGTCAGTAAAACCTATTTGATTAAATGAAAATGTCATGTATTTCACAACTTTTAAAAAATCTTGTCTGGCAAAATGTTTAATAAGAAAAATCTGGTTTTGTTTTGCTCTGCTTTATTTTGCTCTTACTTGCAGCTTGTCCTGAAGATCACTGTGGGCAGAACTGTGTTCAACGGCTTCCTGTGGCCCAGGACAAGGTGACCCAGTGACTGGAGTGTGTCAGTGTCCACCTGGCCGAATGGGAACCAGGTGTCAGGAAGGTAACAATGATGGCAAGGTCACCTTCTCTGTCCAGGCACTAATTTAGCTACGCTGCAAAAGTAGATTTGGTGCCAACGAAGATAATTATATGCGCAATACTTACAAGAATTTTTTCTTTTAGTGTGGCTTTCAAATAACATGAAAGTACATGCTCCCGGGCCCGGCGCAGTGACTCACACCTGAAATCCCAGCACTTTGGGAGGCTGGGGAGGGCGGATCACGAAGTCAGTATATCGAGACCATCCTGGTTAACACGGTGAAACCCTGCCTCTACTAAAAATATAAAAAATTAGCGGGGCTTGGTGGTGGGCGCCTGTAGTCCCATCTACTCAGGAGGCTGAGGCAGGAGAATGGCGTGAACCCGGGAGGCGGAGCTTGCAGGGAGCCGGGATCGCGCCACTGCACTCCAGCCTGGCGACAGAGCGAGACCCCGTCTCAAAAACAAAAACAAAAATTAAAAAAGAAACAAACAAACAAAAATGCTACCATAGCGCTATATAGTAAATAGCTTACTGGAAGATAAGCACAAATTGGAAACAAAAGCAAAGAATAACTTATGCATGCTCTTGACAGGGAAGAAATTTTCAGACAACATTTGATAACTTTTATAAAACTGCCAAAAATTGTGTGTTGGAGATGTCTAATTATAAGAACTAAATAATTTTATATCCCCTTCAATCAGAAGGTTGAACCTGAAGAGGCCCCCTGAAATCTATAAGAAAAATGGGAGACAAGGAGAAAAACACAATCTTTGTTGAACACTGCAAAATTTTCTTATCCTAATTGTAGTATTTGTTATTACTGTCATAAGGAGAGAAGAGCTGTCAAGTTTCAGAAAACGGATTTTTCGGGAGAATACTGGGCCCCTAGAGATCTTAAGTAGGGTCAGCAGAGCGGCCACTTCTCCATGGCACACACAGAGAGCAAAACTAAGGACAGTTTCCTGAAAAATAAGGATTGGGTGAATAGGAGGGCTATTGAAACTTCTCTGAATCCCACTGAACATCTTAGAGTGGAGGAAAACTGAACAAAACAAAACAGGAATTACACAGACATACCATGTTTTTAACTCTGCACTAGGACAGAAAGGAATCTGTGGGTAGTTTAGCAGCCTTGCAACTAAAGAAAAGCTCAGCCCACACATATCTCTCACACACACACACACACACACACACACACATTCCACACCTTGTGTTATATGGAGCTGCACGCTGGATGAAGAAGGCTTTCTTCTAGCTGAGATCATTTTTCTAACCCTAACTCAACACTATCCTTCCAGAAATATCTGGTGCATTGAAAAATGAAGCTTGTAGATAAAATACTTCTCTCATTTACAAACAAAAACTGAAACTGTTCAAAGCTTCCCTTGCTTTTTTAGTGCAAATTCTGTAAGAAGGAAAAAGGAGTAAAGGAATACGAAAAAGAAAAGGCAGATGAAACAAGAGCAGAAAAGTTTTGCTATGGAGCACATGAAGAGATATTAACCAGAATCTCTTCCAAGAATTCAAAGGATGTAATGAAAAGGTGTTCTCTATAAAATGTGAGTGCAATGCAGAGATACAAGGGTTCATGCAATAAATGAAAAGACAACAAAAGGAAATGAAAAAGTAAGCTGGCAGAGCTCAAAAAAGAAGTGGAAATGAAAATTAAACCTCACATCATATAAATGAAGGCCACATTGGGAGCAGGTAAAGGAAGGACAGAATCTGCTGATAGTACAGCCAGGTTAAAGAAAAATGAGGAAAGTTAAAATAATGAAATGGAAAAGAAATGAGAGAGAAATGTATAATTGGAAGAGGAAAATGTTCAGATATAATGTTCAAGATTTTTCCTTTGAAATAAAAGATCTGATGTTACATATTGAATGAATATATTTTATCTCAGGAAATAATAGTTACAGTGGCTCAAAGGCAAGGGGGAAACTCCACTGAAGATATAAGGAAAAATATGAGCTTACTTAAGAATGAGAAAAATCAGTCTGACTTTTTACCTTATAGCAGTATTCATTGCCAACATATGGCTAATCAATGCCTATTAAGTTCATGAGGAAAAAATGTGACATGTATTTTATACACTATTAGCTGTTATTCAAATATAATATGGTGGCAAATTAACCACTTTTTTAAAAGTTGCCGGAAATATAGTAGCCTTAAAATACTTTAAAGAAACAATTGCAAGATAAATTTAAGCAGCCAAATAATAAATGGGAAATATCTGATAAAAAGACTATTAGTAAACATTACATTCATCTTAGTTAAGGCTAAGTTTAAAACAGTTGTGGGAATTATGCCTCCATGACAGAAGATAAATATTGTAAATTATAACAATTGTAGAGATTTTAACAGTGCTAACAAGTCATAAACTGGAAAGAGAGAGAAAGCAAAGGAGTATAGGTATACTGGTCTTATTTCCTCATTAAAGGTTGTGGGGTACATGGGAGAGATCTGTGTCAAAACATATTATTTAAATATAATAATACAGTAAGTGTGTTTAAGTGTATAAAGGTACATTCTAGAATTTAGAATACTTCAACTGAGATGTTAAGAATAAAAATACATCCAACTAAAAGCAGATGGAGGAACGAAATGAAAAAAAAATAAGAGAAAGCAGAATAGTATTAACTTCATTACCATTTATACTGAATTAAAATGTACTAAATAAATAAATTTACTATATTATATAATATCTGCACTCTCTAAACAAGGTTCCCTAAATTATGTAAGAGTATATTTATAAGGCTCATGTAGGGAACAATGGAGTACACATACCTTTTCCTATTGCTACCTTTCAACATAGTAAACATTCCACATAATGTAGAAAACAAACATAAGTCTCTGAAATATGAAGAAAAGAAAGCAGATTGGATAAGAACCTTAGAAATCTAGGAAGCAACATGATGGTGAGTTCCCTGGTTTCATTTTGTTTTGTTTAGTTTTGTGTTATTTTGTTTTTGTTTTGTTTTGTTTTTTGTCTCATATATCCCAGATTAAGTGCTGGAGAAACCTACAACCCAGGTGGGCCAATGGGTGCAGACAAAGGTCTAAGATACAATTGATTTCTCTAGTCAAAGGACAGGAAATGGGACGGTCTAGCAATACAGAAAACTTTTAGAAAATAACTGGTCTTCTTCAGGCAAACACTACGAAATGCAGCTGTATCCTCAATCCCAATCCCATGAGCAAGGGCCAAATGAGGAGTGTACACTTCAAACCCCATCCTGATATGAGAAGGTACCCCTCTCTACCCCGCACACCAGGACTATGTAAGAGAAGGCATCGTGGGGAGTTTGGACTTTCGTCCCTACCAGTTAGTAACAAGCCTCTACCTATGCAGTTAGTCCAAGGAGACCATGTGATGTGAAGAGTGTGGACTTTCACCTCCACCAGACAGCAGAGAGACATTGTTCCTCCCTTTTGGTGGTATCAGAGGAGGTCTAGTAGAGTCAGGACTCCCACAACCACCAAGTAGTAATGAATGTAGTGTCAGTGGAGACAAGGTGGGAGCCATAGAATGCACCTCTAACCTTATCAGTGACATTGGTATAGCAGAGGCATAGTGAGGAGCTGAATTCCCATCCTGCCCAGCAGGATGGGGCCCCATTTATCCAACCTCCTACTTGGTGGCCATCTAGGGAACTTGAACCTCTACCTGGTGAACTCCTATTCTCACCAGTGTAATATAGAAGGAGGAGGCTTGCTAAAATGGAAAATTTAAATGAGATCCATGTTCTGGTATCATAATATTCAAAATTTCCAAGTTTCAATATTTTAAAATTCATCAACCAACAACTTGGAGAATTTCAGCTTATGGAAGAGGAGACAATCAACAGATGCCAACACAGAGAGGACACTAATGTTAAATTTATCTGACAAGAATTTTAAAGCATTTGACATAAAAATGCCTCAATGAGCAACTACAGATATAATTAAAACAAATAAAAAGTTAAAAGGCTCAGCAAAGGATAAAAGACATTCAGAAGAACCAAATGGAAATTTTAGACCTGGAAAATAAAATTACCAAAATAAAAAGCTCAATGGATGAGTTCAACAGCAGAATGGAGTGGACAGAGGAACAAACCAATGAACTTGAAGGAATGATGGAAATTACCCAACCTGAACAACAAAGAGAGAAAAAAATAGCAACCAACAAACACACACACACAGCCTCAGACACCTGTAGTACTATAAGAAAATATCTACCATTATGTCATCTGAGTCCCAGAAGAGGAAAAAGAGGGTGGAGATGAAAAAATATTTAAAGGAATAATGGCTGAGAATTTTCTGAATGTGACAAGAAACATAAACCTACAGTTTGAAGAAGCTGTGTTAATGCCAAACAAGATAAACTCAAAGAAATTTACAAAAGTCATATTAACATCAAACTTCTGAAAATTAAATATACATTAATTTAACTAATATATATTAATATGTATTAAATAATATATCAAATCAATTGGTATATTAAAGATAATCTATATTTTAATTCAATTAATGAATAAACTATATTAATTTTAATATAATGAATAATTTATATATTATATATATCAAATACATTAATACATATTTCATTTTCAGAAGCTTGATGTTGATATTTCTTTTATAGATAGGTGGTGAGAGAGAAACAACAACACCTCAGCTATAAAAGAAATACAAATAGAATGACAGCAGATTTCTCATCAAAAGTCATGGAAGGGAGGCAACATATCTGAAGTGCTGGAAAAAAAAACAAACAAACCATCAAACCAGAATCATATATCCAGCAAAAAAACAATCCTTCAAGAATGGAAAGGAGATTTTAAAAAAATTCTCAGATGAAGGAAAGCAGAGAATTTGTTGCTAGCGGACTTAACCTAAAGGAATGGCTAAAGGAACTTCTGGAAACCAAAAGAAAATGACTAAGAAAGAATATTGGAACATCAGGAAAATTAGAATGCATAAAGGAAAGAGTAAAAATATAGCAGCACAAACTATTTTTCTTTTCTGCTTGAGTTTTCTAGATTATACTTGGCAGATGAAGCAAAAACTATGACACCGATATAGTTCTCAATGTATATAGAAAAAATATTTGATAATTTATTATAAATGAGGAGAGTAAAGTGACAGAAAGGAGATTAGGTTGCCACACATCATTCAAGCTGGTAAAATATTGACTCTGTAGATTGTAAGTCAGGTGTGTATAACATGATACCTAAAGAAGTACCAAAAAATCTATATAAAAGGATATGCTGGCAAGCACTACAGCTAAATCAAAATTGTATTAAAAATGTTAAAGTAATACAAAATAAATCTGTAAAAAGAGAAAGAAAAATGCAACAAATTGAAATCAAAAAAGAAAATAGCAGATTTAACATACTACCAATTGCATTAAATGTAAATAGCCTAAATATACCAATGTTTAAAATTCATATAAATTGGTTGAATGGAAAAAGACCATGGATTATTTAATTACAATAAAGGAGGATTAGCTATATTATTATTAAATAACATAAATTTCAAAGCAAAGAAAATTACTAATGCCAGAGAGGAGCATTATATAATTTTAAGAGGGTTAATTCACCAAGAAGACATAGCAATCCTAAATTTATATGCATCAAAAAACACAGCTGTCAAATATCTACAGAAAAGGCTGGTAGTTCTAAAAACAGAAATAAACAAATTTATAATTACAGTTGCAGACTTTAGTACTCCTCTCTCAACAATTAATAGAACAACTAAACAGGAATTCAGCAAGTCTATAGAAAAATTCAACCAATGTTATCTAATCAACAATTACAGAATGTTCCACCCAGTAACAGCAGAATACACATTCATTTCAAGGGCCCATAAAACATATCCCAAAATAAACTGTATTCTTTGCTGTAAAACAAACTTTAACAAACTTAAAATAATTAAAATTGTACATAGCGTTGCTATGGTTTGAATATGTCTCATCCAAATGTATGTGTTGGAAACTTCATACCCAATGCAAAAATGTTGGGAGATGAGGCCTAATGGGAGGTGATTAGGCCATGAAGGCTCTGCCTTAATAAATGAATTACTACTATTATCACAGGCAAGGTAGCATCATTACAAATAATGAGTTCAGCACCCTTTCCTTTTGCTCTCTCGTGTGCACTCTCTTGCCCTTGACCTTTTGCCATGGGATGACATGCAAGAAGGCATTACCAGATACAATTATTAAGTCTGTGGAATTCTATTATAGCAATACAAAATGAACAAAGAGAGTGTGTTCCCTAACCACAATGGTATCAAACTAGAAATCAATAATAGGAAGATAGCAAGAAAATCTCCAAACACTTTGAAACTAAACAACCATGTCTAAATAATCCATGAATCAAAGAGGAGATCTCAAGGAAATTTTATACAGTACTGCTTGAAAATGACATTATAATTTTGAAACATGTGAGATTCAGCTAAAGCAGAGTTGAAGGAGGGATTTATAGCACTAAATGCTTACGTTGGAAAAAAACAAAATGTCACAATTCAATAATCTAAGCTCCTTCCTCAATAAATTAAAAGAGAAACATAAGCCCAAAGCAAGAAGGAAGGAAGCAGTAAAGATAAAGATAGAAATCAATGAAACTGAAAACAAGAAAACAATAGCGAATATCAACCAGAAACAAAACTGGCACCTTTAAAAGATCGATAAATATGGCAAATCTCCAGCAAGACTGACAGAAAAAAGAGGCAAGACACAAATTACCAATATTAGAAATGAAACAGGGTGTATTAGTCCATGTTCATATTGCTATAAAGAGTTACTTAAGGCTGAGTAATTTATAAAGGAAAGAAGTTTAATTGACTCACAGTTCTGCATGCCTGGGGAGACTTTGGGAAACACACAATCATGGTGGAAGGCAAAGGGGAAACAAGGACCTTCTTCACACTGTGGCAGGAAAGAGAGCAAGGAGAAAACTGCCAAACACTTTTAAACCATCAGATCTTGTGAGAATTTACTCACTAGCATGAGAACAACATGAGGGAACCTGCCCCCTTGATCCATTCACCTCACATGAGGTCCTTTTCTCAACACATGGGGAGTAAAATTAGAGATGAGATTTGGGTGGGGACACAGAGCCAACCATATCATTTAACCTCTGGTGCCTCCCAAGTCTCATGTCCTCACATTTCAAAACCAATCATGCCTTCCCAACAATCCCCCAAAGTCTTAACTTATTCCAGCATTAACTCAAAAGTCCAAGTACAAAGTCTCATCTGAGACAAAGCAAGTCCCTTTTGCCTATGAGCCTATAAAATTTTTTTAAGAAGTTAGTTACTTTCTAAATACAATGAGGGTACAGGTACAGGCATTGGGTAAATTTTCCTGTTCCAAATGGGAGAAATTGGCCAAAACAAAAAGACCACAGGCCCCATGCAAGTATGAAATCCAGCAGGGCAGCCATTAAATCGTAAAGCCCCCAAATAGTTTCCTTTGAGTCCGTGTCTCATATCCAGTTCACACTGATGCAAGAGGTTGGCTCTTAAAGCCTTGAGCAGCTCTGCCTCTGTGGTGCTGCAAGATACAGGCCCCATAGCTGCTTTCACAGGATGGCATTGAATGTCTGCTGCTTTTCCAGGTGCACAGTGCAAGCTGTCAGTGGAACTATCACTCTGGGGTCTGAAGGATGGTGGCCCTCTTCTCACAGCTCCACTAGGCAGTGCTCCAGTGGGGACTCTGTGTGGGGGCTCCAACTCAACATTTCCCCTCTGCATTGCCCTTGGAAGCTGGTTCTCCTCATGGAGAACCTCCATGAGGGCTCCTCTCCTGCCACAGACTTCTGCCTGGACATCCAGGTGTTTTCATACATCCTCTGAAGTCTATGAAGACGCTCACAAAGCTGAACTTTTGTCTTCTGTGCACCCACAGGCCCAACACCGCATGGAAGCTGCCAAGGCTTGGGGCTTGCACCCTCTGAAGCAATGGCCTGAGCTGTACCTTGGCCCCCTTTTATCCATGCCTGGAGCTGGAGTGGCTGGAATGCAGGGTGTATGTTTCAAGGCTCCACAGAGCAGCAAAACCTTGGTCTTAGCCCATGAAACCATTATTCCCTCCTAGGCCTCCAGGCCTGTGATGGGAGGTGCTGCCATGAAGATTTCTGAAATGCCCTGGAGACCTTTTCCCCTTTGTCTTGGCTATTAACATCCAGTTCCTCATTATTTATGTAAATTTCTCCAGCTGGCCTGAATTTCTTCACAGAAAGTTGGTTTTTCTTTTCTACCACATGGTCAGGCTGCAAATTTTCCAAGCTTTTACAGTCTGCTTCCCTTTTAAATGTAAGTTCCAGTTTCAAACCATCTCCTTGTGAGTGCATATGACTGTATCCATTCAGAAAAAGCCAGGTCACATATTGAATGCTTCACTGCTTAGAAATTTTCTCTGCCAGATACTCTAAATTATCTCTCTCAAGTTCAAAGTTTCATAGATCTTTAGGGCTGGATCAAAATGCCATGAATCTCTTTGCTAAAACATAGCAAGAGTGACCTTTGCTCCAGTTCCCAATAAGTTCCTCATTTCCATCTGAGCCCACTCAGCCTGGGCTTCCTTGTCCATAACACTATCAGCATTTTAGTCAAAACTACTCAACAAGTCTCTAGGAAGTTTCAAACTTTCCCACATCTTCCTCTCTTCTTCTGAGTCCTCTAAATTCTTTCTACTTCTCCTCGTTACCCAGTTCCAAAGTCATTTCCACGTTTTCAGCTATCTTTATAGCAGTGTCCCGCTCTGCCAGTACCACTCTCCTACATTAGTCCATTTTTACACTGCTATAAAGAACTACCTGAGACTGGGTAATTTATGAAGAAGAGAGGTTTAATTGACTCATAGTTCTGCATGACTGTGGAGGGCTCAGAAAACTAACAATCATGATGGAAGTTGAAGGGGAAGCAAGGACCTTCCTCATGTGGTGACAGAAGAGAGAGAGAGCGAGCTGGGGGAAACTGCCAAAAGCTTTTAAACCATCAGATCTCATGAGATCTCACTCATTATCATGAGAACAGCATGGGGAAACTACCCTCATGATACAGACACTTCCCACTAGGTCACTCCCTCAAACTGTGGGGATTGCAATTCAAGATGAGATTTCAGTGAGGACATACAGCCAAACCATATCACAGGGGATATCATTATAGACGCTGCTGGCATGAAATGAATAATAAGGGCATACTATAAATAGTTCTACACATATTAATTTGACTAATTAGATAGAAGGAACTTGTTCCTTGAAGAGCATAAACAATAACTAATCCAATATGAAATAGGTAATTTGAATAGCCCTATAAATATAAGTTAGAAATTTCCAGTTCCACATGATTTGACTAGAGAATTCTATAAAATGTTCAAAGATGAATTAACATTCTACACAGTCTCTTTCTAAAATGTAAGAAAAAGGAACCCAATTCATTTTATTCTGATACCAAAACCAAAAGTATTACCAAAAAAGAAACTACGGAATAATGTCCTTCATGAACATAGCAAATATGTTTAACAAAATATTAGAAAATATGTCAAGAGTTTAAAAATTAGTTTAAAAAATAATTATACACCACCAACAAGTGTGGTTCATTCTAGGGATGTGAGGCTGGTTCAATGTTTGACAATTTTACCATATTAATGGACTAAAGATGAAATTTAGGAGTATCATACCAATTGATGCAGAAAGAGCATTTGACAAAATTCAGTATTATTCATGATTTTAAAGAACCCAGAAAACTAAAAATAAAGGGAATTTCCTCAGCTTGATAATTTGCATTTATATAAAGCTTATGGCATCATAATTAGTGATGAAAGACTGAATTTATCTTCCAAAATATTTATGTAAATATTTAGTAATAAGAAGGGATGAAAATAAAGAATAATAAAAACAATAAAATTAACTTAAATGGAAATGAGGAATTACTAAGTAAAAGGTAAAATATGACTGGCCTTATGAGTTCCATTAAGAGAAATTACAGCAATCTAGAAAAAGATAAAATTGTATTCCTACATTATTTTGTTCACCCAAATTACTTCCAGATGCATAAAGTATTTAAAGATAATCATGAAAATTATACAAGTACCAAAATTAACATGGGGATAAAAAAATTATTTTGTATGGCTGTGACAAAAACTCATAACCCATTTTTTAGAAAAGAAACCCATAGTCTTTTTGACTTAAAGAAAATAAAAAATTTCTTAAAGGTATAAAACACACACAAAAAAAATGTATAAATAAGCTGGATGAAGAAAGACTAACAAAGCACACTAATTTTCTTGTATTTCTTTTACTTTTCTCTTTTTTAAGCTACACTGCTGGAACGGGAGATTAAGCTTTAAGATCTGTGGGGGGTTTTTGTTGTTGTTTTCATTTTTTTGAAACAGGGTGTCATTCTATTACCCAGGGTGGAATGAAGGGACCCTATCATATCTAACTGCAACCTCTCACTCCTGGGCCCAAGTGATCCTATCACCTCAGGCTGCTGAGCAGCTGGGACTACATGCATGTACCACCATGCTCAGCTAATTTTTTTATTTCTCATGAAGACAGAGTCTCACTATATTTCCCAGGCTGATCTCAAGTCCTGGGCTCAAGTGATCTTCCTACCTCGGCCTTACAAAGTGCTGAGATTACAAGTGTGAGCCACTGTATCTGGACTAATTTTCTTAATAAACAAAGAGATTTATTTCATATATCAATAAGAAGAGGCTCTACAACACCCAATGGATCTTATAAAAGATCACAAGCATCATTTATAGTGTGACAAATCCAAATTTAAGTTGCACTTTGTACCATCTTCACCTATCAGATTATCATGGCATGCCATATTAGCTAAAGATTGACAAATGGGCACATTAATAATCCCTCGTAAATTGGAAAATCTGTAGGGAAATTTGACAGTGTTAATTACTACTTAAAAAGCACATATTTTATTTGAGGAACTTACTCTACAGTTATTATATTATGATATTATCCTATATTATATAAGAGCAAAGATTTACATAAGGATATTCATTACAGCATTGTTTGTAGTAGCAAATTATTTTAAACAATCTGGAATGCCAAAATAAATTTTGTAAAGTACAATAAATTCCTATGTAGCTGTTAAAAAATAATAAGACATATATGTACTAATGTACTAATTTGGAAAACTTAAGATATTGAAAGATAATACTTTGTGTACTAATTTATGTACTATACTAATTTTATGTACATGTACTAATTTAGTACATTGCTAATCTATTTACTAATTTGGAAAAATCTTGGGAAATTTTATGTAAAATAAAGCAACATTTACAATATTATTTATTATATATTATATATATATACACACACACATACATACACATTAACCTTTGGGTAGAAAAGCATTAAGGAATACAGGAGATAGATATACTATGCCTTACTAGCCATAGGATATTTCTGGATATATCCAGCCATTTATCCACTTAATTCAAAAAATATTTATTGAATGACAATGCCTGTTTTAAGCACATAAAGTGTATGGTTAAAATACAGACTATCCAAGTGCTCATGCAACTTACTTTCTAGTGAGAGCGATAATGAACAATAAATATAAATAATAAGGAAATTCATAAATTTATATATGTTATTTATATCCCTCTAACATACATATATTCTTATCCTTAAAGGGTGTTGAAGTCTGAGCAAGACTTGAGACTCTGAGCTTCATTTTCTTAAGAGTAACGTGTGTGTCTGCGTGCGTGTGTGTGTGTGTGTGTGCTCCAGAGGGAGTAAAATCTGTGGTAAGAGAAAAAAGAACATGAAATAGGGCTGGAGAGCGCAGGATGGGTTGAAAATTTAGAGTACTCGGCGAGTTTTATTGAAAGAAGTGAAATCTATGATACAGAAAATAGCTGGTAATGATGATGTTTTTGATGATGTTTTTAAGAAGGGAACTGAGAATACTGGAACACAGGAATGGAATACTTTTTTTGATAATATGTCTTTGTATATTGTTTGAAATAATTAACGTGATTATATAAAGTTTAAAAAGGCCATAAAGTCATTTACACAATTCTGCGTCAATATTGTCATAAGACAGACCTGTGGAAAGAAATATTTTGAAGTTCTTCTCACTTTTCCAGTTATGGTTTTTTTTTTTCCCAATTATGTGTTAAGTCTTATCTTGGCTTAGTAGAAGTCCTGTATTTTCACAGATTCATTGATTTCATCAAGCCATTTCAACGTATAGGCTGTTAGATGAATGGGTCTCCTGGCTGACAAGGACAGGGTTGTTTTAGGAGGGTAGAAGGGAAACAGACAAAAGTTTATTTTAATAAGACCTGATATTGATGCTGCTTAATTTGCCCTACAGGCAAAAGGTAAAATGGATTTAATTCAAGGTAGTCTATTACACATGTAATGATGATTCAACCATTAATTGTACAAATATAACTGTTATTTAAGTAACAAAATCAAAACTTTTTTTTTTCATTTGATACCGGAATTCAGTGCAGCTAGTCACTCAAATAAAAGCAATAAAGAAAGTATCATGCATTTGAATTCCTGTACCTGTTCTGCTATGTATTGACCAATGCCTCTGGTCAAGTTAAAAAAAAAAAGCCTCTCTAACTTTTTTTTTTTTCTGCTTGCTGGAATATAAAAATGTCTCTGTTTCTCCTGCTAGCTGGAATTTAAAAAATTACTCTAAGGTTGCTTCTGCTAGTTGGAATAGAAATAATTTGATTGGAAGTCAGATATTCTAGATTTGAATATTGTTCTTATCCTTACAGGGTGTCTAAGTTTGAGCAAGACTTTAGACTCAGAGCTTCAATTTTCTCAAGAGTAAAATAAGAATACTGCTACCCACATCACAGGGGTATTTTTTAGTATTAAATGAGATAATCCATGTGGAAAATATTATTATGTAAAAATACTATAAACTGCAGGTCATAAAATGGCAGGCTGCTGGCCAAATGTAGCCACAAATATGTTTGAATTGGCTGTCATAGTTTTGGCTTTTAGCAGTACTGTAAAACAATTTTAATTAGTCGTCAACTTTCAAAGATTTGTTAATTTCACATAAAATATGGATTTTTGAGTTTTCCTTAAAAACTCATATTAGCTAGCAATATTGGGTTTGCATTCTTCATATCTGAAGCAGCAAAATGCAAGTCCAATTCTCACCTTGGAGGGGCTCACCATCAGTTGCACTTCCCATTATTCAGTTATCTTCCTGATACTGAAGAAAAAGAGGCTCAGTTTTCCTTGTCTGGTTAGTTTCATTCACTTGTGCGGTTTTGTTTGTTTGTTTGTTTTGTTTGTTTGTTTTTTGAGACAGACTCTCTGTAGCCAGGCTGGAGTGCAATGGCACCATCTTGGCTCACTGCAACCTCCACCTCCCGGGTTCAAGCGATTCTTCTGCCTCAGCCTCCAAAATAGCTGGGACTACAGGCACATGCAACCACACCCAGCTAATTTTTGTATTTTTAGTAGAGATGGGGCCTCACCTGTTGGCCTGGGTGGTCTTGATCTCTTGACCTCGTGATCCACCTGCCCCAGCCTCCCAAAGTGCTGGGAGTACAGGCGTGAGCCACCACGCCCGGGCCACTTGTGTCTTAATTCCTCGTAGTGCATTTTAGTTTGTGTCACCAGCCTCTGTAAGTTGAAATACTTTTACCATTTTAGTAACTTGAAAACAAACTGCTCATTTTTCTTCTTTATCAGTTAGAAGACTAAATATATAAAATCGTTTCCCTAGCCATCTGGGATGGACTGCTATTTCTTCACAAGGGTCTCTGCAGTTCCCAATATAACAAACACACAGTATTAATCAATATTTATGAAGTGAATGAAAAAAATGAATGAATGAATGAATGAATGAATGAAAGTGATGTATTTGCTACCTTACAGATAACATGTGAGTAGTTCTTTGTTTTAATTTTAACATTTCTTATGCTTTTGCTATCTAGATAGGTTACTGTATCTGAAGTAGAGAAAAATGTTGTTTTTCCAGCAGGGCACGATGACTCATGCCTGTAATCCCAGCACTTTGGAAGGGCAAGGTGGGCGGATCACCTGAGGTCAGGAGTTTGAGATCAGCAAGGCGAAACACTGTCTCTACTAAGAATACAAAAATTAGCCAGGTGTGGTGGCGTGTACCGGTAATCCCAGCTACTCAGGAGGCTGAGGCAGGAGAATTGCTTGAACCTGGGAGGCAGAGGTTGCAGTGAGCCAAGATCACACCACTGCACTCCAACCTAGGTGACAGAGCAAGACTCTGTCAAAAAAAAAAAAAAAAAAAAAAAGGAAGGAAGTTGTTTTTATTCTTTTATTTTATTTATTTTTATTATTTTATTTATTTATATTTATTTATTTATTTATTTATTTATTTATTTATTTATTTATTTTATTTTTGAGATGGAGTCTTGCTCTGTCGCCCAGGCTGGAGTGCAGTGGCACGATCTTGGCTCACTGCAAACTCCGCCTCCTGGGTTCACGCCATTCTCCTGCTTCAACCTCCCCAGTAGCTGGGACAACAGGCGCCCTCCACCACGCCCAGCTAATTTTTTGTATTTTTAGTAGAGACGGGGTTTCACCATGTTAGCCAGGATGGTCTCGATTTCCTGACCTCGTGATACGCCTCCCAAAGTTCTGGGACTATAGGCGTGAGCCACGGCACCCGGCCTTATTATTTTATTTTTTAAAAGTTTTATTATAGGTAGTCCCCATATAAGATATGGCTTCAATTATTATCAGCTAAAATGTACTTGCAAAAATGGTGGCCTTTACAATTCTGCAGATGGAAGTTCTATCTGTGGCCTTGGGTGGACAGGAAATTATTGTGAAAAAAGCAAGTTGATTCACTGCCTTTTTTCCCTCAATAAAGATTTACTTTAGGCCGGACGCAGTGGCTCACACCTGTAATCCCAGCGCTTTGGGAGGCCGAGGCGGGCGGATCACGAGGTCAAGAGATCCAGACCATCCTGGTCAACATGGTGAAACCCCGTCTCTACTAAAAATACAAAAATTAGCCAGGCGTTGTGGCAGGCGCCTAGAGTCCCAGCTATTCTGGAGACTGAGACAGGAGAATTGCTTGAATCCTGGAGGCAGAGGCTGCAGTGAGCTGAGTTGAGCCACTGCACTCGAGCCAGGCAACAGAGCAAGACTCTGTCTCAAAAAAATAAATAAATAAATAAAATAAAAAAAATAAAAAAGATCTGCTTTTGAGAATACTGTCTTTGGTTGATAAAATACAGCAGAAGCTTCTGAAGAAGCTATTTTCCAGTAAGCTAATTCAAATTGTTTATAACTATAATTGAATTTCCAATAAAATTGTTATGTAAATATGATTGATATATTCCCTTGTTACTGAAATATCACATGAAAACTCCTAAATTCCTTAAGTAACTGAAGTAGTATTAATGTGAAAGAGCTCCTCTGAGACCTAAATTTAACTCCCCTACCAGCCACTTTTTAAACCCAAAGGCTTTGTGGACACTGAATCTACTAAGTCTTGAGTTTCTAGGCATGAAGCTGAAGAATCTCCAACGCCCCTGAGGCTTTGAGGCAGGTAAGGTGGAGGATACAGGGCTCTGGGAGAAGCCAGATCACCCGAGTAAGAGTAGGCACAGCTACAAGGAGGGAAGAGGGCTTCCTAAAAGTTTCCAAAATTTATTTCATCAGGAAAAATTTGATTAGTACAGTGGTCCCCCTTTGCCTGTGGTTTACCTGTGGTACAGTACAATAAGATTTTTGTAAGATTGGCAAAACTCTAATTAAGTATATTAATGTAATTTTCTATTTTATTAGTTATTGTGAATGCCTTATTGTGCCTAATTTATGAATTAAACTTTATTATTGCTATGTATGTATAGTGGAAACATAGTGTATATAGGGTTCAATACTATCTGAGCTTTCAGACATCCACTGGGAGTCTTGGAATGTATTCTCCATGGATGGGGGGACCTGCTATACCACTATATATACATTTTTATTTATAAATGACATTCTTGCACTTCTTGACTAATAAGTATATTATAAAATGTAGATAAATGTTTAAAGTGATAAAAATGGATAAAATGAATATTGATAGTTGTTCTAATGTTTGTTTTCCTGAACCACAATTTATTATTTTGTACAACACTGGAAAGCATGTGCTTTATTTAGAGCACATTATTGTAGGAGACACTGTATTTTGGCAGATTACAGAGCAAAGGTTCTGGCAAAGTGTGGTGAGAACTTTGTGCTGGAGGCCTAAACTTGAGGCACTCAGAGTAGAAAAAAATTCACAGTGTACGTTTACCTAGATGGTTGCAACTACGGGTGGTGTGATTCTTTAGACCTGGTGACAATGAGTGTGATTATCTACCATCTGTCACTACTAATTCAACTGTCATGAAAGAAATTCAGCAACATGGTGCAGAAGAAACCACATTGCAATGGGCATGGATAAACATGAATCCTACCCCTGGCTCTGCTAACACCATGTGGTCTGCCTTTGGGCAGTTCACATCCTCATTGTGATTTAATTATCCCATCTGAATATGAGGGTACTGAGCTGAATAATACCTGACAGTCCTTCCAAATCTAAGATTCAAGGCCATTTTTCATGGGATTTTGACAAGATGGATATCCTCCCTAATTCATGGGAGATGGCCCTTACCAGTTTTGTGATTTGAGATTAAAACATCAACTTTTTAAAAACAGACAGAACTATCATGTCCATGCTCTTTTTGATTGTAAATTGAGTAATTTTCTGGCATTTAGTATGTGGGATATTTTTACCATTGATTCTATCATTTAAACTTTTTATTATGTAACATTTCAAACACATACAAGAGTTAAGAGAATGATATAATGGTATAATGAATCTCCATAGATCTGTCATTCACCTTCAACAATTATCAATTTATGATTAATCTTATGTCATCTATACTTTCACCCAATCCCTCACTCTGTACCTCTATGGTTTTATTTAGAAGCAGATCATGGTCATAATATTGATAAGTATTAGTAGTATTCTTTTAAAAATATACCCACAATACTTCACCATATCTAATCATTTAAAAAACTTTTAATTTTAATTATCTTATCGTTTAATCTAAACAGAACCAATCAAAATATGTCTTTAATAAAAGTATAGGATTTTCTTTTTAATGAAGATTTTAATCCTCTGCAAATCTAGAGAATAATATATGAATCCTAATGTACCTGTCACCCAGTCACAATAATTAGAAACTCATGGCTAGTTCTGTTCCTTTCTCCTAATTATTTTGAAACAAATCCTAAGCATCGTTTCATTTTATCCAAACATTCTCATAGTATATATCTTTAAAAGATAAGAATTTGTTTTTTAAATGTAACTATGATACAATTTTCATATCAAAAATACTAATTTCTTTTTATAGTCAAATAGTCTTCAAGCATTATGATTTTTTAATACATTTATTGACTCAAGATTCAAATACTACCTCTAAAATTCAGTCCTTGATATAAGTTTCTTTAATATCTTTTAACAATTAGAAGTTCCTTCTTTTTCTTTCTCCCCCTTGTAAGATACATGTTGAAAAAATTAGGTTGCTGCTGTTGTCAAGTTTCTCATTTTGCCCTTTGTGTATTTTGGTATTATAATCACACGTTTCTCTATCTTCTGCCTTCCCTGGGTAGATGAAGTCTTGATCAGATTCAGGCTTGATATATTGATGAGAACACTTCATGGGTGATGTGTCTTCCACAATAAGGCCCATGTCAGGCTTGCCTATCCTTTTGTTATACCAGCAGTCAATGATCATTATTGCCCTGCTCCATGAATTCATTAAAGCTTACAGAAGATTGATATTCTAAGTCCATAAATTTTTCTTTACTTATTAGTTAGAATAGGTCTATGTAGAGAAGTTTTCTCTGATCACATATTTGGTTATTTTGAGGCATGGTTCACATGAAAAAGGCAAGATAAATGCTTTCTACTTTCCACTTATTTATCAATTTACAAGATAGTTGATTTACTAGTATCCTTCCAAGATGAACAAAAACTACATTTTGGCAGCACTATTATGAAATCATGGAGGTCAAACATGTTGATACACTTAAATTCATACAGTTAGTATACTTACTGATGTCACACTTTTCTATCATTGGACAGACGGAGCCTCTTACAATTGGCTCTTGAGTTCCAATTGCACAACCCCAGTAATATGATCCATTCCTTGTTATCTGAGATAACTAGGTGCTTGTTCTATGCTTAATTCTACATATGCATTTCCAAATCTGAAATAATCCACTTCTTCCAAAGTGCTCTGGTTTCTTTTAGTTGGAAACGGTGTATAGAAACCAAAATTTGGCTGTGCTCACTGCAACTGGGATAGTAATTTTTTTCTAAGACTTTCTCTGAACAGAGCTATGAAATGCCTTTTTATTACATATCAACTATATAATGAGTTCATACAAATGCAGTTCAAACTGAGGACCACAGCAATTTTACATACCCTCTTTGTTCTTACATATGCATTTTCTTTCTCTCATTTTAAAATTCTTGATTCTGAACAACATCAATATAATTTCTCATTTGCTTTATTCCATAGTACAGTCAAATCTCAAAATAGCAACACTACTAACATCAGTATAATTCTGAAAATTAGTTTAAATATTAACTATCTCAATTAAATATAAAACTATTTTAAATAATTTAAAAAGTAATTTTGGTTTAATTAATTTTAAGTTGATCAGTTTAATAATTTAATTAAATTTACTATTTAAATATTTAAATCATTAATACATATTTTAAATATTTAAATTTTTTGTAGTTTTTTTCTTACACTTTCCACTAGACACATGTTGTCCAATTACTGTGTTTTGAAGTTATTTGAAACAGTTCTTTGCTACATAGTTTTGCCACCAATTCAATCATAGTTAGGTTCACTTCATTGATTTTAATTATTATTTACAGTAACATAAAATATTTAAATATCTGAAAAATGTTATAATCAGAGAAGTCTAGCTTCTTTCTTGCTGTTTCCATTCTATTCCCTGCTCCCAAATATAAATGGCCTTTTAAAAAAAAGTTTGTATGGCATACTATTCAATTTTTTAATGTAAGAAAATAGACATATGTATTCCTATCTCCCTTTCTTATAATTTGATAACATGCAATTTTCCACTTTGCCTTGTTAAATGCTCTTTATTTTGAAATAATTATAGAGTCACAAGAAGTTACAAAAGTAGGAGTCCCTTGTATCTGTCACCTATCTTCTTCGAACAGTGGTATATTATATAACTATGGTACAATATTAAAACCAAGAAATTGATATTGGTACATTACTGTTAACTAGACTACAGAACTAATATAGTTTTTACTTACATTCATCTGTATGTGCATATCTCTGTGTGTGTGTGTGTGTGTGTAGTTCTATGCAGTTGTATAGATTTGTGTAATTACCACCAAAATCAAGATATAGAATAGTTCTATTTCCACAAAAACTACTTCATACTGTCTCTTCATTATATATTTGCATCCACCCCCATTTCATCCCCAAATCCACTTCTGGCAGTAACTAATACGATGTTATCTTTATAGTTTTATAATTTCAAGGATATTATGGAACATAAACATGTATCCAAGAGATTGCTCTATAATAGTACGTGAAGCTATTTTTCACTCCCTTTCATAGCTGAATGGTGCTTCACTGTGAATGCAGCATAATTTATTCAACCAGTCTCCTAATAACAGATATTTAGGTTGTTTCTAAGCTTTTGGTATTATAAATTTTGTATCAATATACAAAATTTTTTGTGTGCATATATTGTTTAATATTTTTGCCAATTCTTCTCTAGCAATATCAGTGAGTTCTGCATCTTTGGGTAAATTAAAATGTAATTCTGTGACGTACAAGAAGTTCTTCTCCGTTGTGGAGTTGTATCATTTTGCATTGTCATAAGCAATATATGAAATGTCTGTTCTCACAGCATCATCCAAAGATTATGTTGTGCCTACTTTCTCTCAGGGAGAACTACCATATTTATATTAACTCTCCAAGAACAAACATGGTGCATTTTTGCATTTGTTTAAACATTTTGTTTCCTATTAAATAAGATATTGGGCTGGGCCAGTGGCTCATGCCTGCAATCCCAGCACTTTGGAAGGCTAAAGTTGGAAAATCACTTGAGCCCAAGAGTTTGAGGCAAGCCTGGGCAACATAGGGAGACCCCATGTCTACAAACCCTTTTTTTGAAAAAATAGCCAGGCATGGTGGCACATGCCTGTTCTCCTGGCTACTTGGGAGTCTGCGGTGGTAGGATCGCTTGAGTACAGGAAGTCAAGGCTGCAGTAAGGTATGCCACTGCATGTCAGCCTGGGTGACAGAGCAAGACCCTGTCTCAAAAAAAAAAAAAAAAGATGTTAGCTTTTAATATTCATATTAATATATAGCTATTAATTTTCTAATTTATTCAATATTTTTATACCAAATTTATAGTGACTCTCTTGCAAATGTCTTTTCTTTACCTACACAATTAGTGATAAGATTCTCTCTTTAGGCTGATAAATATCATGTGTTGTATTAATGAACTTTATTATAATGAATGACTTTACATCTAGGAATAAATACTACTTTGCTGTGATTTATACTCTGTAATGTGCTGTTAGATCCTGTATACTTACATTTTTTTATGATTTTGACATTGATATTCATGAGTGAAACTGAGCTTTAGTTTTTAATGTAACTTTTGTCAGATTTTGAAATTCATGTTATATGCACTCAGCTCAATGTAGTTGAGATTTTCCTTTCTTATAATGCTCTGTAACAGTGTAAGTAGTAAGGTGATGATCTGATTGGTAAAGCTTTATAAAATTTTTCTGTGAACCTGAAACTGCTGGGTTTTGTTGTTTTCGTTTGTTTGTTTGTTTGTTCTTTTAATGCAGGGGCTATTTTACTATTTTCTATATTGTTTTTCTAACTGAATTGCCTTGTCTAGATTTTCTGCCTCAAATTGGGATAATATTGGCAAGTTATTTTCTATAACATTTTTCATTTCGTTCAGTTTTTTAAATTTATTCATATTATAATTTTTATATTTATCTCATTTGATGGTCATTCCCTCCACCTTAAAATATCTTTGTCATATATTTGCATTTTATCAATTTTATCTTGCTTGGGTTAGCTAATTTTTTTTTTTTTTTTTGAGATAGAGTTTTGTTTTTGTTGCCCAGGCTGGAGTGCAATGGCACAATCTCAGCTCACTGCAACCTCCACCTCCTGGGTTCAAGCGATTCTCCTGCCTCAGCCTCCCGAGTAGCTGGGATTACAGACACCTGCTACCGTGCCTAGCTAATTTTTGTATTTTTAGTAGAGATGGTGTTTCACTATATGGGCCAGGCTGGTCTCGAACTCCTGACCTCAGTCCATCCACCTGTCTCGGCATCCCAAAGTATTGGAGATAAAGATAAGGAAAATGGAGGAATCAAAGATGGCTCCAAAATTCCAAGCCAGGGAGGGAACTTGGAAGAATGATAGTATTATTTAGCAAAATGGAGACATCAAGTGTGGCAACCTTTATTATCTCGTTTGTTGTTGTTGTTGTTGTTGTTTTGAGATGGAGTTTTGCTCTTGTTGCCCAGGCTGAAGTGCAATGGCGCGATCTCGGCTCCTGCCCCTGCCCAGGTTCAAGTGATTCTCCTGCCTCAGCCTCCCGAGTAGCTGGGATTACAGACAGGCGCCCCCACGCCTGGCTGATTTTGTGTTTTTAGTAGGGATGCAGTTTCTCCATGTTTGCCGGGCTGGTCTCAAACTCCCAGCCTCAGGTGATCCGCCTGCCTCGGCCTCCCAAAGTGCTGGGATTACAGGTGTGAGCCACGGCATATCTCAGTTTTATATATAAAGTAAGGGAGATAAAGGAAATCTGATATTGCTAAGTATTCTCGATAAAAATTGATTAATAGGAACAAACAGAAGAAAACTATGCACGGATCTCTCTTAATTTTAAGCATTGTATGAGGTCAGTAAATGAAAGAATATATAGTATACAATTCATTCCTTTATCTTCTTTCAGTTTTACTTCTTTTTTCTGCTCCTTGAATGTCAGTGCTTCCTAATGATAAATCTGTCGTGGGTAACTTCATGCATACTGGAGAAGTATCATCCACATCAAGCCTAGTCAAATTCAACTCTACGTATCTGTTAAGAGGGCAGAGGGGGATCAGAGAGAGAAAGCGAGAAGAGAGAAAAACAAAGGCAAAAGGAGATAATAAATAAAAGGTGAGGAAATTGTATTCCATGGGTGAGTGGTAAGCATAGCCCCAGAGAAAATTCAAGAAAAGAAATGGAAATCCTTTGTCCACAGTCAAGCTCTCCCACACCTCTTCAGAATGAGCATCTCCCCAGGCAGATGACAATTTTAGCTTTCAAATAAGGGTATTTGCTTAGACTACATGATTTCTAAATACAAACCAATGACTTCTTCTGATGTTCAGCCAGAAGAATATTGATATTCTCCAGTCTTGGAGGTTTTAAGTCCTCCATATTGGACTTACTAAGAGACAATTCTGTATTGTACTTGATTGGCCACCTAAGGAAATGTTTCAAAGACTAAATTTTACAGACTTTTAACACCTAACTTCCTTGTAAGATATTTACCTACCGTATATGCATCATATTCTTTTGCCCTCTTTCTTCCTTCTTCTCTTCCTCCTTCCTTTCTCTCACACCCATCTCTCATACCCATCATTTACTCCCAGGACTTCAAATATCAAAATGATCAAATATCAAAATATCAGGACTTCAAATATCAAAAGAAATGAGAGAAAGATCATCTCTCTCACACCCATCATTTACTCCCAGGGCTTCAAATACCAAAAACTATATGATATCACCTTCCACAGATACTCTTATTTATTTAAATAATTTAACTTAAAAATCATTCTCACTAAATTTAGCCTGGATTTGAACACATTGCTTCTTTATGTCTTTAAGGTATTGAAGGATTTTTTTTATTTTTTATTTATTTGTTTTTTTGAGATGGAGTCTCACTCTGTCACCTATCACCTAGGCTGGAGTGGCACAATCTCGGCTCACTGCAACCTCTACCTCTCAGGTTCAAACGATTCTCATGCCTCAGCCTCCTGAGTAGGGATTACAGACATGCATCACCATGCCTGGCTAATTTTTATATTTTTGGTAGAGACGGGGTTTCACCATGTTGGTCAGGCTAGTCTCGAACTCCTGACCCCGTGAACCACCCGCCTTGGCCTCCCAAAGTCCTGGGATTACAGGCGTGAGCCACCGCGCCCAGCCAGTATTGAAGGATTTTAGGAAAGGCTTTGACCAAATGTTTATGTGCACATCATAAGACATAAGCATGATCTACTTAAAGCTATTTCAATTTCCTCATTCATTTTTCTAGACTAGTTATAGAGACCATATATTCACTGTATATTCACTTATTTGTATGACCAAATTATCGTCAATATGCTTCTCTGTATAATTTTTTCTTTCTTTCCAATTCTCTCATCTCTGTATTTGGTATTGGGAAACAAATGAATTGAACATATTCTAGTTTTCCTTTTATTTACTTTTAAAGTAAATAAAATTTTAATTTTCCTTTTATTTACTTTTAAAGTAATAGCATTTTGACATTTCCATTTCCTAGTGTGCCCTCCTGGATTTTATGGCTTGAATTATGCTCACATCTATGACTGCAAAAAATGGAGCTAGTTGTGATGCAGCAAGGGAACAGTGCATTTGCCCAGCAGGTGTCCACAGCAACCGATGTGAAGAAGGTATTGCCAGAGCATTTTTAAGGAAATAAATGTGAGAATTCTGTGTAACTGTGAGATCTTCTCATCTGGTCACAAACGTGTAATGAAACTGAAAATACGCAACAATTACTTAACCATTCAACTTGCACATTAAAGTGGTAGGAATTCACTCAATGGCCAATATAATGAGTCCTTCTGATTTTGTGGCCGATTGGTCAAAATTTTAGTTTTCTTTATATAAAGTTGTGAGATATTTCAAAACACCACTAAAAATGATAGTCTTTGATGGACAAGGATTCTACCTCTGAATGAGAATAAATATTTCATTAAATGCTTTTAACAAATGTGACCTATGTATTGGGTTCAATGGCATTGAAAGAGATACAAGGAATTTATGAAAATATTTAAAGATGTGAATTAGGCATTTACCACTAGAAAGTAATCATAGCCATGAGTGGAGATAAAGATGTAAAGGTGAGAATTTGGGCTACTCAGTTTGAAATAAAATATTATAAAGCCCTAAAAGCCACAAACTCAGTAAACAACACAAAGTCCTGTTTTGGCCTATATTATGTACAGTCTTGTGCATATAGTTACAACAATCACGACTATTATAATTATAGTATGATGATAATGGTAGTCAAAGTTATTGTCTGTGGCCTTTAAAAAGGATCTGTATATTAGTCTCATACTACGTTCCCAGATGTCACTATAAAGAAAAATATCAATATTTTTCTGGCTGCAGTGGCACAATCATAAATAAGACATAAAGAAGCAATGTGTTCAAATCCAGGCTAAATTTAGTGAGAATGATTTTTAAATTAAATTATGTAAATAAATAAGAGGGTATCTGTGGAAGGTGATATCATATAGTTTTTTATATTTGAATCCTGGGAGTAAATGACAAACATGGGTCTGAGACCAAGGAAGGAGGAAGAGAAGAAGGAAGAAAGAGTGTGAAAGAATATGATGCATATATGGTAGGTAAATATCTTACAAGGAAGTTAGGTTTTAAAGTCTAAAATTTAATCTTTGAAACATTTCCTTAGGTGGCCAATCAAGTGTAATACAGAATTGTCTCTTAGTAAGTCCAATACGGAGGACTTAAACCTCTTGGAGATTTTACCTCCAAGACTGGAGAAGATCAATATTTTTCTGGCTGCACATCAGAAGAAGTCATTGGTTATAAATTAAAATCAGATTCTGGAGTACTCAGGAGAGATACTGACTCACAAATCTTTTTGTACATCCTTCATTATTCATGTATTATTTAGTGATTCAATAAAATGTCACCCATTATGTATCTGTGGTAGCAATAAGATAACAAATTCTAACCTGACTCTGGTATACTACCACATGACAAGTAGCAGGCCCTGTGTTAAATTCTGGAAATATAGTGGAAAACATAGAGTTTATTGTCTTCTAGAGAAATGAATAATAAAAACACTTTAAGGGGAAATATTAAAGGTAAAACAATAGGCTTGTAGACTTGGTTCCCTTCCTAAAGCTCCTACCTTCAAAAATTTTATTTGCATTCTAAAGATATATACTAGTGTTAAAGTAAATCAACTTTAAGACTTGCAAGTCAAATCAGTTATAGAATGGACCTTCATTCTGACATTCCAAAACGTTTCTCTCTTCTTTTTACCAGCAAATTCCAGTATCATCCCACTTTACTATTTGGAACTCAATCTTGAGAAAATTTTATATCTAATTTTAATTAAGATGCATTAATGAAAGTGCAAGGTGTTAATTTTTCATCATTTCTCCTTTTTTGGTCAGTGTTCACCTGCCATGTTTGGAGATGATTGCCATCAACTTTGTGACTGTGAAGGAGAAAACTTCTGCCACCCAAAAACTGAAAAATGCCTCTGCCCCCCTGGGAGAACTGAGTCAGATGTGATGCTGGTAAGACCCAAAGCACCTAAGGACTCCCCCCTGACCCATGGTTATAAGATATCTGTAGACATTTTCCTACTAGAAGTGGTACTCTATTAAAGAGCATTGCCCAGAATTGCTTGATACTTTGCCCTTAGTATGATGAGCAGGATTTGTAACTGTTACATCACAGGCAGCTCAAACAACACTATAGCTGTCGGAGGACACGTGGTAACATGGTAAGTATTTAAAGGGACACAGTTAAATGCCCCATCACAAAGGCGATTCATAGAAATCACTAGAATTAAGGCAATTAAGGTGTGGTCCCTCCAGATGGTATTCTTTGGACCTAAGCTTCAGGCTACTCTTTGGGAATTGAAATGCATATTTCATTTTTCTTTTGACTCAGAGAAAGAATGACCTAAAATATAAAGTTCTAATTCTTCAGGGACTGTCTTAAGAAGAAGAAAGAGTAGATTGAGTAATTTTGAACTAATCACTTGCTACTAGATTTAATGGATGATTATCAGACGAAAAGTTTTATATAATTCACAATAGACCTGAAGGACTGACCCTGCCACAGATATTTCCCAAAATAGAGGGTTTAATCTCAGAATTTACTTTTCTCATCTGCAAAAGAGAAGAGTTGAAGCTTCATTTCTAAAAGAAGGGTTATTTCTAAATAAAGTCATGGCCTACACAGATGCCCTACAAGGTCTTTTATTTTCATTTTTATTTTCAATTAAGCACAGGTCATCTGTGATATTAAGTGTGAACAGCTGTGTCTATGCAGGCACCATAAAGATAAAAGACCTCATTTTAACCTGAACTCTGGTAAAGGAGCTATTAAACAGCCATAATATTAATTCATAAAAGAATATAACAACTTTTTATTGGATTATTTTTCCCCCATTGGTAAATTAACATTTGCAGACATTCAGACAGATGTCTTAAATATACATCATTATTAACATGAAAATGTGGTATTTTTATAAATTAAAATCAGATTCTGGAGTGCTCAGGAGAGAGCCTGACTCACAACTTTTTCTAGTAAGAACACTCAATCTTGCCACCAAACTAAGTAATCCTCCCACACGCTGGGCAGAAGTATCTGGGTTGAACTTCATTTAAAATGATACAGGATTTTTTTAATTTTTCACAAAGTTTCATGGTTTAAAGATTTAGAGCAGCATTTCCATTGCCTCCAAAGCTTCTTCCTAAAGGAACCTGTTTCTGCTTCATTTAGGAAGGGATTGAATTACTGTTTGCTGATGTTGAACCCTTGTGAAAATAATTAATTTCAAAATTGGTTTATGTTTCTATTTAGCTTATATTTCTAATCTAATTAATTAATTAAGGCAAGAGAGCTAGGCCACATCTTAACCTACGTTCATAATGCAAAAGAATAAAAAAATTACATCCAGCTGCTCATCTCTAACCCAGCACAAAGGATAGTGAGTCAATAAAGAAGTTTTAAACAAAATTTGCCCAAAGTTTCAGAATTTGCCCCAGGGACTATATCTTCATATTTACTGACATTTCCCAAATTCTCACTTTCCTGCTTTTTACTTTTTTATTAGGGCTTTCTTCTGCATATGCTTAACACCTTGTATCCACTCATATAGTAGTGTAAAATGGGGAAAAAGCACTAGGTAGGAATTCTAAAACCCAGCTCTGCTGTTTATCAGAGATATATTGTAGTAATTGAGATCTTTTAAGCCATACCAAACCTCAGTTTATTTCTCTGTAGAATGTGAGAGCTTAACTAACTGCCTTGCCCACCTCACAGGTGTTAGAACCAACAGAGATAATGTATTAGAGACACACTTTGTAAACTCCACAAGGATAGGTGACTATTAGGATTGAACAGTTGAGTTTCTCTGATCCTTGAACATTGATAAACTGAGTTTCTTCCCAGTCCTGCCTGACCGAGTGGGAAATATGAATCTATTTTCTGTTTCCATGAGCTGGGCAGGGCTTTCTCCTTATCCTCATAATTCTTCAGAAATAGAACTTGTTAATTCTCTGATGGAAATTAGGCTAAGAGCAAACACCCAGGCTGGGCCTTTTCGGTCAACATTTGGTTGTTTTAATAAAGCTAACACTTTCTATAATCTTCCATCATTTCTCTTTCAGTTGCAAGCACAATGCAATTCAATTTAAAGATAGAGTCCTGTAGGACATAGATCAGGGGATCTATGGACCTTCTGACATATTTTAAGAAATGAAACAGTTGAAATTAAAGCCATTTTATTTTCAATAACATAAGTACAAATAATTGTGTTTTCATCCTAAAGGTAAGTCTCCTGTATTGGGCATTCAGCGTGAGTGTTGCCTTTTTCTGACCTCAAGACAACTAGCCAACTTTCCCTGTGTCCTTCACAGTGCAACCACTAAAGCTCTACTGAATACTCTGATTCTGAGAAGGCACCTTAAAAATGTAAGTAGCTGTCCTGACTTCTCTTTTCAGTGTTACCACTAATTTCCTTGACACTCCCAGCCTTCTCCTGTTTTCCATCGGCGTTCTTACTTTTATCACATAGCATTCTAGCATGGGAAGATACCCCATGGTAAAAAAGAATACTTTACAAACGTATAATTATCTTATTGAATGCCAAGAAGTAATAGTAAGAACACAGTGTGTTTTTGAAAGCATATCTGAATTGCTTTTATTTTTATTTTCTCCCTCATAGAATGCAGGCCGGGCCTGTATGGACCAAACTGTGCTCTCAAGTGTTAGTGTGGTCACGTAGCTCACTGCAGCCCTCTCAGTGGGAGCTGCACTTGCGTTTTTAAGACAATGGACCCAACCTATGAGGAAAGTGGTTCAGATGATCCTCAATATCCAAATACTAACAACTTTTCAGTTGGTGAATAGAATTTTGCAGACTTTCATCCATGGTTTATTATTTTAACTTTAACAGAGAAATGTACTTACTCAGCCCATCCCGACCTGTTGTGGGGTAAATACCAGAATGTCTCAACTTTGTCATCTCCAAGCACAAGTCTCAGTCTCTAGCCTAGCCTTCCCAACGGTTTTTTGCTGAATAATATACCCAATAATAAGAGAATGTTATTTCAGGATCCCAATCAGTAATGTTTGGACTAATAAGTGGACCTTTTTTATATGCACAGGAGGTATTTAAATTTGGACGTAAGTACTGCTTTTCAGTTCAGGTTGGACTACACTGAAATATTCACACCTATTCATTGAAGACTTCAGTGGCCATTAAATAGCTGGATCCTCTTTAGAAATGTCTAGAATTTCATCTATTTATTCTCAGTATCCTTCTTCATAACAAACTCTGCTCGGGATTGCTCATGTATTGTGTTTCAAACATGACTTTGGTGTGGGAGACTATAAAGACTTTAGCCACATAATGACATGCACTTTTATGGTGAAACATCAAAATGTTTAGTGTGTTTTCTCCGTCACTGGCCAGCAGACAGGAAAAATGTGGGTAGCAGTGACCGAGGCCAGGGCTTAGCCTACTCAGGGGGACACAAATTTCCTATAAATCAAGATCTACTTGTAATCCAGCTTTTAATTCACAGTGGTAATCTTGATTCAAATTGTTTATCATTTAGGACAACTATATAGCCATTTATGAGCCTAAGGTGAGTGCTGTGATAAGCCAAGAAAGAGAGCAATAAATACTATTTTATTTTTGCTCTCAAGTAGTTTATAAGCACTTAAATTTTTCAGACTACTGGTTAATTCACATCAGCAAACAAAACTTTCTTGATTGGAAATGTTGTTTCCCATGTTACCCATGCTTTATTGGGATAAAAATAGAGAATATTACAATTATGTGACTGAAAATTTGATTTATACGATATGTATGGATGGCTTTTAAATCAAAACAGATTTAGGATAGTATTGACTGAAGGATTTATAAAAATACTTTTATCAATTCAGTACAGTTTCTCATCTTAACGATTATCTTTCTAAATCTCATCACTTTTAGCAGAGCTGAGATATAGCTACCTATAATGACAAGCCATGCCAAATTTAATGTTATTAAATGATATAAGGGAGTTAATGAAATCACTTTCCAAAAAAAAATTTGTACTTTTTATTTTATTTTTATTTATTTATTTATATTTATTTATTTTGAGACGGAGTCTCATTCTGTCGCCCAGGCTGGAGTGCAATGGCGCAATCTCGGCTCACTGCAAGCTCCGCCTCCTGGGTTAACGCCATTCTCCGACCTCAGCCTCCCGAGTAGCTGGGACTGTAGGCGCCCCCCACCATACCTGCCTAATTTTTTGTATTTTTAGTAGAGATGGAGTTTCACTGTGTTAGCCAGGATGGTCTCAATCTCCTGACCTCGTGATCCACCCACCTCGGCCTCCCAAAGTACTGGGATTACAGGCGTGAGCCACCGTGCCCGGCGTATACTTTTTATTTTTCTAGGGATAGAGTCTCCCTTTGTTGCGCAGACTTGGGTGCAGTGGCATGATCATAGCTCACTGCAGCCTCAGACTCTTAGGCGCAAGGAATCCTCCCACCTCAGCCCCCCATGAGTAGCTGGAACTACAGACATGCACCATCATGTCATCTGATTTTTAGAAATTTGTAGAAACGAAGGTCTCACTATGTCACCCAGGCTGGCCTTGAACTCCAGGCCTAAAATTATCCTCCTGCCTCAACCATCCAACGCACTGAGATTACACATGTGAGCCACCACTCCTGGCTTCTCCAAGAGATTATAAATTTAGTTAGTCTTAAATGAGATTAAATAAATTACCTTTATCCCCCCAGTATTTGGACTTAAAGATTTACATTTCAGTGCATTTTAACCATTTTAAATCAGTCATTAATAATCTGTTATTTCAAATCAGCTGAAAACTATTCTTTATTCTGAACGTTTGCCCATTTTCTTTACCTGCTATTTGTCCAGTTTCTCTCAACTATCACCATCTAACCTTCAGAGAGAATAAGGTAAATAAAAGCAGCATTCTCTCTTGGGCTGCCAGCCCCCTCTGGATTTTCTTTATTTCATGACTCTTAAAATTGTGACTACAAACAGGGAAAAGAGAAAGAAATCAGGCTTTTCTTCCTTACTAGAGACTGTATTTCTATTCAGGCAGATGAGAAAAATCTAGATTTGATAGGAAGAAAAATAAGGGATTTATTTTGGCTGTTCTTTTTGATTTTATATTACTTTTTATAAGTGAGAAACCATATGTAAAATGTTAAACAAGGTTCTTGGCAAATGGCAGATGTTTCATATATTATCTCCTTTCATCCCCTTTCCAGCCAACACTAAAGCAAATTGTGGGACCGGGAAAGCAAAGTCAGAGCATGAACCTGTATTTGTGCCATCCCAGGACCCTTTAGACAAATTGAATATTCATTCTTATACCAGTCAGCATGAACAAGTGCAATTTACTGTAGCCCCTTTTCTTTATAAAAATTTTTATAAGTTGTCTTTCATATTAAAAAATGAAAATGAGAAAATGTTTACATTGTAGAATATTTCCATTGTACTTTTGGTTTTCTTGAAAAATATTGGTAAGCAATGCAGAGTGATCCCTCCTAAAAATACCTCAGTTCTTCTGCTTGAGAACACTAGCAGATGTCCTTAAAATTATTGTAAGAAATATTTCATGCATGAACCAACATATAATAAACATTCATATTAAATAATTCTACAGCTGGAAAATTATGAAATATAATTTCCTTGAAAACTTATGTAATATAATTTAAAATTTTATTTTTTATAACTGCCACATTAAAACTGCTTCAAATTAAGAAAATAGTGTACAAAGACCTCACCTTTTTAAACAAATAAATAAAGGATACTGTTCACTTTGGCACTACATGAGGCTTTGCCTGAGGTTTTTACATGTGAACCACTATTCAGGTACAGTGAAGTAGGATTTGGCTACCAAGAAATAATTTGCACAAAATGTTAAAGGATCCAACTATTAAGTGAAGTATAATCTAATAGGCATGTCCTCTTTAAGCTAAAGTTTAATGTAAAATTGGAATCCTTGTCATTGGATACAAATATTTTATATATTTCTCCTCTACTTTTTCTGCCTGTTTAATCTGTCCTTAAATGTAAAAATGCTGATCCCCAGAGGAAATGTATCCACTCATAATATTTAACTGACCTAGAAAGGTGCATGTGCTATGATGTTTCAACCTCCTTCATTTGATATACAAGATCAGAGTGGGGATTATCATGCTTTTCTGCAATAATATAGCTCAAGTTTAAAGAAAAGTGAGCAGATGTATGGAAGTATGCTGGCTAATTTGGAGTCTCAATTCAACCTGCCTGGGATAAACCATTTCAGTATAACACCTAACTTTCCCCTACTCTTTCTAACTTCTACATTCGTTTATTGAGTTTTCCAGATAAGACAGCTACTTGACACAGGTTAAATTATTTTTCGAGAACTTGGAAATCATTCCAAGAGTTAGTGGCAAGAATGGCATTTCCTTTGTTAGAAATAGCAAAGAGTGTTTGGCCTCTCCTGGGCCTCTTTCACCTTGGTTTCTCTAGGACCTGGTAATACAGATGTAGCAAGAATTTAAAAGAGCATTTGATGAAGTGAACAAATAATAGCAACTGTCTACACTCTAGGAGTTATGTATGCGATTCAGTTGAAATAACTTTTCTTGAGTCTGTAACAGAAAAAAAAATCAAAGTAGCTGAGCTTTTAAAATAGATTTAAAAGACATTTCAAAGCTTTGTCTCTTTTAGCTAATTATGTAAAAGCTATGTTCTACTTTTCCTGCTTATATTTTACTTTTTCTAAATAAAAAAACTTAAATAAAAATAAAGTCTAAGATATGCATTTAAAAGTGATAGATGCCTCTTTTATATTCCTCCAAATATTTACAGACTTCTATCTCTAAATCTTATATCAGGATTACATGAAACATCATTTAATAATTCTTCATTTTGATGTTTGTGTGCAAACAGCTCTAATTTTGAAGAATATTAATTAATTCAAATAACATATATTAACAAATTAGGTGTTTTTCTTCCAACAGAAGTCTTAAAAATATATAAAATGTTTTAATATTAATGCCTCCACTTTAAAAAGTTATAAGAAAATGTATTCAATGTAATTTCTTTGCCCAGACTTCATGAGAAAAATTCAGCAATAGTTCAACAGACAAAACGATTCAGAATTGGATGTTTAGTGCTTAAGTGTTGATAATATTGGTCTCTTGAAACATGGAGTATTTGCTTGTGAATAAAATTCCATATGTGAGATTTGGATGAATTTGGATGAGAGCATTCAACATGTGTTTGATGAACAGTGGAACCCATGACAGATTAGATATCTAAATGGTCAAGTGGTAATATTTGAAATAGTTTATTAATTGAAAAATGCTTTCATTCGTGTCAATTTTCAACCATTGCTTACAAAGAAATTTTCTGCATTTTAACTCTATCTTGAATTCACTAAATAATTTTAAAATCTGTAGTGCCTACTACACTAGGTACTGTTTTCGGCATGAAAAAAGTAGTAGTGAACAAGATGGATGTGTTCTCTGCCCTCATAAACTTGCAGTCAAGAGATTATGATAGCCAACAAGAGCAACGTTTTTAAATATTTCTAGCTGTGCAGTCAGTTTTATAGTTCATCAATCCTTTTATAGTTCATTAATCCTTTCCTAAGTGTATTTCTCACAAATTTGTTAATTCTCCTATGTTAATGCACACTTCGATAAATCAAATATATTTTACCTAACCTTAAATTCATGTAGCAGGTTTTGCTCTTAGTGCTGTGATAAGAATTAAATTAAAAAAAAAAAAAAAACTCCTGAAATACCATTTCACATTTATAGAAAGAAGTATGATTCTTTGCAATGTAAAAGGAAAGTTCACTCTCAGAGCTGTTGTTGAAGCCCTACTGTTATGAGGATTTACGTAGTGGAAGTAGAGAAAAAGAAGAGAATATTCCCTGTGTTCTGACAACTGTTTCATCCTTTTCAGCATCCATGATACCTTCTCTTTTAACAGAGGTGAATGTTTCCTAATGATAGAGGAGGGTTTTTAGGCATTTTTTTGAAATCTGATTTTATTACTAGGCAAGTAATTCTGACAAACATTAACAAAATCTTGCCATTTTAGTGGGGTTTCAAAACAAGATTAGATTTTTAAAAATTAAGGTAAAATGAACATAACATAAAAGATACCATCTTAACCATTTTTAAGTGTACAGTTCAGTGACATTAAGTGCATTACATTGTTGTGCTATATTCACCAAGGGTTATTTCTTTTAATGTAGGAAGAACTTCTTGATGACATTTGAGTAACATGCAGGGTCCTCAGGCTCAAGTTACTGGTCTACCTGAATAATATAAGTTGTGTACTGCCTGCACTCCTGAAATTTTTCACATTCTTTAAAAATTTAATTATTTGAAAATATACTTTCTATACATTTATTTTCATTTACTAGGCATTTTTGCAACAAAGACATGCTGCACATTTAAGTAGAGTTATACTTTTACTGGAGACAAGAAGAACAGTCATTTTTACTAAGCGTATCATGGTTGCAGCTCACAACTTTATCATGTTTCTGAATATGCTAAAACATAAAACATCAGTACGTTCATTGTGCTCTATGAAATAAAAATTGAACTCATAATTCTATTTTGAACAACCCTCATGCATTTCCCAGATTTTTGCCTTTTTCCTGCTCCCTGGGCTCCACTCTGGCCTAAGTCAGTCATGATACCAAGGCCTTGAGGTCTTGAGCAGTGTTTCCTGATGAGTATTTGATAGAGTTACAAATTTACAAATTAATAGTATTTAGTAAAGTAGAACCGGGGGAAGGGGGTAGAATTGGTTGGATTTTATACTTGGTAACACCATAACTAGGAAACTCTGGATTAAATAGAACTAAGTAGTACACTTTATTGCAGTACTTGTTGGGAACCCAATATGTTGTGATGTGTGAATTTCTAGGAGGAAGATCAAGAGTACATAAAGAATTTCAAATTGTTTAACTAGGAGTTCCTTTTTGTGAGGAATGTTTTGGAAAAACTAGTGTCTCAAGGAAAAGTTTTTGTGAAAAACAGAGATAAGTATCTACTTAAGTGAGCACTCAGAAGCATCCTTGGTCTGGATGCCCTGACACACATTTTCATGGTGTTTTTAGTCATTGCCTGAGAGATTTCTAAGCAAGGCCTATATTACTTTATACTTTCCCATGAATCCTCTGTGAGCCAGTACACATTTTTCAAAAGGGCCTTTGAAAATACAAATCAAAATGTTGATGAAGCTTTTGGAGAAATTTGCCTTTCTTGCCTGTCCAATTAATATCAGAAATTAATTTTTAAAACATTAAGGACAATTAGGAAGATGTAAAATACATTGTGTTCTTTTAAAATTGAATTTTATAAAAGTTACATAAGAATAAGTGTTAAAATATAAAAGACCAAAATTTTGCTAACATCTGGGCATTTTATAGAAGTTTTACATACCCTATTTTGAATAACCCGTGGGGTTTATTTAAATGCATCGAAATTCCAGAGAGAGAATGTCAAGTAGCACATTGCATTAAATCCGTTTTGAGAATCACTGAGTGGTGGCTGGCATGCCATGATTGAAGTGTGAGGATTCTAATAATGCTAGAGTTAAGTATTTTTAGCTACTGAATTTGATATTATTTATTAAATAAAATATTGAACATGAATTATCCCACAGCTCTCCACAAACATACACATACACATAGACCTATCTATGATTTTGGGAGTTTCTTTTAGGATTATATATTTAAGACATCTTCTGTTAAAATGACATTAAAATTTCAAATTTTTACAAATAGATGTATACGCTTTAGTAATGAGAAAAATCTTTCTCACTTATAGATACCTGCAATTCAACATGATTTTTATAGACATCCATTTAAATTTAAAAATTAATAAAATGAGGAAATAAACCTCAATTTGTCAGGCTAAAATACAAACTCTATTCATACTTTGAAATACTTATCCTCGCTATATTATGTGTTGGATAACCAAAGAAAACAAAGGGGCAACAATTATGGAGCAGAGAATCTTATATGCTTGCAATCACAAAAGTGCAGAATTTAAAGGGACTTTAAAACTTCCCCGGTCCTTTTGGTTCATAAGCAAGAAAACTGAGACTACTCAGAGAATTCAATCCTATAGTGAAAAAAATCACAGCACCAAGACGTTCTCATCTCTTCTCTCTGTTTTCTCATGTCTCTCATCTTATGTCTTTTGATTATTTCCTTTTGATTTTGTTTTGTTTTTTTAAACTTTTATTTTAGGTTCAGGGGTACATATGTAGGTTTGTTATACGGGTAAATTCATGTCACAGTGGTTTGTTGTACAGATTGTTTTCTCACCCAGGTACTAAGCCGAGTACCTGGCAGTTTTTTTTTTACTCCTCTCTCTCCTCCCCCCTTCCACCCTCAAGTAGGCCCGAGTATCTGTTGTTCCTCTCTTCGTGTCCATGAGTTCTCATCATTTAGCTCCCACTTATGAAAAAAAGCTGATCATTAGAGAAATGCCAATCAAAACCACAGTGAGATACCATCTCACATCAATCAGAATGGCTAGTATTGAAAAGTCAAAAAATAACAGATGCTGGCAAGGTTGCAGAGAAAAGGGAACACTTTTCCCTTTTTGGTGGGAGTGTAAATTAGTTCAAGCATTGTGGAAAGTAGTATGGCAATTCCTCAAAGAGCGAAGAACTACCATTCGATCAGCAATGCCATTGCTGAGTATATACTTAAAGGAGTATAAATCATTCTACCATAAATACACATGGATGCATGTGTTTATTGCAGCACAATTCCCCTTTCTGAGATGTGAGACATTATTTTGGCAAGGAGGGTCAGTGAGTCTTACTTTACAGAAATCCCTTTAATTCCAGCTTTAGTGTTACAGACCTTTCAAACTTGAGTTGTCACCATTTATTTGATTCCATACTGTATACGGGAGAAGTAGTTAAATACAAATACAAGAAATTAAAACTAATGAGAGATTCATGGTCCTATAATGATTTCATCATCATTTAAGGAAAGTAATTTAAATATTAATGTTTTTTATATCTTATTTGGCATATGTTATTCAAATCTTATATTTTAAACACTATTTGGTCAACAGGTTTTAAGAATACCTTCAATTGACACAGCTTAACAATTTCTGTAATTAATGATAAACACAATTCTCAGAATTAATTCACACAAACATGACATTTTTTTTTAAGTTCATTATCTAAGTGCCAAATAAGCCTCTAAGAAGCATCATTGGTGAGTGCCTCATTTGTAACCATAAGGAACAGTTGCATTCTCTTTATTTTGTTGTTGTTGCTGTTCATTAGTTTAGGAACTCTTGTGATAGGAACCCCATAAAATATTAGTGAGTTTATTCCCCTTAAATTTGACTAACCAAGTTTGCTGGCTTATATTTTACTTACTCAATCAAGACATATTCAAGGAAATTTAAGACAATTAACTAGAAATGAATAATCTGGATATGTGTCCTTCTAAAACAGTATTTCTCCAACTTGATCGGGAGGTAGAACATCCGAATATCATTATACTCAAGGTAGTACATGAGTTATTAAAATATTGACTAATATATGAGCCGGAATCAATATTTCTTAGGGAAACTATATTATATGCATATTATATAAAAATCTGAAACATGCACATATAGGGCCACAAAATTTTCCTAACTCTTTAGTTAGATACAATCACTTTTCTGAGAAATTTCATCAATATATTTTATATTACTTGGACATTCACTTTGCCAGACTCAATAATTATTTGGCATCAAATTTTTTTTTAAAGAAACTCTTATTGGTGAAAATGTTAAATAAGAAAATCTAATCAAATGCAAACTTGAAGAAAGATTGGTTATATTCAACTAAGCAATGGAACCCTTTTCCCAAGTTGCGTAGTTTGAGGACTATTAATTCAAAGTCTGTATTATAGTTTGTTGATTAAAAGGTAAACATGGCATCTGTTTTTTGATCTATATATATATAATTTTTGAAATAAATGAAAACTTTATGCAATAATGTACTTTTTAAAAATAAACCTGTGTCATATTATGACATTTATTTTAAATAGATGTTTTTATAATATGTTTTCTTTGTGATAATGTATGTGTTAAGAATTGCAACTGAGGCCGTGAGCGGTGGCTCATGCCTGTAATCCCAGCACTTTAGGAGGCAGAGGCGGGAAGATCACGAGGTCAGGAGAGAGAGAACATCCTGGACAACATGCTGAAACCCCGTCTCTATTAAAAATACAAAAATTAGCTGGGTGTGGTGGTGTGTGCCTGTAATCCCAGTTGCTCGGGATGCTGAGGCAGGAAAATCTCTTGAACCCAGGAGGCAGAGCTTGCAGTGAGCTGAGATCGCACCACAGCACTCCAGCCTGGCAACAGAGCAAGACTCTGTTTCAAAAGAAAAAAAAAAAGGAATTATAACTGAAACACTACTGTTGGGGTGAATCATCTACACTTGAGAAATTAATAGCCAGCTATTTACAAAGGCTAAATAAATCTGATATTTATTAGATCCTCCTCATTTAACTTGACAGTATCAATTCACTAGTTGACATCATATTTTTCCACCCTAGTTATTTGAAAGAACCGGTCTTTTTCCTTTGTCTTGTTGATCTATTCTGGAATGAATTTATTGGTATTTTTCTTTTGGCTGTTTGATACTTTTTTCTTTTTCTTTTTTCTTCTTCTTCTTTGTAAACCATAAGAATATTTTATATTTTCTAACTCGCAGGGTTGGTACAAAAACCAAATTATTTGTTTGTGAGAGAATACTTCTTAAGCACTAAAGCAAGCTTGACCAATGCGTGACCCAGGACAGCTTTGAATGCAGCCCAACACAAATTGATAAACCTTCTTAAAACATTGAGTTTTTTTGTGTGATTTTTTTTTTCTCATAAGCTATCATCAGTGTTAGTGTATTTTATGTGTGGCCCAAGACAATTCTTCTTCTTCCAGTATGGCCCAGTTAAGCCAAAAGATTGGACATCCCTGCAATAAAGTATTTTATATGCTCATATTATTACCCTTTTGTTCATCATTTAATCAGGCAAAATGCAGTGAATCAATTGGCTCCAGTGTATAGATAAAGTTGTTTTCACAGATTTTTCCTCAAACTGATTATGTGCATTGATCTTTGGGTGGTAATAATAATTACATAATTGACTAATAACTTGTATCAAGTTATTAGTATATACCAGACAGTATAATAAGCATGGTTACAACATTTTACTTAATCTTCATTATAACTATTTGGTACATATGATTAAGTGTCTGCTTTTCCTTTTTAACAGTTCAATCTAATAACTTGCTCAGATCATATGGCTCCTAAGTGGAGCAGAACTCAGTCGTTGCAGAGGCCACGTTTTCAACTATAGCGTGCATGCAATTATAAAACACTACCATCTAGGATGAAAATCTATACCTGTAAATTTTGGAAAGTGATAAAATTTTGATGAATTCAAATTAGAATGAGTTCATACTCCAGTTGCTAATCAAGACATACATAGGTAGTCATAGTTTCAACCACCTTTACGTTTGATGCATAAAAAAAAACCTGTGAGTGCATTTTGTCTTTTGAGTGTTTTCTTTTGACATGTATATAAGCAGTGGTTAAACAAACAGTATCTCTGAATGACCTTAACTTTAACCAAAAAACATTCACAGTGATTCCATCTCTACCATGTTCTCTCCCAAACCCCAATCAAATTCTTAAAAATCAGAATGGAAAAAAAATTTTTTTTGTTAAGCTGACTATAGTATTGCATACTTTTATTCTTAGCTTCATAACAATATTTTGAAATACATGTTGTCCCTAGTTGCCTGTCCAGTTAACTTCAGACCTATGGCATAGACATTCTTTGCTAGTGTTCTTTTCACATTTTGTGGAATGTAATACTCCATTTCTCAGTATTCACAGTGATAGAGCGTACATTCTTCACTCAAAAACATTTGATAATGGCACTTTATAGCAAAAAAATCTACCTTTTCTACCATTGTGTCTACACGTCTTCACTATGTACCCTCAGCTACGTAAGCAGAGCTTGACCTAGTCCTGAACTCATCACAACTCCATACATTTTCTCTGCTTGCAATACTTTATGTTTCCTGCATGGCAAAGTTATTCATCCTTAAAGGCTCCTTCAAAGAGTCTTACCTACCCCTCAAACCCTACCCAAAACTATACAGAAAGTTTCCTTTAAGGCTTCTATAGCACAGGAGATAGTATGTAATGGGAGAAAAACAAATGATTTATAGAATTCTCAACTGCATTAAAAATGAATTATAGACTGATCTACCTGTCAGTAGGCCTCTTCTCTCTTACAAAATTTAAAGCTCCTTGTTTAAACTTCAAATACCCACTCCACTTGTGCTATCATTGACTGGGACTAGCAATAGCCAAATGAACATATGTGAACAGTAGATGCCAAATAATGCAATTTTATTGAAATATGAATGTGGCTTTTTTGTTGGTGGAAGAATGTGCTGCTCTCCCACCATATATACTTGGTTCAAAAAATGCAGCATAAGGGAAAAACCAGATCCCATCTGTCAGGCAAAATAGCTATAAAGTGGAAAAATCAGGTTTTTAATGAATCTATTGAGAGTAACTTGAGTTATTTTTTAATGTAAGGGCAAATAAACTTTTGAGCAGAGTTACATAACCATGTAGTATTCTTTTAATTTATAGCTAGGCCAAATTGAGATCCTGGTTTTAGCAAAATTAGAGTGTTCCCAAAAGAGAGAATGATTAGATAATACAAGCAGGCTTTTGTTGGCCTCTTCTTCTAAAATATAGCTCACAGTCTAAGGAGACTAGAATTCAATTTTCAATTCAAGACAAGCAAACATGTCTCCATATATTCATGAGACTCACTGAACAACTCGACTTTGTTTTTTTTATTTTCTTTAGCACATATCCCCAGTAAGAGTGTTGCTCTTTCATAGTCCAGTCGGAAGTAGTGTAGAATAAAGGCAGACACCTGTTCTTTCACCCGTTTTGGCCACATCTTCTAGCTCCATTTTAAGACTTCAATTTTGACAGTTTTTTCCCCTAACCTACCAATAGAAACATTTGAAATATAACTCATCCATAGGAATTAGATGGTTAGCAAAGAAAGAGCTTCTATATTGAGAAATAATTATTATAATGTGTGTTATGTAAAGACCAGGACATTGCAGGCAAACAGAGGTTTTTAGGGCTTGTCACTGTTAATATCTGTTGTTCTCCTTGAGCACCATTATGCTTCACAATGCTTTTCTTCACAACAGAAGGAAGAATTTCACAGAAACGTGACTTTGAATCCAATATGCGTCCTGTACCAATTGAGTGGTCTTGGCCACTAGTTTAACACATCTGCCTCAGGAAGGGAATAATGGTGTTATATCTACCTTATGGGTTAATGTGAACATTTTCATATTATGATTAAGCAGTACAGGTCATTTGGGGAATTAGATATGAATCAGGTAAAGGCATTTTGTAAATTATTTGCCTCAGTCTTGGACTCAGGAAACCTTAGTTTGCATCCCAGCTCTACCTCTGGGCAGCTGTGTGAGTCAAGCACACTTAATCTTTTGAACTTCATTTATTCATCTGAACAGAGAGGAACAAAGTTCCTCACTCAAAGTTATAGTGTTTTAAATGAAAGCAAAAAGCCCATCATCTGGAACATATAGATGATAAATGTAAGTTGAATCTGAACTACAGAATGTAAGTTTTCCACCTGTTAATAGTAATACCATTAACAACAATAATAATGGCACACAGATTTCACATTCTTAATGCTGGAGCTCAGAACATAATAACCCAAAAGGTGGCACCTTAGTGTACTGAGTATTTTAAGTTGAAGGGACCTGAAAAAATCACAGAAGCAGGAAGTTACTCTCTGACCTCCCTCCCTTCTCCCCTGAAGACCCTAATGTGACAGGTGTTCTGCCCTGAATGCGAAGAGAAGAAGTGTCACACTTCTTAGAGAGGCTAAGAAGAATCTGGACAGACAGACCTTGCTATGTTCCTTCCAGTTTATTACCATTAGATCATACACTTTTGTCCTCCAATCATACTTCTTCTGCACAACTATTCATGAAATACACAGTTTCCCTGCGTTTTTGGCTCTTCATTTCTGACAGCTTCTGTGTCATGTAGAACTATGGTTAAATACATTTATTATGTTTTCCTTGAACCTTGAAGCTATGAACCTTGTGATGGGTTGAAGAAAATATGTTACCTTATCTCCTCTTCATTGCCGAGTGCAGAAAGCTGGTCTAAGCCCTGGATGTTACAGTTCTCCTGTCTATGGCATGTATTTGTATTTCAGAATCAAAGTAAAAGAAATCCACATTTTTAATATTATCAAAGAAACATACCCAAACAGCTGAATTATCCCTCTAGTATTTACACGTTTGAGTAGAATAGGTTTTCTAAATATCTAAGTTGCCTAAAATTCTAAATATCTTTATGAAGTTCTTTTTGTTAGAAGATAATTGGTCATGGGCATTTGAAAGAAAAGTTTCTAGGATTCTTTGGTTGTTTCCTAAAAGTATAGTGTTATAAAAATGTTTGCTTCCTACTCACAGTCAGTGAGAGGTAAGGGTATCACACTCATTGGGGACCACCCAAAGAATACCCTGGACTAGGGGACTTGGATGTTTAGGAAGATTGTTCAGAGAATGTTTTTGACCATTTCTGAGTGAGATAGTATAGAGAGTAATGGGATGGAGGAAGGAACGGATAGCATGGGCTATGTCTGTGTGATTAGATGAATTGTCAGAATCAGAACCCATCTTATCCTCTGTGATTTGTCTCAAGCCCCCACGAGCCCCAAGTCAAGCGCCTAGCCCCACCGTTTATTGTACATAATTAACACATTGTGGTAAATTAAACAAATCACTATTTTCTGTCACTTCTGATTCTACTTAAATCAGAGACTTTATCACGAGCAATTTGCCACTCTTTAGCATTGTTCTCAAGGGCAACTTGCCCCAGTGATTCTTTGCGTAGAAAGTCAGCACCTTCTGGCAATACAGGAAGAAGGTGGGAGTCAGGTGGGTTAAAAATAGAGAAGAAAAGAAAAACCAACACCTCTGACCTGTAGAATGTGGGGCAAATATGTTGGCAATGTATAATAGAATCCAAGGTTGAAAGGGATCTTTCAAAAAAACCTCAGTTTTAGTTCTCACGGAGTGAAGCAATCATTTTTATAACCATATGTCTGATATCCACCCCCCCACCCCACCTCTTCTTGAATGCCATCCATATTCTTGAGTATCAGTCTGTTCCTTTGTTGCTAGAAATGTCTTTCTTAAGACAAGTGCTGTCTTCATAGAACCTCTAGTCTTGACAATCCTCTACTTGACAATTCTTCTAATAGATGAAGGTAGCTTTCATGTTTCATTACTTTTTCTCCAAGTAAAAAAATCAGTGCTTTAATAGCTCCTGATATTGTTAACCAACCTCCTCTGAAGATACACAGTAAGTCCTTTTTGTAATTTCCAAAGCCATGGGGCTGTGGTTTAAAATACATTATCTAGAACCTAATTTTTTAAATTATGTAAGTAATACATGTATATTATGCTGAATCATTCATAATTCCACCCTGAAGTAACCACTGTTTACATTTTCATGTACTTTTCTTTATGTATTTTATATCATTTTAAAAAATAGGTTATATAAATAATTTTGAGTCGTGCTTTGTTTCCAATGTTATGGTTCCAACAATTTTCTATGTCTTTAATGCTCTTTTAGAAGATGTCATCAGCAATTCATCCTATATCCAGTATTCTCTTCTGATAATACCTTCTTCTTGACCTCTTCACCCTAAGTATCTGCAAAGATTCTTTTTAAAGTAGTTAGTCAACATCAGGAAGATGGCTACAAAGACTTGAAGAGCTGGCCTGGTAATCATTGATAACAAAACACTTCAGGTACAACAGAAAGCCAATGCTTTCTATTTGAAAAGTTAGCTTAAACTGAGAACACTTTCTTCTTTGTTGACTAAGTCTTCCTTCTTGAAAAGACATTTCTTAAGCAGATAAAGAAATTTACACCCTCAGTTCATAAGGTATTTAATGTTTATATTCTCATGATGACAAACGGAGAGCCATTAGCACAAGGAGACTCTCTCCTGATGACAGAGGTGGATCTCCAGTGAAAGGAATCAAGTGAAGGTAAAGCAGCACAAGGCTTTGTAACCATAGTTACTTTAAGTCTAAGATTATAAAGCTATTGTTTCCATTATGAAAGATGCATTAACATTCCTTTATGTCTACTCTTGGAAACCTTGTTATCATGACTAGCCTATTTACTTACGTATCTCTTAAGAGGTGGTTAGACTTAACTAATTCTTAAACATTAACCTTGAAGATATGTTCTGGAGGGTGGGAGAAGGGTTTTACTCTTTGAAAATGGGATGGAGTAAATTCAATGAAATGCTCAAATTCTGAATGTAGCAGAAACTTTACCTTATGGACTTAAGAATTTGCTTCTACTTAATCCAGAAAATTCTGGAAATGCCCTCTTATATCAATATGCATACACCTGAATGAAGTGAAGGGTGAAATGGGGGTACTTTGGAAAGCAATCCTAAAAAGAAAATTGTTATGTATTTAACAGTAAATCATTCTTCTAGTTGTAGCAGCTGTTTTCTTGTAAATGGTGAAAATATTCATGGTAAAATATGGGAATCATTCATACATTCATGACAATGAAGTTTCATGGTAAAATATGGGAATCATTCATATATTCATGACAATGAAGTAGGATGTTCTTTTATGACTAGGCTGTTACCACATTAAAAGAAACTGCTGCCTCAGATTTTATTTTCCCCTTTGTAGCAAATATTCTAACAACCACACAATTTTATCATTTGCATTGAGCACTGACTACAGTAAACAACTCTATCATTGTAAAAAGCACTCTCTCATTGCTATTTCCATTTTTGAAGAAGGAATAATAGTGTGAGTTGTTCCTAATTGTTTATAATAAATTTTCAGCATTAAGACGTTTTTAACTTACTTTTCAAAAACATTCTGAACATCAGTCAGCCTTATTAAAGACTTTTTCTGAAATTTTTTATTGCCTTGTGGAGCAAGAGGAACTTAACTCTCACTGAAACCAGGCCTATATAATTTAATATGATAATCTTCCCCAAATAGACTCTACATACTTACTCGGGTCCTGTGCATCCAGGAAATTTTACTTGGACACAGTTTTCTCAGAGAAGCCTTCTGTTTCTCTGCACCAAAGCAGCCATGCTACCAACACACTCCCTGATCATATTTTAAGTCCTCTTATCACGCTAATTTTCTTTATTTGACTCAGCACATTTTAAATTCTTACTCAATTCTTGTCTTTTTCACCAAGTTTAAAACTATGTCAAAGTAAACTATCTATGCTTTCCTAGTGTTGTTTCCTCAGGACCATGCATAGTGCTTTGCACATGGCTGGCCTTCCATAAATGTTTGCTGAATGAATAAAACTGATGCATTAAATGTGCTGTGTTATGTTCCCTGAAGCATGAACTTTTCCATAATACCACTTTATCAGTTTTGTCTGAGAAAAAAAGATGAGAAGTGCAACTCCATGCTTTGGAAGGCAAAATCTAGAATATCTGACTTGACTCATACCCATAGTTAGTGACATAGCCTACCCTCTTGGATTAAGCTTGAGACTTTCTCCCTCTCACCCCAACCTCTATTCCACCTCAGGAAGAGTATAAACATAAACCAAGGGCAGTATTGGGTGATGAGCAAGGATATGAAACCTTTTATGTGACAATAGAAGTTAAAACATTTTGTGTTCCCATAGTAAATATTGTGATTGGGAAGAACTATTTGTCTCCTTGAGAAGAGTATAGAGACTTTTTCAACTTGACTGTTTCCTTGAGGATAAGGAAAGAAAATGCATTATTACAACTGAAAATGAATGAATGAAGATCCAGGGTAAATGTATTGTGGAAATAATATTTCATGGAAGATACTCCCCCTTTATTCTAAGCACTGCCAAAAATGATTTGATGCTGAATGTAACATTCAGGGTAAAATAATAAGATCAGAAGGGAGTGTATTATAGTTATATTAATCTAGTCCGATCCTTTGAAATCTGTGTAAAAGTACTGACAAAGCAGTTATTTCCAAATACATTTGGAAATGTATTTATAATAAAAGCATACTATCAAATAAATACACGTAAGACAAATAATAAATTGCCTTTGTTGAAGTGAATAAAGTTAGATTAAATTCACAATTACTGTAAAACCAGCATATTGTGAATAACAAACAAACAAAAAACCAACCTGTAGTCTGGAGCTCCATGTTCTAGTACAACTTTTTGTCTTAAAATTATCATGGACATTACGATAAATTATCATAATCTGTTTGAGGTTCAGCTTCACCACGGGTAAAAATACACTTAAATTAAATGACCTTAAATATTCCCACCAACTTTACTATTGTATTAGTTCATTTTCATACTGCTGATAAAGACATATCCGAGGGTGGGAGGAAAAAAAGGTTTACTTGGACTTACAGTTCCACATGGCTGGGGAGGCCCCAAAATCATGGTAGGAGGTGAAAAGCACTTCTTACATGGTGCAGTAAGAGAAAATGAGGAAGGTGCAAAAACGGAAACCCCTGATAAAACTGTCAGATCTTGTGAGACTTATTCACTACCACAAGAACAGTATGGGGAAAACTGCACCCATGATTTAAATTATCTCCCACTGGGTCCCTCCCACAACACATAGGAATTATGGGAGTACAATTCAAGATGAGACTTGGGTGGGGACACAGAGGCAAACTATATCATTCCACCCTGGCCCCTCCAAGTCTCATGTCCTCACATTTCAAAAACAATCATGCCTTCCCAGCAGTCTCCAAAGACTTAACTCATTTCAGCATTAACCCAAAAGTCCACAGTCCAAAGTCTCATCTGAGACAAGACAAGTCCCTTCTGTCTATGAGCCTATAAAATCAAAAGTAAGCTAGTTACTTCCTAGATACAATGGGGGTACAGGTATTGGGTAAATACAGCCATTCGAACTGAGAGAAATTGTCCAAATAAAGGGGGTTACAGGTCCCATGAAAGTCCAAAATCTAGGGGGGAAGTCAAATTCTAAAGCTCCAAAATGATCTCTTTTGTCTTCAAGTCTCACATCCAGGTCACGCTGATGCAAGAGGTGGGTTCCCATGGTCTTGGGCAGCTCCACCCCTGTGGCTTTGCAGGGTACAGTTTCCTTCCCAGCTTCTTTCATGGGCTGGCACTGTCTGCAGCTTTTCCAGGTGAATGGTGCAAGCTGTCAGTGGATCTAACATTTTGGGGTCTGGAGGACGGTGGCCCTTTTCTCTCAGCTCCATTAGGTGGTGCCCCATGAAGGACTCTGTGGCCCCTGCGGGTAGGGGGGGTGACCAGCAGGGACCCAGGAGGGACTCGGATTCCACATTTCCCTCTGCACTGCCCTAGCAGAGGTTCTCCATGAGAGCCCCGCCCCTGCAGCGTACTTATGCCTGGGCATCCAGGCTTTTCCACACATCTTCTGAAATCTAGGCTGAGGTTCCCAAACCTCAATTCCTGACTTCTCTGCACTCGCAGGCTCAACACCACGTGGAAGCTGCCAAGACTTGGGGCTTGCACCCTCTGAAGCCATGGCCCAAGCTCCATCAGCCACGGCTGGAGCAGCTGGGACACAGACCACTAAGTCCCTAGGCTGCACACAGCACTGGGACCCTGGACCTGGACCACTAAACATTTCCTCCTAGGCCTCCTGACCCGTGATGGGAGGGCCTGCTGTGAAAACCTCTGACATGCCCTGGAGACATTTTCCCCATTGTCTTGGTGATTAACATTCAGTTCCAAGTTACTTATGCAAATTTCTGCAGCCGGCTTGAATTTCTCCCAGAAAATGGGTTTTTCTTACATTGTCAGTCTGCAAATTTTCCAAACTTTTATGCTGTGCTTCCCTTATAAAATTGAGTGTCTTTAATAGCACCCAAGTCACCTCTTGAATGCTTTGCTGCTTAGAAATTTCTTCCATCAGATACCCTAAATCATCTCTCTCAAATTCAAGGTTCCACAAATCTCTAGGGCAGGGGCAAAATACTGCCAGTCTCTTTGCTAAAACATAACGACAGTCACCTTTGCTCCAGTTTCCAGCAAGTCCCTCATCTCCATCTGAAACTACCTCAGCCTGGACCTTATTTTCCATGTCACTATCAGGGTTTTGGTCAAAGCCATTCAACAAGTCCCTAGGAAGTACCAAACTTTCCCACACGTTCCTGTCTTCTTCTGAGCCTTCCAAACTGTTCCAACCACTGCCTGTTACCCTATTCTAAAGTCGCTTCTACATTTTCAGGTATCTTTTCAGCTACACCCCCACTCTATTGGTACCAATTTACTGTATTAGGCCATTTTTATGCTGCTGATAAAGACGTACCCACGACTAGGAAGAAGAAGAGATTTCATTGGACTTACAGTTCCACATGGCTGGGAGGCCTCAGAATCATGTCATGCATGTCTATGTGAAAAGAATTTCAGCAGGCTTTGTGTGAGTAATAAATCTTTTTAATCACCCGGGTGCAGGTGGGCTGAGTCCAAAAAGAGTCAGCAAAGGGAGTTAGGGGTGGGGTAGTTTTATAGGATTTGGGCAAGTAGTGGAAAATTACAGTCAAAGGGGGTTATTCTCTGGCGGGCAGGGACAGGGGTCACAAGGTCCTCAGTGGGAGAGCTTCTGAGCCAGGAGAAGGAATTTCACAAGGTAATGTCATCAGTTAAGGCAGGAACCAGTCATTTTCACTTGTTTTGTGATTCTTCAGTTGCTTCAGGCCATCTGGATGTATATGTGCAGGCTTGGGCTCAGAGGTCTGACATTCCTGTCCTCTTATATTGGTAAGAAAAGCAAAATAAGATAGTGGTGAAGTGTTGGGGCTGCGAAAATTTTTGGGGGTGGTATGAAGAGACAATGGGTGGTGTTTCTGAGGGCTGCTTCAAGTGGGATTGGTGGCAGCATGGGAAACTAGAGTGGGAGAGATTAAGCGGAAGGAAGATTTTATGGTAAGGGGTGATATTGTGGGGTTGTTAGAAGGAGCATTTGTCATGTAGAATGATCAGTGATGGCCTGGATATGGTTTTGTATGAATTGAGAAACTAAATGGAAGACACAAGGTCCTAATAAGAGAAGGAGAAAAACAGGTATTAAAGGACTAAGAATTGGGAGGACCCAGGACATCCAATTAAGACAGTGCCCAAGGGGGTTTGGCATGATTATTTGCTTGGTTAGTGAGTTTTTGAGCTCTATCCTTGAGTTTTTTTATGTTATCATATACCAGACCAGGTTGATTTAGGTAAAAACAACATTCTTCATTTAAAAATATACAGAGTCCTCCTTTTTCAGCAGTAAATCAAGGCCTAATCCTCTCTTATTATATTAATAATAAGAAAAACAAAACAAGATAGTGATAAAGTGTTGGTGTCATGAGGAGAATGGAAAGCTGTTTGGTCATGTTTGCAAATTGATTTTTGGGGGTAAGGAAAACTAGTGTACATGTGCCTGTCTAATTAACAGGTAGACACACGTAGGTGGAGGAGCCACAGAGGAAGAAGAGACCTTGTGTAAGGCGAAACTGGAAATGTAAAGTGAGTGAAAGAATTGCAGTGTGTTTTTTCAGCAAAGGTCATTTATCCACTCTAAGGGGGAGTTAAGAGTAGTGGTTAGGGGATAAGCCCAGGGCCAGCTATGATGGTTTGGAGAAAAAAATATAAGCCAGTAGTGTAGACATGGTCAGGGCACTTATGGATAGGTAAGAACAAAGAATAACAGTATTACTAGACACAAGATAGCAGGGATGAAAAGTTTTTAGGATGCAGGCTAAGTAGTGGGGGTGACTGCGTAAAGCCCTGTTGCAGAGTAGGGTAAGGATGAATAGACCTAACAAAGTGAAAGGATGTATTAGGTTCATAAGGCTTACTACTGTTCTTTAGAAATGTGGGTGAGTTTAAGGGAAATAGGAGTGAGTACTTGCAACTTCTAGGAGGAAGAGGAGATATCAGACTGGCTGGCTGACAGACACAGCTTTATTCTGGAATGGTGAACCCAATGGGGAGCGTCCTGCAGGCAAACGGCAGTTGGGGTATTATAGATGACTAAGTACGGTCCAGTCCATTGAGATTGTAGAGTTTGAAGGGTCAGATTCTTAACGAGAACTGGTTGTCCAGCTAGGGTGTCTTTATGTGCCTGGGAATCTGGAGTAGGCAAGAGAAGATTAGCAGCCTGGCGAAATTCCTGTCTAGCCTGCTGGAGGACTGGAAGATAGTCACCTAGGGGGCTGCTGTCTGGGACGAAGTTGGGGCTGAGCAAGAAAGTGAATTATGTCTGACAGAAGGGAAGAAATGACCACAATGGCCTTCTCAGACCCTGTGGGAAAGGCTTCCACATATCCAGTGAAAGTATCTTTCCAGAGAAGAGGTGTTTTAGCTTCCTGACTTGGGGCATGGGAGTAAAGTCAGTTTGCCAGTCCCGGGCAGGGGAAAATTCGTTTCTGGACCAAATGTCACGTGCATCTGTGTGAAGAGACCACCAACAGGCTTTGTGTGAGCAATAAAGCTTTTTAATCACCTGGGTGCAGGTGGGCTGAGTCTGAAAAGAGAGTCAGCAAAGGGAGATAGGGGTGGGGCAGTTTCATAGGATTTGGGTAATAGTGGAAAATTACAGTCACAGGAGGTTGTTCTCTTGTGGGCAGAGGCAGGGCTCACAAGGTGCTGGGTGGGGGAGCTTCTGAGCCAGGAGAAGGAATTTCACAAGGTAATGTCATCAGTTAAGGCAGGAACTGGCAATTTTCACTTATTTTGTGATTCTTCAGTTGCTTCAGGCCATCTGGATATATATGTGGAGGCTTTGGCTCAGCGGCCTGACAGTGGGAGGTGAAAGGAACTTCTTACATGGTGCAGCAAGAGAAAATGAGGAAGACACAAAAGTGGAAACCCCTGATAAAACCATCAGATCTCATGAGACTTATTCGCTACCACAAGAACAGTATGGGGGAACCACCCCCATGATTCAAATATCTCCCACCAGGTCCCTCCCACAACATGTGGGAATTATGGGAGTACAATTCAACATGAGATTTGGGTGGGAACACAGAGCCAAACCATTTCAACTGCTTTGTGACCCAAAATACTCCAGGTGTTCAAAGACCTCAAGATGGCTAGCGATGATGCTGCTTCTTGTATTGGAAGGGAAGAGGAGGTGTACTGAAAGGAATAAGCTAATGAGAAGATGGAGGTGAAGAGAAGGCAACATGTTTGTGGATTAGCATATAAATAAATGCATGAAAGAATGTGTGTCAGTTACCTAGGGTTGCCATAGTAGAGTACCACAAACTGGGTGGTTCAAAAAGACAAAAATGTATTGTCTCACAGTTTTGTATGATGAAAGTTTAAAACTGAGGTGTTGGCAGGCCCATGTTCCCTCTGAAACCTATAGGGAAGAATCTTTTTTCTAGCTTTTGGTGGTGTGCTGTTAATCTTTGACCTGCCTTATGATGCAGATGCATAGCATGGCTACCACGGCATTCATCTTGTGTCTCTATCTCATTCCATGGGTATCTTCCTATAAAGACATCAATCAGATTAAGTTAGGGATCCAATCTACTCTAGTATGTATGACTTTATCTTAATTAATTGCATCTGCAATCAGTCCATTTCCAATAAAGTCACATTCTGAAGTACTGGGGGTTAGAACTTCAACATATCTTTTGGGAGAAGATGTTATTCAACTCATAACGAATTGCATCTGAGATAATCCTCAAGTAATTTTTCTCAATCTTTTATCCAGTATTGCCCCACTGAGACACCCCTTTGGATATTTTCTTCATAATTGCTCCTCCGAGAAATGTTAATACCACAGATCTATTCTATATCTCTTTAAATTATATAGCCCTTTGAAAATCAAACACCATTGTTGTATCTAAGAATCTAAGGGTTTTGTTTTGGGTTTTGTTTTTTGCCTATCAGGAAGTATCCATTTTTATGTTCTTGATAACTGAGAATACATGTTGAGAATTAGAGAAAAATTCATATTGTATGATCAAAGGAAGCCTTTTAATATATATATGGTTATTATTATATTGTATAATAATATACATATAATAATAATATATATTGCTATTATTTTGTTTGCCTGGACCAAGATATTTTCTCTGTTATAAATAAAATGCTGATACTGTTTTGTTTTGTGTTAAAGAGAAATTATACAGTAAACATTTGAATTATTCTTTCTTAATAGTTTTCTTATTTTCAGGGTATTAAAATGGTTATTCCATCTCAATGGAATTCCAGGGGTTTTTTTTTGTTTGTTTGTTTTTTAACAGAGTCTTGCTCCATCACTCAGGCTGGAGTGCAGTGGCGTGATCTCTGCTCACTGTAACCTCCGTCTCACAGGTTCAAGCAATTCTCCTGGCTCAGCCTCCTGAGTAGCTGGGACTACAGGTGCATGCTGCCATGCCCGGCTAATTTTTTGTTTTGTTTTGTTTTGTTTTGTTTGTATTTTTAGTAGACACAGGGTTTCACTGTGTTGCCCAGGCTGGTCTCGAACTCCTGAGCTCAGGCAATCCACCCACCTCAGCCTCCCAAAGTACTAGGATTATAGGCATGAGCCACTGTGCCTAGCCTATTCCAGGTAATTATAATCCAGATTATTTCATTGATTACTTGGAGCCATAAAATATGTTGAATTACCATGGATATCTGAAAATGAGTTTTAAAAATTTTATTTTTTAATCAGAAACACTCTTGGCTGTGGTTTGAATAAATTCTTTTTCATATTGTATATAAGTTAAATGTATGAAAGCAAGATAAAATGATCTAAGATTCTTTGTAATACCCATGTGGGTTTCAGGCTTTTTTAATTGGAAGTCAATACATGACTAAGTTGAGTGCATAGGAAAGAAATCTTGGTAAAGAGAGCATTACTACTGTAGATGAATTACATATGTTCTAGACAATAAATTTTGCTAAGAGAAGAGATCAAGAAGACAAAAGGACAAAACCAAGAGAAAGAGGTCTCAAAACCAAGAGGGAGGTAGAAATGAAGCTGTCTTTATTCACAAGTGACATAATTGTCTATGTAGAAAACCTGAAAGAGCCAACAAAAAACCTCCTGGTACTAATAAGCAAATATTAAAAGGTTTCAGGATACAAGATTGATATACGGAAGTCTATCACTTTCTTATACATCAGCAATGAGTAAGTGTAATTTGAAATTAACAACACAATACCATTTACATTAGCACCCTAAAAAATAAAATATCTCAACATCTTGATATTGAGGGTTCAGGTAAAGACCACTGCAATAAAGCAAATATTGCAATAAAGCAAGTCACACAAATGTTTTAGTTTCCCAATGCATACAAAAGTTATGTTTACATTATATGTAGTCTATTAAGTATGCAATAGCATTATGTCTAAAAAGCAATATATGTCCCTTAATTTAAAAATACAGTGTTGCTTCCAAATGCTAACAGTCATCTGAGACTTCAGTAAGTCATAATCTTTTTGCTTGTGGAGAATCTTGCCTCGAAGTTGATGGTTGTGGACTGATCCAAGTAATGTTTAGAAAAGATTGGGATGGATATGACAATTACTTAAAATGATACAACAATGAAGTTTGCTGCCTTGATTGACTCTTTTACTCACCAAAGATTTCTCTGTAATGTGAGATGCTATTTAATGATATTTTACCCCCCATAGAATTTCCTTAAGAATTGGAGTCAATGCTCTCAAACCTTGCTGTTCCTTTATTAATTATGTTTATGTAATATTCTGAATCCTGTCTTGTAATTTCAACAATGTTCAAAGAATCCTCAGTAGGAATAGATCTTACCTCAAGAAATCACTTTCCTTGTCATCTATAAAAAGCAACTTCTCACCCATTCAAGTTTTATCTTGAGATTACAGCAATTCAGTCACATCTCTAGGCTCCACTCCTAATTCTAGTTCTCTTGTTATTTCTACCACATCTGCAGTTACTTCCTCCATTGAGGTCTTGAACTTCTCAAAGTCATCCATGGTTTGTTGAAATCAATTTCTTCCCAACTCCTGTTTATATTAATATGCTGACGTCTTTCATGAATTATAAATGTTCTTAATGGCATCGAGAACAGTAAATCTTTTCCAGAAGGTTTCAATTTACTTTTCACACATGCATCAGAGAAATCACTATCTATGCAAACTATAGCTTTATGAAATGTATTTGTTAAATAATAAGACTTGAAAGTCAAAACTGCTTCTTGATCCATGAACTGCAGAATGGATGCTGTGTTAACAAGCATGAAAACAACATTAATCTCCTGTGCATCTCCATCAGAGCTCTTGGGTGACCAGGTGTGTTTTCAATGAATAATAATATTTTGAGAGGAATCTTTTCTTTCTGAGCAGTAGGTCTCAACAGTGGTCTTAAAATATTCAATAAACCATGCAGTAAACAGACATGCTGTCTCATCCAGTCTTGGTTGTTCCATTTATAGGGCACAAGCAAAATAGATTGGGAATGATTGTTAAGAGCCCTAGGATTTTTAAAATGGTAAATGAGCATTGACTTCAACTTAAAGTCACCAATGGCATTAGCCCCTAACAAGAGAGTCAGCCTATGTTTTGAAGCTTTGAAACCAGGCACTTACTTCTGTCTATCTATGAAAGTCTTAAATGACATCTTCTTCCAATATAAGACTATTTTGTCTACATTGAAAATATGTTCTTCTGTGTAGCCACCTTCATCAATTATTTTAGCTAGATCTTCTGGATAACTTGCTGTCACTTCTACATCAGCATTTGAAGCTTCACCCTCCACCATTATGTTATGGAGAGAACTTCTTTCCTTAAACCTCATGAACAAACTTCTGCTTGCTTCACACATTTCCTCTGTAGCTTCCTTACCTCTCTCAATCTTTATAGAATTAAAGAGAGTTCACAATGCAAAGGAAAATTGTGGACAATTGAATCTTTTCCAGAAGAGCCCTTGCTTTTGGCCTACCTTAGCTTCTGACATGCTTTCCTCACCAAACTTAATCATTTCTAGTTTTTGATTTAAAGTGAGAAACAGCTTACTACATGGATGATGAAAAAATCTGTACAAAAGTCACCATGATACAAGTTTGCCTATGTAACAAATCTGCACATATACCCCAAACTTAAAAGTTAAAAAAAAAATAAGTGAGAAACATGTGACTCTCCCTTTCACTTGAATTCTTACAGGCCGTTGTAGGGTTATTTATTGACCTAATTTTAATATTTTTGTGTTTCAGGGCATAGAGAGGCCAAGACAAGGGAGAGAGACAGGGAAATGGCTGGATGATGGGGCAGTCAGAACACACACAACATTCATTGATTAAGTTAACCATCTCATATGAACAGTTTGTGGCACACCAAAACAATCACAATAGTAACATTAAAGATCACGGATCACAGATAACGAAAACAGACATAATAATAATGAAAAAGTTTGAGATATTGTGAAAATTACCAAAACATGACAGAGAGACGTGAAGTGAGCACATGCTGTTGCAAAAATGGCACCAATAGACGTGCTTGATGCAAGATTGGATGAATATTTAACTGTAAAAAATACAGTATCTGTGAAGTGCAATAAAGTGAAACACAATAAAACAAGTTATGCCTTAAATATACCTTAGGTATGCACTTAGGAATAAATCCAACGACATTTTGTACAAGATCTATATGATGAAACATAAAACATCCTGCTGAAAGAAATCAATGAATTAAATAAATGGATATTCCACATTCATTAAGAAAAATATAATATTGTCAAGATGTTCTTCCTGCCTTGATCTATATTCAGTGTAATCCCAGTCAAAATTCCAGCAAATCATTCTGTGAATTTTGGTAAACTATGTCTAAAGTTTATGTGGAGAGACAACAAGAGACTTGCCAACACAATGTTGAAAGAGAACAAAGTTGAAGGACTAGTAATACCCAACTCTAAGACTTACAATAAAGCTATAGTAGTCTTACCATATGACCCAGCAAGTGAGTTTCTTGGTATTTACCCAAAACGTTGAAAACTTACATCCACACAAAAAGCTTCACACAGATATTTATAGCAGCTTTATCCATAATTGCCAAAACTAGGAAGCAAACAAGATATCCTTCAGTAGAGTGAAGGAATAAGTAAATGGTGGTACATTTTCATAATAGAATATCATTGAACACTAAAAGAAATGAACCATCAAGCCATTAAAACACATGGAGAAACCTGAAATGCATATTACTGAGTGGAAGAAGCCAGTCTGAAAACCCTAAATATTGTATGATTACAACTACATGACATTCTGGAAAAAGCAAAACTATGGAGGCAGTAAAAAAATCAGTGGTTGTCGGGGAATGTGGGGAAGGAGGGATGAATTAGAGGAGTACTTTTTAGGCCAGTGGAACTATTCTTTATTCTTTATGATATTATATTAATGGATACATGTCATCCTACATCTGTGAAATCCATAAAATGTATACTAGGAGTGAACCCTAATGTAAACTATAGATAAAGACTGATGATGTATTAATGTAAGTTGATCAGTTGTAACAAATGAACCATTCTGATGTGGGATGATGATAGTAGGAGAGACTATGTACGTGTAGGGGCAAGGAGTATATGGGAACTCTGTACCTTTCACTAAATTTCTCTGTGAACTGCTCTAAAATATAACACCTATTAAAACAACAGCAGCAAGAAAGAGAGAGAGTTTCAAGAAGAAAAGATGGATCATTGCTTCTAAGAATTAATCTGGTAAGGGAAGAATGGTAAGGATTGAGAAATAAAAGAAATGAATCTTTATTTGCATTGAGTCTTTTTTTGTATTCAAAGATCATGGAGTAGGTAATACCAAATAACAATAGATGTTACTTGTACAGATTTATGAAATTTTAAATGATGGCTTTCACATTTTGATTTGATTTGAATCTTTAATTATGCATGATAGCTTGTGAAAGATATCTGCAAATTAAATACGAATATCTTAGAATAGGGCACCAAACCCATACCACATAATAGAACAATTGCCCAATTATGTTCCTGAGACAGAGTTGTAATTTCTAGAACAGATCAACCTAGGGGCTTTGTCTGAGTCCTGGTGGGGATTGAAACTCTATTTTCCACTGAATTTACCCTTAGGAATACAGATAGTCCCCAACTTATGATGGTTCAATATGCAATTTTTTGACTTTACAATGGTGCAAAAGTGATATGCATTCAGTGTGAACAGTACTTCTGTTATGGTTTTGTGTTAGATTTTTCCCATAATGTAGGGTAATGGAAGTGTTCTGAGCATGTTTAAGGTAGGCTAAGCTAATCTATGACATCTGGTAGATTAGGTGTGTTAAATACATCTTTGACTTATGATATCTTCAACTTACAATAGAGCTCAACTCATTGTAAGTCAAGGAGTGTTTGTATTTAAACTATGGCTGCTAGCTTCTCTCTCCTGGGGCAATCACTGTCCTGTGAGGGCCTCAACACTGTAGTGGGTTTGACCTCTAGGAATTCCACCAGGTTCTCATGGTAAAGAGCCAAGAAAGATCACTTTGTGGTTCTGGGAATTTGAGGTGAAAAGTAATCATCGTGAAATATGCTCTGAGTGTTCTCCATAACAAAAGCCTACTTTTCGGATGAAAATAGTCTGCCAAAACCTCTGCCAAAATCACCTGAGGGAAAAGCATTTTCCTGACTCCAACCCAGCCTACCCCCTGCTCCTAGCCTACCCCCTTATCCCCAGCCTTCCTGTGTCACTTAAGGGATGTGAAAAGCTAAGAAACAGTTGTGAAGGACACAGGCCAGGGATACGGGCCCACTAAAAGAACCGAAATGTAATCATAAGATTATAGAAAGCTTCCCCTCTTCAGTATTTTACAACCATACCAACAGGACTCCGTTTAATAACAGTGGGTTATAGCTGAAATAACTGCAAGATGCAGACTCTATCAAAGAATTTCTTAAGAAAAGTCCAAAGAAAATAGGGGAGACAAAAAAACGACACTATAAAAGTTTTAAGCCTCTGGAACGCACAGCCATAGCAAATATTAAATAAAGCCCAACTCCTAGCTGGACTAATATAAATCCTCACACTAAAACATACTCACCTTACTTTCCATTACCTGACACACCTTTTTTTTTTTTTTTTTTTTTTTTTAAAAGAAACATTACAAGTCATGCTGAAAGGCAGGAAAAAGTACAATCTGAACAGACAAGAAAAACATCAAAAATCTGACTCGAGTATGGCATAGATTTTTGAATATCCTTAACCAAAATGCTTAGGGCAGAAATATTTTTAGATTTTGGAATATTTGCACTATGTTTGCCAGTTAAGCATCCCAAATCTGAAAATTCAAGATCTAAAATGCTCCAATGAGCATTTCCTTTAAACATCATATCAGCACTCAAAAGATTTGAATTTTGGGGTATTTTGAATTTTCAGATTTGGAATGCTCAACCTGTACCAGACAGAGAACTTTAAAACAACTATAAATAATACAAAAGGGCTATAATGCAAAAAGTTGACAACGTTCAGAAACACATGGATAAAGCAAGCAGAGGGATAAAACCCTAAGAAATCATCAAAAGGAAATCCTAGAAAGCAGAAACACTAACAGAAATGAAGAATGCCTTTGATGAACTCATGAACACACCAAGCACAGCTGAGAAAAGAATCAGTGAACTTGAAGATAGAAAAATAAGTTAGAAAAGAACATCCAAATACTGTGAAACAATTTTAAAAGGTATAATGTATAGGTAATTTTAATACCAGAAGGGAAAAAAAAGAAGCTTAAGTGAAGAAATATTTGAAGTAAAAATCGCTGAAAATTTTACAAAATGAATGGCAGACACAGTTTAGAGAACACTAAGCAGGATAAATAACAGCAAATATATAACTTTATATATTATATTTGAGCTGTAAAAAACTGAGGACAAGAAGAAAATCTTGAAAGAAGCCAGAGGGGGCCAGGTACTGTGGCTCACGCCTATAATCCCAGCACTTTGGGACCTCCCAAAGTGGCAGATCACTTGATGCCAGAGTTCGAGACTAGCCTGGCCAACATGGTGAAACCCCATCTCTACTAAAAATACATAAATTAGCCAGGCGTGGTGGTGCATGCCGTAATCTCAGCTACTCGGGAGGCTGAGGCATGAAAATCACTTGAACCCGGGGGCTGGAGGTTGTAATGAGCTATTATCGGGCCATTGTACTCCAACCTAGGCAACAGAACAATACTCTATTAAAAAAATACAGAAAAAGAAGCCAGAGGGGGGAAATATACCCTTGCTTAGAGAGGAGCAAGGATAAGAATTATAATGCACTTTTTATCAGAAACCATGCAAACAAGAGTAGAGTGGAGTGAAATATTTATAAAGTTTTGAAAAAATAAAACCACCGACTTTGAATTCTGTATCCACCAGAATCATTCTTCAAAAGTGAGGGAGACATAAGCACATTCTCAGACAAATAAAAAGGAAAATTACATTGGTCCAGAAACTTGGAACTACATCAATAAAGGAAAAACACTGGAGGAGAAATAAAAGAAGGTAAGATAAAATCTTTTATCTTTCTTATCCTTAATTTATCTAAAAGATAATTGTTTAAAGCAATTATAGTAATAAATTACTGAATGATTATAGCATATAAATAAGTGAAATGAATGATAGCAATGTCATTGAAAATGGGAAGAGGAATTGGGAATAATCTCTTACAAGATACTTCCCCTGCAAGTGAAATGGTAGAGTACTAGTTTATGTTAAACTTAGAGTCATTAAAAATATATATTGCAAACTCTAGGGTAACCGCTGACTTTTTTTTTCAAGAAAAGAGAGGAGATAAAATGGAGCTAAATAAAATTCTCAATTAAATTAGAGAAAGCACAAAATAAAATGAGTGGGAACAAATAACAATAATACAAATAATAGAAGACAGTTACAACATGGTAGATACTAATCTAGCTTCATCAATACTCTCTTTAAATGTAAATGATCTGAAATGCTGCACGTTCTCACTTATAAATGGGAGTTAAACTTTGGGTACTCATGGACATAAAGATGGTAACAGTAGACCAGGGACTACTAGATGGGAAACGGCGGATGAGAGTTGTAAGGCTCTTGGGTACTATGCTTAGTACCCAGGTGATGGGATCATTTTTACCCCAAACCTCAGCATCACACAATATACTCAGATAACAAACCTGCACATGCACCCTCTGAATTTAAAATAAAAGTTACCCAAAAAAAAGCAAAAATTAAAATAAATAAATAAATATGAATTATCTGAATACACCACTTAAAGGACAGAGATTGTCAGAGTGGATTTTTTTGCAAACACTACCATATGTTGTCTACAGGAAAACCACTTTAAATATAATTGCACAGATTGGTTAAAACTAAAGAGATGGAGAAAGATATGTCATTACACTAATCAAAAGAATGCTGAAGTCGCTATACTAATTTCAAACTAAGCAGACTTCAGAACAAGAAAACATGTCAGAGATAAAGAAAGGCCTTAAATAATGGTAAAGGGGGTGATTTTCCAATAAGATATAACAATCTTTGATGTGTATACAATTAACAACAGAGTATAAAAATACACGTGGCAAAAATTTATGGAACTGCAAGGAGAAATAGACAATCTACTCTTATAATAGAAGACTTCACCACACCACTTTCAGTAATTGACAAATCAAACAGGCCAGAAAGTAAGGACATAGTTAACTTGAACAGCAGCATCAATCAACTGCATCTAATTGACATTGATAGAATACTTCATCCAACAGCAGCAGAATAAACATTCTCTTCAAGCTTACTTGGAAAATTCACCAAGATAGACCATATTCTGTGTTACAAAACACATCTTAATAAATTTAAAATAACAGAAATCATATAAGGATGCTCTGAGATCACAGTGGAATTAAGCTAGAAATCAATAAAAGAAAGACAGATGGAAAATGCCAATGTATTTGGAAATTAAACAACACACTTTTAAATAACACATAGGTCAAAGAAGTCTTAAGGGCAATAAAAAATATCCTGAACTGAATAAAAATGAAAATAAAATATTAAAAAGGATGGGATACAAAACAAGCAGTGCTTAGAATGACTTTATTGATTTATTGATTTATTTTAAACAGGGTCTCACTCTGTCACCCAGGCTGGAATACAGTAGCATGATCACAGCTCACCATAACCTTGACCTCCCAGGCTCAGATGATCTTCTCACCACAGCTTCCTGAGTAGCTGAGATTACAGGTGCCCACTATCGTGCCTGACTATTTTTTGTAATTTTTGTAGAGATGGGATTTTGCCACGTTGCCCAGGCTGGTCTCGCCTGGGCAACAAGTGATCCACTCGCCTCAGCCTCCCAAAGTGCTAGGATTACAGGTGTGAGCCACAGTGCCCGGCCTAGAGTGACATTTATAGCATAAAATGCAAATAATTAGAAAAAAAGAAGGATCCCAAATAAATAATCAAACTTCTGACTTAGGAAAATACTGAAAGAGCAATTTAAGCCTAAAGCAAATAGAATGAAATAATAGAAATTAGGGCATAAATGTTTGAAATGATCAATAACTTTGCTATACCTTTTAGTAATCTAATCAAGAAAAAAAGACAAAAATTAACAATATGAGAAATGAAAGAGGGGTCACAACTACTACTGTTCCTACTGACATTAAAAGAATAATGAAAAAATACTACAAACAACTCTATGCCCACAAATTTGATAACTTAGATTCAATGGACCGTTTTTTTGAAAGGCAAAAACTAAAGAAGAAAGAGATAAGTTCATTCAAGAAGAAAGAGATAATTTTAATAGTCAAAAGAACACAGAAGGCAACTGAAAGGATTTCCAATGACTAAAGGTGTAACAATTTCAACAATAAAATCACCAGTGTTGAATTATGACCGAACTATAATATATTCAAACTATAATATACTGAACTATAATAATGCTATGTAATATACTCATGAATGTTCATCCATGAGTCTACACTGATATAAGACATTGTTAAATAAATAAATAAGTGGACTAAAAGAGATAAATTTATCATTCAGATAAATTCTAAATAATTTATGTATATTCTCCACCCTAAATGAAGTGAAGCATAACTTTCCATTACTGAAGTATGAGCTGCTCATTGTGACATCTTTCCAAATAATACATTATGGAAAGAGGGAATGAAGAGAGTAACTTTACAGTGAATAACTCTCATAAATATTCCTTCAGCTAGGTGATCAAGAATAACATCAACAATTATGTCAGCATGTTGAGAGTATGTACCCTTTATACAATGTGATGAAAAGGGTAACATACTTCCGTGATTGTTCCCAAAAGACTCATCCTCAGTTTAATCACGAGAAAAACAACAGCCAAATCACAATAGAGAGTCATTCTGCAGAATACCTGATCAGTACTCCTTTAAATGGTGAAGGTCATCAAAACCAAGAAAAGTCAAGAACTGTCATAGCCAAAAGGAGCTTAAAAAGACATGACAACTAAATGTAACATGATATCTTGGTCCATTTGTGCTGGTGTAACAAAATATTTATTTCACACAGTTCTGGAGGCTAGTAAGTCCAAGATTAAAGCCACCAGCAGGTTGCATGCTGGGCGAAGACTGCTCTCTGCTTCCAAGATGCTGCACTCTCTGGAGGTGAGGAATGCCATGCTCTTAGAAGAGCAAAAGAGCAAAAAGAGCCTAAACTACTTGCCTGCAGCTCTGAAGGCACTAATCCATTCATAAGGGTAAATAATAATGTGTCAATATTTGTTCATTAGTCATAACAAATATACCATACTAATGTAAGATGGTAATAATAGGCGAATGTATGTGTTTATGTGGTTGGGGGGACATGGGAATTCTCTGTAGTATCTCTGCAAGCTTTTTTTGTTTTTTGAGACAGAGTCTTGCCCTGTTGACCCGGCTGGAGTGCAATGGTGTACTCCATCGTGTCCAGCCTGCAATCTTTATCTAAATCTAAAACTGTTCTACAAAAGAAAGTTTATTTTTAAAATAATGACTCTTCAATGCTTGGCAATCTTACTTGATGAAAATTATTTTCCTTTGAACATGGTCACATCAAATGTTATTTACTCAAGTTGTCCTATAATAGAATAGGGACTGTATCAGTTTCCTAGGGCTGCCATAACAAAGTAACACAAACTGGGTGGCTTAAACACCAGAAATTTATTGTCTCACCGTTCTGGAGGATAGAAGTATGAGATCAAAGTGTTGGCAGGGTTGGTTCTTTCTGAGGGCTGTGAGAAAGAGTCTGTTCCATGCCTCTTGCCTCACTTCTTGTGGTTCGCTGGCAATCTTTGACATTCCTTGGCTTGTAGATTCATCACCCTGATCACTGTTTTCATCTTCATATGGCATTCTCCCATGTGCATGTCAGTCTGTGTCCAAATTTCCTTTTTATAAAGATACCAGTCACATTGGATTAGGCTCTACTCTAATGACCTTCTCTTAACTTGATCACCTGCAAAGACCCAATTCCCAAATAAAGGTCACAGTCACAGGTAATGGGATAATACTTTCAACATCTTTGGTGGGGAGACATTACTTAATCCGTAACAGACAGTCTTTGAATCCAAAATGTCCATTTGTTCATCTAGAAAGTCACCTCACTCATTGAGTGCCTCATAGGAGAGTGGTAGTGCTTGGATAGTGCTAATATTTTCTAACAACACTGTAACTTATATTTACTGCGAGCGACCTGGAATTAACTATCTGGGCCTTTTATAAAGCCAATCAGATTTCAGGATTTACTACATTTGCACTGACACCATCATAACTAAATCTATAGATATAACTTTCAACTACTTCTTAAATTGCCAAGAATTTTTAAGCTCAAGTGAGCTTACATTGGACTGGCATATGCATATTTTTCTCTTCTTGTCCCTGTTCTACCTCTTCATCTTCCCCACTTTCAACTATATTTAAAAGACAAAGTGTCCAAATATGTTCATAAAGCACAGAAGTGAACAATCAGGAATAATTCTTTCAAAACCTAGTTCAAAGAAATTCGGTCTTCCCAGCCAAGCCTTTTGGAGACGCTATGTAGCAGCATCTAGGCACATTCTATCGAGTAGATTAGGGACTCCTCAACCAACCAGATTCATAAACTCACTTATGTGGACATTTACCATATTCCCCTCCTGGTCATAAGTATTATAAATAAGTAAAATATGCATGTTAGAGAATATGTTAAATGTTACAAGTGTTTGGGAGAAAAATAGGGCATAGAAATAAATATGAAAGGATGTCAGACTGTGAAATTTTAGATAGGGTATCCAGGAATGGTCTCACTGAGAAGATAACTTTGGAGTAAAGGACAAAACAGAATAAGGAATTCAGATACATAGCTATCTGCAGGGAGACAACTGATGATGTTCCAGGCAGAGGGAACAACTCAAGTGAAAGCACCAAGAAGGGAACATGTGTGGAATGTCTGAGGCCAAGGTAGCTGGAAATGAGAGAGTAAGAGGACAAATGTTAATACATGAAATCAAAGAGATATCAGAGAATCAGATTATTTAGGTGGTTGTTTAACATAATGAGTATTTTGGCTTTTATTCTAAGTAAAATTCATTAAGCTATTTTCAAAAGGAACAATAATGCAATAATAATTAGGTTTTCTGCGTAGAGAATAGATTATGGGAGACTTCTCTCCAGGCAGAGGCAGAGAGACCAGCTAGAAGCTGCAAAAGAAAATGGTGGTTTAGACCACAGTGTCAGCAGTAGGAGTAGGAAGAAGTCGTTAATTTGGGATATAATTTCATGCACAACAAAAAGAAGTTGCTGATGCAATGGGTGTGGACTGTGAGAAAGAGAGAGTTTAAAATGACACCAAGATTTATGGAATAATTGAATTGTTATTTAACTGAGATGGAAATGACTGCAAAAGAGCTAAAAGTTTGTTAGAGAGAGGTAGACATGAGGAGGCAGTTTGATGCATGTTAAATTTGAGATGACTCTTGGATTTCCAAGTGGCTATTTAGGCTCTGGGAGAGTTGAGTCCAGAATAAAGAGAAGTCCAGGAATAAAGTTTTGATCCATTACTATACAGATGACATTTCAAACCATGAGACTAGATGAGATGACCTAGAAAATGTGTAGGCATAAAAGAGAAGTGGTCCAAGGATTGAGCCCTGGATATTTCATTCTTTCTCTGATGTTCTTTCTTTGTATTTTCTGCAGACTCATCTCCACCTTAACTAACCATTAATGGTTGGCATTGCTCTACTGTATGTCAAAACTTAAAATGCTACAGTAATTGAAAGGGCATGGTGTTGGTTTATAAAGATATAAATAATCAAATTAATACGATCAATAACCCATCCACAGACTGATATATATATATACACACACACACACACACACATACACATACACAGAGAGAGAGACAAGTGATTTACAACAGTAGTGGTACTATAATATTAAGGATATGGTGGTGTGGTGGTGTTTTTAACAATGTACTGGGAAAACTTACAATGCAAAGAGACAAATGACAGAAGCTTGATCCCTGCTTTACATAATACCCAAACATCAATTCCATATGTATCAAAAATTTAAATGTGCAAAGGAAAATAACAAAGCATCTAAGAGATAATATAGTAATATATAGTCATAATATCTCTACAGGCAAAAAATTTATTAAATGGGAAGCAAAATTATTAACTTTAAGAGAAAGATTGATAAATCAGCTCATGTATAAAAACTGGACATTTCTGTTCGTTGAAACATACCATTAAAAAAGTGAAAGGGGGCCAGGTGTGGTGGCTCACGCCTGTAATCCCAACACTTTGGGAGGCCGAGGCGGGCAGATCACCTGAGATCAGGAGTTTGAGACCAGCCTGGTCAACATCCGAAACCCCATCTCTACTAAAAATACAAAACTTACCCAGGCATGGTGGTGCATGCTTGTAGTCCCAGCTACACAGAAGGCTGAGGCAGGAGAATTGCTTGAACCCAACAGGCAGAAATTTCGGCGAGCTGAAATTGTGCCACCGCGCTCCAGCCTGGGAGACAGAGCAAGGCTCTGTCTCAGAAAAATAAATAAATATATAAAAATAAAAAAGTGAAAAGGCAAAAATACTAAGAGGGAAAACATACTTTCAACACATATTGCCGGCAAAGAACTTGTTTCCTGATTATATAAAGAACTCCATATGTGAATAGCAAGGAGGCAGACAACCCAATAGAAAAAAGGACAAGACAACTGAAAAGGCACTAAACACACACACACACACACACATACACACACACACATACACATACACACACACACAGAATGATAGACAAATATGGAGTAAAGACACAGAATATAGGAAAAGATATTCAACCTCATTAGTAATGAGGAAACTGCCAATGAAAACCGCCTATACAAAAAGCCTAAATTTTAAAATACCACTAATCAATATTAGGGAGATCAGGTTGTATACTGCTACACCACTTTGGAAAAAATGTGTCTACTAAAGCTGAAAATACACGTAGGTTATGACCTTGTAATTCTACTCTTTAATATATACCTAAGATAATGCGAAATATTTATATTAGGAGATACGCATAAAAATGTTCATAGCAGTGTTTCTTACCATAGTCAAAACTAAAAACTACTCAATGTCTTTAATAGTAGAATTTTTAAACATGGGGAATATCCATGAGTGCATGGAATAATGTTGAGTGCAAGAAGCCATATATATGTGTGTGTGTGCGCACGCTGTTTATGTGTTTATGTGTGTGTGTGTGTATATGTATATGTATAGTAAGACTCAATTTAAATCTAGTTCAAAAACAGGACAAAATGAAATGTTTAACAATGCCAGCTTAGATGGTATAAACAAAAGCAATTGCCTACCATTCACAGTAATGGTAAATTTGAGAGGCCATGATTGAGAGGGGACACAAAGGGCACTGACAATATTTTATTTGCTAGTCTTGAGGGTTACACAGGTGTTTGCTTTCTGACAAACATTTGCACTTTCCTAAAAGTAAAAAAAGGATTGAATTCAAGAACTGAAAGATAAGATAAAGCAAATCAACTACTGATTTTTGGATTTGCTTTTGTGCTTAAGGAAACTTTAGAAAATGGTAGAGCACTGTAACAGAAACAAAAGAGGGACAAAGCAGTAAAATTATTTTAGACCAAGGAAAAGGATTAGGGAGAACAAAAAGTTTTCATCTCACTTGACAATCTGATTGACTGATATTCTGATTGAGTTTGGGACCATTCATGAGAGAAGGGTAAAAGGATTCTGTGATCAATTATTAATATCTGTTAGTAGATATTTTTCATACTTGTCCTAGGTTGCTGAGTTCTTAGTAAACAGATTAGCTCCAAATCCCGAAGAAAAGTGAGTTTGGGCAGGGAATGGTTCAATTAAGCCTGGGCTTAAAAAGAAGCCCCACATGCTGGGATATAAATTTAGCCTGCATTTTACCTTCTGAATTAAAATAGGGCGTGTGTATTGTGAGTGTTGGGGGTGTGCTGTTGGTGAAATGGAGTGGACTGTGAGGTAGAGAATGATTTCTCAGAAATAGGAAATCATTAAGTATTTACCCAGACAAGAAGACAGGTAATATAAAATTGACATGAAGCACAAAGATTTTTCTCAGCACAGTCTTTTTATATTTGCATTTTATAAGTGCTATTGATTTAAGATTCATTGGGAAAAAAATGTGAAAATATTGAAAATGACACCAACTTGGAACCAAAAGCCTTGGTTTCTAATTTCAGTTATGTCACTAAATGTGTGAATTTGTGCAAATCACTTTTCTTCTCTGGACCTCTTCTTCTTTACCTGTCAAGTTAGCAATTAGAAGAAGCTGGCCTCTGCATTTCCTTCTAGCTCTAATAGACTATAATTCTGTGATGGAGACAGTTTAATTAGGTGGAAAAACCGTGTGCATCAGTGTCAGACCTTTGTGACTAAGCTTCTCTGAGCCCCATTTTCTCATCTGTAAAATAGGAGTGATCATATCTACATCATTTGGTTGTGAAAGTCAAAAAGAAATGAAATTGTCAAGAGCTCAGCCTAGCATCTGGAACTTATTGAGCTTCCCAAAATGGTAAATTGTAATTAGGGCTAAAATATAATTTGCATGAAGCAAACCTATTTCAATTCCAAGAATTTTCCTTTTTTTTCTGATCTCGAAACAATCAGTGTCTTGGTCAACTATTTTGTAATCCATTATCTCTTCCATTTTGGGCATCTCTTTTATTTTTAAAATATTGCCTAAATATAACATTACTAGAAAAGATAATAGTGGCCATTTACCTGTCACCAACTATGTGCTAGGCACTGGGCTGGGTAATTGCATATAATCCTCATAGCACCAATGTGAGGTAGATATTTCCCTTGCTTCAAAGTTAGGGCCAGTCATATTTTATTAAATATTCTCATAGCACCAAGCACAGCACCTTAAACAAAGTAGACTCTCATTACACATATTTTTGATTGACTGAAATGTGGCAGTGAGTCCCCTCCCTCTCTCTCTAATGTTTGTAGTTATTTGATTTATAAGAAATCTCTGTCCCTGGCTGTGGTCAGCTATTGAATTTATGTGTGACAAGAAAACCATAGAGTTTGGCAACTCTGCAGTGATAGGTGATGTGTGAATCATTTGGGGGAAGAATAAACAGTTCAAATTCAGACTTTGAGTACCTGGGTCCTATGGTTAGTTAATCATGTCTATGGAATGCATGACTGAGCAGACAGGTTCAAAGATAGGGGACTTGAAACCACTCCATTGTGTGTTTCTAGATATCATCTTGTTGCCCATTGGTAATATTTTCTATAGTCACTTCTCAAATGTATGAGACGAATACAGTCTAGGGTTTGTTCATCTTAAAAGAAATTCTATAATGTAGGAAGCAGGGTTCAAACTGGAAGGCCCAGGACACTGTGACCTGTCAAGAGGTTAGAATATTCCCCCAGTAAGTCACATCTGTCTGATGTGATACAACCAGAAAACTGCGTGGGTTGGCACACAATGAGAGACTCCTGGGGACACGTCCTTAAAAGTAGCTCCAAGGCAGAAATTAAAAATGGTTCTGGAAGCTTTTGAGCAACTGAGCTAGCAGGACCAGAGCTGGCAGACATCACAACAGGCCATCATTCCAGCTGCTGCTCCCAACGAGCACCCCCAGTGTCCGGCCCAGGCGGTTCCTCCTCAAGTAATTAATCTTGGCCTCCTTAAGTTACCCCAGGTTCCCAGTGGATGTTTTTCTTCACTTCCCTATGAAATCACTTGAGTCTAGATGCTGGTGGGGGCGGGGAAGTAGTATGGTAGGCACTGAACAATTCCAGCTTCACCAGTGGGAGAAATGGCCCTGTAAATCCTTTCAAAAGGCGCCCACCAAGTCCTTCAGAAGGAAGGGGCAGCCAGTGACATGAATACGATTATTGTAGTAGAGCAAAATGTGTGACTCGCCAGAATTCTGTTAAACCCAGCAAAAGGGAATGCCACAGTTAACCTATATCCCTGGGGAGCACTAAACCTGAAGCAGACTTATTAATTAGGTCTTCTGAGGGGCACAGAAAATGGGGAGGGGGCCTTTTAAGTCACAGAGACAGACAGAGCTCCATTCTAACCAATTCCTTTCCATGGGGGCAAGTCCTGTATCTTTTTTTTTTTTTTTTCAAACCAAACAGTTTGAGTTACATGTTCACAAGGTCCCTGTTGTGCCAAAGAGCATTTTCAATTCAAGTAGAACAGAAACAACGTTTGTAAAATGAATCAGTAGGTGGAGCTCTTTCTTTTTATTTATTTTTCAATCCAGGGTCCCATTATTATTGAGGGACACAGAGCTTCAAAATGAAAAAAAAATAGGCATTTTAAAAATGAAAACACATATACAACGTGCTTTCCTAATTGAAACGCTATATTGCGAAATCATTACTGTCACAGAACATTTGTGTTGCATGCGAATGCTGAAGCAAAGAAAATATATAAACCTAAATTGACTTTAGCAATTTGAAAGTGATAGTGGACATCTGTGTTCAATAAGTTTTTGCTGGTAACTGGTGTTTAATATTTCATGTCAAATCAAGAAGAGTGATAGAAGGTTTCTGAACACAGAGATGGCTGGCATTTTTGCAGCACAGCCTGCCCTTTGTCATACTCACCATAAAGAAACCTGCTGTAGGTGAGGGTTGAAACTGCACCAGAGTGACTCCTTTTTTGGAACTTATATAAACTTCAGAATATACTGTCTCTATTTTCTTTTAGAAAGATGTCTATAAGAAAAACAGGTTAAAGGACTTCCAAAGCTCATTATTTATTTAAGGGAAAAAAAGGGGGGGTGTGTGTTTTGGGGATAGGGAGCTTTTGGAAGAAATTACAGCAGAATAAATCATCTAGAACAAATCTTACCTTTGTGTTTTCGTCAATCCTGATTCCTTTCTAGTCAGTGTGCACTGATGTTAAGGAACTTGGTTGCCAATAGAAACATGCCTTCCTAAGTCTCACAATGAGGGCGAGATTGGATTTTAATGTTTATGTAGTTGGGCAGGGTAATGGTGGAGAATGGAGAGTAGGGAGGAAGAACTTTTTAAATCACTTTATAATTTCTTTTTCCACATCCCGTTAAATAGGCAATCTTGACTCTAAATAGAACAGTTTGTCTTCGTGACAAATGTGATGAAAGGAAAAACTGTGGGGAGGGGGACAGCATTATTCTTTGAGCTGGCCACAGGATTAGCACTTAGTCCTGAAAAGGGTCATGTTGACCTGATTGTCATGTTAAGTCATGCTGACCTTAACATCTTCCATTTAGTTCTCTAACACAGAGGCTGGACCCTTGAATCTGCTTTGAGTGTAATAAAGGTAAAATAAGAAGACCCATAGACTTTGAGGTACTATAGCTATCAAGAAACAGTTTATGTTTATGTTGATATGAAGAAGCGTGTATCTGAGCAAAGCAGGCCCCCCTTCCCTTCTCTGATGGTAGGGACCAAGAATATGGTCCTAGAATGACCGGAAGAGGATAAACAGGTACATGTTCTTTTTATCCTAAAGTGATTTTTTTTTCTAGTGAGAGAAAAGCAAGTTGCTGAAAATATCAAAAAAAACTGAAATGATTTGCCTGCGTGCTTAAAGTCATCTAACTTAGGTTCAAAAATAGAAAGAAATAGCAAGTTGTGTATTTTATTTTTTAGAGATGGGTCCTCACTGTCTTCCAGCTGGACATGAGCACCTGGGCTCAAGTGATTCTTCTGCCTCAGCCTCCTGAGTAGCTGGCACATGCCACTGCACCAGGTTGATTTCAGCAACTGTTACAGTTTGGATATGTGTACCTGCCCAAATATCATGTTGAATTGTAATCTCCAGTGTTGGAGATGGGTCCTGGTGGGAAATGATTAGATCATAAGGGTGGTTTTCTCATGCATGGTTTAGTACTATCTCCTTGGTGCTGTTCTCATGATAGCGAGTGAGTTCTCATCAGATCTGATTGTTTAAAAGTATGTGGCACCTCCTTGCTCACTCTCTCTCTCTTGCTCCTGCTCTCACCATATGATGTGTTAGCTCCTGCTTCATCTTCCACCATGACTGTAAGCTTCCTGAGGCCTCCCTAGTAGCTCAGCAGATGCCAGCATCATGCTTACTGTAGAGACTGCAGAGACTTCAGCCAATTAGACATCCCAGTTTCAGGCATTTCTTTATAACAAAGAAAGAATGGACTAGTACAGCAACATAGGAGGAAACAGAGTAGATAAAAAGGGTAAGAATATGCTTAGTGATGTGATAGAGTCTAATAGCATACCAAGCTAATTTTGCACTCCAAAATATATATCTACAGGCAAATATTAGGACATAATAAATCACACTGACAAGTTTTAAAGAAATTCTTTCTTTGTTTCAAAATAGCATTAGCCAATAATATGACATCTTGTACTATGATTTATGCTTTGCAAAATTGTAATAATTTTGTCACTTGATCATCATAATATCCCTATGAATGAGTATCAAGGAAGTGCACATATCTTCCTTGTTGAGACATAGGGAAAGAAGTAGTTTAGACATGAATTGTGCCTAAGATAACAGGGAATCTCTGTGGGTATATTTGTCCAAAAAACCAAACAGCATGGCCATGGCTGGAGCCAGGGGCCTCATGGCCACAGTTGAATAACCTGTCTCATTTCTCTTAGAGCAGGAAGCTACTGTTGTCCACCAGACTTGGGCATTCAATGTGCAGCATGCAAGGGACCAAACTGATCCCCCTGGCAGATGTTAAATCAATAGAAAAATGCAGATAACACACATGAGAAAGTGTAGCCTTCTCTTTCTACAGCTGCCAGGGTGATCTGCCTTGGGGCTTAGTCTGTTTCCCATATATTCCTTAAGTAAAATCCCAGCTATTGTGGCTAGTTAAAAGGGTGAAAGAAAAAAGATGTCATCACTCAAATGTTTCCCATGTAGGGTATGTTTATTAGTCATCAGTCTTATATATCACCATTCACTGGAAAGGTCCACATTTACAGTTACCATCAGCCCCTTCATTTTCTCTAGTCTGCAACTAAGCCTGCACCATTTAATGCCCCCATAAGCATTCATTTGTGAGCCATTGTAGCTCCTTGCCAAGTCGTTGTGGCACTGAAGTTAGGGGTATAAACAGAACATTATAGTACAACTAGAGAAAATGATTTTTCCAGTGACATATCAAAATGCCCCTTCTGCCTCTTTATCTTCAAAGAGAATCCAATGCCTTACTGTACCATCATTCAGAAAACTGATTCTCATTTTATTAGGAGCCCACTTTAGCTACCTAACTGCAAATTAGCATCATCTGCTGCATGTAAAAAAGATCTGCTTCTCAGCTGTTAGTTACTGTTACTTATTTTATTAATAATCGTTTGTGTTCTTTTCAACTTTAGACATTAACTGTCTTTTAAATCAAAATGAAATGTGTACTTGGCAACTTCTGACTCAAGCGTTTGGTTCCCCATAAATCCTGGAAATGACACAATGTGCACTTTGCCTCTGGCGTACCTCTTCAGAAACCAGAGTTATGCAAAGAGAGACACTTAAGAACTAGGGAGCCCTATCTCGCAAAGCCTCCTCAAGTTCTGGGAAGCAGTGGCATGTTGAAAATGACAGGAACAGAGCTCTTAATCACATGGAATTAAGAGTATGTGTGTGTGTACGCGCGCGTGTGTGTGCCTGCGTGTATGTGTGTGGTGAAGTAGGCCAAACAAAGAACCGAGTAAAACTTCCTAATAATCTTAAAAAATAATTTCCTGGAATCCAACATTCTTCACATTTGTGTATACTTTCAGGATAATGCATGATTTTTTATTCTGATTTTAATAGAATCATGTTTCTCACGCTCGTCGTCTTCCTCAAACTTTGTAATTTATGCAGTTATGCATTTCTCTTCTCTAAAATGCTCTCTGAGTCAATTTAAAAACAAAATTATTTTAAATTTCACTTTTTCTGACTCCCACTCTTTACTCCCACCATAGATACAGAGAAAGTGGGCACACTATTAATTAGCCATTGCACGTGTCAGAGTTCCTTCCCATTAGATTCTCTTAATGATCCCTCTGGATAGACAGGAAAGGTGTCATACCCTAATTTATAGAAAACAAAACTTGGGCATAAAATTAAGATTTGCTCGTTGCTGGAGCTGTCCATGAGCATTAGGAGTCAGGAATCCAAATTCCTTATAAAATCTGTAATGATAATCAAAGCTACTATACATCAAACAGTGTATCAGGAACTGTCCTCAGTGCTTGCATTCCTTATCTCTTTGAATCCTCAAAAAACAGCCTACAGTAGATATTAGAACTCTCATGTGAAATACGAAAAAGTAGCTTTCAAAAGATCACAAAGCTAGAAAGCAGGAAAACCAGGAAACAAACCTGTCAACCCAATTCCCAAACTTCTGGCATAACCACTTTGCTTTCTAGTCTCCTATACTTTCAGTCTGTAATGCTAATGTATTAATTGTACTAGTCATTAGTAATAACATTGCTGACTTTTTCTTGAGGAGTAGGTATTTTTTATTTTCTGAGATTCTTATAAATATTACTTTGGAGAAATAAGAGCTGATTGTCACTCACAAAGAGCAGAGTCTGGCCATATCACATAGTGAGAGCAGAAAGACAAGGTCATATAAGAACCAGGTTGTAAAATGAGATCAATCAGTACATGATATCTGGTTTAGTGGGACTGTTTGTTGTGTATTCTGTTCCCCACTAAAAACAATACAGTGAAGTACAGATTCTAATAATGAGAGAATAGACTGATGACTGTCTGATGTGTGTTAAATGCTGCTTGTCATGATGACATTATCTACCATCTGCCCTTCACATGGTGAAAGACTAGGGGACTAAGGGTGAGATGGAAGACAGATCCCAAGCTGGGTAAAGACTCTTTTAACTCTTCATCACCATGAATCCTGTCAAAACACCCATCTCATTGTCATTACCTTAAACAAACCTGTTTACTTTTCATTTAATCTGTCAGTGGAGTTTGACTTTTCTTTTCTGGATCTGATTCCACATCTACAAACTACTGTTCACAGGTGTGATTCCCCAAGCATCCTTCTTCTACATAGGGAGAAATAGGATATTATCTTGTTTCCTCACAGCCGATATAAAGAGCACAGCTACAAAGAAGGCCAAACACCCTTCAAAAACTGCTTTGCTATTCCCTTTGTTACTTATTTTGACATAAAATAATTTTTAAAATTGTGTTAATTCAAATGTGAAGCTTTAGGTCCGAAGCCAATGCACCTCTAAATGGTAAAGATGACTTTCTCATTACCAGGGCAATAGGTCTGAGAAAGTAGCAACAAAATTCTAATAATTTTTCAATATAAATTTTTGACAGAATTTCTAAAAGAAAAATTTTGGAAGCAGAAAAATCTAATGACATAACTGCAGGAATGAGTAACTGTCTCATGGTTTTAGAAACATATCATGATATATTAGCATTTCATGTTGTATTATGTATGCATATCTTTCTCAGTAAGCTGAAAGCTGTTTAAACAAATCAACTTTATTGAAGTATAATCTATACATGATAAAATGTTCCTATGTAACCATCACTGCAAATATATATGGTTATCCCTCTATATCTGGCGAACATCTGAAGAACAGAATGTTCTTCAGATACCAAAATCCTCGGATGCTCAATTCCCTTAGCCAAAATGGTGTAGCATTTCTGTATAAACTACACACATCTTCTCATACACATTAAATCATCTCTAGATTATTTATTATGCCCAACGCAATACAAATGCTATGTAAATGGTTGTTATGCTGTATTTTTATTCCTATTCTTTTACTGTTGTGTTGTTATTTAATTTTTCAATATGTGGTTGGTTGAATCTGTGGATGCAAAACCTACAGAGGGTTGACCGTATCTATAGACCCTTGTAACTACCACCGAAGTGAAGATTTAGAACATTTCTATTACCCCAGAATATTTCCTGTGCTCTTCCCAGTAATCTCCACCCTATTCTCAACCACTAGTGTGATTTCTATCACTATGCATTAGAATTTCATATAAAATGAATATATAGTATGAAGTCTTTTTTTCTGGTATGATTTGCTCAGCATAATGTTTTTCAAAGCTACCCATATTGTTGCATATCAGGAATTTATTCGTTATCATTGCATAGTATTTATTTGTATGGCTTTCCATAATTACCTGTTGAATACTTCGTTTCCAATTATAGAATGAAGTTGCTATGAAAGAACTTTGTATGGACATGTATGTGTTTTTTCTTTTTTGTCCAGTTTTAAAATTATTTTTATATTTTTCTTTGTTTTTAAGTTTTGTGGCTACATAGTAGATATATGTATTTATGCGCTACATGAGATGTTTTGATACAGGCAAGTGACGTGAAATAAGCACATCATGGAGAATGGGGTATCCATCCCTCAAGCACTTATCCTTTGAGTTACAGACAATCCAATTACACTCTTTATTTTAAAATGTACAATTCAGTTATTAGTTACTATAATCGCCCTGATGCACTACCAAATTGTGTATTTTATTTATTCCTTCTATCTTTTTTGTAACCGTTAAGCATCCCCACCTCTTCCCCAGCCCCCCAATACCCTTCCCAGTATTTTTTTCTTTTAGGTAAATTTCTAGAGGTGGAAGTGCTGAGTCATGTGGTAGGTGTATATTTAACTTTATATGAAACTATACAAATGTTTTACAAAGGGATGTACAATTTTACATTCCCATAGTTCTCCACATCCGCATCCTTGCCACTACGTGTGGTATGTAGCCTTCTCGTATGGGCTTCCTTTACTGAGTAATATGCTCTTAAATTTCTTCCATGTATTTTTATGAATTGCTAGCTCATTTCTTTGGGGCACTGAATATTTATTGTCTGGATGTATCACAATTTATTTATCGACTTATCTACTGAAAGTGGTCTTGGTTGTTTCCAAGTGTTGGCAATCATCAGTAAAGCTGCTAAAAACATGTGTATGAAGATTTTTGTGTAGATAACATGTTTTCAACTTGTTTGGGTAAATAACAAGGACTGTAATTACTGGATTTTAAGGTAAGAGTATTTTTAGTTTTGTAATTTGAGCTGTTTCAGTGGTGTGTAATGGTATCTCATGCAGTTTAAATTTGCATTTACGTGAGAACTAATGCATTTGAACATTTCTTCATGACTTAATCACCATTTATATACCTTTGGTAAAACTTTCAAGTCTTTTACTCACTCTTACTGGATTTGTATTTTTTACTATTATATTGTAAAATACATATTATTCTCAGATGTATGTACAGTGAAGATTTTCTGCCAGCCTCTGTCTTGCCTATTCATTTTCTTCATGGAGACTTTTGAATATTAAAACATTTTAAATTTTAATGAAGTCAGATTTATCAACTTTTTATGTTTGTGCTTTTGTATTCTAGAAATCTTTGCCTTTTCCAAGGTTACAAAGATTTTCTCTTATGCTTTTTTTAAAGACATTTTTATGGCATTGGCTTTTATATTTAAATCTATTGTCCATTTTGAGATAATTTTTATATGTGGCTGAGTTAAAGACCGAAGTTAATTTTTGTTTTCCATTTGGATATCCAGTTTTCTGACATCATTTGTTGAAAAGTCCAACCTTTCTCCATTGAATTACTGTGGCACCTTTGTCAAAAATCAGTTGACTATGTATGCGTCAGTCTATTTTTAGAATCTCCGTTTTGTTCTATTTAACTTATTGTCTATTCTTATGCCAATACCACAGTCTTGTTTAAGATAACTTTATAATAAGTAAATCTTAAATTCAGTTACTGTAAGTTCTCCAACATTGCTGCTCTTTTATAACATTCTGTTGGTATTTCCAGATAGAGCTTTTGACTTTTCATATGAATTTTAGAAAAACAGAAGAAAAACTTTTGTTTTTCTGAAAAGCCCCTGGGATTTTGATGTATATTGAATTCAATCGACACTTTAATTTCAACAACATTGAGTCTTTCAACAATCTATGAATATAATGTAATTGCTCCATTCATTTAGGTCTTTCTTTTAAAAATTTTTTATGTATTTTAGAATGTAGCTTTTACCCATATTTTTAATAGACTTTATTTTTTAGAGCAGTTTAGATTCACAACAAAATACAGCACAGTTTTCCCACATAACCCCAACCTCCACAAACACATAGCCTCCTCTTTTATCAACATTCACCACCATAGTAGTTCATTTCATACAACTGATTAATCTACATTAATACATCATTATAATTGGAAGTCCACAGTTTACATTAGGGTGTATTCTTGGTGTTTTACATTCAGTGAGTTTGAACAAATGTATAGTGACATGTATCCACCATTACAGTGTACAAAATAGATCCACTGCCCTAAAAATACCCTCTGGTCCACCTATTTATCCCTCCTTCCAGTCTCATTTCTGGTAATCACTAATTTAGCTTTGCCTTTTTCAGAATGTCATATAGTTGTAATTACGTGGTATGTGGCCTTTTCACATTGGCTTCCTTTACTGAGTAATATGCTTTTAAATTTCTTCCATGTATTTTTATGAATTGCTAGCTCATTTCTTTTGGGCACTGAATATTTGTTGTCTGGATGTACCACAATTTATTTATTGACTTATCTGCTGAAAGTGAACTTGGTTGTTTCCAAGTGTTGGCAATTATCAGTAAAGCTGCTAAAAATATCTGCGTGAACTTTTTTGTGTAGATAATGTTTTCAACTTGTTTGAGTAAATAACAAGGATATAATTACTGGATTTTAAGGTAAGAGTATTTTTAGTTTTGTAAGAAATCACTAAACTATCTTCCAAAGTGGCTGTACCACTTTGCAATGAATTTCTGCCAGTGATGAGCAGGAGTTCCTGCTGTTCCACATCCCTGTTAGCATTTGGTATTGTTCGTGTTCTAGATTCAAGCCATTCTACTAGTATGAGGTGGTATATCACTGCTGTTTAATTTGCATTTCTCTGTTAACATATTATGTGGAGCATCTTTTTATATGCTCGTTTTTCACGTATATGTCCTCTTGGGTTAGGTGTCTGTAAGTCTTTGGCCCATTTTTAAACTGGGTTGTTGTTGAGTTTGAAAAGTTCTTTGTATATTTTGGATAATAGTCCTTTACCAAACTTGCCTTTTGCAAATATTTTCTCCCAGTCTGTGGCTTTTCTTTCCATTCTCTTAACTTTTATGAAGTAAAATTTTTTTGTTTTAATGACATTCAGCTTATCAATCCTTTCTTTTATAGACTGTCTTTGGTTTTATATCTAAGTAGCGATCACCTACCCTAGCCTATCTAGAATTTTCTTCTGTTATCTACTAGAAGTTTTATCACTTTGTGTTTTACTTTTAGGTCTGTGATTCATTTCAAGTTACTTTTCATAAAGGGTGTAAGGTCTGTGTCCAGCTTAATTTACTGCATGTGGATGTCTGTTTATTTCAACATAATTTTTAAGCCTATCTTTTCTCAATTGTATGGCCTTTAATTCTTCATCAAAGGTCATTTGACTATATTTATAGTATGTGGGTCTATTTCTGGGCTCTCCATTATGTTCCACTAATCTGTTTTTCTATTATTTTAATAATATAATACTGTCTTGATTACTATGGTTTTATAGCAGGTAGCATCAATCCTTCAACTTTGTTCTCCTTTCACATTGTGTTGGCTCTTCTGGGTCTTTTGCTTCTCCATCTAAACTTGAGACTCAGTTGGTCAATATCCATAGAATGACTTGCTGGGATTTAGATTGGGTTTGCACTGAGCCTGTATGTCAAATTGGAAAAAACTGTCATATTGACAATGTCATTTTTCTGTTTATAACCATGGAATATCTCCATTAATTTGGTTCTTTGCTTTCTTTCATCAGAGTTTTCTAGTTTTACTCATGTAGAACTTGTACACACTTTGTTTGATTTATACCTGAGTGTTTTATTTTTTAGAGTGCTAATGTAAACGGTATTGCATTTTTGGTTTCAGATTCCACTTGTTTATTGCTGAGATATAGAAAAGTGATGGACTTGGCAGGATGCAGTGGCTCACACCTGTAATCCTAGCACTTTGGGAGGCCAAGGTGGGTGGATTGCTTGCACTCAGGAATTTGAGACCTATCTGGGCAACATGCTGAAACCCATCTCTACAAAAAATACAAAAATTAGCCAAGTCTGGTGGCACGTACCTGTAGTCCCAACTACTCAGGAGGCTGAGTGGGAAAATGGCTTGAGCCTAGGAGGTGGAGGTCTCAGTGAGCCGAGACCACACCACTGCACTCTGGCGTGGGTGGCAGAAGAGCCAGGCCTTAGGAAAAAATAAAAATAAAAAAGAAAGGAAGAAGGAAAGAAGAAATGAAAGAAAGAAAGAAGGAAAGAAAGAAAGAAAGAAAGAAAGAAAGAAAGAAAGAAAGAAAGAAAGAAAGAAAGAAAGAAGATAGACTTTTGTAAATTAATCTTTCCTGCAGCCTTAATGTAATTGCTTATTATTTCTGTGAACCTTTTTATTGGTGAAGTCTCAAATTTTCTACATAGACAATCATGTCACCAAAGACAGTTTGGTTTCTTCCTTCCAATCTGTATACTTTTCATTTCTTTTTCTTGCCTTGTTGCATTCCATTGTTATGTTGAAAAGCTGTAGTGAAAGAAGATAATTTTTCCTTGTTCTTCATCTTAGTGGGAAAGTTTTGAGTTTTTCATCATTAAATATAATGTTAGCTGTATATTTTTGTAGACATTTTTAATCAAATTGAAGAAATTCTTTATCCATATTTTATTAAATTTACTCTTAAATTGTACTAGTCAGGGTTCTCTAGAGGGACAGAACGAATAGGATAGATGTATATATGAAGGGGAGTTTATTAGGAGAATTGACTCACATGATCACAAGCTGAAGTTCCACAATAGGCTGCCTGCAAACTGAGGAGCCAGGAAGCCAGAACAAGTCCCAAAACCTCAAAAGTAGGAAAGCCAATAGTGCAGCCTTCAGTCCGTAGCCAAAGGCCTGAGAGTCCCTGACAAATTGCTGGTCTAAGTCCAACAGTCCAAAAGCTGAAGAACTTGGAGTCTGTTGTTCGAGGGCAGGAACCACCCAGTATGGGAGAAAGATGGAGTCCAGAAGACTTAACCAGTCTTGTCTTTCCACATTCTTCTGCCTGCCTTTATTCTGCCCACACTGGCAGCTGATTAGATGGTGCCCACCCAGATTGAGGACTGCCTTTCCCAGTCCACTGACTCAAATGTTAATCTCCTTTGGCAACACCCTCACAGACACACCCAGGATCAATACTTTGCATCCTTCAACCCAATCAAGTTAACACTCAATATTAACCATCATATAAGTACTTTATGTTTTTGATGCTATTGTAAGTGTTATTTAATTTCAATTTTTATTTGGTTTTGCAAGTATGTAGAAATGAAATTAATTGTATAATTATTCTTAAATTCTGAGTATTGCTAAACTCTCTTACTAGTTCAAGTAACACTAGCAAGTAATTTTGTGATTCTTTACAAATTTCTAGTTTTCAAATATTCCAATAAAAAGGTTTATTTTCAGTCTTAGTGTCTTTTATTTCTTCTCCTTGCCTTACTTCAGTGGCTGGGGCTTTTAGTACAATATTGTATAGATAGTGATTTTTTCCAATCTTAGGTAGAATGATATTTGTCTTTCATCCATACATATAATGATAGATGTAGATTTGTCTTACATGCTTTTTATTGGGCTGAGAAAGTTCCCATTTCCTCTTATGTGTGGTGCTTTTAATTATGAATGGCTGTGGAATTTTGTCAAAAGCTTTTTCTGTATCTATTATGATAATCATTAGGGTTTTCTCTTCTGTTGATATGATAAATTGCAATGATTGCTTTTCAAATGGCAAATCATGCTTGAATCACCAAGATAAACCCTAACAGTATATATTATCTATTTTTAAAGTGTTAAACTTGATTGGCTAAAATTTTGTTAAACTTATTTTATTTTATTTTTTTGAGATGGAATTTTGCTCCTCCTCCAGGCTGGAGTGCAGTGGCATGATCTCGGCTCACTGCAACCTCTGCCTCATGGGTTCAAGTGATTCTCCTGCCTCAGCCTCCAGAGTAGCTGGGATTACAGGCGTGTACCACCACACCCAGGTAATATTTGTATTTTTAGTAGAGATGGGGTTTCACCATGTTGGTAAGGCTTGTTTCGAACTCCTGACCTCAGGTAATCTGCCTGCCTCAGCCTCCCAAAGTGCTCGGATTACAAGTGTGAGCCATTGTGCCCGGCTTGTTAAACATTTTAATGTTAATGTTTATGAAAGTTTCTGGTGTGTCATTTTCTCAAATGGAATAAATTTACTAGTGAAACTATCTGGTTTGGGAGTTTATTTGTTAGAAGGTTTTTAATTACAAATTCAATTTCTTTAATAGATACATACCTATTCAAATTTTCTATTTCTTTTTTGGTTGATTTTGGCAATTAAAAAGTAGTTTATCTATTTCTTTGAGGAGGTTAAAATTAATACCATAAAGGTGCTTATAATATTCTCTTCTTACTCTTTATTAACTGTAATGATGTCACATTTTCCAGTTCTTATGTTAGTAATCTGGGTCTCCTCTCCTTATTCTTTGATTTTGCTAGCTAAAGATTTATCATTTCTTTAAAGTATTTATCAAGATTTCAAACACCCTATTCTTGCTTTAATTACTACTTTTTTTATTTTTTGATTTTTGTCCTCATCTATATTATTTCCTGTCTTCTGCTTACATTTATTTTGTAATTTATATTTTTTAAATGAAAGCTCAGATAATTGATTTTGCAACTTGTTTCATTTCTATACAAAAGTGTTTTAAAGCTATATTTCTTCCTCCTAATGGCAGTGTTACCTGCATCCTACACATTTTGGTATATCTTTTTTTTTTTTTTTTTTTTTTTTTTTTGCTTAATTCAAAATACTTTTAAATTTCTGTTATGGCTTATTTCTGACCATACATACATAGAAGTGATATTTTGTTTTGCTTTTTACAAATACTTAGAGTTTTTCATATATTTTTCTGATATTTCTCATTTAATTTAATTGTAGTCAGAGAACATACTCTGTTTATTTTCAGCCCTCTTAAATATATTGAAACTTATTTTATAGCCTAAAATATGGTATATCTTGGTGAATGTTTCATATACACGTAAAATAAATGTATATCCTGCATTTCTTAGGTAACTGTTTTATAAATGTTATTTATGTCAAGTGGTTTTTAATGCCATTTAGGTCCTCTCTACACATTCTGGTTTTTTGTCTACTTGTTGTATCAATGACTAAAAGAATAGTGTTTTAAGTCTCCAGCAATAATTGTAGATTTGTCTATTTCTCTATTCCATTCTGTCAGCTTTTATTTAATGTGTATTAAAACTCTAATACTGGATTTATATGTGTTTAGGATTGTTTTTTCTTCTTGATTGGTTGACAGTTTTATCATTATAAAATATACCTGTCACTAGAAATATTACATAAAATCTACCTGATCTGAATTTAGTCACTCTAGCTTTCTTATGATTACTGTTTGCATGGTATATATTTTTAAATTATTTACATTTAACCTTTTTGTGCTATAGGTTTTTACAGTTAGTTTTTATAGGCAGACTTTTGTGCCATCTGATAAATTGTTACATTTTAATTGGAAATTTTAGTGCATTAATTTTTAACGTAGGAGTTTATATGGTTGCATTGAAGTCTACATTATTGCTATTTATTTTCTTTTAAATTCATTTTTTATTCTGTTGTTTTTCTTTATTTCTTGCCTCCTTTTTTGATTAACTGGGTATGTTTTAGGGATTCATTTTATCTCTGCTGTTGGCATATTATTTATAACTCTCTGTTTTATTTTCTAAATGGCTGCTTTGGGATTGATTGACAGTATGCATATTTTTGCTGGATATAGAATTATAAATTGGTAGATTTTGGGAGGGCCAAGACCTTGAGTATGTTGTTCCTATTTATTTGGTTTCTGATAACAAGTGTCTTGTTATTTTTATCTTTATTTCACTTTATGTAATATGTCTTTTTTTTTCTGGCTACTTATACGATTTTCTCTTTATCATTGCTTTTCAGTAATTTAATTGTAATGTGCCTCTGAGTGTTTGTGTATGTATGTGTTTCCCTTGATTGCACTTCATTAAGCTTTTTATATCTGTGAGTTTACAGTTTTTATCATATTGTGAAAGCTTGGAAACATTATTTCTCAAATAGTTATTATATCATTTCATGTCTCTCTTCACCTTCTGGGGCTCCAAATATGCATATAACAGATAGTTTAATGTTATTCCACAAATTTCTGAGATTCCTTTTATTTTTCTTTTTAACTGTTCTTTATTTTGTTATGTTTCTATTGTCAATACCCTCAAAAGTTTACTGATTTTCTTTCTTTTTTTTTTTTTTTTTTTTTTTGAGACAGGCTCTCACTCTGTGGCCCAGACTGGAATGCAGCAGCATGATCTCAACTCATGGCAACCTCCACCTCCCATGCTTAGGCGATTCTCTCATCTCAGCCTCCTGAGTAGTTGGGACTACAGGTGCTCACCACCCTACCCAGCTAGTTTTTGTAGTTTTTTAGTACAGATGGGGTTTCACCGTGTTGCTCAGGCTGCTCTCAAGCTACTGGGCTCAAGGGATCCTCCCGCCTTGGCCTCCCAAAGTGTTGGGATTACAAGCGTGAGCCACCATATCAGGCCAATTTTTTTAATATAATGTCTTTTTTGCTTTTCATTCCATCTGTGAAATTTTTATGCAAATATTTTTCAAGTTTAAAAGTGTAATTTGGTTCTTTTGAATTCTTCATGTCTTCTCCTTACTGTGTTCATATTTTCATTTAATTACTTGTTTTAGTTCATTTTGAGAACTAAGTTCATTTGAGAAGGGATAATCAGCTGGGTGCGGTGGCTTGTGTGTGTAATTGTAACATTTTGGGAGGCTGAGGCAGGAGGATCCCTTGAGGCCAGGAGTTCGAGGCCAGCCTGAGCACATAATGAGACCCCATCTCATTAAAAGAGAGAGAGAGAGAGAGAGATTGGATAATTTTTAAAGAAAATTTTATATATATATATATATATATGTATATGCGTGTGTGTGTGTGTGTGTGTGTGTGTATATATATTTTTTTACAATTCTAGAGCCTGGGAAGTTCAAGGTCAAGGGGCTGCATCTAGTGAGAACCTTATTGCTGGCGGGAATCTCTGTGAAGTCCCAAAGTAGTGCAGGGCATCACATGGTGAGGGAAATAAGTGTGCTAGTTCAGATATCTCTTTCTGCTTTTGTAACACCACTAATACCCCACACTTATGACCTCATCTAATCCTAAATATCTACCAAAAATTCCACCTCACAAATACCATAGCCAAATTTCATACCTTCTTAATGCCGTTACAATAGGGATTAAGTTTCAACATGAGTTTCAGAGGGTACAAACATTCACATCATAACATTTCAGCCCTGGTCCCCTAAAACTCATGTCTCTTACACATACAAATACACTCATTCCATCACTATTACCCCAAAGTCTTAACTTGTTCCAGCACTAACTTAAAAGTCCAAAGTCTGATCTGTGATCCTGTGAAAACAAGTTATCTACTTCTAAAATGCAATGGTGGGAGAGGCATAGGTACACATTTCCATTCCAAAAGAAAGAAAAAGGAAAGAAGAAAGGAGTAACAGATCTCAAGCATTTCCAAACTCCAATAGAGTGAACAACATCAAATCTCAAGGCTTCACAATAATCTTCCTTGCATGTTCCACTTCCTGGATACACTAGTTCACTTCCCAATATGCATTGTTGAATTGCTTAATATTATTCCACAAACCACTGAGGTTCTTTATTTGTTTTTTGTTGTTGTTGTTGTTTGTTTCTTTTTTAGTAGTTTTACTTTTAAAGGTACTTTGACAAGTTTCTATTGTTATAGTCTTATGTTTACTTCTTCCATGGTATCACTCCCGCTTTTCATTCTATCAGTGAAATTTCCATGTAGATGTGCTTAAAATTTAGAAGTTTAATTTGGTTCTTTTTTAACTTTTATGTTTCTCCTTATTGTGTTCATGTTTTCTTTTGACTGCTTAAACATAGCTATAATTGCTGTTTTAAAGTTCTTGTCTCCCAGTTGCACCATCTTTGACATTTCTGCATCTGTTTCTATTGACTGCACTGAATTCTGCTTGTGAAAATGGCATGGACCATTTTTCAAATCTCATTTTTTTGGCATCATTAAGAAAATGAAATACACACAGTTTGGTATTGCATTATATGACATGTTCACTTTTAATATTTATGCATGATAAACTCCTAAGACATTGACATTATTATCCATAAAATACTACCATCATTTACTGAGTGTTTACTACATTCCAAATATTTTATATACAATATCATTAAAAGAACCTTTTATTGCACACCAATTTCTTTCTTTTGAGAATTTGTCTCAGTCATTTGTATAATTTTAAAAAATTTATGTTTTTCCAAGACTGTAAATTTTATAATGGCAGAGTATATATCTTGTTTATCACTATATAGCCAGCATTTGATACATAATCTGTCATACATTAATTCAAACAAATATTTACCAATGAATAAATGAATGAATATATAAGTGAATACTGCATCATAGATATTATTACACCTAACTTACTTAGACCCATCTTTCTTACACCCATAGAGTCAGAACCTGAACCCATATTTTTTTCCCCCAAATCCATGCTATGATGTGCTATGATCTCTAGTTCTTGAAAGTAAGCACTATGGTTTTATCATTTATTCTTCAAAGTAATTGTATAATGTGTGTTATTGTTTTATATTAGAGACTTAGATAAATGTCTCTAAATAATTAATATGCATTACAGAATAACAAGAGTATAGTTAATGCACATTCTTTAAGACACTTCAGTTTGAGGAGTAGGGATTAATATACTGTTTCATTTTACATTAAATATGGTAAAATGGGGGTCCAAAGTTCAAAGTAATGGAGAAAAAAACAACAAAATAGAAAATAAAGAAAAAAATAACAAAATCTCAACCCTGATTAATCAGTTACAAAAGACAAGAAAAGAGAAAAATATTATAAGATCTGAAAATAAAGGTTAAAAGTTTTAATAACCGATATATCAATAACCATAATTTTAATGTCTGTTAAAAGTCAGATTTGGCTGGGCACAGTGACTTACACCTGTAATCCCAGCACTTTAAGAGGACAAGGCCAGCAAATCACTTGAGCTCAGGAATTCAAAACCAGCCTGGCCAGCATGGCTAAACTCTATCTCTACAAAAAATACAGAAAGTAGCCAGGCATGGTGGTGCATGCCTGTAGTCCTAGCTAATCGGAAGGCTGACATGGGAGGATCACTTTAGCCCAGGAGATCGATGCTGTAATGAGCTGTGATCATGCCACTGCACTCCAGCCTGGGCTACAAAGCAAGACTCTTCCCCCATCCCCCCCAAAAAAATAAAATAAAATAATAAAAAGATTTTTCAAATTGAATTGAGAAAACCAAGCTATTGTAGTTTATAAGAAACATTCCTAATGCATAAAGATAAAAAGACTATATTAAAATATTTAAACTGATATACCAGACAAATACTAGCTAAAAGACTGCTGATAAGTAACATAATATCAGTAAAAATAGACTGTAGCACAGAAAGTATATTAGGTTACATGCTGCAACATGGATGAACTTTGAAAACATGCTAAGTGAAATAAGCAAGACATGATAGGACAAATACTATATGATTCCACTTACATGAGGTACCTAGAATAGTCAAATTCATAAAAATGGAAAGTAGAATAGAGGTTGCCAGGGGCTGGGGATAGGAGGGCGTGAGAAGTTATTATTTAACAGGTACAGAGCTTCTGTTTGGGATAATGAAGTTCTGGAAATGAAGAGTAGTTGATATGAACTACATGTTTGTATTCCTCAAAATTCATAAATTGAAATTCTAAACTCCAATGGGATGGTTTTAGAGGGTGGGGCCTTTGGGATGTAATTTGGTTTGGATGAGGTCATGAGGGTAGAGCCGCCATGATGGGATTAGGGTCTTTATAAGAGGAGAAAGAGGGTTTAGTTCTTACTCTTTCTCTTCCGTGTGAGGACACAGTGAAAAGACAGACATCCTCAAACCAGGAAGGGGCTCTTACCAGACATCAAAGCTGCTCATGCCTACATTTTGGACTTCCCAGACTCCAGAACTCTGAAAAATAAAATTCTGTTGTTTAAACCATCTACTCTATGGTATCTTATTAAAGCAGCCTGAACCAAGACAGTGGTAATGGTAGCACAACATTGTGAATGTGTTAATGCCACTGAATTGTATACCTGAAAATGATTAAAATGGTTAAATAAAAACCATATGGATATCAAGTTTTTAAACTATATTAGCTATAGAAAGGGTCATCACATAATAATAAAAGTTCATCATAAAATCTTTGCCTGTGCCTATGTCCTGAGTGATATTGCTTAGGTTGTCTTTCAGGGTTTTTATAGTTTTGGACCCAGCAATTCCATTACTAGGTATAAGCCCAAAGGAATATTAATGATTCTATTATAAAGACACACACATGTGTATGTTCATTGCAGCACTATTCACAATAGCAAAGACACAGAATCAACCTAAATGTCCATCAATGATAGACTGGACAAAGAAAAGTGGTACATATACACCACAAAATAATATGCAGTCATAAAAAAGAATGAGATCATGTCCTTTGCAGGGACATGGATAAGGATGGAGGCCATTATCCACAGCAAACTAACACAGGAACAGAAAACCAAATACCACATGTTCTCACTTATAAGTGAGAGCTGAAGTATGAGAACACATGGACACCTAGAGGGGAAAAACACACACTGGGGCCTTTCAAAGAATGGTAGGTGGGAGGAGGAAGAGGATCAGGAAAAACAACTAATGGGTACTAGGCTTAATACCTGGGTGACGAAATAATCTGTACAACAAGCCTGTGATACAAGTTAACCTATGAAACAAGCCTGCACATGTACCCTTGAAGTTACAATAAAAGTTAAAGATAATAATAATAATAAAAGCTCAATTCACATAGAAGATATAGTTTGCATGAACCTAATGAAATGGCCTCAAAATATACAAAATAAAAATAAGAAGTACAATAAAATTTGTATATCCATCTCCATAGTGGGAATTTCATCATACCTTTTAATTATTAATAGGTTAAGCAGACAAAAAATAATATACATACAGAAAAGACTTTAAAAAATTGATCTAATAGTATTCTACACTCCAAATTATAGAATATACATTCTTCTCATCCACATTTATAATATTTACAAAATTGATTACATGCATACTTGGCTATAAGGTAAGCCTGAATCATCCTAACTTAGTGTCCTAAAAAGAAAAGAGAAATATATGACAGTATTGGAAAGGGAGGAACACCACCAAGGAATCTAACAAGAGTAGTTGAGTATAACAGGAATCTAACAAGAGTAGTTGAGTATAACGGGAATCTAACAAGAGTAGCTGAGTATAAAATGAGGATATATAGCAAGTTGGCAAAATGTTAGATACCCATGCAATAATTAATTACATTTTTATAGAGTAGCAACAAAGAGAAAGTATAATTTTTACAATGTTATTTGTAATAGCAATAAAATTATAGTCTACTAGGGAAAATCTATCAAAAGATGTGCAAGACAAATTAATATTTTAAAACTTTATCCAAATATTTTATGTGTGGATATAGCCACTATTATAAAATATCAGATGTTCTCAGATTAATCTATAGCTTTAATGCTATTCCAATCAAAATTTGAACAGAGTTTTATAATCAAATTCTAATATTTGCATAGAAGAGAAAAGAGACAAGACTAGCTAAGATACTTAAGAGGAAGAATAAGGGATGATTTGTCCTAATAGAAATTAAGAATTATCATAAAACTGTAGTATTTAAGAAAGTATGATATTGGTACATGGATAGACAGACTGACCAATAGGACAGAATACAAGTTTAGGTATAGGAGAAACTGATACAGACAGAAGTGGCACAGCTGGAGAAATGAAAGATTATTCAATAAATGCAGTGAGAAACAAGTCAATTCATATAACCATTAAGTTAGCCCCTTTCTTTCATCATGTTAAAACCAATTGCTAATGATGTAAAGATTTCTATGTTAAATATCAAACAATTTTTTGAAGAAATTATAGAAGGGATCCCCCTGAGGCTAGGGTAAAGAAGACTTTCCTAAATAATGCATAAAGAACATTAACTCCACAAGAAAATATTAATTACTAAAATTAATTTAACAATTTTTCAAAATAAAATTAAAAAACAAGTCAGAAGCTCTGTGAAGATATTCTCAAAGCATGTAATCAACAAGATATTATTGTTTTAAATATTTGAAAAAAGCAACAACTTATAACTCAATAATACAATTACAATGTAAAAATCTGGGCAAAAGACATGAGCAGTTTTGCATAAGAGAAAACATTTTGCCAACCAAAATTATAAAAAGAAGCTCAATTTCCTTAATAATAAGGGAAATGCAAATTAAGATGCAATGAGTTTTATACTCAGTTGGCAGAAACTAAGAATCTGACAACCCAATAATTGAACAAGATATGGAAACTTTTAGTAATTGTTGGTACGGAATTTATTCTTATCAATGAAATCCTTTTAAGTATGTCATCTGTTTCTTACCAGGGCACTGACTAATATACATTCTTGCTTATGTCCCAGTTGTTAGACTCATGGTTGTTAGGTATATTCTTGCACTAAATAACATATTTGTTAGAATAAATATTATTTTATAACATGTTTTATATTGTCTTATGTGTTAAAAAGTAAAATATAAATTTAAAAAATAACAAATATGGTTATTATCAATATAATGTCAATTAAGACATCAGTGAATTGTATTTGTGTTTGTACTTCCAGCTTCAACGGCATTTAATTAAGTACAGTCTTTTATTGATATTAATCTTATTTATAAATAAACTTTTCTGAAGTACTTGAATTCCTGCTTTTGCATGAAATAGATTTCTGAAATTTTCCTGTTCCTGAAACTTAGTTGTAGTTATCCTAGTGACTATAATAAAAACACAGTTTTCTAATTTCAGAATTATTTATTGTGTTTTACAGGTCAAAAAAGTGCTTTTAAATATATTTAACTCTCATGGCAATCCTGAGCAGTGGAAAAAGACAGTCAATTAGTGTGACCATTTAAATAAATAGATAGTCACCTACAGGTTAAGTTACCCACAGAGGTCCATACAACCAGCTAGCTGCATAGTCTGTACTTGACTTCTAATTCCTTGTCCTCTACACCATTTTACCTCTAAAGATAATAATACGCTTGTAAATCTGTAAAATATTTCACCACTTCCAAAATACCTTCCATATCACATCACATGTTTTGATTCCCACATTCACCCTTGAGTTTCCTTAGCATATTTCTTTCTTCTCATAACACATACAGAGCATAATTTAAACAAAACGTAGTGCTAACTATTAACATAAAAGATTTACTTGTTAAAAATTTTCTAGATAATTAAGCCAAAATAACAATAAAATAATCTTGGTTTTGTTTCATAAACCCCATAGTTGTATTCACTGATGTGTCTAAGAAATAAATAAAAATAATTACTTTGAAAGCTCCTTCATGGTTTCTTTTGGAAGAACAAATGAATGAATGAAAGAATGAATCAATAGTGATAAGGTCCAAAACAGTTTCTGCCTTTCTGAACTTTGTGAAAATAGAAAAGAATTTTTTCCTCCCAGCTAGAAATCTATTACATTACATCTATCAAAGAACAAACAAAACCTTTCTAGAAATTTTTCTTTAAGGTGCTGTGACATGTAATGTGTATTATACAAATAAATAAAGTATGAATATAAAACAGTATGATTTATTTTTATTCTTATTTGTAAACATCTTGCTCAAAATTTTCTCTCTATCCCCGTAATATCTATGTGATCTTGCCAGTGAATGGTAGTGTGGTTACAGGCAAGCTACATCTCACATCCCATTAAACCCACCTGCTCACACTTGGCAGGATTTGGCCAGTGCTGCTGCTCATTAGGGGCTCTGGCAGAGAGAAAGGGTGGGTGGAAGAGGCAATGAAACCAGTGCCTGAAAAGTGAAACTGAGGTTTAGGTTTTATATGGGATTTTATTTGGTGAGTGGTTACACTGCTTTTCATTATACCAGATAACAGGTTGCTGGCAGCATATTTAAAAGATATGAAACTTTTAAGGGGCTGAAAATGAAATTAAAGCTTGATGAAATAAATTCTAATCTGTACCCCACATTCATACGTGTGCCAGGAAATGAACACACTAGTGCTTTAATTGTAATCAGGCTGTTCCCTTAAAGGCAGCAACAATATCCACTTTGCTGCACATGGAGAATCTAGGAAACAATGCCATTAAGACTTTATATGCCATCTTATGCTGCACTTTCTTCATAGCATTACATCACTTCTACAGGCATTTTCTGCCCCATTTACTAAACTGGCTCCAGTCAATGAAGTTGTGCATTATATGCCCCCAGGGAAGAAAATAATGCAAGAGTTTTACTGTCCATGTTAATGCCATTTAATACATTACTCAAACACATACTTAAGACCAACAGTTCTAATTACACAACTTTGGTTTTAAGTGGCTTCCAAACTGACTTCTTAACTGGCAATTTCTCAAAAGCTCTTGTCTTCCCAAACTTCTTTTTGGAGGATTGGAGAGTCAAGAGAATGCAGTTTGAGATGCTGCAAAGGCTCTGGCTTGTTAGTTATGTTATAACTTCATCGTCTAAAAATGAAGAGAAAGAGTGGTGTCCAGCCTGTTTGTGTTGCTTTGTTTTTATTAAATTTTATGTTTTACATGTTGCTCAAACTGGAATTAATCCTCACCTACCTCTTGGGAGGCTAATGTCTTTGAAAAATGGTTTAACATTCTAAAAATGGTGTGAGTCCAAAAGTAGGAGTGAATAGTGAGGTAGAACAGCATTCCATTTCTTTTTTTGGAGGACTTGGATTTCACTCCACTCCTTTTGAGTAAGAGAAAACAGATCTGTCTTTTCTCTGTTTGGATAAGGAGGGGAGAGGGCTTAAAGAAGAGAAACATTTTTAGTACCAGCTGTTCCCTAACTCAAGCCCTGCATAAATTTATTCTTTCCTGAGCTGGAGATACTAGAACAAACCCAAGAAAATGGAAAATATAAAGTGAATCAATGAAGCCAGTTTTATTATTTTAAATTACAAATGTTTTAGAGGACAGCCAAAAGGCTAAGGGATAAATTAACCACAGTTCAATCCAAAACCAGTGATAAGAATGTAGATATCTTAAAAAAAATCTCTAGGCTATGCTCTAGTGGGAGAACTTTCAAAGCATCCCTGTGTTATAAACCCCAGTGGCCAATTCTTTTTACAAGATTCTTTAACATTTTTTAGCAAACATTATCAGACATGTGAATCAAGTAATGCCATCTCAAGACTCAGCAGCTAGCTCTCTTAGTTTTAATAAATGTGGTCAAATACCTGATATAGTCTTAAGACTTAATGTAGTCTTAATATTAGGATCTTATTATCAAAACCTCATATTTCCATTTAATATTTAGTATTTTTTCCACCAATTTTAAGGTCATGTTTAAGATTTAACCCATGAACATATTGCTAGCTAAATTACAAAGCAGGTTTGGGATGTGTGTGCTTAGGCTCAAGAACAATTTAACTATTTCAGTATAAATAATAAAATATAATAAATGCAAATGAATAAACATGTCAAATTGAATTTTTAAATAATGTTTCAGTATGGATGCATACTTTATTCATGTTTTGGCTATTGACAATATGTCTGTTGAATGTGTAGGGCCTCCAGGCAAGCTACAATTTGATTTTCTCTTGCCCCACTCATTTTTTCAGTGGCAAAATATATACTAGACAAACATGTTTGGGCCAGGCACCATGGCTGATTCTGTACTCACAGCAATTTGGGAGGCCATGGTGGGAAGATCACTTGAGCCCAGGAGTTCAATACCAGCCTGGCAACAAAGCAAGACTCCCATGTCTACAAAAAATAAGAAAATTAAATGGGCATGGTAGTGCATGCTTGTAGTCTAGCTACTCGGGAGGTTGAGGCAGGAGGATCACTTGAGTCCAGGGGGTTGAGGTTGCAGTGAACCATGATTACTCAACAATCATTTTTTTCTGTTATATCTACCAAAACTTTTCATTTCTTTCAGTGGCATCAATTTTCTGGATTTGGTCAAACAAAAAATTTGTATCTTTTTCTCTACACTTTAGTATAGGTTTTATATTATTCCTTAACTTTTTCATCCTTCAAAACCTAAACTCTACCATATGAAAGGTCATGGATTTTGGAGCTCATCAGACCTGAGTACAGTACCTATTTCTATCACCTGCTAGTGTGTGGTCTTTTAAACTTATCATGAGCATCAGTTTTCTCACATAGAAAATGAAACTGCTCTGTAGGTGTAGTATAAAAAATAGAGATACTGTAAAAAATGGTGTGCAGCTGATGGAAGCTCTTAATCTAAGGATCTAATGGAAAGTCGAATGAGGAAGGATTAAAACGCCATGCTTGCCCCTTTCAAATTAACCACAGTTCAAGCCAAAACCAGTTATAAGAACATAGATATCTTAAAAAAAAAAATCTCTGGGCTATGCTTTAGTGAGAGAGCTTTAAAGCATCCGTGTGTTATAAACCCCAGAGACCAATTCTTTTTAAAAGATTCTTCAACACTTTTTAGCAAACATCATCAGATATGTGAATGTACTGCCATCTCAAGACTAAGCAACTAGCTCTCTTAGTTTTGCTAAAAGTGGTTTGTAGGTGTAATATTAAAAAAACTGCTTTGTAGGTGTAGTATAAAAAGTAGAGATACTGTAAAAAAATGGTGTTCAGCTGATGAAAGCTCTTAATCTAAGGATTTAAAGGAAAGTCGAATGAGTAAGTATTGAAATGCCATGCTTGCCCCTTTCAAATAGGGCACTGTGTGTGCTAGGCCTGAAGACTATGAAAGCAGCAGATGGTCCACAAGAGAGCAAGGAGATTTGTTTGAGAAAGGAGTCCTTGGCTACGACTTCACTTCCCAAGTGACTAACTCATCTGGGCAAAGGAAGAGAAGCCTGAAACATTCAGATTGCTGTGAGGGGAAGTCAGCCCGACAGGCTGAGTTGCCTTTCTTGTCCTTGGCATTGTAACACTGCACAGTCTTCTGTTGTTCCTGGAACCACTCAAGCATATAATGAATGGAGTACCACTGATTGGAAACGTTCGGCCCTAGATGATATTTCCGCAAGTTGTTTTCCTTCTACAACTTGGTAATGGATTTTTCTAACTTTAACAGGATGGTTGAAGTGTCTCTTGGTTTTATATGCTGTTGCCTGCTCTGGATCCAACTCTGTCCAGTTATCATGTCAATTTTTTTTCAACACTGAAAGTCAACTACTCTCCAAAATCTTAAATGTTTTTCTTGGAGAGCTACATGATCCTAAGCAAACAAACAAACTGAAGAGCCATTCTGGCTTTTCTGAAGAAATTGAAACTTTTTTTTCTTTAATGAATGAGCTGACTTTTTGGAACTGTAGCTTAGGTTCACTGAATTCTGCAGAGGTCAGGGGAGAGTAAGGAATGTTTGACAGTTTGGGGCCAGGAGGGAGATGGTGCTCTGGGGGACTGACTGGGTTTGGTACCAGCACCTGGTAGGCCAATTGAAGGATAAGGCAGAGGTCTGAGTTTTGAATATTAATAAAACACTGTGAAGACAGACTAGCCAGATGTACCTGTGTTAAAATCTGAGCTCTGCTAGTAACTAGATGGGTGAACTTAGACAAAGTTATCAAAATCTATGAGCTTCCATTTTCACATCCATGTAGTGCTGTGGAGGATTACAGTGTGTGTTGAGTACTTATTCTATGCTGACCACTATTCTAAGCACGTTGGCTGTGATGTCTCAATTAATTTTCACAACAATCCTATGAAGCATAAAGAAATTATTATTATTATTATTATTATTATTATTATATAGATTGTACAAAGATGAGGAAACTAAGGGAAAGGATACCTGGTCAAAGGTAACCAAGTTAGCAATAACAAAGTTAGAGTCTGAATCTAGGCAATTTGGCTCTAAAACTTATATTTTTAACCATTATTATGTGATTAAGTCACTTAATGTATTTCCTGGCATGTAATTAGCATGTAATAAACAGGAGTTTTATTTTTTTTCTTCAACTTTTATTTTAAGTTCAGGGGTAATGTGCAGGATGTACAGTTTTGTTACATAGGTAAATGTGTAGCATAGTGGTTTGATGCACAGATCATCCCATCACCTAGCTATTAAGGCCAATGTCCATTCCTAATGCTCTCCCTCCCCCAACCCTCCACCCAACAGGCCCCAATGTATGTTACTCCCCACCATGTGTCCAGGTGTTCTCATAATTCAGCTCCCATTTATGAATGAGAACATGTGGTGTTTGGTTTTCTGTTCCTATGTTAGTTTGCTGAGGATAATGTCTTCCAACTCCATCCATGTCCCTGTAAAGGACATTATCTTGTTTATTTTTATGGCTGCATAATATTCCATGGTGTATATGTACCACATTTTCTTCATCCAGTCTACCACTCATGAGTGTTTAGATTGATTCCATGTCTTTGCTATTGTGAATAGTGCTGCAATTAACATATGTGTGCATGTATTTTTATAATAAAATTATTTACATTCCTTTGGGTATATACCCAGTGATGGGATTGCTGGGTCAAATGGTATTTCTGCCTCTAGGTCTTTGAGATATCATCACACTGTCTTCCATGATTGAACTATTAATTAATTTACACTCCCAACAGTGTAAAAATGTTCCTTTTTCTCTGCAACCTTGTTAGCATCTGTTGACTTTTGACTTTTTAATAATAGCCATTCTGACTGGAATGAGATGGTATCTCATCATCGTTTTGATTTGCATTTCTCTAATGATCAGTGACGTTGAGTTTTTTGATATGTTTCTTGGCCACATGTATGTCTTCTTTTAAGAAGTGTCTGTTCGCCGGGCGAGGTGGCGGGCGCCTGTAGTCCCAGCTACTCAGGAGGCTGAGACAGGAGAATGGCGTAAACCCGGGAGGCGGAGCTTGCAGTGAGCTGAGATCCGGCCACTGCACTCCAGCCTGGGCGACAGAGCGAGACTCCGTCTCAGAAAAAAAAAAAAAAAAAAAAAAAAAAAAAAAAAAAAAAAAAAAAAAAAGAAGTGTCTGTTCATATTCTTTGTCCACTTTTTAATGGTTTTTTTTTTTTCTTGTACATTTATTTAAGTTCCTTGTAGACTCTGGGTATTAAACCTTTGTCAGATGGATAGATTGCAAAAATTTTCTCCCATTCTGTTGGTTGTCTGTTGACTCTGATGATAGTTTCTTTTGCTGTGCAGAAGTTCTTTAGTTTAATTAGATCCCAATTAAATGAGAGATTTCAATACATACAGTTGGTTCTTGAAAAATTTGGGATATAGGGGCATTAACCCCTTGCAGAGTTGAAAATCGGCATAAAACTTTTGACTCTGCAAAAACTTAATTACTAATTGACTTACTGTTGAACTGTCGACCTTACCGATGACATAAACATTTGATTATCACATATTTTGTATGTTACATGTACTATATACTATATTTTTAACAATAGAGTAAGCTAGAGAAAAGAAAATGTTATTAAGAAAAGCATAAGGAAGAGGAAATATACTTACTATTTATTAAGTGGAAGTGGATTATCACAAAAGTCTTCACCATTGTTGCCTTCACATTAAGTAATGTGAGGGGGAGGTGGAGGTTGGAGAAGTTGATTTTTCTGTCTAAGGGGTGGCAGAAGCAGAAGGAAATCCTTGCACATGTAGACTTGTACAGTTCAAACTTGTATTGTTCAAGGATCATCAGTGTTTATAATATATATTATTTATATATTTAAATATATATGTTTGTGATTTTTTTAAAGGTTTATTTCTGGAACTTTAAGCAAGAAGTAGAAACCTTTAATCTGCTAAAAGATTAAATAAATAATAAGCTTTGAGAATTTGTAGAGTTGATAGCTACACTGGTCACTGATTTAGGAAGGTCCATATCCATCTGAATACTGAGCATAAACTTAGGAAAATTAGGAAGATGTTCTAGAGTTAGTAAAGGCATAAGATAAGGTCTTTTCTTTTCCCTTCTACTATTTGCGATATGATTTTCCCTCACAGAAAGGGAAAAAATAAGTAAAGGTGTGCTTACTTTTTACTACTCTTCTGCCATATTTTGCTTTGCTATAAATTGATATGACTTTATGATTTGTTTCCCCTAATGATTTTTGGATTCATATTTTTTTCAATCAGTCAATTAACCTTTCAGTGGTTGAGTTTCTATGCTCTAGACACTATGAGGGCACAATTCTGACTCAGTGGTTACACAATAGACACCAACACCAAACCTTAATCATTTCATGGAAAGTCCCTGCTCTAGTCCATCTTGAACATAAAACTAAAAAATTAACCATAGGGATGTCTATATGCCTTCTATTAGCCGCATCTTACTTATCTCACTTCAGCAGGTAAAAATATAATCATAATAACTAGTTAATTAGTTTTAAAACTTCAGTACAGATTTTAAAGTATGGAATCAGCTATACTTATTTTCAGATTTCAATTCAATAATTTTTTCTCTGGCGTTCCTTAAAATATTCCTTGATTTTCAACATTATCTCCTAATGTGATCAACTCCCTTCAGCCCACTAGTATTCCCTTTTCCAATCTTACCCTGTTTTCTAAGTCTTTGAGACTTTGCTTATATCAATCACGTCTGGGATTTGTTCTCCTCACCAGTGGACTCTTGTTAGTCTAACTTCAATTATACCTTGTCCAACAATATTTTTGCAATAAACTTTACCTAAGATAATTCTTTGTATCTTAAATATAGAATAAGTTTTTGATAAATTATTAACTATACACAAATAGATGTTTTGTGACTTTCTTACTAAGCATATATTTAGATACATATAACAAAAGGTAATTCAGTTGTGAAATCATTATGTATGAGTCACATAATGAGTTATGTGAATCACAGGGTTGCCAAGTTCTGCCATTGTTACTCAGTTTGGATGATGTTCTCTTTCATAGGGTGAAAAGTTGCTTTACAAATGTTCCCTACATATATCATTTGTGTTTAGTTTCTTATACTATTTTGTTTTGAGTAAGGAAAATTGATTTTTAATTTATTCCATTTAATTCTGTCATCTGGTCTCCTTTCAAGTTCCTACTCAAATGGCTTCTTAAATAATAAAAACATATAAATAGTTCTTTATTCTAGATTAAGTCAAATTTCTTATCTTTCTTCATAATTGCTTAAATTAAAAAAAAAACCTCAATATAGTTTTGCTCTTTCTTCTATATTTAAACTTTAATAAATTCTGGTATATATGAGCTACTTCAGGATTCAATTGCATTTTTAATAACTGTGCTTTTCTACATGTTTAATAAATCAACCAATGAATGAGCAAAGAAATCAATAAATGAAGATAAATACAACAACCAAATAAAAAGAGCCTTTGGGTAGGGGAAGTCCAATACTATTTTGATATTCTTGAATGAATTCACATGTGAAATCCGGATTCACGGAGTGTATAAACTGAGTTTAGCAAACAAAGCCTGACATGCTGGCAATTTCAGCAGACTAGTAAAAGCTGTTATTTTTGATTGAAGAAAAGAAATTTGCATGATTATCAAAACAGACTGACATTCATTTGCATGAATATGATAAACCTACAGCAAGCATGCTAGCCAAATAGCACATTAATGGGAAAATAGCATCAGTGTGAAATTAATAAGTTGTTTTCCTTTTTTTCAACATGGGCAATAGGAACATTTTGGTTTTGTTTAAGTATTATCTATTCCAGCTTATACATTGTTTACTTTTCATAATATAATAATAACACCATGGCACCAATGCATTCTTTCCATGTGAGATAATTACATAAATTAAGTTAGTCCAATACTTACACCTAGCCTGAGTTCAAAACAGTTTTTTAATGTTTTGATTATAAGCAAGTAAATGAGCATATGTCCAATTACATTTTGGGTGCAATAGCTTTAGCCACCACATTTTGGCATTTTATTTTATTAGCTAAAAGTTCACATGTGGTTTCCATGTCTCCAAGCTGTCTTTAAGGATACAAGACTTGTATAACCTAACATTGTTTTCTTTCCTCCTCTCTCCCCAGACCCCTCCCTATGTTCCCTATGTCTCACATATGCTCCCTCATAGAGGCACCCCTCTTCGTTTTTTAAGACTATATGTGCAAATAGTGAAAACTTGAAAGTTTGCAGATGCTTTCAAGAAATAATAAAAAAGTTTCCAACCCTAAAATTTTTACCTAATAAAACATTCTGAAATGAATTCCAAAATGTTTACTATAGAAGCAGCAGTATTAGTGTACAAATAAATACAGGTTACAATTACTATTTAGCTGCTTCATTCTTTGGCTTGATGCTACACAGTAGCGTTATTGTCACCCTTTTCCTTCTCAAGACCCTCCTTAGCAGCTTTGGGATAAAGGAAGGGGAAACTTAGTGAGCATCTTAAAGGCTGAAATGTATAAGACACAGCCTTGCTGGTGAAGGACACAGAATAAGGGAGTACAAAGAACACATTCAGTTCCTTTTGGCTTCAACATTCTTCTCTGTGTATCTGTGTTACTGATATGGTTAATGGTTTGGAAAACTGCAAGACTTGCATATTCTGGCCAGGGCTTAAAGACAACCTTTCTGAACAACCAGCTAACAACTTGGTTACTTTTTAGGCTGTTGCTTTTAGCATTTTCGAAAGTCTTGGAGTAAATCAAATGTCTTTAATTTTTTTTTTAGTTGCCTCACCTGTTTATTGGAAATATCATATTTAACTTACAAAGAAAGGGGGGATTTTAATATATTGTTGATTTACAAAGGTTTCTAAAACTTCATATACAAGCAGTATTCAACTGATATAGGATATTCTTCAAGTTCAATATATATTTAAGAAGAAAAGTCGTAAGACTCTGAAATAGTCAACTGTGTAAAATGTTGAACTGTGTTAAAATGTAAACTCCTGCATGCTATAGATCTTCATGCAGTAGATCTGACTTCTAGCTTTCAAACACATAACTTTTTCAAATTCCACTATTTGCAGGCAAACCCGTAAGAAGCAGGACATGGAATATTGTGTCATTTTCATTCTGAGGAACAGACTAGTTGGGTGCACGAGGCAGCTGATGTGATGGAAAAATGTTTGAGCTTAGTTGTTCACTCAGTACCTGATAACTCCACTCGTTTTTCTTCTCTTACTTTATATGCACAAAAGTCCTTACAGTAGGTAGAAAATGTTTGCTTTTTTTGTGAAAAACAGAGCACAAAAGAAAGCCAACTGTTTAATAAATGATCTTAGTCTTTTATTTACAAAATCATTAACAGTTTGAAAGGCCCATTTAGTTTAGTTGGGTTTTTTTTTCCAGTTATAATATATTGCATTGGAGTCGTAGGACATAAACCAATGGTGTTATTCAGAATTGGGTCCTACTATGAATGCAAAAGTGCATATACATTTTACTGCCTTAGGTTTCTGACAAGTTTACTATTCAAATATATATCTTACTTAAGTTAAGAATAACTACCACCCTGATATATTTTGACCCATTTTGGATGTTGATAAAGTCACTTTATGCAACAAATTGCCAATGAAAGTTAGAAAGATACAAATTTATAGTTGAGTCAAACATTTCAATTTTCTTTTAATCTGGCAGAAATGTGTTCAAGGCTGATTATCCATTTGCAGTGTTTAGAACCTAATGTTAATAGTGTTAAACCTAGGGAATATATCCATTTTATAGAATTGAGCCTAGTGATAACTACTTATATCATATGTATAAAGTTTCTAGAAATTATGATGCTCTCAGACTGTGCTTAAAACATAACAGCGGCTACTATTCCTTTCTACAGATCTCCTTGTTCTATTGTCGAACAGCTAATCTTTATATTATTTTTTAGTACTACTTAGAGAGTACACAACCTCATACGAATGTCCTCAGGAATAATAATTATTGGCATATTAATAGAAATAGTAGGCATCATTTATGAAACACCTACCCTGTATCTGGTACTATGTTAAATGCTTTACATACCTTATCTAGTTTCATGCTTCAACAAATAATCTTATCCTCATGTAGTATATGAGAAAGCTAATGCTCAGATAAATTAGAAATAATTGTCTCTAAGTCATACAACCCATAAGTGACAAAACTTAAGTTTTAACCCAAATCCTCCTTTCCATGAAAGAAAGTTAATGGATTTTTATAATGATGCCAATCGTATGGTAGAAATTATCCTTTCCATATTAGAGAATTAGATTAAAGGAATTATGTCAATTAGAAATTTTGAAGAATGTCATTGAAAAGCATTTTAAAGGTAATACAAATTTTTGATTGAAAATATTTTGGTAATAAGTCATACACACATGAGTTATAAAATTCAAAGATTATTATAAGATTAGGATTGTGTTTTCTATTCCTGAAGAATGTCATTGGTGTTTTGATAGGGACTGCACTGAATCAATAGATGGCTTTGGGGAGTATTTTTCCTTGTATAGATCTTTTACTTCTTTAGTTAAACTGATTCCTAAGTGTTTTATTTGTAGCTATTGTAAATGGGATTGCTTTCTTGATTTCTTTTTCACGATCACTGTTAGCATACTGATTTTTATGTTGATTTTGTATCCTGAAACTACTAAGTTCATTTATAGATTGAAATAGATTAAAAACATAAAAGTAAGTTTAAGTACGTTAAGTAAAAGTAAGTTAAGTAAAAGTAAAAAAGTAAAAAGTAAGTTAAGTTAAGTAAAAACTTAAAAGTAAGACCTAAAACTATAAAACTACTAGAAGAAAATATTGGGGAAACACTCCAGGTTATTGATCTGAGCAAAGATTTTTGAGTAAGATCTCAAAAGCACAGGCAACAAAAGCAAAAAATAGGCAAATGGAACTACACCAAGCTAAAAAGATTCTGCACAGCAAGGAAAGAATTAACAAAGTAAGGAGAAAACCTACAGAATGGAGGAAAATATTTGCAAGCTAGCAAACTGACAGGGGAATAGTAACCAGAATATATATAAAACTCAATAGCAAAAAAATAAATAAATAATAATAATAATAATAATTCAATTTAGTAATGGGCAAAATATCTGAATAGACATTTCTCAAAAGAAGACATACACATGGCCAATGGGTATATAAAAGACATGCTCAACATCATTAGTCATCAGAGAAATGCAAATTAAAACCTCAATGAGATATCATCTCACCCTAGTTAGAATGTCTATTTTTAACAAAAGATGACAGGCTGATGGGGATGTGGAGAAAGAGGAACATTTGTACACTGTTGAGGGGAATGTAAACAAATCAAATATTATTAAAATAATGCCTATAATTTTAAGTCATTTCCAGATTCCCTGGCTTTTAGTACAGTCACTATTGAAAACAGTATGGAAGTTCCTCAAAAAACTGAAAGTACAACTAACTACTATATGATCCAGCAATCCTATTCCTGGGTATCTTTCCAAAAGAAAGGAGATCAGCACATTGAAGAGATATCTGCATTCTGTGTTTATTATAATACTATTTACAATAGCCAAGACACGGAATCAACCTAAGTGTCCGTCAGTGGGTACATGGACAAAGAAAATATGGCATATATACACAACAGAATATTATTCAGCCATAAAAAAAAGAATGAAATCATGTCACTTGCATCAACATGGATGGAACTGGAGGTCATTATGTTAAGTGAAATAAGCCAGACATGGAAAGACAAATATTGCATGTTTTCCTTCATATGTGGAAGCTGAAAAAGTAGATCTCACTGAGTTAGACAGTAGAATGGTGGCTACCAGAGACTGAGGAGGGAATAGGGGTGGGAGAGATGAAGAGAGGTGAGTTAGTGGGTAAAAAAATAAAGTTAGATAGAAGAAATAAGTTCTAGTATTTGATAACACAGTAGGGAAATTATAGTTAACAATATTTTCTTACATGTTTCAAAGTAGCTAGCAAATGTTTTCAACACAAAGAAAAGATAAATGAGGCAATGGGTATCCCAATTACTCTGATATTATTATTATATATTATATACATGCTCCAAAATATCACATGTACTCCCAAAATATGTACATCTATATGTTAATAAAAATATCTCAAGTTATAAGATTATATAGTAAAAAGTACATCTTTAGTTAGTAAACCCGTTTTCCTCCTAAGAGAAAACTAAGAACACTGGTTTCTTATTCCTCCTTGTAGATATCCTCTACACACTCGAACATACACATACATCTATTTTTTTCTTACCCACTCCTTAACAATCTCCCCTTCTTTATGATGGAAGTCTGTTATTTTCAGGGTAGAAATGTGCCCAACTAAAACATAACAGTTCCAAGGTACCTTTCCATTTTGGATGACTGTTCAACGCAGTTCTGGCCAATGAGAGGGAAGCAGAAATTGATTATTGGTTCTTTCAGGAATGTTATTTGGAAGGTTGAAAAATGTACAATCTAATTCTCTCTGGTTGAAATATCAATAAAATGTTGGGAATGGAAAGCCATCTTGCAATAAGTAGGGAGTAAACCACATGTGAGAATTAATGACAGAAAGACAGAAGAAGCCTGAATCCTTGCTGGTAGAATGGCATCAGAGTGGTAGCTCTAGACTACTTTTACATTAGAAAAATAAAATTCCAATTTATACTTCATCCTTTTATAGAAGCATAATATTCTTTTATAGATGTGATGTAATTTCTTTCTAGACTTCCATTAAAGTCCAGTTAGGTTGTTTTAATGCTCCCAGTAAAGAAGATTTCACAATAAATATTCAGATACATATCATTCTATGCAGGAGTCACCATATGTGCATGACAAATTCCTAGAAGCTGAATTGCTTGGCTAAAGGGCACATGCATATAAAAAGTTTAGGTGTTGTCAAATTACTTATAGAAAATTCCAGTTTATTGACATCAATTCATGAAAAAGCAGGTTTTTCCACACCCTTATTAATGTAATATATCAAACTTTTAGGTTTTGTTTTCTAAATTGAAGGTAAAAAATCATGTCTCAATACAGCTTTAACTTAAATTTCTTGCATTATAAATAAGGTTGAAATATTTTCATTTGCTATAGAGCTATTTATTTTCCCTTTTCGCAGTCTTTGGCATCCTGTGCCCAAATTTCATTGGATTCATTATTACTTAATTATTCAAATGAAATATTCAAATATTATTAAAATAATGCCTATAATTTTAAATCATTTACAGATTCCCTAGCTTTTAGTTCATCTCTTACTTTTTTCCTTTTTTAATCCATGCAGAATTCTATAACATTTGTGCAACTGAATTTATTTTTTTTAGATGGCTTCTAGATTCACATCTGACCTGCAAATGCTTTTCTCACTCAGATTATAAAAACATTCTCCTATGGATTGAAAAGTTTGATCCATTTTGGAATTCATTTTGATGTAGCCAAATGTGAGGTAAGGATTCAAATTCATTTTCTACCAAATGTTTGCTCAGTTGTTCCAACATATTTATTGAATAAACCCTTTACCTCCACTATTTCTAATGCCACCTTCATCATATACTAAAGGCCTGTGTATATCTGAATCTATTTATGGCCCTTTCAGTCTATTGTATTAATCAGTCTGTCTATCCATGTATCACTATATGCTGTTTTAATAATTGTACCACTATAATGTGTTTTAACATTGGGCTTGCTCTTTCTTTAATATTGTCATCTTTCAGAATTGTTCTTGCTCTACTTACTTGTCTATTTTTATACATTAACTCTAGAAATAGCATGTCCACTTCCAGAAAACATCCTTGTCTTATAAATTTAAAACTAAATATATACACTAAGGAAAATCTTTAAGAGGTTGTGTCTTAATAAAAATATATTACATGTATTTCCACATAATTAAATATTATTTTGTTTCTACAGTAGTATCTTATGATTTTTTTCTGATAGATCTTATGCATTTCCTGTTATCTTATTCTTCCATTTCACTTTTGTCCCTATTGTAAATGCAGTATCCCTTTTAACTCTTATAATTGTTTTGATACCTGATGGCAGGTGATTTTGATACAGTAAGGTATCTCAAACAAACTTACTAAATGCATTTACTGTTTGTGAAGCCTTTTAATTCATTTTCTTAAACTTCCCAGGGAAACAAATATGTCATTAGCAAATAATGATAATTTATTTCCAATTTTCAAGCTAATTATTGCTTCTTTTGTCTAATTGCAATGAGTACAGTAATAGTTCAAATTCAAATTAGGGCTCTAGTTTAATTGCAAAAATATTAATATTCTTTCCCAATTTAGCTCCCTATACCCACTACTGATACTATTAAACTTACCCTAGTATAGCCTTTTTTTGGAAGATCTTAACAATTCATTTAAAATCCATGTTAATTATAACTTTTGATGAAAAACAAGGCCGTAGAGAAAGGTAAAAATGGTGATAAATATAAAACTATATTCAAAGCCAATGAAATAACTAAATAATAAAAATATTTATAAGCCCTAGCTAACAGCTCTACCTTTCTAAGTAGTATTCATGGCAACAAAATCCAAGGTAAAAAAGTACATTTCCCTAGAGTTTAATGTACAAAAAAAAAATCTGGAAAATTTCTCACCCTAATGAAAATATACGTTCACATCTAATATAGTGCTTTATAGTTATGTTCAATACTGTTATCAGAATTGAATTTTAATTATTTAATCTAGAACATCTTATATATAAGTAACTAGAAGCTTTAAGATAACTAGATAACTTTTTAAAATTAGATAACTTTAAATAGAAATTGTCAAATGTTGGCACTCTGCACTATTTGTTATATATCATATTGATTTTTTAAAGAACAGATAAACAAATGGGTAAAAGAAGCCATCATATAAAAAAAAGAAACATGTAAAATAATGAATAAAACGAGATCAAAGATGGTAAAGTTGGTTTACTGTGATGAATAGTTTACTTATTTCAAATGTTGACTTCAAAACTAATTTCACAGCAAATTCTTTCCTAAAGAAAGAAAGAAAGAAAGAAAGAAAGAAAGAAAGAAAGAAGCATGTCATGGCCAATAACTGCTGAAAAACTGTGGAGACTGGCACTTTCAAATGCTTGGCAGATTATTAAGCCAATTTTTATTGAGTCCACTCTAGCTGTTGGAGGGTCTGTGATTCCCAACTGTTTCACATCAGAGAATGAAAACAAGTAGGGCCCAGCCAAGACCACATTGGTGACTGCCAGCCCCTTTATATGCCAAACATGAAAGCAACAAGTCCAGATGCTTTGATCCTTGCATTTTTGGACTTAGCCCAATGTTATAGAAAAAAAGCACAACTCATGTTAGGACAACATACATTATAAGTAGAAATCAATCAATAGCACTGTGACCTTCAAACTCAGTAAATGTTTGGAGTTAGTTTCAGAGCATGTAATCTAAATTGGAGATTGGAAGTTGGAGCTGGTCCTAAACTAACAGAAAAAAAATGTATATTTTTACAATATAGAGATTAAAGGAAGCAAGAGATGAAGTTTTAATTTATATATGTATGTGTGCATATATGTGTATATACATATACACTTAGGAAGAACGTATTCTAATTTAAAAGACCCTAAATGGTAAGGAAAAGAAACCCATCACCACAGTGAAAACCTCTTTCCCTGCACGTAATTATAAAAAACTGAATTGTGACGGGAAAATATACTGGAAGGAAATTATGAGCTTTCTCCCAATTTGGAGTAAGAGAATCATGAGATAATTTAATAAGTGAGTAACTTGGTTGCTAGGACACCATCCTGACTTGTAGCAGTGCTCTAGGCCTGCCAATGTATGAAACAATTGGCCCTCGTCTTGGCAGGGTTGTAGACCTACATTCCCCAACACAGGTACATTGAAGAACTCGCCATGACAGAGCTGAGCTGCAGAGATGATGGTCAATCTGAATTTGGTCACAAGTTAAACTGTGGCCTCAATTCTCGTTTTTTTAATCACTATCTGTGGCCAGGAGAGTTACCTGAAACAAATATTCTGGAATAGAGGAAATATCACTAAAAAATACCCTAGTTTAGGGGGCAGGATCTAGCACCAAGAGGTAAATAAAAATAATTTTGCATTATTTATTTTATTTTGTTTTGTTTTAATTCTGCAATAATGAGTTTACTGTATTGCTGCACAATTTCTGTCTAGACTACATTTCGTTAAACCTTACGTTTTTTGTATTACAAGCCTTTTGAATTGTTCCTGGCACCAAACAGGCTGTTCTAGCACAAAAGCTAATTTACAGTAATGCCTAAAGTGTTCAAGAACCTATGATTAAGATTTCTTTTTATTTTCTCATTTTTTAAGGTATATGTTTCTTGGTCAGAAAAGTAAGTTAGCGGTGGTGATAATACATTGCAATCTTTACTGACATGTGAGAAAGGCAATGCACAATGTACAGATAGTCTACATTTTCAAAACCTTCCAGGAACTAAAGAAGCCAGTTGCTGCAAGATCTGGCCTCAGCCTGTCAGCCTGCCAAAAAAAAAAAAAAAAAAAAAAAAAAAAAAAGTTATTTCCTACAGTATAAACTGACTCAAAATGCCTCACAGTGTCTTCAAGAGAGCTGGGTCAGGGAAGGGAAGATGATCATACTGTTAGTTTGGCTGTATTATCTGTATGTGTTTCGGATGTTAAAAGCATACTCATGCACAAGGCAGAACCCATTAATATATTTAAATAAGGTAAGACAGTTAAGGCATGAGATCAGAACTTGGCCGATTTAAGTGAACCTATTTACCCAAGTGCTGAGAACGACTTAATTCCGAACTTAGAAATATGGACATAACACCACAGAATTCATATTTTGCATTGAGACTTTTAATTGTTATTAGTCATTCCTTATATTGACTAATGCTCATATATCTTCATAAGTATTCCACAATTGCAGAGGAATTCTTCTTTTACTCCGAAACAAATACCAATTAGGCCTATTTCTAAATAAATTTATTTCTAAATAAAAGTGGCGAATGGACAAAAGCATACATCTATTCATTCATTCTTTCGTTGATCCTTTATGACTTGTGAAGGACTTTGTTGAAGGCTGAAAGGAATTTTAAAAGTAGAAAACAGGCCGGGCGCGGTGGCTCAAGCCTGTAATCCCAGCACTTTGGGAGGCCGAGATGGGCGGATCACGAGGTCAGGAGATCGAGACCATCCTGGCTAACACGGTGAAACCCCGTCTCTACTAAAAATACAAAAAACTAGCTGGCCGAGGTGGTGGGCGCCTGTAGTCCCAGCTACTCCGGAGGCTGAGGCAGGAGAATGGCGTAAACCCGGGAGGCGGGGCTTGCAGTGAGCTGAGATCCGGCCACTGCACTCCAGCCTGGGCGACAGAGCGAGACTCCGCCTCCAAAAAATAAAAATAAATAAAAGTAGAAAACAGTATGCTATAGTAGAAAGGTCAGAGATTTTAGCATAAGAATGTTTAGCTCAATCCTGGCTTTTCTACTTAATAAGGGTATGATCTTGAGCAAATCACTTATTCTCCCTACATTTCAGTTCCATCAAGTTTAAAACTGTAATAAGGACACCTTCCTACTTTCCTCTGTTCTTCGAGGATTAAGAGAGATAATACTAAATAGGGAGCAATCCTTTGTAAACTATAAACATGGCAACAACATAGGTATTATAAGGAAAGGATGTTTTTCCCACCACAAAGGAGTTTCCATCAATTTCTGGAGGCAAGGCATCTTTACATAAAATGGTTTTGGTATTAAAGAAAATTTTTGATTAGTCACAGTAAAAATTAAAAAATAAAAAAAACCACAGAGGCATCAAGATTTGAGATGACCCCAAAGGATGGGTTTGACTACATTTGGTTAAGAAAAAGAGAAAACGTGTATAGTTAGAGAGATCTGTGAAATACAATATGAAAGTAGAAATATAAAATAAAATATTCTTTCAGTCGATTATTTATGCACACAAAAATATTTGTTTAGTATGAAGAGAACAGTTTGGCTGAAACGCTTTTGAGGAAGATAGGAGACAAAATGTAGATCTTTCACTAAATTCTGATAGGCTATAAATCATTGTGAAAGCTGTGGCAACTGTGTCATATTAAAGACGGTACAAGTAAAATATATATATATATATGAACAGAAAGAATATAAGAGAGGCTAACAGGAAGTCTCTGTTCCAATTTTTCTAGCCTTAGCTTGCCAAGTAGGGAAGTAACACCCAAGACAAAATATAGTGATGTATTTTTGGAAAAACTCCTGGCTTAGTTTTAGGTTTGGAATAACCTTGGAGGGGTATTTTGGACAGTGTATCTGGTCTACTTTGTATTGGCACCTATGATGTTGTTCTGAAGTTAGGTGAGACACTCTGTCTTGTCAGAATACAGACAAATCTGGATATCAGTCAGCTGGTCAAGAACACTAAGAAAGGCCTGAAAGAGGGTCACAGATAGAGAAGGTCAAAAGGAGAAAGTTCAGTCTCAGCTGGAGTACATACAAGTGCAGGCCATACATGTGTTACATCTATAGCCCAAAAGAGTCTGAATAAAGAATGTCGGGTTGCATCCAGTAACTGGGCCCGCCATGAACTTTTCAGACAGGTTAGTTGAAGGGACAGGAAGTGACAAATACAAGAAAGATATAGGATATAAAAAATCAGAAAAGTGGAGATACAGCCTCAAAATGAAACCTATCTGGAGATCTGTAATGATCTGTTGTCTCAACTTTTCCTCGGTATCTCCTCTTTTTCTGCTTCCTCTTCCTCTTTTGCTTTCTCCAATTTCTCTGGCAAAATCATTTTTTCTCTCTTCCCTCTCTCCCTCATTTTCTTTCCTAATTTCTGTTTATGGTAACAAATTTTATTAACGCAATTTACAGTTCAGGATTGCATTTTGGGGTTTCTTGCTAACTGTTCTTAGATAAAAAATAGATATTTAACAAATGGTGAATGTTTAAGAGTTTATAACAGGCATTTTCATCTTCTGGCAGTGGTAGGCTAGTATATTGCAGAGGAACCCTCCCACCAAAAGTAAACAAAAACTGGGCAACACATAGACACACATACACACAAATACATCTCTCTCTCTTCCCCCCAACCCAGATAGATAGGTAGGTAGCTGGATGGATGGATAGATAGATAGATAGATAGATAGATAGATAGATAGATAGATAATAGAAAATTTTTTTGTGTTTAAGAATTGGGGAGCTATTAAGACAGTGAGGATTACAAAGGTCAAAATATCCAAGACACAGGGTTAGACAGAAGCAGAAAGGTGAGCCCAAAGTCCTGCACCATTTTCCCTCCGCCGTTTACTGATTCACAAGCAAAAGCGAAGACGCAGGAAGTTAAATAGATCTTTGGAAGGAATGGGTAGCAAAAACTGGAGTTTAGGACTCATCAACAAGAAGCCCTAGAAAAGACCCCAAGCTTTCAATTGGGCTTCCCCAAAGGGCCACACTTTAAGTATGGGGTAAAATGTAATTAGACTGGCCCTCACAAAGACTAAAGCCCATCTGACTGGTTTAGAATAGTCTGTTTCTACCTTAACTGTCTGAAAGAGCACATGGTCCGAAACCAAAAGAAAGAAACAGACAAGAAAAGCAAACCCCAAAGAAATGTGGATATAGTAGTTATCAGACATGGACATTAAAACAACCATAATTTATTTATTCAGGAAATTAGATGATAAAATAGAGGACTTCAGCACAGAACCATAGAACTGAGACTCACAAAACAATAAAATAAAAATTTTAGAAATAAAAAAATGTGATGATTGAAATTAAGAACACAATAGATGAGGTAAGCATTCACCAAGTCACAGCTGAGGAGATTATTGAACTGGAATACAGGTCACAAAAAAAATTATATCCAGACTGAATCATGGAGAGAAAAAAGGGATAAAAGTAAACAAACAAAACTCCAGAAAACTACATAAAGGAAATTTAGGATGTGGGAGCGGGTAAATAAACAAAGCTACTAAAGTTATAATTAGTGTGAGAGAGAATTTTGCTTAGTCAAACTAGTCAGGCTGCTGAATCTTCTCCTAGGCCCATCTGTGCATTTCCTCGTAAAATCCAGTTTTAGCAAAAGAACCCTGCTAAGGAAGTTTAGCCAAGACCCCTCGTCCTCCATATCTAATTATCCTTTCTATCAGATCAGGTTCTTCATCCTTCACCATCCTCCATATGATGTCTGATCCCCTTGACCTGTCTTTAGCAAGAATCCCCTTAGGTAAGTTTATTAAGAATATTCCTTACTGTTGATATTTCCTCTTATTAAATTTCTATCCACTGATCCCTCCACTGCTCCTTGGCTAAAAATTCCCAATGACCCATGCTGTATCTGGAGCCGAGTTCAATCTCACTCCCCTATTGCAAGACCCCCTTGCAGTGGTTCCCATACCTATCCCAATTGTCCTGAATAATGTCTCCCTTACCATGCTTTATCAAGTATCATTGAATAATTTTTTTCTTTAACAGATGTCGTAGAAACAAAGGAGAGATAATTTTCTAAATCCTAACGAGAAAGTCATTAAGTAGAGTCAAAAGTATTATGAACTCCAAAACATAAATTAAACCATACTTAGGCTCATCACAGTAAAATTTCAAACCAAGATAGACATATTTCCTACAAATTAATAACAACAAGACTGATCAGCAGTGATGAAGATCAGAAGATAACAGGATGATATTTTCAATGTACTGGAAAAAAATATAACTGCCAACTGAGAATTCTACATCTTGGGAAAATATTCGTCAAAAAAATGCAAAATAATAACATTTTATTATAAGCAGAACCTGAGAGAATGTATCATCAACAGACCCACACTAAAGGCAATACTAGAGGGAGTTCCTCAGATAGAGAAAATTATCCCAGAGAAAGCATGAAAATGTGAAAAAGAATAATCAACCATGGAAAGGGTAAATATGAGTGCAAATCTAAGGAAATATTGATTTATAAAAACATGAAAGATAATGTCTTATTGAATTTAAAACATATGTAAAGTTAAAATATATGACAATAATAAGAAAATGTAAAAGGCATGAAGGTGATAAATAAAGTTAAAGTATTCTATTTCTTGCATTTGGGGGAAGGGTGAAACAATACCAATTGATATTAGATTATTTTTTAAAAGAACAATTTTCATTATATAGAGTAACCACTGAGAGAGTAAAAAATGAATAATTAACAAGCTAATGGAAGAGAAATTAAGACAAGAGAAAGGAAAATGAATGAAGAAATGTTGTAACAAATATAACAATAGTTAGACGGTAGATTTAAAACTAAATATATGGCCGGGCGCAGTGACTCAAGCCTGTAATCCCAGCACTCTGGGAGGCCGAGACAGGCAAATCACGAGGTCAGGAGATCGAGACCATCCTGGCTAACACACTGTCTCTACTGAAAAATACAAAAAACTAGCCGGGCGAGGTGGCAGGCGCCTGTAGTCCCAGCTACTCGGGAGGCTGAAGCAGGAGAATGGCGTGAACCCGGGAGGCGGAGCTTGCAGTGAGCTGAGATCCGGCCACTGCACTCCAGTCTGGGCGACAGAGCGAGACTCCATCTCAAAAAAAATAATAATAAAAATAAAATTTAAAAAAACTAAATATATAAGAAAATATATCAAAGTAAAATGAAGTATATGCTATAAAAATGAAAAATATTAGCAGGCTGAATTTTAAAGAAAAGCAACAATAAAAATTATATGCTATTTATAAGAGGCACATTTTAAAGATAAAAAAGCTAAAAGTTGAAGGAAAATAAATACATATCTTGCAAACCATAAACTAAAGGAACCTTGTGTAGCTATAATAATATCAGACAAAGTAGACTTTAAGGTGGGAATCATTACCAGAACTAAAACAGGAATTTGTTAATGTTCAAATTCTAAGTATGTTTCTACCTAATAAAAAGAAAACTGATAGAACTAGAAATAAATATTAAAAATCTGCAATTGCTTTAATATTCTTCAATCAAAAACTGATAAAAGCAAACGGAGGCTGGGCACAGTGCCTGACACCTGTAATCCAGCAATTTGGGAGGCTGGGATAAGTGGATCTCTTAAGCTCTAGAGTTTGAGACCAGCCTGGGCAACATGGCGAAACCACATCTTTATAAAAAAAAAAAAAAATTAGCCAGGCATGGTGGCACATGCCTGTAGTCCCAGCTACTCAGGAAAATGAGGCAGGAGAATCATTTGAACCCGGGAGGCAGAGGTTGCAGTGAGCTGAGGTTGCATCATTGCACTATAGCCTGCACGACAGAACAATACTCAATCTCCAAAAAAAGCAAATACACACAAAAAAATCAATAAGGGTATAGAAGAATTGATAACATGATGAACAAATTTGACCTAAATGGCATGTGTAAAACATCATACCCAACACCTGCAGAAGACATATTCTTCACAAATGCCCTTGAGACATTGATCAAAATTGAGCATATGCTGTGTCACAAAGCAAATCTTAACTAAATTAGAAAAATGAAACCATTCAAAATATGTTCGTTGGTCACAGTAGCATAAAACTACAAATCAATAATAAAAAATGGTTTTATGTTCCCAAATATTTGAAAATTAATGATACACTTTTATGTAACCTATACATCAAAGAATAAATCACAGTGGAAATTAGAAAGAAAATTAACGTAATGATTCTAAAATATAAATATCAAAACTTTAAAACACAGAAGCTAAGTCCATGCTTAGAAAATATATATGCTTAATTTCATATATTAGAAAAGAAGAAAGATTAAAAAGGTATTTTTCAATCTCAAAACATTAGAAAAAAAGAACTAGAAACCCAAAGAAAGTAAAAGAAAATAAATTATATTATGGCAGTAGGAATTCATAAAATAAAAACAATCCTATAATAGAAAAATTAAACAAAAGCAAATATTAATTATTTTTACTATAGAATTAAGAGCAATATGGCAACACTGATTGAGAGAGAGAGAGAGAGAGCACGCTTTAATAACCAATATCAGGAATCAAAGTGATAATGATGTTATTAGAATCCCACAGTTACTGAAAAAACATAAAGCAATGTGAACTATTTTAGGCCAATAAATGGGTAAACGTTTGGAAAAAACTTTACAGAATGATGTTCTAAATTAATTATTTGCTTAATAATAAAGTACCCTAAAGAATAGATTTTCGGGGCTGAGTGTGGTGGCTGATGCCTGTAATCCCAGCAGATGGGGAGAACAAAGTAGGAGGATCCCTTAAACCCAGGAGTTCAAGATCAGCCTGGGCAACCCAGCAAGACTACATATTTACAAAAAATAAAATTTTAGCCAGGCATGGTGGCAGGCACCTGTAGTTCTAGCTACTTGGGATGCTAACACAGGAGTTGAGGGCTTAAGCCCAGGAGTTGAGGGCTGCAGTGAGCTATGACTGTGCCACTGCACTCTAGCCTGGGCAACACAGCAAGACCCTGTCTCAAAAAAAAAAAAAACAAAAAAAAAACAGATTTTTTGGATCATTATTTTGTGTGGATCTAAAAAAATCTCTTTCAGGACCCTTTAGAATAGCATTCTAGTCATTTCTTTCTCCTCATATTGATAAGTAGATGCTATTAGGAAAGACTCTAAAAACTGTAGTACAGAATTATCCCTTTTGGTTTAAGTTACAAAATGACATATAAGGAGTTTTTAGAGAGTGATTCTGTAGACTCGTAGACTAAGTGAACTTTGGGTTCGAGAAGATGGTGAGAGAGCAAAAGATTAGGGTTGTGGGTCTTATATCCTATAGGATGGGTCCTGCATTGCCTCCTGCTTCAGAGAGTTGCATAGCACATATGCTAGATCTTTGATAAGATCCAACAGGCCAAAGTGCCACAAGTTCCCTGGTGATGTGTCTGAATGTGTGTGTTTTTTGTTTTGTTTTGTTTCTTTTTAAGACTTGGTGTACAAGAACATTCCTCTCTGACTCTCTGCGGTCTCTTTCTTATTGTTTATTGGTTTCTGTATTTTTTTCTCTTTCTTAGTATGAAAGATCTTCCCAAGCTTCATCTTCAGCCACTTCTCCTGACATTAAACACAATCTTTTCCTTTGTCCTTCCTACAGTGACAATTAACCTTTATGACAATTCCCCAGAATTTCTTAACTTGGCTTATATGCTAAACTCAAGACAGAAACCAAATTATGACACTCTCTCCTTAACTCAGTGTTCAAAGTGCTTGATCCATAATTCAAAGAACTCTGTCATTCAACTCCAAACTCCCATTCCAGCTTCCATTGTCATTAAACCCCTGCTTCCCGATTTTGCAACCAGAACACCACTTTCCTGTATGGTGGCATATGCACGCTCACACTCCTTCTTCACCAGAAAGGCCCTTTCCTCCTCAATCTGCCTTCCAGATTCTTACTCCCCTTTCAAGGTCTAGGTCAAATCCCATTCTATCTGGAAAACCTTCCTATATTGGTCTCATTCCATTTATACGTTTCATAATGGAATTATTTCAATGGTTACTTTCTCCTAGATTATGATGGGGGGACACTTTCTAGTCATCATTATTTCCCCACCACTCTTAGTCCACAGTTTATGCAATGTAATCAATAGAATCCTGTTGACTTTTGAACCTTCACTCTAAACTTTCACTTACTTCACCTAATGTGACCCTCTCTCCCTGGGAAAATCCTGCTTAGTCTATGATATCCAGCTTTAGTGTCATTGACTCAACAAACTCTCCCTATCCCCACATAGAGCCAAGCTGAAGTAGAAGTGAGGGAAGTAATGCAAGTTTCCTCCTTTAATATTCTTACATAATAGAGCTTATGAAACTTACCAGTTGTATGTCAATTCAGTGTATGTTCATGTTGTGTGTACATATTTGTGGCTCTCAACTTTTCTGATAGTTCTCCTATAAGTTATTATTTTAACAGGTTGAGTTTAATTCTGCCATGGTGATCCCATAGGCAGATTTTAATAACAGAATTTATTTAAATTACCCAGGAGTTTTAGATTATGAATTTTAATCTGGTGATAATTCTACATGAATAAGTAAAGTTGAATTTCAATGGGGAAAGTGAAATAGACTTCTTTATATTTGTAAAAATAATTCTGGTGAAAAAGCATATGACCCAGTCAAATTAGTTAATGAGATATGAACACCAGCTTGAGAATGGTGCTTTAAAACTGAAGTAACTAGGTTTTTCCTTTCCTAGTTTTTTCCAAAGACAGATCTTCAAAACCAGATACATACCACAATATTCATCTAACATGAGTGTTTTTGATTGAACAAATATCTTTAACAGAAGCAGAATGTGCCAGGAATTATCTGGTGGTGTCCTTTTTAAAACTGATGCTTACTCTTTTCTATAGCTAACAATTTGAGCTTAATCTAGAATAGTCATTTAACATTTTTCAACTACATTTTCTGTGTACTGTTTCATACATACCAAAGACCTAATAAAGCATCCCAAGGTTATTGAGTGCCTGCTATGTGTTTAGCTCTCAGCTCTGTTTTATGTGACATTAGAATGCTTTCCTGGCCTTGAAGAGACTCTAATCCAACTGGGAAGACAACTGGCACACAGATTTGGTGACCACTTTTACTAGCTCAAATAGAATCAAACTTTTCAGAGTATAGAAAAGGCCTTCGGTATGGTAAAAGAAAAATGAAAAACAAATTATTTTAAGGAAACTCCAGAAACTAAATAAGCAGAGTTCACTAGGTGAACAGTGTTATAAAACCAAAGAGAAATACTGACCTCCACCAAGAGTATCCAAGAGCAGAGCACAGAGCTGTCAGAGCAGAATATGCTCTGTGCCCCCAGAATGTCAGTCATGCTGGCCTGCATGGCATTCCCCAACACCCCATACAGTTACACTGGCTGCGTCTTTACAATGCATTCTCAGCCTCCTCTATTTGCACAAGCCTGAAATGTATTTCTTCAAGGTCTATCCCAAATACTTCCTCTTCCTTGATGATTCCTGATTGATTCAGTTGTTTCCTTTCATCAATTCTTAGTTTGAACCTCTCTGATTGCAAGATCATTATTTTCTTTGAATCATAGCTCTTGCTGGCCAGACCTTAAATTCTCACTTTTCCCCAAGAGTGTCCTGGCCCAAAAAACCAAATTCGATTTTTCTTTATATCTCTGACAGAGACTAGCAATGACTACACATACAAAGATTACTTGTTGAATGAATAGATGTAATATAAACTAATAAATAATATGTGCAATAAACTATAAATTACATATTTTCCTTTGTATCTACTCATGGGATTTCATATAAACCAGTTAAAGTACTACATTAGGTCTTTAAGCAGAAAGAAAACTTTGCATGCAGATTATGTGTAAGGGAAAATGCCAAAGAGTCTAGGATGTTAATGAAGAGACTTTTGGTACAAAGTATGAGGTGACAAGGGCAGGACCATATTAGTGGCAGTAGAGATGGGGAACAGGATGGAACCATATGATTGAATAGATATAGGACATGAAAAAGTTAGGTAATGAATTAGATATGTTTGTAATTTGCAAGTTCCATAAAAATTTACATAATGTCTTATTATTATACACATCACAGTATTAAGCAGTGATTTGCAAGGGAAAGAGAATCACTGAAGCAGGGCACAGTGGCTCATGCTTGTAATTCCAGCACTTTGGGAGGCTGGGACGGGCAGATCACTTGAGGTCAGGAGTTCAAGACCAGCCTGACCAATGTGGTGAAACCCCATCTCTACTAAAAATACAAATTAGCTGGTTGTGGTTATGCACACCTGTAATTTCAGCTATTTGGGAGGCTGATGCAGGAGAATCGCTTGAGCCTGGGAGGCAGAGGTTGCAATGAGCCAAGATCACGCCATTGCACTCCAGCCTGGGCAACAGGAGTGAAACTTTGTCTCCAAAAAACAGGAAGGAAGGAAGGAAGGAAGGAAGGAAGGAAGGAAGGAAGGAAGGAAGGAAGGAAGGGAGGGAGGGAGGGAGGGAGGGAGGGAGGGAGGGAGGGAGGGAGGGAGGGAATCACTGGAATGAAGATAGCTAAACTCCCATCCCAAACTGAGTGTTTCCTAACTGCGTGATGTTGAGCAAGTTACTCAACATCTCTAATCCTCAATTCCTTCAACAATAACATGAGGATGGTAATTTTGAAATCTTTTGAATGCTATGAAGAACCAAGAGAAAAAACAGAAAGTACCTATTGCAGTGACTGGCACATATTACCTAACTGGTTAAAGGTAATTATCAGTGAATATTTGCTGAATTTATGAATGAATGCATTAGGGCGAAAGTGGAAAGCAAAGAGCAAAGAAAGGACACAGAAGGACTGAACAAGCCTTTGGAAGAGAGGAAAATCATTCAGGGTCAGAGGATTCAATGGAGGATTTTAATGTCCTCTGATTGCTTTAAATTATGGTAAGAGACCATGCCAAAGAGTTGAGCCTCTATGGAAAAAGGACTGGAATCAACAGAGTTTATTGTGATAGCATAAAACATACCACGAAGTGAATTGGACACATCTTTAATATAAACAATTCTTTTTATGCTGCATGACTATTAGGTACAAATAGTTTGCAATTAGGATAACTGACTATAATTTCCATTATGGTTACATGGCTCAAATGAACATGGGGGTAGAGTTACTTGGGGAAAAAAATAATAGAGTAGGCAGAGGCCTTAGGCTATTGTAGCCATCTAAATGACAAGAGCATGGTGTAAGAATAGCCATTAACATGGACGCCATTCATTTACAGAACATGACTCTTGCTCTCTGCCCTTTCACACCTTTTTGCAGATCTCCGAAGTCTTAAAGAAATGAAGGGCAAGGAGCTTATAGCTTGAAAGCTTTTAGATTTCCTCAGGATATAGAAACCAATTTTTTAAAATCCTCTAATATGTCAGAGATAATTTTGGTGAAAGAAAATCCAGGTTAAATACACCTGTACTTTGTAATTATACTCCAGAGTACCTATTGATTGAATGTCTGTATTCTACCTTCCTTAACACTAAATAGTTTAGACTAACAAGGACAAATGCATGGCACTCAAGCCAGCTTCTGTCCCAATATGTGTCTGGGATATTCCTGGGCCTGAACAATTTAGACCAGAGAAGCTTCCTGCATGGCATCGTGGCAGATATTATAAATGAGGCACAGGTCTCCTTCCTCAGAATCTACCTCAAAGCATTGCTCTGGGCAGTCCACTACAAATGGATTGAAACTGGTCTCTAAAGTCATACCTGCTTGTCATTCTTGGTTCAGATGTTTGTCTGCCTTAAGACAGGCGCCTGGAACAAAAGCTCTCTAAAATTCATGTTCAGTTCAATGAATCTATAGACCTCTCAGTTCCAATAATGTAATTAGCAGAACAAGACCACGATTATATAAGAAGGAGACTCCTGTGTATTAAAAACTTAACGTAAATAAAGATTAAGGTAATTTATCTATGGCTGTATGTATAACCCTATCTTTATCTTGGCATCCTTTAGGTCCTTCTAGTTATGCATGCATGTACATATTTACAAAATTACTATGTATTGCATTTTACTCATGTTCATAATTTTATCCCATATTTATCTAAGGTCATGATCACTTTTTCATAGTTTTTGTTCTAATTGTTGAGTGTTTCCGAAATGCTTCATAATTTACTCTGAAGTCTTCTACTCACTCCTCTTGGCATTACTAATCAGTCTGAAATATGATGATACTAAAATTTTTTTAAACCCCTGGCACTTTGAATGATGATGCTTTGATTGGCTTTACAGGAGGACATACCTGGCAATTCTCTTTTTGGTACACTGACCTTATTTCTAACAATTTGAAAAAAAAAAGTTTAAGCATCAAGTATTTTAGAATTTAAAGCTAGTTTATGATCTTTCTATATCCTCATTTGTTTTGAAAAGCTTTTCCCCTTTTAAAAATTTTCTTCCTTTCCTCTAATGACATCCTTAAAGATGTCTGAACCTTATTCCACACAAAAGACCTTAAAACTACAAGTGTGACTCTATACTTACAGTATTTTCTGTTACCCTTTTACTTTCGTTTTTTCCCAAACCATCATGAGTTAGTTTCCTTATATGTTCTCTCATTTTGTGCAATATTCTTCCTAAAAGTAAAGTTTAAGCAAAGCTATACTATGTGGTTATTTCTCATTTCTCCCATGGCACCAAAATAACAGAAATCAAACTCTGATAATCTTTTGAGTCTGTAGAAGACATGTGTGGTTCCAAGATTTTAGCACAATCCATGTTGAAGGGGCTTTAGAAATTTGTTAAACTCATCTAAATCATAGTGTAAAATTAAATTATATTCCAAATAATTCTACTCTTTCATTATTGTTCATATCTTACATTTATTGAATGGCTTTAAAGAGTGGTATGAACAAATATTCTGATGAGAATAAGCACATAACACTTTGGGGGTTAATGGGTAGGTTAGACTGCCTAGAGCAAGGTGTTTGAAGCATTTTAAGGGAAGTATTGATAGGTACATAGTTTAAAATCAACCAATCACTATAAAATATTACAACATCAAAAGGTGGGCACCCCTAACTATTATCTGGGTGTCTTTATAACATTTTAATTTGCATTAGGGAGGGGGGATCTTACTAGGGTTTCTCCAATTCTTAAAATTAAACACTCGAGAGACCATTCTTTAACAACTCTTTTGGGTCATTCCAAAACACCTCTGTTATGGAGATTAATACTCTTTGATTCTGAGCCAAAAGCATGGTTTTCAGATGTTACAATTACCTGTTCAGCTTCTCACGGGCAATTATTTGAAAGGAGTAAATGCTCTGGCTACAATTGCCTCTGTGGGAGCCACAGTAATTGCCATTCATCAGGGCAGCAACCTGCTGAGGGCATCAATTCATAAGCTCTGAGCCATCAATAAACTGGAACTTGGGCCCCTGGTGCCAACATTCTTTACACAATGAAATATTATTACTGGCAATTAGGTAAACAATAGGCCAACCAGGAAATGGAAGAGAGGTTGCCAGCAACTATATTAGCACTCATCCACAGATGTCTTGATATTTTTCCTGCAAGAGAAACACCTTGAGATAACTCTTTCTACACAACCAGGATCAATTATCACACACAAAAAAAACTTCACAGAGTGAAGAATTAAGGAAAAGAAAAATGATCACAAATGGGTTTTTGTTTTAATTGGAAATATGATATGGGGCAGTAGATAGCAACTTTCTCATCATAGATATCCATAGATATCCTATGCCACCTTAGTAGTAGCTGGTGTTGAGTACAATAGATGGAGAAAGAGGATTGTGTAACTGGATTCAAGGAAGCTAGCTCCACAGCCACAGTGTTGGGGCAAACAGCTTAATAGTGTTCAGGGAATTCATATTAATGAAAGTTGATAATTTGTGAAGTGCTTAAGAGTTTAAGAGGATTTTGCCATGCATGATGAAATTTGATCACCATGATATCAGTGATGTAACTAGACCAGGCATTATTGTTTCTGCGTGGGTATTTTTGATGAGGGGAGAGGACAGAGGGTCAAAGAGGCTAGGTCTTAAGTTGCCTAAGTAGATTCCAGAATAGTTCTTTCCCTCTTCTGCCCTGTTGCCTGTCTTGTTCAGATCCCCACTCCTAACGTGATTAGACTAGTCTTGAAGGACAAGTCCAGTTTACCCCAAACCTATTACTAAAACACTTGGGCCTCAGCCCCTACCCTTTAGAGCAATTCCTCTCACAGGGTTCTGACTTACTTGAGGAAACAAGGAAATGCTGCAACCAGGGGTGGGTCAGGAACGTTTGGTAAACCCTCGCTTCTGATATAAAACTAGAAGACCAAAGAGTGAAACCCCAGGTACCAACATTAGCTTCAGATGAACACAGAGGCAGGGCTATGAAAGATATTGAACTGACACACACTAGTAAGGTTGAAATGCAATCAGAAAGGTGCCATATTCATTGCATGAACATGAATGTGTGGGATGTTTTAAGAAGTGAAAAAGAAAGTAACTCCAAACCTGGTAATTGTAGTCATTTTCCTGTGTAAGTTGGAATTGATAAGTCCCTCATCTCCACTCCTGTTGTTTTTACCCAAATACATAATGCAGCTGAAAGCTGTTTGATGGGATAAGAGTATACTGCTAAAACAGGAAAAATCTGTCAGGGCAGAAGTAGTGGGAGGTCAGGAATTTTTAAAAGGCACCATTAAAGAAATGGTGTGGTTTGGGGTATGTTCCTAAAGTAATGCAGTGCATCCTTCATCAGGAAATTCTTTTGACTGATAAATCTTATTCTATTTTTATATGAGCTTAAGATTATTAAATTCATTTTATATATCAAACAAGTTTAGGGTCGATAAAATATATTTCTGAAAACTAAGCAGGAAATGGCAGTCTCGTGGTTAAGCATAGATGGAGGGCCAGGAATTTATTTTTCACCTCCACCACAAGTTCATGACTCATGTGATCTAGGCAAAAGAGTAGATTATTTTTCTTCTCATTCCTTCACCTGAAAACAAAACAAAAACAAAAACATCGACTTTTTCACCCTTCCAAAGCCCTTTTCCTATTCATCCTTGCTTGCTTCTCTTGTTTCCCCTTTTCCTTTTCTTTCATTTATAGGCCAATCCCAAAGTTTAAGGAGATTGTGGCAAGGTATAAGTCAGACAGGTATTCTTTTCAGGTCTTTTAAAACCATAGTATCACAGCAACAACTCTAAAAAGAAATGCCACAGACAGAACAAACCTGAATAAAAAGTTTGAAATAGATATATTTGACCTTTGCTCAGAATGGGAACAAGGTTTCAGAGAGAGGAGCTGAGAATCCCTAGAACCAGGTGCACAAAAAAATATTCTAAAGAATTTCTTCGGAAATCTCAGTAGAAAATCTTCGAAGGTGCCACTGCTCCTAGTATGGGATTACTTCTTAGACTCAAGAGAAAAAAATAAGTATTAGAAAATAATTATCAAATGAAATACTTCCTGGACTCAGGATACTCTGGTGCAGCCTGTATCTATAATTAGGCAAGTAAAACAAATCATAGCAAAATTACTTTAGATTTGTTAAAACCGTGTTGGCATTAGTGAACATTTTTACAACAAGACATTAATTACTTTTTTTTAACTGCTTTCCTGATAGTTCAAATGTTTCGTTATTTTCTCCCTTATCAGGTTATAAACATCTATAAGCAAGGACTGGATGTTCTATGTCATGGATCTCCCAAAAGCCCTGGCACCATTGGTTGACATTCCAAAGCATTTGACTTGCTAAAGAATCTTTCCCTCCTAGAAGTATAAAATTCTACTTCGTTTTCCCTAAAAAGACAAACAAAATAACTGTATATATATGCTGATATTGAACCGGAATTACAAATAATTTATAATGTCAGATATTTAAATTTTACCTATTCTATAATATTTATTTCATAAAAGTCACAAGACTCACTATGTTATACAATAGTGTTTTCAGAACCACTTTACAGATTCTTCTTTTTGATTTCTGTGTAACCATTGCTATTTTACATTAGCTCTAGTTTGAAACATATAACCTGTAATTTAAATATATAATTGTAAAAGTCCCTTTGCTTGTATATGAATGTAGGTCATAATGCCAAATACACCATGATTAGTTATTTCCACTTGTTGAAATTCCTGGATGGAAGGGTGTCAGAGACAATGAGCCACTAATTACATCTGAGCCTCAGTGGTTTATTGGAGTGTTCCCTCTGGCACTTAAAACCTCCAGCGCAGAATTTGGGATTGACCACTCACAGTTTATGTTGTTATCTATTGTTCATGGATGGATATTGTTTTCTGAAATAGATGGCAAAGTCCTTGACTATAGTAACCATAGCTTTTATATAATCAATAGCATTTAACACGAGAGGTAAAAGCAAACTCATTTAATTCAAGATTTCACAAACCAAAGAGTTTAACTGATTGTTAAAATATAACATTTTTTTAACCTCACACTTGTGGAAGGAAAATAAAAACCTGAGACCCCAATTCACTACGCCGAAAAGAAAAAATTCAGCTGAGTCATGCAAGCCACTGCCTTTTCTTTTGTTTCTAAGCAGATCGCTACAGATAAGAGGTTAAATATCTCCACAGGTAAGTACTCTATGTTCACCTTAAATTATGTAACGTGCCAATTTACTGAGCTTGAGAGGAGTACATGACTAATTCTCCACCTGCGTCTTTTCTCTTGCAACATGTGGATGACCATACCCTCCCTCTTTTCCCTCTAGCCTGCTTTTCCCCTTTAAATATTGAAACTCTCAAAATCATCTTTGGAGAAAGGCACAGACCACAGACTGTTTCTGTGATTCAATGCTCTTTTCTTCCAGGCATGTCCTTAAACTTGGCAAAATAAACTTATAAATGGACTGAGACCTGTCTCAGATAATTTTGGCTTACATACTAGTAAAATTTGTGTGTGTGCATGTGTGTGTGTGTGTTTAGCTAGCTAATGATACATGCTGAAGACTTCTAGGTGCAGAGTAGTAAGATTTTGCATTGGTTTTTTGAATGAATCTGTTAGTCACTTATTTTAATTGTTAGTTGTAATCTCTTACATGAAGAGGAATGCTTTCAAAATGTATTTCTGATTCATTAAGAAAATGTTCACCTCTTACCTACTGACTTGCCATTAGGAACAGTGTGGTCATTATTTGTCACAAGGTTGGTAAGCAAAATTAACCTCTAATTTAAAAAAAAAGTGTTTACAATGTTAAGGGAGCAAATACAATTATCTAAAATATGTTGAAGGACATTCTAACTAATGTTTCAGTGATTCAACTCAATAGTAGTTGGAAAATAACTATTAAAATAAACTCAATATCACAAGAAAATGTTCCTTTTTTACTCAAAAATAGGCTGAAACTTTTATGATGACAATAAATAGATGAGTTATAGATATAACAAATTGTATGACAATAGGTACATAAATTTTTCTTAAAACTAAAACTAAAATTTTTAATTAGGCAGTCTTGCAATTTGTGGTCTATGAATTTAACTATAATTTTATTCATTATTGTGTCAAGGACTTGGTGAGCTATAGTAGCTATAGTAATTGATTTCCACATGATATGTTCCTTCAATTTCTCAAGATGTTGTCACAGGTAGCCACACTTTTTCACTCATTCTACATCTAACTCATGCATCTAAGGATGCTTGAATAAAGGATGCTAGTTTTTACTAACAGCCATCCTGTGACCAAGAGGAGAATCCACTCCAGAAGCAAACTAATACAGTGACTATCAGAGCAAATAGAAAAATACAAACTAGATCTGTGATAATCTTGTGAGTTAATTGGTCAACTCAAAAGAGTGTCCAACTTCTGAACTTTCTCTAACATGAGTAAAATAATTGTTTTGTTTTTTAAGCTAGTGTAATGTTGGGTTTCAGAAAATCAAAAGTATACTAAGACAATACTCAAAGGAAAGGAAAGGAAAGGAAAGAAGCAACAAACAAAATTTACTCAAATTACAATTTTTCCTGGAGCCATTCATGATTATTAGCAATTCAACTTAAGCTATTCAAATGTAAGAGTTAAGATAAACAGCAATAGTCACAGATCAAAGAGATAAACAAACAAAAAAATTATATCCTCATATAGTTGCAAACAGGAGTCCCAGGTCGCTCTAGTGGTAGTTCTATGGTTATTTCCTGCTACTGCTGTTGCTATTGCTATTGTTAAAGCCTTGGGTTTCTTCTACAGTAATAGCTGAGGTTTACTAAGCTTTATTGTATGTCAAGTAATTTGCTGTCTAATGAACTCAGAATGGTCTCTTTGCATCACCAATTGTTGAAACAACTTGTCACTTAATTTTGTTTATTTCTACTTGGCTACCTAAGAACAAAGAGATAATCATTTCTTAGCCCTCTTATAGACTAACAGTCACTCAGGTGATTGTCTTAGCTTACCATTGAAGGGTTTTTCTTACATCATCATTTGACTCATCCAGTTAATGGATAATACCCTTGTGCTTTGACCATTTCTAAGCTAATTATAATCTTTCTCTTCATGGGTGGCCAATTGCTTTCGACTGTTAAAATACACAATATTTATTTTTTGTTTCTTATTCTATAACAAAAGTATTTCAATAAGTTTATTCTTTAAAAAAGAAAGACATCTTAGAGCAGTCAAAAATCAGGTGGCCTGCATTTAAAACTTGGTCCTCACAAGATCTTGGGCAAAAAACAACTCTCTGTGCATTAATTTTCTTATTTGCAAAATGAGGAATAAATAGAATTTATCTTACAGGATTACTAGGATACCATGGACAAATATATGTAAAGCACATAGAATGTCTCACACATAATAATGCAGAACAATCCTTAATTATTCATTTATTCATTCATACATTCAATAAATGATTCATTGAGATGTTAATATGAGTAAGGTTATATCCTGGGTCTTATGCGAATACAAAAATCAAAAGGCACTGATTTTTTTTCTGCCTTCAAGTATTAAACTGTCTAGTCTTGGACATAATTCACAAACAAAAATATCAATGTAGTCACGTGGTATTCAAACATAACTACATAAGTGTATTAAGTATGAAACAGGAAAAAGACAGAGCTGTCTTTTAATATTAAAATGTTAGTATTATTTTTCTCTTATATTCAAGTAATTTGTTTAGTGTAGTGATTTAGTGTTTTTCTGTTCCTGCGTTCTTTGCTCAAAGCTTGCTCACCTGTTGCCTGTTTTCCTATTAATCCACTGTGCTACGGTAGCACCCTGTATTACAGTAGCCAGTAAGGATACTAAAGAAAGTGTCAAAAGATAGAAAACATATTATGACCTTCTTTCTAATAACTAACTGAATGATACAACTGATCAATCTTCCTTTGTGACTCATAGTACAGTATGAACAGTTTACTAAGTCTGAAAGATCAAAGATCATATCCTATTGAGCTTTGAATCTTCAACATCTAATAAAATGTCCCTGATTTTCAAGACCTGGCTAGTTAGAATATCACTTTCTGCTGGCCACAGTGATTGGTTCAGGAAAGGGAAAATCACCCACACAAGACTCTGACATTTTCTGCCAGAACAATTATTTAAAAAGATTCCTTCTGTCTATTCATTTTGCCAAGCTTTTGAAATAAAAGTCTGGAATTGCCAACAACCATCTTGCCATCACCTGGAGGAAGTCTGAGAAGGAAGAAAGAGAACTAAATATATAAGAGAAAGGGAGACTACTGACAACCTTGAACCTCTGGATTCAATAGGCTTTGACCCACCACTTAGCCTTTCCAGCTTGTGAACAGATACGTTCGCCCTTCACTTAAAATCACACCTGTAATCCCAGCACTTTGGGAGGCCAAGACGGGTAGAGCACGGGGTCAGGAGATTGAGACCACCCTAGCTAACATGGTGAAACTTCATCTCCACTAAAAATACAAAAATGAGCTGAGCACAGTGACATGTGCCTGTAATCCCAGCTACTTGGGAAACCAAGGCAGGAGAATTGCTTGAACCAGGAAGTCAGAGGTTTCAGTGAGCGGATATCGTGCCACTGTTCTATAGCCTGGTGACAGAGCAACACTCGTCTAAAGGAAAAAAAAAATTACTTTAGATTGAGATGTTCACACACAAGACTCAGAACTAAGTATTATTATTATTATTATTATTATTAACCAGACTTTGATTATTACATACCTTGAGGTAGTCTTTGGGTTAAATCTGCTTGATGTTCTATAACTTTTTTGTACTTAAATGTCGATATCTTTCTTTAGGTTTGGGAAGTTTTCTGATAGTATCCCTTTGAATAAACTCTCTACCCCTATCTCTCTCTCTCTCTACTTCCTATTTAAGGCCAATAACTCTTAAATTTGCCCTTTAGTATGCAACGGGCATACTCAAGAATGCATCAGAGTCTTTTAATAGCACAGTGGATCAAGCAGAAGAAAGAATTAGTGAGCTCGAAGACAGGCTCTCTGAAAATACACAGTCAGAGGAGATAAAAAGAAAAAAGAAGAAAAAACAATGAAGCATGTCTATGGGTTCTGGAAAATAGGCTCAACAATGCAAATCTAAGAGTTATTGGCCTCAAAGAGGAGGCAGGGAATGAAACAGAGGTAGAAAGTTTATTTAAAGGGATAATAACAGAGAATTTTCCAAACCTAGAGAAATATGTCAATATCCAAGTACAAGAAGGTTATAGAACACCAAGCAGATTTAACCAAATAATTACTCATCAGAGAAATGCAAATTAAAACTACAATGAAATACCATACATGGAAATGGCTAAATCTTAAATACTTGATAAAATCTGGTATTGAAAGGATGTGGAACATTTTAACATTTTTACATTAATGATGGGAATGTAAAATATACATCCACAATGGAAAACAGACTGGCAGTTTCTTATCAAGTAAGAACCATGAAACCCAGCAATCTTACATTTACATATTTACCTGAGAGAAATCAGAACATATGTTCACACAGAGAATTGTTCTTAAAAGTTTACAGCAACCTTATACATAATAGTCAAGCAACCCAAATGTTCATTCTCTGCTGAATGGATAAACAAAGTTTGCTATGTCCGTATAAAATAATACTACTGAGCAGTAAAAAGTAGTACCACATTTTCTTTATCCTGTCCACCATTGGAGGACATCTACATTGATTCCATGCCTTGGCTATCGTGAATAGTGCTGCAATTAACTTAAGCATGCATGTATCTTTATATTAGAATGGTTTATATTCATTTGTGCATATACCCAACAATGGGATTGCTAGGTCAAATGGTATTCCTTCAACAGGTAGTTTTTTGATCCTCACCCTCCTCCCACCCTACACCCTCAAGTAGGTCCTGATATCTATTATTCCCTTCCTTGTATTCACTTATACTCAATGTTCAGCTCCCACTTCTAAGTGCTGCCATGAACATACATGTGCATGTGTCTTTAAGGTAGAATGATTTATACTCCTTTGGGTATATACCCAGTAATGGATTGCTGGGTTGAATGGTAGTTCTGTTTTAAGCTCTTTGAGAAATCTCCAAATACCTTACACAGTGGCTGAACATTCCTGCCAGCAGTGTATAAGTATTCTCCTTATTCCACAACCTCAATGGTGTCTGTTAATTTTTGACTTTTTAATAATAACCATTCTGACCCTTGTGAGATGGTATTTCATTATGGTTTTGATATGTATCTCTCTAATGATTAGTGATGCTGAGCATTTTTTCATATGCTTGTTGGCCACATGTATATCTTCTTTGGAAAAGTGCGTGTTCATGTCCTTTGTCCCCTCCTTTTTTTTTTTTAATATGGTTGTTTGCTTTCGCCAGTTAGTTTGTTTAAGTTCCTTATAGATTCTGGATATTAGACCTTTGTGAGATGCATACTTTGAAAATATTTTCTCCAATTCTGTAAGTTGTCTTTTTATTCTGTATATGAAATTTTATAAAAGGCAAAAATATAGTGATGAAGCAGATCAGTGGTGGTCAGGGGCTAGGAGTGGGAGTAGTGTGACAGTGAAGGACCACAAAGGAACTTTTAGAAATGATAGAAATGTTCTATACCAGGATTGAGGTGATAGTTACACTACTCTATACATTTGGCAAAATCATTAAATTGTACACTCAAATTTGGTGAATTTAGTGGTATATAAATTATATTTCAACAAACCAGTTGAGAAAATATGTATTTAGTCACTCTAATGTATAACACATATACAAAGATTTGGAGAGGGAAGATCATTTTTTAATATAAGGCCTATAATTATCTGGCTTCTTTCTTACTGCACTTAGTTTTCCATTCTCTTTTGTAATGTCTCTTTTTCCATCTATATATATAATTGCCCTCTGCACATTCTGTATGATGCTTCAGAAGTTGTTTCAAATTGACTTATCCAATGTCAAATCATCATACTTTTCCCACATATTGTGCTTGCTTTTTTTTTTTTCTTTTTAAACTCACCACCATGCACCAAAGCCAGAACTTTTGGCTTCACCCTGGAGTCCAGTATTTCCTAAGCAATCCTCAGCCAACTCAGACTTGTCTTTTTTTACATTTGAAATCTTTCCTGCTTCTCTCTAACTGCGCTGCCTCCACTCATTGCACACCACATGATTTCCCACTTGGAGAATTGCAGCAACCTCCTCAGTGGTCTCTCTACCCCGGTCTCTGTGATCTCTAATTCAAAATCTGATCTGTCACTTGCCCTGCCAGTACTGCCTGAAGGATTAGGTTCTCATTGCTCTTCATGGGCTGACAGGGCCACTCACCATCTGCCCTGCTTACCTGTGCAGTCATCTCTCTGCACTCTTCTGCCATGGAAAATTGCCTTCAGTTCTCTGAATGTGGCATATGTCCTTCTACTTCTAGGACTAATGGAAATTTAATTTTGCTGGAACATTCTCTTTTTATTCAAGATACCTCTCTTTTCCAGTCTCACAAATTTATCTTATTCATCCTGCAGTTCTTAACCTAGACATCACTTCCTTTGGGCACCATTTGAATTTTCTTGTACTTCCATGGCTCCTAGAACCTCTGTGATAGCATTTACCACAGTAAAATGCTTCGGAAATGTTTAAACCTATAACTCCTTCTAGACAGACCATGAGCTCCACAAGGGCAAAGAAACTTCCGTCACCCTCACTTAGACCCCTAGAACCCAGCACAGCACATTTTACATAGGAGACATTCAACTAATAAGGGTTAAATAATTAAGCGACTCTGCCTCCTCTTATCACTATCAAAAACACGTAGGCTAATCATCTTAAAAATTAAATGTTGAAACATTTGCTTAGTTTTTGAGCGTAAAGTCCAACTACTCTTTGTGGAAAGTCAGCCATTTTTTAAGGTCAATTTAAAAGTAACATTGGTTACTCTTCCATTATAGCAAACTCTATTTCTCACATATTCCTCAATTTACAAAAACTTGTGGACATATGGTATTCATAAATCCTGTAATATGCAGCTGTGTCATACAAAGCTCAGAATAATCCATCATTGATTCATACCTCTGTCCATTGTTTTTTCCTCCTCATAAAATGAGAGCAGAGTCTCAGTTTACATTCAATATGTTTCTTCTGTTTAAAAATGTGTAGGAATTTATGTAAAAATTTTGTGCATTCAAAGCAAAATCACGAAGACTGGGAATACATCTTCTCCCTAATAAAGTGCATAGTCATTGTTGGAAACATACACTCTATACCTCCACTAAAGCATTTTATTAAGTTCTGAGGGTGTTCAGTGAGAACCAATATTATCTATTTTGAGGAGTGGTCAAGATGGGGATAGTCAAGGTTAGTGATTTATGTGAGGACAAAGCAACATAACTTTCTTTGCTGTATCATTATATGGTTTCAGTCCTGAAGATGGGCTTGTCATAGATACTGCCCTTAATATTTTGATCTATGATTGTTAAAGAAAGATCACTCTCTTTTCTTTGGATCAGCACTCATAAAATAGCCTTTATGTCTGGTTTCAATGGAATATATATTTAATATTTAAAAGTTTATAGAGATACACACAGAAGTTAATATACTTCTAGAAAAATAAATGGAATTACTTGAGGCTGTAGGTTAATCAGCATTTTCTGTATGTGTGTTGTAAGAATGCATATATGTATCATTTATTGTAATTACAAAATACATAAATAAACAGACAATTTTCAAATTAAAAATACATTAAAGTAGAAAAAAATTCTGCAGATTACTGCTAATATTTTGTGTACTTTCTTGTAGTAGATTTCCTATTTACATAATTGTATAATGATATATATATTTTTTACAACACTTTTACAGTACTTGTTCAATACACTTTTTCATGGTTATGTTTAATTCATTCATTAACCATAACTTATTGATTTGACCATACTTCCATTGTTGAATGCATGAAACTCATATATTCATATATATATATACAATTTCTTAATTTAATATGTATGTACTTATTTAATTTCTTAGAGACAGGATCTCACTATGTTCTGCAGGCTGATTTCAAACTCCTGAACTCAAGCAATACTCATTCTGGCCTTCCAAAATGTTGGGATTACACGCATGAGCTACCATGCTCAGCCTGTTGCCGAATATTTTTATGTTACGAAGAAGAAAAAAATGAGCATACATCTTTTTTAATATCTCAAAATGTTTTCTTAGAATATATTCCTTTAAGTGAGGGTGCTGACTCACATGTGTGAATATTCTTAAGGCTTTTGCTAAATATTATCCATATTGACCTTTAGAAAAGCTGCATTATTTTACATCTCTGAAAATAGTGTATGACTGTCCTTATTTCCTACCACCCTTACCAATACTGAATATTATCTTTTTGTTTATTTGTGCCAGTTATGTGTGAAAAATCATTTATTATTAACATTTTAATATACACTTCTTTGATAATTGTGATGCAAATGTTTTCTTATAGTGTTCATAATTTGTATGAGTTGCCTATTATTTTCTTGTATCAATATTCCTTATTAATGTATCTTATTAATTTATAAAAATTGTCATAAATAACAGTTACTCTTTATTTTTACTTTATTTTAATGTTATTTTTACTAGTTTACTGTTATTTATTTTTGATAATTTATGAGAATCATTTTTGTTTTTATGTACTTGAATTTATTAACAATTCTGTTTTTAATTGTTTGCTTTTCTACCAAGAAATGATGTATTTTCATCTATACTTGTTTTGTAACTTTAAAACTATGTTCTTTATAACACTTTAATCCATCTGCAATTTTTAAATAAATATTATGAGATAGGAAGAAAGCTTTATCTTTTCCAAATAATCAACAAATTATGCCATTCCCCTTCCCAATGATTAAACCATTCTTTCCTACTAATTAAGATGGATCCTTTATATCATATTAGTAAACACATGTTGTTTCTGATTATCTAAGTCTATTTATTCATCTGTCTTGCTTGACTTGCGTATGCAAAACAATACATTAGTGTTCATTCAAATACGGTATGAATTTCAAATTTGCTTCATGTGATATTCTCTGGCTATAAATAATTGGACTGAGGAAAATAATGAATGTGTTGCGAGTCTTTTTCTCAGTTTTCCATTTCCTTTCATTTATTTGTCTGTTTATATGGTAGTAGCATACCAGAGTCATTATGATAGCTTTAGTAACATATCTAATTTTGAAAACACCCTTCATTGTTTTTTCTTTTATGACTTTTTTTCTTATCTTCACTCACTTATTTTTCTATAGGAGCTTTAGCATCTATTTTACTGGAAAGTCTTTAAATCCATACATTTACCTGAAGAGACTGATATAGCACTGAGGTTATTTTTAGGTATAATTTTGTATTTTTTTAAAATGCATTTTGTGTTTACTTTTTATTATTCTAAATCAATTATTGTCAGCTATTACCTCAGTGAGATTCTCTCTGAAACCTCCAAATAGGTCAGAACCCTTGTTGCATGAAAAGGTCACTTGACTATTCCCATTAGGAAGAGATGACCACCAAAGAAAGAATAAATGGCAGAAAATACAGTGTGTGGAGCAGGCTGGGTGTCAACCACGATGAACTTGGGGAGGTGTCCTGTAGGACGGGGACAGTTGCTCTTCAGCTCCCAAAATTGTTGTCATTCAGGACTCTGTCATAGCTTCTGATTTCATAAAAGAAAAAACGGAAATCTGAATTTTTATATAAAATGAGCCTAGAGTTTCTAATGACATGTAACAAATTATAAGGGCAGGTAAGCAAAGTTGAGTGTAAGAAAGTAGTGAAATCCTAGTAAAAACAGGAAGTTTTGTGCTTACATTAATTTGTTTACTCCAAAATATTTATAGAGCATCTTCATATGTCATATTCTGTGGAGAACAGCGATATATGTCTTGGTCAGTTCAGGCTATAATGGAATACCATATACTATGTGACTTTACCAACAAACAGTAATTCCTCATAGTTCTTGAGACTGGGAATTCCGAAATCAATACACCTGCAGATCCAGTCTGGTGAGGCCATTCTTCCTGGTTTGCAGACAGCTGTCTGCTTGTTGTATCCTCATACGGTCAACAGTAAAATCTCTTTCCTGTCTCTTCGAATAGGGCACTCATTTCATTAATGAGGATTCAGACCTATGACTTAATTACCTCCCAAAGGCCCCACTTACCAATATCATCATATTGGGATTAGGATTTTAAAATATGAATTTGGAGGCAGGGAGAACACAAACATTCAATGAGATGTCTTTCCTTAAAAAGTTTAAAATAAAATAGATAAGCTTACTGTCTAGTTACAGAGTAGAGAATTAACTTTATTCAAAGAAAATTCTGACCTTTACCCTCAATATTGGGAAGTGCTCTCTAGGTCCTTGGAATATCTTGCCTGATATGAGTGTCTTCGTCTGTGGGTTTTAGCCAGCAGGCAATCTAATAAGGCAATTTATGAGAGATGCTTTGGGTCATGCAGCATCAGTTTTGCTTCCAGAAGAGGCTGGAGACTACAGGTGTCAGTCCAACCTCTAGAAGGGGTTGAAAATGGAAAGCTCAACCACATGGGCAGTATGCGATTAAACAGCAATGAAAACTCTAGACACAAAGGGGTAGGGTGAGTTTTCCTGGTTGGCAATACTCCATACACATATATATTATATAATATGTGTGTGTTTATAAGACTAGATTGAGCTTTGATTGATAGTGAGAAAGTTTTCTACTGATTTATGAGAAGGGCGCTAGGCTATAGCTTGGGTTCACTGATAATCTAATTCCAAATATAAACATTCCTCTGCTTGATAACTATCTTCTGTAGTTATCAAAAAATAAAACCTTGGGCTGGTGTGAGAAAAATTGGACTCTACTCAAAATGACTCAGGTAATATCTGATGTACATTAGTTCAAAAATGGTGAACTGGATGATATTGAAAAGATGATTAAGAAAGATGAAGTAAAATGAGTAGACATTTCTAACCTAGATAAAAGAAGGTTTGAAGGACAAGACCGTATCCTTCAAATATTTGAATAGTCATTATATAGAAACACACTACCACCTGTTTGGCAACAATAGGTAGAAACAGTTCCAGTGTGCAATGATCTCAATGTAAGTAGAATTTTCTAATAATCATAGCTGCCCAAGAGTGGAATGAGCAAATGAGCATTCTCTAGGGTAGGATGGGAAAGTGTTTGTCTAAGCATATGATGAGGCCTTCGTAGAGAGCACTTAAATATGGATAAGTGGTTTTAAATTAAGCAATACTTAAATAAGTAATCTTTAAGGTGATTTTTTTAAAAGTCAGATTATCGGGCCGGGCGCGGTGGCTCAAGCCTGTAATCCCAGCACTTTGGGAGGCCGAGACGGGCGGATCATGAGGTCAGGAGATCGAGACCATCCTGGCTAATACGGTGAAACCCCGTCTCTACTAAAAAATACAAAAAACTAGCCGGGCGAAGTGGCGGGTGCCTGTAGTCCCAGCTACTCGGGAGGCTGAGGCAGGAGAATGGCGTGAACCCGAGAGGAGGAGCTTGCAGTGAGCTGAGATCCGGCCACTGCACTCCAGCCTGGGTGACAGAGCAAGACTCCGTCTCAAAAAAAAAAAAATAAAAAAATAAAAAAATAAAAGTCAGATTATCTTTAACTTACTATCATGCCATCAAATCCCATGTCTTCAGATATGCTTTCCTAGCCAAAAACAATTTAGGAGCAATAAATTAGAAGTAAGGGGAAGTACTTGTAGAAATGACCTAGGATTTACAGAACTCCTAATATGTATTTTCTATACATTTTTAAATTTGTTCTTTAGAAAATCATACTTTGGAAGTTTACTCTTCTGCCAGTTTTGGAAGAGGGAGGATAAGCTCAAATATTAAAATAACCTACCAAAGGTCAACTACTCACATTATGGCCAACCCACATCTTCTACCTCTAATGCCCATATTGTTTCTCAAACCACCTCTTTCTAGAGGCAGATACCAGGGCCACAGAAAGCTAAAGAGGGAATGACAGAGAATCTTTGTAAGTCAAACCAAATATCTTACAAAGCCCAGTTGTCTGGGGTCATTTAGTGTGGACACAGCCTCTCCTATTTCAAAAAGCTCCTGACGGTGTCACTGAATTAGAAGAATATAATGATGGAAATTCATCGTAGCATACAAACCGTACATCATCAAGACAATATGCAGATGTCTAAGAAAACAGTGCTATGTCTAAAATCAGTGCTGTTAACAATGCTATGTCTAAAATCAGTGCTGTTGCCATATTTAAGAAAAAAATGATTGTAAACAGTTCTATTGCTTCAGAAAATCACACTAGCTGAGGTTCACATAAAACCCGTCTCATCTGTCCTGCAATAGCGTAGTGTTCAGAAGTTTCCCTGAATCAGCTGTGGACAATACAGATATGTGGTAATGTCATCAGAATTCTTTGCTTTCATGTGACAGAAATTCAGGTAGAACCAGGTTAGACACTAAAGGGAACTCATAAGAAGGCTACTTTTCTAATCTCAGGGAGGACAGAAGTAAAGCTATGACTCAGAGGTAAGTGGATAAAAAATGTCAACTTCTTTCTTAGCATCTTTTGTCTTTCTATTCACCTTGGCCTCTCTTCATCATTTGCTCCTACTGCAGACTGCCTCCCTGCATGTCACGGTTAACCTGACTGCCAGCAGTACTTTAGCATCACAGTCTGTATCTCCCATCACTCTAAATTTGAGGACTACTCCCTGTATTAATTCTGTTTGAAAATCATGGATAAGGACTCTGATTACCCAGTTCCAGTCAGGTGTCTAACCATGAGCCAATCAGTTGTGTCCTTGAGAAACAGTTCACACAGAACTAAAAATGGTTCCTGAGGGACACACCTGTATATGAGTGCCATGCCTACGCAAGGAAGTTATAAGCCAGACAGGCACCACAATGAATAGTTATTAGATTTGCCCTCCAGTTGAATTATGCAAAAATGTTCAGGCTTATTATGAGGTACATTTTAGGGAACATTCTATGAAGACGTGTATATATTTTAACACAAAAATTGGGGGACTTAAAGGAATAAGCTTCAATTATCTAGCGTATTTGCTTATTCAGGGTATTTTGTGGTTTACTGGCATGGATAAAACATATTCTAGTTAAAGTATTTCTCCCATAGTGTCTTAGTAGAGCATTATGTTGCGAAATGATAATTAAGTTTCTAAAGAAACAAAGCACTTTCCGTTGTGATTGAAGTCCTAGGGGAAAACTGGGTCCACAATAGAGCAAGTTTTTCTAAGATGTTGTTATAAAATATTACAAGAAGTGTTTCATCTTCTAACTCAATTGTTCTGAAGTTTACGAGTTGAGCTAAAAATGTGTACCATCATCCTCTTTTACTGAGGTAAAAGCCAAAAGTTACAGAGGCCAGTACATGACAGTGTATGTTAATTATTAGAAAATAATTTAAAATGTATGTTCCAATGACATGGCTGTAATGATACAGTTCTCAGCTGGAATACCATTTATCTAAAAATTCAAGCAGCTGCCACTACAAGAGAGTTTATGCCAAAGGCAAATTGTCAAATATGAAACGTAGGGCCTAAAAGCTGGTTTTGGACAGATTAAAACACACACACGCACACACACCAAATACACTGCATTGTTGGCTGAAGCTCATTTTCAGAAATACATGGCTCAGCGCTAAAGTGGACAGTTTAATCAGTTCCTCTGCAGAAATAGCAAGATTTTTTACAAGGGAAAGAAAATCTACAGAGATGAAGCTGTGACTGGAAAATTTGATCCACATGGTTGTATTTTTAGATCTGTCAAAGATTGACCTCTGTTTGCAGTTTTTCTAGCAATAGTTTAATGTAAAATTAGCCTATTTGTAGTGTTTCTATATTTCATGGAATTTTACTATATATTATACCTTATTTGTTATTTCTAGAAAGTCAATTATTTTCTTTTGAAACTTTTAGTTCCAAATATTCCCTTTTTTAAGCTATGCAAATGATAATGAGCCTACCTTCCATACATTTTGTGTAGTCTGTTTGGTGGGCATTTTGTTAGAAACTTATAAAGGATGGAACATGTTATTTTGTTACCTTTGAAATATTTGCAGAGTAAAGAGATGGTGAACAGACGGGAAATTTTTCACTGCAGGAATCCAAACAGAAATATTTTTAATTTTCTTCATCAGTATATGGGAAAATTTTGAGCATGGAAAAGGGTGACTTCTCTGTATTTAAAACAGACACAACCTGGTTGTTTTCACAGGCATATTATTATTATTTCTTAGATAAGTGAGTAAGTATGTAAGTATGTCAATATATAAAGGCATGCGTGTGGGAAAGTAGCATGGTGACCGAGGAAGAAAAACTCTAGAGTAAAACTTTACCTTATTTTAAACTGTACTTTCACTAAACTTATTATTTGCAATTCAGTTGACAATCATATTACTATGTGATATTCAAATGTCAAATGCATATCTCATTTTCAGCTAAGGCCATTACATCATTTCTTGTCAAATGCACTGAAATATGGCTAAGTCTAGCTCTGATTAGATAAGGGACCTCATGCTGGTGTTAGTAAATCCAACCCCAGGGATTGGTTCCCAAGCTGAGGGAAATGGCAAAGTTATTATTGATGGTGGTGCCAAAGCTAACAGGTTTCACATGTCTTTCATGAACATGTGGTGACAGCCCCAACAGTGACATAGTTAAGAGTTATTTGTTCAAATGTCCTAGAATCATTGCTGAAAAAAGGTGAAAAATCTGTAAATTTTACATCCCACCAGTATGGGAGTTTGCTCAACTCTTTGTAGGTTACCTGGTTCATTGCACTGACTGGAATCATATGAAAAATAATCCCTTATTTATGTGCAGGAGTTTGCCTCATTAGAAGTCATATAATGTATACATTGGAATTCGAGTCTGGGGTTTGAGTCTGGGCTCTGTACAGTTCTAGCTGTGTGACTTTCACAGTGTTTTTTTATTTCTCTGAACATCAATTCTTCTACAAAATTGTGATTTTGTGAAAATTGAAGGAGATTGTGCAAATAAAACACGTGGTGATCAATAAGTCTTAGCTCTTCATGTTAGGTTATTTAGCCTTGACATAATTTCATAAGATGCGCAGAGAATGCTTTTCAAGAAGCAGAACCAGTGAAGAGAAAGTGGCTTGTCCTTGGTCACATGGCTAATCAGGGTGACAGAGGATCCAGCCATAGCTCCTGGTTTGAAATCCAGTATCCCTTAGGTGTCTGTGGAGGAAAAGAAACCCTGTAAATTGGACTATAATTAAGGTACTGCTATACTTGCAGAGGCAAAGTAAAATGGTGAATTGGTTCAATTACCTCAGTAATTGAAGCCCAAAAGTACCAAAACACTTTTATCTAGTACGATGGAATATTTCAGGCCAAATATCTGAATAATTGTTCCCATTATTCATATCATTTTGAATATATGTATATATCTGTTTTTTTCTTGTGGGGGAGAGGATAAAGGTAATCTTTGAATCATGTCTTCAATGTTTCCAACATAAATAGAGAGTATCATTTTTCATATTTGTTCAAAAATCTAGTGGTCTTTTTATTAAATTGAAGTTTGTACATCAATGGAAAAATCTTTACTGAAATATGGTACTTCCAACTGTAAATTTGGCTTGATTTAAGTTGCTTACAAGCATAACTGTACAACAGTGACAAGACACAGCCTTCTTTGTGGCTGTTGGGGGTGGGGCACAGTTAGAAACACTTTTTAAATCCTTTCAGTTCAGTTTTTATTCTATATGTGGAATTGAACTGTGATCCTGGAGAAAATGGTTCAACCCTGCTACAAGGGGTTATGTTCAAATTAGTCCAAGACAATTGTGATATCAAAAGTGGGCTAAAATTGCAGTTATTTAAAACTCAAATAAACCCACCTCCTCTTTTTTTCTGATCTTTACAAATCATATACTTATTTCAAAGCGTAGTTAAATTCTTCTGATTATATTTCCTTAGCTACAGCCCTGAACTGAACATAATACCAGCATTAAAATACAAATTAGTCACATTTGGAAAACAACCAACAAAAGGTTTTTAAACTCTAGAAATACATATCAATTAAAATAGGCTGTGCATAGTTAAAATGCAGTGTCTGCACTAATAATTCTGTCAGCCCACCATCATTTATGTTTTATAATAAATACAGTGCTTAACAGAATGTGGGAATAACATTACCATGGATTGACAAGCCTATTATACTTTGAACAGGTACTACAAAGAAAGCTGTAAAGCAGGTATCTTTGTTCACTGTGAAGTCTGCATTGTAGAATGATCCCTCGTGATGAGGAAGGAAGAGCTTCAGACACAATTGGGCCCCTTTTAAAGGGTATCCTCAGTAAAATACTGTATATAAGTTCTTCAGCATTAGCATGTGTACCCTCTCTTATGATTGCTAATAAGTCCTCTGGGCCACTAGTCAACTTCCTGGTCTTTGCTTTAAAACCTGTCTCAACTGAAAGGCAATGAAAGCTCCCCTCGAGCCAGGCAATAGGGGTGTGCTCAAAAGCAGGTGAGATTGTTTCTCTCTGGCTTTGACTGGTACTATCTTTGGAATTTCATCCTATGATTTTATAGTCTCTATACTGCTATTCCATATACCCGCTTGAGTGTGAAATGGAAGAGCAGAACAGTACCTTTATAGAAGAGATTAATACCGTAAGTGTTCCACACATAGTAAATCTCAAAAGATCTTCATTGACCAGCTATGAAAGGAAGCCAAAGAATCTGAAAGAGAAAATGACAGAACGGAAAGTGGTTACAGGTTAATTTCTTGATGTTAAAGGGAAAAAAGTGCTTACTATTAAACTTTCCTTGTTCTAAGAAAAATTCAAGACGACTGTTTTTCTTGCCTTAATTTAGAAATGCCATAATAGAAGAAGAAAAAAACAAAACAAAAACCAAAAATCGTTTTCCAAATCATGATTTCTAAGATGCCGATAGAAAGGTTTTTACTTAAATAGCTGTCCTTTCTATAACTCTGGATCCAAAATTTTACTTCTAGGAGTCTTTCCGAAGGAAAAAATCAGACATGTGTATAGGGACTTAACTATATGACTATATAACAATTTCAGCAGGAATAAAAATTGGGGACTGATTAGCTATATTATTATATTTGCATACATATAATGGAATAAAATATAGCCATTAAAATGACATCATTGAAAATCTAATTTAATTGCAAGTACTTTTAAAATTCTTACTGTAGGCTATATTCTGGCCAGGCTGTAGCATACCTTAGTATCTGCTTTCACCAACCTCACACTCTCGCAGGAAGACAAAAATGGAAATATTTATTTATACTTATTATAAGTGTGGTAATACATTCACTGAAAGAACAGATTAAAGGACATTGTGCTTCTGATTTTGTTTTATATACATATTTCATACATATATAGAGAGGATACTTATAATGTATGTGTGAGCATATATACTCACACATTTGCATATATACATGTATAATGTGTGTGTGAGAAAATATATTTGTATCTATGCACATTGTACCTGTTGGCTATTGCTGCATAACAAATCACCCCCAAACAACAATTACTTATTTCCATTCATGCATTTATTGTTACTCATGCATCACTGTAGGCCTATGGATTGGCTGGAACAGCTCTGCTCCACATGCTCCACGGGTCTCTCCTCCTCCCTGGGATAATGAGCTGGATTGAGCATGTTCTTCTCATAGTAATGTGAGATGGACAAAAGAGAACAGAAATAGGAGGCATCTTTAGGTCAAGGCTTAAGAATATCCAGAGAAAAATACAGAAAAACCATGAGATGCACAGGAAACAATATTAATTTTCTGAGTGGTAAGATTATGTGCAATTTTTCTTCTGTTTAGTTTTTTCTAAAGTTTTAACAACAAAAAGTACTACTTTTATAATAAAATCCAGGTAAAAACTTATTTTAAATATTTCACTAAACTATTCACAGGTTTCCTATTTCTTATGTCCTTCTTATAATTATTTATATAGAAAGAAGGCCAGTTGGAGATAGAAGACCTAATATTTGATGTTGTCTATTTATGTGTCAAAAAGTTATATTTTCCTCATGCGTTGCCTGGCCTGCATTTGAATATAAATTGTGTACCACTGATAAGCTTAAAGTGGTAGAGAATTATAAAGCTAATATAATCCCTGTTCATTTATTTACTTTCTTCATTAAAGAAAACACACACAGAATTCCATTTGTTTACAAAAATCACAATCTTCCTAAATGTACTTTGATTTTTGCATGAACACAACGAAATGTTTTGATATAGAAAGAAAGTAGGTAACACCTTGACTTGCTGGTATTATTTTTCAAATGTGTGGTCCTTCATCTCACAGTATTCCTCATAGTGACACATAAAAGAAATGCTTTATGCTCATCTCTGTTCTTTGCTTTCTTTACTCATGTAAGTGAATTTTTTTTTTCTTTCCCTGTGGACTAGCCTAGAAAGCCTTATTTCCTTTCCCCCCACCCCCACACTTTTTTTTTTTTTTTTGGTGCCATAATTAGATTGAGTGGTAGATGTTTCTAGTGAATCATTCTACCAATTAGGCTAAAATATTAAAGACAAGTAACTTGAGAAGGAAACTCACATATCTATAGCACTTTGCAGCAGATGTATCCTATTTACTTCTTTATTTTATTGCTTAATGACTGGATCTGAAGTAATTGCACCGTTTGACAGATATTTATTTGTAAAATGTGATTCATTCAGTCAGACACTTTTCGAATGATTTTCATGCCAAGTGTTAAAATTGCGTAGGCTTGAGTAGCTGTTTCAAAAGATGCAAACACGCATGTTAATTCCATGCATCAAGCACATCTACTTTCGGCTCTTTTTATTATAGAAATATTCCAGTTGACAAAGAGTGCTAGTGAACAGACGGCAGGGACTCCTGGACTTTAATCAACCGCAATCACTGGCAGAGTTCAGAATTAATTTCCTAACCATGAATCACCTGCAGACAATGAATCACGTTCTAGAGAATTTTGCCAAACAAAACAAGCCATCATGCCCTATACAACTATTGAGGACAGGGCTATGGAAACTCATTTGACTAGCATAGTTGAAATAGTGAAAGGAAAAGAATACTAGCGAATACTGGAACAAGCTATCAAACAGTGCCTGGTGACTTTCAACTTAACAAAGACAAAGGAAAGCAAGAGTTCAGCAAGAAAACACTCCTTTCTGAAACAACCTCCCCATTGGTTGGATTCTATCCCTAAATTCTAGCTATTGACAATCAAGATGAAGGATTTTTTAACTAGGATAAGTTCTATCCATTACAGCACAGACATCAAAACATTTTTGCCTATTCTCTAACCAAAGAATCAGAAACTTTTTATTTAGTTTCTGTTTCAGACACTGTATCTCCTTGGACAGAAATAAATGAGGACAATTAGACAAATATTCAGATAATTTAGCTAAAAAATAATTTCTAATGAAATAACCAAGTTATTTTTATACCTACATTTGTGATTGCCTCAATTTTCCATTTTCTCTTCTAGGTATAGAACAAAGACGCCAATTACCTTTACATGCTTCTACACACTGTAAAAAAGTTGAGACAAATTTCAGTTTCAAGACGTGATACAATACTTAGCAGTTCACATAACAACATTGAAATAAAAACTGGTCACTTAAAAAGAAAATATTTTTATTGTCAAATTTGAATGTAGTTAACTTCAGACTACACCAACAAGTAAACAATATACCACTATGAAAAACAAAAGGCCTTGGCCAACCTGAGATATTTGACATACTTTGCTCCAATCATGCACGTCATTGCAATGAGAACGAAGAAGGAGTAGAACATACTTTTTTCTGAGACAGAGTTTCGCTCTTTCAGCCAGGCTGGAGTGAAGTGGCATGATCTCGGCTCAATGCAACCTCCACCCCCCGGGCTCAAGCGATTCTCCTACCTCAGCCTCCTGAGTAGCTGAGATAACAGGTGCCCACCACTTTGCCCAGCTAATTTTTCTATTTTTAGCAGAGATGTGGTTTCCCATTTGGGCCAGGCTGGTCTCAAACTCCTGACCCCAGGTGATCCACCCGCCTCAGTCTCCCGAAGTGTTAGGATTACAGGAGTGAGCCACCATGCCCAGCCTAGAAAATTCCTATCTAGAAAAAATAATGAATAATAAGAACTTGCAAATGCATTTTTACACAAATATCAAAAGCTTAAACTAGATTGAATGTGTTTTCTTTTTCCTGATTGATAACTACCATCAAATAAATTTGCTCTTATAAATTCACCCAATGTTGGCACATTAAAAAAAAAAAGAAGCAAGATTCTTATCATATGGCACAGAATAAAATAATTTTCCAGATGAGCAATCAATATTTTATTTTAGACCATGAAAACAGGTATATTGGACTATAAAGCATCCATTGTGAGTCACTTTAGCCAGGCGAATGGAACACATTAACCATTATTATTATTGAGTGGAGGTAGCTGGAAGTTTTTTATTTGACTCATATACTGTTTAGTCATACTATTGTCTGTCCATCACAGTGTGTTGTCTTCCAGCCTCTTAATCATTCCTTCTCATTCACTGATTGCCTTGGTGCCTGGGCTTACGTTTCTTCTCTCTTCTCCAAATTCTACTATTATCCTGAGTGCCTGGAAAGACCTGTGTTCAGCCCAAACAAACCTTTGATCCTAAGCATGTTGGTCTCATCTCCAGTGACTTTTTCCAGTCCAGTTCCCTTCAGGAATCCACCACAATGCTGTAAATCGGAGACGTTAATCTTTATCTGAAACTGCTCCAGATTTTCTATTGCAAATTCAGAATCTATAATTATTTGACCCAAAACTCTTATTCTCTGACTGTTGCCCAGTTATTTTCCATACATTGTTTAAATCTCATTTGTTTAGCCACCGTACCAAATATTATGAAGAGCCCTGTTGGTACCTTATATTGTTCTAGACATCAGATCTCCTGGAGTGAACCCAGTGAAGATGCCTGCTCTTGTGGAGCTTACATTCAAAACCCTTGACCCTTCTTCATTCTCCTAATCAACTCTCCCCTGTTTTCCTTTTCTACATAGTGTATGTCCCATGAGCCATCATTTCAAGTACTCTGTTCTTAATATCCTAACTTTTTTGCTCATTATTCTTCCATCATCTACTGGCAGAAACCCAAGTCTTAAGGAATCCAACCATCTCCCTTCTCAGCATATTCACCTCAGTGACTGAACATAATTAAGAGGAAATCACATAACTGTGCAGATAGATGCCATACTAAGTTTGTGGTCTTTACTACAGTAACTGGGTCCTCAACATTTCCCAGAAATCCTTCCTTTTATATTTTCTTAGCTTTTTCTCTAGATCCCTTGGTGCTTATTTCAAACTAACAAGCAAGCTAAATAATGTTGGCATCCAAAGCAAGCAGTTTCAAACGGACCCACAAATCAGTCAGTAGTCCTTCCCTTATCTGCAGTTTCACTGTCTGCAGTTTCAGTTACCCACAGTTAACCATGGTCCAAAAATATTAAATTGAAAATTCCAGAAATAAACAAATCATGTTTTAAATTGCCTGCCCCTTCTAAGTGGTGTGATGAGATTTCACATTGTCTCACTCTGTCCTGCTTGGAATGTGAATAATCGCTTTGTCAGCTACCTGTGCTACTTGTCCCTTAGTCACTTAATAGTCATCTTCATTATCAAGAATGAAAAAACATAGTGCATAGAGGGTTCAGTATTGTCTGCATTTTTAGGCATACACTGGAGGTCGTGATATGTATACCCCATGCATAAAGGGGAGACTACTCTAACTCATGATATTACTAACAAATAATAATTCTATTAGTTCGTTCTCACACTGCTAATAAAGACATACCCGGGACCAGGTAATTTATAAAAAAAGAGGTTTAATTGACTCACAGTTCAGCATGGCTGGGAGGCCTCAGGAAACTTACAATCATGGCAGAAGGGGGAGTAAACGTGTCCCTCTTCACATGGCAGCAGGAAGGAGAAGTGACAAGCAAAGCGGGTAAGTCCCTTAGAAAACCCATTAGATCTCATGAGAACTTACTCACTATCATGAGAACATCATGGGGATAACTGCTTCATAATTTAATTACTTCCCATTGGGTCTCTCACACAACACGTGGGGATTACGGGGACTACAATTCAAGAAGAGATTTGGTTTGGACACAGTCAAACCATATCGATGATGATTATTATCAATACAGAACATCTAGTTGTGTTCTTTCACTAATCAGGGCTCAGAGACTGAGGCCAATAGAAAAGTTTCTGAACCTTGGTTGGAAGGGAACAACTAATTTTCTTTGCCTAGGTGTTAAACATTTTGTTGGGCCTAACTTTAAAGCTAAACTCCAATTCAGCAAGAATAGTTAAAATAGGAAGCTTCTCAGTGTTGTGAATAGAAAGAACCCACATATATAACCTTCCTGGACTGCCAGATCAACAGGTATATGTAGCATGAGGTGATTAAGGGTGCTCCAAAACTTAACAGGGCCTTGGACAATTATTCCATGTCTTTTGCCTTGGTTTTCCCACCTGTGAAGTATGCATAATAGAATTAACGTAAAAGGGTTGTTGTGAATATTGAATGGGAAATATGTGTAGAATGTTTACAAGAGTATCTGGTCCTTATAAGCACTCAGCTATGTTAGCTGTTAGTTGCTGATTCCAATTCCATCTGTAACTCTGGCTCTGTCTCTCTTTCCTAATGCAGCAAACTTCTTAAAAATGCTTTCTGTGTTTGCAGCCTCTTTTTCTCATTTCTCTACCATCTCATCACTCCACCACTCCTCTGAACCTATTCTCATTGAAGTCATCAATAGTAAATCCTTAACACTAAACACTAAACACTAAATCCCTTAGAAGTTTAACACATGCTTAATACTAAATCCCTTAGATTTTTTACCCTGTTCTTATTTGACCTATAGGAATCATTTGACCCTAAAAACCACTCCTTTTTCCTGAAACTCTCCTTCCCTAGCTTATACGAAAACACACACTCATTGATTTCCTCCTATATTTCAGGTTTTACCTTCTCACCCCTTTTTCATGATTCAGAAATATTTTTTCAATATTGATGTTTCACAAAATCCTATCATGTCATCTTTTTTTCCTCACTCTACATTCTTTCCCTGGGGTATCTAATGCACCCTCTTAGGATTGCCATCTCTATTGTCTAGGATGAAAGCTAAGATACCTTAAAAAAAAAAAAAAAAAAAAAAAGCTACCATAAAAAAAAGAGGAATGGCTTAAGGAATGAAGTGTATCTATCCCTTACCTAAAAGTCAACGGGTATGTTGTTCAGGATGGCAGGGCAGCTCTACTCCACACAGTCACTCAGAGACCCAGCTTCTTTTCTCCTGCTGCTCTGCATCCCTGCATCATCAGTGGATGCTGTTTGCAGCTGTGTTGCTGTTAAATTCAGGGTCCTGAGGGAGGGAAAAAAAATAAGAACTCTCAGGGGTAGAAATGACATGTAATTACATATGTCACATCTGTCCACAATCCACTGGTAAATATGTAGCCAAATGACCACAAGGCTCCATCAGGAGAGCTCCAATATGTGACTTCAGCTGGGCATATCCTCAGTAAGAGGGTGGATTTTAGCAGACAACTAGCAGTCTCTCCTACATCATCTATAAGCCAATAACTAAAATTTCTGTATCTTTTGTTCAGACCTCATTCCTTAGCTTCAGACTCAAACATCTAACTGCTTCCTGGACAGCTGCACTTCGATCTCCCACTTAGATCTTAAATTCTGTATGTCCCAAACAGAATGTATAACATTCTATATCCTATGATCCCCATATTCCATTTTTCATCAGAAGTAGTTCCTGTTTCCTTATTTCCTTTATTTTTTTTTTGAAATGGAGACTCACTCTGTCACTCAGGCTGGAGTGCAGTGGCACAATCTTGGCTCACTGCAACCTCTGCCTCCCAGGTTCAAGCGATTCTCTTGCCTCAGCTTCCCAAGTAACTGGGATAGCAGGTGCACACCACCACAACTGGTTAACATTATATATGTGTGTGTGTGTATATATATGTGTGTATATATAAAACATATATATAAAGCATGCATATATTATATATATGTAATACTGCATATACATATATCATATATAATACTATATATACACATATTATATACATATATTATATGTACATATATAATAATATCTGTATGCTATATATACATATATGTACATATATAATATACTTATATACTTATATATAATATACTTATATACATACTTATATATAATATGCTTATATATACTTATATATACATATATACTTATATATTATATATATATAGTGTGTATGTTTTTAGTTGAGATGGGGTTTTGCCATGTTGGCCAGGCTGGTCTTGAACTCCTGACCTCAGGTAACCTGCCCACCTCTGCCTCCAAATTGCTGGAATGACTTATGAGCCACCTCGCCAGGGCACTCCTGTCTCCTTCCTTCTTAACACAGCAGTAGAAAGACCACTGAGTTCCCCCAAACAAATAATTGTGCCACATCCTTCACTCCCTTGCCTCCATTACTCTTGTTTCTCCCACCCTGCCAGAATGAAATCTATCATAGTGGTCTATTGATGCTCTATTCTACATCTTACTCAAATATTTAGGTGATTGCAACTTAACTTCCTTTACTACTATCTTAATTATTCCTGCAGCCTCCATTGTTACTCATCTAAACTTAGAAAATTCTTCATTCTCTGAATCTATTTGATTTCTCAGTTTGGACAGTAGGAGTTCAGAGAGGAAAGGACATTATGTTACCTAAATTCATTTGGTATTGTGAGTAGCAAGAGGTTCGAGACGAGAAATTTTGTACAAAATGTATCCGAGTCTCCTCACTCCTAAGTTGAAAACTGTGAGTTCTTACTATCTAATAAAGTGCATAGCAAGGGATATGTGTATTCTCCACAGTGCAGCCTGCAGTCTTTCTAAAATACAAATCTAATTTTCCCACACTCCCACATATGTAACTTTTCAATGGCTTGCCATTGACCTTAGGATAAAGTCCAAATTCTTAATGTGGCTTAGTTTTACATTTGCTGATTTTTGTATAATTTTGCCACCTCCTCACTGGATTTTTGACTCCAGACATGGAGACAGTTTCTTCTTCTACATCTCTCTCTTAACTCCTTTGCTAATGGCATTCCATTTGGCTGGAACTCTCTTACTTGAGCTCAAATCCTTTTGCCTGGCTAATTCCTAGCCATCCCTCAAGCAGCAGCTTAGTTATCATGTCTTATAGGCAATCATGGGACCCTCCCCTGCAGATGGAATTAGGTGCCTTTTGCTACTTATTTTTTTTAGCATCTAGTACTTACCCTCTACTGACACTTATAATATTTTATTATATTTGCTTTTTAATATTTATTTCCCAATCAAGAAAACAGACTGTGATGCCTGAGACTATTTAGCTCTCTGATATATCTGCAGATAGAATTGAGAATGTACTAGATGTTCAATAAATATCCACTAAATATTAATTTAATACTTGGATATCTGAGCACTTTGGAATGAGAATAAATGTACTACAAGAGCATTTACTCATAATTAAGTTCTTAATAGAATTTTAATTAGGATGAACAGATTATTTACTAAAGCGCATTTTTATATAGAAATATATTCAATAACACTTTGAGAGTAATGAGCTAAAATGAATGATGTCAGGATGGACATGGAAAGTCAGAGTCTGCTAGACTTCTGATCTCTCTTCCATGCCCGAGTCTTATTGTGCATTCCACATGTACAGAGCTCTTGCCTGAGTCCCACAGTCTGATTTCTTGAGGCCTCCTCCATGAAAGTTATGAGGAGTCAGTAAGCACAGGGTCACAAGCCCATCAGTGGGTCTGACTCTTCATTCTGAGTCAAACCTCTCTCAGATGCTTGTCTTAGGAAATAGTACTCAGCCACAGTGATAATCAATTATGAACTATGTTCCTGGTGATTACTGGTGATAAAGTACCAATGCCTATTAATTTTTTAAAAATTAGAACACATTCAGTGTCATCTCTATAATAACATCATTATTACCATTTTCCATTTTGTATGTTTTCTTGAGAGAGAAAGAAATTATTCTATCTATTACAGAGCTGACAATGACAATGGCATGTGTACCTGATAAATTATCTGGCTATCTGGTTCTAAAAATGGAAATGAGCAAATAAGTTCACCTTAATACAGAAAATATGGAATCACCAAGTATTAATTAGACAAAAGCAAGCTTTAACACTTCCTTTCTAGATGGCGGAAAACAGGAGACTTACTAACCTAAGGGAATGTCTCAGGGCTGAGCAAGGCATGATGGTACTGCTAGAGAAAAGCGATGGAATCACCCTTTCAGAAAGCATGTGTGTCACAGGAAGCTGTATTTAACTCCTCCAGTTAGGGAGAAGCAGCATTTCCACCAGTGGGTTTCAGCAGATATAAGTTCTAGGTGAATTTCTGTCACCTGCAAGGAGGGACGTGAATGCTGTCTTCATGAAGCTAAATTGGGTACACTTATGGATTTCTTGCCAGAGAATTTGGGGGCTTGACTGCCCATGCATCAGTAACATACAAGTCCTTTTAAATTGTATTGGCTAAAACTAATCACATTATTGTATTTCAAACATAACATTTAGTCCTACATTCAACTTGTACCTAAAACTATGTTGCAGCAGCCAGCTTTCAATTTCAGGCCTCCAGGCTTTAATTAATTTAGAGGGCATTTATGTCCCAAGAAGGAAAGTTGCATCACAAAGTGGAATTTGCACCGAGTGAAACCCTAGGCTGAAAAAACAACTATCCCAAGGGTCCCTACCAACATAGCATGTGTGTCTCCAAAAGAAAAAAACCAAGTATACAAGCCTCTTTTGCTACCTCTATCAGCAACTGCATAAAAGCCCCACATTTGACCTTAACCTGATATAGTGCCTGATCCTACCAGGCATCCTCCTAGTTCTGTACTTGGAGATATGTGGAAGATGGTTAGAGGCATCTAGTGATGTTCTAGAATTCAAAAGTGTGTGGAATGATGACTCCTCTAGAGATCTGATATAGAAAATTCTCAATAGTTTTGCATACTTCACATTAATACAGCCAGGTCCTGCAGACCCAAACCTAGACAGGTACTTTTTCCTAATGGTGTTATTTTTCTCTTTGCTTTATTTGTTGTGTCCATTATTGTTCTCGTTGCTCTTGTTTGTTTTGTTCATTTGAAAAGTCGGTGCTTTGTAAAGGTATGTTAATGAGTTATGAGGACCAGGCATGCTGGCTCACACCTGTAATCCCGGCACTTTTGGAGGCCGAGGCAGGCAGATCATCTGAGGTCGGGAGTTTGAGACCAGCCTGACCAACATGGAGAAACCCTGTGTCTATTAAAAATACAAAATTAGCTGGGCATGGTGGTGCATGCCTATAATCCCAGCTACTCGGGGGGCTGAGGCAGGAGAATCACTTGAACCCAGGAGGTGCAGGTTGCGGTAAGCCAAGATCGTGCCATTGTACACTAGCCAGGGCAACAAGAGCAAAACTCCATCTCAAAAAAAAAAAAAAAAAAAAAGAGTTAAGTGCACTTTAAGGAAAATTTCAGAGGACATGGTGTAATGTCTGAAAGAGCTACAATCCTTACTTGTTTCTAAAGATTTAAACATTCTCAGACTTGCTCTGAATGAAGAATCTCTAGTCCATGTAGACATCGATCAGCTGCTTTTCATCTTCCTACATCTCCTTCTCAAATTATGTGTGAAACTATAACATTGTAGTCTGGTTACTCCCCAGTGAATCCTAAGCTGTCCTAAAGATCATTTTCTACCACCCTGAAGGTTTAACTAGAAGTACATTTAATTGGCATTGGTGGGCAATTCATCGGAGGCATTGCAATGTGACTTCAGGAAATGTCTGCCTACCATAGTGCTGGCAGGCTCATTCCTCTAAAACCTCAGATCCCTTGTTGAAAAGTTTTGTGCTGCAATGTTGATGCTATGTCCAGTTCAATCAATCAGTCAGCAAATATTTATGTTAAATGCCTGCTCTATCACTACTGCTCCATGACCCTCCCCTCTGTTGGCCAATGTGCTCCTGTGAATAGTGTTCAGGCAAAGGCCAGGATCATTCTTGTCTGACCTCAGTGGTTGCATGCTATTGCTTCTAGTCCTTCCTAAGTGGAAAAAACAATGAATTTACTAAGAAGTAGTTATTGAGTACCTACTATGTGCCCACAATTTTAATGCAATTATGTTCCTTCCATTCGGGTGAAACTCTCAAACACAAGGATGTCTCCTTCAATTTCCCCTTCTTTTGTCCCATCATTGACAGTTTATAATATTAGTAACTAACATTTGCATAGAATTGTGTAGTTAATAAAGTGTTTTTATTTTATTTTATTTTATTTTATTTTATTTTATTTTATGGAGTCTTGCTGTGTCACCCAGGCTAGAGTGTAGTGGCATGATCTTGGCTCACTGCAATCTCTGCCTCCCGAGTTCAAGCGATTCTTCTGCCTCAGTCTCCCAAGTAGCTGGGACTACAGGTGTGCACCACCACACACCCAGGTAATTTGTGTATCTTTTTTTGTAGAGATGGGGTTTTTCCATGTTGGCCAGGCTGCTCAACTCCTGGTCAACGATCTCCTGACCTCGTGATCCGCCCACCTCAGCCTCCCAAAGTGCTGGGATTACAGGCATGAGCCACCGCGCCTGGCCAAGTGTTTTTGTTCTTAATCCTACACACAATACTGAGAGGGGGATGTTTCTCATTTTTCATAGCTGAAGAACCAGGAGATTGGGGTTTGTCCAAAGATATGGCCAGTAAAGAGGAACTTTCTGCAGCACCACATTGCTCTCTATATAAATAAAGCACTGTAATAAACGCTTGGGTTTGGGAATAGATGTGATAATGAGATGAGTAAAATAGATTTTGACCTCAAAGAAAAATTTTTTTTTTTTGAGATGGAGTTTCGCTCTTGTTGTCCAAGCTGGAGTGCAATGGTGTGATCTCGGCTTACTGCAACCTCTGCCTCCCAAGTTCAAGCAATTATCCTGCCTCAGCCTCCAGAGTAGCTGGAATTACAGGCACGAGCCACCATGCCCAGCTAATTTTTTGTATTTTTTAGTATAAACAGGGTTTCACCACCATGTTAGCCAGGCTCATCTCCAACTCCTGACCTCAGGTGACCTGCCTGCCTCGGCCTCCCAAAGTGCTGGGATTACAGATGTGAGCTACTGTGCCTGGCTTTCCTCAAAAATTTAATATAAGAGGTAATACAATGATTTTGTCCATTCTAAAAGGGAACTAAGTGGCTGGTGCATTTCAGAATCCCTCCCTCATATCCACTACATGATGACCTGAGTCTTTGGAGTCTTCCTAGGTGCCCTGACCTCAGAGGAGTTCTCCTGGCACAACTCTGTCTTGGGCCCGATCGAAGCTACATTTCTAAGAGCCATGCTTTTTGAAAGCTGTTTGTGTAGCTGTATCTAAATACGATGTCCGTCTTCTCATCTCCTAGGCTCTACAGTTCACTCTAGCGTGGCTGTTGGCTTTGTCTTTTCACTCAAACAACTTTTGTTAAGGTCATGATTGACCTCAATGTTGATAAAGTAAAAAATATATTTTTCTCTTTATCTCAAGAGGCAGAACAGCATAGTGGTAAACAAAACATGGAACTCTGAAGTCAAACTACCTTGGTTTGAAACGTAACTCCTCTATTTACTAGTTGTGTGATCTCAAGAAAGGCACTTTACCTTTCTGTACTTCACTTTCTTCATGCATAGAATGGGGATAATAATAATTTTACATCATAGTATCAGTGGGAGAATTCAATGAGTTAATATATGCAAAGCCCTGAGAAAATGTCTGAAACGTTAGATGCTATAGATAGTAGATGTTATTTATTATTGTCTAAACTGCTTGCATGTTAATAATTTTTTTCTTCTTTGATCCCAGTCTTCCATTGATTTCTAGAATAACTGGCTAGCCAGATGCAGAAGATTGAAACAGGACCCCTTCTTTTCACCATAAACAAAAATCAACTCAAGATGGATTAAAGACTTAAATGTTAGGCTCTAAACTGTAAAAATCCTAGAAGAAAACCTAGGAAGTACCATTCTGGACACAGGTCTTGGAAGAGATTTCATGATAAAGCCACCAAAAGCAATTGCAACAAAAACAAAAATGGACAAATAGGGCCAAACTAATCTAAAGATCCTCTGCACCGCAAAAAAATAAAAATAAAATAAATTAACAGAATAAACAGACAACCTAGAAAACGAGAGAAAATATTTGCAAACTACTTATCCTACAAAGATATAATATCCAGAATCTGTAAGAAACTTAAATTAACAAGCAAAAAATGAACAACTTTAATAAAAAGTGAGCAAAAGGACATGAACAGTCACTTCTAAAAAGAAGACATACATGTGGACAATAGGCATATGAAAAAAAACTTATAATCACAAATCATCAGAGAAATGCAAGTCAAAACCACAATGAGATACTATTCTTATACCAGTCAGAATAGCTATTATTAAAAGTCAAAAAATAACAGATGCTGGTGAGGTTATAGAGAAAATAGAACATTTATACACTGCTGATGAGAATGTAAACTAGTTCAATCACTGTGAAAAGCAATTTGGAGATTTCTCAAACAGCTTAAAACAACTACAATTCAACCCAACAATCCCATCCCTGGGTATGTGTCCAGAGGGATACAAATCATTCTGTCATAAAGACACATGCACGTATATGTTCATTGAAGCACTGTTTACAATAGCAAAGACGTAGAATCAACCCAAATGCCCATCAACAGTGGACTAGATAAAGAAAATGTGGTACATATGCACAATGGAATACTACACAGCCATTAAAAAGAATGAGATCATGTCCTTTGCCACAACATGGATGGAGCTAGAGGCCATTATCCTAAGTGAAGTAACACAGGAATAGAAAACTAACCATCACATGTTCTCACTTATAAGTGCGATCTAAGCATTGAGTACATATGGACACAAAGAAGGAAACAATAGATACTGGAGTTTACTTGAGAGTAGAGGGTGGGAGGAGGAAAAGGATCAACAAATTGCCTATCAGGTACTATACTTATTACCTGGTGGGCAAAATAATCTCTATGCCAAACCCCCACGACACACAGTTTACGCACATTACAAACCTGCACATGTACCCCCTTTACCCAAAAAGTTGTAAAAATAAAAAAGAAGACCAAGTTTGCTCAAATATTTTTCTGTGACAGTCTTCCTCTGAATTCTTGATTGACATATCAAACTGCCTTCTTCTTGGCATCTCCACTTGACTGTCTCATACACAACTTAAACTCACCCTTTCTCCCTAAACTGGTCACCTGTGGTATTCCCCTATGAGTACATATTAACAGCATTCAATGTGTTATGAAGCTATAAATCCAGGAATTTGGATATTAGGATATTTGGATAATTGGATATTAGGAGTCAATGCTACTTCTGTCGCATTGACTCCTAATATCCAATCCATCCATAAGTCCTGAAGTTTAGACTTTCTATATCCTTTTATTCACATATTCCTCATTCCAGTCAATGCTACCATTATGTTTCACTTGGACTATTGCAATACCTTTCAAAGGGCTCTCTTCTCATCACTCTGACTCTTGTCTATCTCCTTCCCACATATCAATCAGAATAATCTTTACAAACAGAAGGAGAGCCTATCATTACTTATTTGGAGCATTTTGATAACTTTCTTATACTAATATAATAAAGACAAACTAACTGCTTGAGCTCACAAAACACACATATATCAAGTTTAAATCATCCCACATTTCCTCTTGCTTTCTTACTGCAGAGTCATTGACCATAGCTTCCTTTTACTAAAAGTTTCTTATTCTCTCTCAGTGCAAGGCCTTTGCATATATTGGTCCTTCTCCTCTTTCCCTCCTCTTTCTACTCATCTTGACATCTTGGCTGTATCATCACAGCCTCAGAAAAGCCTCATCTGATTTTCCCCACTCTGATATCCTTTTTCATAGCACTTTTCATTGTTGTAGTTTCACATTCCTTCATGTTCTTCTTTGATTCTGGCTGTCTCATACCATAGACTACAAATTCTATGAGGTTATGTCTCTAGGGGAGGGTGATTACTATAGTATAACAGGACCTGGCATATAAACGCTGCTCCAGTATACATTAGTTGAAGAAACTTAATCCTGGACCCTCTGAGTTCAGCTCCATATCTATAGCATAATGCCCAACATGGACCTCATCTTACAAGAGGGCTGACTATACAAATACACATATGCTAATTATGGCAGGGTAGCTATAATACTAACTGTGCTTAAAAGCTGCTATTTTTAATACCTGTAGTCACAGAATTGAGGTCAAATGAATTAGAGATGTTAGAGAACAACACAGTTTGCATGACTGATACTCAGGACTGGAAGAATAAAGCATTTAATTCATTTTGTCTTCTTAACATTGCTGAGACTACAATTCTGGGGTCCTCTCTACTTACAGGCAGTATTACATGAACAAAAGGCAATAGAATAAATGTTTAGCTATATCTTATTTGTGCTCTAATATATAGCCATTAGTTGAATTCTTTTCTTCCCTAAAAGAAGCTGTTTTAAGTTATGATGACTAAACTTAGACCCTACTGATATTCTTTTTTTTTTTTTTTTTTTTTTTTTGAGATGGAGTCTTGCTTCATCACTCAGGTTGGAGTGCAGTAGCAAGATCTCGGCTCACTGCAGCCTCCACCTTCCAGGTTCCAGCAATTCTCCTGCCTCAGCCTCCTGGGTAACTGGGATGACAGGCATGTGCCATCATGCCCAGCTAATTGTTATATTTTTAGTAGACACAGGGTTTCAACATGTTGGCCAGGTTGGTCTCAAATGCCTGACCTCAGGTGATCCGCCCGCCTTGGCCTCCCACAGTACTAGGACTACAGGCATGAGCCTCCGTACCCGCCACCTACTGATATTCTTAAAACCACAGCAAGGGAAGAAGCTGGGAATTGCATTATTTTACCTTCAGAATGGCTAGAAATATTTCAAACTTCAGCATCTTGATGATTCCATAGATGAATAACACTGTGGTTGGTTTTACTAAAAAACAAGCAGAAGCTTATAGGCCTTTCTTATTCTGCAACCCTGTCCCAGTGTTTAATAATAAAATTAATTATTTTATGGCCTTAATGTTCAAATGTCAAAGACTCTAAATTTGCTGCACGAACAAAATTGAACAACTCTGCTTGGAAAATTTTTTCCTATTAATATTATAGGATCTGTTTTAAAAAAAAAAAAAAAAAAAAGCATCTGGACAGTTCATTTGAATGGCCACAAGAGAGCAGTAAGAAATTAAAGCTTAGGAAGATGACTCATAGTCACACTTATGTGTGTGTACTTTTTGCTATTAGGAAGAAATGAATAAAAAAAAAACCTACTTATATTTGTTCTTAAACTTAGCAATGCAGTTTAGAATCTTAAAAAAAAAAAAAAAACAATTTAAGAACGAGAATATAGAGAACATCAGTAGATTAACTGAAAAGAATCTTGAATTAGAGCTTTTAGGAACCTCAGGTTCATGTGTAAAAATGGAAAACAATAGTCACCCTGGGCAAAGGGACATATTGAGAGGCCATCCAACACATCCCTGTGGATTATGCAAGCCAAAAGGTATGTGTCCCACTTACTAAGTCTCACAGAAGATTCCAGCATCTCTTTCTAAAGTATGGCCAATATTTTACAATGTTAACTATGGGACTTTTTTTAAATGTCAAATTCTATCCTTTTATATTGTAATTTAGCTACTATTTCAAGTAGTATGTAGGGATACTCTGAATCTTTCTCAAAAGTCCATACCTATTTCTTTATATGCCCCTGCCCTTTTCTGCTCATACAAACTTGGCCATTTTTTACTTGGAATCTTGGATATCATAATTTTAAAAAATGAATTTTAAAATCATGAATTTGCAAAATGACTGGCAACAGCCTTAATATATGAAGTACTATGAGGAGTTAGTCTGACAAAAAGATAAACAAAGAGTAGAAAATTAGGCAAAGGCTATGAACAGGCAATTCACAAGAGTAGAATTATATACTCAATATACATATAAAAATTGTTTGCGTGAATTTTTAACATTTTTAACCTAATAATTTCACTGCTAGGAATTTATCCTGTGGTAACAATCAGACTACTAAGAGTATAGATTTTAAAGTAAAAATAATTGGGAAAGTAAAAACTGAAATTATGTCAAAGAAGAAGAATTTGTTAAATTAATTAAAGTATAGTCATACAAATGGGGTACTAGGAAAGCCATTAAATATTATAAATATATACTTATTGACATTGAAAGCCATGGAACATTTTAACTTAAGTTTGAAAACATTACATATAGTATAATTCCACTTAGGAAAAAATTGCAAATGACTGCATAGAAAAATATTTGGATGATATACGCCAAAATAGCAATTATGTCTGGGTAATCATCTTACAGAGGATTTTCTTTTTGTTCTTTTTTAGAACTTCTTGTAGATTTTGAATTTTTTTATTGTTTGTTTGTTTGCTTTGACTTATATTGTTTAACAATTAACGTGTTACTTTTTAAATTAGTAAAATCACAAAAAGCTACTTCTATGTTAGAAGAAGAAAATCCTCAGATAATCTTAAGAGTAAGTTTGGTGAATTTGTGAGGTGTTTAAAATTTAATCCTTATGTAGTGAGTTGCAATGAAAACATGGCTTAATAAAATATAATTTGTGAATCTATATTTTCATAATAATATGAAAGAAAAATACATAACAATGAGCTACCAGGGTATATGGAGATTTTGTCTACATGCAGCTAATGTAACTAGCATTTTTTTAAATAAACTGAAATGGATTTTCATAGTTTATAATGTAACCAGCTTTTATTTTTAGGAAAAAAATGAAAGTCCCCTCACCCTTTTACCCATGAACAGGCCAGTGACCTGACATTCAACCTATTTCACTTTTTCTAGATGTTCTAAATGGCCATATTCTTACACAGGCCCATATTTAATCCTTAATTAATATGATATCTTTCACAAGGGCCTTTACTTAATATGCCTTCTGTATAGCTGAGGATATAATAATAAAATTAATTACAGAAGAAAGTTCCAGTTACTACAGATTTGGGAAAGAATACTATGTTTCTCAGTATAAACTACTAGCAAGTATCTTTTTAAACTATGTTTAAATTACTTCTATAATTTATAAAATTATCAACTACTAAATATTTTTTACAAAGCTAGTAATAGACTAGATCTCAAAATAAAAGTGCAAGATATACAGATGTCATCTCCATCTTAAGATGTCAAACTAAGGCTCTGTACTTTGCCCACAAATGATGTAGCTGGAACTGGGAAGGTATTCCATGCACCAATGCATAGAGCCCCCACAGCTTTTCATGTAAAAAGAAAAAAAAGAAGCTCTTTCCCTAATTATTCACACTTGGCTCTATATAGCATTTTCTCAAACATTTGAGGCCTATTTTCGTCCTATCACTTAACCCTTCCATACAGGGGGGAACAAAATGTCTACAAGATATCTTTGGGGAACCACATTTCAGTGTTTTGTAATTTTCTCCCTGCTTCTACTTGTGGGAATTAAGCGTTAGGCTGTGGCAGTGGTTGTAGGCAACACAGTCCAGTGAGCCAGCTTAGAGCCCCTCCCACCACCAATGGCCTGAATCTCCTTAGGTGTTTGCCCTTTTCTTGTACTTAATGCTTCCTCATTTGTGGAATCAGGACAGGCATCCTTGCTACTCTTATTAGTTGGCCACAACCCTATCACCCTTAAGAGTGTATTTTATCCTTCACAGAAAAATAAAAAATGATGTCATGGAGACATGAGAGCACAAAAGGAAGTAAATGACTATGTTTTATCCATCACATCTGAAAATATAGTCTTTAGCAGCCCATGAAATTGTACTTGATAGCAAGAGCATTTAAATGACCTCAACTGTGTGGTTCACAGGATAGCTTAGAAATAGGACATGGAGATTCCGGTTATACAATGGAGGGAGCACTGCCATAATGGTGAGTAAATGTACTAGTCATTCACAATCTTCCTTCTGGCTAACACTGAAAAGGAGTTATTCATCTAGCACTGGCCTTTGCCCTCTTTGGTAAAAAGGTTCCTTGAATTTCTGAGGATCTCCCGATTTTTACCACAATCTCTCCCTATTCCCTTTCTTTTCTATTCCCCAAACATCACCCTCTTTTCACTGCCGTGTCTTTTATTTGTGTGTGCTTTTAAACAATATGTTGGAAAAAAAGACCATCAACCCCATTTTTAAGAAAATCTAAAGGGAACCAAAAAGAGCAAAGACATTCAAACAGTAAGTAGACAGGAAGGTAAAGATGCAGGAGATGAGGAGGGAAGGGTTGCGAGTGGAGCGGGGGACAAGAAACACAGGGTGCTTCCTTTACTTTGGATGAGTCACCTAACATTGATTCTGCCTAGAAAAGGGAATGTAAGAACACTTCCTTAAATTCTATGTGAACAGATACAGTGCAGTGGTATGTAAAAACTCTTTGAAATATGTTCCTTTAAAAATTCCAAGTGTTATTTTTACCTTTCAGCTTGCTTAGCCTTCGTATTTCAGGAATTACAGAAAAGTATCTTGCTGACATGAAACATGGGGGGAGTGTTATCACTATATTTTCTTTTTGTGTTTACAAGCTTGACTTTTTTAGTAGAGTTAATAAAGTATATGGCAAGTTTATGGTTACTCAACTTGCTGAAAATAAAATATTAAGATTCCAACTCTATTAACATTGACCAAGCATCTAGAATGTGTTCAGTTATTTTTCTAGGTACTAATAGAAACTAAATGAATGTAGGGCTCTCATAAAATTAAAGCAACTGTGGAAACAAGTGAATGAAAATTCATGGACTCTGAGATGGTTGTAGTAGACAAAGACTCTGGAATCTTTCCTGAGCTTCCTTCTGGCTAGAGAGTTTAGATAAACTCAATAATTTGCTCTTTCTTTCACCCATTGGGTAACTATGCCAGGCCAGGCAATAGCCCACAATAAATAAGACATTTTCCTCAGGGAGCACACATTCTTGTACAGCAAGACAAAAAATGTACATGTGAGACAATAATGCAACTAGATAATATTAGAGACTAATGAGTGCCCTAAAGGAAATAAAATAAGGTAGGATGATAGATAATCCCTCAGAGGTTTCTTTAGACTGGGTGACCCGGAAGAGTTCTCTGAGGAGGTGACATGATGGACCAGCTGGAACTCCAAGGATGAATGAGAAGTTAGTAGTGTAATGAGGCAGGATAAAAGTCTTTCAGGAAGAGGGAATGACCAGCCTGAGGGTTTCAAGACAGGACCAGGCCACTGTGCATGGAATATAGTGTGAAAGAGGAAGAGTGGTAAGAGTTGAGGTCAGGGAAATGATAAGCGCAGCTCACATTAAGCTTTTGATGTCACAGAAAGGAGTTTGGATTCTGACTAGAGTATAATGAGAGGTCATTAGAGGATTCCAGCAGGAAAAAGAAGCTAACTCATTTACATTAATTTTGAAAGAAAATTCAGGTTTCTATGTAAGGAAAGAACTATAGGACAGGAAGAATTAAAGAAGAAAGATTAATTAGAAAGTTACCATATAAGTCAGGTGAACAAAGATGGTGCCACAAACCAGAATTGTCACACAATATCAGGTAGAATTAGGGCTTTTTGTGGTATATCTAGAAATCTTTGGTGGTCTTCCTCTGAAATATAATTATATTGTCTAACACACTGACCTTGTTGGTGACAGTCACAATTAAAGTACAAAATAGATGAGCCATAGCTCTACACAACAAGAACATTTTTACTTTTAGTAATATTCATTATTATTTTATTCTTCTAACTTTAGAGCATCGTACCATAACTTCAAATGTGGGTAATATTTACTCTGTCTTCACTCTCTTCACCACAAGCCCCAGGTTTCTCAATCTTCTCATCCATTGCAGGCAAAGAAGTGGGAGAGAGGGTCAATATGTTGCTCATGTTAACAAAGAAAGCAAGAAGTAGAACTGCTAGCAGAACACAGGTACTATGTCTGGATTTCAATAATGCTATAATCAGAACCACATTGTTTTACAACGGGAAATCTGGGCTTCTAAGAACTGTGAAGTGGAGATTTACCAACTGACCTAATCATTCAAAGAAAATGTCAAACTGCAGTAACAGATTTCTGTATTCCTGTCTGCCTGAAGAGCAGAGTTGGGGCCCCTGCCCAGCATAGATCACGAAGCACACAATTATCCAGGCTCCATGTTTCAGTAAAGAGTTTTGCTTAAATGTGCCAGATATTGTTAAAAACACAAAGAACCCTGTTCATAAACACCAGGCTTTATACTGATCCAAAAGCCCATGTTTATTTGTGTGGTCAATAGACTGCATATTTTAAGAATCATGTAAATAATAAAGTCAAACTACTTGGTATGAGTGAAATTGATGGGCTCAATAATCAGACACATTTGTGGACTGCTGTATCTGTACATATGCTACTGATGAGAAATAATGACTGTATACGTGTGACAGAATTTATGGAAGCATATTTCAAAATTTACATATTCCATTCTGGAAAAAAAAAGTTCTCTTCTTTCTTTGTGAATACAATTAGAAAAAAGAAATATTTTTTTAAATGACTGCAATGACTATTCCTTAGCTATTTTCCGAGTAAAAAGCAAAAAAGCAGTCAAGACCAATCAGACCTGGAATGGAAAATGTTTCTAACCATTAAATACAATCAAAATACTTGGATAATGTCTTATGTCTTACATTGGGTGTGGGGGGAGGGAGAAGTAGGTAAATCTTTACTTCTGAAACTAAGACAATAGTGTTTCTCCCTACCAGAAAGAAATCTAAACTTGAAAAAATCTTCATTCTCACCGAATAAAGAGTTCAATCATAACTAGTTTTCAGAATATGTATGTTTTCTTGAAATGCTCCCAAATTTCTTTTTGATCAATAAATGGTTCTTTTGACTGAATAAACTTGGTTTTTCTTGTTTTTATTTTTGGGAGTGTTTGTTTGGTTGGTTGGTTGGTTTTGGTATGCCGCTGGTCTTCTGTCTATAGTGCCTGCAACCCAAAATCAAAATAATGTTCACTACAGATAGCTCAGCCCAAGCCCAAGTAACCACGAATTGTCAACTAATTTTTTTAATGTGCTGAAACACGATTAAATGAATATCTTCTTCTGTTTAGCTTTAGGCAAAAGTAAGTTAACTCCTGTCCAAGTGAGGACTTATTCCATCATTGATTTCTGACTTTTAAAGCTATTGATGTTTATTCTTACAGGCTGTATTTATTTTCCTCAGATAGAGCCAGAGATCAGTTGAAATAGACATATAAATAACTCAAAATTATTTTCTGATTTTCAGTAAAGCATAACTGGTCATTTGCAGAACTTTGCCCCTCTATCTAGAATGGAAACTTTTCATTTCTGCACTCAGAGGTAGGCATCTTCCCTTGATCACAGCTCACTTTCTCTCAGAGCTTGGATGAGACCTCACAACAAAACCCACAAGCTAGCTGTCGCAAAGACGAAAGCTGGTAAAGGAGATGAAACCTCCTTGCTCTTCCTGACCTATGTGCAAATGGAAGTGAGCTTTTTTCACCTGATAGGCAACATACAAAGTAGCTTCTCCTTCATGTCACATTCTTTCAGTAAACTGAAGAAAATGCTGTGAGGGGACCTTCAGAATTGAGAAATAGACCAAAAGAAAAAAAAAAAAGATAAAAAGACAAAAAGAAAAAGAAGAAAAGATTGCGCATTTGCACCCTGTACATATATATTTGTATTGGCAAATCAATGCAGAATAGCAAGATAGTCAAAACAGAAGTTCTAAGTGCTCAGTGAAATCAGGACTGAATCCTTATCCTCGCAACTCACCAAGTTTCTACTGCGAAGTCATGTGGTGTATATATTGTGACTCTTGTCCTTGAACTACAGTTCACAGAGGAGACTGCGGTATTGCTTTAAATTGCAATTTTATGGAAGAGCTGATTAACGGAGGTCACAGACCAGATGAAATATTTACCTTTGATTTGAGTCAGCTTCACAGAGGACATTTTAAGGTATCAGACCAATACTAAATAAAAGCAGAAAACAGTACCTTGGATAACTAAAGAAAAAAGCATAAAAGAAAAAATGGCAATTTGGGGTATATATTTTAAAAGTTAGTTGTAACTTAAATTTTGCTTATTTGCAATCTTATGACTATGCATAGCTCCATGTTAAAACAAGGCCAATATTTTAGAGTAACCTAGCAATGTGCATTAGGAAATCTATCTAAATCCTGATTAGCAATAACTGCTGCTTAAAATATTAGAATCCATTTTAGCATTCAACAATATAAATTATTTTAGTATTCTCAATATCTTTTTTAAGACACCTCATAATATACTTTTTATAAATGTAAAAGTTTTATATTTATAAAAAGTTTTTTTTTATATTTTATTGTTTTAAATAAGATCAGATACATACTATGGTAGAAAAAGAGATTCCAAATTACACATTTGGTAATTTATACTGAGTTTTAAGAGATAAGAATCTAGCTCTTTCCCAAATTTTAAGGATGGATAATTTGCTTTTTGTTACAGGGTAAACATTACCATCACTCAAGAAAAATATTTAATATAAATGAATGTAAAATATTCATATAAAAGTTACGGTCAAGAATGTATTATTTAATCTATGACATTACTGAGTTATTTTCACAAAGCATTTTGTTCACTGAGATTCATTATTTTGTTTGAAAAGTTAGGGTAGTTTAGATTCTTCTAATATCTAAATCCAGTGGGAAATACATTTATAAGTATTATCTTCATGTCAGTCCAGGGAGCTAGAACAACAGTTCTGCCATGAAATGGGAGCCTGTAGTAAAACCAATTTAAGTAAATTGAAGATGAATGGTTCCACTCATATAGTGATCAGTTATGTCCTTTCCAAATGAGACCTTAAATAATATTCTGTTTTACTTGAGTATTTATCCTCATACAGTTTTGATTACTTTCCTTTTTCTATTACTACATTCACACTTCTAACTTGGAGATTATGAATAATAAATAATTTGCTTCTTTATAATTGCTCAGTTTTAGAATTGTGAATGACTTACCTGTATAATGACTAGTTTTGTATTTGCTGCCAACCATCTGCAATGACCCTTATCCTAATCCTACATCAGAATAGGAGCATTTGTGAAATAAAGGAGGAAGATGAAAAGTAATAACTTGTCTTATTTTTGTACTTACTTCTTTGAATAGGGACTCTCTGGCCTAAGATCCAAGGTTTAGATTTACTTTTAAAGATACAGAATTATATTTTAGAGTAGATTCTGCCGGCACAACAGTGTTTCCTACTATTGAGACATACATACTGTCTGTAAGAACTGGAGAGATTCTTTATATTTGCTGTGTTTGTGTGTTTTAAATCTCCTAAATTTTCTTTCCCAAACAAATGGAAACATACAGACGTTGCATTGTAAATGTACACAATGGTGTGAGCTAACCTGAAATAATATGACCGTTGTCTGTGACTCTTTTTAAAAACCCTTCCCGTAGCAGCTGCTTCTGACTTCAGTTTTAAAACATTATTTCCATGCACATCCATGAATTATTTAGAATTCCTTAGTTTATGACACTCCTCTGCTCCTGCTGGTTACAACATTGGTTTTGAATAATCGTCCTTAGAAAGATAAAGCACATACAAAATTGAATTTCATATGCACCACCCAAGCATGCTGAGCTCTCTAGAATGCTTTTACTTTCCAGATTGACTGAGTTGTTCAGTAAAGTGAGTATATAGTTCATTAGAATTTTAATATAAAACCTTGTAAAATGAAACTTTGAGTAAATATAGTATCTATAAATAAAATGGAAAAAATAAAGAATAATTTCACATTATAAACATTATATTTGGAAACAGAAAAGTCCTAAGTTTTTATTTAATTAAAAGTCATCAAGGATGATCCAGCCCTCCAAAAAGTTTCCCACTTGTATTTTCAAGTTAACTAAAGTTTTATTCTAGTATCTTTTTTAAATATTCAAATCTGGTTTAGAAAATTATTCTTTATTAATATGCAATAATCTCAATTTCTTCAGCAAAGAAAATGGTGTTAAAATGTCACTAGCTATTCAAAGGAAAAATAAAAATTTTAATCAATCGTCAAAATATTTCCAACCAACATGATCACACACAGTCTACATTGTAGACAAGATATCTCTGTATTTGAGGTGAAGGCAACATTATTTGAGTGAAACAGTACCAAGAAGCATGTGATGCAATCTGTCTTTCCAAACCAAACCTAGCTTTCTTTTCCATCTCTTTTTGCTGTTGCCTTTTGCTCTTTCCTCTCTCTTTTCTTGATCTTTTCTCCCCATAACTTCCTGCAGGTCTCATTGAGGTTTTGATCTTCTCACTGCTCAACTCAAATAGGGCCTCGATGACCAAGCAGGTTTTTCTATTTTACTTGAATTTTCATCCAGATGATTTGCATCCTAGAGACACAACCCCATTTTTCAAAATAAGATCTGGCAACACTCAGCTGTGGGCTTCAATTGCAGATGCCAAATATGCAAGGTGCTATGATGGAGTTTTATAGTGTCTAGTGGAAAAACTCGTAAGTGAAATTCTTTCTCCATCAACTTTCTTACATTAAAAGGGTCAATTTTTAAAAATAAACTCAGCTTTATGGAAGAATCATCAAACACAAAGGCATGGTTCCTTAGGGCAATGTGTCTCAGTTAAGACACATTTTTACAATTTGTTTCTATTCCAAACGTTTGATCATTTTATTATGTTTGAGGGAGTTAAAACTTTCTCTTCTGATGATTCTTACATTCTCCAATAAATGTTGTTTATAAAAACTGTAAACAAATCTGACTGAATACATAAAATTACCATCTAACAATATAGCCTAAAATAATCATTTCCAAAAGAATTTAAACAAAATGAAAGCAGATAGTTTCTTGGATTTATAGTAGAAAACAGGTCTTAGAAAATTCTCTTGATAATACAGCTATGAAAAAGATATTCTGGATATATTTTAAGAGTGACACATCAGCTTCATCAATATTAGAATTTAACAATATACAATATACAACACTTTAGGACATTATTAAAAATAAAACATACAGGTTTTATTTTTAAATTTTCACTCTTCATATTTTAATTTGCATAAGTATGTTTAAGTCTTAATAAATTTCAAAGAATTCCATATGACCACTCTAAAAATGGGTTTTAATATAAATATGAAGTTTTTGAAAGTACGTGGATATTCCTAATAGTTTTGAAAATCTTTTTAAGGATGTTCTTACTTTTATGGTTCACTGTTGTCAAAAACATTCAAATAATTTAAAATTTAGAACTATTAACTAGAAGATTAATATGCTAGATAGTTTAGTATTGATATTAAGTCAGAAATTACTTATTTGTTCTTTCAATTGCAGAATACAATACTATAATATTCTTAGGGAAATAATATTGGCAGTTTTTCTTGGTAATGTAGACTGTTCTGTTCCATGATGTGAGTACAAACAGGAAGCACAAAATATATTTTTCTAAACTAGCTTGTAATCCTTTTTCAAGAGCTAACGCGTACTTTGCATGTATGGTTCTCAGCTGTTTATTTGTTTGTTTTTTGGACAGGATATAGCAGTAACTTCCTACAATTTTAACTCGTCTGAAAAATATGCTATTCCAAAAATCTTAATGGATAAAGATAAAACTAAGAATCATAGACACAAATAGAAGGAAATTTTTAAACTATGTATGTTTTTTGCAAGGAAATTCTGCTTAGTTTTTCCAAGTGTCTTTGCAAACAAGACAAATCTCATGATAAGCAAAATATATCTAAAAATAAAGATCACATATTAAATAAGTAGTAGTTAATCCAAGATGCAATATTCTTCACCTTTTCTAAATTATTTGGAAACACTTTCTAATGTCAAGGAATAGCTCATTTATTTATACTTAGATTTAGATTTAGATAATGTTTTAAAAATGATAATGCACTTTTAGCCAAGAAATTGCTTAAGTAAAATTATATGACTTGTGACTAACACTGTGCTTTTGTTTTTAAAGGAAAAAAATACAGTTACGTTCATTGTTAGGATGTATTTATAGAGCATTTTTATTGTTAAGTTATGCTTTTAGAGCTTTAGGAACATTTGAGAACAATAATCAGTAGTGTGTAATGGTATTGTTAGTGGAGTCCTTTCTATTGAATTTTCAAGATGTTGTAAAATGAGATTATGTGAGTAGCACCTCTGGACACTTTTTCCCATCATTGTGTTGGTATCAATCGCTGACTTCCACCATTTCTCCGGGTATTAAATAGAAACACTGGTTCCCACTGCCTTGATTGGAGGGTTTATAATACCTGACAGAACTGATAACCCTACTGAGATTAAGCATTGTGATCTTATGAAAGCGAAATGAAAGCTACAGCTCCAGAATGTGTCTGTAAGATAGACCTGAGAAGATGTGAGAAAATATCTTATTTTCATTCTTTCCTTATTTTGACAAAGCACTTCTTTCCCCAGGCAAATCTGGCTAAGAGAGACAGTGAGAAAACTCTGTGTCTTAAACTTCAGCCACAGTTGGGCCACCATTCTACTGGCAGAGGTAACCCCTGATACATGCCAATGCTAATGCCGCACTGCAGAAGGTGTGTTGCATGATCATTTACTGTGTGTGGACAGATTGCCAACACATAGGATCAGTTTGAAATTGGCAGGGTTCAGCATGACTGGAAATTGAACTATGTTTGAAGAAGAGGTGTCTATGCCTGGCTCTGCTCCTGGAGTCATCTATAACTATGGAAAAAGCCTTCTCACATTTACTTCTCAATTTCCCACACATTAAAAAAAATGAAATTTAACAGTTATTGACTCTCCTCTATAAGGCCTTTCCAGGATCAGATATTAAAGTATCACCTAATCTAATATATTTAGAACGGTGTCCCAGTTCATGGGGCCTGGCTGCAGAGACCAATAGATCTACAGTTAACCACTGACGTTTTAAGGATTTTTGCTGCATTCTTCCTATCCTCCCTGGTCTTGAGCAGTCACCATGACCAGAAGAACAGAAATTGCATACCCTCTACTTTCCACTCCTGGATTAATCTTAAGAAAGGATCTATCTCTTAGTAGCCCTGAAAAATGCATTGTCAGCAGAGAACCGCTACCTATAACTGATGCTTTTCAAATACCTTTTCAGCTCTCATTGACTGAACTTCCTTATATTGCTCCCTCTTCCAAACCTACTCAATCCACCAGTATTCTCATTTATGTAGAAGCTTAGCTGCTACCCCACTTCCATGCATTACTGGGTGTGGTCTGGCTCAGGAGATCTTGTTCTCTGAAAATGTATAATATTTTACATTTCATTTTGATAGGGAGATATCTTCTAGCTGGCTCCTTGGAAAGGCCAGAAGCTAAGGCATAAGTAGCTGGTAATAACAATGTCATTACATGTCTTACAAGAATATTTTTATTTTACCAAGTGATAGTGTCTTAAATCAAAGAATTTATTTTACGGGCATTTTTTCTAGAAGCATATTTATGCTTTAAAAAAAGCACAAATACAAGAATTTTCTGAAACAAGAAATAGTTGCTGCAAAATTACAATGGACGGTGATAGTCTTATGCTACTCTGAGCTTACCTAATTATATATGAAGTGTTGCATTTAACTCTGGGTCCCTTATTTTAAAAGCATTTACAAATCATAAGATATTCAGATGAATGCGACAGAATTGGGGAAAGGTCTGAAAATCAAACCATATTAGGAAGATTTAAAGTAACTATGGATGTTTTCTGTGAAGAAAAAGACTTGAAGAGGAGATGCCCTATGATTTTTAACGAAAACATATAGTAAAGGAATTTAAATTACTCAGTGTGGTTCCCAAGGACCATTGCACATAAGTTGTGTAAAGAAAGATGCAGCTTTATATAGAGAAGAAAAATGTATCAACTGGTATGTTAAATAGGAATCTTCTTCCTTATGAGAATATCTGGGACAGACATCAAATGGTTGCAGTGAGTAAAACCCCATTGTGACATAGTTTATTTTAAAATGTAGATCATTGAAAAATAAAGGAGACATTTGCAGAACTCAACTGTAGTCAGTGCAGTCAGGCTTCATGAAAAACAAAATAGTGTCAGTCATCTCCTCCCTCTCCCTTCCTCTTTCTCTCAGGAACCACATGGTCTCTTCTCTCCCTTGCTCTCTTTAAGTCTGCTGCATTTATCTCTACAGAATGGATTACCCCGTAAGAGCTCTGGTTTCCCTGCCTCCTCCTAATTTTAACTTGCATGTCGCTCTGGTTTGCCACAGCAGCAGCAATATATCATCTTTATATTCCCATAGCATTTCCGTATCCAACATCTCCCTGTCACTTTTGGGTCTTTGTAGTTCAAGTTCTCCCAACAAAATTTCATCAGTTCCTTTTGAGTCCAGTTACTCATACTTGCTCTGATTTGCTGTGCCAAGCAGCTTGGATGTACCAGTGACAAAATGGTCAAGACCGTCAGCCAAGTGCTGGGAAAAGGGGCACTACCATTTAACCAGCCAAGTATTTCCCATTTTAGTATATGTGCCCACCATTTAGCCCACTGTCCTAGCCAAAAATCTGAAAGTTATTATTGACTCTGCCCTTTCCTTCAATTGCCAAATCCCACCCTTCATAAGTCCTGGCAATTCTGTCTTCTAAATAGTCCATTGTTCCCTAGACTTTTCATCTCTATTGATGCCATCCTACTCCAAGTCACCATTGTTTCTCAGGCAAGATATTTTAAAGGACATCTAAGTTGTGTTCTCAAGGTCATTCTAACACCATTCTCCACACTAAAGCTAGAGTAACTTTTTCAACCAATTCTGATCATGTCATCCACTGTTTAAAACAAAGCTTGTCAGATTTAAAAACAAATATTGTTCAAGAACCCAATATTGTTCAAGACCAAGAGTTTGGATCTTGCCATACTCTCTGGCCTCACCATATACCATTTCATTTCTTGCTCTCAGAGCTCTAGGCCATAAAATTTACTTTCAAAAATAGAAATACACCAAAATTTCTATCCCCTCAAGACCTTTTAGCTTGCCACTTCCTCTATCACAAACACTTTGTTCTACCACCCTTGGATTAGATAGCTTCAACTCAGCCTTTGAATTTCAAATTAAGTATATTTATTCAGGGAGGTCACCTCTTTGAATGTTTGCTCCCACAGCAACATTCATCTTAGTTGAATTCGCTAGTTCAATGCCTAGCTTTTTCACCAGAGTATAAGATCAATGAAAACAACTGCTACTGCCTTCTCGGTGAGGGTAGTGTTTGACATAAAATATAACTCAATAAATATTTGTGGAGAAAATGAATTAATGGTAAGCCTAGATCTAATACCAGGCATTCCAAAGATGTGAAATCCTAATTTTCTTAGATTTTTGGAGATGACAAAAGGCTCATACTTCTTGAAATCTCAAACCTTGATAAGGGAAGGCAAGACACTCTGTGAAAACTTCTAAAATCAAGAACATATTTCTAAAAGAGTTAGATTATTTCTGCACAAAAAAATAAAAGTAATAAAAATTTTATTTATGTTTTGTATAACTAAACATGGATATAAAGAGATATCAAATTCATACAAGCATATAAACATGGATATAAAGAGATATCAAATTCATACAATCTTAATTCTTTCAATAAATTTATGTATCATGGCTGGGCTTGGTGGGTCATGCCTGTAATCCCAGCACTTTGGGAGGCTGAAGCTGGCAGATCATGTGAGGGCAGGAGTTCGAGACTAGCCTGGCCAACATGGTAAAACCCCACCTCTAGTAAAAATGCAAAAATTAGCTGGGCCAGGTGGTGCATACCTGTAATCCTAGCTACTTGGGAGGCTGAGGCATGAGAATCACTTGAACCCAGGAAGTAGAGGTTGCAGTGAGCTGGGATCGTGCCACTGCACTCCAGCCTGGGTGACCAAAAAAAAAAGAAAGAAAGAAAAAGAAGAAAGAAAGCAGGAAAGAAAAAAGAAAGAAAGAGAGAAGGAAGGAAGGAAGGAAGGAAGGAAGGAAGGAAGGAAGGAAGAAAGAAAGAAAGAAAGAAAGAAAGAAAGAAAGAAAGAAAGAAAGAAAGAAAGAAAGAAAGAAAGAAAGAAAGAAAGAGAAAGAAAGAAAGAAAAAGAAAGGGAAAAAGAAATTTATGTATCAAGCACCTGTATAGGCCGGGAACTGTTCTAAATATTTTAGATATAGAGTGAAAAAAATAGAAATGAATCCCTGCTCTCATAGAGTTTACATTTGACTACATCCTAGTAATATAACATGGTTAACCAAATACACAAAAATAGGGGAAAAAAATGAAAAAATTGAAGTGTTCACCTCACCTGGCTAAATTTTGTAAAACTCTTAAATATTTGTGAACTGGACTTACAAATTGACGTGGTTTTCTCTCCTATCTATGAATCTCCTAGGAAATCTCCTAGATGTTTCAGAGAGACACAAGGATGTGGCTTTGGATAAATACTAGAGCAGAGGTACACGTAACCTCTGTAGATTTGCTGCTACAGAGGTGTATGTCTCAAAGGTAAATATTGTTTGAACTTGGATAAACACTTCAAAGTAATAACAGAAAGACTTAGATTTTCATAAATCACACACCAAATAGGAATAAATGAATTTTAGTGACCTTGCTCCTCTTCATTTCCCCTAACACCCAGCATTTACACTAAGGAACAATAACAAAGCTGTGTAGCAGAGAGACTATGGAGAGAGCAGGGTTCCTGACAGTCCCTAGATCAGAATGGTCTCGGGAATACCTGAGATTTCAGATGCCAAGAATTGAAATTCAGCCATGGAAAATGGGGTAATACGCTATCCTTTCAAATCTCTTTTGTTTTAATTCCAAGAGATTCTATGTTGATGCAAAGCCAAACAATAGATTCCAGAAGAGCAAAGTTCACAGTACAATAGGTGTTCCAAAATGGATGTCAATGCAAAAGGAAATAGGGCCACTTAGAAAACAGAATGTTGCCTTTTGTCTTCAAAATTCAAGCCAAATTTAACTCAGAGAAGACAATTCTGAGCATAAAAAGAGGTCTGTGGCTTCATCAGTTTAATCATAACCCATAAATATTTCTAACAAAGGTCATCGGTGCAATATCTTATAACACCAAGAAGTTAATAATGAATTTATGCATTCATTTGACAAATGCTTATCAGGCCCACGCTGTACATCAGGCAAAGTTCTAGGTAATGGGGATAAATGGTGAATTTTTTTAAAACCATGACTTTCCATAGAGCACAATCTAATGCGAAAGATAAACATATAGCAAATAAATAAATATACGTCTAATATAATACTGAATGATAACATGCTATGCAAGAAAATATAGTAGTGTAAGAAGATAGAGTGTCTAGAGGTGGTATTTAAGATGAGGTGTGCAGATGTGGCCTGTTAAAGTGGCATTTGTGCTAGAGGGGAGTGAGCTACAGGGAGCGTGGTCAGAGAGGAGTCTAGAGAGGTAACTGGGGTTCAGATCATAAGGGTACTGTGGGCCATGATAAGGTACTGTGGTGCATTGGACAAGAATAATAGGAAGTGATGAAAGTAGTAAAATTCTGGTGGATAGAGAGAGAGATAATAGAAGACAGATAGTTCACTGATTGATAGGATATTAATTATAATATTATATTTTATGTTACTTATAATATCCTATCTATCTAATTACTGTTTGATGGAATGTTATAAAGGTTTATCTCCTTGTCTTAATTCAGGACAACTCTAAAGGGCCAACCCAGTCACAGAATTTCTCTTATATCAGTTGAGGTATTTGATATAAATGCGTAAAAATTCAGTTCTCCCTCTGTGCGATCTTGCTTCCAATGCCCCTCCTCCACACAAATGTTAAATTTGACAGCACCTTCTATAAACTTCTTACATGTAAATCTCTTCATCAGAGTCTGTTTTCCAGGAAATCTGTCACTTGTTGCCAAGACTCGTCCAAGGAAGCAGACTCAAAAATGAAATTTTGGCAGTAGATCACTGCTGGCCAACTGGCAACGAGGACCACATCAAAGGTGTATAAGGAGAACGCCGGTGATCACTGGTTTGCAAAAGTGGTATGAATGTTAAAATTTTCATGAGCTGTAAACTTGGATGGGATGCTGTGATAGGCAGTCTCTAAAACAGTCCCCAGTGATCCTTGCCTCCTGGTTTTCATGCCCTTATGTAGTTCTCTCCTGCACGTTACATGTGCCTAATGGAATACTGCCAAAGTAATGGTGTGTGACTTCTGAGGTGTGTATTTGTGCATTGAAGCTTCTTATTGGCATCTTAGATCACTATCTCTGGGGAGGAAGCCCCTTGCCATATCATAAGAACACTCAAACAACTCTGTAGAGAGACCTTGAGGCTTAGCTAAACAGCTCGAATATTTTGCCAGGTATGTAGTAGTGGATATTTCACTTGAGTCAAACCTTTTAACAAGTACAGGAATGACTGACATGGAACAGAACCTCATGGCCAGCCCTGAGCTAGAGACTGCCCAGCAAAACCATTCCTGAATCCCTGACCCAAAGAAACTATGGGAAACAGTAAATGTTTATTGCTATTTCAAGGCACTGATTTTGGGGGTGGGAGGTTTATTTGTTATGCAGTAACAGATAATTAACTACAAATATTGGTAGAAGAGAATATACTTTAAAAAGTGCAATATGTCATAGGTTTGAGAAATATTGATTATAAGGACTATCAAATTATATGGCTATTGACGTGGGAAATGGATATATTGGGGGAAAGGAAAGTTTTAAGTTATTCACCACTTAAAGACTAAGTATGAAAGTCAGTGAGCCTCCTTTGAAACTTATAAAAAGATTCTTAGCTCCTGCAGCCAGAGGGCAGAGAAAACTGAAGATTGGGCTTATAAGAGTAACAGAGTTCCAAAAGAGATCATTTCTGGAAGGCTAATATAGGGACCCTACGTGTGAAGCAGTGGGATGATGGACTTGAAGTGGGGATATTGTGTTGATGCATGAAAATGTCTTGAATCTCCAGATTCTCCAGAGCTTTTTAGATCAGAAAAAGTGGCCCACCCTCCCTGTTCAAGGACAGTACTCTTCCATTGTCTGAAAATTATGCATAGGTGTGTTTGCAGCACAATCCATCTGCCTCTCAGGATCTACCTCCCATTATATCTTTTCAGGTGATGCAGTAGGCCCCTCTTATCCATGGAGGATATGTTCCAACACCCTCAGTGGATCCCTGAAATCACAGATAGTACCAAACCTCATATATGCTAAAGTTTTTTCTAAACATATACCTATTATAAAGTTTAATTTATAAATTAGGCACAGTGAGAGACTAAAAACAATAATTAAAAATAAAATAGAACAATTATAATAATATACTAGCATCACTATCCCACTATGCTTTGGGGCTATTATTAAGTAAAATAAGGGTTATTTGAACACACCAAGACACTACCACAGTCAATCTTATAACCAAGAAGTCTACTAAGTGACCACCAGGTGGGCAGCGTATGAAGTGGGACTATGCCAGACAAGCGAATCATTCAAGTCCTGAATGGAACAGAAAGAAACAAAGTAAGATTTCATTATGCTACCCAGAATGGTGTGCGACTTAATTAAAACTTGTAAATTATTAATTTTTGGAATTTTCTATTTAATGTTTTGGGACTTCAGGTAACTGAAGCCCCAGAAAGTGAAACCACGGGATAAGGGGAACTACTGTAACTGAAATTGAGCCTCAACATAACCCAGCCAGGGAAGGACTGCAGTCTGCTAAAGAAGGAAAGAGTCTATGTTTCAAAGGCATGACAGGACCTAACCAACATATACCAACAGATGGCAGGGCAGTATGTACAAAATTGTGTTCTGAGGATGCTGGATTAAGGAGGGTAGAATATAAAATTGGATTAGGAGGAGTTGATTAATGTGGAAACACTCAGCCACCACACAGGACTTAATTCCCTGGAAAATGACCTTGGGAGATGCAGATAATACATTGCTAAGATAGCTCTTGGAAGTTTGTTGAAAGTTATGGCCCATGCTAAGTGAAGTATATTTATCAGGGTATTCTGGCAGATGAGGAAGAAGAAATAAAGAAAAGTTGAGAGTAATGGTCATGTACAGTACATACATTTCATGAGGGCAGATGATAAGGAATGTGCAGGTGAGAGGAGAACCAGTACCACTGAGAAGTTCAATAATAGCTGTCCTCTATAGGCCAGGGCCAATGATAGGAGATGCATCTATAGAACTGTCCTTCCTGATAACAGTGGGGATGATAAGGGCTGAAATAATAACAGAAGCAGCATGGTGGGAGCAATTATTGCAATGAGCACTAAGGTTGAGGTGGAAGCTGAGAGCACATATAGTAGTTATTAAAATGTTTGCTTCTTTTTACCTTTTTTAAGTGAATAAAGTAGGCACAGGTCTGGAAACTGGGCAAGGGATGAACCATGGAGGATGACAATGGATTGTTAAAAATTCAACCAGTCCTAATTGTGGCTGCTTTACCAGATATGGTGTATTTGCTAAGGAAGATTAATAAAGCCTCAGATACATTCTATTATATATGGCCACTAATCTGGTGAATTTAATTTTTTTCTAATCCTATTAGAAAGATCAGGAACAGTTCATATTCATTTCACACACACAATGTCATTTACATATATTTTTTTCCTTGGGGCTATGTTAAATCTCCCATTTCCTGTCCAAAGGACTTGGACCATATGGCTACTCTGAAGAAAATGACATTGATCTACTATATCAATGATATCATGTTAGTTAGACTGAATTGATCAAGAAGCAGTGACTATGTTGGAGACCAAGCTACAGATTCTTCAGAGTCTATAGTAAACAATCCAATCAGTTATGAGACCATATACATTCTAACCTGGACTAATGAGCATGATGCTCTCGTTAATAGTACTGTATTGTTTACTTGAAATGTGCTAAGAGAGATCTTAGCATCTCACCAAAATAAAATTTCAAAAGTAACTATGTGAGATGCTGGATGTGTTAATTAACTTGATTGTGGTAATCATTTCATAATATATACACGTATCAAATCATCACATTGTAAACTTCACATATATAAAATTTTACCTGTTAGTTGTACCTTGATAAAGCTGGAAGAGTAGAAGAAAAAGCAAGAATGAATGACCTAGTCAGCTGATGTTAGCCAGACTGTTCATCAGCAGCCCCAGTACTTGCACAATAGATGCATGAATGGCATAGCCTGATGAAGGAATGGACAATCTGCATGGGACCAAAAGCCTGAGCTCTCCCTCACTGAAGCTTATCTAGCTATTTCCACTGTCAAATGTCCAGCTCGCAAGGAATAGAGTCCAACTTGTGTATAGTATCGTATCTCAAGGACAACTTGTGTATAGTATCGTGTCTCAAGGACATCAATTTTAATGGCAAGTTGACAATATTGGACCCCTTCTTCCTTGAAAGGGGCAGCAACTCATCTTATACAGAATCAACATGCATTCTAAGTATGGACTTGCATCTCTTGCTTGCAGGACCTCACCCACCACCATTAGCTGAGAGTGCACAGAGTTTGATTACCAACACAGGATCCCACATGACATCACATTGGACCAAGGAACACTCTAGAGTAAAGAAGTGTAGTAGTGGGCACATGGCATGGGAGCCATTGATTATTATAGCATACTGCTCCACCCAGCTGGCCTGATAGAATAATGGAATAGTGCAATTACAGCCAGCTTGGAGATGATAGACTGTGAAGATAAGACCCTATCCTTCATAAAATGGGATACTTCATGATGCAGTATATAACCTAAACCAATGACCATTATAAGGTTCTCTGTCTTTAATTTTAGAATACCTGGGTCCAAGACCCAAGAAAACAGGAGTGGTCTTGTTACCATTACTTTTATTGGCTTGGGAAATTTGTGCTTTCCATACCTGCAAGTTTAGGGACTGTAATACCTAAAGGGAAGTGCTTTCAGCAGGAGACATTATACTAACCTTTGAGCTGCAGTTGCTGCCTGATCACTTTGGTCTCTGCATGTCAGGACACCAAGAGCAAAGAAAGAAATTACTATGCTAGCAGGGATAATTAACCTTGGTCATCGGGAGTAGAGAGAGTTGCTGTCATACACTAGGGTCAGGAAGGAATATGTTCAGTACTCATGTGATCCACCTGGGTGTGTCTTGATACTCCCTTGCCAATTTTGATGGTAAATGAAGAAATGAAGTAACCACAGATGGATAAAGGTATGGTGACAATGAGTTCAGACCTCTTGACAATGAAATTCTGGCTCATCACCGTAATAGGATAAGGCATCTAAACCTGCATGTGCTAACCAAGGGAATTTAAAATGACAGAGATGGGAGAGAATGATTACCAGTTGCAGACTCAAGACCAACTACAGCAGCAGTGCCTGATGTTCATACAACTAACACTCTTCTTTTAAGTTTCATCAGGAAAAGACAACCAACAGAACCGTGAAGGAGTTCCTCCCAGGAAGTGGATGGAAGAAATGCCAAGAATGGTCTCTTTTTTTTTTTCTTTTTTTTTGGAGACAGGGTCTCACTTTGTCACCCAGGTTGGAGTACAGTGGCCTGATCTTAGCTCACTGCAGCCTCGACCTCCTGGGCTCAAGCAATCCTCCCACTTTAGCCCCCCAAGTAACTGGGACTACAGATACACACCACCACTCCAGGCTAATTTTCTTTTTGTGAAAACAAGGTTTTGCCATATTGCCCAGGCTGGTTTTGAACTCCTGAGCTCAAGCGATCAGCCCATCTTGGCCTCCCAATGTGTTAGGATTAGAGGCATGAGCCGCAACTCCTGGCAAGAATAGTCTATTGAATACTGTAATGTGCTATCCACGTCTGTACTTTGGTACTCATCAGTCCTTCAGTTGTGGGAAATTGCCCTCAGATGAAGACACCCAAGACCATGCTTCCTCTGCAGGACCACTCCTTATCCAATTACCAGTAGATGCTGGAATTAAAGAACCAGACCCCTCGCCATGATTTGAGACAACTCTAAAGGCCTTCCCAGCTCCCGAGCTCTCCAGAAGACAGGCTGAGGTTTTTATTGTGACTGCATCGTAGCTCAATTTCCTTCACTTCTACAGGTGTTAATTCCAAAAACAATCCCCAATAAACTTCTTGCACATAAGTCTCCATTTTTACGTCTCTTTTTCAGGAATACCTGCCTACACCATGAAATTAGTTACTATGATTATTATGATTTTCACCAGGCACTTAGCATATTAATTTAATTCTACTTCCCCCAAACAAAACTGTAAGGCTACTATTAAAGTAAAGCCATTACAGTCAAGGAAATTGAGACTTAGAAACATCAAATACCTTACCTATTGTCACACAGGCTATAACTGGTGGAGACAGAATTTGAGCGAGGTCAGCCAATTTCTCAAGCCTGTGAGGTTTTATGAGTGATCAAGTACCGCTGTCAGAAGCAATAGCATGAACAAAGATATGTATCTTTGAGCTTGGGGGAGTGAGAAAAATTAGGGAGAGATAAGTCTTAGAAAGACAGAAGAGTTCAAATTGGAATAAACCATAAATGCCACAGCCAATATGGATTTACCCAAAAATTGAACCAGTTCTGTAGAATTCTCCATTATTCTCATGCCAAAGAAGGAAAAACAGTATGCCTTATTGACAGGGATAAAGCTAATAGAAAAGTTACATTTGCACCCTTAATTCTGTTATATCCTTACCAGGTATGAGGAATGGCATGATAGAAGGAGAAGTGGATGGCAATAGCACAGAAACAAATCCAAAACCCTCCTCCTCAGGGATTATGGGGTGAAGGTGCCAGTCGTGGAATGCTGCACTCTTATTCTCCTGTGTTTATTCAGCCCTGGGGCTGAGGTTTGCCTTGGAGTTGTAACCTTTATAAGGGGTTTGCTTAATGACAGAATTATTCAACTGCATACCTCACCCCAATTAGAAAGAGGCTGTTTGGATTCTAATTGACCTTGACACAAGTCTGCTTAAAGAGATTCCCCAAGAATTATAGAGCTACTTTCAGAGTTTGACTTGGCCAGGAATATGAAATGTAACACGGTTTTTTGAATTTTCTGCACTTACTATGAAACGACCAAGCCACAGGTATCAAACATGCTTTGTTTTTGTGTTATAATCACATTACAAATTGAACATTTCCACATGTGCAAGTTGGCAAATCTGAAATGAATGATTATGAAGATTATAATTACATCTATCAGGTATATATGGCCAACATATTTTCAGTCACACAAAAGTATATTTTCCCTACTCCCTAGACATCCATGTACAGTGTGTTTATAGGATGTAAAACCATCATCCTATATATAAACCAAAAATGTATTTTTTTAAACAGTTATTGCCAGGTCAGGTGATAAGTCAACATAATATTTGGAAGGTGTAAATACCAGGAAGGGATAGAGATTCCTAAGCTAACCATGAGGAAATGACTAACAATAATAGGTTGAAATCAAGAGAACATAATTTGGACTGAATATCAGGAGGAGAGAAAATAAGCTTCCTGGCTACAATAACTGTTAGGCTCTGAAATAATTCTTAAGGGAAGCAGAGTTCTCTTCCTTACCCAGGACTTTGGAAATGAGGCATGCATTCTTGGAGTCCCTTCTAACAAGCAGTTTTGCTTGGGGAGAGGAAGGAGATCTTTTCCGTTTCTGTTTTCAGAGACTTGATATTAAATCTCAAAAATCATTATGTAATTGCCCTTTAAATGTTCACCAAACCACCTTTGAGCATGATCCTGCATTTACGTTGTAGCAAACATTATGTCTCCTGTTTCTTCACATCCAAGAAAAATCCATCCCATGGTCGCACAGTTTGCAGCAACCAGGAATTATTTTCAGCTTAATCCTGAAGACCACTTGGTAGTCTTTCACTCATCTGAGTACATCTCCCAAGCACTGCAATAAAGTGTTCTCTAAGAATTGCAGCTAACTGCCTTAGTTAGGCGTACTCTCCTCATTTGTCTCAATCCTGCTTTTCCCTAGTTCACAGAGAAAGTGAAAGCCTAGAGTATGAACAACTGTTAAGCTCCCTCTCCACCTACAAATTGATCTACATTCATAGCTTCCCTCCCTCCCTCCTTGCAAAGGCCAAGGCCCTCTTCACAGATCTCTGCACTAGATCCTAACCCCTCTTAACTTCCTGCAGGGACTTGCTCTGTGAGCTACTCCACTCTTTCCGAGCTCTCAAGTACTCTATCTCCCCATCTCTTCCTCTCTCAAGGATGTGTTTTACCCCCAGGCATATAAATATGCCTTTTCTCATCCTTTCTCTGGGTGGGGATGCTTCTCCAGTCAGTTCTCTAGAGGGCAGAGCACACTGCTGGTGGGCATACCTCAAGCCAAGGAGTGGCCATAGGGTGGGTGTTAGCAGGGAAAGAGGTGTGGACAGAGTTTGGACTTGCAACTGCAGTGGTCACACACACACACACACGTGTGTATACAGAGCTCCTCACAATATAAAGTTTACTGGGGTGGGAAGAAAAAGGAAGATCTTCTGTTTGAAGTACAGGGTATTCAGATTGACCTCTCCAAACAATCATATTCTAGAGCAGAATTCAGGAATGCAAGAGTTTGAAATTCAAGCCTGGTCTTCCAGGTGGTTATAAGGTGTATTTATCAAGTTGGGAGTATAGAACACATTTAATAGTTCTTTCTGTTGGTTCCTAGCTTTGAGATGTTATACACGTAGTAAGTTTGCCTCCATTCATACTTTTGCCTTGGGCCCTGGAAATACAAGAGATGGGCTTCCTGAAACTACCGTAATCTGGCTTATGTACCTCTATCTTGCAACTCCTATTGTTGAAGTTATCGATAATGTTTTTCTGGTTCTGTCCATTTGACACTTGACCAATACCTCCTCAAAACTCTCCTCTCTCAGTATCACATTACCATCCCAGTTTTCTCCCTTTTTCTCTGCCCTTTCTTGTTTGTCTTTCTTGGGTGCTTAGTATGTCATCAGTCATTGAAATAGTAAAATTTCCCAGAATTTCTGTTTTTGGGCATGATCACCACAGACCTCTCTCCTAGTGGGAGCTTTCTAGATTCTAAATCTGATCATATTCTGGTACTGTGAAACTCTACAGTGGCTCCTCATGATGGCCTGCAGTATAAACCCACACTCTTCTCATCAGTTGAGGGATTTATAATCATCTGGCTTCTCCAGCCTCATCTGCTACTCCCTTCCTGTATGCGTCCAACTCCATCCAAACTGCAGCTCCCTGAGGCCAGCATTGTCTTTCATGCTTTGGGCTGTTACCCAGGGGTTTCTTTTGCCTAGAATATGCTTACCTCCATTGTCTATCTGGTTAAACTATACACCATCCTTTGGGGTTCATCTTACCCATGTCTGCGCAGCATCTGGAGACTTACTTGGGTAGAATTTTGTGTGTATGTTTACAGACAGTTTCATAAAGGCTTCACACTTTCTCCTGTGTTGGGGGAAAAAATCCATAAACTCCTCCTCTCCCACCCCCATAATGAAGAGTGAGATGTATTTCCTTCCAATGTATATGCTAACTTTTACAAGACTTTAATTGCAGCTTATAGACAAATCTGTTTTCAGCACTTTACCATGATATCATAAGAATTTTTCTATGTTATCTTGTGGTAGCAAAGCATTATAATTGTCTTTAAAATGCATTACTAAAATGTTTTTACCAGCAACATAATATGATCAGACCTGTGATTTGAAAAATAAATCTGTTAATGATGTAAAGGACTGATGTGTGAATAGACTGGAACCAGGAAACCAGACAGAAGTCTATTTGATCAGGCAAGCAAGAGATGAGGAGTAGAACATCGTAGAGCCAGGGAGAAAAAGGGGGAAAAGGAAGACACTGGAACAGATACAAGATAACTTTGTGAGGAGGAACTGGTAGACCTCAACGAAAGATTCCATGCGGCAGAAAAGGTGGAGACAGGTGTCTCTATTAGATGATGCTATGAACCAAACTACAGAGGAAACATTACGGAAGGTAGTTTCCTGGAGAACAGTGAATTGAGTTTCTGCATTAATATAACCATTTGGGGAGTCTTCATGCAGACAATAATTGAATGATTGATATTTTAATAACTCTGAAAGACAAATTAGAGGAAATGTATAGAATGTATACATTGATGTCAATGGTAAGGACTGTCATGTAGATTAGAAAAGATTAAGATATTCTTAGGTTAAGTAAGAATCCTGGAAAACAAGAGCTAATAAAAAATAAAATGTAAAGCATTAGTGATCTGTGAATAATATTTATATAATCATATACAAAATATATTTATTATCATAATTTTTAAACACAATTCTGAGCTATTCAGTAATTGTTACGTAACTATATTGGGAAGACAGGAGGAAGGAGTATGGAGGGATTGCATAGACAACTAAATTTTTATTTTCCATAACAGGAATCTGAAGAGAGTATCTAAAGATGAAAACAATGAATAAATAGCAATATAAGAATGTTATTTATAAATGAGTAGACACCTAAAAGGCTTAAATTGAATGCACACTGAAGTAGGAAAAAGGAATAAGACAAGGAACTAATGGATTTTAAAAATATTTATTATAAAATATGTAAAATAAATTGACTTTTACAACTTGATAGTAATGAAATAGCAAGCAGATTAAAGGTAAAATGCTATATTTACTGGTATGCATACATATATGTCAACGTATTTTAAAGCACAGTTAGGAATACAAATCATAAGTGCCAGCCCAATCAATTATCATAAAACAAACACACCCATCTAGCCATCACCCAAACTAAATGGAACATAATTGCACCCAGAAATTCCATCTTAAGCTCTCTATATCATTAGTCCTTTCCTCCTATGCAAAAGTAACCACTATTCTCACTACTGTTATCATAGATTAGTATTGCTTTTTAAAACTCAATTTAAGTTGAATAACACAGTATGTATTCTTTGCATCTAAATTATTTCACTTCAAATTGTGTTTGGGAAATTCATCTATGCTGTCGCATGTAGCTGCAGTCATTAATTTGTAATGCTATATAGTATTTTCCTATATACAAATACCACAATCACTGGTTTACTCATCTATTCTATTGTTGATATATACTTAGAGTGCTTACAGTTTAGAGCTATTAAGGTTGCTGTGAACACCTTTGTAAATGAATTATGGTGCATATATGTACACATTTCTGCCGAGTAGCTAGATCATATGGGATAATATACGTTCAATTTTAATAGATAACATTTAAACCATTTTCTAAAGGGGTTATACCAATTTATATGCCCACCAGAAATGTAGGAGACTTACCATTGCTCTGCATCTTACCAACACTTGATACTGTCAGTCTTAATTTTGTAAGTCTGGTACGTGTGAAGCAGTATCTCACTGGGCTTTTTAATTGGTATTCCTTGATTTCTGATGAAGTTGAATATTCAGATTCCTCTGGTGTGAAGTGTCTGTTTATGTATTTTGCCTATTTTTCTATTGAGGTTGTCTATCTTTTTCATATTAATTAGTAGGAGTTTATTAAATATTTAGACCACAGATTATTGTAACCAATTATCCTTTTGGTTAGAACTTTTGCACCCATTTAAGACAAATTTTCTATATTAAAGTCATAAAGATATTTTGACTATATGTTATCTTAAATTTTTGTTTGTCTTTTACTTTTACATATAAAATTAACCTGGAATTGATTTTATTTTTTGGTATGGGATGAGGTAGGTATGAATGCTACCTAAATTAATTTGTGAAATTAATGAATCCCAGTTAAAAAAAACACAAGTCAATAGGACTTTATGAAACTGTACGTGCTAATTTAAAAATCCATTTTAAACAAACAAGTGATAACATCCAAGAAATTCTGAAATTTTTAAATAATTGTAGGTTGGCTCACTAGTTGTGCAGATTGTGCACTGGACAATTTTGGAGGGTGAAGGAAAGGGAGGTATCATAAATGGTTCTGAGAATGAGCTATATATAATCTGTATAACTGCACAGAAAAGCTCTGAAACTTATAAAACCTATTATAAGGCTATATTGATTAAAACTGTGTTACTGGTTTATCAGTAGGTTGATTGGGTAATGAAAAGGGTAAAGGTCACCAAATTAAACCAAAATTTATATAAAAATATAATATATGAAAGGGGGACATTTCAAATCAGTGGTGAAAAGACCAATTATTATTAAATAATGTTTAGGAAACTTAACAGAATCTCTACCTTGTAATCATATCTTACCACAAAACAAAGTTTAGATGGAACAAAATAGAAGTTTAAAATTCAATGTGGAACATTAGTCTGTATATGAGTAAACCTAAAAAGAGAAAAGACTGATGAATTCAACTAGAAAAATACACAATCTTCACAAAGTGAAAATTAAAAATAACAAAAGATAAGCTAACACAGTTATAATTATAAGACTCCCTTGGAAAACAAAACCACCTAATAGAAAAACAGGCAAAACGTAGAAAGAAGTAACTAAGCAGACACCTTATAAATATTTTTTTAAACCCTGATGGTCTTAAAATATATGAAAAGATTCACACCACTTCACTCATAATGAAAAAAAAAATGCATCATATTTTATCTTCTTAGATTTCCAAAGATGCAAAAAAAAAAGAGAAGCTGGATTATTTGATGTGGGGAAACAAGCACCTTCACATACCAATGGTGGGAATGTAAACTCTTTAGAGGTGCATCTATTGCCTATAATATTTGACCTTGCAATTCTGTGGCTCTTTACCAAGATATTAACTAAACTACTGTTCCCTATAACAAAATATTAGAATCACCCAAATGTCCAGTGGTAGGAGACTAGCCAATCAAATTATGATACAATGGAATATTATGTACTTGAAAAAAGAGAAGTGGAGAAGGAGAACAAGAAGAAGTTTTATTTGAATTTATATGCAGTGATCTCAAGTAAATTAAATAAAAAATTAAAAATACATAGTATGCTAGCACTTGTGAGAGAAATAAGAGGAGTAATATGCATATCTTCTAGAAAAATATCCAAGAATCTTATAATAGGATTTGCATATTTGAAGGGGAACCAAGTTGCCAAGTGAGAAAAGGAAGCTTACTTTTTTACTGTACTCTTTTAGAACTTCCAAATTTTCACCAGGAGTAAATGCTACCTATTAAAAAGATGAATGAAATACTTAATATAAATTAAAAAGATCAGGAGGCTGAGGCAGGAGAATCTCTTGAACCTGGGTGGCAGAGGTTACAGTGAGCCGAGATCGTGCCACTGCACTCCAGCCTGGGGTACAGAGCAAGACTGTCTCAAAAAAAAATTGAAAAGAAAAATATAATGAGGGATTACAGTGAAACTCAACTGATTATTGCTACTATTTATTGAACATGAATTTGCACCAAATTCTTCATGTGCAACTGATGTTTGTATTCTTCCCCAAAACTATCTGGTGGTTATTGCTATTCCCATTTCACAGTTGAAGAAACTGAGGCTCAAAGAGAAAATAACTTACTGTGGTCATGTATGAGTTAATAACAGAGGTATACTTCTTACCTGGGTGTGTCTGGTTCAAACCATGTGCATTTTTCACTGTACTTCCTCTTGCTATGACAAATTTATCTCAGATAAATGGAGATTCTCTTTAAAGCTAACTTGTTAATACCACATCCCACTGGTCAACTGCTAATCCATCTGTCATTTCACTTGCCCTCTGCATTCCCTCTCTGTCCTTTCATACTCACACAAACTCATGTACATACAGAAATGACTGCTTGGAAAACAACCACCTACCGTGAAGTGACCCAGAACTTTGCGCCGTTCCATGGATAATTGTAGGAAACCAACAAATAGTTTTCTCGTTCAAGACATATGTGAGTAATTGGTCAAAGTTAAGTGGCATTCATCCTATTCTGCATAGCTGGACTGTTCTTGCAACCCTCAACCCTTGCATTCCTCTGCAAAGTGTTTTGTTTATACAGGCAAAATTCTAAGCACATGGATATATCCTAGGCTGTCTTCATGATCAGAATCCAAACGTTCAAAAGACAAGGAGCAGAACACAGTTAATAGAGAAAAAATGGAATTGTTGGTTAATCAGTGGAAAAGTAAAATAGCATTCCTTGTCATCAGGATGGAAGAGTGATTGAGTGCACAGCCTTTGGAGTTAAATATACCTGGGTGGGTTCCCAGCTCTTTTATTGACCTGCTGTGTAGTCTTGGGTAAGTTTCCTAACTCTTTTGCTTCCATTTTCTAGATGAGAAAATGGGAATGATAACACTGCATATCTCACAGGCAGGATTGTTGTGAAGATTAAAAAACAAAGAAGTGGAAGAAAAGCATTATCCTCAGTGCTGGGTGCATGGTAAGAATTCAGTGAATGATAACTCTTGTTTTAGGTAATATTAAACTATGCTGCAGGCCAAACCCTCAGTTAGTTCTACAGTTCGTATTTCAAATGAGACACTTTTTTGTGTCTTCTACAACTTGTTCTGTGGGTGTCTGGTCTCCTTGACTCTACTCTTTCACCACATCTATCAGGGTGTCTGCAGATCTTTACACACTGTTCCCCTTACCTGCTACACTTTCACCCAGATCATTCTTGGAGGACTTCTTTCCAACACTGAAGTCTCTACATGAATGTCGTCTGCTCAGAGAAGCTCACCCCAACCAAAATTTCATCTTTTCTTCTATTTCCAGAGCCTAGAATGGTGCTAAAGAAATATTTGCCCTTTAAAATACTGTGCGACACTGCAAAATGTCATGAAACATTAAAATATAGCCTGCCTAACACTTTTATTTTATGCTAAGTGACTGCCATCTTCAGATGTTTTTCTGTCATCATCATAAAGCCAGTGGTTTACTATCATTTTCTTGATAAGGAAATTAAAAGCAAAGAGTTGACTAGCTTTTCCCAGTATATTTTAAGGAATGGGGATACATTTGAAGTACATGAAAGAAAATTGTTCTCATTTTAATTTTTCTTAAGTTTTTCATCACACACAAGGAAGAAAGTCTCAAATCAGAGCTAATATTTCTTTAACATCTCTCTAATACTTCATAATATCCCCTTTTAAAATAAAGAACAAGTAGACCAAAAGCCCACAGTCGGGCAGGAAACAGTGTTGTATTAATCAGGATAGGTTAGGTTTTTCTGTGGGCAAAAGACACATCCAATGTCTCTGAGCCTAAACTGAACAAAAGCACATTTCTTATTTACAGTACATGCCCTATATGGGTTTGTATTCAGGATGAAGCAGGGATGCACCACTGTCACTTAGGGATCAAGGCTGAGGCTCCACCATCTTAGAACTGTGTCATCTGAAACCTGCAGCTTTCTTTGTCACATTATATGAAGAGGGTAGAGAGAAGTGTGCAATGAAATTAAATTACTTGGACCAGTAGGCCGGGCATAGTGGCTCCCTGTAATCCCAGCACTTTGGGAGGCTGAGGTGTGTGGATCGCCTGAGGTCTGGAGTTTGAGACCAGCCTGACCAACATGGAGAAACCCCATCTCTACTAAAAATACAAAATTAGCCGGGCATGGTGGTGCATGCCTGTAATCCCAGCTACTCGGGAGGCTGAGGTAGGAGAATCTCTTGAACCCGGGAGGAGAAGGTTACGGTGAGCTGAGATCGTGCCATTGCACTCCAGCCTGGGCAACAAGAGCAAAACTCCATCTAAAAAAAAAAAAAAAAAATTTTTACTTGGACCAGTAATGTGAAATGTAATTTCACCTAATGGCCCATTAGACAGACCTAGTTACGTGGATCTCCCTAACAAGAATGTGTGCTTTTCCATATGCAGTAACATTGATCACAAGTACAGATGGTCCCCGACCTATGATGGTTCGATGTCACTGTGGCGTAAAAGCAATATGCACTGAGTAGAAACCATACTTCCAATTTTGAATTTTGATCTTTTCTCAGTCTTGGTCATAACCACAAGTGTAAAGAACCTGTATGCTATACAGTGTACTGTGTCACCAGATGAGTTTGCCTAGTTGTAGTATAATGTAAATGTCCTAAGCATGTTTAAGGGAGGCTACACTAAGCTATGGCGTTTGGTAAGTTAGGTGGATTAAATGCATTCTCTATTTATGATATTTTCTGTTTACTATGGGTTGATCAGGATGTAGCCCCATCATAAGTCAAAGACCATCTGTATCTCACTAAAATCTAATAATATTGTAGTTTTTCATTGTGCATATTTCTATTATTGTTATATTTATGGCAAGTAGTTTTCTATTTACATGTTCTTTTCAAATAAAATTATCAAGCTGTAGAAAATGAATCGAGACAAAGAAATGTTAAATAAATGACACAAGTGGCTTAGAGGTAAGGCTAAAGTTGAGTTGCTATCTAAATCATTAAAATGTGGGGCTCACTGTTCTTGCATGAGATCACACAGCTAGTTTGTGGCAAAAAGGATAATATTGCAGATTTCTTTGACTCTACATCTGTGCCTTTCCAACACTGCTGTTGTCTTTCTAAGAACTGTGGTACCCAGTAAAGCCTATGCAATAGTCCTAAAGTGCTTCTGAATGCTAACATTAGTGAGAGCAATTCCACTTTCTCTAATTATTTTTTCTTTTTTTTTTCTTTTCTTTTTTTTTCTTTTTTGAGATGGAGTTTCTCTCTTGTTGCCTGGGCTGGAATGGAATGCAATGGCCCAATCATGGCTCACCACAACTTCTGCCTCCCAGATTCAAGTGATTCTCCTGCCTTAGCCTCCTGAGTAACTGGGATTACAGTGATGCGCCACCATGCCTGGCTAATTAGACAGGGTTTCTCCATGTTGGTCAGGCTGGCTCGAACTCCCGACCTCAGGTGATTGGCCCACTTCAGCCTCCCGAAGTGCTGGGATTATAGGCATGAGCCATCTCTAATTATTCTTTAACATTTTATACCTTTGGAAGGTATTTTAGGAAAAAATGAAATGACCCAGCAACTACTTTTTAGTTAGTTATACACAAAAATTACTGGACTTAGAAGAATATAAACAGGAAACTTTTAATTTTAAATACATGCAAGAACAGTAAAGAAAATGCCACCAATTTACCCATTTAAATAACAGTTGACACTAAATTAGTGATACGAACAGGGAGATGCTTTTTCATAAAACCATGTTTCTCTGTAAAGACATTTGGAAGTAAACAATGTAAATCTTTAGGTTTTAGTCAGTGTGTTTTGCTCTGAAGAGGTTTACAAAGCCATAGGGCCAATTGAATCTTCCTACTCCTACTATCCTAATATACTCACTTATTGAAAATTGTCAGTTGAGATTTCCAACTTATCCTTCCGTTACTGCCTTTTTATTCTGTGAAATTGAAGACCTTAGTCCTTAATTTCATCTTTAGAAAGTGAATTTTGATGAAATAACTGGTCCTTGATAAAAACAATGCAAAACAAAACAAAAACAAAAGCTGTATTCTTCTCCCTCTACCTATGGCACCTTCTCCCGGCCCATGAAGACAGATTGTTCGGATGGCTGCCACCATCCTCAGTTTCATACAGCCCAGTCTTACCCCTACAGATAGGGCCTCAAATCTGTCCCCTTACATCCATTTTCATCCTCTTTTGGCCTCTTAAAAATATGTTTCCTCCCATAACTATCACAGAGAAAAGGATCAGATTCATTAATGCTGATTGAAATCACTTAAAATGTCATCCCTCCTAAAATAATGTATTATTGTTTTAAAGGAAGCACATATGATTATCACAGACCAGGATGACTTCAATGGTGGTGGTAAGGACATATTTTCTGACTAGGTCATGACACTAGCTGGCCTCCTGCTAGCCTCGTAAATGTTGCTTCTTTGGGAGATCTCCGAATCTTTTTTCTCCTGATTTCTTTAACCTGATTTAAAGATACTGCTTCCTACAAGAAATGATTGGAAGAAGCCAAAACCGGGAAATAATGGAGAGAAAGTATGGAAAGTCAGCTTTGCCTTCTGAGATGTCAAACTAGGGCAGACTTTTCATGTAAGATGCTTTTAATACTTCTTTCTTGCTTACAGGAGCTCAGTCCTATTTAGTTGGTTATTTCTGTTCATCACTATTAGTTCATCACTATTTCTGATAAGTAGTTAGAGCCCCAAACAGGAATGCAATTGCTATGAATCAACATGTGGGAAAAGGATACTACACTCTACTTTTATAATATGGACAATACGTTTGTTGCCATTAAGACATATTTTCTTTCATTTGCAACACATTTCATGTGGCATAGAGCCTATTTGAGCACATTTGGAGGTAATCTAACCCCTGAACTTATTACAGAAGCCTTTGACCCAACCTCCTTTGTTGGATACCAGGATTTTACCCCACTCTGCTCATAACCCACTCCTCACTCTAGTGACCTAGAAAGAAGAAACTTGGGTTTGGACTCCAAATTAACTATATGATCTTGCACCTTAGACAAAACCACCATCCCTCTTTTGAGATCTCACTGTGTTACCTGCATAGTGAGCAGGTTGGGCTCAGCCCACCCTCACAGTGCACGATTAGAAGGCCCTTGTCACTCTCACACACAAGATTTCTTTTTGTTCTCTTTACCTAATTTGCTCTTCACTTAACTAATTTAAAAGAATTTGTTTGTTTTTGTAAAGTTTGTCTTATTAAAAAGCCACACATGTTCTTTTAGATAATGTAAAAATGCAGACAAGCAACAAGAATAAAGCAAATGTAATTCATGCATACTCTTGCCAACCTGGAAATGTTACAGGATATAGCTTCCAGATATTTGTAACTTGCTTCTTCCGTTAATAACATATCGAGATTATCTGCTCATGTACTTAAACATGCAGCCAGCGTAGTTTACTTCTCTGAGTCTCTTTCACTGACTACTTTGTAGATAACAATTTTTTATATTATCAATGTTTTAATCAACATCCATGTTTGCAAATCTTAGTATGTAATGCTTACAAATTTTTAGGATAAATTCCTAAACTAAGAATCTCTTTCACTGTGAGTCTTGTAGAGTTATCAGTAAAATAAATAATTGAAGCATTTAAAGCAAAACAATTCTTCAAGAATTCTCTAAGGCAATTAGAGAACTGTAATCTTTTAAGATTAGAGGTCCTTCTGGTGCAGTTCTAATCTCGTATGTGCTATCTATGATATCCCTCCACCCTTGACATTAACAAATTATATACCTGGCCCTGAAATTATTGGCCCTTATATGTTAGTTTTCCAGTCATATAGGTGGTATGGATATTTGTTGTTTTTGATGTCTATAACTTATTGACACTGATTTGTGAGGAGTCTCTCTATATGACTGTGTAGGAACTAGTCTTTCCTGCCCCACACCTTCAGGTGGGATTAATGGTGCTCTTGATGGTGCGGGAGCTCAAGCAGGGATAATTTCTTACTCTATTTCTAAAATTTAAACTTGGACACAGAGGTACCAAAAAAAAAGACTGAAAATGATGACAATTGATGCATCTTGATGATAGCAGCCCAAGGCTACCTATTGGTTCTTACTCTTGCCTACCCACTGGTTCTGGGTTATGTATGAGGCCTGGTTTTCCAGATTTCCCTTCAATTGTGTAAGTTGTTCCACATCCACCTGATAATTTGCTTCTCTCCTTGAGCTGAATAGAATTAAATTCTTTCAGTCAAAAGAACCACATAGACAGAGTGGGATTGTATTTTTTTTCTTTGTTATTTGTGGTAAAATATACATAACAAAGATTTTATCATCTTAAAATTTTAAACGCACAGTTCAGTAGTAGTAAGTACATTCACAATGTTGTGTAACCAATCTCCAGAACTCTTTTCATCTTGCAAAACTGAAATTCTATACTCATTTACAACTTCCCATTCCCTACCTCCACCAGCCCCTAGCAACCACCATTCTACTTTCCTATGAATTGACTACTCTAGGTGCCTGATAAGTGCAATCAAACATTATTTGTTGTTTTGTTTTGTCTTGTTTTTTGAGACAAAGTCTTGCTCTGTCACCTAGGCTGGAGTGCAGTGGCACAATCTCAGGTCACTGCAACCTCTACCTCTTGTGTTCAAGCGATTCTCTTGCCTCAGCCTCCTGAGGAGCCGGGACTACAGCTGTGTGCCACTATGCCCGGCTAATTTTTGTATTTTTAGTAGAGACAGGGTTTCACCATGTTGGTCAGGATGGTCTTGAAATCTGACCTCAAGTGATCCACCCGCCTCGGCCTCCCAAAGTGCTGGGATTATAGGCGTGAGCCACCACACCCAGTGGCATTATTTGTCTTTTTGTGACTGGCTTATTTCACTTAGCATGATGCTTTCAAGGTGATATCATGTGTCAGAATTTCCCTTATTTTTGAAGCTGAATAATATCCCATTGTATGTATATACCGCATTTTGTTTATCCATTTGTCCATTGATGGACACTAGGGTTGCTTCCACCTTTTCACTACTGTGAATAATGCTGCTATGAACATGAGTGTACAAATATCTCTTAGAGCCCCTGCTTCTAACTCTTTTGAGAGTACATCCATAAATGGAATCACAACTTTTTGAAGAACCACTATACTATTCCCTATAGTGGCTGCACAATTTTATATTCCCACCAAGAATACAAAGGGTTCCAATTTTTCCACACTCTCACCAGTGATTTTTTAAAAATATTAGTCATCCTACATTCTAACGGATGCAAGGTAGTTCTCTTCTCTTTTGAAATACATGTTGCACCAAGGACAGCCTCTTGTACTGACAAATGGTTATGCGGAATATAAGGAACAATTCAGTACTAACCCAGTTCTCTTGGGGAAGAGCTAGCCAGTTCACTAAAGTCTATTCAGGCTCCTGGATCCAATTTGTTTGGTAAGTTTCTTCCATTCTTGCCACTTCTCTCTGCATTCCTTCCATTCATTAACAGTTTCTTTAAACCTGGAGAAAATGAAATGAGAACACTTCTTAGCTGCACTTGCTTTCTCTCCTGATGAGTCTGCTAATCGTTTTAGAAAGGGCTTAAGTCTTTCCACGTTAATAAATCCAAAATGTAGGTTTTGTATAACTCTGTTTTTCCAAAAAGAATAAAGAGGGAACTTAAGCCACCTGCTAGGAATTTGCAAACAAGGTAAATAAGGCTCTTATTAAGGAAACATTTAGAATCTTTCAAAAGCACTGCTGTTGTTGGTTCTGACTTGAGATAACCTGAATTTAAAAAGCCTGGGAACCAGTCGTTGGCACTCACCTTTCAAAACCTTCACAGCCAAAACTCAGACGCCTAAATGTCTCCTGGGCACATTTGCATCCCAACAGCCTCACTGTGGGGGTTGGAGGGGTGCACATTTCCTCAGCTTTGGAATATTCAATTTTGGCTTTTTTTTTTTTTTTTTTTTTTTTGAGATGGAGTCTTGCTCTGTCGCCCAGGCTGGAGTGCAGTGGCGCCATCTTGCCTCACTGCAAGCTCCGCCTCCCGGGTTCACGCCATTCTCCTGCCTCAGCCTCCCTAGTAGCTGGGACTACAGGCGCCCACCACCACGCCCGGCTAATTTTTTGTATTTTCAGTAGAGACGGGGTTTCACCGTGTGAACGAGGATGGTCTCGATCTCCTGACCTCGTGATCCACCCTCCTCAGCCTCCCAAAGTCCTGAGATTACAGGCGTGAGCCACCGTGCCCGGCCCCATTTTGGCTTTACTTCAGCTGTGCCTGAATCAGGAGGTCTGAGACTCTCATGGGCTAAGGAGTCAGTGCTCCTGGATTCCCAGGCAGTCAGCTGGGTTCCTCGGAGTAAGGTTCTTAAATTTTCTGAGCTCCAGTTTTCCTCATCCATAAAACAGGAATAAGACTACCGATTTGTAGGCCTATTGTGAAGATTAGTTGCAGTAATGAATATACACATTTCCAGCGTGCTATCAACATAACAGTCAGTTTAAAAATGAATAAATAATTTTCTTTATTCTTTATGGAAATTAATATTGGTAGCTGGTCATTATTTAAAAATAAAATTATGAATGTGCCTACTCTTTAAATGTGTTTTCTTACCTTTTCTTGAATTTTTTTGAGAGTCCTCAAAAATTATACTGAAAAAAAAAGTTCGACAGATCTATTATACATCATGGTGACTACAATTAATAACAATATTTTGATTACTTGAAAATTTTTAAGAGGATAGATTATACGTGCTTTCCTCACACACACACACACACACACACACACACACAAAGCAAGGTAATGCATATGTTAATTAGCTTTAGTCATTCCACAATGCATACATATATCAAAATATCCTGTTATATATCACAAATATGTGCAATTTTTATTTGTCAATTGAAAAACCGAGTGGGAGTGGTGGCTCATGCTTGTAATCCCAGCACTGTGGGAGGCCGAGGTGGGTGGATCACTGGAGGCCAGGAGTTAGAGACCAGCCTGGCCAACATAATGAAAAGCCATCTCTACCAAAAATACAAAAACAATTAGCCATGCATGGTGGCACGTGCCTGTAATCCCAGCTACTCTGGAGGCTGAGGTGAGAGAATCCCTTATACCCTAGAGGCAGAGGTTGCAGTGAGCTGAGATTGCACCACTGCGATCCAGCCTGGGGGACAAAGGGGAGATTCTGTCTCAGAAAAAGAAAAAAAGAAAAAAGAAATAAACAATAATTCTGGGCATCTCATGTTTTAAAACAGTTCAGCTTGTGTTATTTTTTAAACCTACATATTTTTTCAAGAAATATCTAACTTTTCCCTAAACTTCCATATCCAGTTTTTTTAAGTTTCGATTTCTGTTGTATTATAAATTTCTTCTCATAACTTAGTGTGTATACACACACATATTTTCTATTCCTTTGACTGTTAGCATGAAAATTATAAAATGTTTTGTATTTATAGAACTTTTACCAAATATTTTCCAAAAGTTATTTTGATTATTGACATTCACAGAAACCCAGTGAATTAGTAGGCACAGCAGTTATTATTACTGTTGTTTCATAGATGGAATGGGAGATATATGACTTTCCCAAGACCCTGAAGCCAGTAAAGTAGTGGAGCCAGAACTCAGTCCCAGGCCTTCAGTTTCCAAGTCCAAGATTGTCTCCACCATATCTCACTGTCCCTCTCCAGGGCCTTATGGTGAAGGGCTACTGGCTAAATAAATGGAGGAAACAAGCAGAAATGTAAGGTTGAATGCCTTTTTGGAATTTGGAGGAACCAAGTATTAGCAAACAACTGAAAGTTTATGCTCAAAGTCTAACAAGAAGCCAGTTGCATTGGGAATACTTGAACTGCTTCAGAATTTGTATATATATTTAAGACAAGCCTGTCACCCAGGCTGAAGTGCAGTGGTACATTCCTGCAGCTTCCATCTCCCAGCCTCAAGTGATCCTCCCAGCTCTCAGCCTCTCTCAAGTAGCAGAGACTACAGGCCTGCACCACCACTCCTGGCTAATTTTTGTATTTTTTTGTAGAGATGGGGCTGGGCCATGTTGCCCAGGCTAGTCTGGAACTTCTGGGCTCAAGTGATCTTCCTGGCTCAGCTCCCCACAGTGCTGGGATTACAGGCATGAGCCACCACACCCAGCCTGGTACATTCTTTAAAACAATGAAAAATGCCCTGCATATTCCAGATTTCTCTTTTCTCACATATGCCATTATTATGTCGTAAATACTAAATTCTTATTTGCCTTAGTTAATGGATTTATAGCTTAAATATATTTTCTGAAGACTTCCTGTGCATACTTTCTGTAAAAAAATCAATAAACATACCCTATATATTTCTTATTCTACCCACATTTAGAAAGGATACAAGGAGATTGTCTATGTATCTGATATTGTGGCTAAGAATGAATAAACAAATAAATGAAAAAATTGGTCTGGATCTATTTCTACATGCCATACTAATTTATTCAGGCCTTGTTAAATCTCTACAATCAGCCAAAATTGGAATAAGTCTACTCTAAAACAATTTGGCATTATGCTTAAAGAGCAAAAAAAAAAAATTGCTCCCCCAGCAGAGAATTTATCTTATGAAAGTGCTACCACTCACATATATGAACACACAGAAACAATTATATGCTTGAAAATTAAAATATAATTGCTGACTAGCAAATAGCAGAAAAATCTTCAACAAAATTAAAGTGGTGGAGGAAATTATAGTAGATCAAATGATGGAATATTGGGAAACTGCTACATTATTGTTTTGAAGAATTTGTAGCACTATGCAGTATAATTTTTTTTTGACACAAGCAAAGAAAGAAAAAGCAAATCATGTTTATACTCTGTTATAACAATGAAAAAAGGATATTTTGCATGTGGATAAAAACTTAAAAGAAGCATAGAAAAGTCAAAGATTCCCCCTCGCCCCCTTTGTGAATCAGTTAACACTACTTGCATAATGAAAAACAAAAATAAGAAACTGAGTTCCTTTTGGCATACAATCTGTAGAAAACCTGTAAGTCGCTCTTTGTCCTAATTTAAGTGGATGCTGTGAACATGAAGTGATACCAGGACTGGGTTGTGGTGCACTTGAGCCCTGACTGCACCACATGGGGAAAGTTCAGAGCAATGAGGGAGACTCACTGTTGCCCAAGAACTATCACTTATGCTATCTCAAAACAAAACAAACATGCTCTACATTCCGCATATCTGTAGGGCATCAAGATCCCAGCCATCATATCTTTAAATCATTGGATCCCAAAGGGAAAGTAAAATTGCATGAAGGAAAAATACCACACAGAGGGGAAAAATACTCCTTTTTGTAAGTCTTTATTTTTTAGTTGCTCCTCCCATAGTAATGCACTGAAAGGCATAACAGTTTATATTGTACAAAGCATTTGAAGAAAGTACCTCAACTTGCCGATTATTTCAAAATGAGATTACAAACAAAAAGAAAACAAATCTGGTTCCTCAATAAAGGGCAAAATAACTGAATACAGTCTGTTATTTACTTCTCTCTTTTAACATAAGGTTGGGAACACTTCATTTTACAAATAGGATTAACATGAACATAACATCGCACAAGCTTGCAGACAACCAGCATAAAATATGGAGTACAGTTTTTAATCAGAAGAATCATGCTTCCATGAAAGAAATTATAATCGTTTATACAATTGAATCAATTTCAGTATTACAAAAACTAAGTTGCATCTATTCGTATTTAGTTCATTAAGAAGGAAAACAAAACAAACAAACAAAAAAGGAATGTTAAGAAAAGCCAAACACCATTTGGCACTCTCATACACAGGTCGGGTCACCTTGGTCCTTGAAATTCAGAAAGGGGTGTGCCTCAGACGTCATAAAGTAGTGGCTGACTGGAACAGTGCTATTTTAATCAACAAACAATAGTTTGCCAACAAATAAATACATGATACACGCAACACACACACAAAAATAAACATTAAAAAACAGTGACATGATTGTCTAAAATTAAGATGTTATTACAAGGATTTGGCAAACAATTTATTAGTGGTACAGCGATACTGGTGATGAATAGGTTACTTCACTGACTTAACCTCTTTGAGTGTGAACATCCATAGTTTACAATATACACATACCCTTTTTCCCTAGTTTTAACCAATGTACTTAAGAAGGCAAAAGGGAAAACAAGTACTCCCTGTTATCAGTTTCTATAATAATTGACTGTGCATTTCATCCAACTACTTCTGTCTTCAAAGGGTTAAATTACATAAAACTTTAATGAAGAAAAAAAATTAAATCTGTAATTAAAAGCAACTGTTCCCAATCATGTCAGGTGATCTTGTACAAAAGAGAATTCAGTTTCTATGGAGTGTTCATTCGTATCAATGCTGCCATCTCAACTGCCCTTCTCACCCACCCATACCCTAAGGTGGGGTAAACTGGAAGATGCCTTCAGCCCAGCAAGTTTTTTGTTTTCATTGAATCACTTTAAGTCGCATTGATTGATCTTCCAGAAGTCAGCAGCTGCCTTTGCTGTGCAAAACAAAATATCGAGAATAAATAGTTTCTTTTTTCTTTCTTTTTCTTTCTTTTCTTTTTTAAATCATTCAGTTTAAGGTCACTAGACTTTAGATGAGTGACCCTGCAGGTTTATAAGGCATTCTGCTCAGCAGTCTTGTAAATAGTCCTATATGAAAGAGCCATGCTACTGTTGGACTTGGTCCCACTCTGGTCAACCTTGATAACGTCATACGTGGCTTATGGACTGGATAGCACTGGATTCCGCCGCAGCCCTGGCCATACTGTGCCACACGTTGGAAGAACTGTGGGATGTAGAATGGAGGGACTCCTTGTCAGACAATGACAACATCATAGCATATGCCTGGGGTAAAAAGGAGAGAGACTTAGTAAATGGCATTTGAAAAACATCACTTTTAGTTCAAAGAATATTGTTGGTAAAATGGAAAGAGATGGGACCCTGAGTAGGGGCATCCTTCCTGGGTGTGTTTGGCAAAGGAAGCATATTTTTTCATAGAAATCACATGGGATTACTGCTGACCTTTAGTGCCTAGGAGACCCCAAAAGTGACACACTCTACAGAACCAAAAAGAACTATCCTACCTAAAATGCAAATAGTGCCTCCTTTGAGAAAGATGAGTTGGTCTCCTGCTCAACTGCAAATACAGTCATCCATCCACTACATATGTTCAATTCACCAAAAATATGATTGTGTGCTTATGACTGAAACCAAAAATATTAATAGGTCTCTATCCATAGACCTACCTTGACAGAGCTGTGGCCTCGTAGAGGATACAGCCTGACTCCTACACTTTATAACCAAAAGCACTGAAGGTGCTTGAGTGACTTGCCCAAAGTCACTCAATTAGATACATACTGGGAGAAGCATAACTAAAATGTATTTCTGCCCAACTTTTAATCCAGTGTCTTTTCTCCAGTTTCCCTCCATGCTTGACATACTCAGTACTGACACCCACAAGTTGAGGTGGATCAAATCAGCTCTACCAAAAAAAATACAACCAAACACATGACCCAACAATGTTCTAATCAACTTGTTTTCCAATGTCTGCTGAGCAGAAGCTGCATGGAGGTGCTCTGTGAGGAAGTGCTCTTTCTTCCCTATTATCATGTCAAATTTTAAATAACTGTTCAGAGAATCCCCCATTTGCTGCCAAGCAAAATATTCAAATGGAATGTTTGGTCTTGACTTGTGAGTGAACTTTTCACTGTTGATTCGCTATTGTTGGTCTCATCCACTGTTAAACTTGCTTGTCAAAATGCTGCTGAAGTGGAATCATTAAAGTCCTGCCAAAGACATTCCACTGTCTGTAAACAAAGACAAAATGCCTCTGTTGTTAGGCAGAATTTCATCTTTGGGAGTCATGCTGAGACATGTGGCCACTCTGTGGTTTCTTCCGTAATCACTGCATTCAGTTAGAAAATCTGCCCTTGCAGGCTGATTTTGATTTGCTGGGTCATCGCTCTAAATGTACACATTTGACTTTTATGTATGCAGTTTACCTTCTGGACCTCTACGATATCTCATGATCCATTTAACAAATATTTCTTAAGCATCTACTCTATGCCAGGCTCTGTGTTAGATACTAAGGAATTAAGAATAAATAATATAGAGTACTTATCTTTGGCAGAGTTAAAGTATGGGTTAAGTGAGCATTGAACCTAAATTACCTATTCTGATTATGTACCTACTTTTAGAGAAAAAGATAAAGAATATTCTGAAAGAGTTAAATTCTGATATTTGGGAAGATAAAAGGGAGTATAGAGAAAATTTTGGAATTTTAAGTTTTAATCCTGGCTTTAAACCTGCCTCTACTCACCTAGCTGTGTGACCTTGAGCAAGTTGCTTAATCTTTTAAGCTTTACTTTCCTCCTATAAAACAGATGATAGTAATAACAGTACTTACCTCCAAGAGTTGTGGAGGAATCACACGCACTAACTTACATAAAGTGTTTAGCTCAGTGTGCCTGACTGAGCTAATACATAAATAGTACCTATTCATGAAATTAATTTTTACATGATAGAGTTTCTTGAGGAAGAGCACATGCAAAATGCAGCTACTATTGTACTGGTCAACTATTTTCAATTCAATCACTATAAAAATTACAGAATAAATATATGAATGCTTTGAGTAAAGCATCTGAGCCTTTAGATTCTAGAAAATGGCAAAACAGCATATCTGCCTTTTGGTAATCAAAGGAAATAAACATTTTCATATACAAGGATCAGTGCCCAGCATATAGCTGGTAGTTAATAAATGAATGAATGAATGGTATTATGAAATAAAGTGAATTTGCAAAAAGGCCTTTTCAACTTACCTGTATAACGTGATCAAGTAACAAGAAAAATATGACTTAGGATTGCAAAATGCTAGTATTTCTTATAATGGTAACAGCCCAGTTGGGCAGGGACTTTATGTCAAAATGCTGGTACTAAAATGTATTATAATTATATCCCTTATCTCTAGGTTTTCAGGCCCTTTTGCCTTCTATCACTTCTGGCCGTTTCTGGAGTTTTTAGGTATTATATCTTATAATAAATGAGAAGCATTTTTGGTGAACTAATTAAAAGAAATTTAAAAAGAAAAAACCATGTCCAGGTGCAATGGGTCACACCTATACAAATCCCAGTAATTTGGGAGGCTGAGGTGGGAGGACTGCTTGAGCTCAGGAATTTGAGACCAGCCTGGGCAACACAGTGAAACCCCATCTCTACACAAAATTGAAAAATTAGCCTGGCATGGTGGTGAGTGTCTATAGTCCGGGTTATCCAGATGCCTGAGGTGGGAGGATCACTTGAGCCCAGCAAGTCGAGGCTATGGTGAGCTGTGATTGCACCACTGCACTCCAGTCTTAGCAGCTGAGTGAGACCCTGTCTCAAAAACAAACAAAGAAACAAGTAACAAAAAACCAAAAACCTAAATACTCCAGCTATCTCTAATCAACAAGGATAGAAGAATGGGAAATCAAGGGTTAAAAAAAACTAGCCACTGCTTATGGATATCTCTACGTAAAAATGAAATGTCTACTCTAGCTAGTTTACCTTTAATGTTAAAAACTGAAAACTTAATTTTTATCCCCATTGAATAAAAATCCACTTACCCCTTTTACAATGAGGAAATGGTACCTATAGTCTTTAAGTGATGTTCTCAAGTTCATGGAGGTAGGCTCCAGGAGCCTCTGTAGATGCTGGCTGCTTTGACTTCAATTGAGAAAGAACATTTATTTTGCCTATTACCATACATAATATCTCAGAACTTTTTACTAAATTGAGTATTATTTAATGATTTGTATTATCCCATTGACACAATGTTTTTCCCACCTTCCTTAGGATATTACTACATTTGCTGTTAAGACCAACCCAGACATCTTACCCAAACAGAAAATCATTTCCAAATGAACAAACTAATATGGTCACATTCAGGCCACCTACAAAATGACCTAATGGACCAGGCAGTTAGACCACAGTGCCCAATAAATATGGCAATAGGAAGTTTCTTTAAGTTTAATTGACCTAAATGAACAACCTGGTTGAGTGTGGATGTCCAACAAAAAGTACTGACTTCCTTTATTTTGTAACAAAAACACTGAGGCTCTTTTAATTGCTATTTATGGACTCTTTAATGGATTTATTTTTAGTTATCATAGTGCTGATACAATGCTGTACAGCCTAACAAATCTGAGTACCATTCATTCACTCATTCATCCGTTGAATTTAAAATTGACCGGTTTTATTTCCAAATCTGCCAATAAGTTGGTGTAGACCTTTGGCAACTCACTTCATTTCTGATCCTCATTTTACTATTAAATTACAACATGAGATGACTTACTAATTAACTACACCTAACAATTTACTAGACAGAAGGGGACAAAAAATAGAATTCACTTTTCAGAAAAATCTTAATATATAATTACATTGACAAAAGTATAGACATGGAAAATGACTCTGAGGTAACACATAAACATTTGCAAACAAACATGATGAACTAACTGTACAGAAGTAAGAGAATTACAAAGTCAAGGAAAGATGAGTGTAGGATAGGGTTTGTCATAAAATTTCTATGCAGAATGCAGCTAAATTAATTGCTTTCTTGCTTAACTGTTTTGGATTTGGTCATAAACACAGTAAAGATAGGAACATTTTTAGAAAAGCATCTGACCCTGTTTGGATTCTAAAATATTTCAGAGATAGAATATTTGCTTATTGGTAATCAAAGGAAATGTACGTTTCATGCATAATGTAACCATGATGCTGTACTATGGGAAAATCTGTACCTGCGATTTGGACTTTCTGTGTAACGGCTGCTTCAGTTCCTCTGGCACATGGGAAGTACTAAAAGAAGACAACTCAGCTTCAGAATATTGATTATCTTCCATTTTCCTCATTTTGAGGCTATCTGTGAAGTGCCTTATATGATCTAGAGCAGAAAGTCCACTTTTATATTCTTCCTCTTTATACCTAAAATGAACCAATGAAAAACACAGAAATTTTTTTTTCAGTTTGTTATCTAATCAAATCACTTTCATTTGAATCTATCTGTACAACTGACAAACTTCATATGACGTATCTGCAGGGTTAAGTAGCATGCATCAATTATTGGGTTTTTTTAAATATTTGCAAACATCATGCCTTAAAAACATATTTCTGTTAAGATTTTTAGTAACTAAAACCAAGCATATATTTGAGATAAAGAGTTAAAGTCAGTGACACATTTGTCAGTAATGTGCAGAGACAGAATTCATATATTCATAATTTCCATTTAAAGTAAAGCTAGTTATGACAATATTTAGTCAATATATATCATGAAAATATAATAGTACCATCAATTTAACTGTTTGGTTATTTCTTTTCATTTAAAAAGTTATCATCTATATAGATCACATATATGTCTGATGAAGTGAAATTTATCTCAATTATACTTAACTGATGATCATACCAGATTATTGCATAAATTAAATACGTCAAAATCTCTTTTTTTCTTTGAGTTTTATAGGTAGAATCTAACAATAAATGATTGTGTACTTATGTAGTTTTCATTTTATTTTTCCCACCTCAGGTTAATCAGAGTTGCACAAAACCTGATGTATTTATACGCTTGTGGATTATGTTGATGGCCACCTTCTTTTCATCTATTTAAATCCAATCCACTGAGTATCCCTTACTAATTCAAATTTAATTTTTGTTATTTATAACTCACAAATTGCTTATCACAGGAGGAATTGCAACCATATGTGGATCTACTGTAACTTAGTTTCTAAAGTCACCCAAGGTACTCACCTCACTGGGGATGTCTTGCAACTCATCTCTAGAGCACTGGTTTCTTCATAGTCATCCTCAGGGTTTCCTTCATGTAAATTACTTGTCACTGGTTCCTTTCCTGTTTTTCCAGTAATATCATTGTCTTCATCCTCCTCATCTAACAACACCTCATCTTCAACTTCTTCATCATCCAGTAAGTCTGAATTTTGACTGGTCACCAAAGCCTTTTCATCTTTAAAATGACTGCCATTCATTCTTTCAAAAGCATTAAAAAAAAAGTCCAATTGTTGGTTTCACTTTTAAAATCGTAATTTGTTTCTTTATTATGTCTTCCCAACAACAGTTTAGATTTCCAACACTTACACAGGAAATTTTTTATTGTTTATGCTCTATGTCAACCATGAAAAAATAATGTGACCTCACAAATGGGAAGATAAAGAAAAAAATAATTGTATGATTGTTCAGATTATAAATGAAGCCTCTGGCAGAACCCAAGAAACAATCTTGGTCTCCTATTTCTTATCAGACTTTGCTTGATAATTGACATTTCTATATATATCATATAAAAAGGCACACAAATACATTCTCAGCACAATTTACCTAATTACCATATAAGTACCCGCCATTTAAAATAATAGATTCCTGGAAAACTCATATCACTCATGGGCAGTAGCTTCAATACATATGCCTAAAGTGAATCTAAAAGTCCAAAGACAATCTTAAAGTAGCTGCCAAGAAACAACTAGATGACATTTATATTATATTCCACTTAGCCACTCTATCCAAATTTGGAAGTAATTGAGAGCTCACTTATTTGTACTATTTTCAAATTATTTTTTACAGTCTGAATGTGAAATAGTTCCTTGTTTCTCAGGGAAACACCAGGGTGGAAAAAGCTCAGGTATCAACAATGCACCCCCATCACTTTCCCACATAACAAAAATGAGTATAATTTAATATTCAGATTTCTCAGCATTAAAAAATAAATAAAACAATCTTGGATGTGACAAAAACAGATAGTAAGAATCCATTTGACCAGAAAAAGTCATATCATTATTAAGTTTTTAATATAAATAATCTCTTAACCTCTTTTATCAAAGAATGGTGAAAATTTATACACAGACATAAATTAGTTTCCAAATACACTGCCAACTTGCTTGCATGAGTGGATTAAAATTTTTATTTAAAAAAAAATGAAAGAAAAAAATAAAAGAACAAAAGAGTACATGGGTGAAAATCAAAAGTAACAAAAGCCAACATAATTAAGAAAATCTATTTGTTAATTAAGTTTTCAAATGTGGCAATTTGCAGGGAATGAATTATTCATCAAAAGTAGCCTGACAGGAGTTCAGGGGAAAAACTTAGATGACTCAACCTTCTTACTTCTGTGCTGTTTAGACATGTTGAAGCCAGATGTTGCAGCTATACAGGTTCACAAATCGCCAATTAAAGGCTAGAAAATTTGAATAGGCATCTCAGAACCCAAATGGTGTGTTTTGCTCAACGGTTCTTACTTGCATCAAGTAAATATCATTATCAAAGTGTAAGATTGTTACTGTTTCTTGCTTGTTCTTGCTACTTTGTCCTTCTGATCATCTACTTCCCCTCTCCCTTTTACAGACAGACAGACAGACAGACAGAAACACACACACAAATGGGCGAGTAAAGGGAAAGATACATCCAACTGCACACTGGTGTGGTTATCAGATTTCTGAGAGACTGGAAGGGTCTTTTTTCTTGTTTTTCTTAGACACACTTTTACACAGGTTGAAGAACAGAAGTGGTCTTTTTTTGGTTATTTGAGTAAAAAATGTTTATTTGATGCTTCCCTTGAAGAAATTACATAAAATAATTAAGTTTGACTTTTAATAACATCAAAAATAGAGGACACTAACCCAAAAATACTTGCATGACGAAAAATAATGGAACTTTCAACTAATGTCATGGTTTTTTTAAAATTTACAATGCAGCATCCTAATTTAATAGGTCACTATATAGTTATGTCCAGAAAAGTCTACTTCTCAACAACAGATATTTAATATAGCTTATAGATAAGAAAAATTAAATCCAGTAGTTTTGGTGAAATTGTGTTTCATTAACTTCATATGCAATGTGAAGTGCTGGGTAACTGTTAAGTATTATCATTAACAGCATTAAAAGCTTTTTAAAATGAATTAAGCTATTCATGCTTAATGTTGATGATGACAAAAGGAGCCAGTGCATCAGGTCGGTAAAAACAAGGATGGTCATACCCACTGAAATAAACAGACCAGAATTAAATGAGTAGTCACTTAAGAGGACATAAAGTAGCAATAGAATCTTAAGAAGACTAAAAAAGTTTCTATGTAAAATATATTTGGGGGAAACTCCATGGGTATTTCATATATAAATGCATACATACATGTGTACTATAATATGTATATTACATATATACAGAATATACATATACGTATATAGGTATAATACATATATAGAGAGAATCATATATTACCTGTAATATATATAAATTTATAATGTATAATAGTAATCAGTATTGATCAGTGATTCAACTGAATCCCTGTGATGGCCTTTTCTTCTACTTCTGAAATTTTGATAACAGATTCTATTCAGCTATCAATTAGGTAAATCCTGGTAAAATTATGGGCTCTGGAACCAGACAGCTAAGGTTGAATCCCATTGACTACTTATGTGACCTCTGACACAACAGTTTAAGCTTCAATGTCTCCGTTCCTTCACTGCTAAAATTACAGTGGCTGTCTCACAGGGTTATCATGAAATTAAATTAATTAATACATGTAAAATGCTTGGAAGCACATGTGGTATTTAATATGTACTAAATATATACCAGTCTTTGGTGACTGAAGTAATAGTTGTGCCACAAAAGTGAGCATACAAAGTATATTTTAAAACATATTCATTTCAGTCGTCACAGAGTTTAAAGAGTAAAAAACAGCTTTACCTCTCCTCCACATTCCTGGGAGACTGACTGCTGTGGTTGCTGTTCCCAATGAAATTTCGAATTTCTGTGAAGTAAGCATCTTCTTTGTCATCCAGAATCGCACCTGTACTTTCCAGTTCAGAATGAGGCGACGATGTTGCTGTACCTGCGTGGAGCAGAAAGCCTTTTATAACAAAGATTATTGTTTATCTAGCTACTTATTTGGAAACTCACTCCTTATGAATTTGATCAGTGTTATTTCTTCAAACATGCCCTATGAATATTAATAACTTTAGGAGGTTTTCAGCTTCCTTGGCCATGAAACGCGAGACTCACAATACCTGTATCACTGGATTGATGTAAGGCTTACATAAACTTAATCAACTATAAACACTTTGTATGTGGTTGAGCTTTACACCAACATTAGCTTCCTGTTGTTTATCTTGTCTACAAAGTATCTATAGTATAATAGTTCATCACAATAGTCTATATGACAAAAACAAGAGGTTAAAACATCCCCTCACCTAAAAGAGGTTATAATCTAACATCCTCTCACCTAAAAGAGGTCAACAAGTATTAACGTTGACGTGTTACACGTTTAACTATTTTTCCTAAAATAACTTTGATAAGAAAATTATAGTTGTCTGATCTAAGGGTACACACAGTTAGACAGTGTGGTCAGTTCTGCATATTGGATTATACTTCTGTACCTAAAATCTAATATTTTAAAACTATGATCATTAAATTGCTGACTTTGAGGGGGATGAACAGTATATACTTTTAGGTAGTAATCAGACAAGATCATAAACAATGTGCCTTTACAGTGGAAGAAAGATTAATAATTTAAAAATTCCATCAATAATGATTGCTAGTCTGTATTAATCCAACTTTTTTCTGTTCTTAAATCTCTTTGCCTGAACTCTGTATCTCTCCTCCCCTACTCCCAAAGCATAACCTTTATTCTCTGGAGACAAATTGTGACTGCACAGGTTGGCTCTGCACACATATGCCAGCTGGCAAATGTTACCTAATGACTTATTATCTAACTATTAGAAGCCAAAGACTAGAAAACCTACAATCCCTTCTGCTAAATATGTGCTGGCAAGGTTCCAGTTAAGAAAAGTCTAGTTTTATGCCAGTTACTTTTATCTTAATTTTATATAAGAATTTGTGACGAAAACAAAGTACCACTATCATTTGCTATGGGTTGCTCTGATCATGTCAATAGTTTCATATTCCGAGTCATAGCAAAAACTACCAAGAGAGGTTCTCTGAGCTGCAGGCCTTTTACAAAAGCAGCTATGCTTTCTAGATTAATATTCAGAGGGTGACATTCTGGGGCTGCCACTCTAGAAACTCTGCCATGCCTAGGGGCCACATTCTGTGCCAATAGGTGAAAAGACGGTCCCCTGCAATTAAGGAAATCTTGTTTCATAAGCCTCCTGCGAGTTTAGGTCATTGTCCTCTTTGCTTAAAAGTACCCATTAACATGAATTCAGGAAGATAAAAACATAATACAAATAAGGCCACTGAATCATCAATTAATCAATGGTCACATTGCTCACATTATTCTAAAATCTCAATAGAAACCTGCTGGAAATTTTTACAATCAGACCTGATTTGGTGTCAAAGTGGAATAAAAGAAGAGAGATCACATTATCTTATTATTATTTAAAATATGAAAAAGAAGCCATATTTGACTTATAGCACAATTTATTACATACCGGACATGTTTCCATTCTCATGTTTCTTTAGGTGTCTGTCTAAATTGGTTTGTTGACCAAAACACCTATCACATAAGTGACACTTAAATGGCTTCTCTTTATTGTGGATGTTGCGAACATGCCTTTGCAAGTTAGAAGATATGCTAAATGATCTGTCACAGTATTTGCATCTGAAAAATAAACAAAGAGAAAATATTTACAAGCACATTAAAAGGTATTTCTCAAGACTAGTTAGCCAGCTTTCAAAAATCATCTCCCTCATAAAACAACATTTTAAAGGAAAGGCATGGGGAGAATACTATTCACACAGTTAAGATTTTAATTCCAATAGATTGTGGTCGCTTTAAAGACTTTCATGACTTTATCAAAAACCATAAAATATTAGTGATTTGATTGCTCCCAAATTCATTAATCAGTACCAATATTTTAAGTAAACCTCATAAAATAAAGCACATTGAGGAACAGTAGCATTGTTTTATCTTCTGCTTAGGACAATACAATTAATTTTTTGGTAAACAAACATAAATCATTCATATAGTTTTCAAATACAAAAATATATCACTTTTTAATTCAAAATTGCAGTCTGATTAACCAATTTCTCAGGAAATTCACTTTCTCAGATGCTAATCCTAAAGAAAATTCCATTATCTGTTTCAAAATAGTAATGAACATTCTAGACTTTTAAAACTAAGACAATGTAAATAACTCAGTGTGATACCCAAGAATCAGCTACCATAAAGCCTTTTCTCTATTAATCTTTAAACTGTTATAAAAAAATAATGCCACTAAATTCACTTTGTGAAATAAAAGCAAAGGTCTTCCATTTATCTCCCTTCCTATTACTCCTTATTTTTCATTTCTCTTTTTCTGAAAGAGTCTCTAGCAGTCTGAACTAGGTCAGTTTTTCATGAAAGCACTTGTTATTGGTTGGTTAATTGTTTCTGTTGTCCATGTGATAAAAATACCATAAATTATTTTTAACGTTTTCCTTTAGTCATAAAATGAAAATATAAAAATGCAAGGCCCCCTTCCCCTAGTTCTCATCCGTGAAGAAGAAAAGGGTTTTTAGTAATTGAGGTTATTATCCTCTATCATTTTAAGGTAAAGTTTCCATTATTTGCCATGATTTGTTTCTGTGATTTTGGGGGACATATTACTTGAAAAAAAAAGTTAACTTTCTCCAAATGACTTTTTTGTTGTTGCTGTTTTTTAGATGAAGCCTCACTCCATCACCCAGACTGGTGTGCAGTGGCACAATCTCGGCTCGCTGCAACCTCCGCCTCCTGGGTTCAAGCGATTCCCCTGCCTCAGCCTCCTGAGTAGCTGGGATTACAGGCACGTGTCACCATGCTCAGCTAACTTTTGTATTTTTGTAGAGACAGAGTTTCACCATGTTGGCCAGGCTGGTCTCCAACTCCTGACCTCAAGTGATACACACACCTCAGCCTTCCAAAGTGCCAGGATTACAGTCGTGGGTCACCGCGTCCAGCCTCTAAATGACTATTAAATGAAAACTTCAATCTTAGAGGATAGAAAATTCTTAACTCATCCTTCCACGTGTGAAGGGCCCTTCTCCTCCCACTTTTGAAGGCAGAGTCAGTGGTTCAAGATCTCTAAAGCAGAAATCAGCCCATTCCACTAGAGTTCTTGGGCTTCTGTGGCTGTCCTTATGTGATGCCAGAAGTCTAGTCAGTTCAGTAGGAAAAATAATCTGTTGAACTAGTTACTTTGGCATAGTATCAATAAACCAACACAAGTACTGATTTAATTTTTCCCCCTTAAAAAACTGTTCTGGCATCATAAGGTTCTTCAACTTTCCTCACTTACAATATTAATAAAAAATGTGTGAAACCCCACATTATGGTAGTTGTAATATTTTAACCCCTGTTTTTTTTTTTTTTTTTAAAAATGCATACAAAGTTATGACCTTCTCTGCAATAACTCTGTTTACCTCCAAGGTCCACTGCAATGAGAACCATGCTATATTTAGCACAATTTATTCTGTGCTTAGCAGAATAACCTAGAAAACCCTGTTAGAGTAAACATACTCCCACGAAACACTTTAAAAATTTTTTTTCACCCAAAACACTTTCTACACAAATCATGAGGAAGAGAGATTATGTTTCTGCCATGCTTCTAACTTTCTGCTTGCACACAAAGGGTCTTTTCCAAATCTAGTAAGCATCATCTTCTCAAATCTAAAGAAGCATGTTCTAACCAATGATCAGTTGTTACTTTCTATCTCTCCTCTGCTAAAGTCTTGGCCAGAAGAAGAATGCTCTAAATAAAAAATCAATTCCTTCTACACAACTCCAATAAGAGCTTAAGTTTTAGGAATTCTTAAAATGAACACATAACACAGTCATGGGCACTATACTATTAAGCCTTCCTAGTTATCGGATGTAGACATGAAGGTCAGAAGAGCCTTTTATATCATGATGCAAAATAAAAACGCTGAAGTGAGAGCTCTGGGCCTGGGTTTTAATCCTGACTCTATTAGTATCAGACTTTGCAGAAGGCAATTAGCATATGTAAATCTGAATTTTTTCATTTGTAAAACAGAGGGGCTGATGCATCAAGGACACAGAGATGAATAAGATATGGATTATCCAGGACATGGTGGCACCTGCCTATAATCCCTCCTCCTGCTAATAATCAGGAGGTGGACGTGGGAGAATTGCTTGAAGCCAAGAGTTCAGAACCAGCCTGAGCTACAGAGTGAGACCTACTGTCTATTAAAAAAAAAAAAGGCGGGGGGGGTGGGGATTCCACTGTCAAGGAGTTTGTGGTCTACTGGTATTTATCTATCTGAAGAGATAATTTCCTATATAGGCGACCATGTTTAACTTTTACTACATAAAGTATTAAAACCTAATAGAACTTTCCAGAAGGCACAGGTCAGCCACAGGAAGCAGACATAATCTGTATATAATTTACATATCATTTAAATTTTTTTAGTTAATTTTTTTCTTTTTGAAGTAATTTTAGACTTACAGAAGAGTTGCAAAGATAGTACAAAGGGTTCCCATATACCCTTTACCTCAGTTCCTCCAATGTTAACATGTTACCTAACATTCATTAAAACTAGGAAATTAACGTTGATGCAATACTATTAACTAAAATACAGGCTTTATTTTAATATCACCAATTTTCTCCAATGCTCTTTTTCTGTTCCAGGATCTGATCTAGGATCCCACATTGCATTTAGCTGTCATGTCTCCTTAGTTTTCTACAGTCTCTGACAGTTCCTCAGTCTTTCCTTGCCTTTAATGACCCTGACACTTCTGAATAATACCGATAGGGAATTTGATAGAATTTTCCGCAATTTGGGTTGGTCTGATATTTTCTCATTATTAGAGTGAGGTTATAAATTTTGGGGGAAAATAGCACAGAGACAATATGCCCTCTCAATGTGTCCTATCAAGGGTACATGATGCTGACATGTCTAACTTCTGGCATTGTTAACCCTGATCATTTGGATAAGGTAGTATCTGCCACGTTTCTCCACTATAAGGTTACTACTTTTTCTCTTTCTAATTAACAAATATTTCGCAGAAGATATTTTGGGGCTATGCAAATATCCTGTTTCTCCTTGAACTTTCACTCACTAATTTTTTATTTTTTAAATGAACTTTTCTTTTTTTGAAGATGATGTCTTGCTGTGTTGCCCAGGCTGGTCTTCACCTCCTAGGTTTGGGTGGTCCTCCTGCCCCAGCCTCTCTGAGTGCTGGGATTGTAGGCATGAAGCACCACATTTGGCCTAAATAAACTTTTCATTTTAGAAGAGTTCTAGATTTATTAAAGGGTTGCAAAGATAGTACATAGCACCCATTTTCCCCATTGTTAATATATTTCACGTACATTTGTCACAACTATTAAACCAACATTGATACATTAACTAAACTATAAACTCTAGTTCACTACATACACTCATTTTAACATTCAATTGATCTTGCCTGTAGCAATTATTATTATGATGTCCTAATTGTGATTTTGTTTTCCTCATTTTTTCTACACTGTTCATTGGAATTCTTCCACAAGGAAAAAATAAATAAATAAAAAAATAAAACCAGAGGGGCTGGACAAATAATTGTGTAAGATCTCCAGCTATACCAAAATTCTGGTTTGTGGTTTAAAAAATATATATGTACGATAGTAGCGCCATTATTGGGTGGAATAAAACCATTGAATTTATGTACAAAGAAAGAGTAAAATGAACCTGACAACATAGTTTCCAGTACTCTTGCCATAACAAAACATAAGTGCGGAAACCGTTCCTTCCACTTAAGCAGAATTTCTGGTAATAGAATTTTCTGAAAAGGGGAAATCATCTAAAACTTCCCAGTATTACATCTCTCTGAGACCTGTTATATCAAGTGCATTCTATCATGTATAAATTGGAAATATATCACTTATAATTAGTGATTTATAAAACAGGTAGGAAAGCAAGGAAATTGAGAAAACACTGATGTTTTAAGTTTAGCTCCCTCCAGCTTTCTCCTAAGATTTCAATTATCCTCAAATGACCCATTTTCTTATTTTACCATTAAAAAAATATTTGAAATGTGATAAATATCTTACTTTTTTGTTTTAATAGAAAAACTTAGCACTCAGGAAAAAATAATTTTGCATACAAGCAATGTATAAGAATTTCAAAGGAGAATGACATTATGATATTACTTAAGTTATATAATATTCATTCTTTGAAGAAATATTTACGAGTACCTAATATTGTGTGCAAGGCATTGAACATTAAACAATGTAGTTTATATTTTAAAATTGGAAAAAGTCTGTTTTCAATCTTTCATAAACAATATTAAAATTAGATGTGTTCAATGTGTCATATGACTAATCTTGGCATGTAATAGAATAAACTAAGAGGTAATTTAGGAAATTATTGATAAAATTACCCCTTTTTCTATAATATACTCTATTTTATCTGTCCTACCTCTAGTTTCACATTTTCTTCTCCCCAGACTTCCCTAGGTTTAAGATCTGTTCCTTTATTGTTTTTTTCTTTTTCTTTTTGACAGAGTCTCACTCTGTCACCCAGGTTGGAGTGTAGTGGTGCAATCTTGGCCTACTGCAACCTCCACCTCCCAGGTGCAGTGGATTCTCCTGCCTCAGTCTCCCAAGTAGCTGGGACTACAGGTGTGAGCCACCACACCCAACTAATTTTTGTATTTTTAGTAGAGACAGGGTTTCACCATGTTGGCCAGGCTGATCTCAAACTCCTGACCTCAAGGATCCACCTGTCTCTGCCTCCCAAAGTATTGGGATTACAAGCATGAGCCACTGTGCCCAGCCTAAAATCTATTCTTTAAACCTCCTATTGGAACCCATGGAAAATGACTTAGCTGTGCTGGGGGAAAAAAGTACATATGGGTTGTTAACTCCTAGCAGAGATCTGAGGCTTGGAAAAGGAAGGCTGCAATGTTATGATTTTTGTCAATTAAGATCATCCTAATTATTGAGAAAAGAGAACACAATGATAATAAAAAATAATATTTAAAATGGCTAGCATTTCTTAAGTACTTATTCTGTCCTAGACACTGTGCTAGAACTTTTAAACTGAGAGGTAGGAAGCCTTGATTAAAGAAACCAGAACTCTTCTAATTTCGATCCCAGCCATTAGTCAATTCTTTCCTGACTCAAAATTGAATAGACATATATTCAGACATGCATAAAAAAGCCTCCTATGAAGTCGTGTCCATGAACTCACTTTAATTACTACAATATTTGTCAAGATATTTAGCAAATATCATTGTCAAACCTGTAAGGTTGCTCTCCTGTGTGGGTTCTCAAGTGCCGTGTTAGGTTTGCAGACCTTGGAAAAATCTTGCCACAGTATCTGTCATGAAAAGATGTTTATAAAAGAAAGTCAGCACAGTCGACTATATTTCACTGAAGCCACACAGCAGCCAGATGCTTATTCCTGGTTCAATTAATCTTGCATGGAACTCACATTTCTTTGGTATTTAAAATTTGTAACAAAGCCATTTCACAGATATTAATATAAATAAGTCTACAAGGCTGGGCGCGGTGGCTCAAGCCTGTAATCCCAGCACTTTGGGAGGCCGAGACGGGCGGATCACGAGGTCAGGAAATCGAGACCATCCTGGCTAACACGGTGAAACCCCGTCTCTACTAAAAAAATACAAAAAACTAGCCGGGCGAGGTGGCGGGCGCCTGTAGTCCCAGCTACTCGGGAGGCTGAGGCAGGAGAATGGCGTAAACCCGGAAGGCGGAGCTTGCAGTGAGCTGAGATCCGGCCACTGCACTCCAGCCCAGGTGACAGAGCGAGACTCCGTCTCAAAAAATAAAAATAAAAAATAAAAAATAAAAATAAAATAAATAAATAAATAAGTCTACAAATAAAGACTTAATTCTAAGGTCTGGTTGAATTTATTCGCATATAAGCAAGCAATTTATGAAAATAGACTTTAGTTTTGACTACTCCTATACATCTCACTTATTAACTGGATATTTTTACATTCACAAAATTGAACCAGACAAGGGGATAAAAATATGGTTAGAGTTTCTGATTCTGGGTTGATGTAAACAGATTTCAAATGTTTCAACTCATTTTACACGTCAGTCACAGCGATAACTCCCTATACATAGAGTGGTATCAGATCAGACAAAATCCTGAGACTTCATCCATCAAGGTATGTACCCATAAAAGCTTTTTTTCTGGAAAGAAAGTGACATATTTTTCAAAGAGCAGATAAAGTTGCATGCCTGAGTCAGATACCTACCCATTTCTAAAGATGATTCAGAAATTATAAGCACAATTTATTTCGCAAAAAAAATCACACACAAAACCAGAAACATAAAATAAGCTTTACTACTGATGAGTAACAAAAAATTTACTACCTAGTTTCATTCACTTGTGGACCTTATTTGTCTTTAATTAATGGCCTTATTCTTTAATGCCATGACAATTAATGAATATATGCTTGAGGACAGTAGTAGTATACCTTTAGATGAAAATAATTAATTGTGAAAGAAAATTCATAAATATCAAAGTGAGACAAGCAGATAGTATTTGGACTGTTTCCAACCTCATTTATCACAACCAAATGGCCTGTGTTAAAATTCACATTTAATAATTTTTTAAAAACACTATTTTTATATTTCACTAAATGAAGAACACTTTGAAGTGCTTGAGATCTATCATGGTGGCTATTAATCATCTAATCAAGAATAATTTCCAAAACAAACAGCAAGGCCTTTTGAAATCAGAGGGGAGATTTCTGGAAAGTCAGCCATGATTAACTGTGCAGTTACCTGCAGGTATAGCGCTCCTTTCCCTTCCGCAGAAGGTTCTCTGGCAGGGCACTGGGAGGCGCCCTGAAGTTGAACATAGAGGGTACTGACTGTAGGAGCTCACTCGCCTCAGGTTTCAGGGCACTGAAGCTCTCTAGCTTTTCTGCCATGTTTTCAATAGCTGACATCTGAAAGGTAAAAGCACAAGACCATGAATCGTATGGCGTCTTGTCTTCTATGATAATCTCTGGCAAACCAAGGACATCATTAAAAGGGAAGCATGAAATCTGCAATGGGTTGTAGAAAGAGACTGTAGTATCCCAACATTAAATAAACAACAACAGAATTGATTTATTTGGGAAATACCATAAGTAGAACTAAGCTTATAAAATACTGAGTGAACTTTTTCCATAAGACCTTGGTTAGGCCATTTTATCATAATCTGATATATAATTGAACACTGAAATATATAAGAGAGCTAATAAAGCCAAGTTAAGTTTTTTATTTAAGTGACAGCATTAGTATCATGGGATGGATATTAACATAATGGAAATTATAGGGAGAGTTGCTATATGCCTTGCCTAGGCAATGAAAACCATAAGAACCATGCAGTCCCAAGAAAAGAACTGAAAGCATGGAAGAACATGAAGTGTTACAAAATTACAGCTTAAGCCAAATATGTGTAACTCAGAAAGAAAAAAATTAAATGTATAGGAGGGTATTGCCTAAGACTACATTAAATTACCATCTGGATATGCCATATTTTTAAGTGGGATCATATACAAATAATTTTGATTAAATATTAATTTCATCAAAGACAAAGACTGAGTTGAAATGACAGTTCGTCATATGTTAGTATAATTTCATATAACATAACTTGACATGTACCTTGTAAGACAGGGGGAGTAGTTCATGTAACCATGCTTTTAGAGAAACATTCTTGAAAGAAAACTATCCCTGCCTAATTCTCCCCCCTAATAATCTAATTTTTGTTGTTTATAATCTTCAAGTTTTTGTTCACCTGCACACTTATTTGAGAGTCACAAGCAGAGGATGGCATTTACTTTTAAAGTTGGCTTGATCACTGTTTTTAAAAAAATTTTTTGTAGAGATGGAGTCTCACTATGTTGCACAGGCTGGTCTTGAACTCCTGGTCTCAAGCAAGCCTTCCACCTGCTTCAGTCTCCCAAAGTGCTGGGATTATAGGCATAAGCTACTGTGTCCAGCCTTAGCTTGATTCTTAAGCTCCACAGCCAGAGGGACTCTCCCCTTTCCTTTGACCCTCTCAACATGTTGGTTTTCCTCAGGACTCACATTTTATTTGGAAGCTGCTTATTACTGAATTTTTAAGTAGAAAAACAAACTTTCAGGCCATCCTGTTAAATCAACTCACCCATTATTTATTTGATTCTCAGCGCAGTGTGCCATTAGAAAGCTCAAGAAGCTATTTTAAAAGGTGTTTGCATTCTATATACATTATATAAAATTCTCAAAGAGCTGTGATGCTCGACCAGAAGACACATAAGAATTGAGATGATGACTGCAAGTTCAAACAACTGGTCAACCCAAGAAACTATCCTTTTGCTAATGAGACAGCAGGACAGAGATGGAGGCCTAATTTATGAGCTCAAGTTAAAAATAAAAGGCAACATTTCCTACTCAGAAGGAAAAATTAACAAGACATACATTCTGTGGACACCCAGCTGGACAGAATACCATCAACTTCTTAAAGCAGAGCAAAATCTGACAGCATGGCCTGAATATGATCTCTTCTCACAAAAGGAATATTGTGTGTTTGATTCTTCAAGTGACTATTCATGTTCTAGTTAGTTCTCTTTTTTTTCCCCTTTATCCTGGAGCCTGCCCTCTCATTTCATGCCCGGACTCCTAATGCTAGCTACAAATTGCAATGTACAGGGTACTACTGCCAATTTGCCAAATGTCTTTCATCAAACACGGGACAAAAAAATCTCAGAGGAAAGTCAAGATACATTTACTTGTCAGACGACAAATGTGAACGCATTGGGAGGCAGTAAGGGCTATAAGCTCAGGGGTTTGATTCATAATCACTCAGCTGCTAAAACATTCTCCACAGATGCAAGTGGACAGCACATTTGTCACGATGAAGGATTTTGACACATACTGATCACAGGGCAGAGATATAGAATGATGCTGCTGCTCACAGAGGTTGGAGAAAGTTCTGTCTCTGCAGAACACGGTCATTATTCCCTTCTAGACAGAGCATTAGCATGTCCATGTTACTTTGGATTTCTTTATTAAAAAATCAATCCAGAAATATTTTATGATACTCTTGTATTTGCATTTCTTCCTTCTAATTGTTCCTTGTAGAAAATCATTTTGAGATTCCACCCAGCAAGAAAGCAAGAGATAAGTTTTCTGAGTGAAAAATGACCTCTGGCCTTCAAACTGATTAGCACTATTAACAAGCATGGATAAGGGTCATGATCACACACATTTATTGGGAAGAACAGTTAGTGCACGGGTAGTGATTATAAATGTTTTATTTAGGTACATTTAATATTTAAGTAAAAGTTCATTATCTAGTGGTTTTAAATCATTCGAGTGTCCATCCTGCTGACATACTCAGATTCCTGCAACAAAACATCTTATAGAAACACGTTTCCTTTTATATGGAAAATAGCTTACTCATGACTATTATTCTCGGCTTTCATCTTCAGCACACATAAACTACAAGTCCTTCAAGTTATTTGAGAGCAATTGGCTGTTGAGAAATGTGTCTTGCGTTAGTAGCTGCTAATAGCTAGCTCCTTTTGAAGAAAGATCACTGTGATTATTTTTCCTCAAACTGTTTCGATTTGGGAAAACCATCAAGAAACAAGAAAATAGATTATGGGCTTGATGGCTAAATAATGACATTCTTAAAGGTAATAGGAAAAAGAATAAGGGTTATGCAAGTGTCTTACAAGCCGCCCCCACCTTTGGCTTCCGGTGTCAAATGAAAAGAGGATTAAATTGGAGTGGGGAAAGGGAAGGAAAGAAGATGGGAAGCAAGCTGAGGGTAACTGTTAACACACATACACACGTACGCAAAACATTTTCTGCCCAGCCAGCAACCACTGAAGCAACATAAAAGCCTTCGTTGAATCCTTCTTTTCATCTTCCTAATATTTGCTCTTACAGCACTTGACCTCAGTTGAAAAGAATAAGTTTCCACATTAAGATAAACAGAAGTGACTCAGACATCTGCTAGTTGGGGTAACTCGGCAGTTCTGTGACCATCATCAGTCCTAGTCAATACCTATGATTAAGGTATTGGATTAACACGAGCTCTATTGAGTGTACAGATCAAAACCCCAACTTTCTCTTGCTGGCTGGTCTGACTCACGTGATGTTCCTCCAAAAGTAACACACTTTTTGCAGGAGAAATAGTAAGTTTTGAGATTAATTTTAAATTTTAAAAATCAAGATAAATTGGAATAAATGGAACAGAATCTAGCTATATGTTTTTAAATTATGAAAAAATCAAATGAGAAGAGCAATATCTACTATGATGAATAAGAAATTTGCTGAGAATGGGGAAATCAAAGGGGTAAAAGTTAGATCATATATTTTAAAAATATATTACCCTGTGATTCATTAATGTCATAGGCTAATCTAAGATCAGTAAATGACAGTTTTTTCCTATGGAACAGTAATTTTTATTTACATATATAATAGTTGATGTTATCTGCAGCCAGATGTCTGGAAGAGGAAGTCATTTCACCCTGTTCCAGTCCCCAAGAGGCTATTAACTTTATACTGACGCAAACTAATATTTAGACACAATTCCCTAGCTTCTACCAAAAAATGTAGCTATCTCTCTAGTCAAATAAAGTTAGTATTTTTGAAAACATTTCAGCAGGCAAGATATTATCAACTGGGTCCTAAGCACTTAACTTAACATTTATTATCTGGCAGCCAATAACTGATGACATAAAAAGGTTTCTCATTAAAACTATTAAAGTGACAACCTGATTATATGAAATGATATGTCCAACAACACCATTAATCATGTGACTCAATGTTTTACAAATTAGATTACACATGACTTTATCATAAAATAATTAACTTTTCATAAATAACTTATGATGGGAAAGTTTGTAGATTTGGTAGTTTTCTATATTTATTCACTTGATAATCTTGAGAAATCTCAAAATCATGGTCATATGGGGGAGAAGTAAATATTCCTATTTTGTGGTTATCTCACTCCATGTATCACATTCAGCAGTCATGATTATGAAATCACTTAGTTTTTTCTTTATTTTTTGTGGTACATTGTAGGTGTATATATCTGTGGGATACATGAGATGTTTTCACACAGGCATACAATGTGAAATAATCACATCATGGAGAATGGAATATTCATCCCCCCAAGCATGTATCCTTTGTGTTACAAACAATCAACATAGAGATTTATTTACCACTAAAAATTATAAACATGTATCTTTAATATTCCCTACTAATATCTGTTTTATAATACAAATGTAAGTCACATCTCCAAAAAACCTGTGACTCAATGGAATGGGAATGTTTCAAAGCATTGCAACAGCAATCACTATGCTGTTGTATTGTAAGAAAAGGTAGTTTAACTTAAAATCTATATTGCCTTTGTAAGTTGGCACAATCTTTGGCCATATATGTAGGGGGTCAACACCTTAAGCTTCAACCAGCTAACAACAGAGCTATTGTCAAAATCATACTGTACCTTAGAAAAGATGAGGACCATGAGGCACAATACTCAAGACAGATCTCTAGCAGGAAATGCAAAGGAAGAAGACTGGAAATGCCGGCCAGGATAATCAGAAAACAACCTCATCTATTGCACAACTTTGCCTAAGTTAGCGGGTTGATCTCTCTCCCTCTCTCTCCATAAATATTTGTATACTTTTGAAATAAACTTAAACCTTAAAAGTCTATCAGAATGAGAAAAATCACAATTTTACATATTCCACAAAAGAGATAAAATGAAGAAATTTCTGGTAAAGAAAAACTAACATCAAATAGAGGAAACAGGTTAGTGCTAAAATGCTTCAACTAAGTTTATATATAATTATCCAGTGACTTTAAAAGGACAGCTGAACTATATCCCAAGATTTTGCCCATTCATCAGAAATCAGAATAATTTTCAGTGAAAAAGAGAAACAGAAACACATATACTTAGAGAATATTTTTAACTATATGTTATTTCCACTGACCGAGTTTTATTTGGGGGTAAAAACTAAATAAGCAGTATTCTTTGTATCCTGAGTATCTTCCACAATAAAAAATAAAGCTATCCCCTAATATTATTAACTGAAACTGACTGTATCTGGAAGTAGTAACTGAAAGTCAAGGAAGTGAGACTAGATGCTAAAAGATCCATTCACTAGTTACATATGGATTTGTAAACATTTAGTTTTATATCTTTAAATAGCCAGAACCAATTTCTGCCCTGGGATATATGGATGTGAATTCCCATGTCAGCCTGTATCTACACACAAGTTCAGGTTTTATCCTTTAGAAGGCTTTATCAAAAGCATCTTTACATGCTGATACAGGCTCCACCAAATAATGGTTGTTTTCACTTAGTGACCCATTTCGAAGCCTCGTTTAACAGCGTGTTCCCAGGTGTCCAGAAAGAGTTCCATATCAAGGTATAATTATGTGGAATGGATCGGATTTATCGAATAAAATCATTCTGTAAACAATTTCTGGCTCACTAAATGCCCAATTATAACTGAAAGAATGCAGCTTGAGAAAGCAGGTCAACTATCTGCTGGAGCCATATCATGTAATGGAAAGGAGTTCAGAATTCTTTATGTCTGTACAGCAATTTAGAATGTTAAGTTGTTTTCTTTTTAATGCTACATCACTTTAGTCAAAAATATAAGTAGGAAACTTACCCAAGTTCTCTGATCAGGCAGTTGGAACTGGGAGCAAAATTGAAACAAAAACAAAAAATTACTTCTGTGTTGGTATCTTTATTGCAATCTATCCTTTGAGAAATTAACATTTGTACTAAATTAGTAGTTTTTGCTTATCATGTAACTGTACCTTGAGTAAAAGCTTTGGACATAAAAATTAAATATTTTTATAACACTGTTGAATTTCCTCTATTTACCTGAATGAAATGTTTGAATCAAGGTTCATTATTACAAGAAAGCTAAACGCTACCTACTAGAGAATCTTACAGCAAAGCACATGCTTCCTTTTTATTAATTACTACTTGCTATAAAACAATATCCCTAAATTTATTCTAATAGCTAAAAATTAAGCCATTTCCTGTAAAAATCCAATCTCTTGCATTTTTATAATGTTAATAACAAAGAAAATATATTTACTCAAATATGAATCACTGAATAACAAAAGGATAATCAAAGGATAATGTACTTGGAAATTCACTACTTGATTTTTATTAGTATAGGACTCAGACCATCAGTAGTCAGAACAGTTAAGAATGTTAATGGAAAACTAAAAAGTTCTAGCTTAATGACAATTTATGACAAGATTCACTGGGAAAACCTTTAGTGGGTTAGAAGCTCTTCCAGGAGACACAAAAGTTTAAAATATCATTTTGCTTGGTTAAAGGAGATATATATTTTGCTTATATACATTGTGGTGTCTTTATTAAGGAAGATACGTAGTTTTTAAAGGATGAAAACTTGATTGCAGAAGAAATCTAACCATAAGAAACACTTGTTGAAAGCAAAATAGAACATGAAGAACAGAAGATTTAAGTGATTTTTCACATATTATAACTTAGGAAAAGACTGTCTCCTCAGTTCCTTGGAATGTAGTAGCAGGATAATCAGCCAATTTAAAAGAAAGAAAATATAAAAGAATGAAGAAAGGACAGAAATGGAAGCAAAAAAAGAGTCTGTTGCAGATGTATTCAAAGCCAAACATTTGCAAATAAAATGTGCAAATAACCAAAAACAATATTAAAAGTATAGAAACATCAAACCAAGGAATAATAGCCACTTTTACAATAGTGTAATTGACAAATGACTTCCATGGACGTTCAAATGGGCTATCAACGTGAATGCAAAGGATCCAAAATAGGAATAAATGAAATGGACATTCAGAGGTCACACAGTAATAACATTCCCTGCATCTGACCTATTTGTGGCCATTCAACTCCTTTTCAAAATTATAGTGACCATAAATAATTTTCAACCACATATGCAGAGAAAGCCTCTACTATGCTTATTTCTCCCTTAGAGTAAACTAACTGATTTGTAAAAGAAAACTAGAGGACTAAATAGTTCTCACCTGGTCTGATAGAGCAAACATGCTTCTTCAAGAATTGAACTAAGAGAAGACTTGAGACCCTCGGCATTTATCTTTTAATTTTGATGTATGTACTCATGTATCTTCTAAGTATTTTTGACAGAATTTTTAAAACACATATTATTCCAAAAGGCAGTAATATAGCCTAATAATCTTTCAATAAAATTCAGTAGATTTTTATTTACCGAGGTGTTCACTTATCACTGACTAGGAATTATGGAATGGGAAGGGATATGCTGAGAACAATATAAAGATATACAAAAATTGTAAAACTAGACTTGCCCAGAGAATACCACTATGAAGCATCCTTATTTCTTTTTCCTAAAACATTGAGAATGTGATACCCCTTTATTACTATGACAACCCTAAGAAATAGATAGGGCAGATATTATTCCCATTTTGAAATGACGATCCAGAAGCTGAGAGAATCCATGTGATTTGCTCTAATATACTTAAATGGAAAATACAGCAATGAACAATTTTATGCGAGCACATTAGCTATGAAATCATAACAAGCACTGAGAACAGAAGCAAGTCATTCTGCTTTGGCTCCTTGATCTGTGCCCCCTTTACTTCTGCAGTGAGGTCATGCCAAGAATACAATAAGCATCTTTTCAAGTACTCCTAGTACATGGCATGGCCCTGGCAAAGAAATTGGGCAGGGGATGAGAGGAGGGTGTTTTAATAACATCCCTTTATATTTATAATAAAATGTTTTTGCACCCACTAATAAGAGCTCTTCCTCATTTAGGTCCTTCCACATGCCAAGCACAATGCTAAATATGGGGTGTACACAAATTCCAACTCTTCCAGCTACGCTGGGAAGGGTAAGACTTGATTAAAGAGGAAGAGGGCTTGTCTGTATCCCAGCTTGTATCCCAGCTATATATAGCATGACACACGAAAACAGTCATGATGGTTATAAAAACAATGAAATATTTCTGTAACAGTTGGTAAATAGCCTTTGCCCTAAGCACTCTAAATGTTCCCCTGCTTCCCTGGCCTCTTTCCCAAACACCCCTCAGATAGTCCCACTATCCAGCGAATAAAACATTGGCAGTTGGTGCAGCAAGAGCCTCCAGTATCCTGCTCCAGAATGGCAGAAATCCATTCTGATTGGTGGGTATTCATGACACATCAGGTTTTAAGTATTTTGATCATCACTCTTGGGTCCTGTTCTAATATCAACATACAGCAATAGGGAGTCCCTTATACCAAGACGTGACATTCTGGTGCAGGAGGAAAACACTGCCACTGCGCTCCCACAGGTGTGTTTGTGAAGATCTGAGGAATGACTGCTATGCTCGAAGCCCTGGACACATGCCTCATCTTTTGTGATCCTTAATTAATTTGGGAATATTAAAATATAATCTGCTCTCTTATAATTTTAAAATATATACCTACTATATTGCTAACAGCTGCAAATTCATACAGAATTAATGGTTGACAAAACTCCCCATCTTATGAAATGGTAAATTTACCGTGGTTAGCAAAACATCTTTGAATTTCAAAGTGGATAGAAACCTTACACCCAACTCTCTCATTCTACAAACAGGAAAACTAAGAGCCAGGTAGACTAAGATGCTAAAAGACACTGAGTCCCTGTTTTGGTTTTTCTCCATTCTATTATGTACCCGTAGCACTCAATTTTGAAATGGTTAATTACTAAATTGTAAAGATGATCAGAACATGAAAATCATGATTACTGTAATTAATTATTATGACATTAATGCATATATGAATATTATATCCTCATACGTATTTACTTAAAATTATACAGGAAGCTATTAGGAGAGATGTACTTTTTGTACAACATCTGACACAAAATATGTGCTACATTCCAGTTTATTAGCCTATGAAACTTTACAAGTACTACTTAGATCAGTCTAAATATAAAATATAGTCCTGATAAACATTAACTGTTTTATAACTTACTTCTTTTCCATAAAGTAATTATGTGAATAACATTCTTTAATCTTCCTATATAAAATTAATACTAACTGGAATGTTTCTAAAACTTTTACTGCTAAACCATATATTATCTCATTTTGAAAGGGAGTGAGCGTTCTTTAGCAGTAGTAGATTTATCCAACTAACCCAGAAGATTGTGTTACAACTCTCATACTCTTTATTCAGGACTCTGGAAAGATACTTGAAAAAGTGTAAAAGAGGTAACAGAAAGGAAAAGGAAAAAGAATCATATCCCATTATCTTTATTTAATTCATTTAATTGCCTCATAGCTCTCCATAAGACAGCTGGCATAAACCCCCTGATTTTATTAGAGAACCATCATTTTTTGTTTGAACATATTGCAACAAAACAAATTAGTTTACTCTGTTTTTAAGAAGTTTCATTAAAATGTTGCTATCTATAAAGACCAGAGCTTGCATCCTTTAAACAAAAGTAAAATAAATTTTAAATTAAGAAACCATATTCAAGATGTTTATATACCGCATTTGTTCTTTCAGTATGATTTTCCAGATGGTGGTTGATATGTAAACCCATTTTTTAAAATTACTCAATGTATAAGGACTTTAGGATGAACCAATTAGAGATAGTACTGCTTTGTATTTTCCTTGCAATGATAGACTGTATATATTTTGATAAATGAACACAACTCTATTCAGCAAATAGCACTTTGCATTGTGGTGAATTCTTGTGCAATTACAGAGCTTTGCTGGAATGCTCAGTGGTCTCTAGATAAATTCCTTCACCCTCTGTGGTAACAACTTGTCAGGTAGACTCATTTCCTGTTTTTATCTAAGCTCTAAAAGAACAAGAATGACCTTCACGAGTTTGGGACGAGTCACAGTATGATCTATTTCTCAGTATCAGCAACCACCACACACAAAGCACACCTTGGATATTTATTTTCTTAACTGAGTCCTGCTCACTCCAAAATGCACTTTAACTCAATAAACAGTTAATAGCAGACAATCATTTAACACTGGAACCATGTTATCTTTACACATATATTAACTAATTTTTCTTTAAAGAGCTTGGGTTTTAATTCTGCTAGAATTTCCTGTGTTCTTCCACACCAGCGTCATAGGAAATCCTAATGTTCTCAAGATATCTTTCATTTCATTGCACCTGCTTTTCAGGATCAACAAGTTAGTTTACAAGCTGGAAATCTCAAATCCGAAATACTTACTTGTGGGTGAAACAAGAATCCTGGAGAAGGCCTCAAGTATTTCTCTTTTAAAGCTTCAAGTGGGTCAGTTAGTTTTCTTTTCTCTACTCTGAAAGGTTAAAATTAGATTTTGGAGATGAATCAGTTTCACATATCAATCACTGCATAATCACTGACATTTAAAGCATCTACCAATAAAGCCAATGGTAGGTTTCTGGGAAGCACACTCATAAAAACATAAAGACATCTGTCCAGTTCTTGGAGATTACTCGTGACACTCCCAGGTACTTAAGGAGAGAGGATCCTATTTATAATGGAAAAACCCTACTGAATGACTAGGAATAAGAATAATGAGAAAATGTGAAAAATGAGGAGTCACTAAATTAGAGGCATTTGTCACAAATTCAGTACCTTTCCATTCCAAATGTAGACAAGAATGCTTGATGATTTTGAAATCATGAGGTCAAGGCTGATTTTGAATACTAGAGCCATTTTCTACCAAGAAGGTGTTCTCCCAAATATGCACTCTATTCCTTCCATATTTGTCAATAATAGTAAGGGCATTTCCAAGCATATACACTGCTAGCCACTCTTTGAGGTTCTCTCTCTCTCAATATATATTTCTATTTAAATGTATAGCATAATATATTAATATATAAATATTTTATGTAAATTATATTTAATATATATTCAGAGAGAGAACATATATGCTCTTTGGATGCCACTGCTGATAAAGAAAGCAGGCAGATAGGATGGGTGTGGTGAGAAGAGAATGGGGAGCTTTCTGAAGATAGAGAGAGACACATAAAACTTACCTATATATCCCTTCTGCTTTAGAAATGTTTGCCATCCTATTTTGTATTAAGCACATAGGGAAATAATACATCTATATTGAATTAATTCCTTTTACCAACTTGGTAATTAAAAATACTTTTAGATGTATGCACTCTTAAAGCAGAATAAAATAGCTACCACTTATTGATATTATATATGTGATATATGTGTGTTGCATATATTATTTCACTTATTGAAGTAGGTGATGTTATATCCATTTTATGGATTTGTTTAAAGTCTCAGACACGAGAAGGCTGAGATTTCAACCCAAGTCTGCCACTAAAACTGGGTTCTAGGTCTTTCATGAGTTTGGCAAAATGACAGGCCTAGGTCTTAATTGAGACAAGCACCAGAGAGATGTTGGAGATCACAGTGAGTAAGAGGAATGCTAGTAGGTGATGAGGATGAGTGCAAGAGATGTGTGGAAGAATTGGAAGCCAGTTGCTATTGAGAGGGTATAAAAAGGAAAGTCTGAAAAATTATCTTAACAAAGGACTGAGACACATCACTGAGTTGGAAATATGACCTGACCTGAAATGTGTGACATACAATCTACACACAAAATACGGAAGACATGTTTGTCTTTTTTTTCCTTCTCTAGTAACAGGACTGCCAAAGGAATTAAGATATAATAATTTTAAAGAGTAACCAAAATTGGTACTGACAGGACTGAGATATTTTGTATTGTCCTTTGATAATACTTTATCATATTCAAATGAGGGTAGTCCTTTCCACACTGACAGTGTTTCCTTGTTAATGCATTATAGATAATTTACATAGAAGAAGAGTTTTAAGTGAGAAGAACTTGCAGCTCTAGTACCTATTAAGTAATATTAACTTGATAAATACTGTTGAATTAAATAATAGCACACTTCCTCTTCACAAAAGAGAATTAGGCAAAATATGAAAATACTCCAATGTTAGATAAGTTCAATAAAAAATTATCCACATGTTCCATGAACTCTTGACAATGTTCAAGATTAGAATGAGAAAGTAAATATGAAAATGTTTGTAATATTCAAAATATGTAACAAACATATTATTCATACCCATTTAAAGAAAACTAGTATTTTAAAACTAAATCACTTTGGTCAAGTGAATATTACTGAATATTGCCAAAAAGATCTTTTATTAAACTTGTATGTTTCAGCCCAAGATTTTTTTGCTACATCAAAGGAAACTGGATAATGAAGCTATTAAACAGAGACCTTTTTTTATGCCAACTACTCATATTATGTACAAAACATACTCCGTGATTAATATTTCATTTACTTGGGGGCTCCTGAGAGATTTATTTAGAAACAATATGATCAGCCCTTATTAAGGATGTGTTGGTAGGTTAACAAAGAGTGGACTCTTGCTGTTATGTATCCCCCCGTATTCCAAAGAACCTGACCCATTTTAGTACCCACGTATATTTTCATTAATCCTTCAGGATCCTCATTCTTCTGCCACTTGACAATTTACTTTAAATATGATTTTCCCATATTTTCCACTCCAAATAAAGTGTTTAAAAATAAATTTATTGTCAAGGGAAAAAAATTCTGTAGTCCTATTCCAAACCCCCAACTTCAGAAACATCTAAAAATACGTTCAAACAGAATGATCCAACTTTCAGAATAAAAAATGAGTTCACTAGATCAAACAACTTCACTCTGTTTTATAATAATAGTAAAAATGACGTGTTAAAAAGCCATCACTTTACAGTGTAAATAACACCTTTCATACATCTGTTCATATTTTGTCATCTCCCATACACGCTTACCTGTAAATAGGGTCCATAAAGAAAGGAGTGGGTCTTGCATGCTGCAAGGAACCATCTGAAGCAGGTCTTGATTCGACATTGCTTCCTTTTTTTTCCCCAAACACGTGGTTTTTTCGAGGCTCAGTCAACTTTGTCCCACTGGCTCTACTCCTACTGCCCATACTTAGATCCAGGGGCTGGTCTTGGCTTGTGGCAGGCGTCACTGGAGGCTTGGAGGGGACTGGAGTCAAGGGCTTCTCATCTTTTCGTTTAGTGGTGAGATCAAAGGGGGACTCAGAGCTGCCCTTCTGCAGTTTCTTTACTTCACCTGGTGATTGGGGTTCCATTTTCAAAGGTAACGATCTCAAGTCTCTATCAGGAAATGGGTACATTGATTGAGAGAATGCTGGAAAAAACGGGAGGGGAAACATGGAAGGGTAAGGTAAAGCTCCAACTTTTTTGTCTTGCAGCCCCACCAGTCCTGTTGAACCAAAGTATTTTTCAGCAATAGAAGCAATAGCCTTTATAGAATCATTCACAGCTCCTGACACCGCAGTCTGCTCCTCTAAAGATGGTGAGAAAATGGAATGATTGCTGTATTCTTTCTTATTATTTATTGAAGCCAGATTCTGAAGAGGGCTTACTTTGTCTTTGAACATTTTACCATTTTCTTTAAATTTCTCTTTATCACTTTCAATGTCACTTTCCAGATCAGAGCCCGAGGTTGTTTCCAGGTCACTGCCACTTGGTGTACTGACATCATCAAGGTCACTACTCTCTGACTGGTCACTGATTTTCTCAAGGGGCCTCTCTTCAGAGGACCTCTCGGGCTGGAGCTCCACTGGCTTATTGTCCCCTACAGATGGGTGTTTAGATAGTGCCTTCAAAATATCCTGTGTAGCTGGCAGTATCTGAGGATGTGTCATGAGGGGACTTTGACTTTTGTTTGTCTGTTCAGTACTTGATAGTCCTTTAACAGGAGAACTAGCAGGTATCAAAGGAGGCCTGTGGTACAAGCCGGAAGGAAACAGACCAGGGAAGCTAAAAGAAAATCCAGGAGCTGTTGGAAAGGTAAGACCAGCAGGATGCCTATTGGCGCCAAAATAGTCAGCAAGGCCCGGGTTGGCATGACTCATATTAACCATGGACGTTTTATCCATAGCTGGGGTTCCAGGAAGTGAAATGCCTTGGCCAAAAAATCCACCTGCCGCAAAATGGTTCTTGCCCTCACAAAACCTCCTGTGTTTATTTAAGGAAGACGTAGTGCTGAACATTTGTCCACAGTCTTTGCACTTGATTTGGGTTCTGCAATCAGCATGCATGCGCTTATGACGGCAAAGGTTTGAAAACTGAGTATAGGATTTATGGCAGACCTCACCTGTGTGCAAACAACAAAAAAGAATCTCAGGCTTTATGTCAATTGCTTCTGAATTTAGCAAATATCACAATTGGTTTACTCAAAATTTCAATTAGGAAGCTAGTAAAAGACATTGGAGGCACCAATCTGGGTGCTCCAAACACAGAAAACCCCATTTCACTAGATTCCAAAGCAAGGCAACCAACCTGACAAATGTCTTGAGGCAGCACAAATATTTCATATATATAGGTATATATATTTTGTCACCCCCATTGTGCAATATTTTGCATAATATTTGAGTATTTAAATATTTATGGAAAGTTAAATTCCATCATGCATTGATTCTCCACACAATTATTATACTAATATAATGTTGAAAATTAAAGTCTTAAAATGTATTACGTCTGAAACATAACAAGAACCCCTTTCAAATTTTAGAGTACTTAAAAATTCTATTTTGTAGGCACCAAAACAAAATAAAACATCCTCAACCAGAAACTTCACCTTTATTGCCTCTCCCCTTGGGGAAAAAGCCTGTGACTGCCCTGCTATTATTTAATTGGTATTATATCATATGCTCTCATCATTCACACATCAAAGCCACACAACAATGCACATTGTGTATTCTGAGACTTTTTTTTAACAATCATTTTCATGATTTGAGAAAGACTGACATAATTTACAATGGCTCTATTTTAAGCCTGCAAAGGAAACTAAATTGAATGTAGCCCATCCTGCATTGCTGGTTCCCATGAACTATGATCACGTCCTCTGACTTCCCCTCACACCAGTGGTTGCGCTAACCTTCCTGCATTTATGAAACCCCCGTCCTTGGGAAACATGTCCACTTGTTGTCATATCTACACTGGTTATCTCAGGTTTGACTCCAGTGTGTGATAGCCAGCTATGGTCAGTCGGGGAGAGTACTGTGAAAGCTCTAATCCAGAAAGAAGGGCACAGCATTGGGTGCAGCTGTGAAATATGTTTCTTCACCAAGAATTTGCCAGTAAAGTAGAATCTCCCTCCTCACACATGTGCCACTATACTATAGCCAAGTATATTTTAAGACCAAACTTTGCAACCCTTAATAACTCCTTTACCAGGTAAAATTCCTCACTCACTTCATGGTCCAGCAGGATTACAGTATCAGTACCCCGAGCATCATATTTTTTTATTTCACTTTATGGGATTGAGCCACGTTATGTGTGAGCTTACTTTAACACTTCCGTGCATGTTCAATCCATGCAGAAACAAGATGTACCTTGTTGGTAATTGTTGAAACAAATTTATTTTAAGAAATTAAATTGAAGACAAAATGCAACACTTATTGCTTTCATACAATGGCTGCCTTTAAGTGCAGAATGGTTGTGCTTCTAAGTCAAAGCAATAATAATTAAAACAAAAAAAACAAAAAAACCCATGCCAAGGAGATTTTATAAACTTTCAGTCAAGCAAAACTCACCCAGAACTTGGATTATCCCACATACATCCAAACAAGAAGTACTAAAGTGAGGGTATATCTCTTTCTTTTACTACTAAATGTTAAACTGTATTGTTGCATATATCAACACGTTTGGTAATATTAAAGGTGCCTTCAATTGTGGGATGAATCACATTATAGAGGCTATAACATGCATTTTAATGGGATTAGAAGATGTGGGTGACATCTTTTCAAATTATTTTACCAGAATATATTGACCAGAGTCGGCTTTAAAAGTATACATGATTTAACCACACACCATAAATAGACATCTAACTTAAATTGTTTGATACACTAATTAAAATCATATCATGGAGAAGGTAGAAACATCAGACACTCACTAGATATATTAGAATAATTCAGCTACAAGCAATAACGACATTTTATTATTGGAATTATAAAAAAGTACGAAAGCAACACCTCTTAAAAGGCATTGGAAAAATGTCTTGATGAGTATTCAACCAAGACATAAGTTTTTCAAAGGCTTGTCATTTATTGGCAAGGAAATGTTGCTCTCTACACTTCTTTCTTACAATCAGATGGCTTTAAAAAAATCAAGAGCTTCTCTCTATTGGAGTAACAGAAGTTCAGCTGACTTTTCTGGTGGCACCCTTTGTTACATGGCTGAGTGGTGTCTGTGTCTGGGCTCAAGAACATTGAATCTGGGATGTTTTCTTAGGCAGAGGCTTTGTTTTCAGCACTTGAAGGACGGGCCTGGCATACTACAAACTACCAGGCCTCCAGGTAAACTGGTTCAATTGATGTTGAAGTCTGTACTCTACTGTAATTTTCTCAGTAATAAGGAATTAGCCAGCAGTTAACATTGCATTTTTCTACTTATTAAACAAATTAAGAGGCATTTTGAATATATTCAGCCTATTAGAGCATGTGGTTTCTATTTGGGAAAGCTGGAGGTTTCTGTAAAGGCAGTGAGTAATTACCTTAGCACTGGTAACTTTGGGCTCAAGCGTGGCAGCACACTGTAATAAGAGACAGTTGCCATAAACACACCAGTGGGGGTAAATCGTGGTGTGTGGCCTTCTGGTGAGAAACAGATATCAGCCCTAGGTGAACCTCCTCCACTCAAGTCTCCGCACCATTTCCTGATCTTTAAACTCTTTTGTTCTGAAATTACATGGCTATTATTCATAATTACTCCATGGTTCTCTGTAAGATTTTAAATTTTAAAAAATGCCATCTGCTATTTAAATTTACCAATAATTACCGAAAATCATTCAAGGGAAATACTTTATGCAATCTGATTGGAAAGGGACACCCTGTGACACTTTAAAGTGAAACACTTGTCTTCAACACAATTAAAATTCCAGATCCCAGAATCTTCGAGAGTAGAAGTCTATATTTTCTGACTTTTATTTTAAATAATAGAGAAAGCATTAAATGAGTGATCAGAATTCTTTGTGGTTTATTCTAGTTTTTTTCACATCAAAACATAATAAAACTTACCAAAATTTATTTCTGAGGAATCAGAAATAAATGAACTATTTAATATCGTATGCCTGTAGTACTTCCAAGTACATTTTCAGGGCATTAAGACTTAAGAGTCAGGAATGCCTTTTTGAGACAAGAAGTCTAAAATTTCTATTGAATGCTTTATTTCCCGTGACCTTCAACAGAGCTTCCCCAAGGGAGACGAGAGCACCCTTTTGTTTATCTGCTAGTCCTCTTCACCCGGGGAACAGAAGAACATATGAGCAAAACAGGACTCTAGTGTAAGCTGGAAAAGGAAAGAAAAGCTCTTTTGGTGCTTGGACACACAAAAGAAGGCTGTGTCAAGGCAAAGCAGAGTTAGTCTCTGGCATCTCCATGTTGGCACTGAAAATTAGTTTTTCCCATCAGGTCCTGTAGTAGTGTCTCATATACCTTTTACAAACCAAAGTCAGAGGTCTTGCCAAGTGCTGAGTATGCTTCTACCAATTCTATGTGTATCTGGGTCCAAAATCAGTCTTGAATTTTGTAGCACAACTCAATAAGTCATTGTATTTATATGTTCAGCCAAGCCATGGAATCAAAGCAGCCCAGAATTTTTGCCCAGGTAGACTAAGAACAACTGATTTTACTTAAAAAATGTTTGAGCACAATACAGAGAATAGGAGTGGGTGGACAGAAGAAAAAGCAAATGAGAGCTGAGTTTTATTGTATCTGAAGGATGTTACTACAGTGCTCTGTACAGGGATGTTCTAAGTAGGTGGTCAGATCAGATGTCCCCTAAAAGCACATTGCCTATAAACTTGCTTTGGTGCAGTGGGTAGGAGAAACAGCATGTCCAGCATCTAAGTGAAAATGTTCTGCTTTTCTTCAAGTAACAGAGAACTACAGGTCCGACAGCCTGTGATCGGCAACAATGGGTAGATTAAAAAGCATTTCATCCCCCTTGCTCTCTCCACACACATATACTCACATACATGCACACAGAGCCATAAGCCCACTTCCCAGGTGGGGTTCTTCCAGCTCTTTCTGTTCCAGAACAAGTTTTTAATCACTTCATCTTATTTAGTGATGTCTGCTATTTGCTGCTTTACCAAGCCATGAACATTTACGATATGAGACAAATCTGATTGTCCTGATTAAATCCTACAACCTGAGAGATTTCCCTTTGATTATCTAATGACTTTTCTTTCCTCTACCTGTTATTGACTTCTTCTAAAAGAAAACACCCCAGGAATCAAGGACAAAATACCATGGATCTGATTATAAAAGATTTACTTGTAATCATAAATAGCCCTACTGTATTGGACCATAAATAGCTAACACAGTGACCCTCTAAAGGCCATGTGCAGTCACTCTCCTGGTCACAGTGCCTTTTGGAGGAGAGACAGATGTGGGAAGGAGGGCTGGAGTGTTGAAAACTTACAGATAAAGGGCTTCACACTGCTGTGGATGTGCTTGTGTTGTTTGAGGCCCGACGAAGTGGCAAACGTTTTGCCACACTCCGGGCATGCATGGGCCCGGGCACCGACATGCTGAGAGCGAATGTGCCGCTGAAGGTTGCTAGGGTCCGTGAAAACCTGCTAGGAAATGAGTACTGATTAATCAAGAAACTTAACTCAAGGGCACAATAAAGAAGACCTGGGATGACTCAAGAAGAAACTTTCCTTATTTGTTTTGTTTTTCTTTACCCCAAAGACCAAAAGTGTACTCTCCTCCAATTTCCAAAATGTACTCTCCTCTAGGGTAGGAACTGTAAATTATTCTGCTCTATATCCTTAGCATGGTGTATCCACTGGTATCAGTTGAGCAAATAATGAATGGCGCCATTAGGCCTTATTCAAGACCCTTTTTGATACCACTTAGAGTGACTTGAGTTAAGTAATAAAATGCTGGTTATGCCATTATTAAAACTTGTGTGCTTTTTTCACCCTTTAAGTAAAGACACATTGTGTACAAAAATTTGGAGGATTTTGACTAACATACCTTAAATCTATTTAAAGAGCTTCCCTAAGGTGTTAAATTCTAACACTCTTTCAGTGACTTACCAGCAAGCTAAAACCATTCCTTTAGACATTGTACTAAAAACAAAAATAAAAAAGCCACTCAACACATCTGAGAGCAAAACATCCCTAAAGAAATTTCAAATGTCTTTAATTTTTTATGAGGAAAAAACATACGAAATTTTAATGTGCACAGAACAAGGTAATCACAGGAGAATGATTACCCAGTAACCTGGTGGGGTACAGAAATTTCCATTGGCATAAAAAAAAAAGCTATTAAAATGCTAGGAAATGTGTTTTGGAAATAGAAAGCAACTTTAATGACACCAGGACATCTTTGAGTTAATTAAGAAACATGAAATTAAAAGAAGTGAATTACTTTTACCATAGTTCACAGTTATGGTCTAAGTTGAGTACTTCCATATCATCCTTATGTTGTTCAGCACTGACAGAGGCTCTACACATTTTAATTAGAACCAAGTCATAATTTACGGTGAGCCCTTGGTTGGAAAAATCTGCAAATGTAAGAGTCACCCATTCTTTCTGAATAGGCATTCAGAAATTTTATGTGACTTCCTCACAAATTGCTATTAAAAGCAATCAGTAACATGAATTGGATAAAATTTTCATTCTCCACAAGGCCATAAAACAACTCCACGCTGGCAAATCAGTAGCGGAACCAGGAATTTACCAAGGATGTCTGACACCTAGTTCTGGAACTCACCATTAAGCCTCACTTCCTCCCTTACAAAAATAAAAGGATACCCACTAAGTGTTTTTATACACTCTACTAATGCCTTTTCGCATACAACACTCAGTGTACTTTTCTCAAGATATTTATAGTTTCCCCTCTGAAGGCTTGTTTTTATATATCGTAGCAAGTGATGGATTAAGAGAGAGCAGGATGACAGAGAGAGGCCAAGTAGCCTACAAATTCACTGTACCTTGGCACAGTTTTCACATTCATAGTGCTTTCCACTGTCATGTGACATCTGGTGGCGAATTAAATTGGACTTCCAGTTAAATGCCTTGGGACACTGATCACACTTGTATTCCCTCTCTTCAGTATGTGACAGCATGTGTTTCTCCAGGCTGTTAAGAGAACAACAGATTTTAAAAGACAAAGGATGCATTCATAAACAGAACATCATTTTATTGCTAATTCAACTGACAATTAAAGAAATAAGAAGGAAAAGGAGTTGAACTGAGAAGGAGGAAAGAGCAGAAACAGGCTTGTGACAGACGAAAGTGCATTTTATGTTTCCTGGACTGTGTCTCCTGGACTGTGTCACCAATATGAAGATGTGCTCTTGTTGTTAGAAAATAAATCTGATACAGCTGGCAGGGATTATCTGCCGATTTAAGAGCATGATAAACAACAAGCTATTTGTCCAGTTTTGGATTCACTACACAATTCTAACAGCAACACGTATTGCTAATACTCACTTAATTGAAACATAAACACTCAAACAGAAAATGCTTAATAATACATAGGCAAGTATTCTGTCTAATGTATATAATCTCTAGTGAACCTAGGATGGACGGATGGATGGATGGATGGATGGATGGATGGATGGATGGATGGATGGATGGATTGATGCATGGATGTGTGTGTGTGTGTGTGTATGTGTATACACACACATATATATCTATGTATACACACATAATATACAAAACCTAAGAACTGGGGGAAAAAAGGTGTGTAATATTTTAAGTGGGTGCAGTATTTAAGCCCCCTAAAAGAAAAACATGATTAGAAGTTTCTCACAAGCATAGTTTCTCTGTTTTAAAGTTTAAAATGTTTTATCTTCTCAAATGTTTGCCTCCATTTTCTAAAATTTGTATATCTCGCTCTGTTCCCCAGGCTGGAGTGCAGTAGCACGATCTCTGCTCACTGCAAGCTCCGCCTCCCGGGATCACGCCATTCTCCTGCCTCAGCCTCCTGAGTAGCTGGGACTACAGGCGCCCGCCACCGCGCCCGGCTAATTTTTTTTTTTTTTTTTTTTTTTTGTATTTTTAGTAGAGACGAGGTTTCACCGTGGTCTCGATCTCCTGACCTTGTGATTCACCCGCCTCGGCCTCCCAAAGTGCTGGGATTACAGGCGTGAGCCACCGCGCCTGGCAAGAAATTATTTTTAATGTGGTATTGAACTTATGTTTTTAAGGAGTCCTTACTTTCTATAGATACATACTAAACTATTTTTGAATAAGACGATACAATGTCCAGGATTTGTTTCAAATAATTTAAAGCAGGTATAGTGACAAGATTGACTTCATGTGATAATTATTAAAGCTTAACATATGGGATTTAAAAAATACTATCCCCTCTCTAGTTTTGTGTATATTTTAAGTGCTCCGCAATAAAAAAGTTATTTAGAAAAGAAAAAGTACCAACCAGGAAAGCATTCTTTTATTTTCTTTTATTTCTTTGTGGGATGAATACTATAACTATCAGTACCAATTAAGACCTTTGCGCACCTAGAATAACTTATCCAGTGGTCATACAGACTGTGTGAGCGGGAGTATATGTAAGAAAATGGTGCCCATTCTCATATCTTGGTAAATTAGAAATGCATTTCCTATACGTTTTCTCTTTCTCAGCTTCCTCCCCACAACTCTATTCATACTGGCACAAGAACTCATTTTTCCTGCCCCGTGAATCAATTGAGTTGGAAATGCTATTCCGAGCACAGGTGGTGGTATCTCTGTGAACAACAGGTACTAGGAGAGTACAGGTATGTGGAGTCATAAGAAAGCCCCTACCTTTATCTACAATATGTAATCCTCTGTTTGTTACAGAGTGGAATGTTAATAAAAGAGTTAAGACAGAGATACCAACAACTGTCGTTAACATTGAAATGAGTCAGGGACATCCTCCAAAATCACTGCACAGATTGCAGTTCTCACTGTCCGTCCCCAGCAACCCATAAAGGCAAGCCATTGTATGATATATATGCCACTACACTATATATCAAATCATAAACCCTGAAATCTAGTGGCAAAAGATTGGCCTATATGTTGAGTTTTATTCCTCCCCCTAATTCCAAGGATATGGCTTAATTTTAAGAGTATATTGTAAGTATATGGCATGTAGGGGTAAAAAGATAACAAAGCAAAAGGAATTTTCCCTTCTTTGCTTCTCCTAATCGAGCAGAAACTCCATGTTGTCCCATAGTATTATTAGCTTCCAGCTAATCAGTAATAAAAAGCACAAAAAAAGCAAGTCACTTTCACAAAAGTAAATGTGCATTCCTTTCATAAACATAGAAGCAATCCAGTCAGTGAGACTTCTCTGCTTTTCATGGAATTTTATCTCAATCTATAGAGCCTTGATGAGCCTTTTGAGTTCTTTTCAGCTCTTTTCATCTTTTGCACATCATCCTTTGTTTCTTTCTTGCTCCTATTTTTTTGTTTGCATTCTTTTCTCAAGATTTTACATACAGGATAGACAGCAGAAGAATAGATCATGACCAGAAAGTAATTTTCATCATTTAAAGTATAAAGTGACAACGCAGCATTCAATAAAGTAAAAAATATTCAGAAAATAAAGGTTCTGAATGTGGCTAGATTATATAATTTATAACCAAAAATACCAGTTGGACGATTAGTATCCAATTGCATAGTGACGTGCTTTATCCATATGGCTGGGCTGCCAAAATATAAATGTTGAGAATTCACGCAATGCCAGATCATTAGATTTCCTTATTGTTTTCTACTAAATGTTTGACTGAATTAACTAAACTAACAGTTGGTTTCAGCATTAGATAGAGTTGACTCAGGCTTAATCTTACAGCAAGGCAGATTAAGAGGCTTTCTCCACCCAAGAAGTATTGCCGTATACTCTTAGTAGGAAGTAAGAAATACATTTTAGTGTTTAGTTTGTCAATTTTTGCTTTATAATGCCATTCATTATTTTTTACAATACAGCTGAAGGAAATCAACTTTATTTCTGACACCAGAGATATTACTTTACAGAATAAATATTTTCCTACTCATTTGTGTTTATCAGCTCCATTTTTTTTTAATTTGGGCACAATTATATTAAGGGGACATGCTTTTTTTTTTATTACAAATCCACACTTTGCTAAACATATATAATTGATTTATTCTCTATGAAGATTTATATGAAGTGGCAGAAGTGAGTTTAAAAGGTTCTGGGAAAGCCCTCTTATTCCATAAAATGTTTACTCTCTAATAACTAAATTAGTCCTAAATTTTCAAAGCTAGATATTTATTCTTTCTATTCAATCTTCTCAACAGAAAGGATTATGCTTAATGCCTTTTAGTCATTTATGCCTTAAAGTGAACAACTACTAGATGAAATCCTTTCCTAAAAGAGGTATAACCAAGAGAAGAGGATGTAGGGCAACACGTGAGGTGAAAATGAGAGGAATAAAAGGATTCAGGAAAGAAGGAAAGGAATCAAAAGGGTAAACTGTCAAAGACAAAGTCTGAGTAATTCCCATTCTTGAGTAAGGCCATTTGATATACTACCATTCCCATTTAAATATAATGTGATGTGCATTTAAAATTCTGATTACAGGTTTCAAGGACAATTTCCAGATTTAAAAGCAAAGTAAATGAATACAATTATTAAAATTATTTGTGGACCAAGGCAAAAATCATTAGGTAGAAACAAACAAAAAGATCCATTAACTGTTCTAAACTGTTCTGATCTTAAAGACCATTCTGTAGTACAATTAGTATATACTTTTCAAAAAGTAGGTTCTAGTGTTGTTATCAGCAATTTTAAAAAGTTATAGAATAAAATTCAAAAGGCTATAACAAGTTAATATGTCACTGAAATATGATTTTCATTGTGTTAAAAATAAGTGTTAAAGAATTACCTCATTTACATAATTGTGTTTCTCTTTTACCTTTTAGGAAATTCAACACTTTGGGAAATCAAACAAGTTTCTCTTATTCTTTTATATATATGCAATTTAGATAAATTGTTGAAATTAAATCTATGAATTACTGCTCTATCGAAAGATCATTTACCTGTCATTAAGTGAATGCCAGATCTAGTCCTTTCAAAAACTGTCTGAATGTTTCTAGGGGCAGCTTTATTGTTTCTTGACATATGATTACTTTAATTTGTTCCAGCACTCTTTATACTTACTCTAAATCGTAATTTACTATAAAGTTAAGCCTTCAGTTTTTAATAACACTATTTAATAATAATATAACATTATTTTTCATGTGACATCAAAATAACTAATTCCGATTTCACTGTAAATATTTGACAGATGAGAATATCCAGGCAAATATGATTTCTGAACATGTCACGAGTGCATTTGTCCAGCTCTTTGGAGTTCCAAATTTTCCATCTGCACAAAGCCTCAAAATTCAGCATAACATTGCAGAATAAATACACAAGTTTTGAGGTACAACATGCCATTTCTAACCTTTGCAAATCAGGAAAAACTTGGTCACATTCCTTACACTCCTGGATCGTGTGTATCTCTTGGAGATCATTCTCACTTTCGAGTTTTTGCTGAAAGTCCTCTTCAACCATTGAAAATGCTGAGTGAGGAGTACTGCACGGAAACTTTTGGTGATCTGCTAGGTCAGCCTTAGATTCAAAGAGCTGGTCACAGTCTTCACAGCGATATTGCCGTTCTTCTGTGAAAACAATTCAGGTGTTACTAGAATTGGGTGGTCAGGAGTTGCCATCACAAACGAGCCAATCTTACCAAATTTTATGAGATGTAAGAGGTATTATTTGATTGTCATTTCTATCATGTCAATTTTAATGTGGATTAGAAATATCATATGTAAAGAACCCAGAAGAGAGACTGGAACAATAACATAAGCAATGGCTGTGACTAGAGTATATCCTCCTGATCAGTAAAACTTTATGACTAAACCTTTTCAGGTTCAGAGAATACTAAAAATAATAAATACGACTTACTGAGCGTCATATATTTTCTCAACCCTGTATGTGGATTACTGACATTCCTTAAAACCTGATAATGAGGAATTATAGGTCAGATTTTTATCCTAGTTTTCAGATGAGGATTTCAGGTTCATAGAAGTTAAATGTAAACAGTCAGGGAGTATAGAGCTATGTGGTTGTGTAAGGTTTTGAAACCATTTCTATTTCATACACTTCTTATTATGCCAGTGCCAGGTTATCTGGAAAGAACATGGGACACAGAGTCTGTATCTGACCCATGCTTAAGCCTGGTTAATGTCAGCAAACTTGGAAATGGTTTAACATTCATCATCACTAAAAATGGGACACAGGATGTTTTTAGTACCCTTCTAGGCTAATTTATGTTACCCCAGGGTCAGTGCAAATTGGCATAGCTTTGTTAAATAGCAAACATATCATTAATTTCCACTTTAAATTAATAAGATAAATAAATGGTAGTAGTGGGGTGTAGAGACAACAAGGTTATAAAATGTCAGGTAGTGATGGTATTGTTTCTATTTTTGTCTTTTGAATAGCTTTCAGCCCACTCATAAAGCCACACTCTGCACAGATCACACAGGTACAATCACAGAAGTCTTGAAAACAGCTCACACTGATAAAAAATACCCACGACAAACAATATGACACATAATCCCTCTTTTATAGACCTATGGCCAAGGAAGATGTTACTTTTCAATTGTTCATTGAACGTTTTTGGGGGAATACTTTAGTCACCTACCAAATGTTAGGCATTTTTCTAGGGAATGAATATATAAGAAATTTAAGGGGATATACATATGAACAAAGAGACTGTGATATATTTTATGGCAGATGAAAGCATAGGGCTTAAAGGAGCCTAGAGAAATAGGACTAATCCATCAAATCTGGGGAAAGGAGGTTCTGAAAAGGTTCTGTAATGAGTAAGAATCAGCCAGGTGAAGTGGAAGGAGGGGGCACATTTCAGGTAATGGGAACAGCATGAACAGACCAGTGATGGAGGCAAAAAAGATGGCACATCCACAGAAAGGTAGGGCTGTAGTGAGGTATGGTAGGTTCACGGAGCACACAAAAGGGAGGAGTGCAAAATGAAGTTGGAGGGGGTGCAGCTCACCAGGGGCTTTGTAAATCTATGCTAAGAAGGAAAACAGCCACTGAAAGTCGGAAAGCAGGGATATATTCAGACTTGGTTTTTAGAAGAATTTTCCCCAGTTGCAGCAAGAGAAGTCAAGCAGAGAGACCAATTGAGACACTGCTGCCGAAATCCACATAAGATGCTGGTTTAGTTTAAACTAAACCAGTAACAGTGGTAACAGAGAGGTAAAGAAATTACCATGTGGATTCAACAGTTTCTCTTTGGATTTAGAGGGTCGAGAGAGAGAGGTGTTTTAAGATTCAACAGTTTGTCTTTGGATTTAGAGGGTCCAGAGAGGGAGGTGTTCTAAAAAAACTCAACTTGGCTCTAAAGACAGGATTCTCAATGACATTAGCTAGTTAATAGAAACATTTCCTAGAGTTTGTAATACTATTCATATGTTTAAGATCTATATTTAGGACCTCAGCCAAGAGTCTGAACACAAACAGAATCTCCAGGCTACATAATGCATGGAAAAAGCCTAGGTATCAGAGACAGCAACGATCTTGGGTTGAATCCTGACTCCACCACTTACTAGCCATGCATTCTTGGACAATTCACTTAGCCTAATTAGCTCAGTTTCCCTATATGTAAAATGGATATAATTTCTTTCCCACAGGTTCTATGCATAAAAGAGTAAATGAGACAATATAGAGAGAATATATAATATCTATCATACAGTAGGTGTGCAATGCATGTGTTTTATTTTCTTTCCTAGGAAGAGTTGAATCCTAGAAGTATAAAATACAAATCATCATTTAAATATTATAAGAAATATATGAAACATATGTAGTGTATGTATGGATATAAACATGATACATTGAAAACAAGAAGCAACTGATGGGTTCAAGAGTGTTGTAAAGGAAAATAATTTATGAATGGCAGCCCTAAAAGAATAGTCGCTTCTATTTAGAACTTTTGGAGTATTAACCTAATCATTAATATTTAAAAAAACAACTGTTTGAAAACCTTTTTTAGGTCTAACATTTACAGATGAAATATTCATTGCACCAGAGAAAGCCCAGATTGCAGTTCTTTATCATCTAAGAACTCCTTGCTGCCAAAAAGCCCTTTCCCATTGGGCCAGCCACCCCCTTCAGGCTCAAACTCTACCAGGCTAATTGGGAACTCTAGGTTTCTAAAGCTATTTGCATGTCAGAGTTGCTAAGAGGAAAATGAGCACCAAAAGCGTGCCCCCCTCCCCCCCGCCCCACTACCCCCGCCAGCCCTCCCCGTCACCCTGCAAATACCACTACTCTTGTATAACCTACAAAGAGGCAGAATGCAGTCCAAAGGAAAAAAATGTTCAAGTAAAGAGAACCCGCCAAGAGTGGCAGCTTCCTGGAGATATAAAAGCAAAAGCTTAGATTTTCCCATCTGGGATGCTAAAGGGATGGAGGGTGGTGATCCCTGATTCTATGGGACCTTCCAACTACAAAATATTCTAAAGATGCCACTAGATTATGTTGAACCAAATCACATTATACTAGGAGACAGAAAGAGGAAGAAGAAAAATATATGTTAAATTTCCATCTCAATGATACAAATCAATATAAGCAAAATTTTATCTTTATCTGACCTAAACATGCATCACTACTGATGATCATTATTTTTTATTATCTTTTTATTTAGAATATGCCTCTGGCAAATAAAAATTCCTCTGCCTCGGTGGCGGGCACCTGTAGTCCCAGCTACTCGGGATGCTGATGCAGGAGAATGGCGTAAACCTGGGAGGAGGAGCTTGCAGTGAGCTGAGATCCGGCCACTGCACTCCAGCCTGGGCAACAGAGCGAGACTCTGTCTCAAAAAAAAAAAAAAAATTCCTCTGCCTCTAAAATTTCTTCATCTGTACATTTTCCCCAAGGCCTCTTCCCTGACACCCCTCCCATATGGTCATATTGGCTAAGATTTTCCTGCAGTAGAAACTTTTCCCAGTAATAGAACATTAGATGACAGAAACATTCCCTTGATTTAGGAAAGCTCAAAATCAAGCCTCTGAAAGGCCCCCTACACAGTGAAAGGATCCTCACCATAGACTAATGCATTGACAAAAGGCATAGCTAGGTGAGGTTCTGCGCAAATACTCAAAATTCCTTTGACCTCCACTTTAAGGAAGACCTCTGCTTACTTCAGCTTCACTGTAATAGTGACCAGATGTCAAACCAAGAAAATAGCTGCTTCAAGAGAAGGAACTTGTTAAAACTGACATTGAAAAGCCAGGGAAAGTAACAAACACCAAGAACAATGGACGCTTTCGATGCTACTTTATAGTTGCAATGATAAGGTGATAAGGAGAGTGGCCTGAGTGGTACCAACCGTGGATATCCGGCGCCATAGTTTCATGGGGATAGTCTTCGCTCTTCATGAACAGCAGAAGCTCCTCTCCCGGCGCAATGTCTGCAACTACTCTGTAGAATATCTTTAAAGAGAAAATAAAGGGGGATGGAATCAGGAAAGAGAGAGATGTATATATATTAACAAAGGTCAAGATATACACTAAGATACCTGTACATTTTGCATCAGCTTAATGAACATCTTTTTCTTTTTATATTTTATCAAAAGAAGTGTGATTTCCTGTTTTATATACTGAAAACGAGCCCTCTGGTGACAAATGGACAGCTGTGACTCTCAAGCCAGTTCACAAATCTTTTCCAAATCCTACTTCACAAATAAAATTTTCTTAATGCAAGGCTAGCTGCGTCACATATATCCTGTGTAATATTTAACGAAGAACTTTCCCTTCTCTGAATCCTCAAAACACCCTAGGAAACCACACATACTCACAGAGTTTAATTCTGCCTGGAATTCTCCAGCAGTAGCCTAGCTTACCTTGCCCCTTCCCCACTTAAGCAAGTTTGCAAAAGTAGCACCTTCTCAACGGTGTGTTTGGAAGGTAATAGTTTGAAAGGGCATGACATAAAGGATCATGACAACAAAGGAGAGTATTTTGTTTTCTCAAAACTTAATCCCCTCTCTCACCAATCAGAAGGGTGCTCCCATACCCAGGTCCTGCCCTCAGGCCCAGCTCCTGATTCTCTCTCTTTGAAAGTAGGCATTACATGTTTTATTGATGCATTTATTGGGGTGGTGGAGGGGTGCTTATTTCCCTTGCTTTCTAGCAAAGTGCTGAGGAGAGGAAGCATTTAATAAATCTGTTAATGACTGATTGAAAAGCAATGGAGCAAGTATGGAAAGAACCCTGACCTGAAATTTCCAAGAGCCACCTGCTTTTCCCCTGGGCAGCTTGGTGACTTAGGCAAGTCATTGTCCAACTTACCTGTCCAGGCACCAGGTTTTTTTTTTTTTTTTCCATTTAAAAAGGCTTTTAAGCATGAAAATCTTTTAGATGTTTATTCATTCTACCAAAAAATGTCATTAGTTTTTCATTTCATTCTAAGGTTATTTATTAAACAATCCCATAATCAGATAGAGGTTTTAGAAGAAAGAATGAAGTTCTACGATTAACTGGTGAAAATGAGACCAATTATATTATACCACAGTATCTTTGCAAAACCCTACAGTACTCTGAGAAGGAAATTATTCCTTTGCCTCATATATTCTTCTCTCTCTTTAACATTGCCAATGAGTCTTTTCTCCAATCTTCCTACTGAGCATGTCCACAAACACAATCAATCTTTTTTTATTTTTTTATTTTTTTTGGAGACAGGGTCTCATTCTGTCGCCCATGCTGGGGTACAGTGGCACAATCACAGCTCATGGCAGCCTCAACCTCCCTGGGCTCTGGTGATCCTACTACCTCAGCCGCCTGAGTAGCTAGGACTACAGTGTGCACCACCACGCCCAGCTAATTTTTGTATTTTTTGGTAGAGATGGGATTTCACCATGTTACTCTGGCTGGTCTTGAACTCCTGGGCTCAAGCAATCTGCCCATCTAGGCCTCCCAAAGTCCTAGGACTACAAGTGAGCCACTGCGCCCAGCTCAGAATCAATCTTATTAAGCCAAAAAAGTCCAGATTCTAAATATCTGAGCAACACACATACACACACACACACACACACACACACACAAAACCAAAACAACATCACAACAACCACCATCATATTCTAATAATATATTCTTAGGAGATAGTACTGTTAACTATGGTTTTTTGCAACATCACTTGATTTTTCAAACTAAGAAGAGCTGCATAAGTTGATGTCTTATAAGATCAGCAGAAATGCTCATACTTTAATTTTATTTATCTGTTTATCTTTTGGAAAGAAGAAGACTTTGTACGTGCCTCTTTATTCCAGTAGGTGGCTCTAAAGTACAATTGTTTATTTTTCTATAACAAGACCAGAGCACAAAATTGTGCTAAATTTGAAAAATAACTTGAGTATTTTCTGCTTAGCTTCTTTCCTGTCAAAATAGAATAATTTTTTTCATTCAATAGTAGTTGAACTACTATAAACCTGAAGCTGGTTTACAGAAAACAATGCTAACATAAAATGTTGCTATAATATGTTATAATATAACCTAAGAATCTTCGTATTTGTCCACAGATAGAATCCAGACTATCTTGGGAAAATTATTCCTTGTTATGGGCTGTTTCTATAAAAAATAGTTTATTTGCAGTTTGTATCCTATTAACCCTAGTCGTTCACATTTTCTTTTCCTTGGAAGTACACTGAGAACAGTTCTTTTTAAAGATTACCAGATTTAAAATAATAATAAAATAATGTGTGACTTTGCTTTTTTCCCCTAAATCTTCCAGTTAAATACTTATAAGTACCCTGTTTCATTCTGGAGTTCTATTTCCCCTTAGAAAACAATGGACTTCTCTCAACAGTTTGAATCACCTCTTTTTTTGGCATCTCTCAAAGGTTTAACTTATTAGCTTCCTTTCCAACAACATGTTGACATTTGAATTGTGACATATTAGAACTTTTCGGTGGCTTCTCGGAAATAGTGAGGTTAAAGAGACAATAACCTGCAAGACAGTAAAACAGTGCAATTGTCTCTATTGGGGAATACTACTTAGATATGCATGTCAGGTCATTTTAAGAGAGTATTACAGTATCGTTATTTCTTTGTAGTCCACTATTAATCATGTCTCTTTTAATTCTATTTTAGATTTACTCAATCCAATGTGAACAGTCTAAGAAACAAAAGAAATTGATGGATACACTGTAACTATATATTATAAAGACAATTCTCTTTGCCAAGACATAGATCACTACTGTAATTTCCCTTTAAGTGTCCAGATTGTCATGTGAAGAATATTGAGTGAATAAAAAATAAAAGACACGGAAGAGTGTTGATGTTGGCTTTATTTACTGGAGGTAAAAGGTGACATTCCAAGCCATGAAAGGCAAAGAAAAGCAGAGTGGATTTTAACTTCAGGGTGTTCTTTTCAATTTTAAGTGAGTTTTTATGGTGCTCATGAAACTGAGGTTTGAAAAGAACTGGCAAGCGCCAGACATAATGAGGGCAGATTCTGGGCATGCTTCCCCATATAGCAATAAGAATGTCCCTCGAAGTTCCATTTGCCACACCCTTACAAATCTAGTCCTTTTCTCAAGGTGTTTCTACCACTTGATCTCCATTACCTCTCATCCTTTAGGGTTTTAGAGACACTTAAGCAATATTGTTTTCCTCTTCTAATTACAATGGCCCAAAAGTATAATTTGAATCCTTGAATCTAGGGATGTCTACATATAAATTTAATTTACTTTCTAATAATATTAATGGTATGCCAGCAGGCATTTGAGAACTGACAGGAGTAATTTAAACCAAAACAAAATGACAATTTGTAGCCCTGAAACAATATAATGGGGAAATGAAGGGATGTCATCTTAGAGGAATCAGGCCTTTCAGAAAATATACTTTTATGTTATAAAATAGATCTTTCAGCAAATAAAAATGCAACAAATAAGTGATTTATATAGATTTTCTCATATATTTGTATATAGTATGACCATGCTTATAAAAATACAGTTATAATATCTTTAAAGTCAGTGTATTCTCAAAAATCTCGACTATATTGTAGTCCAGTGAATTACATGCCATCTGTGTTATGTGCCAGAAGCAGAGACACTGCTAATATGACTCTCTCATTTTTGTGTTGGAGAAAAATGGAAGGGAGTCAATTAGTCTGTTAAGTTCCATAAAAGAGTTAATAATGGGTCTCCTCTCCTATCGGGGTTTTATGTAAAAAGTTCTCTGAATTCAAAATAAAAATATCCTGGATCTGAAATTTTGGAATGAATATACCCCCAATAAATAAAGAGAGGCTCAAAAATCTTCAACACTTAGAAAATTTTGAATTAATACAAAAAGGTTGTTCATGTATTATTTTTGCTCTCTCTCTCTCAGAATGTTCTATGAAAAGGAAAAACTCAATTCTTCCCAATATAAGGTGAAAGATAAAAAGAATGGGGCCTTATAGTTTAAGAAAATAAATTATACAGAAATTCCATTTTTAAAAAAAGTCATAATAAATATTTTAAAACTGTGTTAACTCCTCCAAAACTTTCTACTTGGTAGCTAATACCAAAATCCAGAAGCACAACATGTTATGAACATAACCTAACTCCCATGAACCTGAAACTTTTGCCAGTTGAGATGGTTTTTTCATTTTATCACATAAAAAATTAAATTTTCCCAGTATCTTGCTAGGCTCTTTTTATTTTTCTATAAAGCAATATTTATACCTTTGTAAGTACGAATATTGTATTTGGATCTCTGGATACCTCAATTTATAAGGATAAGTTTTTACAGTAAATGTTTTAGTAACAGATTTCATGTTCTTTTATTTTTAAAATTTGTTCAAATAGCACACTAGTGAAATTTCTAAATGTTTATTTAAAATTCTAAATTATTCAAGAAGTTGAAAAGTAAAACTAGAAATCCAAAATTGTTCAGTTTTACCACTGGTAAAACCCACAGCTGAAGGCATAATTATAATGTTATACATGCATATAGAAATTAAATACCCTAAACAGAATTATTACAATTAATTTATTTTAATCAAACCCTGAAAGTATTTCCAAATGCAAAGAGAGTGTCCATTCAGTTAATACTCACAAGGCTAAGTTAAGTATAAAAGACAGTGGTGATATGAAATTGATTTAGCAAATTTAGACTTCCAAATTGTACATTTTCATGTGGTGTTACTTATAAATACATATCTTATAATTTGACATAAATATGGCAAAGTATATGTTTTGGAGAAATTTTTTAATTTGCATATTAGCAATCTCATATTATATATATAATTATATATAATAAGAACGAATGCTTCATGGCACATGATTATTAGTATATATCATACAAGTTATATGTAATTACATATTATGTTTTATAAAATTTATATTATATATACTTGGAATTAGAATTAATCATATATCATTATTCATTTTATTTGGTTAAGTCCAAGAGGACAGCAGTAAAGCAAGTATAGACACTCATAAGCACTTTGCTAGGAAAGTTAATATGCCATAAAACACTCTCAGTCTAACTCTGTTTTATACTTTGAAGGACTGCGTTCAACCAAATCCTCTATCATTAGTACTTACAAATGGTAATCAGGTGGGTCTTGTTTATTATACCAGAGAACAAAAATCTAGAATCTGTCAGATTCTTTATCTGTGGATTGATTTAAAGTATTATGTTTGTATTGTTGAGACAGAAAAATTCTGCACACAAGGGGAAAAATAAGAAAGAAGGAAAACACATTTACTTTTAAAAAGATGAACAAGGCTTTATTGTTATGAATCCCCGTTTATTTTTCCTGATCAAACACTGGAAGTTTTATTTATGCTTAATAGACTGCATTTGGCATGTCTAAAAATGACAGAAGTGTGAATTATGAATGACCTTCAACCTATGCAGGAAGTTGTAATAATTGAAATAATAGAGAAATGTACTCCCAGCAAAATCTGTACTGAGAGAAAACCTTTTCTGGCTATTGGTGTCTTTTCACTTTGAAGTTAACAGTTGATTTCTTCCTCTTCCAGCTCCCAACATTTGGCCTAAATGCTTTATCTTCTATATCTTCATTCAATTTACTAGTCTGAAGACTAGGAAAAGCTGAATGGAAGTTCAGCAATTGGAGGGTCGGTAGGAGAGGAGGTAGGTAGCAGCAGTTTGCATGTTTGAACAAAGTCAACATTTCATATGGACATATCTGTCAGTATTGGTACTGCAGAGAGGTGGCATCAAGTCTACAGACACAATGTATGCAATAGGAAACATAGTCTGGACTCCTGATCTATCCATAGTCATGTGGGAAACTCCAATTCAGGAGTGATGTAAAGTTTAATAGGAGTCTCTGGAGGAAGGATCCTATTATACATTCTGAGCCTAATTAATAAGAGGTAAAGAGAAGTGTCTTCAGCAGAGATTGATGACCGAACATAAATTTGTCCAACACTATGGAAGCTTTCTCATGGCTAAGCATTGCCAAAGCAAATCACACTTAGTTTCTCCAAAGAAAAAATATCTCATATTTGTCTTCAGGGTCACAGTCTAAAGACAAGAAAATATTAATTGAAAAAGATCAAGTGCTACCTTGCTATATCCCTTCCTAAATGAAAAATATGACTCCACGAGACCAAGATACCTTTGGTGGGGGAATTTTTTCTTCTCCACATCTTTATCTCTTTGTCAGTAACATGAAGAGAAAACCAAGTATAACTTATTGAATGAAACAAAACAGAGAGAGAATTGTTAGTTCTAGTTTGCATAAATAGGGCAATTGATAAAGATACACATTATTATACACGAAGCTTACAGTGTACCCAGCCTGAAAGCTTTGCATGATGTGTCCTTAAATAACCTCTGAGGGTCTCTCTACAGACCCCCCAAAAATATCCATTAGCCACCTGTCTTTAATGTGGTCATTTCATCTGACTGAATAAAAACTGATGATCATTTGGAATGATTTCCAAACCTTTGGGAAGAGTTCCATCATTACATTATAAAGAAGCTAAAAAGATCATCTTTGGTGTTTTACTTGGCTGGAGGCTTCTCTTGTGTCCTTGACCAAAACATTCTCCTCCTTCATGGCTTGTAAAGCATTCTTATGACTTTTTTATGCCATTCCAGAAATAGCTACAGTCTATTGTGGGTGTGATGCTTTGCGATCTTCCTGAGTGAAAGGTGATACATACATGCAAACACTAATTACTTAAAATGTGCACTTAATACTTCAGGTCACCCTCTCTTTCAACTTATGCAGTTTGTGAATCTGAACAAAAATCCTAGTGTTATGTCAGTGCTGTGTCCTAGGCATTGTTACATGAAGGAAACTTCATTAGGGGCAGGGGATGAGGTGATGTTTGTTTTATGATGTAAAAATCAAATGGCAAACTATGTTTGAAAGAGTTTCATCTTCAGGTGAAGGAAGTAACTTATCAGCCAGACAACATCCCCCCAAAGTCAGCTTAGGCACTGTTCACAAAGCCAGTCTCTGGGTATTGCCAGCTGGCATTCATCTTAAAACAGCAGAGCATAACTTTGGTATAAAAGTGGAACTTGACTTAAAAGCAAAGCAAAGAAAATGCCCAAAGCCAATAATAACTTTAACATCAAAAGAAGTCGTACAAAATGTGGACAGATATCCTTGTAAAGGAAGAGCAAATTAACAAATTACCTGACAGTAGACACAAACATTTTTAAAAAGTGTAAAGAGGCTAACAAATTACATTTTTGCAGTATACATAGCTAATCTACCTTGCTGTTTTGCACAAATTGTACTAATTGAATGATGCAGGAAAGTGGATTTTTTTCATAGTAAAATCCAAACAAAATAACAATTGAGCCCATAATAAGCTCACAATAAAATGCTGTTCTAGTGTCACAGCAGTCTGATATAATCATTCACGTGGACCTAAGGAGAGCGAATGCGGGGTGCCACATCAGCTATGATCGTCCTGGAAGCAGTTAAAACTTTATAAGGTAAAGCACAAACGAGAACAATGCCTGTTCCAACTGAAAACACTGCAGAGTCTTGTTGCCGTTCATTAACCACAAGGGAGCTGGCAGAATCCTTAAGTGAATTCTGACTTTGTATTCTCTGAGGGGCACTCATTCTTCTGTATCTCATTTCTTCAAAATATACATCAGGCATTAGATAATCTCTTATCGACACATTTCTTTTTATTCAGAGTGAACAGCAGACTTCTCTTATTCTGCTTACTAAATGCCAGCTGTCAAGGGCCTACTTAAAAATGAAAGGACTTATCACCTTGTGTAAATGACAAGATTAATAATGTCTTGGGTTTCTGAGAACTTTATTCTACTCGTAGACCATGTTAGGGCAGGCCAGGAGTTTGAATAAAATTGTGTTCCTTCTTATGATACAGAATATACACACACTTACATGTACAAAACATTATCCCAAAGTACTCGCCCAGATCAGTCTATCAGTGAAAAGGCAGGTTTCATTTAAGTCAAAAAAGTCAACTTACATAAATTGTATTAATTATAAGTGGAAAGGCAGGTCTCATTTAAGTCTAAAAAGCCAACTTAGGTAAATTGTGTCTTAGTGACTCTCTGATCATTACCAATATGTTTTCACTATGAAGAAGTATTAGAGTAAAGCTGTTGTGTCCAGAGAACTACTCCATAAGTACCCAAACTTTGTGAATCTATTCAAGCATGAGAACTGGCCTTGTTTGAGGTGGATGGGGGTCTATGGGTAGGTAGCCCTGGTTCTGATCCAGGCGAAGGGTATATGTGGGATCCAAAGGAGACTTATCAAAGGATGGAGAGAGAGGTGAGAACAGGGTGAGACCGACCAAATCTAAAGCAATAAGTTACATCCACCAATCAAAATAGTTTGTAAAAGTAAGATAGCTACAAGACTTTAAAGGAAGGAATATCTAAATGACCAGTTTTCTTCTTAAAAAAAAAACAAAAACAAAAACAAAAAAAACAGTAAATCATGTAGATGTTTGGTCTACTTCACATTAAACACATGGGTGCTTCTGTAGTAAATGAAAACTCTGAATAATAAAAAAAGAAATTTTTATGCTTCCTCTGTATATTGGTCCTGTTGAGGACCTAGTCTGGAAAGAGATTTCCTCAACCAACTCTCTGCTTTTGCTCCTACCCTGCTCTGCCTTTCAGGGCCAGTTCTTGCTCCTGAAAGCAACCCAGGATAATTTCAGGTTGTTAGAATGTAAATATTTAAGCATTGTCTGTCTCCGTAAAAATTTCCAGCTAAACACTGTGCCACAGTCTTAGAACTATGTAGCATTGTAGAGAAATTTTAAGGGAAAATAATTAGAATGTCAAGGATAAAGAGACTTGGGTATATTTAATGGATCTACTATTTTATGACTTAAGTGTGACTGTGACTTAATTTACTAATGTCTTTGGTGTAGCTTCTTTCATAGAGATAAATTACTGTAGTTAATACATTTTTTCAGGGGTGAATAAAGATATCAGTCAGAAGCCACAGCTACTTAGAAATTATGGTTCAGCAGTGATGTCAATGTTTTCAGAATGTGTATCTCCAAAAACATCACTGCAATAATTTTGGAAGCATGAAATGAAAGAGACGTCTAAAATCACAAAACTTGAATCTTTCTAGGCAGCACTGACAAGAAAGAAAGCTGCCACAAAGCTCATTCTGTCTGAAAAAAAAAATTCTGAAATGAAATAACTCACATAAATCTGCTGGAAAATTTAAACTCAGGAAAATTTCCTTAAGTAAAATGCTGGTAGAAAGATATGGGGAAGTGGTAATTGGGTGGCTTTCATTTATATTTTTTTCTGATACAAAATAGATTACATCTTTTATCAACTTTACTTCAGAACCAAAACCCATGCTGTTTCTAGAACTTCTTCACCCACAAAGAAATCAAATACAGGTTATCCAGCATACAACGTTTTGCTTGTCCTACTACTATCAAACTGTATTATAATCTTAGCAACACATTTATTTTATTTAATATGGCTCCTCTACATCATTAAAAACTGATCCTAATTGATTAAACTTGATCTTTTAACATTAGAATTTTTAAAAATATGTATCTTTGAACAAGTACAATTTATACACTCTTGTTTTGTCCTGGGTAATCTTTTTCTTTCTTTGTTAGATGACCTAATTATTACCATGACTAACGTGCAATTGAAAGCTTCATCTCAAATTCCTTTTTTTTTTAAGAGTCCAGGATTTATACCTGTCTTGTTCTAAAATTCATTTGATAAACTTTATCTGTATCTAAAAATCAGAGCAAAGAGAAACACTTTTTGTAATTTCTTGTAGAGCATTCCATTTACTTTTGTGTTATACAGGTGAGTTGATGTCATTAATGCTTAATAATTACTCCTATACCAGGGTCCCTCTATATAGCTAAATATTAAATAATACCTCCCACAATGGGAGTGTTCATTATGTGATGAGTTGTGCTTATTCACCATTTGGCAGCTCCTATTCCTCATGGAAAAGAGAGCAAAAAAACAGACCTAGGGAATCTCTTTAGTCAGCTCTTTTATCATGTACCTAGTCCAACAGTCACATTTCAAAGTTGTCTAGAACTGCTAGTTTTAATTGGATTTTAGAATATTCATATATGCTTATAGGTGAATATGCTTATAATATATGCAGACACTATTTGGGTGTCTGTTCCCTTTTGTCTTGTCAATTGGGCTAAGAGTGATTGTAAACATCTACACGTATCATACAAATCTGACTTTTACTTCTGACTTTCCTCCCTTGTTGTTTATGGATGAATTTCCTTGAATTTCACAATTATATTATTTGATATGCATTTCTGTTAGCATCTTAGATTTCTGTCAGCATAATATAGAAGTTAAAAATTACCACTTAGGAAAAATATGTGTCTAATATTGTCCTTATCTGTTTTCCCAAATTAAGTATTTTCTCTGATTCTCTAGTCAAAATAAGTAAACATGCTATTCATGAAGGCATAAAACTGGCATTTAAAAAAAAAAAAACAATGGGATTTTACAATGTATATTTCAAAAGTAACTGTGGTAAAATTATAAATGCCTACTTTAATGAGTAGCCTAATTCATAGTGAGAAACAGGAAAACAGTTTCCCTTTTTTAATGCAATCAAGATTCCCAATAAGAGTACATTTATTATAAAACACTACACACATAAATATTAAATGAAAAAATGGCTGCAAGTAGACTTAGATTGCCTACAAGTCCCATTCTTAAATCATCTCTTCACTGATTCTACAACAGTTTTATCTGTCTAAGGAAATAGCTTCCATTGTCAATAAATATGAATAGCGAACAATTATTATGATATAATTATATTATTTCATCTTAAAGCTATTATTTGAGGTCCTCCAGTTTCTTTTGTAAGGAGTATAACATTAATTCACTCACAATACCTACGTATTTCCCACATCTACAAATAGTAGGTGCTCAAAAAATATTTGTTGTTGATGGCGACAGTAACTCATATGATAGACAGGATATTTTCTGCTCACAATCAATAGCTAATTTAATAATGTTTTCCCTTGTCAATAATTCCTCTTGTTTTCTTATGGCAAGGAGAAAAAACGATTGGTTTATTATTTTTGATATATGTTGAAGATTTTTAAATGATTTCCATTTAAACCTAATTTTACAATTTACTACCTCTTACACAGTTTAGTCAGTAAAAATTATCTGGTAGCTGGTAAGATGCCAAATAATAATCTCACAATAATGAATGAAATAGAGTCTTAGACCAATTGACAGTAGCTTTATTTAAGTTTTCAATTGGAAACATTTAATTTAAACTATTCTTTTTCTTGGAGATGATTTCATAGTAGATTTGCCAAGCAACCACTTCAATATGGTCTTTGAAACATATTTGATTTAGGAAACCATTGGGTTAAAAGAAATAAACGATTATAACATAATTAAATTCTAACCCAACAATGTTTATAAAACAAAAATTAATGGGCTGCATTTCTTGTCATTTCAGGTATTGTCATATTATATTACAAGATTCATACACTAATTTTATTAAGTGTAAAATATGTTTCACGATATTTTCATGATCTTTATTTCACACTTATTGTTATTAAAGTCAACCTCACTTCATGGTCCTCCATAATGTCACAAAGCAATTTCCAGCAGGGTTACTTTTAAACTTTTTAACATATACCAAAAAAAGTATTTTAATTAATCTAAAAGTAAGTGTTCTCATTTATAATTAGGCAAATCAATATAAAATGCATAATTAGATAAGTCCACACTGATACCATGCATATAGATTTCAAATAAAACCTATATAACATTTCAAGTATATCACTTCCAATTTCTGCATAAATTCAGAAGATGTTCTTGATTAGCTCAATACCTTTCATGAACGTACCTACTATGATAGCAAAGAAAAACTGAACAGTACGCAGTAATAATACTCAGTTTTAAAATCATTCAGTCAGACCAAGAAAACTGGTGCATTTATGAAGGATACTAGTACAAAGTGAATAGACTACCCAAAGAATGTAAAGAAGGTAGTACTAAATATGACTTTGTTCAGAATTTTACTTATATTTGTGCATTATCTTTCACAATATCAACAAACAGGCCACAAGGGTCTACTGCAGTTCACTGTTACTTTTATTCTTCAGGCTCCACTGATACTTTAGTGCTCTCAAGGAAAGACAAGAAAATCCTTGCAACATACCTGATCATTTATCTGGCACGCAACGAGGTTGTGCTGATCATAACAGCCAGCAAATCTAATGTACTTGAGCCAGCTTCCTACATCTGGTTGACTGGCATCTATGCAGAACTTCACATTGTAAAACTCATCTAAGATCTGGAGGGAAGAAGATGAGAACAATCAATTGTCATATTGGCCCACTCATTAAAATAATCAGTTGTTTGAAAATATTTCATTGAAATGTATATTCCTTCTTTGGATCCTTAAAAAAAGTCAGATCACAGGCACATTAATAGAGGGGAAATGAGAAGTTACCTTGAAAATGACAGCACACTGCTTTTTTTTTTTTAAAGGAATAAAGCACTTGCAATTTGTTACAAAAACTGATTAATTGGTTTCAAAAATGCTTATTTTCATATGCATAAATTAGTGCTAATTTTATCCAATGTGATTTTTACAAAAAATAATAGTGAACAGCATATATTAACATAATATTTCTAAACATTATAGTCAATATTTCATATTTATATAGTCTCATGTAAGCATATATTTTCACATTTTTGCACTTTAAAAACTTCCATCTAATTTTTTTCATAGTTAGCATTTCATCACTATGAAACAAATCACACTCTTAATTGAAGGAGATAATAAGATTTGTCTTATAGGTGCTTCTGACCAAACTAAAGGAAAACAAGTTAAAATAATCGATTCGGAAACACTCATGCAAAGTATGGCAAACTCAGTTAACACATGTCAATGTATGTTTCAATATTTTGTCTAGTAAGCAAAATAACAAAGCTGGCTCCTTGTGAACAAATATAAAATATATTAAAATACTGTAACGAACTGCCATCATTAGGTATACTTGTACCTTGTTATTTTTCATGAAATTTTACATTTGGCCCATCGCAATGTTAATCATTAGTTAGGACACACTAAACAAAAATTGAAGAGGGAAACTTCAATTTTTAAGGTCTTGTGTACTTAAACCAAGTTATTCTGATTCACTAACAGCAATAATGTCTTAAACATCAATATTAAAAGCTGAGAGTTGTTGACCTGATGGTGAATACTACAAAGCCTGGTAATGTTATGTCAATCAGTTAATACAAACGAGGAAGTTTCCTATCAAAGACTAAGCAATATACCTAGAACAAAAATTATTGAATTAAATAACTCCTACAGATCTCTGCTCTATGCATACCCACATAAAAGTTAAAATTAAACTCTTGAGTACTGAGACCAAAAGCAATTTTGCATAGAATTCAGGCAATCACCCAATTGCAGATTCAAGTCATTAACTCACCATATACTTCAAGAAAAACCCAGTGCTCTGAGCGCTTTAGTCAAGAAGCCCTATGAATAAGCCTTTGGCCATGAGGAAATTGAAGGGCAATAAGTTGTCCCACAATTTTAAAAAGAAAAATTAAACGTAAGATAGGGATATTGCTAAACACACACACACACACACACACACACACACACACACACAAATCAAACTCTTCTTTTTCAAGGACACCTCTTCACACTAACAGAGACAAAAGTGTACACTTAAATATCCTTTCTATTAAGAGGACAAATTCTAAAAATTTGTTATAAATAAAATTACAAACTTCAAGATGTTACTTCAACTCTCAGTGCTGAGTAACTCAAATGGCACTTTGAGATTTCCCCCCATCCCAGATGTTGAGAAGGTACATAAATAACAATAGCAATGCACATTTTTAAATAGTAAAAAGTTGGAGTTTGTTGTTGGGTTTTGTTGGTTTGCTCAGTCTGTTTGGTTTCTGGTTGATCTTTTGTTGTTTGTTTCCTTGACTGGCAAAAAAAAAAAAAAAAAAAAAAGGCAGTTCTCCTGACGCACCAAAGAAATATTTAATAAAGCCAGTGAAATGCAACACTAATTCCATTTCATATTTGCAGAGAGACGTGGAAAACTTGTTAATTTCAAAGTCAAGAAGCATCCATCCCCTTAGCTTTCAAGCATTCCCTTTTACAGGGGCAGGGAGTTAAGTATTACATATACTGCACATAAAAATTGTAGGTGTAATTTTATTCCGTGTTAACATTATTAGCATTGCCACTGTCAACAGCAAAATTAATTTTTTAAAAGGTTCATTTTCAAAGAATGTCTTTTTACATAATCTGTTACATGATTATTCAAAGATTTCACCATCATATTAACATTCTTCCTCTCAATATTATTGCCCCAAGACAAAAGCTTAGCTTTCTCCAGAAACGTTTGCCCCCTGGGTGAATTATTCACTTTTGATTTGCTAGCAGAACTGCATTTGTCTCCCAAATGTCTTAATCGTGTCGGAAATCTCGAATAAAATAAAGTAACGACACATCTTCAGTCATTTCATATAACACACTCCTGTGTTTTTAAAAGCTGTCACGCTCCAAAGATAGCTTTAAAAAAAAAAAGAAAAGAAAAAAAGAGAGAAAAAAAAACCCTTTAGGTAGACTTTAGAGAAAGGCCCTTTCAAAAAACCAACAGCAAAAGGGGGGAAAAAAATCCCCATAATCTAGCCAAAGGGTCCGAATGTGACTTTCTCGCGAAGCAGCACACGATGTTGGACAGCAAAGCTGTTACTTGGCAAGGTGGAACTCGGCCGAGAGCGGCTCCAAAGTCGCGTGGCCAGTGCCAGGAATTCAGATTTTGGCAACCGCACCTTGTGCGTCCCCGAAACCGACGGACAGAGACACACGGAGGGAGGGGAAGGAGGACAAGAGCGCAAGGAAAAGAGGCCGACAAGTCGGCAGAGAAACCCACCGAAGGCCGGACGACCCACCCCGGAGACGTGTCCAGACCGCACCGTTTCGCAGGAGGAACAAGGAAATCGCCCGGCTTAGCAACGTAGATAAGCAGCAGGGCTCCGCGAGACTGCGGGCGAGGAGGAAAGAAGGCTGGGGGCGGGGGGCGCCCGTAGAAACGGTGCCCGGGCAGGAAACTGTCCGAAGTGACAAACTTTCACATCGCCCAGACTTTTTTTCCTTTTAAAGTGAGGAGTTCTCTTACCTTTTAGATTTCTATGGCCTCAACTCAGCAATAATAGGCAATCACAGAAGAATCAAAATAAACAAAATAAAATAATCAGCAGCCCCCAACGCTCCTGCACGAAAATCCTTTCAAACGATCCCGAGCAACATTTCGAGATGTTTAAAAATAATAATAATAATTTTTTTAAAGCCTCGCGTCTCGATTTCCAAATGGGTCTCTGACAACTTTGTCCGTCTCTAGGATCTGCTCTCCAGCACCACGCGTTTCGGATTTATTGTCCGCCAACAGTGTATTTTTAATACAAGAAATGAAGTCTTCTGTCGTCTGGGTGACCCGGGTTTGGTGTGTTTTGGCTTTTTCCCCCTTCCTAAATGAGCTCGGAGCTATTCCTTCTGGTTCACATCACCTCCCTCTTTTCTCACTTTCTCTTGCTCTTATCAGCCCGATGTGTAATGAAAGTTATCTGAAACCCACTAAAACTTCTACTTCTCCTTCCCAGTTCCAAGGGGGGAAAACAAGCAGGAGGAGGAGAGTTTGAAAAGGTGGGGGGCCTGGGGAGGCGAGGGGAGCTCTATCCCCCTTTCAGATCCTTCACAGCGCCTTCGCGGGTCCTGGACCCTCACGGGATCGTCCCCTTTCGCAACTCCAAGCTCAGACGCCGGGTTTCTATTTCATGAACTGTCTCTTTAAAGAGGATCTGCTCGGCCATCCAGAAAGAACCCGGGGCGAGGGAGAAAGGGAGCTATCTCCCGCCGCCCAGAGAGATCTGATCGGAAGCCAGACGGGCTCCTCTTTTAAATTTTTAAAGTGACAGCAGCCTCCTCTGGCGGGAGAGGTCACAAAAAGGTCGCCAAGACCCAAGTCCTATAGGGACAGACTGATTATGGATGCACCATCCCCCTTAAACATGTAGATTTATCCGGGTAAACAACCAATGGGGAGATCTCGCCAGGCAGGATTTCTTTCCCCAGGGAAATAGCCTCTGTTTCGATGTCCTGAAAGCACAAGTGTGGTGTGTGCGTGTGTGTGTGTGTGTGCGCGCGCGCGGGCGCGCGAGTGTGTGTGTGTGTGTGTGTGTGTGTGTGAGAGAGAGAGAGAGAGAGAGAGAGAGAGAGAGAGAGAGAGGGACAGAGAGAGATGGGGGATGGGAGGGATGGGGAAGGGTGGAGAAGTGCTTTCAGGGGTGTGAGGGTGTGTGCACCGAGGCGGAGGGGGCGGGGGTGGGGGGAGAGGTAACGCTGGAGGGGGCGAGGATAAAGCTTAGGGTATAGGGACGCTAGTTCAGACTAAATATAAATAGTTTGGAAATTGTCAGAAAACAGCAACCTCAAGAGTGAAAAGTTGATATGTACATTTCCAGTTTTCCACTAAGCATTAATTTTTTTTTAATTGAAACTCACACTCTATTCCCTTCCTTCTTGTAGCTAGGTCAGGAAAAGGGCGTGCAAAGTTTTCAGATCATATTTTTCTTAAAAGATATTTTAAAATCTGAAAAACTATTGGCATATAACCCATCCAAATAGCGTATTATGGGTTTAGAGAGATTCATAACTGTCTAGTGAGTTTTTCCCATTTTATTTGATACATTAATTAAAACACCTTGAACGCCAAAAACTGCAATAAGCAATTTGACAACTCAGATTATTTTTGAACTTTTAACATCATAAATGCTGCTTTTAGTAATCGGCACTCTCCTATGTTTGATAACTTTCTAATATACCTTGGGTACATTTAAACCAACACATTGTAGAAAAGACATTGGAAGAAGGAATACAGGGGATACATAGCGAAATAAAAGGGTCTACAGATTTATTCATGACCAACTTTGTAAGATTTAGTAAATCCCACTGGCTAAATGGAAGTTAACGCGTTTTTATCACAAAACTCCATTCATAAAAACAAATGGACAAAATCCAACTCCCCAGCTCAACAATGGAAAGTAAAGCAAAGTAAGCGAGTCTAGGGACACTTGCGGGGGAGAGGTGGGGCAAGAGGGGCTGGAAAGTGTGCTGACGGTTAAACTTTAGCTGCAAACGGAATAACACAAGTGCCACTCACTTTTTGTTTTCTCCAAGTGCAAATAAACGTGTAAATCCAGTAGAACTATATTTCCCCAAAATATTGATTTAAAAACAAAAATAGTAGCAAAAGGGAGGGATTGGAGGAAAGAAAATGACGAGAAGTGGTGACTAATTCGTTTCAGTGGCCTGTTATCTGTGACATTGAACTGTTATTTCAGATAATGGCCATTGTTTGAGAGAAAATCGCACAGCAGTGGTAGGTAGGACAGGAAAAATCCTTTGTAAATAACCTAAAACCCGGTCAGATATTCCCATCGAGTTGGACGTTTGAGAACCTTTAAGAGCTCCGGGTTCGTGGCCATTGATTTCCTGCCCTTCCTCAACTTGCCCATTGTCGGAGCTTTTTTTTTTTTTTTTTTTTTTTAATTTAGCCATAAATTGGACCGGCTCGAGCTATGAGCTGTTCTATTTTCTTCCTGTCAGGATGAGGGATTTGTTTTATGATGCATTGTGTATTAAATACAAGTAATCTGGGGAACCGATCGCTTCAGACAGTGCGACCTGATCAGGGGGTCTGGGAGCTCAGCGCCCCAACCCCTGCCCCAGCCCTGCAGCAACCCCCCCACCTCCTTGCCCTTTACAAAACTGCTTTCAAAACGAGGAAACGTAGATAGGTAAATAAAAGGTGGTGTGGAATCATTGGCAGGTCCTGGCTAAATTAGGATTTCGTGGAAAGGGCCTCCGAGTTTTTTCCCCTACATTGGCTTCGGGTGGGGGGAGGCGGAGCGACTTTCAAGGTCTGGATACTTGCAGGTACGGCAGGACGCCGGTAGATGGCATTGCGCTCCGAAATAAAGCGCAGCGCCAGCGGTTCCAGCCACCCAGGTGAAACCGCCTCTGCCCGCCAGGCGCCGGCAACCCCGCTCTGCCTTCCGTCTCGCCCGCCGTTCCGCGTCCTCCCGAGCTTCACAACGGGAGGAGGGCACACTGCAGTCCAGGCCTGCAGACATCAGCCTGAGCGAAGGCTATTCCTACGTCTGAGCTTCTCTTCCTCAAATATAACCAAGAGCGAATGCTTACCCTCCGAGACCTTGGAAGATGTACCTAGAAGAATGGAGAATTTATTGCATCATCATTATTATTATATTAATATCATCATTATCGTCATCATCAGTCTTGTTCTCCACTGAATAAATTGTGAAAAAGACTAAAGGAAATCATCAGAAGGACCTGGGCAAAGGAAGCTAACAGAACACTAAATCTTAATCTCTCTCTCTCTCTCTCTGTGTGTGTGTGTGTGTGTGTGTGTGTGTCTGTCTGTCTGTCTGTCTGTCTGTCTCTCTCTCTCTCTCCTCTCCCCCACCTCATCCCACTCCCTTTCTCCTTTGGGTATATAACAATAACTTCATGTAAAGGCAGAGTCATCTCACTTTTTCTTGACACAACTTAAAGTTTAAAGATAGGGTTCTGAAATCCCACAGTAGTTAGACTGGCCTTGTTTCTCATGAAAGGGGCTTCTTGCTATTTAAATAAGAATTCTTTAGAAGACCTGATCCGTCTTCCCCAATAAATGAATGAAACAGGAGAGAAGGTTAGAGGAAAATGTTTTTGCAAGGGGCTTGCTTCTCCCCCTGTGAGCTTGCTTTCCATCAGAAGGTTTCTAAAACAATAAATAAATACAAGGAGCCAAATACCATCACCAATTCCCTTTATTCCTTGGGATTTCTGGTGAAATCTGTTTACAGTAGTTCCCAGTTACAAATTAATCTGCAAAAGCCGCTGTCTGCTCAGCAGTAATCAGTACCATGCGTGTTCTGCAGTGTTTAGCACTGCCCTTGAAATGGGCTATTAAAAATAATGGTTTTACTATAATCTCAAACCAGCTTTAATTTGCAAACATGTATCAGGACAGATGATCTAAATATTAAGGGGATGGAGTAGGAGAACAAACTATAACAAATGTATAGCTTCGGGGAAAGCAGAAAATGGAATGATTCATCAGTGAGGTTTAAAAAGAGAACCAGATTTTAAAAACATTTTTCCAGAAGGAATGATTATTTTTTCTTTCTTGTTCTGTTAATTGTTGTTTACCAGGAAAAGGGCATTGGAAAATATGAGGGTTGAGTGTGAGCTGATAGATTTTCTGGGAGTTGTAAAGATCCCCCTTTGGCTGATGGCAGCGCTGGGGTGGGAGAGGTTAATGTGTTTTCTTCCTGGTTTGAAAAGGGCATAAACCCTCCTCAGGCCCCTTCCTTCCTTCCCCAGCTGTGTGGATTGCAGAATCTTTAAAAAGCCCAAAGATTTCCAATAAGGCCACTGGCTCTGCCTTCATTGTGTAACTGTTTATTTAAAATAAGTCAATATATTAGTTAAAGCAGTAAGAAGTTAGTGCTCCAGTATTCAAGTGATTCCCACAAGACTGTAAACTGATGCCTCTTTTAAGCCTTAAACTTCATGATCGTCCCAGAAGTAAAAGTTCTAATGGAGACCCTATGGGCATGGTACATTCCAGCACATCATTAAAGGAAAGAAAAGCAGTCCAGCCAAAGCCAGATGAAATGACTGCACTGTCCACTTTTAATAGGCTTCCTGTGGACAAACAGCACTGTAACACTCTGCAGAGGACAATATTTAAAAACAAGACAACTTGCTGGCAGTTTTCAATACCATAAAGTTAATAAAGTATGTTCCCATTCACCCTGACATTATGTTTTTAGTTTATAGAGGAAGGCACTTTATAACCTCAGTCTAAGTTCCCTTAATTCTGCAGCTTTGAGTTTCTTGAGGTGGCTAAATATACACTAAACTCCAAGCCTAACATTTTTGTTTTAACATTATTTTTCTGTAGCTTTTCAAGAATGTACATGTGCATTTTTACATTTCTCAAGTGGAGTTTTATTCATTGAGATTCTGTTAAATCCTGTTTCATATGGTTCATGTCAAGAAGCATGAAATAATCTGAGAAAATGACATTTGGCTGAACAATAAGTGCCTGCTAATTAAATTAGCTTCGTGTATAGATATTGATGTGTGTTTAAAAAGAAAATCAATGCTTCCTTTTCCGTGTCAGAATAGGATTTTGTAAAATCTTACCTAACCTAACTGACACAAAGATAAAAAATAATGTAAGTATGTCTTTTAGGACTCAAGAGACTTCCCACTAATTCATATATAAATATTTCTCCCAATTTGTCTTTTCTCCTACTCCTCTAAATTCTCTACCACCCACAATTTCTTCTCCCAAATCTTTTTATTTAATACAGTAAACTTTGTAATGAAGCATGACCTTTAAGCAAGATAAACTAGATCAGAATGCCATGAAATTTAAGGTAATATTCTGTTTAATTTCAATACTTTCTATTTTTTAATTTAGTAAGTATTTTGCAAGCTTGGTTCTCTAAGCATGAATGTGAATTCTGTGATGCTTTGATCAGGCAGATCCAGTGAAACAGTCCAGCACAATACAAATTTACCAACAAAAATGCTGTGACTGTGTATAGCCCCCAACACATATCACCACTGCACTGGAGAGAGATTACTGGTGACTCTTGGTGGACTCTGCCTTTTTTTTTTTTTTTTTTTTTTTTTTTATCTATTGGGGTGTGCCGTTAGAAAAGAGGAAATTAAAGGTTAAAAAAAAAATGAAAATAAAAAATTTCCCTTGGTCTGGAAATGGGCCCGACTGAAAGCATGTTAATCTCCACCTCAGTAATTTGGTTCTCCAGGAGAAGACAGAAGCCCTGCTGCTGTGCCCTGCACTTCATAAATCACATCTTTATGTGGACAAGGTCAGGGCACCTAACAGCTCAGACATGGGCCTTTGCAGTGGCTCGAGGATTCAGGCATGTTTACTCTCCTATTCGGCTCTCCGAGGAGTAGTCCAGCACGCTTCTAATTACTTTTGATTATTTTCATTTGCTGGGGTCAGTCTGGCTTGCCAGGACTGCTGGAGGGTTGATTTCCTACAAATCTTGATGTCTTTGTAGGACGGCACTGTGTGCGTTCAGAATTAGCACCCCGTTATTGTCCCTACAGCATGGGATCCTTCATAAATAGACATGGTGATAACAAAAGTTTCCCCAGTGAACCATCACCTACTTCCTTTCTTATTAATTAACTATACAAGCATAATCACCTAGCTGATCTTTTCCCAAAATGCCAAAGATTTTAACAGTTCAATATTTTATAGTATATTTGGCCAGAATGAGAGCGGATTTCTTTTTTGCTTCGATTTTAAAATATATTTAGTAACGACCAGCAGCTCTTCGGAAACTAAGATGAAGTACTTTGCTGAAACAGCTCTGGTGAATAAATTATTACACTCAAAAGTTTTATTTTTCTAAACTCCAATTAAGGTTACCATATTTAAAATATTTTTTGCTGGACTATTTTGATGTGTTTCAGTCCTAAGCTATGATGCTGAGTGGTTAATGCACAGCAATAAATTTATACCAAGTTTAAATGAAAATATCATGATAAAATAAAAATGTTAATAAAATACTGTAAAATTTTGGTAGCAAAATAGAGACAATAGAGAAATATTTCCCAAAAGTAGAGATGTTTAACTCTTTGATGGATATTTATTACAAGACATATTCAATAAATAAATGATGAAAAAATAAATACAAAAACTAAGACATTCACAAAAAAATGCATAACATATCAGTCTAGTTGTTCAGACAATTGGTATTTTTATATCACTAGGAAAAATTACTATTATCCTTTTATTTTATAAAAGGTAACTTTGCTTATGATTATCATTAGTCTCAAAAGGTGAAATCCCTCATTCTTTTTAACTTTATACTAAATAAGTGAGGTAGTAAGTGCTTTTGGAAGAAACCTCAACTCTATAAGGAATTCATTTTTCATTATTTTATTAATTTTAATTAATTCAATCTTTCAATATAGTATTTAGCACATTATGCAATAACTCCAGGGTCAGCTTCTTCCCTTGAGCTTTAGAAACACCATTTAAGAATACTTTTAGACTCATAATCTTGTGGGGAAAGTTTGTTGGAAGCTTGATTTTCCTCCTGTCTCCACGCCTAGCTGTGTACCTTTGGGTAAGTCACTTAACCTTTGAGTAGGTTTCCATGAAAGTTTCATAATATCAGCCTATTACGAGTGTTGGGAAAATAAATTGGGTAACGTGAGTGTGAACTGCTCTGAGTTTATGGGAACAGGTCAAAATACTGTAAGTTTCACATTATTTGTGTTTGTGTAATGGGTTAGAGTAAACTTACATACATGCACAATAAGGAACAGTCTGACCTATACTTTGGGGAACAGCAAAGTGTAAGTATTTTTGTATCCTCTTTCTTCCATTCCAGTGTCAGTTGCCCTAATCCTTACCCTGACCTTGGAAGGGAAGAATTTTAAGAAAAATGTTTTTTTTCTCTCAAGCTGTGCTACCCACGAAGATGTCCATCTCTGTCCGGCTTGCAGCTGAGTTTGTTCTGTTCTACCCACTGTGTTCTCTGCCAATCAGTAAGAGAGAGTATTCTGAGGCAAAGGTGGAATACCATTGAGTTTCAGAGCCCTAGAAACTAGGGTAAGAACACACACATACACACCTTGGACTAGTTTTAAGTCAATAATTGTTATCAAGGCCAGGAAATTTATTCTCTACAATGTCTCCTGGTAGGTAGACTTTAAGTACCAAGAGGACAGGAATTGGGTCTATCTTTTTTGCCCCTATTGCCCAGAGTCTACCATAATGCATGACATCAAGTATTTAGTAGATGTTTGTGAAAAAAAAAGTGGAAAAAAAAAGTGGATCAGGTCCTTCCTTGACTTCCATTCTCACCTAGTTTGAATGCCTAACTTGGATGCCTGTTACCTCTAGTCTGAATTATTGCAATGATCTCCTACCAGATCCTCTGACCACCATTCACTCTCCCACCAGTTTAAAGTCCTTGATGTTAATCCTCTCAACCATCTGCTGTTACTTATTCCCTTGCTCACAGTTTTTCAGTGAGCTCCAATTGCCTAACAATTCAGTATAAATTCATTCCTTTTTTTTTTTTTTTTTTTTAGAATTCAATGAGGCAATGTACGTAAATCACTTAAAATCATGTAGAGGATATAGGATGTAGTCAATAGAAAATAGCTATTATTATTGGTATTGCTATTATAAGTTTAATTGCTATCATTATTATTGCTCAGCCTATAATTTATTTTGCCTTGGTTATCTTAGATAAAATCTTATCCATCCTTCTAAACCAACCAATTTTTATGCCCGCTGATTTTTACCACCCAAGCTTGACATTTTCATCCTTTACCCCAAATTATCTGTGCTTCTCTCCTGGTTTATAGCCAGTTCTTCCTTACTTACTGGTGTGTCCTTAATGCTCTTGTCCTCCTAAGGACCACTGTAGGATTTTTAAGGGCGGAATCAAGTTTTGTTCCTACTGACATCTTCAGTAGCAGCTTTTCATCATAAACTAAACTGTCTTTGAGCCTCTTTGTAAGAATTAATTATGGCTAAGTGTGTGGGGAATTACTTTATTTACATCCAAGCAAACTTGGTTATTTAACACTATTCCCCCTTAGGAATCAGTTGATGCAGTGATAATTCTCTTTCAGGGATTTAGAAAGGAATTCCTACCACTGCTGCTTATCCAGATAGCACAATATTGCCATACTCGCCTCACCTCATGTTTCCATTTCTTTACCATCTCTCTCCTTTCTCTGGGCACAAATCCTGGACAATATCTTGGACTCCTCTTCTTCCACTGTCCCCAATAAATAGTCATTGGTTCAGTTGGTCTGTTAAATTGTTTCTACAGGAAGCTCATTTTCCCACTGGCACTGGTCTAGTGAAGGCCATTGTCCTTTTAGGCCTGAGTTTTTGTGGCATTTTTACACCAAACATTAGTCTTCCTAAAAGAACAAAGTTATAACAATGCTTTGCTTTACCTAAAAACAAAAGGTAAAAAGCAAAAACCAAAAGAAAAACTGCATTAACAAAAACTCCAATGGATCCTGATTTGCTAGAAAATAAAGCCCCTAATCCAATATGCAATCTCCTCCTCTACAATTTGATGTCCAATTTATCTTCTTTCTAGGCCCATTTCCTGCTTGTTTCCTCTACACAAATCTTTAGCACTGGTTAACAACTGGAAATATGAATAGAAGCTCTTGGCCCTTCAACTGCACTGATATAGGTCCTTCACTTCTCTTACCTCTCATACTGACAGCATTCAGGAGATGAAACAATAGATCAAGTAGGTAAAGGGATAGTTCCATTCATCAAGCTCCTGCAAAGCCTTCCAGGTTCTCTTCCTTGAAATTTTTACAGTATGTAATATTAAAACCATTTACTAATTAGTCATTATACTTAAAATCATTTGGGATATTTCTGTGATCAGCCAATCTGCCTGTAGACTGTTCGATGGCAGGAAACATCCTTCACACCAGCATTTTCTAATTGGTTACTAGAAAACTTATTAGCAGATATTCCCTGGAAATCGGCTCTGAGGTCAACTCAGAGCTAACTTCACCCAGTGGATAAAGATAGCTCCCTCTTGGAGCTTCACGATGAGCACCAATGTACTAAATACTAGTAAGTCTAAAACTCTGAAAGTCTAGGAAGTCCTTTAGTAAAGAGACCTATTTGGCTTATTCAACCAGGCATCATCACAGGTAATTAAGCTTATATGAAAGCCCTCTCCCCTTCCACTGGAACACCTAAGGAAAACAATTTTGTAAGTAAAGTTTTATATTACTTTGTTTCAGAAAAGCGTAAATATCCCCATACATATATTTTTCTATCAGCTGACTGTTCTCAACTCTTGATAAAAAAAAAAATAGTCCCTACAAAACAGTCACAAAAAAATAAAGACAAAATGAAGCTTCCACATTTTAATCAACTTGAAAGCATTTGAAAAGTCTATAAAGCTCACAAAGAAAGTAGGTTATCAGTAAACTCTAGCCAATTGATCCTTTGCCTGTGAACTATTACAATAGTATTTGAGTACACGACCTGAGAACCTTCCAAAGGAATATGTACAATCTCATTTCAAGATCAACCCACTTCTTCCTATCCTCCCCCATTAGAAGTCCTTCTAAAGCAAAGATTTTTACCATGGCATATTCCCATGCAATGTTTTATATTATTTAGATTTTTCTTAATAAGATTTGGCATTATCTAGATATGCATTTCCCTAGGAGAAAGAAAAGCAGCAGTGAAATCTCCATCTAAGGATGCCCGAATTAAACCTTTAAGAATTCGCCTTTTTTCCAGCTTTTGATATTAGATTCATGTGTTACGCCTGCCCATGACTGTCTAACCACTAAACTAGCTAGACATTAAATCAGATGGCATACAAAATTACAGGAATTTGATCTTTAGATAAACCACAAACCTTGATGAACTAATGTTGTTCCAGATGAATTAACTCATCATCCTGAGAAACAGAACATTTCATAGGAGCGAACACACAGTCCTCTCTGCAAAGAGCACTAATGGTTGTGAGGCTGTGATTAATTTGTGTTCTATTGAATATGCTTGCTTCTATTGAAAGTACACCTAAAGAGGTATACACTAAAGGAAGGAAGAAGGCTCAGTCAGGCAATTCTGCCCTCAGAATAATTGCCCCCCTCCAAATCTCTGATGGCTGATGCTGCATATTACTTATACTTGGTTATGATGTCTGTTACAGAGTTAAGAAACAAAGAATGTGTTAAGTTATTATCAATGATTTCATGAAACATTTACCTTTCTCTATGTTGGAAGTCCTAAAATTTCATTTTACTATTTTAATGACTATAGCCAAACACTTAAAAGATAAAGGTAACAACACTACAGAGTCAGAAAAGTATGTTTAGTTTATAATCCATTTAGTGAGTGTCACATCTTATGATACATATCAAATGGTAAAATGTCAAAATATTCCAATAGCAGTTAAAGTACCAATACAATCTCTATATCATTGTGAAAATATGGACATTGATTTCAGCGGTAGCTTTGAAAATATCTTTCTGTAAATTTTGTTGAGTCAATTATTCAACTTCAAATAAAATCTTAATATAGCCTGTCTATAGACTCCAGAATTAAGTACTGGTCAACTTCCAAGAAGCAGATTCTCAAAGGTATTTGTGTTTTGTATGTAGTTCTTGGCTGGAAAACAAATCCAAGTTTGCTAAGGCAGTGCCCTACAACTAGAAGGGGGAATGCCAGAAGGGACATGAATGGAAATACTTAAAGAGGAAAGAAAAATATGCACCCTGATTCACACATAATTTCTCTCCACATATAATCTGCACTGCCAATTTATAAATAAACCATACAGCTAGATCATGATGTGGAGAACACTGAAATTATGAGCCTAGGAAAGTGATTGAAATGACTACAGGTTTAAAATTTTTAACTCATACTTTTGTCTAATATTACATTTTGCCTTGTACAATTTCATATTCCTCCTCCCCACATCCATTCTACAAGAGCAGGCGAAGTTCAAAAGTTCTCAGAAAAAGTGTTGATTAATTAAATTTAAATGATTCACTAAGTGTTTTAGCTATGTAACTTTTAAAAAATGTTGTGGTGGTTGTTGTCCCTGGAGAAATTACCATAAAACTGTTTATCATTGTCTGTATATGATCTCCTTGGTAATCAGTGTTGGAATATTTCAAGAAAGTCATTACAAAAGTCTTTATAAAAATATATTTTGCTGAATTTTAATCTTGGAAAACACAGTGACGTCACAACATATACACGTTCAACTTACTAATATTCAACTATTACAAACAGAGAGAAATGGAAGGGAGGGAGTATGGATGAGAGAAAGAGGGAGAATGAATGAGCCTTTACCCAGGAAAGAGCATGAGATGGAAACATGAATCATCTGTTTCCTCAAAAGGAATCAGTGTTCAAATGCCCTTTGTACTATGAGTATCGTGTTCCATCAGGTGTGACTCTCGGATTTAAAGGTATGTATTTTTCACACCATGCATCCTCTGAATGCAAATATACCACTTCCTCTGGTGCGCGTCTGAAGCCACGGTGATCCATTCCAACACTGGATGGTTCAAGAGCTGAGCAGAGAAAAATTTTGAATACTTGATTTTCAACTACCTGCTCACTGTAGAACCTAAGCTCTCAGTAAGATGTAAATACACTGAATTTGGTTTCATTTATGAAAAATATTCCATTGCAATGACAAGATAAATAATTGAGACAATTAGTGTGTTTTTATGCATAGTGGGGTGCAAACCAGCATTTCTGTAATTATTCCCTAACCCCCAAAATTTTTTGTGTGTGGTCCAGGCGATAACCGAGGTTCATGGCTCTCATAACTCAAATCTCGAATCACCCATACCTAGGACGAAGTGCCAGTCATCTGTTTTCACAAACTTCCTGCCTTTCATGGCCTTTCACAGGGAAGGTGATGGGCTGTACATGGTAAGCTGCCATAATGAGATAGGAAGTTTTCTTCCTAGGGCCCAGTAAACTACAAGCTTCCCCTCAGCAAAAAGGAAAACACTTGGTCTCATGAGCAATCAGTTTCATCCACAGTTTCCTGCTAGACCATAGCCTTCTGATGTTAGAGCCCTCGATGGAGTCTGCTTCTAGTTATGTGACATTGAGTTGCTTCAACTTCTTCAGCCTCTCTTTTAGTATCTCTAAAATTGTGGGCCAGGCATGCTCACGCCTATAATCATTCCAGGACTCTGGGACACTGAGGCGGGCAGATCATGAGGTCAGGAGTTTGAGACCAGCCTGACCAACATAGTGAAACCCCATCTCTACCAAAAATACAAAAAATTAGTTGGGCATGGTGGCAGGCACATGTAATCCCAGCTGCTTGGGAGGCTGAGGCAGGAGAATTGCTTGAATCCAGGAGGCAGAAGTTGCAGTGAGCCAAGATCACGCCACCACACTCCAGCCCGGGCGACAGCGTGAGACTCCATCTCAAAAAATAATAATAATAATAATAAATAAATGAATAAAAATAAATAAATAAACAAAATTGCAATAATGGGACTTATAGGAAGTTATTAGGGTTAAACAATTGAGGTGAAGTATATAAAGCACTGAGTGTAATGGTAAATAGAGACTCATAAAGAAGTATGGTACTTGGAGAGATAGCATAAATCCAAATAAAAATTTTAAAAAAGAAGTTTAGGATAGTGACTAACAACACAGACTCTGCAGTGGGGCAGCCTGGATTCAAATCACAGCTTCGCTATGTGCTTGGGGTGTGGCATATTTAAAGTTACTTATCACCTTGGTTTCCTCCTTTGTAAAATGAGTATAATAAGAAGTATCTCGTAGGGCTGTTGAGAGGATTAAACGCGATAATCCACGCACAGCACTTCACTTAGTGTCTATCACATAATAAGCACCTAATAAGCATAAGCTATTATTAAATGGAGTTCTAACTCAATAAAATAGTTGGTACTTTCTACGCAAATACCCTCTGTGGTTTTTTTGTTGGTGGTGGATTTTTATATCGCCATCTTTATATAAAAAGAGAAACAAATATTTTGTCCCTTTGATTTATTTTCTGGTTAGTCAGGCAGCAATTTGCTTCTGAGAAACAGATGAAAACATACAGAGCCAGAGTAACCAAAATAAATGATAGGAATACAAATTCACACATACAAATTCATAATGGTGTCCAAACACTAAGCCAGAAATCGCAATCTGAATGGGCAAAAACATTTTCTAAGAAAGGACTTTTTTGGAGACAGGTGAAAAAACATATGAAGAAAAATAAGAATCTTCAGAATTACACTAGAAATGATATGTGTTTTTTAAAATAAACCTTGAACAGAAATTACATTTGAACGACATTTTCCTCAATATTTGAAGTAAGCTAAATGAACAAGATCTAGTACTTGATAGCACAACAGGGTGACTACTATATTGTACATTTTAGAATAACTAAAAGAGTATAACTGAGTTGTTTATAACACAAAGGAAGGCTGAATGCTTGAAGTTATTGATAGCCTCGTTTAACCTGATTAGATTATTATGCGTTGTATGCCTAGATCAAAATATCTCATGTATCCCATAAATACATACACCTGCTATGTACCCACAAAAATTAAAAATTAAAAATGTTTAAATATATATATTTCTTCAGAATGTGGTAAAAAGAAGATGAAACATTCACAGAAAAGGAAGGACAATACACAGGATAAGACATTAGTGTGAATCCAGAGGATCTCAGTAGACACTGTTTGATTTTGGGTGCAAAAATTGTTTCCGCTGGCTGGAAGTTTATGTTACAATAGCAGGACAATGAGTTCAACATGTAAACCAACTTAGTTCAATTTACTCCACAAGTGTTTATGAGGAATCTTCTATATTCTGGCACATCATTTGACACTGAATGTGCACTGATGATTAAGTCATGGTCACCACCTTTAATGAGCTCTAAAATCCAATGGAAAAAAATCTATTGGGTTGGCCATTGGTTACATACCACACCCTATACTTAGTCATAAGGGAACAGAACCATGCACGGATCCTGGTGAATCACTGCCACTACTGGGAAGACCAAACCTAGTATAAGTGCTGGCAATGGCAGCTGAGCCTCAGCATCCTTATATACAGCAAGAGAGACACAGTCTTATTTTTACATACTTACCTTGACACCACCATCAAAAGGGGTCTGAGACAGATATTTACAAATTCCCTAAGCCAACAGTTCAGAATTTAGAGGATACAGATAGATCTAAAAGAAGACCTAGGACTTTTTTTTTTTTCCTGATTAAAAAAAAATACTTACTGGTCACAGATTAAAGACAAACCATTCACTCATTCATCCTCTCCATGTTCCAGGTACTATGTTGATGGTAAAGAGAGAAGATAAATATACTGACCACCCATCTGTGATGGTTTTAAAATATATTTAGAAATTTTAAAATTTCTCTCCCCTTCTTCAAAAAGTGGTCTAATTCTCCTCACATTGAATATAAGCTGGACTTAGTGACTCACTTCCAATAAACAGAATGAGGAGAAAGGGATGATATGTGAGTTCTGAGGCTTGGTTAAAAGAGTCTCTCTGTCTTTCTCCCTGTCGTTCATGTGCTGTGAACATGATGTAGCCTGTAGAACGGTCTATGCAGGGAACAATTAGGACCTGCCAGCTATGTGAAAGGGTGGCCTTGGAAAACAAATTATCCAGCCTCAGTCCAATCTTTAGATGACCACAGCTGCCATTTTACTTACGACCTGATGAAACCCTGGACCACAATTGCCCAGATAGCTGAGCTACCCCCGAATTCCTAAACCATAGAAACTGAGAGCACTGAATGTTTACTGTTGTTTTCAGCCATTCAGTTTTGGGATAATTTGTGATGCAGCAATAGACACCAAGCACACCAGCCAAAGCTCTTTGGTGGATACAGAGAATTCAGTTGCCTGATGTCCTCAGACCATCACAGAATAGCTCTGGGATATTTCCCTAGCCCCCACATCACTCTCTCCGATTCCTTGGCTCTTGACTCACAGGTTGAAAATTACCAAACCAAATATGCTGCAGGATAAGGTTTGGAAGGCAGAGGGAATAAAAAATTAATATTAAACCACTGTCCCTGCCGTTAAGTCCCATGCAATCTATTTAGAGAGACAAGACTAAGCTACTTGAAAGAATGGCAAATAGTACAAGACTGTACGTCATTAAGTACTAAATTATGTCGTTCGAATGATAAGTGCTGCAGAGATTCAAAAAGAAGGGAGATGCATAAAGGATGGCATGGTACAGGAAGCTTCATGAAAGAGGTGAGACTTGCTCTCATTCAAAAGATAGGCAAAAGTGGAAAATAATATTACTGGGAGCTTAGGCAAAACATATTTTCAATGTTCATTTAACTGTTTTGCAAAAAAACCAGCATACTATTGTTCATTAGGTGTGTAAAATCATCCTCACATGTTTTAAAAATATAGATTGTAGTAGCTTAGGTATGTTTATCTTCATGTGTGTGCTCCAAACAGATTAATTTTCCGATGGATTCCAATATACTAGACAGTTTCATACTAAGTGCTGGGTGAATCTGTCAGAATAAATTAAAGGAAAATTTAACAGTAATTCTTCTGGTAAAATATGAAAGCAGTAAGAGTAATTCTTTTTTAATCTAATAATTACTAACACACTAAAGGTTCATATCCAGGCATAACGTTTTGTAGGCAAACTAGAAGTATTTTATTTCGGATAATGGGTCTTCCTATTTTGTTTAACAACCAAGGACATTATATCTACATATATTCAACTCATTTGCAATAATGATAATAATATAACAAAAAGCACAAAACACTTTTAAATCTTAAGCATAATGCCTAAATATGTACTATTCAGTGCAGTTTTCTGTGCTGTAGTTACTTAAAAATAGGCCCCTGGATTTAACTTATTTGTAAATAATTTGGCTAAGATTGGATATGTAGGCAAAAGATATCCATTCATCTTTTCTCTTTTAAAGCAAGCGTACTTAAATATTTTATTTCTAACATTAGTCAATCTTGTTAATTTCACTCATGTATTCCTTCATTCAGAAACAAATCAGACATAACCCTTGCCAAATGCTCATCTTTGAAAACTCCACTGGCAACAATGTGGCAAGTGTATTGGGGTAGGGGGAGGGCAAGTGGATCCTGGGTGACCAATTAGCAAGTCATTGAAGTAATAGAAGTAATAGATGCTGGCAAGATGATAAAAAATAGTAATTATAATACAATCTTTATTAAGTGCCTATTCTATGTAGAAAGCTTAGTATACATCATTTCATGTAACAGCTCACTAACAGATTACAAGGTGATTATTTTCCTTGTTTTACAGATGACAAAACTGAACTCAATAAGACTGAAAAAAGAAGTAGCCCAAAGTCACCTAACTGGTAGGTATTAAAAATGGGATTCAAACTCTGATCAATCTGCCTATATATTCTGCCATGTTCTTTTCCAAGGCTACACTATTTCAGACGTAATGACCTGAAAGACTGGTCTGTTAAGAAGCCAAAGATATCATGTCCTTGGTAATTGGGAGTTGGCATTTAGGGTCACTGTGAGCCAACCAGTGACTGACAGGGACTCTTAGGACCCCTAATATCAGTTTAATAATAAACATTAGATTAATAAAAGAGGCACCACTAGTGGGTATTTTCAAGACCAAAATATACTCTGGGAACATCAGGGAATCTATGCTGTGTACTAGTAATTAAATGGAGGCCAGTGAAGCAACATGATTTTGCCAAGGCTCAATCTTAATCAAAGTAAGAACCAATTTGAACCGATGTTTGGTTTGTGATATCATGCTATTTTTTCAATTAGTTTTTCATTGATTAAATATATTTAAATTATAGTTGATATGGTTTGGCTCTGTGTCCCCACCCAAATCTCATCTTGTAGCTGCCTTAATTCTCACATGTTATGGGAGGGACCCAGTGGGAGATGATTGAATTATGGGGGTGGGTCTGTCCTGCACTGTTCTCATGATAGTGAATGAGTTTCATGAGATCTGATGGTTTTAAAAACAGGAGTTCCCTGCACAAGCTCTCTCTCTGCCTGCTGACATCCATGCAACATGTGACTTGCTCTTCCTTGCCTTCCACCATCAGTCATGCGGAACGGTAAGTCCAACAAACCTTCTTCTTTTGTAAATTGCCTAGTTTTGGGTATGTCTTTATCAGCAGCATGAAAATCGACTAATACAATAGTCTTTTAGGAAAAGATACATGCAAAAAGGAATTCAGTACTTAATACAGGGAGAGAGGCACTTCTTGGAAGTAAAATTTTAATCTACTAAAGTTCTCAAAAGTGACCATAAAAAAAAAATCATCTATCCTCATTGTATATTTTTCACTTAGATTTCCCTAAAAACACAAAGGAAAAATTAAAGAAGGAAAATAATTGCTTATTTTTTTGTCTCCAGCTATGAATCTATGTCATAAAATGTATGCTAATAACAATTATATTAGATTTTTAACATTATGGCATGAAACCATAATTATGTCTCACAGCTCAGGGAAGGTCATTTGGGGTTGTTAGTGGTGGTTTCCTCCTAAATCTAGCATATCTGTCCTTGTTATTTGCTTCCTTATCTGATTATTTACACTATTTTAAACTTCCTTATAGTTTTATCATCAAAAAACACTTGTGGTCTGCATCCCAGGTGCATGACACTGACCTCATGTCATATTCCTTGTCTGAGCTACATTCCTAGTGAAGTAGCCTGACAACAGTTTTGTCTACATAGTAGTCAACATAGGTTTTCACAAGAAATAAGTTGGTTTATGAAAGTGAGTCTTAAAGTGGGAATTGGTTCCTCTGGTTCAGTACATCTTTTGAAAACACTTAGTGAAAGTTCTTAAAGATTTTGGTGAAGACACATATAGATGCATGTCATCAGAAAGATCTAAGATTTCACCTCTTAAAACTGTTAATAGAAGTCAACTGTTTACTGCACCATTTGACAAACATTTCCAAAGTGTAACTAAGCTTAAGTTGAACATTCATTCTAGTGAAAATTAACATGAAAATGCATTAAGAAAATGAAGTTGTAAAATTGATTAATTTCAGTGACAAAAGGAGATGCAATATAACCAAACATTGCAATTGTACCGGATGGTCAAGCCATCTATAGCATACCAGAAGTCTGTAATTAGTCTATGTTTTTCATCACTAGGAAAAAAGTATGTGGTTTTAGAGATCATGTTTAAAGCACCTAAAGAACCCAACGTTGTCATGCTAAATACAAGAGATCTAAAGATCTGCTGTTACACATCCATTACATTTAGTGAGCTGTCCCCCTGGCTTTTTTGAAGTGCTGTATACACGATCTTGCAAGGCAAAACACTTTATGTACCATACGAAATTTGAGGCATAATGTTAAATGTTCACAAGATAAGCTAACAAAACTGTATGCTAGTGACTTTTTTATTTCCTTGTTTTATGTCCTTTAAGTACTTTAAGAAAAGATAAACAAGAAGGTAGAAGAATAAAATGTGGCTCTTCCTTCTACCTTTTCCACTCTCTTTCCTAAATTAAATTATAACTGCTGATTTGCACCCAAGGAAGGAATCATGTCAAAATATGCTGGGTTACTTTTTTAAAAAATGTTTAGATAACAGCTTTCAAAACACAGCTAAGTAAAATGTGTTTTGAGATGGAAAACATTTGGTCTTTTTTGCAGCTTTCAACAGCTTAAGTGAAGGGATTTTTAATGTTCCCAAACAGCTGGGTCATACTATGTCTATCATGAATTCCACTCTTCACTGAAGGATCCCATCTCCCTAACAGGGAGAAATTCTCTTTTTAATTCCTGTTCTTTCACTTGTTCATCTTCATAGCTTCCCACTAGTATCACAGCTTTTTCATAGGTAACACTTGCAGCAGCAGTTGCTGGTAGAATTTATTCTTGAATGAAACATAAAACTTTTCTTCAAAAAATGCCAGTGGCTTTCTGTTTATTGTGTAGCAGCTGTAGGAAACAGCAGGTCAATGTACACTGGAACAATAATAATAACAGTATGGTAGGGAAGCGGGGAGTGTGTTGCTTATTTTCAGGACTCTAGCCTTCTCAAAGGTGCTACTTACTGAACATTCCAGGGCACATTATCTGAATTGTCTAAATTTTTATTATTCTTTTAACATCACTCTGAACAAATGCACAAGAGTTTTTTAAAACAAATTAATATTTTGAAATTATTTTCATATCCTTCCCAGGTAAAAATTTGCATGATAATACATCTATGTACTTATTTATGTGACTATAAGTAAGGTAATGAAGAGGGTGTGAATAGCAATCATGCAATATGTCAAATCAATGTAAAACCAGAAATAATCCATGTAAAAATAGAAACAGAATATTGTTATTTACTGCAAATGTACAGAGTTAAATTACATCTTACATTTAACAACAGGTTTACTGTTTTATATGCAAAAGAGTAAACTAATAGTTCAAACATTTGTATGCACTAAATATACAAACTGCAAAAATAAACTGTGTTCATAAATGTACATAAATTATGTAAACTGCTTTGCAAAAAATAGCCAAACTGTAATTATCTATTTTTATAATTACTGATTGATTGAGACAGGATTGGGATTACAGGCGTGAGCCACTGCACGTGGCCTTTTTTTTGTTACGTTTCTTCAAATTAAACTACTTGGTTCTTTATAAATTATGGTGTTACATTATCTTCATTTGACTGAGAGAGATGAATTTAAAGAATTGTAACTGTGAAATCAATAAATTTGCCAGAGACAGGCTAGAGTCCAGTGGTGCAATCACGGCTCACTGATGCCTTAACTTCCCAGGCTCAAGCAATCCTCTTACCTCAGCATCCCAAGTAGCCAGAACCACATGTGCATGCTACTGTGTCTAGTTAATTTTTTAAAAAATTTTTCGTAGAGACTGGGTCTTACCATGTTGCCCAGGTTGTTATTTATTGTTTGTTTCATAGTGGCTTTCACTTTTTTCTGCATCTATTTGTTTCTCATTTAGAGGTTCCATTAGATGGAAATTCTCAGCTGCATATTCACCCCCTGTGCCTTCTCCTCGTCACCTAACTCCTCCAGTTTGACTGTAAGCCATGTGGCTTTCTAGCCTTTTCTATGTGGTCAGCCATTGCTATGCGCTAAGGATGGTCAGGGAGTGGATAAATAGAGCATCACTCCAAGATGTGTGTGATTGGTCAAGGAGCTCAAGGTCCTGCATAATGGAAGAAAAGATGCCATAGTATTTATTATCTACCATGTGGTTCTACACAATAAACAACTCCCAATATGTAGATGATTCAGATGATTAATAGTAGTTTAAATTACTTTTGCAAATCCTCTATAATTGATTTTCACCATAATCGCTTTCTTCTAACTCCTCCTCCATAAAAAGTTAATGTCTTCTTGGATAATTGAAAGTATACTTTATGGATATGTGATCTATACTTCTATGAACAGACATGAAACCCTAATATAGAAAAACTGATTGTGTATGTTTGACATATAGACACACACAGACACTCACACACACATACACAAAAACACACACACACAGCTTCAAAATTGTTTTTAATAAAACATGCTAGAATCTACACAAATCTACATCTATACTCTAAATGACTTTTGAGTACTTGTCCTTTCGGGTTGCCTATTTCAATTAACAGTGTTAGTATCCATCCCGTTACTAACTCTGATTCCATAAAAGAATATATCTTTAAAACATTCTTCCACATCCATGAGCAATGAGAAGGAATAGCAGCTTGTCACATGTAAACATGGCTTGGGTTAAAAAAGATGTGAAAACAATTGCAATTCTATTGTTAAAAAATTTGATCACTTTTTAGAAAAAAATTTAAAACTAGTTTTAGACTTTTTATAATCAGTTTTATTTAGAAATGCTTTAGACTGTAGAGATAATGCCAATAGTTTTTTACCTTACAGTATAATCTGCTTTTTGTTGTGTTGTGTTGTTTGTTTGTTTGTTTTTAGATACAGGGTCTCGCTTAGTTGCACAGGCTGGACTCAAGTGATCCCCATGCTTCAGTCTCCAAAAGTGCTGGGATTACAGGCATGAGTCACCACAGTTGGCCTGCTTTTTTGTTGTTGTTGTTCAATTTCTTCAAATTAAACTAGTTGGTTCTTAATAATTTAATAATTAATAATTTAAATTTAAATTAATAATTTAAATTTAATAATTTTGGTATTATTATGTTATCTTCATTTGGCTGAGAGAGATGAGTTTAAAGAATTGTAGCTTTGCAACCAATAAATTTTGCTAGTTTTTAGATTAAAATCTTGTTAGGTCAGATTTGTTAATATCAATTGCATTATGATTAGTTATAGGCAAATCAAACTGTTATACATTCATTTCCTCTACAGAATTAAACGTTCCATATGACTCTGCAGCTAATCTTTTTTTACAAAAGAAAAACTGTCTTGGAGAGATCATTAGTTCACTTTGTTAGATTCTTGGTCCTTGAACCTTATAGTCAGAGGGGGCTAAACAATAAATAGTATGTTAGTTTTCATTGAGGAAACTCTTCTGGCTGGAACCAGACGATTGGCAAATCTCAAAAAAAAAAAAAAGTTGGAATACTAGGGGAAAAAATGCAAATTTGTGTACAAAAGTACATTATTTAACATAAAGAAAAACTCAAAGAAAATAAAACCGAAACATTTATAATTTAGAATAGGTGATTATAGATAAAATCATAGATAAAATTAACTACAAATATTAGCCGCACGTGGTGGTGCACGCCTGTAGTCCCAGCTACTCAGGAGGCTGAGGCGGGAGAATAGCTTGAGCCCGGAAAAAATTATGATAGATAAAATTCAGATAAAAATAGAATAGATTATTATAGAGAAAATATCGTCATATAACATTATAGATAAAATTAGACATATTATTAATAGAAAAATATGCAGGCAAAAATAAAATTATATTTGCTCAGGTTTTGGTTTCCACTTTTTAAAAAGTTATAGGTAATGTGTCCTCTTAATCTAGCACTAGTTCACTCCATAAACACATACTAAATTACATTTAACAGTACTCATTATCTGAAGAAAATGGCCTTCAAAAATAATTTGTTTTCTATGTTATCATTTAGTGTGGGGAAAATAATTACACATGATTTTGAGCAGAAACACAATACTTAATATCCTATTCTGGGTCACAGGTCAAACCTTTCCCTGGATCAGTAATATTAAGTAGAAGAAAGAGTTGAAACCATGATAAGAAAATCAGTCTTCGTAGTTATCAAAATAAGTTAAATTAACCTCATTACTTCAAACTGAAATAATCAATATGATATGAAAATTATAAATGGAAATGATGGTGATTTTACTTTCAAACATGTTCTGCTATGTTCTTTGCAAACATTCCAGAACCCAGGTGGCATACTTTCTCTCCTATTACTGAATGTTTGCTCTGATCTCAGGAGTGTTAATACAAATAAAAATATTGACATTTTTTCACACTTATTCAGTACCCACAGAAAAGAAACCTAAGTGTCATCCAAAACTCAGTACCTATTGTACTTAAAAAAAAAACCTTCAGAATATAATTCCAAAATGTAAAATAATGTGCACCAGATAGTGAGAGCAAGAAGTAACTTTTAGTTTCCCTGAACTACTTCAACTTCCTGGTTAACCATCCTATCAGAAGTTTATCTTGATAAACAGAGAGGGTCAGCAAGATACTCTGTTCTATTCAATTCTATATGAGAGCAGTTCTACTTTTTTTTTTTTTTTTTTTTTTCCCCATGAGAAAGAAGCAAATACCAGCCAGCCAAAATACAAAGGCCTAGATGATATCTTACTACTGGCCCAATTAAGTAATGTTTTAGGAAAATTATATTTAGCCATTTATGTAGTTCATACTGGAAATGAAATCCCCAGGCTATCACAAAAGCTATTTCATATACATGCACACAAACCCTTTTTTGATCAAACCACTCCATTTTTAACTCTGTGGATTTAGATGTTTATTTTAATCATTAAAATTGTCTGTTACAAATCAGACCTTAGAAGTCAAAGCTGGTCCAGGCGCGGTGGCTGACACCTGTAATCCCAGCACTTTGGGAGGCCGACGCGAGCGTATCACGAGGTCCAGAGGTCGAGACCATCCTGGCTAATACGGTGAAACCCCGTCTCTACTACAACTGCAAATATTAGCCGGGCGTGGTGGTGCATACCTGTAGTCCCAGCTACTCAGGAGGTTGAGGCAGGAGAATCACTTGAACCCAGAAAAAAAAGTCAAAGCTAAGCTTCTGCATTCTCTCAGAAGCAACCCTCGAATTACATTGTTTCCCAGTGTACTTAATTGTAGCAAGTCAGATGAAGTCACAGATCAAATGTATATATACTTTGTGGATGCTGAATATGTGCGCTTGGCCAATATTTTTTTCCCGTTCAACACAAAGTGGCTAGAACTATGGATTTTTTCTCTAGTCTACATTATGAGCCAGTATCTCTAATTCTAGGCAACATTCCACAAAGCTTCACAGGGAATCCCCACAGTAATTTACACAGGATTGGGAGAACTAGGTGTTCCCTCAAATAAAAATAGCAGCTGGGGAGCTTTTCCCCTTGACACTGTTGAACTCAACAGCTAAAAAGGAATTCTATTAACCCATTTGAAAATAAACTTACTGATGGTTTTGAGGTTCTACCCATAATGTCCTTTTTTGCACCATAGACAATTTGATTCTCCATTTTGAATTCTAAATTATAAATCCACTGGGTAGTGTTTCATTTATACATTACAGAACAGTGTTCCATATACATATGATAAAACTCCAAAATGGATATTCTGCTTTCAATGTTGTTAAATTAATAGGAAGATTTCAAAGGTACTCCTGGAATTTCTTTTTTATGTCACTGTACGCTTATAAATTATTAGCATTATTTTAAGTATATCTCTCTTCTCTAAGTATACACATGCATAATTTAATGTTATACATACTAATTTTCTATCAGAAAATACCTTTTTTGGCAAAGAAACAATAATGAAGATTTTGAAGAAAAATATGTTGTAAGATTCTATTGTCCTTTTCTATTAGTTAGAAACATTTACTGAATATACGAGAATGAATTGAATTGCTTTGGTTCTCATGAATAAACCTATTAATAACCACTAGTAACTCGAGGTAGATTGCCAGATTTTCATCCACTCAGGACTCCTTATTAAACTTTATTCTTATTAAAGACAGGACCCTTGTCATTACGTCTCTCTTCATGTCTTATCCAGTGATTTGTACATAGTAGGTATCCAATACACATTTGAGAAAATAAGTTAGAAATATTGTTTTATGACAGAGTTATAAAGCTCTTTAACATTTATACCATAGCTATTGTAATCCTTTAAAAAGAGTAGCAAAAAATGATCTTAAAACGATATTTAGAAATTCATCCAAAAAATGAAAATAATTATAAATGAGATAAATAATTATTGGAATAAACCATTCGGTAATCATTTGTCAGGCACTTATTTTACGTTACTTCCAAAGGAAAGCAATGATGAAAATATATAATAACAAGGATAAGAAGCTACTCCTCAACTATTGTAAAATGGGAAAGACCACTAAGAGAAACAGGAAAACTGGCCTAGAGGAGCAAACTATTAAAATATAGATGAAGGGGTAGGGCAGGGGAAAACTTTTGGCCTTAGCTTTCTCAAGGGAAGACAGAGAACTGACTCTAACAAAATAGAAAGCTCCCAAGAGAGGAAACATAAATACTAAAGGAATGCCAGGTCATTCCAGAATGAGCAATAGGAAATTAAACCAACATTCAATGGGTTCTATCCAAAGGAGACCATAAGACAGAGAAACTCGTGTGAAATCTGTATGAAACAGGCAATACTGATGAAGAAAGAATTGAGGAATAAAAAAGAATAGAAATTCTCCTTCTGTTCTGGATACTATAAATTTTTACTAAGAGGGATATATGCAAAAATTACCAAAAAAAAAAAAAAAAATCTGCCCATGATTGGATCTGAAAGAAAACTGTAATTCGTGTGTAAGAACTGGATGGCAGATACTTCATATCAAGTAATATATTAGAGATATGCTATCTCCAATAAATATGGATTTCATTTTTTCTTGTCTTTTTTACAGTTATTATTTATTTTATTCAGGATATTATCTCCCAATGTTATACAAAATGCTGACAAATTCAAGATGGATTAGAGACTTAAATGTTAGACCTAATACCATAAAAATCCTAGAGGAAAACCTAGGTAGTACCATTCAGGACATAGGCATGGGCAAAGACTTCATGTCTAAAACACCAAAAGCAACGGCAGCAAAAGCCAAAATTGACAAATGGGATCTCATTAAACTAAAGAGCTTCTGCACAGCAAAAGAAACTACCATCAGAGTGAACAGGCAACCTACAGAATGGGAGAAAATTTTTGCAATCTACTCATCTGACAAAGGGCTAATATCCAGAACCTACAAAGAACTCAAACAAATTTACAAGAAAAAAACAAACAACCCCATCAAAAAGTAGGCAAAGGATATGAACAGACATTTCTCAAAAGAAGACATTCATACAGCCAACAGACACATGAAAAAATGCTCATCATCACTGGCCATCAGAGAAATGCAAATCAAAACCACAATGAGATACCATCTCACACCAGTTAGAATGGCGATCATTAAAAAGTCAGGAAACAACAGGTGCTGGAGAGGATGTGGAGAAATAGGAACATTTTTACACTATTGGTGGGATTGTAAACTAGTTCAACCATTATGGAAAACAGTATGTCGATTCCTCAAGGATCTAGAACTAGATGTACCATATGACCCAGCCCTCCCATTACTGGGTATATACCCAAAGGATTATAAATTATGCTGCTATAAAGACACATGCACACGTCTGTTTATTGCAGCACTATTCACAATAGCAAAGACTTGGAATCAACCCAAATGTCCACCAGTGACAGATTGGATTAAGAAAATGTGGCACATATACACCATGGAATACTATGCAGCCATAAAAAAGGATGAGTTTGTGTCCTTTGTAGGGACATGGATGCAGCTGGAAACCATCATTCTTAGCAAACTATCACAAGAACAGAAAACCAAACACCGCATGTTCTCACTCATAGGTGGGAACTGAACAATGAGATCACTTGGACTCAGGAAGGGGAACATCACACACCGGGGCCTATCATGGGGAGGGGGGAGGGGGAAGGGATTGCATTGGGAGTTATACCTGATGTAAATGACGAGTTGATGGGTGCAGCACGCCAACATGGCACAAGTATACATATGTAACAAACCTGCACGTTATGCACATGTACCCTACAACTTAAAGTATAATAATAATAAATAAATTATAAAAAAAAAGAAAAAAAAAGAAAAATGTAATTCGTGTGTAAGAACTGGATGGCAGATACTTCATATCAAGTAATATATTAGAGATATGCTATCTCCAATAAATATGGATTTCATTTTTTCTTGTCTTTTTTACAGTTATTATTTATTTTATTCAGGATATTATCTCCCAATGTTATACAAAATGCTGACAAATGTCAATGTCTTGTCTTACTTTCCACTGTATTACAGGCTTTCACTTCATTTACTTCTGCAGGTACCCCTGTATATGTGTATATATATATATATATAATTAAAGGCCTAGCCATATAAAAATTATACCCCTAATAAACTTAATCTCAGAAGAAACAAATCACAGCTGTAATTTTACCCATAGATATGAAAAATGGAACACAAGAGATTAGATAAACTAGTAACTGATATTTTGACTATTGCAACTTTATGAAATTGAAGATTTTGAATGACAATGACTAACAGGAAAGAATAAACCTGAGGAATGGATGTGAAGATTTTGTGTCCGTAGGCTAAAGGACAATTAGTCATGTTTGGATTTCTAACATGGTATCATGAACCCTCAGTGGGTCAGGAGCCTAAGGACACAATACTGTGCTGTGCAAGCTCTACAGCTAACCAGCAGCAAGCTCTGACAAGTCGCTTGGCCTCAATGTGCATCAGCTTCTACAATTGAAAAAAGGAGAAAAATAAGGTCTCAATGCTTGTCTTATTGGATTCGTGTGAAAATCAAATGACATTGGATATGAGGACACTTTGTAAACCCTACATACTATACAACTACCAGTTAAAGGATTTTTATTATAATTATTATATTTACACAAAATGTGATTTTTTCCATAGTTTACTCCAAGAAAAGGATGTATTATTTTCATTTTGACCCTATTCAAGTAATACCTATTTCTATCACCAATAAATGCAATAAAAATGAGCTCAAGAACAAATATAAAATATTTATGAAAATTACAGCATTCGATACTAACAACCACTTCCTCCTTCTTGAAATTATCTACTTATTTAGCATTTATGACCCACCTTCTCCTAGTTCATTTTCTACTTCTCTGGATTATTTTTCAGGATGCTCTCCTGGGATAATTTTCTGTACTAGCTGAGGAAATGCTGAATTTCCTCCAAGATTTTATCCTCAGCCTATTCTCCCTTTAACATGCCCACTAGGCTCTCTTCCAACCACTCTCAAAGCTTTAATCCTCCCTCTCTCCCCAGTGCTCGTAATTCCCTGACAATACTTCTAACCACAAGCTCACCTCTGAACTCCAAACTGGTTTAGCCAGTTGTCCCAGAGGCATCTTAAATTCAGTCTGGCCAACTCTGAAAACATTTTGTGTTCACTCTCTTTCTCTGGCTTGTACTATCTTAGCCTCTATGACTCTCTCAGATCCCAAATCCAGCCAATCCTCAAGCCCTGTCAATTGCATTTCCAAAATATTTCTCGTATCAAATGTTTCTCACTATTGCTTGTCTTCTCCCATTTTATAGCACCCAACTCCTTGCATCCAGACTTGCTCAGGTGCGATACATTCTGCCAAATGTAGCCAGAGTACTTTATCTTGTGTTAAAATCAAACCATGTTAATTCTCTGCTTAAAGTCCTTGAATCTGTATATGACTATCTACACTGACGGGCTGAAGGCCAAGGAACTTCACAGGACATTTAAGGCACTCTGTGTAGCCTCAACCATGTCACATTCATGCTCTCTTACTTTCTATGTAATACTTTGGATTTTATAAGTACTAATGAGATTGTAAGTCCTCATATTCAACTGAATGTGTACCTGAACCAAAGTTTTAGCTTCTGAGCCTTTGCTTTGGCAAATATCTCTTTGCCCAGCATATCCTTTCTACCCTTGACTCGCCAGGCTAACTCATGCTTATCATTTTAAAGATTTCATCTTCAGAAATGGTGGCAAATTTTCAAACTCCCAATGACGGGCATTTTGCTATGCTTCCACAGTCTCACAATTGGAAGCCTATGTATTATTTTTAAATGTATCTATTAATGTATATACATTTTGACAGTAAACTTTAGTATTTCCAAGGCCGGAAAAAATGTCTTAGGTACCTTTGTCTCTGGTTTATATTAGATAATTAAAGTGGAACTAAATTGTAGACTAATTGGCAATGATCCTACCACCAACCACTTCCTTCTGGCACTGTTGATACATTACTAGTGTAATGGACAAGGATGAATGCAGGACATCAAAAATACAGAGGTTTCATTTCTAATTACTCTGGACTACTGGAAAGGACAGGCAGAAAAATTATAATTGCAAAGAATGTGACGCAATGAAAATCTTGAGTAAAAACCTCTTTATGAAAAGAAAAATCTAGACTCAAGTTTATGCCTAAACATCAGTTATATCAAAATACTTCAATTATTGACAATTGTTTAAAGACATATTTTATCCATATCAGGTTAATGCAGGGATTTTATTGCTAAATCATGATTTCTTGCACGCTCTAAGATATTGGATCTGAAATTCTGAAAAACAGCATCCACCTGAAAGTATATTAGGAGAAAGCAACTTACTAGCATAAGACGAGGTCATTTCTTTCTTATCTTCTCTTCTGAACTTGATACATGCATTTTAAAATTAAACAGAAGAATATTCTCCTTCCTAGGGATTTATGCCACCATCTACCACATTACTCAAATGACCACTGCTACTCATTACATAAGAAATCAAGCATAACTTTATTCATGAAAAGCAGAAATGAAGACAACTTCTTAAAATCCAGGCTTTTACAATCAGACTCTGTCTCATCTGGTACCTATTGATTACCTTTTGTGTCACCTTCACTCACTGGGTGGGTATTTACCCATCTGGTATAGAGAATAGATACTAGAGTCTGAAATTGGATGAACTGTGCTCCAATCCCACCTCTGTTGCTTTTCGTTTCTAGCTCTTCAATTTTCAAAAGTTACCTAACTCACAAGTCTTCTTCCTCATGAAAAATAAGAATAAAAAAAGCCCACACTTTCAACATGCCAGGCATGTGTTCATGGCTTTGCATCTATTATCGCATTTAAGTCACCCAATAGTCTTAAGAAATAAATACTACAAGATGAACATTCCTAATCCAAAATTATGAAATCTGAAATGCTCCAAAATATGACATTTTTGAGGGTGTATATGACACCACAGATTGTCCTTATATGAGTGGCTAAAACAGTGATACCTTTGCTTTCTGACAATTCAATGCACGCAAACTTTGTTTCATGCAAAAGATTACTAAAAATATTGTGTAAAATTACCTTCAGGTTATGTGTATAACCTTCAGGTTATGTGTATATATAAAACAAATAAATTTTGTGTTTAGACTTGGGTCCCAAACCCAAGATATCTCATTATGTATACGCAAATATTCCAAAATCCAAAAGAATCTGAAACACTCTGGTCCAAAGCATTTTGGACAATGGACACTCAACCTGTATTATTTCCAGTTTACATCTGAAGAAAAAGAAAGGTCCCAGCAGCAGAATCTGACTTAAGCGGACCATTTCTAGAGTTCTGTGCTCTTGTGCTATGTCCTCCAGACCCATTATACAATGTTTGTATAAAGACTAAATACTTTACTAGGAGTAAAATATTTAAGATGGGTAAGTACTCAACAATAATTCCCTCCATGTCTTTAAGATACATTCTTCTTTTCCTTCTATGGCAGACCCTCATGCAAACATCTAGACGTGGCTTTAAGCCGCAGGAGCTAAATCTCACTAAGTGAGGGAAGATGACCAATAAAAACTCAAGAAGAACCTATAAGTTACAGACTCAAGTGAGGCTTGTATAAATTCTTCAGGTCTAGTTTCTGCTAATATGGTTTTGTTTTATTTCTTTACAAGAATGTCCAATCTTTTGGCTTCCCTGGGTCACATTGGAAGAAGAATTGTCCTGGGCCACGCATAAAATACACTAGCACTAATGATAGCCGATGAGAAACACACATACACACACACACACACACATACACACACACAAAAAAAAAAACCCCTCATAATGTTTTAAGAAAGTTTACTAATTTCTGTTGGGCCTCATTTAAAGCCATCCTGGACTGCAAGCAGCCCATGGGCCACAGGTTGGACAAGCTAGCTTTAGCATATATCAAGAAGATCTAAAATAGGGGAAGGATCAGGGAAGTCCCCCTCAGGATAGGATGTTTAATATGCAACATGAAATATAAAAATAAGAATTTTGTCAATGTAGGCATTGACAAAAACAAACAATGGGGAAAGGATCTCCTATTCAATAAACAGTGCTGGGAAAACTGGCTAGCCATATGAAGAAAACTGAAAGTGGATTCCTTCCTTACACCTTATACAAAAATTAACTCAAGATGGATTAGAGGCTTAAACGTAAGACCCCAAACCATAAAAACCTTAGAAGAAAACCTAGGCAATACCATTCAGGCATGGGCAAAGGGGGGAAAATTTTTGCAATCTACCCATCTAACAAAGGTCTAATATCTAGAATTTACAAGGAACTTAAACAAATTTACAAACAAATAAACAAACAACCCCATTAAAAAGTGGGCAAAGAATACGAACAGACAACTCAAAATAAGACATTTATATGGCCAACAAACATATGAAAAAAGGCTCAACATGACTGATCACTAGAGAAATGCAAATCAAAACCACAATGAGATACCATCTCATGCGATTCAGAATGGCAATTATTTAAAAGTCAAGAAACAATAGATGCTGGTGAGGCTGTGGAGAAATAGAAACATTTTTACACTGTTGGTGGACATGTAAGTTAGTTTAACCAGTGTGGAAGACAGTATGGCAATTCCTAGATTGCCAGAAATATTCTAGAATGAGAAATATCATTTGACCCAGCAATTCCATTACTGGGTATACACCCAAAAGAATATAAATCATTCTACTATAAAGACACATGCACATGTATGTTTACTGCAGCTCTATTTACAAGAGCAAAGTCATGGAACCAACCCAAATGCCCATCAATGATAGACTGGATGAAGAAAATGTGGTACATATACACCATGGAATGCTACGCAGCCTTAAAAAGGAAAGAGATCATGTCCTTTGCAGGGACATGGATGAGGCTGGAAACCATCATTCTCAGCAAACTAACACACAGGAACAGAAAACCTAACACCACATCCTAACACCACATGTTCTCACTCATAAGTGGGAGTTGAACAATGAGAATACATGGACACAGGGAGGGGAACAATGCATACCAGGGCCTGTTTGGGGGTGGAGGGTGAGGGGAGGGAACTTGGAGGACAGGTCAATAGGTGCAGCAAATCATCATGGCACACGTATACCTATGTAACAAACCTGTATTTTCTTCATATGTATCCCGTAACTTAAAGCAAAATTAAAAATAACAAAAATAAAAAGAATGAGGACCGGGTATGGTGGCTCACGCTTGTAATCCCAGCACTTTGGGAGGCCGAGGAGGGCGGATCTCCTGAGGTAAGGAGTTCCAGACCAGCCTAGCCAACATGGTGAAATACTGTCTCTACTTAAAAAAAAAAAAAAAATAGCTGGGCGTGTTGGCATGTAATCCCAGTTACTTGGGGAGCTGAGCCAGAAGAATCACTTGAACCCGGGAGGCAGCGGTTGTGGTAAGCCGAGATCCCAGCCACTGCACTCCAGCCTGGGCGACAAGAGCAAGACTCGATCTCAAAAAAAAAAAAAAAAAAGGGCAGGTTTTGTAACTATTGGTCTCATTTCTGGCTTCCTGAGTAGTCAATAAACTTCAAGAGACTACAGACCATGTCTATTTTATTCTCCTACATAGCCTTTAACAATCAGCATGGTGCCTGACACAGCCAGCATTCAATACATATTGAAGGAAGGAAGGAATACACGTATATATGAAGTGTGTGAAAGCCTGCAAGCAAGTTTAAGGAACTGTGAGAAATTCAGGAACTGAGAGAAGAATTGACAAAGGTGGAAGGCTGAAGAGTTTGCAGGAGCCAGATGATGGAGGGCTGCATGAGTGATTATATGAATTTTGAGCTTTATCATGAACACAATGGGAAATCCCTGAAGGGTTTTGACAGAGGAGAGATATAATCCGGGGTTTTGAAAGATTACTTGTGAAATTAGTGATGTGCTTTATCTCCCAAATAGAGCAGAGTTGAGGAATCATCATCAAGAAGGACATTAGTTTCTGAGAGTCCATCCTACCATGTTCCAGTGGTTTCTGCAGGTGTAATCTAGAAGCTTGAAGCTTGGGGAGGACAATGTATAGCCAACTAAGAAGAGAAGTTTCTGGCCATCTATTTAGTGCAATCAGGTTATGTTTGCCAGCTTCAAGATAAGGTTCACCAGCCCCACATAATCTTGAAAGCAATAGTGTCCCCATGATAGGTTTTGCCATGTTTGATATTTCAAAATGAATTTTTAAAACATAAATTCTTCAGTTCTTTTCCTCTGTATTGCTTAATTTCTAGGTTGTGATAAATCCTAGGATATGTTATGCTAGATATTCAACATCCGAGGTTTTATTGTTTTCCTCATAACTGTAAAGACTACAAACCTTCTTGAAAACAATCACGTAACTGTCTCTTTTGTGAGGTGGCTAATCTTTAGTAACATTGAACACTTTTGGCTGTACGAAGTTTTCACAGAACATTCAGATCAAGCACTATTAATCCTATTAATCATGAAATTACAGTTTGTTAAGCATAATGAAAAGTTCAATTTTGAATATACTATGCCCACAATATTTATTTAACAGAGTAATAAAACATAAATGCTTTCTAAAAACTAGGGAAAACAAAGAGGTGGTTAAAAATTCCTTTGACATTGACTTGAAAGGCAAAAAAAATTATTTTTTAAGAAATATTCACTCTTTACAAAGTATCTAAGGCTACTCATATGCTTTATTTTCACTATATATAGCTATGTGTCACCCATGCCTTTCTTTGTAATTTATGTTTAAACAAATTTTAAAGACCACAAGTAGGCCTTTGCTCTATGAAATAAGCCATGAGATATTAATGCAAAAGCTATTGTGCTGAGAGCTAAGAAACCCTACACTTCCACTTCAATGCTAGTGTGTTAAAAGAGATTTTAGTAATGGCAAAGCCAGTCAACAGGGAATAATTAAACTCAAGTTGTCTAAGATTTGCTGTGATGTGTGGAATGATAGTTTCCAACCCAGCTGCTGCAGAATGTTTGCCTAAGAAGAAAGTGCAGTTGACTAGGGGCTACAGTTCAGATGAAATGCAATGAAAAAGCTCGTTGACCTCTAAAACAATAGGTGGGGCCTACTTGAATAATAAAATCAACACAAAGTCAACAATTAAACAAGAATGTAACAATAGGGCCATCTCAACATCATGCCACTAAAGGTTTCTAAAAGGACAGAATTACTCCATAGTAAACTGACAAATGTCTACACTTGGCACCTCTTACAAGCTAATAAAGATGTAGACTGGCAACTGCGATAAACAAAGCCCTTCGTGAATACCTTTCTTCTTTTTTCCTCAAAAAGTTTTTCAAATTCAGTTCTTTAAAAGGACATATTATATTTCCTTCAGTCCAGCAGCTGGTCTCTCTTTTTAAACTGTCAACTAAGCAGCCATAAGCTCGCATTGATAGTGTGGTACCTGCTGAGTCCCCTCCCCCAGGACTCCCCCTCAGTCCTAGACCTGTAGCTCAGCATAAACTAAACAGCATGAGTTGTTCTCTATTAAATTGACTCATTGGTAATGTAGTCAACCTTAATCTACAAGGCACATGAAGAAAAAAGACAATTTTGAGCCCGTTTGTTGTTTTACTTTCGGAATTCCTTTTTAAATTTTACTATTTTTTCCATTGTCTGGCATTTACAATATAGTCACAAACTAAAAAGGTAATTATTTTCCTCTTTTTCCCATCTATTATACTTTAAAGTTCAGGTTCAATACTATTTCCACTTAGAAAATTATTTATATAGCTATTTATAAGATCTTTATAAGCTAAGGCTTGCCAAGGTAGTTCACATTTTTGATTTATCGTAGCTAGACTTAGTTGGCACTAAATGAAAAGGTTTTACCATATAATTTTAATGTCAATATTAATATATGTATAGACACACACAGACACACTTATACATACACACTATGTGTAGTATACAAGTCCCTTTAGCCATGTGTGTATCTTTTGATGCACAAGATACTTATATAATGACTGGCCAATAAATATCTCAAAAACTGATTTGCAATATACGTGATAAGAAATTATTTCCTACTACTTATCACATGTCCTGTTAACATGTCCCTTTCCTTGATCACCTCCTCATACATTTCAAACTTTAAATAGAGTTTTTAAAGATCCTGGCTTTTGAGTTGCATGGGACAAAAGATGATAGGATTTCATATTTTGTCTTTGCAAGCAGTGGAGCTGCTTCACTTTCTTTCCTTCTGATTCATTTTGACCACAGACTTGCACTTTCTTATTGTATATCTCAAAAAGGGAAAGCATTTTCTGAGATCCTTTCCAGTGTTCTCTTTATGTACGTGTGTGTGTGTGTGTGTGTGTGTGTGTGTAGATATATATCATCCAAATTGGAGATATGTCAAAAATCTAATTCAATAAATATATATTTAGCAGCCACCAAGTTATCAACACTTGTAAGGAGATTTCCAGTCTTAAAAAAAGGCAAGCAATGTTAAATTATGTAGGAAGTGGAACTAATAAGAGTTATAATAACTGCTGTAACTTTGTTGAGCTCTTACTATGTGTGAAGCATTATACAAAGCATTTTTCTATAAAATTGCTCATGTAATCCTCATAACTAACCTGTGAGATACATACTATTATTATTCTCACTTCATATTCAAGGGAATGAAAAACAGAGATGCCCAGTAATTTACTCAAAGTCACACAGGCTAGTGAGCCAGTCCGTTTGGCTCCAGATTTGAATCCTTAACTACTTGACATAACTGTCTTCCTATAGATCTATCCAGACCTATGCTGCCTAATATGGCAGCTACTAGCCACATGTGGTTATTTAAATTTAAACAGAAATTAATTAAAATCAAAATTAATAGTTTGGCTATTTAGTCCCATTAACCATATAGGTCAACAACCTCATGTGACCAATGCCAGCTGTACTGGACAATGCAGATACAGAACATGTTCATCTTTCTAGAAAGTCCTATTGCTCTGCACTGACTAAAAAATCAGCAATGGTTCCAGAGGAACAGGTCAGCCCTTGACTCCACACACCAACTCTTAACTAGGTTAGTGAGATTTGTTTTTTAAAAACCTGCTACTAAAAATAATTCCAGACTTCAATTATGCCTCAAACTTTAAATGATACCATTTACCTGCTTTTCCCAAGGGTGTAACTTTGTGAGTAAAGTGAGGATTTCAAAAGTACCAGAGATGTATGTCATAGAAATAGAGTTAGTGACAGTGTGACCCAGAGGTCCTGGATAGGAAACTTAAACTGTAGTTGTACCTGCACCTGTCATGTAAGGAGATACATGAGAGGAAACAATTGTATACTGAGGAAAAGCAGGATTATGGAGTCAGGTGAACTTGGATTCAAACCAACTCCCTGCTTCTGTGACCTTGGAACATTAATTAAGCTATTTAAGCCTCAGCTTTCTCATCTGTGCAGTGGGGCTAATAATGTCTCTTTTGCAGGTTGTTATGAGAATTAAATGATAACACACATATAGAATTCTTGCTCAGAAGAGGACCTTAGAAAACTATTTTTCTATATCTGGAGATGAAAAATACAAATCAAAGCTAAACAATAAGATGAAGAAGGATAGGAAGAGGAATTATCTTGTTAGGTGTTAGAGCTACTTGAACTGAGTCTAAACATTCACAGAGCTGAGATGTTTACGATTAATTACCTCTGAAAGTAACTAGCTGAAAGGCATTTGGCAGCGTGTAATATAAAATAGAGCTGCCAAGGCTAACAGCTATTATTAAATGTCTGCATATTTTAACAACTGTGCTTGGCACTTTTAGTCTCACTTTATTCAAAAGACCATCACCACACTCCTCTTTGTGGTGTTCGTTATTTCATACAAACAAGCAGACTGTCAGGTTTTACCCCCAAAGGTTCTAAATTATAAATCTGGGATTAAGTCCAGCAATCTGCATTTTAAAACAGTATCCCAGTTTTTGATGCACAAGCTCCACGGACCACACTTTGAAAAAATAGCAGAGATTCAACTTATTTAAAGCAGCAAAGCAAATTGTGAGTCTATGTTTACAGGGATGCTATCTAATAACTTCAGTTACATTCAGCCAAGAACTTACAAGTGTAGAGAAATTTAATTTTGGTGGCACACAGATTAAGCCCATGTGCCAAAGCTTATATACTTTTCCTAAAAGAAAGTCATTCAGTGTCAATTTGCTTTGATTTAGAACATGAATCCAACAAGGCCAAATTGGCTATCTGGCCTTCAGTACTAATGACCTTACAAAAGCTTTCCTCCTTAATGGCAATGTTACAGAAGCTACAAGGCTCAAACAGGTGACCTTCAGATATATTGAGAATTCACTTCTCTGGAACTCTTAACTTTCCTGATTTGCATTAATAAATGAGATGCTACTTGAACACCTGTAAATATTCAGATATTAGATAACAAAAAATACTTGGCTAAATAGAGCTTGTTGAGATTGAGCAGAAAGTGGAGTCAAGGTCTGGCTCAGGAGTAAGATACACATGAATTTCTGGCCTAGGTCCACAACTTCTTAGGTACAAGGCTTTGTGCGAGTTAATTAACCTTGCTGAACCTCATGGTTCTCATCTCTGAAGCAAAGATTATACCATAGTACTTATAATACTAATCTCATTAACTCTCATGAGGAATGCAAGTCAAACATATAGCACATTGTTTGGCATATAGTAACAAAGGCAAGTTGTTGCTGTTGCTCCTGCCACTCTAGCTATGTGATGGGGATACAGAGGGCTGGTGAGCTTATCTGGATTTATCTGGACTCCATGGAATGAAGAAATGCACTCATTGCCATAGGTAGGATTTCTGAAGACAATGAACACATTTCAACCTTCCACCTTTCTCCTATGAGATATAGTCTCTCATCCCATTAATGCAGCAATGAATCTGTAGTAGGTTTTAATCTAATGCACACTTACTTTTATAAGAATCTCCTTTAGATCCCTATCTCTTTGACTTTAGACTCCCCGCTTCTTACCCAACCTGCACTTGACGTTAAGATCAACCACCCTAAATACCTAAAATGTCACTATTGATATTTCACCCTTTTGCTGAAAAATGTTCTTGGGCTTTACCATTGTAGCAGCAACAGCAGCAGGAGGAGGAGCTCTCCTGCTTCACAGGCACTAAGCTATAAGCTGGGGTACAAATATAAGAGCCACTCCCCACTTCATGCCCTCCAAGAAGGCAGGGAGAAAGCAATCTGGAGGTAGAAACAACTGATATGTTAAGGACTGTAGAAGATATTTATGATGAATGTCTTTCTGCAGGGTACCTTCTCCGGGACAGCTACAAGAGTAAGATTCGAGCTGAATGACCAGGAATTTGCCTTGTAGAGAAGGTAGAGAAACAGAAGAAAAACATGGCCATGGACTTCAAAGGGAGAAAATGAACATAAACAAACACACACACTGGTGAAAGAGCGTAATGTTTTCAGGAGAATTGTGAATGATGAGTAGGGTGAGGGGCAGGGAAAGGGGATAAATGAAGCTAAAGACGTTTGGAATTAAATCACTGAGGGTCACGTATATCAGTATAACGAGGCTGGCTTTCTAATTTTCAAAATGTTTTACTGCAGAATACATTTTTTTCCTCAAGCAAAATCTTAAGCAAACCCAGAAATACTGAACAAGTAAAAAATGATGGTGCATTGCCTGAGGAAGAGATAGGAGCTAGGAGGCCAATCCACCTGGCTTTCCCTTCCCCAGTGCTACTCTTTAAGGTGTCCCATGAGGTCTTGGGCCTGAGCAGAACACAGTGAGAAACTACTGCTATGGACAATAGGGAGCCAGAGTAATGCCTTAAGTAAATAAAAGTTTAACTCAGGTTCGATGGTTAAAAAGAAGAGTCTTGAATGGAAAGGTGACCATTTAGAATACTCTTACATTCAGTCCTAGCAATAGGTGGTAAGGCTTTAAATTAAGGGAAAGACAGAGTGATTTGAATTAAGCAGAATCAAGAAATATTTCTGGAGTGTAGAACATTACATTTGGCAAATCACTGGACATGAGAGAAGAGAAAAGGACTGCCAGAAGGTAAGGTGGGCATCTAAGTTCCAGCTTGAGAAATAAGGTAGATGGTGAGCCTATTAACCCCAATGGGAATAAAGAGAGGGAGGATACATTTCACTTTATTCGAAGTGCAGCAAAATGGAAACGTTCAAGTGGAGATATTAACCAAGAGGGTGGAAATGTAGGTTTAGAGCCTATGATAATGATTTAGGAGTCTATAATGGATAAGTAGATAGTATTTTTGGATGGACATGACCCAGGAGAATCAATGAGTACAGGAAAAAGAAGGTGCTGAAGTGTGTACCTTGGGAAACACCATTTGAGAACTGTGGAGGGGAGAATAAGGATAGCCCAGAAAAGGAAACTGAGCAGAATAGAAGTGAATGAACTGCGGTCTAGAAGCCGGAGAGGACATAGAGTCCAAGAGGCAAGAATTGTCCACGAAAGTTATGGAGGATGAAGGGCTGAAAAACCGACACTCTGTTTGGCAGCTGGGGAATATTACATACGTTTTCAAGTGTTGTGGGCAAAATGAAGTCTGCATTAAGATAAAAAGTGAATGGAAATTGACGAGATAGAGACAAACGGCAAAGACTATTTTTCATGGAGAAAAGAAATGCAATAAGGTAGTGCCCTGCAGATGTGGTACTTATCTTTAAAAGTCTTCCTTGAAGGCTTCTTTTCTATGATTCACAATAACCTCTTTCGCCTCTAAACTCCAAGAACAGTTCATAATCTGTACCCTTAGGGAATTTACTATTCTATCATTCACTACCCTGGATCATTCTATAATAATTTAGGAGTATTTTCTTGCAAACCTCCTGATGATGTCTAACAAGCATCTAATGCCAGGCTGAATTCAATTTAACTTTAAGGGTAATTCAACTGAGTCTTTTCTCTCATTCTTCTCTCTGTCCTCCCACATTCATACTGAATTTATGTCAGTTCATGGGCTCTGCCATGCTTTCTTTTGTCTTTGGGCTAATGACTATACATCATTTTCTGCTATTATACAACTTCCTTTTATTGGAATAAAGGAATAATCATCTTTCAGGTGTTGGCTTAGACAATATTCCCTCAAGAAAACTTTCTCTGACTCCCTCTGGACTTGGTTGTGTATCCCACCCAACCATTGCCCATACCTAGTATCTTATGCTTCTGCCATGACAGCACTGTATCAGTTCACTGGACTGTGTCCCTCACTTGATCGCCTAAGGGCAGAGAAAGCGTCTGATGTTGTTATGGCTTATTTCCAATACCTAGCTTAGATGAGTAGTGACCAGCTCAGTATATGGGCTCAAACATTTGAGAAATAAGGGAGAAAAGTAGAAAGCTGGGAATGAGTAAAGGGAGGAAAAGATGGAAAGGAAGGAAGGAAGGAAGGAGGAAGGAAGGAAGAAAGGAAGGAAGGAAACTAATTTAATTTGGTTCCCATTTCAGCATTGCCATTAACTATTGGGAGACCTTGGTCATACATGTAATTTGTTGAACTATAAAGCCAAAATATCATATTAAATTTATTCTAGGATCTTTTCCATTTTAAAATTGGATTCAAAAAGAAACCTAGCATTTATTTGCATGGTTCAGATTTCTGAATGTAATAACTGCATAACGATATTCTGTGACTCCCAGTAACTTTTACCCCTCAACAAAACAATACAATTGTTGAACTTTTCTCTTCAAATGACTAAAAATTTGCATGAGTTTACACTTGCTAGCTAATGAACCTTGACTAAGTCACTTAGTCTTGCTCTCACTCAGTTCCTTCACCTAGAAAACAAAGTGGTGATTGGGGATTAAATGAGAGAGGCAAGCAAAGGTGACTTATGAACTGCAGTTGTCTTTATGTAGGTTAGTCAGCAGATATTGTTTGTAAATAGGGTTTCATTTACAGAATAGCTACCTTGATTTAAGGACATCAAGCTACTTGACATATTAGTCACTGGCAGTGCAGTGATGATCAATATTCAGTAGGTAGTTAGGTGAACAATTTAACAAAAACTTGGAGGTTTAAACTTGTTCCGAAGCAATAGAAAAGTAATTTATTTACTGTTAGGTCTTAGAAGTCTGACTGCACAGTGCTGTTCTTTGGAATCCGGCACACATCATGATGCTTTTCAGTCTTCAATGGGGACTATTACCTGGAAAATCATGGTAGAAGTTTCCAATTCAAGAGGGTGCCTTTCTCACCCTTCAAAGAAGTTACAGATTTTAAGAGTCTCTTCCTGGCTATGATCAACCTCTCACCTTACTGACAGAGTTTCAATTTAACCAAACGTTATTGAAACAAATGACTGCTACACCATACTGTTTCTCATTCTTTACCAAGGAGTTAAGTTTCACTTAGCAGAACATTCATCAATGAGTAAGAAAATATACACAAATACAAATAAAAATGGAAAAGCCAACACGTTACAGTTTTTTGCCTTATGTAAGCTAAATTTTCTTCCATTGGAAACAGAACTACTTGTGCAGGTGGTTGCTAAATGCTACCAGCTGCTCTGTGGCAATATAGTTTCTGAAACAGAACCCTGAGAAGTAGGATGGAGAGGGGAAAAATAAAGAAATGGGCGTGGAATAAGACTCTATATTAAACTAATTCCCTGGGTAATACAGGAGAGGGGGAGAGCAACTTCTGTCATAAACAGTAAGCAGAATTTCCATTCGGCTGGCCTACAATAAATTTATTTTTCCAAGAAAATGAAATGGAACAAGAGACCAGACATACCTGCTTTATGTTAAAGAAAAGCATGTATGAACCTAATACAGGAAGAAGTTGTTTAAGACTGTACATCCTTGAGAAAATATTACCTCCATAATAGTGCCAGGGTCTCTGTTAGCTTGGGTTATCAGCTACATAAATTAGACGCACACTGGGGCTGTCTAACTCGTATAGCAGTCTGCAGTGCTCATATAATTTGTACTTTGCTCTATCATTTGCTTCCCTCTGTCTTCTTTTCTAGTTACTAACTTATTTTTTATAGCTTTGAACAAATACCATTATAACTATCTTATTTATTGTACCAATTAAAAAATTGCTGAGAAATGAAGGGATCTATTTAGATTATCGTAATAAAATGAGTGATCCCAATAAAAAAAAAAATGGAAAGAAAATCACACAATCACTGTTTTAAGGCATGCAATTCTTTCTCAATACCTGACAACCTTTTTTCCTTTGAGCAAGTTCTTGACAGCGACAAGAATCTAACTATTAACATACTTAATGTCAGCATATCTCCTACCCTGATTCAAAAAGCAAGAAAACAGGATGAAATGGGGGAACATGGGAGATTAAAATAAAAGAAGAAAAAGGTAAGGGGGAAGAGGAAATAAACAGAAGAAAGATTGAGAGAAACACAGAGATAAATAGCAAATTGTGGTCTTCGAATGAGAAGATGGAGAGGACCAGAAGAAAAAAATAGAGACTCAAAGAAGAAAACAAGGTCAATTTGACCTTTTGTGTAGCTTTTTATTTATCTGAGTAATCTGGGGGGGTAATTACAGGTCTTTGTCTTAATATGGAAAAATAACTATGATGTATGACCAAGACACAGTATTCCAGGAGTATTTCCGATTAGACTTCAGAGGAGCTATTGGTGCCTACCTTTATGGACATCAGAGTGTGATCGTATTTTTTGCTGGGTCTGCCGCTGCCGTGCCTCTGCCATTGTGCTCATTGTGAACTCAGTGTCTTACAGAAAAGAGTCACCCAATCTCATTTTACCAACTCCGCATACTAATTCACAATGGCATATAATATCCCCACATATGGGTTTTTAGGTTGTCAATGAAGCTGAATGAAACCATTCTCTTGCTAAGTACAGAATTTAGAAACTAAGCTGCCACAAGTTGAAACATCAGTCACCGTCTCTCAAAACATTATGTTAGAAAGGCTGTGATGAAGTTGCAGCACTGCCCATATTTCCAAAAGTAATGACACTTCATCTTAAAGGCCTACTCAGTTATGTCACATTTATATTTGCATCTTATAATGTGAATGTATTAGCCCCAAATTGTTTGGTAATAAATCATCATCAAAGAAATATGTTTATTTTTACTTTTAGTATTCATGACTCGCATGATCCTAAAACAACATATATTTAGTACTTCAGAGCAATGAATCCATAACTTTGAGAGAAATGGCTTTATAGATCATTAAGACCTATGTTGCTTTAACAGTTAATCACATTTTCACTAATAATATGACATAAGTCCTTTACCTAAAGAGTGAAAAATGAATGACTCTTTTGCTTGCACTAAAAAGTCCTCTACTTGACCTTTACTAGGGGCAGAGGGAAATCCAGTATAATCACTGAAAGCTTTCCCTACAGCAGTATCAATACTTTCATTCAGCCAACAGACTTCACCTTCAGTTAAGGCTCCTTGAGTCCCCAAACTACAGGGGGGAAAAAGTCCTTCGGGGCTCTGCTGTAGCTTTGAACCTCGGGTCATATGGTGATGTTTCAATGAGCCCTGCATCTTCTGGAGAATACCTCAGATAGCTGGCCCAACAAAGACAAATATTATGGCAGCAAAAAATAAATCTGCCATTTTTAACCTTTTCAGGGAAAGTAATTCACTTATTGGCTTTGGTTAAAACGTCTTACCTTTCTTCCCCTTTTTGTTGTATCTGTGAGTAATTTCTCCAGTCACATTGTTTATAGGAAGTGAAGTTATTCGTAATCATGCCTTAAGAGTATGTACACAAACTGGACATCCTAAAAGACCACTATGTATTAAATTCCTGATTGTTTGACATAAATTCTCTCTCTCTCTTTCACTCCGACAGGAATCTTCTCATTTATTTACGAATAGGTTAAGACCTTCGCCTTGTTTCTAACCATGTTCCTAAGTGCTAACATATATTAAGTAAATTTAAAGCCTCTTCTGCATAGGAAACAAATTAAATTGGTTAAACATGGAGAAAGACTAAATGTAATCCATCTCTTGTCATGTTTATGATATCTGAACTCATCTTATGTGAATGTTCCAATTTGGCTGTTGTAGCAGATGGGCTGCTTATGATAAAACATAACTACAGACGCAGAATGTGATAATATAAATCATAAAAGAGATAAATAATGAAATTCTTTTAAAATAACTCTGGTTAAATATTTAGACAGTCAATTTTTAAGCTTACTCGCAACACGAAAATAGTATTCACATATCTAGGCAAGGAAAGAAAGGTACTCAACCATAATATAAATATAATCTAAATCTAAACTTTCAGGACTCAAGGTATTTTAAAAATCTGGTTGACTTTTTAAAGTAGCAAAAAATAAAGTAGGGAGTCTTTTCCAGAGGTACTCAAAACCAGGGATGGCACTGATGAGTATCTCTATAGAGCTACCCCTCATTCCAAATTCCATTTCATAATTCCAGAATTAAGCAAAGGCTCCTATTTTATGATCTATTTCACATGATAAGGGAAACTCAATGCCACTCCTGATGGACAACTTAATGTCCATGAACCTGTTATCAATGTGTATCAGTTTGTGACCTCATACTGCTTAGAGTTGCAAAATACATTTACACGAATCTGATCATCTCAAAAACCTCAACACAGGCCAGCTGGTATCCAGATCGCACAGAGGAGGAAAGTAAAGTTCAGAGACGTAGCTTGTCCAAAGTCACACATTTATACATGATAAATCCAAAATTTGAACAGACATTTTTGTCTCCTAAACAGTTGCTAATTATTAATATCTTAATCATGGTGTATCATCCAACTTACAAAGAAAGGTAAAGATTCTAACTCAGAGAAATTTGGAATAGATTGTGCAGTGCATAAAAGCAGCCCAGGTCTTCAGTCCACAGTTCAAAGATGGCCAGAAAAAAGGGGTAAGGGGACAAAATCAGTACAAATGACTACTTAGGCAGTTTGGGCCTATTATGTTGTATATCAACATGTATCCACCCTTACTAGGTGACCACATCTACTCTTAAACTTTCAATATGTACAGATTAGGCAATTTTACCATAGGAAGACTGGCATTTGGTGCACTGTTTCAGATACCAGGAGCAGGACCAATTCCCATCTGGTTTGCTGACTCCTTACCATCTGTACTGCAGATTCCTGGTAGGTAGCTGTGCTTTATCTGAAAATGAACTTGAGAGAGCTCTTAAGACACTTTTCTATTAAAAAAAGAAAGCATTGCCCCTCTCTCCACTTGTCCCCCTCCTGTCTTTCCTTCCCTGTTATTTATTGAGCTCCTACTGCATGCCAGGCTGTGCATCCATAAAGAAAGTAGCCATAGGCAGAAGCTTCATGGCACTTATCATCTGCTGGTGGGTGCAGAAGTATAAACAAGCACGTTCGGGACTACAGTAGTAAAGAAGAGCACCTGCCTGGACCAGGGATGGGGGTGAAGGAAGACGACCAAGAGGGTATATATAAAACTTCTCAGATGAAGGCAGGCCTAATTTGAGACCTAAAGGAAAAGGGGGAATAGATCAGATAAGATGGAGGAGGGTAATAAAGGTTGAAGGTAAGAGGGACAAAACATGTTGGAGTGGATTTTGTTCTGTTGTTTTTGGTAGAGGGAGGAGAACATAAGGAGAGAGTGAAGGTAGGGAGGAAGAAGTGGAAGAAAGAAAGAAGAAAGGAAAGAGGGAAGGAAAGAAGGAGGAAAGGAAGGAGAGAGAGAGAAAGAAGAAAGAAAGAAAACAAAGACAGAAGGAAAGAAGGAAGGAAGGAAGGAAGGAAGGAAGGAAGGAAGGAAGGAAGGAAGGAAAGAAGGAAGGAAGGGAGGGAGGGAGGGGACAAATGTCTTTGCCGTATAGTAAACAGAGGAGAAACATAGGTAAAAACATCAAAATCTGATTTGGTGGAATTTTGTACACTGCAGATATGTGTTAGATTGTGAAGAAAAAATAGAAAAAAAGAAGCATGTGTATCAGAGATACTGTACAAAGAATAGGGTGGGTGGAGTAAGCCTATAAGTACCATTTCAATGGCATTAGCCAGTTTGTGTCTCTGCTGATTCTGCCTGGTCTTAGAATAGAAAAGCTTGATTTACTGGACTGTTCAGGAACCTAAACATGAAAAATACTATGCGTAGGTTTCAGGATCACAGTCAAAAGTTTATTATAGGTCTGGAATGAAGTCTCAACTTCTTCACTGAGAACTCAGGCTCTAACTTTTGTTTATTTGCTTTCTTATTTATTTCTGTTCAAGATTTTTTCTAAAAGTACTGAATTAGAATAACAGAGCCCATATCTTTTAGGTATAACCTTGTAAATAAACCATGTTTAGCAATTCAAGGCAGTGATGCACAATATATCGAATGTGACATTATTCAGACATAACTACTAATAGCTTCAATGAAATATCTATGTAAGTTTTCCTCTCTGAGCAAGTTTTCTTAGCATTTCCTAAAACCTCAAATTTTTTATCGAATTTTAATGTATTTTACCTACCACGTGGACAAAATTATGGCCAATGTGCTATGTTCTATTATCCTACGATTAGCCTAGTAGAAAGTATTATCAAAGAATATGGACATTACGCATGGACACTTCTTTTTGTTTTTAAATTGCCAACTGCTAAAACAGCATTTGCCGTATTCCCTTCAATCACATAAGATTAATCAAGAGAGTTTAATTAAACATGTCCAACTCACCAAAATTAATGATGTTCACTGAACGACCAGACCGTTGTTCCAATTGGAAGTACTTTCATACTTTTACAGACAGTGTGACTGTTTTGCAATTGTAGTGCGACCTACCCTGAATTACTGTTATCTACATAGTTACTGTAACTTGGAAGGCGATGTCATGCATTCATACAAAACATAGAAGTGATATCTTGTTTGTTTATTTTTATCATTGGAGTTAGTTGGATATTTGGGCTCAGGAATACGCAAACAGGGGTAATTAATGGTTCAATCGCAACCTAGAAACTATCTTATTCCATTCAGACATTTTATCAGTGACTTGGACATGGGGGCAGGGGTAATAGCGAAATGACATATGCCTAAGGTAGGGAGCAGACATGGGGTACAAGCGGAAAGTCTGTAAAATAAGAGAAGCTAGATATTAAATTATCTTACTGGGTCAGAGCTATGTGTCCGAATTAATTTTTAAAATTTAATAGACATGAAAATCCTGCACTTAGATTTAAGAAATCAATTGCCTAAATACTGAATGGACAAAGACTTGACTTAATCGTAGTTGACAGACTTTCAAATTCTATAGCAGACTATGATATAATTACCCACAAAGCTTCTAACATCCAAGAGTACCCATAGAAATATAGTGTGCATAACAAGGAAAAAAATAGTTCTCAACTCTGTATTTGTTGAACATCTCTGAAATTCTGAGTGAGCTAATACCAGAAGACATTGTCAAATGGGCCGAGTTGATAAACGAAAAACTGAATATTTCAATTCTCTATATTGCTGTCTTTCAGTCATTCCTTTCTGATCTTTGGATTTTTTCTCTAAAGCTAAACTAAATAAATTTTCCTACCCCAAATACAGAATAAGGAATTATTAGTCTAAAGAAGTTTTAGAACTGTACAGGGGTCTTCAATGGTATTACATAAAAATATCTGAAAAGGAAAAGTAGATGAGAATAAGGCCTTTCAATATTTTCATGAAAAAACATTTAAAGAAAAAAATATTAAATAAAAATATTTAATTATCAAGGATAACATGGCTAAACAGCTGAAGCTCATTTTGAATTTTTGGAATGTTAATCCCCCTTTTCAAAAGTTTTGATTTTAGAAATCAAAATTCATTGTTACAGTTTAAGTTATAGCTGTATAAAACTATGGTTAGTGTTAGTTTAAGGGTTATAGTTAAGTGTTACGTGTTTAAGCCTAAATAAATAGAAATGAATATTAATTGAAATTAACCTAATCCATTGGCAATTCTTTTATTAAATAACTTTCCTTTTTATGTCTCATGTAGCACTCTGAAAATAATTAACAAAGATAACAAACTTTTCCTCCAAATATTAATACTGTAATGGCAAATGATTATAAAATCTTTAAGTAAAATTTAATGCAAATTTTATTGTATAATTACTCATATATGCTTTTCAAAGACAGTGAGAATGTAGCTTATAAAATCAGCTACTGTACCTTTCAAGATGAATAAGCATGAGTTGGGGAACAGTGCAATTTTCTGATAAAGGATCAACAAGGTACCTTCTCTGCTATATAAAAAATCTTCAGAAATGCTTGTTTGTAAATGTCTTAATAAATAACAGCAACAATAATAATCCTAAATATAGGCAAAAACATGCCTATATTTTTTCCTCCTGAACAACATATCTCAGGAATTGTTCGACTTACACATCTGGAAAGCCATATTTGTTTGTGTATTTCCCATGCTGACACTATCAAGAAACTAAATGCAGTTGGGTGTTACCGCTGAAATCACCAGGAGTCCTAGTGCCAGACTGTGCCAGAATTTGCCACTCCAAGTTGTGATCAGTCTTTCAACCTCAGAATTAAATATAGCATCTGCCAAAGTAATATCGGACTAAAGCTGCTTAAGTGACTTTGACCATTAAAAACATACATAATTACACTTATATTCTGGGTGCAAATATTGTGCTATCATTTGGAAGGGCAAATAAGCAGTCAGCCACAACCCAGAAAGACAATAGTCTACAAGAGAGATGAATGGCTATGGTAGAGATGGGACTATGGATCTGTGTCCTATCTCAGCCATATATAGCTGTATCATTCTAGCAAGTTATAGAACATCTTTCAACCTTTGTTTCCACATCTACATAATAAGGATGGCCATACCTGCTCTATTTGCATGAACTTTTTGTGATCATCAAATAATGCAAATGAAATCACTTGCAAGAACCTTGTAAAACAAATATACCTATTTTAGCTAATCCCTGATCATACTTCTGCATTGTCAATGTTCCACTGTAATTAAAAAAGACCCTGAATACCCCAGGTTAAATGAGCCTGCTGTCCAGGTAGATCAATGCTTGGTCTAACCAGAACTGATGCCCAACAGGGTCTTTCCTTGCAGGGCCAGTGGCCATCATATTGAGAATGCAAGTCTGAAGACGGCAGTTTGTAGAATGTAACTAAAGCAAAAACCTGCAGCATAAACTGTGTTCTTTGGACAATTTTTAGAATTAACTGACTCTCTAGTAGCTTAAGAAACAGCATACAATTTTGTAAGGGAATACAGCATGCAATTTTATAAAGGAAAAAGGTGATAATTTGTGACTAGGCTCACAATCATTTCTTGTTAGGTTGTGAGATAACTTTTATTAATGCCAATTAATTCCTTGCTTAGGCCTGTGTCACTTTATAACCCTCTGCTTAAGAGAAATTAATTGTATGAATTCAGGTAAGACAAGAACTACCATAATAGATGTTTTCACTCTTGCCTTTACTTTTCTCTGATACCCCTTAAGGTGGTCAGAGGTAAAAGCCTAAGATGCATTGTAGCCCGAGGGATGATTGAATGAAAAAAATGGGGGATGGGAACAGAACCTACTGGGATAGAACAATTTCCCACCACTGTGAGCCAGAGCAATTGATTGATGAATCCTCGCTCTGTCAAGAGGCAGCCTTCAGATTTGATCACATAAATACTCATTCAACTCAAATTCTGCTTGACAAGCCTCAGACAGCTTTGTTCTGTCACAGATATCATTGGAAGGAAATGCTCCATTAATCATCCTTAATTAACTTTACCATAGTCTGCTGAAACCAATATGTTCTCTGGCTAAACTTTGGACTTAGCCAGGATTCTATAGTTATCAAATAGGAGAGAGCTTTTCATGTTTTTTCTCTCCTATCATTATAAACCATAGGGATCCAACATGAATAGAGTTCACAGGAAGCCATGCCCATTGATTACATGAGATAGCTTATCGGTGTGTGCATTCTTTTCTAAAGGAAACATAATTTTAAATATGGCTGACCTGTATGAGATAGCATTTTATATCTGTATCTCACCTGATGCTCAGACAGTCTATATTTCCTCCCCAATTCTCAGCTATCATATGTCCTGAGATAATCATTTTCTAAGAGGAAATAAAAATTTTAAAACAACAACAACAGTAAAGACTTAGTTTGAAAACTAAAGTTGCTAGAGGCACAAAATGGTTTGTGTTGAATTCATAAACACACGCACATACATACATGTCTCACATTGTAAAATACTTCACAATTTTCATAAAGCTTTAACATGAGGCATGTGTTTTATTTTCATCTTTGCTTAGTGCACATATTAACTACTTGTCTCACTTTGAAATTACCTACTGAGAAGCTTATTAACAAGCATCCTAATTCAGTGGTAATAAGAGCAAAACCAAAAAAATGAGTAGTATTCAAACTTTAAATAAAAATAAAGTTCTAAATGGCTATTACTAAAAGTCAAAACATAAAAGATGCTGGCAAGGTTGCAGAGAAAAAAGAATGCTTATACACTGTTGGTGTGAATCCAAATTAGTTCAGCCATTGTGGAAAGCAGTGTGGCAATTTCTCAAAGAACTTGAAACAGAACTACCATTTGACCCAGCAACCCCATTATTGGGTATATACCCAAAGGAATATAAATTGTTCTACCATAAAGACCCATGCACTTGTATTTTAATTGCAGCACTATTCACATTAGCAAAATCATGGAATCAACCTAAATGCTCATCAACAGGGGACTAGATAAAGAAATTATGGTACAGCTACGCCATGGAATACTATTCAGCCATGAAAAAAAGAATGAGATAATGTCTTCTGCAGCCACATGGATAGAGCTAGAGGCCATTATCCTAAGAGAACTAATGCAGGAATAAAAAACCAAATACTGCGTGTTTTCACTTACAAGTGGGAGCTAAACATTAAGAACTCATGGACACAAAGAAGCAAACTATACCAGGACGTACTTTAGGGTGGAGAGTGGAGGAGGATGATGTTTGAAAAACTACCTATTGGGTACTGTGCTCGTTACCTGGGTGACGAAATAATCTGTACACCAAACCCCCATGACACACAATTTATCTGTATAACAAACCTGCGTATGTACTCCTGAACCTAAAAGTTAAAAATAAATAAATAAATAAAAATTTAAAAACAAAACAAAATAAAAAAGTGCAGTGTGTGTGAGCTACGATAAATGAAGAAAGTCTCCAGTACATCCCAGTCTACTTTGGTTGGTGTCTGCTCATCCATAGACTCATAGGCTTCATGACTGATTTCTAGCAGCTTCTGATCTTAGCCATATTTATGTGTTATGTGTTTACATGGCAATTCATATGATAATGTTAGAGACTATTTCAAATGCTATGCTTTTAAAGCCAGAAGATCCATTTTAGAGTCACAAGAAACCTAAATTTACATCATAGAATTCTCTCTTTATATTAAATAGTGCTCCTGTGAATGACCTACAGAAGAGGAAACGGACTCAAAATCATGAGGATGCGCACCCTCATTTTACGTGTGCAAACTTGAGGTTTGCGAAGTGATGAACTCAATAAAGAATAAGGGTTAAAGATTCCTGAAAATGACTGATCTGTTCATAAAATTACTGGTTTCGCTCTGCTATAGCAGACTTTGCCTTCTCCCCCTCAGAAAGAGGTAGCAACTTAATATTCTGACAGGCGTTTGATTTATCATTGATCTTTTCATGATATTTCTTATGGGCTACATTTTTCTAATTGGAGGCAGAGGTAAAGTCTGTGGTAAAGAACATCTCTGTGTGGTTGGCAGACTTGCTAAAAACAAATACCAAATCATGTTTCTTTTGCGCAAAATGATACAAAGAACACGTTTTCATGAAACTTTTAAAACATATATTTTATTTGCTAATGTTAGAGTTTTAAAAATATGTGAATGCTGAAAACCAAAACTTGATGTTTAAGATATGTAAACTACTTGTGATTCTTATGACAATAAAAGATGGTGTCAAGTTAGTGACCAATTCATAACAATAGACACCCTCTTTATTAAAATGGTTCAATGTCTTATATTTACTTACTATGAAATAAGGTTTTATTTTTGAAGACAAATTCATGTCTTAAATCAAATCCTTATATCAAACTTACACTTTGCATTGCTTTCCCCTTCCCTAGGGAAAAGAAAAAGTCAGAAATAAAAACAGGTGGAGGAAATCTTCCTTGTTAAAGTACATTTCTATTTTTAATTTCTGGTTATTATTACTGTAAATTATTCTGTGCTCTCTTTTTGTTTAACTACTTCCTTCCCTTACTTTGGTGCCTATTACTTCTTCCATGGTTTAGGCATGAAGTTCTGACAGCAAATTCATTACTTACCTTCCCCTCATTCCATTCCAAACATCTCTTCCTTTATTTAATTTCTTCTCTTGCCACAGATTCTTTTTCCTTCGCATACCTTACCCACTGTTCATTTCTTTTTCGCTGATTCAACTTGAAATTTACTTCCTGGCCACTCTTCCCCGTAAAATGTTTAGTTCAAATATCTGTTTGCCAATTATTGTACTAGGCAGTGGGGACAGAGCACCACACGTAACAGGCCGGCGCAGTGGAGGAGGTAGACATTAAACAGTGAATCCCAATAAAATATGGTAAAAGATCAAGCAGCAGTTTAGTGTGCTACGCTAAGAAATAATTGGGACATAATTTAATTTGGGAAGAGCAGTCAGGAAAATCCTTCCTGTGTAAAAACAATTAAATAGAGACCCAAGAGACAGAATAAGATTTTTTTAGATAAAGAAGATGGAATAAGTGTGGTCTATATAACGGTCCACATGGAGTTAATTTATTCATTTATTTACTGAATATTTATTGACAGCCACTCACGTGTTCCCAATGTCACCTCTACTGGCCATTTATTTGTCAACTTAAAACTGATATTTCGGAACATGTGGAGCATACTTATTAAACCCCAAAGAATATATCTGACGTAGAAATTAATTTTGGAAGCAATTAAGAGCAAAATAAAGACTTATCCCACAATAAGTAGGAGATTGTGTATTTAGAACCTGCTTTGAGGTTAATTCTGCTCTTTCTCTTCCGTCTCCACCCCAGCAGAGCTGAGTAGATTTCCTGATGATAGAGGCCCTGTTTGTTCACAGTGAACTGAAGATTGGCAGAAAAGGAAACATGATGGAGAAAAATGAAAGAGGAAACATGTTAACTTCTTTTCTTCTGTTTTCTTTCTTTTGTTTTCTGGAAACAAGTTATCACCCTGTCGCCCGGGCTGGAGTGCCATGATGCAATCATGGCTCACTGCAACCTCAAACTCCTGGCCTCAAGTGATCCTCCTGCCTAAGCCTCCCAAAGTGCTGGGAGTACAGGTGTGAGACACCACACCTTTTTTCTTTCTGGTTTCAAAGCATTATAATGCAATTTAGGGACACCTCCCTAAAAAACTGTGAGTTACACATGCACAACACCATAACTACACCCATTTCTCGGTCTTATTGAAACCAGAAAGGAGAATGATCAATAAAACTCTCAAAACAATCCCAAGAAGATCTTGCCAAATTGTACCAAAAGGATTAGATTAGTTGAGACCATAGTTTCATCCTAGCATTACTCTGTCATTCCATGAAACACACACTGTATATTTACATGTTTTCAAAGGTTAGCTGTGAGCCATGGAAAATGTATACTTTAAATATCTGAGTATATCTGTATATCTAAATATCTGAGCGAAAGTTGGTGGAAAATCATCCATTTAAGAAGCATACAACTCCGCTTATGTTTTTAAAGATATTTAAAATCTAGATATAGTAAAATGTTGTGTTCTGTTTTAGGCAATGCAAAGAGTTAAGTAGATTCACATGAATGGAGTGGGAGCTGAGGGAGGACAATGAATGTCCTTCCTCATTTCAAAGGTCAAAGACAGCATTAATTATTTTTAACTAATGTCTTATTTAACCACATGCAAACTTAAATCAGTTTGGGTCTAACCAATTCAAAGCTATTCTTTGGTTCCCTGCTCTGCTGCAATAATTGACTATGTTAGACTTTGCAGAGGTCAAAAGAATGGACTTGGTTCATATTCTTTCAGCTAATAGCACAGTTCTTAAATCAAAATTTGAGAATTGATCTTTCAAAGTAACTTTCCTCTCTACATTCGTGTGTAATTTCAAATTATATGATAGATGTATCCAAACTCACTTTTTATTTAATTACTTTTTAATAACAGAAGACACAGTGGGAGGGTTTTTAACAAGATCTAGGTTTGTCTAAAAAAAATTCAAAAGGGAATTAAGAAAACCATGGGAAACTTGTCATTTAGCAGAGTTCTAATGAATGCAAGTGGATGTGGGCAATCTGAAGGAAAAAATTTAGGCAGACATCATGCCAAGCAACAGAAAATGAAAATGATCTTAGTTTGGAGTCTAGGCAAAATGCAGAGGAAAGTCAAGTCAGATACTTTGGCAATTAGATCTTAGAGGACTCTAAACATTATACTAAAGATCAAAACTCTTGCTTTAGAATAAGGTCTTCTCCAGACAGCTTACACTATCTGCCCAGGACTGAGCTTCTCTGCCCAGGCCTGGAGACCATGGCTTCATCCTAGCATTATTCTGTCCTCCCTCTACAGGCCAGACCTCCCTACTCCTGATGTGCCAGACTTGTTGCTGACCATCATTCACATCGTATATGTGATAACTCTTCATCCCCAAAGACTTCCCTGACTAATCAGTGGTCAGATGGTGACTACTTCTTAAGACTCCCTTATCTAACCTTGTAACTCCCACAAGCTATCTCACTCTCATCACTCTGGAATATACATTTGCCCTTGACCGGTAGATAGTGAGGTCTTTATTGAATACGTACATCTGGTCAATGTTTATTCAGTTGCATGTACATCTTTCAAGTGTGTCCTATGACAATTTTATTTCTTGCACCTTAAATGACAGAGAACACTCTTACTTAATGCACTTTGCATTATGCCTAGCACATCACGAATTGTTGACAATATTCAATAAGTGCATTTGATTGTGACATATTCAACTACAATTTTAGAACGGATGTGTGTGTGTGTGTGTGTGTGTGTGTGTAGAAAAAATAACATTCAGAAAGAGATAATCTATTCTAGAATGAAATTCAATCTTTTATTTAGCTGTTTTGAAATTGTGTCCCAATACCACATTAACAGAGCCAAAATGAAATTTAAAATTATGGTTATACTATTATTCATGCTAGTGTAGAGTCAGGTTTTTTGTCTGAATTAAATGGCTCCTTTTCACTAGCTAATTAGAAACCACTTCCCATACCCTCAAGCTAGAGTAATAGATACCTGACCCATTTTAAAAAGGAACAGGATTCCAATCAAGGTCTCTATAAAGTTTAGAGATGGGTTCAAAGCCTAGTTGTACATTTCCATAGTAAATACATTTTTGGTGGATTTTTCACCAATCATTCAATGTATAAATCATGTTGACTATATTTAACCCTGGATAAAGTCCACTTTTTCCTGAGTCATAATGCCAACTTGGCTAAATGATCATACATTTCCAATCATGCTTAAATAAACATAAAATTTATGTATGGGATGAGAAGGACATTTCATAGATAATTTTTCTGGCTTCAGTATCAAGCACATTCATATTTTTCTCCTAAATCTGAAACCAAATGTTTGGCTTCCTAATATTTTTCCTGCCTACTGGATTTTTCTTTCCTTCTTCTATGTGGTCACTCACAGCCTGGCCTTTGTGTATTCTCCCAAGAAAGAATTGTTTATTTATATTAGCAGTGCTTTCAGGGGCTCCCTGTAGACTCTGTTTCCAATGGCATGTGGAGTTACTAAGCTTTTATTGTTGACAAGTGGTAGGTGGGATCCACGCTTTTGTGGTTAAATTGTTTATTGATAATTACCTGTTAATTACCCTGCTGCCTGACTCCTCTAATTTACTATAATCATTACTTTCCTTTTTCTTGAAAACCATGTGCTCAAAAAAACAAAAAGTGAAGACAAAAAATATACTTCTTACCACCTTTTAAAAAAATGGTTGGTTTTTTAATTAAAACCATTTAAGAGTCAGAGTATTTCCTCATCATATAACATTTGGATTTAGAAAAGCAAACCAGTGTTATTAACGTAATTATAACTGTGCCAAGTAATTGATTTAAACTGGTGACTATAATTTTGGGTGGCAATCACCAAATTAGGTGTCACAGAGTATTCTGGAGTCATTAGTATTTTACTTTACTGCAGAACGTTTTCCTTCCTAGAGTTGGCCAGAAATTCTGTACAAAATCAAAGCCTTGAAACAAAATAGACTAAATTCTATATTATTTGTTAAGGTTTGAAGCTTTTTACGTTAAGATTCCACCATCTAAAGTTTTAATCCAATGTAGTGACATAACACTCTGTATCCCTGAGATAATGTACAGAGAGGCCTTTACATTTTTTATATAGTTATTATTTTTATGGTACAGTTCCACCTAACCAGACACAGTGTAAGAGTACATCAATATCCAGGAAGTATACAACTGGCTGCTTCAGTTTCCACACTTCTCAAGAAATTCCACCCAACTCTTGCTCCCAAAAGTTATTTCAGTACTAAAAGCATCTGGTAAAATACCTTGCCATTAGCGAAAAAAAAAAAAAAAAAAAAAAATAGAGTTAACAATTAAGTCCAACTTTCTGGGAATCAAAATTAGCTCCACCAAGCAAGCAGATGGATTTATTAAGTGTATATTCTTGAAACATAATATACAAGGGACTGCAAAGAATGATCAAATAAAGTTCTAAAATAGTAAACCAAAAAAAGCCCTGGAATCAACATAGCCATCATCCTGCCATTTCTCACCAACTTCCTCTCATTTATCACCTTTGGACTATTTTAGTAGGCATTTTCATGGTATATTGAGGATAAGCATGGTCAAGGTGACCCTATGAATTTTGTTGGAGCCATTGATTAAAACTAGAATTTAGAACTGTCCGTGGTTTACACTGCCCACTTCACCTCGACAGAAAGCAACATGGAGATTAATAGCAAGAATCCTTGATGTGCATTTTGCCAATTGATCTACACACATCTTCTGTGGGACTCCCTAGGCTAAATGCAGCCCCTTTAAAAACGTCGTTTTAATACCACAGTGGAAAGAACGTGGTATTTAACGTTCAAATAGCTGGAGTGGAGTCTCGGTTTGACACTTACTACACTTACTAGATGAGTAAACATGGACATATCACTTAACCTCTCTGAACTTCCTTTCATCATTTAAAAAATTGGGATAAAAATAAAAATATTGATCCAATTAATTTGCTGAAGTTCTTATAATATCAATGAGGTAACGATATAATAATGCACATGAACACACTTTATAAATTAAAACGCACTGTATGATTAAAATAATCATTAATCACGAAAATAATAAACACCCCTTTAAATAACCATTAAAAGAAATTTGCTGGACATAGAGAATAAATAGGTCAAGCCTATTTAAATATCTCAGTAAGACTGTCAATGCACACACATTATAGCATTTCAAGAAATATTTTTCTTAGGGAGAGATTAAAGTCAGGAGAGGAAATGGAACGGCTTCAGTTGCTGTCATTGCATTCTTAGTATTTTACTTGGGAGAATGAGCCTTGTCAAATGGAAAGACTGAAATGAATACATTTCTCAGCTGCTTAGCAGATATGTTTCCCAATATAAGCTAAACATTTCAACCAACCTCGTTTCCATGTGAATATTTGCACTTCTGAATAGATGATGGGAATGTTAATGTTAAGAAGAATGGGTTGATCTTGGCTTTGGAATTATATGGCTTAGGTGTAAATTTATTCTTAATCTTCAATTATTATGTTTTAACATTCCTAGCTGAAATTTGGTTGAGCTATCAAATTGTTCAAAGACCAGTTCATGCCACAGCCCAGGGAACCACTACTGGGAGAAGGTGGAAACCCTAAACCACAACCAAGTCCATCCATAGGGTTTTCCCCATGAAGGTTACCACAACATACTTAACATTGTTACAGACAAATTGCTGCCATTACCAAGCCAAACAATTCTGTCTTTATGTTTTTAAATAGTTTGGGTAACTCTTTAGAAACTTTACAGCTGGAAAGGAACTGCATCTTGATGGAGCTACATTTATAGAATTTGTTCTATGTCCCTTTTTCATTTGTTTCCTGATTTAGACAATAGCCCCAATTTCCAGCTGCACATCAGTTACTCACAAGCCTGGTCTGAGTCTGTGATTCAGCCAAGTTCTGCACAATTGTCCCACAGCTCCCAATAGTTTATCATCATTGTTTTGTATAATTGGAAACAGAATTATTTATATGCCCCTGCTTACTCTGCAGGCAAATTTACAAGGCAACTGTCTCTCTTAATCTATAGTAGACCTAATGTAAACAGTGATGCAAAAGAGTATTCAGATTTATTGTAGGACTTCCTTAAAGATCAATATTTAAAATGAATACATATTGTGCTAATTTAAACATGCAACATATCACAGAGCTATTTACACAAGAAATTTACAATGGCCTAAGACATTTTTATACTCTATTCCTACTTCCTAGGAATATCTTTTATCAAATGGAAAGAAAAAAAAGAGTTACAAGTTCAATGTTAATTAGCCTTATTTATAAACTCTCATCTAAATCTGTAATCTCAACAGACAATATATTAAGCTACCAAATGAGGAATTAAAGTTACATTGAGTGTGACCCAAATAGGAAAATAAAGCTGACCGCATCCTCTGCAGTACAAGATGTACAGTTCAGGGTGGACAACAGCGTGGGACTCTGCAAAACCAAGGCTCAACTTGCTGATCTTAGAGCAGTTATTTCAGTTTTCCTCTGCAGTCCCTGGATGCTATGGGTTTAAATCACTCCCTGTCTTTGTTTAGACCTCATCTTGGAGGCTTAAAATAGTATCTCGTTGACAAGAATCTGAGGTCTTTCAGACCTAATATCACATCAAGCTGCTAGGCTAAGACCTTACATGCCAAGTCTCAGCCTACAATGAATTTTTATAAGTGAGTTATAAACCCCTCAAAAACAAGGTTTATAATGGAAACGCTGACAGACTCTTAACTATAGAGTTTCTAGTGGGTTCCTGTTTAATATACTGTATTTCTTCCCCTTGAAGATATTAATTTACTTTTTGAAATGTTCATTGCTAAGATTAAGCATAGGTTTTTGAAATGTGTTCATAGGCAATTTATGCATGAGTAGAAATGTACTCTTCTCCAGATGTACAGAATACTAATTTGAAAATGATTTATAGGCCACACCGTACTGTACATTCCATTCCCTTCTGAAAAGTTAAGACAAGGTTTTCCTTTGACATAACACCAGGATCCCCTATATATTGTAAATGCAGTGTGCTAGCCAGAGTTATTTAAATTCTTGAGATGTCAGCTCTACGATGGGTCAGAATAGAAAGAGTAAGCTGCCAGGACCAAGGGTATCAGGGGTAATTTAAAAATGGGAGGGTTCATAAAGAGGAAGATTGACATAAGCACACATTCAAATAGAAGTTTCTCATCTTAAGGGAGTATTTTCATATTTTGGCCAAATTAGATCTCTTAGAATTTTAGAGTGTTAGAATTGAATGAATTTTAGAAATCATTTAATTCAGATATTGCAAACTGGTGTCCTGGGGGCCAAATTAAGCCCCACAATATAAATAATAATCACATGAACAAAAAGTTGGGATTAGATGCCAATAATAATAATTGAAAATTTTCACCCCAAAAAGGAAATTTCTACTTCTCTTTAAAAACGGAAAGACTTGGTAACACTTAACTTACATCTTCCCATAGAAACAACTGGCTGGGGCTGAGTAGCAGCAGGCCCCTTTAGAACAGGAGTGAGTCCCCTGCTTGCCAATGTCCACTCTTCCTGTTTCACACTTTCATGTCACCATCCTGGCTCCTGATGTTGTCATGTTTGTGAATCTCATCCAGAGAATATTTTGTCCAGGAATCCAAGCCTGTCTGTGGCAGGACTGGGATGAAAGTAAGGTCAAATCTTACACATTTTCCTCATTGCACTATCAGCACATTATACTGTCCTTGGCTAATTCCCTTTTGCAGGAAAAATGATCCTAGCGAAAAATAAGTTGAAAGATCTAAAAATCACAGTCACTGGCAATTATGACTTCAGTGACTCTTCTGAGATATAATGGAACTCTTGATCATCCCAAAAGGTATAGTGTTTTAACGCTTGCAAAAAAATTTTGCATCAAAATACTAGCTCTCAAACTTTGGCTCCACTTAAAACTCACCTGCAGAGTGTTTAAAAATTATGGCCAGGCATGGTGGCTCATGCCTGTAATCCCAGCACTTTGGGAGGCTGAGGCGGGCGGATTGCCTGAAGTCAGGAGTTCCAGACCAGCCTGGCTAATATGGTGAAACCCTGTCTCTACTAAAAAGTACAAAAAGTAGCCGGGCATGGTGGCAGGTGCCTATAATCCCAGCTACTCAGGAGGCTGAAGCAGGAGAATTGCTTGAACCCAGGAGGCGGAGGTTGCAGTGAGCCGAGATTGCACCACTGCACTCCAGCATGGGTGACAAGAATGAGACTCCCTCTCAAAAAAAAAAAAAAAAAAATTAAACCCAGGTCCCACCCCAGATTTATTAAATAAAAATTTCTAAGTGTGTAGCCCAGGCATGATACATAAAAAACAAATCCCAAGATAATTCTAGTGAATATCCAGAGTTAACAAACACTGGCTCAGAGATAATTTATGATTTTATTATATTTGAATGAAAACATTAAACAGATTTTAAGTACAAAAATCATGTTTAATAAAAAATGACTTTAAAAGCAGTTTGAAACTACTTCTAGTAAACAAAACGATGATATAGCATAAAGAACAAAAACATCTTCAGGCATGGTGACCTCTTTCCTAAACAAAGGCATTATAAGATTATTCATAGCTAATCACTTCATGGTAATGTGCTTTCATCATTGAGGAAGAAAGGTGTTCCTAAAATAGCTGAGAAATAAACAGTGTGCATATAAATGTCTGGAGAAGCAGCAGGGAAGGTGCAGTATCTCTGAAGGATGACACAAGATGGATAGGCGTTCCAGGTTAAGAATAGTTCTCAAGGTTTCCTGGAAAGGAATTCCATATCCTCAGGAAGAAGCGACTATCTCAGAATATCCCATCTGAATACACATTGGGCGGAAGTCACATTTACAGTAAGAGTTGAGGGTAAGCAGAGTATAAGCTATAATTAATATCTGGTAAAATCAGAAGAGCAGCAATCACTGATATAGGAAACTATGTTTAACAATATAGATAAAAGAAAAGATCATCTAAAATTTTACTGGGTAGCAAGGTCTTTTACTTGCTTTCAGAATCCTGGTGCTACAGGTTTAAAGACCTAATTTTATTGAACCCTGAAAAAACTACATATAAGTACATATGTGTATAAATGTGAGAAAGAGTGTGTTTTACTTATGGAGATGAAGAGCAATAGATTTCTAAGAAAAGAAGAATGCTTCGTAGTGCAGGTATTGGTGGTTTTTCCTGATATTCTGTTTCAAAGGCTCAAAAATCACAAATGATACAAAAATTTTAGGTAATGCCTCATGTCTTCTGTTAGGCTCCATCAAATGTCACCTTTTTGTTCAAAAGGATAGTTTAGAATTTAGAGATGATTTTAACCAATATTGGCAGTCCCTTAGAAATTTAGAAGCAGCTCTTGTTCCCCCACCAGCTGCTGACCATGCTGACAATGTGAATGAAAACAGAAATAACATACAGAATTTCAACTTTCACACTTGAGCCTTTATAACAAGTCAGGCACTGTTCTGAAAACTTAACTTATGTTATCTTTAAACCCTATAAGAAGATAGAAAAGTAATTATTACTTTACCTCTTTACAGATAAGAAAATTAAAACTCAGTGAGAGGAAGGAATTTGCCTACTCTCACACAGCTGGCAGTAAGTCTGAGATTCATGTCTAAATCTATTCCAAAGCTCTTGATCTTTCTATTATAACATAGTCTTAGTCTTCTAGTCAGATATATATATAAATATATATCTATAGCTCTGTGTGTATGTGTGCGTGTATACACATTACTGTAGATATCCCAAACTAGTGACTGCAGCACTTAGGACATATTTAGGCATATTTTATTTAAATTATCTTATATATTAAAGTAAGGATCAAAATAGCTGTGTCCGCTAACAAGGGATGTGAAGGACCTCTTCAAGGAGAACTACAAACCACTGGTCAGGAAATAAGAGAGGACACAAACAAATAGAAAAACATTCCATCCTCATGGACAGGAAGAATCAATATCGTGAAAATGGCCATACTGCCCAAAGTAATTTATAAATTCCATGCTATTCCCATCAAACTACATTGGCATACTTCACAGAATTAGAAAAAACTACTTTAAATTTCATATGGAACCAAAAAAGAGCCTGTATAGCCAAGACAATCGTAAGCAAAAAGAACAAAGCTGGAGGTGTCACATTACCTGACTTCAATCTATACTACAAGGCTACAATAACCGGAACAGCATGGTACTGGTACCAAAACAGACATATAGAATAATGGAACAGAACAGAGATCTCAGAAATAACACTACATATCTATAACCATCTGATCTTCAGCAAACCTGACAAAAACCAGCAATGGGGAAAGGATTCCCTATTTAATAAATGGTGCTGGAAAATCTGGCTAGCCATATGCAGAAAACTGAAACTGGACCCATTCCTTTCACCTTATTTTGAATTACACAAAAATTAACTCAAGATGGATTAAAGACTTAAATGTAAAACCCCAAACCATAAAAACCCTAGAAGAAAACCTAGGCAATACCATTCAGGACATAGGCATGGGCAAAGACTTCATGATGAAAACACCAAAAACAATTGCAAAAAAAAAAAAAACCAAAAAAAAAAACACCAAAATTGACAAATGGAATCTAATTAAACTAAAGAGCTTCTGCACAGCAAAAGAAACGGTCATCAGCATGAACAGGCAACCTACAGAATGGGAGAAAAATTTTGCAATCTACCCATCTAACAAAGGTCTAATATCCAGAATCTACAAGGAACTTAAACAAATTTGCGAGAAAAAAAACAAACAACCCCATCAAACAGTGGACAAAGGATATGAACAGATAACTCAAAATAAGACATTTATGTGGCCAACAAACATGAAGAAAAGCTGGACATCACTGATCATTAGAGAAATGCAAATCAAAACCACAATGAGATACTGTCTCCCACCAATCAGAATGGTGATTATTACAAAGTCGAGAAACAATAGATGCTGGCAAGGTTGTGGGGGCAATAGGACTGCTTTTACACTGTTGGTGGGAGTGTAAATTAGTGTAATCATCATGGAAGACAGTGTGGCGATTCCTCAAGTATCTAGAACCAGAAATAGCATTTGACCCAGCAATCCCATTACTGGTTATATACTCAAAGGAATATAAATCATTCTGCTATAAAGAGATATGCACACGTATGTTTATTGCAGCACTATTTACAATAGCAAAGTCATGGAACCAATCCAAATGCTCATCAATGATAGACACAATAAAGAAAATATGGTTCATATACACCATGGAATGCTATGCAGCCATAAAAAGGAATGAGATCATGTCCTTTACAGGGACATGGATGAAGCTGGAAGCCATCATCCTCAACAAACTAACACACAGGAACAGAAAGCTAAACACCACATGTTCTCACTCATAAGTGGGACACAGGGAGGGGAATAACACATACTGGGGCCAGTCGGGAGTGGGGGTGAGGGGAGGGAGAGCATTAGGACAAATAAGCTAATGTATGTGGGGCTTAAAACCTAGATGACAGGTTGATAGGTGCAGCCAACCACCATGGCACATGTATACCTATGTAACAAACTTACACATTCTGCACTTGTATCCCATATTTAAAGAAAAATAAAAACAAAAACAAAAAATAAAAATAGCTGTATCAAGAAACACATTTCTGAAGACAGGGTGGCATTATTGTTAGCTACTCTGTGAGAAAGAGCTATCTAATATGCAATAGACATTAGTAATTGAGTGACATTCTGACAGACATGAAATGGTAAATGAAGGGCTCTCAACATAATCAAGATCTTACAAATGTGATAAAAAATGACTTAGGGCAAAAGAAGCTAATCAGAGGAAATAGTGATCTCATTCTTTCTCTCTTTCCCTCTCTCTTTCTCCCTATCAATTTTATTGAGATATAATTCATTCACATTAAGTAGGCTGATAACATTTGACAAATGTATACAGCCATGTAACCACAAACCTAATTGAGATAGCAGTTCCACCTCCCCAGAGAGCTCCTTCATGCCCCCTTTCAGTCAGTTTCCCCTTTTCCACCCCAACCCTAAATAATTATTGATTATTATAAATTAGTTTTCCTCTATTAATCAGTATAGATTAGTTTCCCTGTCCTAGAATTTCATATAAATAAAATTAGAGAGCCTGAATTCTTTGTGTACAGTTTCTTTCCCTCAGCACAAAGTCTAAGAGATTTGCCCATTGAGTAGCATATATCAGTAGTTCAGTCTTGTTTATTCTAGTATATGAAAATATCAAAGGGATTTATTCATTCAACTATTAATGGATATTTGTGCAGTTTCAGTTTCCTGATTTTATGATATGATTAATGGTATGTCAAACATGTGTGTACAAGTCTTTTTGTAGAACTATTTTTTTCATTGCCCTTGGATAACTATTTAAGAGTGACTTGCTGGAGTACACAGTAAGAAACTTCTAAACTATTTCCCAACATGGCTGTACCATTTTACATTCCTACCAGCAATGTGTGAGATCTCTCTCTCTTTTGAGACTTTTCTACTCATGGGGCTTGAGAAATATACCTTGAGGCCTTGGACATGATCTCAATGATGAGATTGATTAGCAAAAAACAAAAAGAAAAAGTCAACACACAAACAAAAACACCCTGCTACATATCCACCATTTCAATTATTTGGATGGTATATCTGCTTGTCTTCTGCTGTAGTGCTCACTCCATGACACAGAAGTTAGTGGTCTCCTCATTCTTCTGTGGTCTTGTCAAATTGACCATCAATGGTCTCTGATTCTATCTTCTTCAGTGATATTATGTGCCATTGACCACTACTTCTTTCTTTAAATATGCTCTTTCACAGATTTGCATGGCACAAACTTTCTAATTTGCTTCCTACTTCACAGAGAGTTTCTACTCCATCTCCTTTACTAGTTCTTTCTCTCAGGATTGTAGTTTCTGAGGGTTTCACTTTAGGCCATTTTGCCTTCTCTCTGCACTGTCTTATTGAGACGTTTCATCCAGTTCCAGGACTTTAAAGATCATTTGTGTTCATGGCTCCCAAATTTATATCCTCAGTCTTGACCTCACTTTTGAGTTCCAGACCTTTGTATCCAGTTGCCTACTTGACATCTAAATCTGTTTAATAGCTATCTCAAATTTAGTTTCCTCAGTACAGAACCCTTGAAGTACCCTCCTCCCTACACACTCCTCACCAATACACTCTTTTCTCAGTTGCCTCTATCCCCAAAATGGCTCCACCTGCCATCTGTTTTCCCATGCCAAACATCTGAGTGTTATTCTTGATTTTTTCATTTTCACTATCTGCATTCAATCCATCAGAAAGCTTTCAGGGGATTCTTTCTACTCTTATGGGACTTCAGAAATATACCTTGGGGCCTTGGACATGATCTCAATGGTAAGATTGATTAGAATGTATCTAGGAACTATCCACATTTTATTCTCTCGCTTCTTCCACTACACTCCTCAAAATGATCACTTAATGCAGCAGCATCTCCACGAATACCCCACAACTGCTTCTCTCACAACAGCCAGAGTGATCATCAGACAACATACATCAGATCATGCCATTCCCTATTAAAATGCTCTGATGGCTTTCTACTACATGTAGAATAAAACCCAGACGCTTTATACCATGACTTGAATAGCTCTACCATACTCCCATGACTGCAGGACAGAGGCTTTAATCAGCTGTAATGTCAACAAATAAAAGGGAGAAGGAAAAAAAAAAGAAAGAAAGAAAAGCTAAACTGCGTGTAAAGGGAGGAAATTTAACAAATGACTATTTGCACTGTCTTTTAAAACAATGTGAAGACATATCAGGCAACACAGGTAGCAACTCAGGCAACAAAAGTACACTGGCTATCTCCACTTTGTCACCTCTCCACCACCAGTTCTAGTCCTCACCTAGCCTAGTAATCTAATTGTTCTTACTATGCTCCTGGACTTCCTTATGTTACCCAAATATGCCAAGCTCCTGCTTGCCTTGAGGTCTTCACACCTGCTGTGGCCTCTTCCTGGAATGCTCTCCTGCCTGGTTTTCACACCAGCTCCTCCTATCATTCAGACCACACTCAAATAGCACTTTTTCAGGGAACCTTCTCTCACCTCCCCTTTAAACAGTCCCCTCATTGTAACTATCATCCCCAGGCATTTACTGTTTCATGTCTCTCAAAATGTCACTCAATTACTGTCACATTACCCCCACTTTGTTACTTTGCTTCTTTCTTTCATTCTTTTTTTTAGTACTTTTCACTATTTGAAATTTACCTATTTATTTACTGATAGAATATCAGTTTTCATCACAGTAAAGGAAGCTCCATGAGGGCAAAAATAGTTATCTCTCTTCTTTATATTTGACTTGCATCCTTTTGGCATGTTGTAAGTGCTTGAAAAATATCTGCTGAATTAATGAGTCTTTATAAAAGTGAAAAATATACATGTAAAAAGTAGAGTTAGGTTTAGCTTCAAACTGAAAAGTGTTCTGGAAGATTACATAAAAAAAAATGAGAAAGCAAGGAAAAAAGAAAGGAATATATGAGAAATTAGATAATTTCATCTTAGGCCGGGCGCGGTGGCTCAAGCCTGTAATCCCAGCACTTTGGGAGGCCGAGGCGGGCGGATCACAAGGTCAGGAGATCGAGACCACAGTGAAACCCCGTCTCTACTAAAAATACAAAAAATTAGCCGGGCGCGGTGGCGGGCGCCTGTAGTCCCAGCTACTCAGGAGGCTGAGGCAGGAGAATGGCGGGAACCCGGGAGGCGGAGCTTGCAGTGAGCCGAGATCGTGCCACTGCACTCCAGCCTGGGCAACAGCGTGAGACTCCGTCTCAAAAAAAAAAAAAAAAAAAAAAAAAAGATAATTTCATCTTGTTTTGGCTTTTTTGCAACTTTTCTTTTCCTTTGATTAAAAAAAAAAAGATTTATACCATGTGAAATATTCAACTTTTTGCTCCATTTTGACTCCATGTTCTCAACTTTTATCCTATTGGAAAAGGGTTATGGGGGCCCATTTTCAAAGAGGGACACACCTAAATAACTCCAAACAGATGAGCCTGAACCACTTTTAAAGAACATAAGAGAAAGAAATGCCATAGGCTTTTTGGTGGCTTTAAGTTTTTCTTTTTAAACAAACCTAGCTGGCCCTTAAACAGAAAAAAAATGGGTAAAGTTATGTTTTGGTACTCTTTAAAGACTGACCTGACTTTATGAATATTTTACCAATAATATAAAATTAAATCAATGTATTTGCCCAGAGAAAATGAAGTTTTTATTTGAAAGAAGGCCCTAAAACTAAACCAGAAGTTTCCGTTTATTTTACCAACTGGGACCCTGACTTGAGCAGTAAACACTTCCTGCTCCCATGGCTGAAGGGCTATATATTATCTGAAATAATTTCTTTAGTCTGTGACTGGAGGAAGAAAAGTGACTTGCCCTTATTTATCTTTTTTAGGGGCTACATGGATTTTAGTGTCCTTGAAAACAAGTGATTGAGAACAAAGAATTAGCAATAATACACATCTGTATGATACCATTCATCTAAAGATCCCAAAGCTTTCCTGAGTGTCTACACTGCCCCCATCTTTCAATTGCTAAAGTATTTTGGTTTAAGACAGGCAATACAGCTATATTTGTTCCCCTTTGTGGCTTTGTAAAAGCCAACATTTTTTTTTAAACCAACGTGTATGAGTATCAGTGGAAATTAGCAGGCCTCACTCAGCTTGTAGAATTAGCAGTAGAAAAGAGAACTAAACTAAACTAAGAGAACCAAACTAAACAGAGTGGATGGCCGATATACACTTGCCAAATTCAATTTAATTATATGATCAGGTCTTTAATATAAACAATAGAAAAGACATATTTGAAGGGACACACTGATGTTTACAAACAGGAAGAATGGAGCCCAGGAGTGTTTAAAAAAAAAAAAAAAAAACTAATTCTAGGAAGCTCCATTTTGATTAAAAACAAATTCTTAAATCATTTTTCAGTTATAGCTTTCAGAAGCTCTTGGTTAGAATTCAGTAAGGCAAAAAGAGTTTTGGTTTGTTTGTTTCTAGCTCTCTCTTTAGACTTTAAGTCACTGAGTACTCCAATACTAATAAATCCTGAAAAGAAAGTAATTGACAATGATTTTTTAAAAATGTTGCAGTAGATGATTCTGAAAATAATCATTTCTACCTAGATTTTTAATAAACATATTTTTGTTAATTAAAGATGCCAACAAACTGATTATTATTTTATATTATAGCAAAATTTTCTACCATTAACATAAATCTTTAAGTTTTCAGTTAAAAATGTTCTAGAGCATTATGTATTAATATAAATGCCTAATATCTATTTTATATATATAATCTATAGGACTATATATATCTAAATAGCTAATATCTATTATATATATACAAAATCTACATTATAAATATAAATATATATATATTCAAAATGTGAATACCCTCTGCAAAAATCAGAGCACATGAAGATTTAGAAAACTAAAAGCCTAAAAGCTCAGGCTTTTCTTATAGGGCTTTGAAAATAGGCAGTTGTTAGAAAATCAGTATCATTTATTGAAAGTAGCCATGTTTGTTTAACTTTATTTTATATTCCACTCTATTCCTCGCACAATATTCCTCAGATTAAACTCCTCCAAAAGTAAAGAACAAAAAACTAATGTGAAAAAAAAAGCCTTATGAAGTATTTTCCAGGAGACCTATTGTCTTTTTTCCCCCTCCTCTTTCCTTTTTTTTTTTTTTTCCAAAAAAGCAGACTTTCTTCAAAAGAAGCAATTTTACATGGTGTGTAAAACCGACCTTGGACAAAAAATGGAACACTAACATTAATCACTTGTGGTGAATTTAAACATGAATCTGTGGAACTCCTCCTTTTCTGAAATCCTCCATTTATTTTAAAACATTCTGGTAATAAATTGCTGTGAGTTTTTGCCATATCCTATGTCCTTACTCACTGGGAACAATTGATGCTTGGAACCCATTCAACGATGGTTACATAGACTTGTGAAAACAGAAGCCAACTCAGCTTTCCTTTAATAGTTGTTTAGTGAAGTTATGCTCATTGACTTTTTACTCTCATTATTAAAATTCCTCATTAAACCTGCCTGAAAACTGTGATTCCTTTTACCTGATGTGGCAAAATCACCCTCACCCCTTCCAGAAATTTTATTACAAAAGAACAATAGATTTCCTTGCTGGGTAAAGTAAGAGCAGTGTGACTAATGCACTTTCTATCCTGCAGAAGGCCTAATATTGTTAATTTACAAAATCAATTCAAAGGAACCACTTTGAAGGCAAACTAGGGTCGTGCATATGGATCTCTCCAGAAATGATGTGTCAGTTCCAAGGCTGGCATTCCGCCTCAGCTGGCATCTAGCAGTTTTTGCTCTTCCAGGCAATTTGGCCCTTGATTTCAAACAAATGCATCCTGAAGGCCTAATGCCAGGAATAGTTTGATATGATTTATGCTTCGTATTTTCTCACAACCCAGAAAATTTTAGACCTAAAAGACATATTTTTTCATCATTTAGCATTTGCCATGAGTCGTATGTAAGCCAAAGTTATTTTAGTGTCAACCTTAATTTTTCTGGACCTCTGAGTAGAGTCAACTCATGAGTGTTTCCACGTCTTGTTTGTTGCACAATAGGAAAGTTTTCTGGCTGCTTTCATTGATTTCCAAGTCCCGAATCTTTCTTTTCTGATGGTAAGATGGTGAAAATAACCTTATTTGGTTGCCATCATTTGATATCAAAATGACCACCATCTACACTACTTTTTTCTCACTAGGTTTACTCTTTTAACCAAATTCATAGCAACTCTCTCTTACTTATTTCAAGCCTATGGGATAGAAATAAGTTGTGTCATTTCTAGTGGTGTTTAGGCATAGGTGTATCTGAAAAGCAGTAGTTGAAACCTTCCCAAATCTCTGAAATGACATCTGACCACTGGCTGCCAGGCTGCAAGGCCTTCTGGCTTCCCCCATTTCCTGCATACATTTTTGCTATTTCTGAAATGAGAAGAAATAAATGTACTGCTAATTTAAGCAAACCTTCTGTACTAAAAAAAATATATATATATATACATCATAGGTTAAAAAACATTGAATATTACTAATTATGTTTCCATCTAATACATTAAAATAATATTCATAAACACACTTTACAATATTGGGGAAAAGCCTTGTGAAATTTCACGATATATTATTAAGAAAAATAGTTTATAAAACTATGAAAATGTAATTTTAATTCTGCAAAAGAGATATACAGATATGCATAGCAAAAATACTGTAGGTAGATCAATAAAAAGTTGACAGTGTTTATCTGTAAAAAAAAAAAAAAAAAAATGCACATTAAGCTATCTCCATGGCCACCATTTACATGGACTACTTAAAACAGAATAAATATATTGCCCCATAATTTAAGTCATAAAAATCTACTGAGGTAGTTTAGTCTCTACTAACTGCACAAATAAACAGGTATGATACCATAGAGAACGACTGACAGATACCCCATCTCTATGGGTTGATTTTGACTTCCTTGCACAGGTAGGTAACAGGAGGGTGGATGATCCACAATGAAGATAGCCAGAGCCATATATTTAGAAGATGAACTTATAACAGAATGATCTGGATTTTGGCACCTGAGTAAACATGACTACATGGGTTTGTATTCACTTCTGTTTGACATTCACAGAGATTTCCCGCCTCTTGCCTGCATACATAAACTGTAGCTAGATTTAGATTTATTTTATTGGAGTCTTTTTTTTTAATAAAACATTTTTGTGGAGACAACAAAATATATAACAAAAAGGAAAGATTCTGATATAGGATTACATTTTGGGTTTGTAATAAACTAGAACATTGTACTTAAAGATAACACTGCTCAAGTTCAGAAAGATTTTTTTTTTTTTTTTTTTTTTTTTTTGAGACTGAGTCTGGCTCTGCCGCCCAGGCTGGAGTGCAGTGGCCGGATCTCAGCTCACTGCAAGCTCCGCCTCCCGGGTTTACGCCATTCTCCTGCCTCAGCCTCCGGAGTAGCTGGGACCACAGGCGCCCGCCACCTCGCCCGGCTAGTTTTTTGTATTTTTTAGTAGAGACGGGGTTTCACCGTGTTAGCCAGGATGGTCTCGATCTCCTGACCTTGTGATCCGCCCGTCTCAGCCTCCCAAAGTGCTGGGATTACAGGCTTGAGCCACCGTGCCCGGCTCAGAAAGATTTTTAAAAAGCAAAATCTTTAGCATTTTCATAAATTATGCACAATTAATATAACCTTACTACTATGTACATGAAATGTTTAAAAATAAATAAATAGACCGGGCATGGTGGCTAACACCTGTAATCCCAGAATTTTGGGAGGCTGAGGTGGGCAGATCACTGAGGTCAGGAGTTTGAGACCAGCCTGGCTAACATGGCGAAACCCCGTCTCTACTAAAAATACAAACACTAGCTGGGCACAGTGGCACGTACCTGTAATCCCAGATACTTGGGAGGCTGAGGCGGGAGAATCACTTGAACCCAGGATGTGGAGGTTACAGTGAGCGAATATCACACCACTGCACTCCAACCTGGGCAACAGAGCGAAACTCCATCTCAAAAAACTATATATATATATATATATTTATTTTACATATTTTATTTTACAAAATAAAATATATATTATGTATATATATAATCCCCATAATTTCAAATTTTATAAAAATTTCAGCATAGGGTAGTTTGTCTCACTCATCTACAAACATAATCACAATTTACAACATGGCCTTGACAACAATTTTATTATACATCCTAAATTCTCAGTGACTCTAATTAAATATTTTTAATAGCTCTATAGTGAAGTTAATGCTTAGGGCAGTAATCATTTGACTACTATAAATCATGCAAAGCTAAAATTTTAGTAATATAGCTTATAGGTTGATAATCCGGAAGAGAAATATATTTTTATTTTAATGGGAAGAGACATCTTACTGTGTGCTTTTAAAGTAAATTAGGTTTAACAAATCTACCAATCCTGAAAAGTTACAGAAAACAAAATGATCCATTAATTAAAATTGTGTGACATGAAAAAATTTCATTTTTCAGAATGATCTCTAAGAAGATAAAACTTTCAACAGGGATCACAAGAGCTGGGGTGTTGAATTTGCGGTAGAATTTTTTAAATCTGGAGGAAGGATGACACTCAAATCAGATGTATGCATTTGACTTGTCAATGTAATGGAAAGTTACTTCGGGCAATGATCCCAATAATGCCACAGCTTGGGTGGGAAGTTTACAAGGAAAAACAGGAAGTGATGCCAGGGATCACAAAAGGACACTTCCCTTTTGACTGGAATGAGTATTTTACAAATCAAGGAGTGCTATGCATCCAGGGTGAGGCAGGGGGAGGCAGAGTGTCTCTCAGACAAAGCCTGTAACCTGTGGTCTCACACACTGACTTCAGAACTTGTGGAATTTTGAATACTATATCCAATTAGGAAAGTATCCTCTTTGTGTTCACATACTACAGAATGCGGTCCATATCGCTGTTAACTTCTATTTCTTAATCATTCTGTATTAGGCATCAAAAAGCCTACTACTTATTGCCCAAAATCATTCAGGGAATTAAAAAGTTCTCTCTTTACTTACTCTTACAGTTTTATTGTGACCGACAATGTTGCACCATATTCAATTTAAATTTGTGGTAACCGTGGATTTGGGCATGCAAGTGTGACAGAGAACTTTCTCCTTCTCCCCCTCCTTCTACACCACACACCCACCCCTACGTATATAGCTGCGTGTGTGTGTATATGCTGTCTCCTGAACCATGCCATGCTCTTAGATATGTGTCTGTGGGGCCCCAGTGTTGCTGCTGTGGGCTTTTTGCAACAACTATAAAATTCAGTGCATTATCCTCATCTCGCTATAACAGCAAACACCGCAGTATCACAGAATCAAAGGAATTAGTTGAAAATAATTTCACAGACAGAGGTACTTAGCTTTTAATAGCTCTGGCTCAACTTGAATATCAATCTATATTAGGTCCTTTTAAAAAAAACTTAATAGGCCGGGCGTGGTGGCTCACGCCTGTAATCCCAGCACTTTGAGAGGACGAGGCGAGTGGATCACGAGGTCAGGAGATCGAGACTATCCTGGTTAACACGGTGAAACCCTGTCTCCACTAAAAATACAAAAAAATTAGCCGGGCGTGGTGGCGGGCGCCTGTAGTCCCAGCTACTCGGGAGGCTGAGGCAGGAGAATGGCGTGAACTGGGGAGGCGGAGCTTGCAGTGAGCCGAGGCCGCGCCACTGCACTCCAGCCTGGGGAACAGAGCAAGACTCTGTCTCAAAAACAAACAAACAAACAAACAAACAAAAATGAGATCATTCCTAGGTTAGGAGGTAAACTTATAGCTAACTTTTACTTGGCAAAAAATCAGGATGCTCTATACACCACTATATATATATGAGCACACACACATGTAGCTACATATGTAGGGGTTGGGTGTGTGGTATAGAAGGAGTGGGAGAAAGACAAAGTTCTCTGTCACACTTGCATGCCCAAATCCACTGTCCTTATAAATTTAAATTATATATATATATATAGGTGTGTGTATATATATAGTGTATATATATTGTATACATTACGATGCTATATACACAAATAGTGTGTGTATGTGTATCTATAAAGCATCCTAATGTTTTGTCAAGAATACAGCTAACTATAAGTTTACCTCCTAACCTGGGAACGATCTCATTAAGTTTTTTTAAAGGACCTAACATATATATTATTCTAATATATGTAATTCTAATATAAATATATTCCAATTATATATATTTAACAAATATAAATATAAGTAAATAAATATATATTTTCTAACTATATATATATATAGTGAGAAAATAAGACTGGGCACTGTGGCTCATGCCTATAGAAAATAAGACTGGGCACTGTGAAAATAAGACTGGGCACTTGTGGCTCATGCCTATAATCCCAACACTTTAGAAAGCTGAGACAGGTGGATCATTTGAGTTCAGTAGTTCAAGATCAGTCTGGGTAATATGACAAAATCCTGTCTCTCCAAAAAAATACAAAACAAATATCCAGGCACGGTCGTGCATACTGGTACTCTCAGCTACCTGGGAAGGCTGAGGTGAGAGGATCACCTGGGAGGTAGAGGCTGCCTGCAGTAAGCTGTTCACTCCAGCCAGAATGAAATTCTGTCTCAAAAAAAAGCAAAAAGAAAAGAAAACTTACTTGCTTCTTTATTGCCTTTTCAGTGAGACCTCCCTTACCTAAAATTTCTACCTGTTCCTCCCACCTGCTAACACTTCATATTCCTCTTCCTTTCTTTATTTTCTCTTTCTTGCATTTAATTATTATTATTATTATTATTATTATTATTATTATTTGAGATGGAGTCTCCCTCTATCGCACAAGCTGGGTGATCTCGGCTCACTGCAACCTCTGCCTCCCAGGTTCTAGCGATTCTCCTGCCTCAGCCTCCCAAGCAGCTGGGATTACAGGTGCCTGCCACCATGCCCAGCTAATTTTTGTATTTTTAGTAGAGATGGGGTTTCTCCATGTTGGCCAGGCTGGTCGCAAACTCCTGACCTCAGGTGATTCACCCCCCTCGGTCTTCCAAAATGCTGGGATTACAGGCGTAAGCCACCATGCCCAGTCCATAAGCTACATTTTTTTCTTAACTTTTTTATTGTCTTTTCTCACCAGTTGAAGAAAAAGACCATAAGGGCAGGAACTTTTGTCTGTCATGTTGACTAGCGTATTTCCTGAGGCTAGAACAATATCTGGTCCATAGCTGGGACTCAAAAATCATTTGCTAAATCAATGAATACAGGAAGGAAGGAAAGAAGGAAGAAAATCGAGGAAGAAGATTAGGGAAAGGCACTCTATACAATAATGTTTGAAGATGTAATTCTAGAATCAGGCTGTTTGGATTTAAAATCCACTTCTGCCTTATATTGGTTGCATAACCTTAAGCAAGCTACTTACACTCTCTTCTTTTTCTCATCTGTAAAATGGGCAAATACTGGAACTATCCTGCAGTGTTGCAAAGATTAACTAAAGTAATCCTTATATAAAATTTAGCATCATTTTTGAAACAATATGCAGTAAACAAATGTTAACTAATAGTGTCATCATCATCATCTTCTTCTTCACCAGAACTATCACCCTTGTCCTAATTTTATGAGGGTAACATTAGATAATAGTCATGAAGGGTTACTTTTAAATCCTTCAGTAACATTTTGGAGTAAACTCAGAAATTATTTCAATTTCCCTTTACATACTTTTATCTGGCTACACAATTACCCTAGGATCCAAAAAGAATTGTTTCCTACCATCCCACCTTCTTTTGTGAAAGAGTGTGAATTGTGTGCCCAATCGCCTTTAGCCCTCTTGGGCCCATGGGCTTTTTGCAGTACTCAAGAGCATAGCTTTTGGAGATGTAAAGAAATGTTTAAAAAAAAAAAAAAAAAAAAAAAGCCAGTGGCAGCTCCTAGAAGTCACTCTGGTCTGGTTTTGAACGGGTTGGGCTAAGTGATCACTGAGAATTCATCTGGCTGTCAAATCTCACAACTTTTGTCTGCCGTGTCCTTCAGGAAAAGGGCAGCAAGAACTGGTAGAATAGAAAAAAAACTTAAATTGCTTGCATTCATTTATTCGTTATCTATGTATCCATTTCATTCACTCATTTATGTATCACTTTCTTCTACATATTTTTACCCTGTCCAAAGGCATTATGATGATACAAAGGTAAATCAGACTTCAGCTCTGTCACCAGGTAGTTTGGCCTTTCCACTATGGCACCAATGAAAGGCAGACTAGATACCTGAATGAAATGCTTTTTGTTGTTGTTGTTGTTTTCTGATATTCTAGTCTTACATTATAGTTGCTCCATCATTGTGCTACCCAAACTGGTAACCACTAGCCACATGTCACTATGTAAATTTTAATTACTTAAAATTATCATTTCCTTAGATCACTAGCTATGTTTCAAGTGCTCAATAGCCACATGTGGCTAGAGGCTACCTTACTGGAGAACACAGACAGAGAACGTTCCATCATCACAGAAAGTTCTATGAGTCAGTGCTATGCCACAGAATATGAGTTACTCATCAATTTATAAATGGTAAATTATTTTCTGAGTTCCAACATAATCTGATATTAGCTAGCTAATTAAAGCAAACTTAATTGAAATGGCAAGCAATAATCATTAGCAGAGATTCAGAATTAGTTTAAAGGTAGCTATGGTTTTGAAATTAATTCCAAACACTGGCTGCCCTCAGTACCTTGTTACAGCCTCCTATTCCTGCCATTAGACAACAGCAAACCCCACATATGGCGCCCTGACTGGTCACATGATTTTTTAATATCCACATGATGGCACTAAAATGGCCTATTAGATTTACAGTGTCATTAACCTTCCAAAATAAAAATGAGAGTCTGCTCTGGCAGGGGGAAAAAAAAGTGTGAGTGCTGTTGGGTTTTGGGTAACCAGTCTATGAGGAAATGCTGACAGGGGTCAGCGTGACATCATCTTTCATTCAGCCCCAAAGCTGTCAGGCCCTCCCCAGATGTCTGAAACGCAGATATAAATTTTCATTATCCAGCAGCAAAGGGCCAGAGGTACACCAAATGAATTTTTTACCAATCAAATTATAGCTCATTGCCAGATTAAGTGTAAACACTAATTTTGTGAAGTTTTCTTCTGGTCATTTATCTCCAACTCCACAAAGTAACCTTGCTGAAGCTGGAAAGATTTCTAAATCAAATTATCGTTTTCATAATCTTGTTGCAGACACTGCAAAATTGAATAAAAAGAAATTCCATTAATAATGAGCGGTGCCTTCTTTCATGGAACAATTCGACTTTTTCACATTTTCTAAAAGAAAATGCAAAGCAAGGAAATACTAAGGGATCACAGAAGAACCATTCTGAGCCTCAGTTTCCCCATCTATAAAATGGTGAGACTGGATACAGTAATCCCTAATTCTGTGGTGTAAGAATGACTTTAAGTATCTCTGCTTCCATACTGGCAAATTTCATTTTCGAAGTCATATATATATATATATTTTTTCATTATTATTATTATTATACTTTAAGTTCTAGGGTACGTGTGCACAACATGCAGGTTTGTTACATATGTATACATATGCCATGTTGGTGTGCTGCACCCATTAACTTGTCATTTACATTAGGTATATCTCCTAATGCTATCCTTCCCCCCTCTCCCCACCCCACAACAGGCCCCAGTGTGTGATGTTCCCCACCCGGTATCCAAGTGTTCCCATTGTTCAATTCCCACCCGTGAGTGGGAACATGCAGTGTTTGGTTTTCTGTCCTTGCGATAGTTTGCTCAGAATGATGGTTTCTAGCTTCATTGATGTCCCTACAAAGGATATTAACTCATCCTTTTTTATGGCTGCATAGTATTTCAAAGTCCTATATTTTTAACTAGAGGTTTGAAGATAAAGTAACTTCCAATTAAAAAATGTGATAGGTTCATAAAGTTCAACTATATATTTATTGCTGGGAAATTGGAACTCTTTTCTTGGAGTTAGAACCCTTGGAAATAATGTGACAAATGGTATAGTTTGTCCTAGTTCTACTTTAATGTAAAAAGAATTACAGTTATACTATAATAGAACAAATACTCTATTATTGATAGTAATAGTACTACAATATCCAACCACTTGATTTAGCAATATGTACATAGGAAAAGGTATTCATGCTTTACTCTGAAAGTCAGAAACTCCATCTCCTCTGATTTGGACTGTGAGCTCCTCTATTCTTCCTCAAGCTCCAAGCCACTAGTAGTGACTCCCATGACCTCAGGTGGAACCTCCTGTAGGTTAAGTGCCTGGCCAAGAGAAGCAGAGCAACCTGGAACTCCTGCCATGGTTAAACCCCAAAAACTCTTCACAAGAAAAGGAAGAGTGGCTTTAGAATTTTTTTCTGAGCCACTGGAATGCTCTAGTTGACTATCGTGCCCTAGGTTCTTTCTATGCCCCACCGATGGGGGTGTCTTTCATCTAGGATATGGTGTGGTATCGATACTAAGGAGTATGATGGGGAGCTATCTCAAGGGTAAGAGAGAAAATAATCTGAGAGGAGATAGAGAACATCAACTCCTGCTGGGCCCATTTCAAGCCTTCCTTCCCCTCTGCCCTTTATCACCAACAATGCTGCTACTGAAGTCTGTGTTCTAGAGGGGTCAAGGAGTGTCTGTGGAAGAACAAAGGCCTGGCAGTGATAGAGCATGCACTAATAGCTAAGTGGATGGAAATTCAAAGCAATGGCAAGAAGGAGTCTTGATTAAGCTGCAGTGGTCATCCAACACAACGCAAACCCAAATGAGTTGTTTCGGTGTTTGAATGGCTTGAGGGGGATGCCATGGCATCCTAGGGTTCTCAAAACGCAGCCCTAACACATTTCCCAGACCACTGTCACCCACATATAGAAAAGTACAGTTCTATCCTGAGTCTATCACTTCAATCATCATCTTCAGATACCTCAGTAAATGTCACAGTAAAAACTGAGTGGCCATTGGGGATAGGAAGAAGGGATAGAAATAATTCTCCAGTCTTCACAAATACTGAGATGGCTCATTGTTTGTAGTGTGACTTAATTTTTAAATAGTTAAACTGAGTTTAAAATGTATGGCATTCACTATCCACCAGGGACCGAGAAGCAAGGCAAGGGGGCCCATAGAGAATCAAGAAACCTGAAAAGCCCCATGGGCTGTAAGGCCATCCAGCGCTTGGCTAAGAGTGCAACAATCTGTTGAGTCGAGCATAAACGAAGGATACAAATTAGATTTCCCCTGAAAGCCACAAGATTAAACATTAGGGGGCAAGTTCTTGGCAAAATGTATGTGTGTATTTTCCAAAACCAAGCTTTTTAAAAAAGTTCACAAAGTCTGTTAAATACATTGGTCAGATTTTTCTCATACTTAAATATTTACCTAACTTAAAGAAACGTAATTTTCAGGTATGTCAAAGCAGAGATTATATTGATAATGCTAACAAATTTATGGATCCAGAGGGCTCCAAAGTGAGTTTTATAGAGAATATATTTAGCATCATTATGTGAATTTTAGCATAAGATCTACTTAACTATATAATAATAAAAATATAGACACTAGGAGAAAAACGTTAAATGTATCCTAAATATAAGTGGAGAGCTATTTGGATTTTATGTTCATTATCCCATAGTCTGTTGAGAACTAATGTTAGTTAAGTAGAGATTCTGCTGCCCTGGCTGCTTAGAGGGACACGTCTGGACTTGACAATATCCAAACCAATGGGGATAGAGTGGTGTGAGGTGGGCCAAGGAGAGTCAGGATGATCGTTTGTGACTTTGGAGCACATATGAGAGAAGCAGCTCTGTCTTACCAAGGACTGGTGATCTTAGTTGTATCTTCTCTCAAACACTCTACACCAAATTCAAAAACAGGGCCCATACCCAAAGATATTTTATTCTACTTTCTTTTTTTGCAGACAAAGATGAAATATTAGGCAGCTCATCCTAAGACCGTTGTTTGTTTGTTTGTTTGTTTTTACACTGTCTCGCTCTGTTGCCCAAGCTGGAGTGCAGTGGCGTGATCTTGGCTCACTGCAACCTCTGCCTCCCGGGTTCAAGCGATTCTTCTCCTCAGCCTCCTGAGTAGCTGGGACTACAGGTGTGCACCATCACGCCTGGCTAATTTTTGTGTTTTTAGTAAATACAGGCTTTCACCATATTGACCAGGCTGATCTCGAAATCCTGACCTCGTGATCCACCCGCCTTGGCCTCCCAAAGTGCTGGGATTACAGGCGTAAGCCACCATGCCCAGCCAAGACTTTTGCTTTAAGGGCCACAGACTGGTGAGGGAAAAAAGCAACCTACAAAGAGAATGGCTCCAAAAACTATCTGTGAGGTAGAAGAAGATAAATCAGCAAAGGACTCCTTATTTTATTACATAAACTTTCATTGTCTCTTTAACACTCTTTAACTTAACAAATAATTTCTGAGCACATCCCCGTCTTGCCTAACCCAGATGGCCATTTATCTCCTTGTTCTCTTCAAAGTATGCTCTCACCACTCCTGCCTCACACTTCCTTTTTAATCTTGGTGCAAAGAGGTAAAATAAACATTATGGGTGACCCTGGATACATTAAAGGTAACCTTGAACACTACTCTTAGTGTTCATTATATCTGATATCACCTGAATAAAAAAAGAATAAGAATAGAAATGGAGTTTGAGTTTCCACAAGGTCTATAGTCTCTCAGAATAAGTTTTTCTAAAACTATTATAGAGATGAATAAAGGAATTTATAATAAGTACATGTGAAGTATTTTATCTATTTAAACTTTGTGAATTATGTAGATTTTATTTCGTAAACTGTAACAATACATCTTTTCTGGAACTTCTCCACATTGGTTCTAGGTCTGGAGATAATATTTATCAAATATTTACCATGGGCCAAGGAGGTACAGTTATTCTCCCCATTTTATATATGAGAAAAACAAGTGACAACTTGCCCAAGGTCCTAAAACCAACACCATAACACAGAATTAAAACTAGATTTGTTTCCCTTTAGACATCTATATAAAATGTAGGTGTATTTTCTTTGTTCAAGAGATTATAAACAATGATCAATAATGGAAAGGGGAATCAAAGGAGTTCTTCAAGTTTCACTTACAGAGGTCTTACATAAAGTTTTTATCAACTGGAAGGAATTTGACTTGTGCTGCATCTCAGAACTTCATTAAAAGCAGTTCTATTTCTCCCATTTATGGAAGAACATTTTGTTTTTTGTTTTTTGTGTACAGGGCAGCGGCAGGAGAATCTCTGAAATCATTTGATTTGAGAGAAGATGTTTATAGGCTATAAAAGGAAACCCTTGCCCTCTGTTTAAGAGGTGTCTAACTTCATCCATCTTTAGTTTTTTTCACTGTGTGACCTTAGGCAAGTCACTGGCTGGACACCACTGCTTCCTTTTGTGAAAAGGAATATTTGGGCAATTTAGTCAAACTCACTATTTTGTAAAATAGTCATGGTGATGGATTTCTAGAGAAAGGTGAGAGTAGGCCCAGATTGTACACAGTACTAATATTAGCCGTAGCTCACTAATGGGAAAAAGGACTAGATCATTTTTACTGAACAACAGAATAAATGTAAACATCTCACCATCTGAGAAAAAGCAAAATGCAAACTTTTCCTTATAATATTTGATTATAAAATATACCCAGAAAGAGAGAGAGAGCAGGTACACATATAAATACATTCTGAATATCGTAATTCTTACTTTTAAAATTCTGTCTCCTATCTGTTGTAATTTTGGTACAATATCCTATTTTGCCTGCACCAGGAATTTATTTGCTAAATGCCCTATAGAGTAAATGTTTCTGAGAAATTCTGTATAGGTTTTCTTTTCTCTGTATCAGATCATAAGGACTGGTAGGTATCAGTGGGATTTGTTTTCTGGTTATGGGAACAGAGATCTCAAGAACAGGCTTTGACTCCAACCAGCTACCACAAAGTAGCACATTTGAGCTAAGCCTTTGCCTTTCCTGAATGGCAAGCTGGACACAAACTTTTGCCCAAGAAATGCGTTGGAAAGGGGGAATGGGTGAAAAGTCATTGATATAGATGCAGAACTGTGCAAATCATGGAATAAAATGCTTGTTTTAAAAAGGAAACAAGATTAGAAAAATGACAACATTTCAAGAGGCACATTCAACATGTGTTTTCGGAAGTGAGAATCAGCACATAGGAGGCAGGAGGGCAGCATGACTAAACTTGGGACTTTGTTGCTGTGAAAGTGAGCCCAAAACAAAGGGTGGGTTTGGAGCAGTGTCCCTGATGGGAACCATTGTTTTCTCATCCGAAAGTCTTTCTCCCACAGCCCAAGAACAATTGAGACAAATACATTCAAAGGTCAACAGAACAGACAATGCTGGGAACGCCAGAGAACCTAGTAGCTAGCCCTGTGCTCTCATCACAACGGATGGAACCAACAACAGCCCAAGTAGCTACAAGCAATCTGATTACAACAGCCTTGCAGCATTCCTGAACAGTTTCTGTGGTTTATACTGAGTTCCTCCTCTACTGTCGTCTGTGCCGCAAATCTACCACAGATTTGGCTAAACAGATGATTTTCTTAAAAAGAATTATCTCTGGTGGTTTTGCCATATTCCGGGCAATACTATGCTAAACAGTCATAATGGAAATACTAGCACACGACCTGTTTTTTCTAACCTCAGTGCAATATCTGCTGCCACTTGAATTCGATCATTTAAAGTCACTCATCATGCAGGGATGTTATGATCAAAGAATGAAAAGGAACTGCAAAGCAGGAGAGGACAGATGACCACGCTTTTATAAACTGCAGTTTATGCAAAAATCCGGTTTTCACAGGGCTTTAAAAAACGGGTGCTGTATTTTCGTGAGACTACAGTAGACTTTTTCAAGAAAGTAGTGTATTAAAAATAAAAACAGGATAAAAATAGAAAAAGAAATTTATGAAGAAAATTCAGAGATGTGATTATAACATCACACTAATGACATTACAATTAACCTCAAAGGCATTTCCATGCAAACTTCCCCTTCCAACGTAAGTCACTCCAGCCAAGGAATAATCCTGGCAGGCTGAAATACTGCATACTTGGTGTGAGTCTAAAAGTGTTTCGGCTTTCTTCATTTTGTTTTTATTGCCAAGTTGGACAGCATTAGAAGGAGTTGTTCTGGAGTTAGAAGGATACAATAGTCTGCAGTTTTAAAAGTTTAAGGTTTTTTATGCTTTTAACTCAAACACACCTTTTAAATCCCAAACTGGACCACTCTTGGAGCTTACTGTATGCACTGATACTTTGGCTCACTGGGTGTGATAACAATGGACACAGCGAAGATGTTATTCAAAGCTTTTAAAGTAAAACACAAAAATACTTGATAAAATAATGCTGATTATATGGCCAAAGCTTTTCACACTCACATATATGTGAGTGTTAACTGCACTGGCTTGGAAACACTGGTTCTGGCTTTCTAGTCAATGGTCCGTTTACTTACAGTAAAACCTTCAGAGGGGTTCCATAAAAGTCTGCTCTGTTGTAAAGAAAAGGCCAACCTTACCAACTCCTTGTACAGGAACTGAAGAGATTCCTTGGGCCTGTTGGGACTGTGATTAAGTTTAGCTAGAAAGTGCCATCCACGCATGTGAGATGGTTGGTGACTACCAAACAGGCAAGCGGAGAGGTAGCCAGCAGACACCAAAGAAGTCACAACAGCATCTCAACTAAAATTTCTGAACCCAAAGGCTTATGAGACTGAGAAATGATGTTCTCTGATCAGCCATGAAATTTGCTGCTTGGTCCTCTGCTCACAGTTTCCAGGGACTGGCAAGGCTTAATCCTAAATCCATGGAGAGGCTGAGGTTACTATCCCAGGTCAGGGATGGTCACTAGCCAGGGAGTTACGTGAGGGTCCTTAGAGATGAAAGAAGCCATTGAGTTGACTGAGGTCTGGATTCTGGTTGTGAATTCTGTTTCTACTACTTTCTATGGCTTCTGGTCCCCTCCTGCAGGTCATTTATAAAAGCTAACCCTAAGTATCTGAGTGACTTGGGTAAGGTGGCTACTGTGAATATGCCCTCAAGACAGCACTCATGAGTGTGAGATTCTCTGCACTTCAGAAGCCTCTACAACCAGGTGCTGTTATGCTTTAAAACACACTAACATAAGAGACTATGATTTCCTAATCAGTTTCATGGATTACTTCTCCATTCTTTCAGCTACAAATTTTTTTTCATGTTATAATATAATGTGGGTAAAAAATATTTGCAACATCAAGTTGATTAAACCAAAATAAAACTAAATAAAGAAAATTCCAAATAAAGGAAGATTAAAAATGCCAAACAGCAGACTTAATTACATTTTTGAGTTATCTTTCTTTACTCTAAGGACGAATACTTCAGGGGCCTATTTAGGGATAATACTTGAATGTACAAATACTCTCTTTGAATTTACTTCTATGTTTACAAAAAAGTTCTCAGGTGTCTTGAGGCAGCTACCTCTTCTCATAAGCCACTAAGTCCTATATTCACCTTGTTTCCCTCCAGGCCAGAACTTTGAGACCTCAGTCTACTATCTTGGCTTTTCTCTAAATTTCCTCTTTTAGTTCCAAAAGGAAAAAAAAAGTTCTGGCTTGCAAGTTCCCTTTATCAAGTTAGCCCGCTTTTTTCTTTCTTGAGATACATGGGATATGAAGCATCTTGCCTCCTTGATGTTATAATGATGCAGTGATTTCAATTTATACAGCTGACCTTAGCTTTTCTTTGAGATACTAGGTTAAAAGTGGGTGGATGCTATAAATAGGCCAGTCTTCTAACGGAAGTTTGAATGTATCTCCAAGATACCAGTTCATTATGACTTAATTCTCGATTTTGTTATTGATTTATTAAAAAGATGCTTAACAAACGTCTTTTAAATATCAAGCTCTAAACTAAGTTTTCTCCTTTGAACTCCAACTCACACATATAACTATTTTCTGAAATGGTTTAATTCTGCTCTGAAAGAATCCACAGCAATAAGAATAATAGGTTTAGCCTCAAGATTTCTGCTGAAGAGTAGAAAAGAGGCTTCTACCTTTTATGACCCATGGTCTGAATTTTACCCAAGCCTACTTCAATTTTTAAATTTCCTAGGTGGTCATTTTGAAGGTCAATCATTGGCTCACTTTCACAATGGAGAACAGTTACTGCCACATTCAGAATTGTTTCTCCTGCCCCCTTTCCCTACACATAAGATCTTCAATGGCTTCCCTTACGTTATTATAACTTTGTTATTATTATCAAAATAACAACACAAATAGAAAATGTATTGTCTTTTTAACTTTCACTTTTATTAACTTGCCATTCCTAGACATTTGTTTAAATACCCTCTCTTCTCTCATCCTTCATTGATCATAAGAAGCAAGCCCTCTACAAAAGATTCCAAAAATATTCTTGGTGGAAATAAAATCTTTGACAATTCTGGATGTTATTGCCTCTATAGCCTTGATCTCTCCAATTTCTTACAATTGTAGTCTTTTCCTGTTTTTGCTTTTGTTGTGTCTATTGAATACAATTGGAAGCTTCTCAAATGTAGTGCATACATAAAGTATACATGCTGTTCATTCTTTCATTTATTCCCTTTTTCATTCATGCATTCATTCACCCATAAAACATTTATTGAACAGCTACTTGCACTAGACACCAGGCTAAATACTGGGGATGAGGAAGTCTACAAGATTCACAAGTTTCTTGACTTTCAGGAACTTATATTCTGGCAGGACAAGAAGGGAGAGGCACATCATAACAAGTAAATGTAAGTAAACTAACAAGTTACTTACAACCTATGGTGAGTGCGATGAAGGAAATTTTTTAAAAATAGGATGATGAAATTAGGAGCAAAAGAAGTAGGAAACTTTAGACAGCTATAGTCAGCTGTAGTTCAAGAAAACAGCTGTAGTCAGAGAAGTCCCTACCGAGGAAATGATATTTGAGCCAAGACTGAAAAGATGAGAATGAGTCTTCCACATGAAAAGCTAGGGAGAAGCACCCCAGGAAGGGAAATCTTTGAGGAGCAGAATAGAAATCAGTATGATTAAGTCATGAAGTGAGTAGGGGAATATCAGGAGGTGGAAGACAAATCATACATGATCCCATGACCAGAAAGAAAACAAAAACTTGAATATTATTTCTTAAAGCAAGTTCTCAAGATTTTCTAATTCACTGTCTAATGAAGTAATATGCAAATGTACCTACAGATCCTATATGCTTGGTCCAGTTAGGACAGTGTCCCACAGTTTAGCAGTAGGGGCTTTTACCTTCTAAGCTGTTAGTCTTGAGTCTTTTCAGCATCAAACATTTGAGACTGGATGATGTCACTTTACGCCATTCTTGTACAAGTTCTAAGCAGCCCAACACCGTCATGCATGGTACCCATTGCCCCCACCCCCGTGCATTAGGTCAAAATAACTGGCTAGCACAGCTAGAAACTCTAAGGAACTTCCAAAGCCTTTTCTCCTTTATGATCCTGTGAGAAGGCATTTATTCCTAGGGTTCTGTTAATTTCTCATGTTTCTCTTAAATTCACCTTTTTGAGTTATTCTAAACTCTGGTGGGCTTTCTAAAAGACCATACCAAAAATTACCATTTTGAGGCCATTCTACAACAAAAGTGAAAAACGACTTGGACCCGAGAATCACGTCTTTTAAAAATTTCCAGCTCCACCACTGTTACCTATTATTTGCTGTTCTTCCAAGCATGATATAAGCAAACCACAACAAAAGCTTGTGTTAGGAATCAATTTAATAGCTGAAAGGTTAATCTTAAAAAAGAAAAAAAAATGGCGGGGAAGGGAGACACATCAAAGAACTTACATATTGCAACTTGCATAGGAATCACAGTGAGCTGTGAATTTGGAGAGAGTAACATCAGACACACCAACAAAGAGTTATGTGTTTACAGGAAGAAATTAGTTGCAGAGGGAGTATAAGACACTATGGCCCCATTTTACATAGGAATCCAGTAACCATTCATAAAAAAAAAAAATATATATATATATATATGTATACAAATATTTTTAAGAGGCAGCATGTAAACTATGTTTGTGGTGCAGTTTGGAAATGATAATTTTTTAAAGTAAAATTCTCGAAAAGATTCTTTTTAACCACACCATTCAAAGCTTCAATGAATATTTGATTCAGGCCCCAAACACTGCATGTTGCCAGTTTTTCTCAGCTTAAACTCTAGTGTATCCCTGTGCCAAGCTGATTTTAACAACCTCTACCTTTCTAAGCAGCCCTTTCATGTATATTTACTTGAAAATGGCATCTCAGCCTCTTGTCACCTCATGTTCTCTTCCAGACCGTTCACCCAGGTCAGTTTCCTGGCAGGTCCTCAACAAGCAGTTGGGGGTTCTTCGTAGACCGAGCTTGGAGTAATTATGCTCTATAATTGTAGAGTCAGGGCCTGTCTCCCAGTCAGGATTAGAAATGCCAAGTCATTTCCTGTTTTCAAATCCAAAAGAAAGATAGTGACGTCTGATACTGGTTTTCCTATGTTTCAATTACTGTGGGGCAGCCTGGAACTGCCTTTGAAGGATTCTCTTTAGAATACCTGGGTCCTAAGCATGGTGCTGGACCAACACCAGAGAATACAGAAAATCATCCTAGCTATCTTATTTGATAATTCTTCAAGCTATTTCACCCAAATTGTGGCAATCTGGGTCATGTGGTATCGGAAATATCATCTGGGGATGAACTACTTGTTGGGTGCTTTGTAGAAACAGGAGGTATATGCAGTAAAAAGGGGGTGAAAGACGTTTGGCACATGTTAAAGGGTAAAGCACCTTCTTTTTAATTGTACAGATCCTTGTATTTTACAGCACATTAAACTTTAAAAGGAAAGGTAGCAAAATTGAGCATCTGTTTTTTTCTCATATAAATTCAACTCCTAATAAATACTAAGCAGTTTCCTCAGACCCAGTTGTGGGCAGATAAGCAGTTCCATACACACAGAACTAATTGCAGCATTCTCTAAAGCTCACTCGACTGTCTTTTTTATTTCTCTGCCAGTGAAACCAGCTTTTAGCAATTGGGTTTTGGGAAAGATGACATCCCAAAAAAGAACCATAGCCAAAATAAACAGGGTTAAGATGGAGAATAATACTAAAATTATTACTGTTTATTCCATACTACAGTACTTCCCATTGTAAAGAGCATGCTGCACCTAAATTCGTCACAGAAGCATGATTTTCATGCTGGAAATGAACCTGTGCATGTCTCCCAATTTCCTGACTATGGAGGAATAAAATATATGTTGCTGCTTATCAGATTTTTAAATGAATTACCTTTTCATAACCACTTATTTCACTTGAAAGTGACACAAAGTCTATAACATAGTAGATAAGGTTACAATATGCCTATTACATTTTATGCTGACAGCTGTATAACTTTTAAAAACTGAAATGTAAATGTGTCCCTTCAGGTCAACTTCTTATAGAAATGTTTATGGTATAACTTTATTCAAAGAAGAATATGAGACAGATTTTTTGGAGTGGATACACAATTCCTACCATGGAAAGAATAGAAACAGACCTGAAAAGATGAGTTTCTACCCACCCCCACAGAGGTACCCAGTGCCATCCAAACGATGACCATTGAGAACGATATCAAGGGTCATTTGGCCCCTTTCTCTGCTGCTTTCTTTGATTGAGAAAAATCAGTATTTTAGGTTCTATCAAGATTCTTCAGTACTTTTAAGTTAAGCAAATTGAATTGAACCATCCATTTAGTCAATTACATCATCAAGGAAATGATGGAAAGAGAAAGAAGAAAGACTAGAGATAAGGGAGACATATAAAAGCAATTTTAAAAAAGGGAAGAAAAGGGAAAAGAAAGAAGAAAACAAAAGAAAGAAGGAAAAAAAGAAAGGAATAGCCATGTATTATCGATTTTTAGCTGATTTTTTAAAAATCTAGGAAACTTGCTACAGATCCTTCAATAATTTGAGATGGCTAGAGTGATGTGTTTGTGTGCAAATCATTTATTTGCTATTGTGTAAGTTAAAACAGTAGCCCAGCTTCCACTTCTCTTTTGTCATTGGCTCTTACTCCTGGCCATATATTTTACATGTCAACCTGCTCACCATATGTGTACATACTTATGCTTTCTTTGCCACTAATTGCTTCTTTTTTGACAATACCATCTATATGTGCATAGTATATTGCTGTTTTTATCACTCTAAGCCTATTAATGCTCAGACTTATGGTTCCCAGAGGAATTAAAATTAACCAGCTCTCTAAATATTGTTCATGAGTTGGAAAACTCCTGTATTTTAGAATCTCACTTCAGTTGTTTTTAATTGGTTTGCAATATTTCACCCTTCAGGGCTTGCCCTTAGCTTTTCAAAGTATATATTTAAAAAAATTTATGGGAGTGATATGAAAGGCAAAACTTAGGAAAAATAAACACTTCTTTTGGACAACGATAGTGCTTACGCTATGATTTAAAAGTCCAATTTTATAGTTTGGTAGAGACTAAACTCTTATTGACTTTCCACTGACTTCTATTATCATCAATGTGATTTTTACTTGTAAATAAACCACTCAGTCTAATGTGCTCTATGAGAAGAAAGCACAGGACTCTACATAAAAGCAAATTCTCTTTTGGTGAATTCCTCTTTTTAGAGCTGGAGATCCCTAACATATCATTCATTTTTTTTAGTTTGTCATGAAATGTTGCTGTTTATTTCCAGAGTATGGAAAGAGACTTCCTTTAAATGCTTGGCTTTTGAAGAATGGTTACTTTGTATGATCCATAAAGCAAATCACTGACAAAATGCCCCTAAATCCCAAAGAACCATTTATTGTTAATGACAAATGCACGCGCATACACACACACCTCTCACATATGAAAACAGTGTTTACTGTTCCTCAAAAATTAAAAAATGAGGAATAAATAATTAAAAAGTAAAATTTTTGAGGAATGAAAAATAACCAAATAAATAACATTTCTTATTCTTTAAAAATAAAGTGATAGACTCTATGGATAAATGAAAACATGTCTAAATTAGAACTACAGACTTCTCTGTTTCTCTGTTACCAGGACAGAGGAAAAAGTAATTTCCTTCACAAAAAACCCCACAAATAATATAATAGTAATAATATTATATTTATGTAAAACAGAGATGGCTTATGTCTTCATTCTCTTAGTTCCCCAAATGACGAATAATTACTATCTCCCAAATCATTGGTCCTAGAATCAAACCATTTTGCTTTTAAAAAAAAAAGTGGGGGGACAGATGCTCCTTGACTTATATGATTCAACTTACAACCATCTGTTTTTTTTACTTTATAATGATCCAGAAAGACACGCATTCAGTAGAAACTGAACTTTTTTGAATTCTGATCTTTTGCTGGGCTAGCTATATGTCGTACAGGGCAGCACCAGCCGGCCACAGCCTCCAGTCAGCCACATGATCACAAGGGCACTGATGGTCTGTAGTGTACTGTGTTGCCAGATGGTTCTGTCCAACTGTAGGCAAATTTAAGTGTCCTGAGCACATTTAAGGTAGGTTAGGCTTAGCTAGGATATTCAGTAGGTTAGGTGCAGTAAATGCATTTTTTATTTATGCTTTCAACTTATAAAGGGATTATTGGAAAATAAACCCATTCTAAGTGGAGAAGCATCTGTACTATCCAGCACATAAAACTTGGAAAGGAAGCCCCCGCCATGATATTTCAAAAAGCAACTCTTTCTCACAAGTAAACTTTCTCTTAGAGTGTTGCAATAGAAGTAACTAAAAATGACGTGGTTTTTAATTAATATCTGCTAAACATGCGTAAATGAATAAATAAATGAATAAGGGGAGAAAGAAAACCAGAAAGGGTATCAATCTGAAGCCTGTAAGAGAAAAAAATCTATTCTCTGACTAATTTTTAAGTAAGTTTTTAACACCTCACATGATCCACCATGTGGATATTGTGTATATTTCATGCATCTGACAAAAAGAAAAGTCTATTTGGAATTTCCCAAATTTGGATGTTTTGTATACACCTCAAAGAGCCATCATCAAAAAAGGGTCACCCTGATTAATGATAATCAATGAATGAAAAGACTCTTCGACTGTATGTAATAGATGCTTTTCTCTGTGAATAAGTAACATATATTTATACCATAACAAGTGGCACGTTATTATTAATTGTGAATTCCAAGGTTAAGCACCTTTGACTTTGTGTGCATGACTATTGAGACACTTCAACGTGCTCAGACATTCAACAAACTCGCCACTTGCTTTCATCTATACTGAGTCTGTCACTTGACTTTTGACCTTTCATTTGGCACTGTCCTGTCATTTCTTTGGTTTCACAAATTTTAGCGTCTTACTTGACCTCTCAACTGTGACCTTTCACTTGACCTATGATCTCATAAATTCTGAAATCTCATACATGTAATCGAGAAACAAATAAACAAAACATCTGGATGAAGCTTTTCCTGAATTAAATCTGAGTAGATGAAGCATAGAACCAAATGCTTTAGTAAGTAATGTAATATCCACTAGGATAATATGTAAATAGTAGAAAACAATTTTTTTAGGATTGACTAAGATATGGCAAATTATCAAAAGACTCAGCATTAGCTTCTATGAAAATATTTCTTTAGTCACATTAAATATAACAATATACTAAGTTAGTCTGGTTAAAAATGAAACATCTGCAACGTAATACTGAAATGTAAAATCTTTTCCTCAAGCATGGGAGTCAGAACTCTTGTCTGAATAAGTACCAAAGGATTTTACTCAGATAAAGATTGTGTAACTCACTATAGTATTCAATATAACATTGGGTATTTTAGGTGCTAACTGACCACCCTTATTCACTCATTCTCCACTGCAGTTTTATTATTTTTATAGAACTTGTCACTATATGAAATAATCTTCCTTTATGGATGTGCTATCCCTCCCCACTAGAATGTAAGCTTCATGAGGGCAACACATTTGTCTGCTGTGGTAACTGCAGTGTCTCCATCACCAAAAAAAACATGTGGCACTTAGTGTTGTTAAATGAACATATTTGTTGACTGAACAAAAGAATGACTAAGCTCCCCAAAAATCACTGCATATACCTGAACACCAGAGCAAAAATCTAAAGTAAATATACTAGCTAACTTTAAAGTTACATAGTTCACTCACTATTTAGCAGTCCCATACCATTTAACCTTTTAAAATTTATCCTGGATTTTTCTATATTGGTACTTAACTTCACAAATGTTCTTACTCTTCACCATTAAGAAATTATTTTTGGTGCAAGCGGGTTGGATCACACCTGTAATCCCAGCAATTTGGGAAGCCCAGGCAGGTGGATCACGAGGTAAGAAGTTCAAAACCAGCCTGGCCAGCTTGGTGAAACCCCATCTCTACTAAAACTACAAAAATTATCTGGGCGTGGTGGCAGTTTCCTGTAATCCCAGCTACTCTGGAGGCTGAGGGAGAATCGCTTGAACCCAGTGGGCAGAGGTTGGAGTGAGCCAAGATCATGCTACTGCACTCCAGCCCGGGTGATAGAGCTAGACTCCATCTCAAAAAAAAAAAGAAAAGAAAAAAGAAAAGAAAAAATAAATTATTTTTTCTGACAAAAACAAAGATATCCTCAAAAACTCTCAAATTAACAAATGTTGATAATTAACCCACAAATGCCAGCTGTAGCATGATTTAAGTCAAACCTCATACTAATTAGAATATAGTCATGTTTCTTTCAGTAGATGTATGAACTCATATACTAGGAAACTGGTTTAAATTCACAGGAACATACAAAGAGTTACTGAAACATGAGAGAGCATCAAGTCTGATGTTTAGCTACCTGAAATGACCACAGCAATTTTACTCTTAGGCATAGGCAAGCTAAAATTTACAAGCCTTTCAGATTAATGTAAGGAAAACTCAAACAGGAACCATAAAACCAAACAAAGAAAACCCCACAAACAAACCATTGAAAAAAATTATTACTAAATAAAATAATTTGGAGGCAATATCTTCCAAAGATTTAGCTAAAATATCCCCTAGACTCTGTTATAAAAGTTTGCATAAGGCATAAAGCTGACTGAGATAAACAAATCTGATTAGAAAGTCAACTTTCTCTTAAGATCTCTTATAGAATTCAACTAAGGAAATTTCAGTTTGAATATTAAATTAAAAGTGACTTTTCACTTTCAAAATGGTGGTAGAAAAACCGCTATGAATATACACATCCACTATTTAGTCAGTTAACAAAAGATTATAAACTAACTTACACAAAAATGTATTATGATTGATCCTATAAAATGCTAACACCAATAAACCTAGAATGTCTCATACTTACTTAAATCTTACTTGAATGTATCACATCTTCACCATAATGAGAATCTATAATAACAGATTTTTTTTTGAACACCATATATTTTTTGAAATGTAGAATAATTCTTGCCTTTTATGGCCTCCAAAATACCGAAAGAAATGTTACATATGAACTGCTAGAAAAGGATATTTTAAATTAATCACAAAACAGGAATTTTCTGATGTCCTCAAGCAAAGTTGAGTAAATTGTTCAGTTTGGCTAAAGTTTGAGGTTCTTTCTTGTTTAATCCTTTTTTCTTAAAGGTAATCAAAATAGTCAGATATGGTACAAATCATTTTGTTGGAGGAGAATTATGCCTGTGGCTTATTTAAATAATGTAATACCAATAAGGAGAACTTTAAAGAATATTAGAGTATTTGAAATATATGGAGAAATAAAAATGGCAACAAAAATATAAAAGAAAATTAAATACAGGAATTATTTTGTAGATACCACTGATATATTGGACACACTAACAATATAATATATCAGGAATAAAATCTAAGTAATAGCTATCAAAAAGAAATAGCTTGAAAAGTTCACATCAAGGGAAACCTATTAACTGTTTAGAACTATGTTAAAATATATTATAATTGAGATTCAAATAAAAAGTTCTAGACTTCCAGATAAAAATAATATGAGAACTTAAAAAGGTATTTATTTTGGGGGGTGTCCTGATAAATAAACTAGCAGACTTACTATTTCTGCATCATATCCTACATTAATCTATTAATATAATCCAAGAAATTATATTTTTTTCTAAATAAGTAAAGAATAGAAGCACCAGTTACATTTTAAAAATTACAAGGAAATTAGTAACAGAAACAGTTGTAGATGCTGTAAAAAGCAATATGGAAACTTTGAGGAGAAATAGGACAGAGTATCTAATTCCATTGTGTTGATATAACAAAGGCCAGACTTAAAAATAAAAGGTTTGCTGGCTTTACTTATGCTTTAGGTAGAAGCTTTTTACTACAAGAATTCAACTGCTGAAGTTCATTTCCTGTCTTTAATTCTAAACGAGCAATTTGCTGATAATTTCCTGTCTACATTTTCATAAAGTAGAAAGAACATGACTGGTTAAGCTAAATGTTTCAATAACCAAATAAACTTCAGCAAGTGTAGTTTAGGAAATTCAACAACTATCTAGAAACTGGTTTTATGATTATAGAATGTCTGAATACCATCCATCTCCCGCAAATGTTTGAAAATATTCTGAAGACCTTTGTGATTGCTTCTTTGACCCCCAAACAAATACAGCACCATTGCTTTGCCTCAGTGGGCCCAAAGCAATTAAAGTCAAAAGAGTATGAATCCCCTGAACTCTGAGTTGTTCCAGCATAGATGAGGAAGAAACGACCTCTAGCTGGGTTTCAGCCTCATTCTCCAACCCCCACCCTAAATCTTCATACCTAAACCAAAATTCATTTAACTGGAACTTTTTATAGACTGTGTTTTTGAATTCATGATTATCAGCATTTGGGGCTGAAATTAAAATACGGCATCACTAAAAGGGACTCATCTGAAATCTAAATTAAGTTGTCAATTAAAGATGAAGAATGGCTTGTTATTATTGCCTTAAAATGAGGTGTCCTCTTTGTCCTATTGAGATCCCACACATCTTCCATCCGAAATCTATTATAACTTCTGCAGAAGGGAAGCTTAGGAAGTATACAGTTTCCTAAGTCTCAGAACTTAGGGCATGAAGGCTCAGAGGAGGGGATGATCCATAAAGCCATGAAATGTGGGGACAACTAAAAAACAAATGCCATTTTGTGCCTCTGCCTGCCTCTAGATGCCAGTCAGTGGTAGAAAAGGAGTCAGATACTAATTATGAGGGGAGATTTTATTAGACAGATTTAAGGAGAACAGATGAGCCCAAATCCCCCTTTTTATTATCTACTGTACACTTAGCTAATGCTTTCTCCTGTGAGAAAGTCTTAAACAGTAAGCACAAACAGCACAATGAAATTGTAATGCCCTCTCCGTGTGGACCTGGATTATTTCAGCCACCAGCAATGTGAGTAGCTGCAGGTGTTGCACTAAATAAAGTAATATAAAGTGTCTAAATTGCAACAGTGGAAGTACTGTTTCAAGACCCTTGTCTGCTTTTTATTAATAGTCAGATTCCTTCCTATCAGCAGCCACAACTACCTTTACCCTATTATTCAGCAACAATATTTTGATAGGCAAAGATCTATTAAAAATCACTGTTGATATTTTGTGACCATAGTCATTTTGGAGTTGAATAAGCGTTCAATCTTCTCACAGAAGGGGAGAACGTAAATTTGTGATTCAGGAAAAGAGGAAACCAGGGGTTACAAAGGTGGAGAGGCCAAGTAGAATGAAACAGACCCCCTCCATCAAGTAAAAAACTTGGCAGGATAACTAGAAACAGACCAACCCTAAATCTTAGGGTTCATGAGCTCTTAGAAACATAATTAACTGAAATAAAACTAATATTCCAGTGTTAAATTTCACCTTAACATGCATCAGCAGTTACAATAACACCAGGTATAAAGAGAATCAGAAACTATTCATTTTGTTTATGGAATGTACCTTAAGTAGGGGGAAACATTCCTTAACACATTAGTGTAATTTCTAAAATGGAGAAAAAATATCAACACAAAAAGAACTGTCAAGTTTACCTTACTCTATCAAGAAGCATTACTTTTGGAGAAAGTGTACCAATCACTTACTTGAAATTTCTTGTAATTACATAGAGCACCAGATTTCCAAAGCATTTGTTCTTGAGAAAGGAACCACTAATACCCAGGAAAGAAATGTTGAACAGGAAATGTTTGACCAGTGTTGCATCACAAGATATCAAAAGAATTTCACTTTGGCTACTTCAGCGAATCAAGTCAGGACATTTTTAATTTTCTTTAGTCTTTGCGCTTCTACAAAATAAGGTTTCCAAAAAATTAGTGATATTAAAATTTTTCTAGAAGTTTTGATACATGAAATAAAGTAAAACTCTTCTCCTAGAATGAAATGTAAAAACTATTAGTGCTGAGAGAGGAGATAAACAACATTAGTGATCTGTGACTAGCATTCAGGAAATTCCATCTATCTGATGATCTGTTGGCTAACTGAGCAGTGTTTCATATGTCACCAGCTAACTAAAGCTCCCCATTGTGTTTACAGATTTCTTTTAAAGGCACTTTTAATGCCGTTTTACACATTAGGAGATAGTTAATTTAGAAGTAAATGGTAGACCACGAGAGGAGTCTTCTTCTTTCTCTTCTTTTTAAATTGATGTCCATTTGCATCTCAGCACAGCAACTCCACAAATTCCTGACTCTCAGGATTCCTGTCACAGGACTGCCTGCGGCAATCAGCCCTGGTTTCTTTTTGAACAAGCTTTCTTTTAACACTTAAATCCAGGGATGATTTAACAGAAAGTGTCTCAAGTCTATGAGCTACAGCCCCCTTAGACTCTACCCAAACAAAGCTACTAATGTGTGGTCAGTTTCTTGGCAACTCCACTCTCCGCTGATAACGCTCCTGCCTGCTATTCTCCAAGGAGCCGGCTGCTGGAAGACTGCTCCGAACCTCATCCCCTTGGTGCTCCTGATGCGGGCGATCCTCCGACTGCTCGGCGCCAACCACAACATGCTACCCACCGTGAGAGAGCAGGACGCGGGCTGCTCTAGTCAGGACTTATCGTCTATCATACTGATTGACGAAACCAAGAGTGAGCAGAAAAAATAAACACGAACAGAGGCTGCAGTGTATGGGCCAGTCAGCTGGGAGTTTTAGTATTTGGCCTTGGTGATCCTACTCTCATGGTAGGTTATCTTTTCCTTGTGCTATCATTTATCATAACTTTGAGGGCCAGGGAGAGAAACAAACCTACAATTTTTCTATTGGTTACATTCATTAGACTGCTTGCTTTTTTTTTTTTTCTTTTCCTTAGCACTCCTTCCTTTGCCCCCTATAATAATCCCATCCCCTCACATAGTATTCCCTTAAGAATGGTGAAATTAAATCTAAATACAGCTCTCCCTTTTACTCCTATTCCAGCCTAGATCATTGTAATTAACCTTTGCTATTCCATCAAATCTAGAATGCAAGCCTACATGTTAATTTACTTAAGTCAGACTCAATAATAAATCTGCATCTATAGCAGCTAAACTCAATGAAGATCCTGGATATTGTTCAGTTATTTGGATTACTAACATCTTCTTTTTGAATAATGGCACTTGACTTTTTCAGGCACAAACCATGTTTTGTATTGGTCTTGACAGCCACTATAAAGTACTCCCCCAAGTGTCAGTAACAAAGATGATTTGTATGTGGCTTGCAGTCTTCCAGTGTTCTAATAGCTTTCTCATTCCAACCCAGAAACATGGAACACAGGGCAGCTGGTTAAAGCTGATACAAGCATTTCTTCTCTCAGCAGGCTATTCTTGCATAACCATTTATTTTGCAGAGTTTTAAAGTGCCTGAAGGATTTAATTATGTACATAGACAACCCCTATAAACTCTATTCTAAGGTTTTTATTGACTTTTGTGCTGGGCAGCTCTTAGGCATTTCAATTAAGTGTTTTTATAAGAAAAACGACAATATTGTAAAAAAAAAAATTCTTTATAGATACTTCCAAACAGGTTTTTTTTCCCCCATCTGATTGAATAAACTCTATTTAATTGACCAAAAAAATCCAGGTTAATTCAAAGTTTGGTTTTTCCACTCTGGAAAAATAGAGCGTTTGAGTCCCAGACAGGTTTGCGAAAATGAACCTGCCAATATCAGTGAAAGAATGGGCAGAGGGAGAACAAGATTACTTTGAAACATACTCTGAAACGTCACATGGCTACCTGTTACTCTGGAGTTTACTTAAACTCATGAGGGTAAAAATCTAAATGCAAAATTTTACATGTTCCACTAAACAAGTGCAGAATAATAAATTACCAAATTCATTTGGAGCACTTGCCTGACAGGCCTAACCCTCAAAAGTCTCCAGGAGACAGACCCCCAAAGCCCCCTTTGTCTGCCTTCTTCAATTGCAGGGCTCAAGTATTTACAAGGCTTCTGCAAACCTGCCTTCATTATGATGTGGGATATTTCAGTCCCAGCAGGTGGCCAACAGGAGACCAGACCTGCCCGTGAAATATGTAATACTTTTTCATATACTTTAACCAGAAATGTGCCCCTCCACAACTCTCCTAACTGTTCTAATTTCCCTTTCTCCTCTTAATCTCCTCAGAAAGCCATGAGCTTGCATTAAAATCTACCTAAAACATTTCACCCACAGGCAATGTAATTCTGAAACAAGCAACCAACATTTCACAGCTCTGGAGTAATAGATTAATTTGAACCTAATGTTGCCGTCGTTTACTGCTGCAAATGTTCTGGTGTAGACATAGCCCGGAGGCATGGTGCTGTGGCATGCACAAGTTTGGGAGCCGGAGCTACAGTTGGCTTAACATCTGTGCATCACATTTGCCATGTGCCTCATTATCCTGCACCCCACTGTGCCTACCTGTCCCCCTCAGCTTCTCAGCCACAGGCGATCTAATTTTTTTCCCCTCCAACTAAGAATCTTTGTTCTCCTTCTCACTTACTAAATTTTTGAGAGACCTCTGCACCCAAGCCGTGGGGATTCGGTCCATGTGAACAGCCCAGACCCTTTAGATTCTTAATTCTCCATTAGGAAGAGGAAAATTACAGCATTAAGTTTCTGACATGCCACTGCATAAATTGTCCCATTTGCAGAACCTACCAGGGTCTGTGACTAAACCCAGAGGCGTGTACTAAAGCATGGTGTTGTTGGTTTTGACTTTAACAAGTTTGGTCGGCTTCAATTATCTGTAAGCAAAGAAAGAGTAACTTCCAACTCCAGGTTTCAGAGAGACCAAAAAGTAAAATCTAGTCACAGAAAGAAAAGATTGCCACATCAAAAATTAAAGCCAAGTGTCTTAAACTATTTAAGGAGTTAGCATTTCAAAGCTTATTGCCACAAACAGTTGATACATACCACAATCTCACTCCCTCACACACACAAAAACAAAAACAAACAACAAGAAAACCAAGGCTTTAAAAATAGATGTAGTAACCAGGCCAAGCAGCTGCTTACATTTTAATCCTGTTTTAACAATAAAAGAATCATATGACTCCTTTATTGGGTTTCCTTTGGAAGTGTTTTGGGTGCCCATTTAACGAGAGATGAAATGAAGATATAGCCCTGCCCAAACAATTTGAAATATGCAAAACATAAATAATATTTCTTGTTATCATTATAAAGGGTAAGTATAATATTATTAATAATAGAAGTATCGATAATGAAATATGCGAAAAACAGCAGAATAGCCACGCTAGGGTTAAATGTTGAAAAGCCACCATCCTTGCCACAAGATAGAAGAAAAATTCAAATCAGAGACATTAGCTTTAAAAAAGCCAAAGCTTTGAATAAAGAAATTTAAAAACATTATCTTCATATTATATTTGACAAGCTGGATTTAGACATAGTCAACACATTAAAAAGGTGGCTTAGTGCTTTTCAATTGTTTACCAGTGTGCTAGCAAAGTACTTTACTGCAGGTGGTAGAAAATTAATTAGTTTTAAATAATCATTTTCATAGAACTAATAATTTTTTTAAAAAATTAATCAGACTCAAACAATTTCTACAAAAATCACTCAGACTTGTAGACCCTAGAGGAGAACAAAACAGAGGTCTTAGGACAGAATGTTTCTAATGCCCTCTCCAAGTAAAAATATGCTCTGTTCTAGAAATTGTATTGGATTTCCACACTTCCCTACATAATCCTCAAATTCTACGCAGTACAGAGCATTGAGTCTTGCACATTTCATTATATGCTTGAATTAATTTACCCTATATGGAATTTGTTACCTTTACAATAAAAAAGTCGCTATTCATTATTGAAAGTGGACAGATGGAACATGTTCAACTTAAGACATCAACAAGAAGAGAGGGAAAAACTTATAATCTATGTGGCACAGCCTCCTCCATCTGGTAGTTCCCAGCTTGTCTGCCAAGACTTTTTTTTCCAAATAAAAGTGAGCATTTCTTTTTAGAGTTACTGGGACATTCTTAGATATTGACCCTGATTCTGATTTAGAGACATTAAGCAACCATGCAATTAAAATATGATATTTTCCAAAGATAATCCTTATCATAGGGGAATGCTTGAGCCTAATTAGAAAAAAAAAATTAGAACTACTATTTATCTAAAAACATTATCAGATAAACAAACAGTGTTTGCTTTGATAGATCATGAAGGCAATTGAACAAGTTATTTTATTCTCTTAAAAAACACACTGTAAGCTGCATAAATACAACACTGGGTCAGTAAAGTGGCTGGCAGTCTCTAGCAGGAAGACTATATTTGCACATCCTTCCCAAGCCCTTATCCAGCAGATGACACCTGCCTGATGTGTCAACAGGTACAACCCAGATCACGACTGTCACAAGATCACTTTGCTAAAATGCAGTACACAAGACTAACACGCTTTGAAATAAGTTAAATCCTATCATATCTTGGTAAAAGTTAATTAGTTAATTAACTGAAATAGTACACATACACTTTTTTCTTTCTTTTATTATTATTATTATTTTTTTGGGACGGAGTCTTGCTATGTCATCCAGGCTGGAGTGCAGTGGCACAATCTCGGCTCACTGCAACCTCTGCCTCCCGGGTCCAAGCTATTATCCTGCCTCTGAGTGTGGAACTACAGGTGCACGCCACCATGCCCAGCTAATTTTTGTATTTTTAGTAGAGACAGAGTTTCACTATGTTGGCCAGGCTGGTCTTGAACTCCTGACCTCATGATCCGCCTATCTCGGCCTCCCAAAGTGCTGGATTACAGGTGTGAGCCACCACGCCTGGCCCACATACACTTTTTGTGTATTTACTTCTCCTCTTACGTGTTTGTTCCTTAAGCGATATCATTCTATGAAAGACAATGGATTGGGTCTTCGTTTATTTGTGTGCCAGCTCCATAGCCTATGAATAATATTATGAAACATACACCCAAACCTCTGGCAATAGCCTCTTATTTAAAGAGTTTTTTAAGTTATAGACAATTTTTACATGTTATTAAAATATATAATATTATTACACTATCACAACATATTGGTTAATAATAATAATCATATCTTTATTATTAAACCTTTTTTGTTGCAAAAAAACCTCTGAAACTTTTTATCTAACCCTATCATGGAAAAGCTACTCACTGTATATAATAATTACTATCATTCATTATTATTTAAAAACATAAATAAACCTATGAAAAATATAGAATAAAAAAGAGATCCTTGTAAAGGAAAAAAAAAAGCTAACCATCCACCTAATACTTTTATTCAAGGATTAATAAAGCCTTTTAATACAATGATATAATAGGTTTTAAGTTTCTTAAAATAATTTCTGAAACTTATAGCAATTTAGACAATAAATACTTATTAAAGACTCACTAAATGCTTATCCCACAATACCTAAAATGTGATGGATATGCTGTAGTACTTTTGGCACTGAGAAACTTTCTTAAAAATACAATTTTATTGACATATATTTACACTGAATCGTTGGACATTAAGACTGCACAAAATTTTCTCTAAATTACTTTGTTAAAAATGTGATAGAATTCAGTTAAACCTGAAATTTGGGTCAATACGATACCAACTAGGTGACTTCTGCCCAGTGAACCTACATAACTGCTCAATTTCTTCATCTCTAATTAGAAAAAAAAAAATGAGAACTACTATTCTACTATTCTAAAAAAAATTAGAACTACTATATGTCATAGATTTGCTGTGAAGATTAAATAAAATAATGTGTTTCAGTATTTAGGATAGCATCTGGCACAGGGTAAAAACAATATATTAACTATTTTTACTATGTATGCATTTGGAAGTTTCAAGTAATTCTAAACTGGACAATATTATTAGAATTGCATTACAATTACTTGGGAAAATCACTCCAAACCAATTCATCTAAATCTATGAGGATAATTATAATGTGTAGCTAGAATTGAAAACCTGTGATGAAGATATAGAAATTCAGCAGATTGGTGGCCCCTAAATGATTTGTTTTCACTACTTCCTTGTGTCCTCCTAAAGCAAAGCCCAACTCAGTGATTTGCAGATAGTAGATGCTTAATTATCAAATAAAACGGAAAACTGCTAAATCTGCCTCTTAGTTTGTATTGCATACATTCTTAGTCTAAGTCTCTATACATGGTATAACATGTTAAGGGATGCATTTCTAGGCATTGTTCTAGGAATACCCTTTTTGTTGCCTGTCAATTTGACATCTCTCTATTCATCTCTTCTTTGAGTACTATTCTTTGAGTACTGTTATGGTACCCAAGATTATGTCCTCATATATTAAAGCTCCAACACCCAATGCCTGCGAATATGGCCGTATTTGAAGATAGGGCCTACAAGTCATTAGTTAAAATGAGCTGTTACAGTGGGCCATAATCTAATCTGGTTACTGTACTTCTAAGAAGAGAAATGTTGGAAACACAAAGAGACACCAGAGGCATGCATGCCCAAAGGAAAGATCATGTAAGGAGGGCATAGTAAGTACATAGAGATCTGCAAGCCAAGGAGAGAGGCCTCAGAAGAAATCAAGCCTGCCAATGCCTTGATCTCAGACTTCTGGGCCCTGGAATTATAAGGAAATATATTTCTGTTGCTTAAGCCACTCAGTCTGTGGTACTTTGTTGGGGCAGCCCTAGTAAACTATTACAAGTATGTTCATCTCTCCATCCCATCTATAGGCAGGGTCCCAGGCTCTCGATCTCTCCCAAATACCCTACCTTCCAGCGTACTCCACAGTATATTGTATTTATTTACATATCTGATAGCCTACAAAACCGATATCTTAGGCTAGGAATTATCTAATTTATCTTTGTCCAACCTAACACCTATCATGTACTTGGCATGATTGTTGAAGGAGTGGATGAATGAATGAATAAACCAATAAACACCTAAATGGCTACCAAGTCAAATGAAGGAATAAATGGAAGGGAAGCTGCCATAACTGAACCATTTCTGATTGCATCCAAATCGTCCCTAGACTTGACATCTAGTGCCAAAACCAGTGCTACTGATAAATATTCAAAGAAAAAGAGAATAACACACAATTCTATGATTTCTGGACTACTATCAACAAAACCTACAAATAGTGTTTGCCTAAGATCTGCAAATCTTCCTTGGCTCCCAGCCCAAGGCAGAGGTATGGTTACTCTAATTCAGGTCAATTGCATCCTTTCTACTTTGAAGACTGTAAAAGTCTTGCTGAGAGTCGAGAATCTAGCCTGATAGAGTAGCCAGCTTTTTAAAACTTTGGTCCTTAAAAAATCTGTGTTTAAATAAAATTTTGTGGCAATCAAATGTGATAGAGTCTGGATTGCCTTGATATGGAATTATGTATTGTCGATAAGCAATAACATTTTGGGCACAATGGCTTAGAACACAGTTTAAAGCCAAGTAGAGTCCTAGCATGCCACCCCAGGATTACAGGCATTTGATAGTTATATCACTCATTCATGGCACAAAAATCCAAAAGGTGGCCCTCAAGGGTTACTGGTAATGAAACAACAGAGAATTAAGATGAACCAACCAATTTAAATTTCACACTCTCCCCTGCTATAATTGAAAGGAACTGAGGTTGCAGAGGCTGTTTCAGAATCTAGTTTTTAAATACAAGGAAACATTGTGAGCAGACATCTCATTTTTATTGATACTTACATTCTGCATATGATTAAGCACAAACTTGCAAAGAATTAACCACTCCACCAACCCAATGGATCTGTTCTCAAACTTGCAGGAGGCGGGAGTGTTTGAAAGGGAAATGGGGGCTGGCGACCTGAAGCCCACTCCCTTGGGTCAGTGCATGCTGGGAGGGGAAATGAGCTACAGAGCAGACAATTTTCAGCATCAGTGGTTTTACTTTCTTTACCAGGCCTCACGAAAACACACTGACAAAACAAAGGACACAAAATTAATGACCCATGCATTCTGTCAATTGACTCTTAGTAGCAGTGGCCAGTTCACCTTAATTTTTTTGTTCGCATTGAACATGTAGCCCAAGGCATTGGTTAAGGTTCACTTAAGAATTCTTCAAAGGCATCACTTGCTTTTCATTAATTTGTTAACTGTAACTTCTCCTTTCTGCTGAGGAACCTACATGCCAAGTGAAGACCTTTATGCAAAATGTAGAAACAAAAGGCATATGTTTGACCAACCAGCTTTTCTCTTGCCTCTCGAGCAATCATGTCTCACTCGTTAATATTAGAGAAAATTATACCCATCAGGTTTTTCTGGCATGTAAAATATATTTAAACCTTCTCAGAAATTCAAATGTCAACTCTCCGTTATTGTAGGGGAATAAGTAAAACTGTAGTTTATTATTTCTGTGAGTAATTATTTCCTAATTATTCCTGTGGTCGCTAACCATGATTTTTGATGAAATTCAATTTGAGTATGCATGAACTATGGCCAACTGATTGAAATTTAAGGATTAACAAAAAAGCGGTATGAATTCAAAAAAAAGTATAAATGGAAATTTGTATTTACATATCTGTACAAAGATTACACCACCCTTAAGATAATGGTAACTTTTTGCATTTAAGTTTTCTTTCACTTTCTGGCCAACATTTTGAGAATAGAGTAAATGTTTCCACTTGTTCAAAACTCACAAAGAATATTCATCTCTATGATAATTATGGTAAATTAGCTAAAATGTTGAACAGGTTTTCAAGAATACATATCTAATAAACACTGAAGCACCAATGGCAGTGTCTGAATTTTCTTCGTCAAATGTAAAACGAGAATACAGGATGAGGTAAGAGTTGCTTTCAAGCCTCAGGAGAAGTTAGCAATTTTAACATTTCTATTCTTAAAAAAAGAATATCAAGAAAGTTCTAACAGCGAATGAATCTACTCTGAGGACATTTGGTAGTTTTTAGCAAAGGAAATGGATCCCATGAAGCAAATGTATCATTCCTTTCTATAAACTTCTCAAACAGTTATAAAATATGATAGCAATGCTTGGTTGGTACAACTTTGAGTTAGTTGGATCTGTCAGCATTTCCATTACAAATCCTTGATTTTCAAGGTTTTATAGTTCAGCTGTGAGAAGTTGCTTTAGAAAGAAAGTTGGCAAGGTGGTCTTTGCTAGGGGGTTTATCAAATTGAACAAATCTTTATTTAGTTATCTCTCAGTTCTGTGAGCCAAGGTCTACTCCCAGTTAGACATGCCAAACTTCCAGTGACTTGAATGCCAGAGACAGGCTTTTTCTGTCTTTAAATTCACACCACAAGAGCTTCTCTCATTCTTGATTCAGAAGCCGCCAGGACCCAGCTCATATCCTGTGTAACCCAGTGGGAGAGGAGCCACATCATATGTAACCCTGTAGGACATATGAATTGAGTCTTGGCCAAGTGTCTCCAGCATGAAATGTGGACCGCACTACAGAGAGACTTGAAACTTTGGAATATATGTGTAATTAAAATGTAGGCACATCACACTACTGCTTGCAAAGTGAAGTGGTGTTCATTTATTAAAAGCCCTGTCGACTGTGGAAGCGTGAATGTGTTTCAGGGCAGTTCTGACTACTCAGAATAGGAACCCAGTGCTGCATTGCTTTTGAAGAACTAGGTGGAAAAGAGATAATCCAAACTGTATATTACAAAATAATATACAGATAATACAAACAAGTATTCTATACCCATTGTATAGTTTTTAGATATACACTTATTTTATTGAGGTTATGGTGTTGGAAATGTATATAAACCTGTTTTGATCAGACATGGGTAGATGGTCTTTTCAATCAACTCAAATGTAAAATTACACTGTCATAAACGTTACAAAAAAATTAGGAGAGATAGCTCTGGACAAGATAATATAAGAGTTCATTTTAAAAGTCTGTCTATTAAAATGTTTTGTAAAATATCTATACCTGCAGCCACTTTAATGTAAAGTTATTTATTTATATATACTAGCCTAGATACCTTTGACAAATAAGAGTATAAATCAAACAAAAATTTTTCACAAAATGAGCTTTAAATTTGAGATGGGAGAGAAGATATGCATTTAGATAAGCATAATAAAAAGTAGAAATCCTCAGCATCCGAAAAGAACAGAAAGTGTGTTCTGGTAGGTTAGAAAATGGAGATTTATGGGATGTGACCAAGTACATATTCACATTAACAAAGTTCTATGATAATATAATAAAATACTTAAATATAGTAGCATTCAAATATTTAATTTTATATATAACAAATATTTATAAAAATAATTTATACTTTCATAAATATTTTATCTATATATTTAAATGTGACATCTATTGAATTAAAAATGCAATCAAGTCTTAGGATAACTTTTTCATTAGTAAAAGTCTACACTTTTACTGGGAAATCTGACACACCAAACCTGTTAGAATATGAAACTGTAAGTTTATGCTGTCAGGCTAGCCAGCCCACAGAGGCACTAATGGACACCACACATCGAATTCAGGTGTCATCAGTGGTTTTAGAAAGGCAAAGTCCCATCAAAAGGCTTTTGTAGACAACAGGCTAGCAGATGGCTACAGCCAGGTATGGTTTGGGTTTGTTCAATGTCTTACTCTATTCTTAAACTTTGGATTTGGCAAAACCAAAACCATATTTTGCCAAGTCCTTTCTTCCTTAATTCTTTTTTTTTTTTTTTTTTTTGAGACGGAGTCTCGCTGTGTCTCCCAGGCTGGAGTGCAGTGGCGTGATCTCGGCTCACTGCAAGCTCCGCCTCCCGGGTTCACGCCATTCTCCCGCCTCAGCCTCCCAAGTAGCTGACACTACAGGCGCCCGCCACCACGCCCGGCTAGTTTTTTGTATTTTTAGTAGAGACGGGGTTTCACCATGTTAGCCAGGATAGTCTCGATCTCCTGACCTCGTGATCCACCCGCCTCGGCCTCCCAAAGTGCTGGGATTACAGGCTTGAGCCACCGCGCCCGGCCTCTTCCTTAATTCTTAAGCCCATGTGCATTTTCAGTAAAATTTAACTCATGTGTTTCTTATTCTTTAATACTTAACTCATCAAATATTTTTTCTATAAGATCCATTTGACATTCAAAAGCCTTGTGAGTCTTAAAACTCTAGATTTTTAGCTATTTTTTTAAAATTAGGGGTTCTTAGCTTCCTCTGGAAAACAGGAAGTTGAATTCCCCCAAGCATAAATAAATGTGAACATGAATACAATATGTTAATCCAACACCAAAAGGATTGAATTTAGTTGGAAATAGCAATATGCTCACTATATTTTTACAACATGCCTTTCTGAATCTGTCTGCACCTAGACAGTGACTGACATAATTTAAATCTAATGTAATGAACTTTATTAATGCTGACCAACAAAGGGATCAAGAAATATCTCTAGCATGTAACTAAAGGAATTCTCAGCAAACCCATTTGCAAAACAAGCCACTGCTGTTTAGTTCTTTTTTTTTTTTTTTTTTTTTTTTTAACTATTATACTTCTTTTCCTCAAAATCGTTTTGGATACACGGCAATAGAAAACATATTAATTACCAGGACTTTAGAGTTATATATTTAAATGTAAGGGGGACATGTATTTATGTGTTATATATTTATTGAGAAAATAAGATGCAAGCTTCAGAATGAAAAGTATAAGATACATGCTTCTGAATAAGATACATGTATCAGAATAAATACATACTTATAAGATACATCTATATATACTTCATATGATTTTCTGAATGTATATTTTTGCAGAACATTTTTTTCCCCAGAAAGAAAAGAAAACCAATGATAATTTTTATAATGGCTTAACACAATTTCATGCCATCATATAAAGTCAACATAAATGCATTTAGAAAAGGGACCCTAACAAAAGAGTAATAAAATGATCTACCCTAATCATATTTATACTTCTTTGTACCCCAACTACATTTAACACAGCTAGGCTTGAAGTGGGTGCTCATTTCATTCTTATTAGATTAAATTGAATTGAAGCCAATGGCATAAATGATGGGTCATATCATGATGATCCAAAGAATAATGACACTGTTATTCCTGTGAAATATTTAATAATTTCTTGTCAAAATCACTTGTATTAGTTATTTCTCCTAACAATCATGTGATGCCCTTTTAAAAAATCAGTTGAAATTCTCTCTTCTGAGTTCCCATGGGCACCAGCGTACATTCTGTTACAGGACTTAGCATATTGTCTGGAAGGGGTGTGAAAATCTTGGCATTAACATCTATAAACAACCAGAAGATGTCATTGGGAAGCAAAATAAAGGTTGATATCTATGTTGTGGGGAGTCAGTCTAGCACATCCAAGTAGCACATCTACATTCCTTTCATTAATGCAATCCCATGAATGGATATCAACAGAGTTGGTCCCTAAACCTAGGAACTGACTTTCAACTTTTGCTCTAGCCCTGTTCTCTGAGATTCTCAAGCCAAGAAATGGTCCAAGAATCTCTTCTACCTAAGGCAGCAGACACTCATTCATTCATTCAACAAATGCTAGTGAGCACCTACTTTCTTACAGGTACTCTTTATGACAAAAGTTCATGCCATCTTGAAGCTTACATTCTAGTGATTTTTACTATCTTAACAAACCATTTTTTCAGGGGGGATAAAACATGGTTTCTGTACATTTTATGTTTCTTGTAATAGAAAAGCACATTGAAATCATAATTTCCTGAACTTTCATGTTAAATATTTGACATTGTTTTCAACAATTTCTGTTCTTGACAAATGAGATATTACTCTCAGATAATCCCTAAAATAAGATATGAAAAGGAAAAAGATTTCTTTCAATTTTCATAAAGAAATGAGAAAAAATCTGGAAAACATTCCAAAAATCTTAGAAATTTTTAGGGCAACAATCAAAGTTAGAAGTGGACAGAAAGCTAATCAATGGTACAAACAGAAGGGCAGGATGATAGATATAGAAGTAGTGTTGGAGTTTATCTGGTCTAGCAACAGCAAAAACAGAACCCATGAATGCTCTTCTTCCTCATAATGCATGCCTTGAACTGCTGCTAGCAGACCATGGAGCATGGCCACTGCTTCCAAAATATTCTAAAGGATCACAGATCTACCAAAGGAAAGGATGCACAAACACCAAAACCTGTTTGACATTCCCAATAATCAAATTCCTTTAAGTTTAGATAATTTGCCCATAGTTACTCAGTTACTGTCTCTTCACATTGCTTGCATAGACTTTTGTAATTGACAGAAGTATACTGCTTATAGGGGAAAGAGAAAAAAAAGTTGATACCTACCAAGTATCTGTGACACAGAGCCCGTGCACTACCATATTTCACTAATATACCAATCTTATGAACTGAGTAGTATCCATTTTATAAATCAGGAGCCTATGCAATCCTTCCTAGTCATATACCATCCCTAAACTGGTTAAAAAACAATACAAAACAAAACTTGGGGACTTCGTTTTTTTTCTGTGTGCTTGTGTTACCTTTCCTAGGCACTAGACACAGGGACCCTCTCATAGCGAGGAACATAATGTAAACGTAGATTATTGGACAAAAGAAAACGTGTAGCTCGGGTAGTCTCAGTGATCAGCCTGTTTATATTTCTGTTTCCTCCCAAAGTAAATAAGTTAAAGGTGTGAAATACTTTGACCTCATTATAAGTAAGATGCTATTTTAGAAGTTCCAAATAACCTGGTCTTCATTCATTATGACAGCACAGACTTTATTGGTCAAGTTCCTTGCAATCATCAAGTGTTTGCATCAAAATCTTGCACTGTTATGACAACCATCTTCACATACTACTGACTTCTGTATTGTGGCTTAAACATAAATTCTCACTTTCTGAAGACATCCAGCTGGAAAGGCCACTTCAACTGCCAAGACGATGTTCCACAATTTCCACATCTGCTTTAGCAACTCTGTCACAGTCTCATTACTAATTTTTTAATGCATTTTTAAAGATCACTTTGTTAAGTATACACCCAAGATAGATTTTTATTTATGAACGGCTTCAGGTTATAGATGAAACATGCCTGTACCTTATGTTCAGAATTACTCTTCTCCTGCTTTTCTCAATGATTTGACATTATGACTAAATTTAGGTGTTCTCAAAAAATGTTTGAAAGATATTTAACCTATTTTAAATATTCATTCTCTGGTTTTTCTAGAATTCTGTCAGAAAAGTCTTCAAAAATACTTAGCTTCATCTAGTTTCAAATCAAACCAATATAAATAATGGGTAGAATTACTAACCTGCAGGGAATGTCATCCTAAATTTCCTGGCGCTGGCTATGTAACTGTATGCATGACTGGTGTATTTACTGGAGGCAGTATATACTGTATAATGTTCCCCAAAAACTCATGTAACTAATGCAATATGATAACCACTAGGGTGCTACTGTGACGTAAAGGATATATTACCATTTTTTCCAATTCAAACAAGAAAAGAAAAAAAACAGTCCGCCTTAATGGTCCTGCCCTCTAAATAAATACATTGCCTGCTCTACTGAACTTAAAATTCAAGGTTATATATGTCATCCTGAAGTAAAAATAATTCTGCGGGATACACTTTCCAGCACCAAGATATGATTTAATTCTTTGATTAATTATTTCTAACAGTCATTTCAAGGGTTTAAATGGCCATGATTTTTACTAGGAGAATGTAAAATAAAAATAAGCCTTCAATAACACAGATTCCAAGTTGGCAAAAGATGGAGTTAGTCCAAGAGGTGACACATTTCCTTCGGGAGATGCTGGATGTTGGTATCAATGTGTTTTAAGCCAGATCCAGAAGATACACTAAGTCATCAGTAGAAAAAGGTTCAGTGAAAAGAGGCCCTGAGCCATAGGACAGGAGAGATGCCTGGACACGTCTAGCTCCCCGCTCCTACCTTCTCATACCCCCATTTCCATGATTTTGCAGATGTGGAAACTGAGGCCAACAGCCGTAATTTCCCAGGGTCCCAGTCATTGCAGAGTAGGCGTAGAGCCATCTCCTAACTTCCGAGAGGGCAAGATGCTGATTCTTCTTAAATAAGTCTTAGAATAGGAAAGCTAGAGCTGAGCAAACAGAAACAGCTTCACGGCAGGCTTCCAGGAAGACAGCCAGCACAAAGATGATGGATGTAAGCAAAACGACTCTTAAGTGGTCCAAAAATGAGAATTCTGTTGGTTTTTTGAAAATACTGTGGTTACTTTTTTTAAATTGAATTAAAATAATATCCATGTTTAAAAGAAAAAAAGAAGGAGCAAAACAAGGTAAATATAAATAGATTGGTCTACATGTACCTAAGCTTTCAGCAGAGGCTCCAAATAGACATTATAAGCACCAAAGAGTGTCAAGAGCATTTTAAGAAATTGGTCATCCCTTTCCACTTCGTGAGTAATACTTGGGAATGGGATAAAAAATAATAATAATAGCCTCTAGGGAATGTTCAAAGATGAGGTAATTTGCATGTGTCTTCCAGAAAACATTAAGCATATCCTTCTCCTCTGCCAGGATAATTTTGAATTTCTGGCATTAAAACTTAAATTCTCTACCAAAATTTATCAATCTCCTGTTACCACTCTATATTTATGTTGGTGTAACAGTTTATTCTATGCAGTATTAGACTGAGGCTAGTCACCTATTTAGTCTTCATATTTTTATTCAAGGTCTAGTTGAAGAAAATTCCCAAATTCTGTGAAATTTTTGCACAATTTTTAGGTTCTAATTCTTCCTACTTTGGGGCTATGACACCTCAGCCAAGGAGGGCAAAGGTGACTGCTTCTCTAGAGAAAACTGGATGTATAAATTTATCCCCTTTTTCTTTCCCTTTTTTCCATCTAGCACACAATAATTTGGCCTTTCCTCAACCATCAAGTAAAACCGGTGAGCTGTGGAGGAGCTGCTGTAATGGTGTGGATAAATGCTTCCACTTCCTTTAGAGATGTAACCTATATATTATCTATTGATAGAAGCCTATGTTGATATCTCATTTCAAGATATCAGTGTAACCCCCAAATACAAGCAAAGAACATGCAGTGTAAGAAAAAGTAGCCGGGCATAGCGGCTCATGCCTGTAATCCCAGCACTTTGGGGGGCCGAGGCGGGCAGATAACTTTAGGTCAGGAGTTTGAGACCAGCCTGACCAACATGGCGAAACCCCATCTCTACTAAAAATACAAAAATTGGCTGAGTGTGGTGGTACGCTCCTGTAATCCCAGCTACTCAGGAGTTCGAAGTAGAAGAATCACTTGAACCCGGGAGACAGAGGTTGCAGTGAGCCAAGATCGCGCCACTGCACTCTAGCCTGGGTGACAGAGCAAGACTCCATCTCAAAAAAAAAAAGAAAAGAAAGAAAAAGAAAAAGTAGATTCCAGAAAATGTATGACAAATACATTGGGAAAGAACTATAGAACTATAGAAAGATCTGGAAAACCAGAGATTAGAACTAGAAGTGATTTTGAAATTTATTTACTTGCAATAACCTTCATTTTACAATTTGGAAACTGAAGCCCAGGAGGTGAAGCAAGTTACCCAAGTCATAGGTTATTTTCTTTTATTCATTCCTTCGGGAGATGCTGGATGTTGGTATCAATGTGTTTCAAGCTGGATCCAGTAGATACACTGAGTCATCAGTAGAAAAAGGTTCAGTGAAAAGAGGCCCTGAGCCGTAGGACAGGAGAGATGCCTGGACACATCTAGCTCCCTGCTCCTCCCTGCTCCATCCAAAAAGATGAATCCATTAGTATTTCTATTATTTTTCTCCTAAATTCTGAGTCAATTGCCATGTTAAACTGTGGAGTAACCACTCCTGCTCTATCCCCTTCATCAAACTCTTCTTGGCTCCTTTCTCTGACCTCTGTGCTTCTGAGGTGTCATTGTTATTAGTTAGCAGCTCACTTCTACCTTTTAGATAACGCTTACTTCAGGGATTATGTCTTGCTCTCTAACAACTGAAGATACACTCATCCCAAATTTCTGTAAATGGAGAGTGATCAGTAGGCTGTATTTTTCAAAGTCACTAAATAAAAGTGTTGTTACAAACACTTTAAGTACCTCCACTGCCCTAACACTCATCAAGTCACCTGGAGGTATTTAAGATTAATAATATCGGCTATTATCTGTATTCAGTTAAAAGTGCCTTCACATTGTATTTACATGTTTAATCTTACGTAACTCTTAACCAAATAAAGTGGTCATTTCTAGCATTTCTGTTTTATAGATGAGACTCAGGTCACATGCTGAACAGACAATATGTCATCTATTGTTTTGCATCCCAAATCTCAGGCTCTCTACTCTATTGTAAATATGTAGCACTTTAAGCTTAAATACTGAGTTTCTGATGCCATCCTTCATCAAAGACTGTGCTAATGAGTTGAATTATATTTAACAGACGACACTATGTGGCCAAGGTAGCCAAGACAGAAGCCAGGACAAAAAGAAAAAGGGCCCTATTTTTTGTTTGTTTGTTTACTGGAGAAACAATTTGGGCTGTCCTAACAACTGCCACTTTACAACCCTCCATGGTTAAATCAGTTCCTCCTACATGTCTGAAGATAGCGACCCCAGCTCAAATCTTACATTATACAGTATGACTGGCTTGAAGATCAGGCCTAAGGGCATCAGTTAGTGCTATGCTTTCATTTCTGGATTCTATTATGATCATGCTTTATTTCTTCTGGCAACATATTTTCTGGGCTGGGCACAGTGGCTCACACCTGTAATCCCAGCACTTTGGGACCCCAAGCACTTTGCTTCAGCCCAGGTGTTTGAGACCAGCCTGGGCAACATAGCAAGACCCCATCTATACAAAAAATAATTTTAAAAAATTTTTGCCTGACACAGTGGCACACACCTGTAGTTCCAGCCACTTGGGAGGCTGAGGCGGGTGGATCACCGGACCCCAGAATGTCAAGCTGCAGTGAGCCATGATTGGGTCACTACAGTCCAGCTTGGGCAACAGAGTAATACCCTGTCTCAAAAAGAAACATATTTTCCTGTTTCTCAATGGAGGGCTTGAGTCCAGAGCATATTGACTAAAAGCATTCAATGAAGAATATGTTTGCTGAAAGCAGGGTGATATGTCGATGTTGAGTAAGTCTACAACCCCCAGAGCCTGACAGTGTGGGCTTCAATCCCAACTTCACAGATCACTTGTTGTGTGATCTTGGTCAAATTTGGTAATCTCTTTCTGACCCAGTTTCCTCCCCTGCAAAATGGGTTCTTATGAAGGACTAATGAATTAATGCATATAAAGTGCTTAGAGTAGTGACTGACACAGAGCAACGATTTAAATGTTAACTATTATGACAGTAGGTAAAAAATGGGGGAAATGTTCATTAATCTCTAATTTTAATTTCTTATTAGTGGGTATTAATAGATTCGTGTCCCTTTATTTTTAGAAAATATTGGACTCCCTGACATTTGATCCACTAAAAGCTTTAGTTATATTGGTGCCAAAATTGGCTAGACTTACTCATCATATTCTAAAATTTGCCTTTTTAAAAAAGTATACCCAGTAACCAGAGTTCTAAAGAACTTACATTAAAACTAACAAATAAAACTCATCTGCTGTAATATGTTCATTTTCATTAAAAAGACATCAGTCTGCTTTGTGCTTGCATTAGAAATAGAACTTAATCTCTGACAGGCGTTTCTCATTTTCCAGTTATTCTCTAAGGAGCATATGTTGGCAAGCATGCAATGATTTTTTTTTTTTTTTTTTGGCTCTGCACTGTGGTTGCAAATGGTGTCATTGTTCTTGGTTAAATCTGCGAAAAGTAAGCCTACCCCTCTCATTTTTTGGCTTCACGCTAAAGTAGCCTTTATGGCAAAGAACTGCATGAGTTTATCAGTCTCCATTCACTGCCCATATTCCAACATGATCAAAGGCTGCTAAAATAGCTATACATTGAGCTTTCTTTTCTCCCTTTTCAGTTTCTGCACTTGTCGAGGATGATAATATATGTTGGAATAAAATCTAGATTTTTCTATTTTGGGGTCAATATAGAAGCTTCTGAGAGAAATAAGACAGGATAAATATTTATCCCTAAAGTTCCTTACAGGCAGGAGAAACAGATTTAGTTGTCACTTGTCAATGAATATCATCACTGAATGTTTAAAAGTTATACTTCAGACAAGTATTTAATCATTAATGAAATCATGGTATTTATCATGTGTGAGAATTCAGTGTATAGATTGGAGATTAGTTCTAGTGATTCCAAAAATGTAAGAAAGGAACAATGAAAACCGTTCCATGATGACAGAACATTTTTTTTTTTCTAAGTAGTTGGTTTATTCATCCCCTTCATGATCTTGGTTGCATAATAAAGTTGCCTCTCAAGTTGTTTCTTTACAAATAGTGTAAAAATTAATAGCCTCTGTTTGAAATGTTATATCCTAAAGATAAAAGAAATGTAATTTTACATTACTGTGAGGGACAAACTGATATCCTAAAAAACAAACATATTTTTTTCTTTATTAATACATCTAAATTATTTTCCTTTAGCTTTTATTTGGGAACAGATTTTACATACATGGAGCACTATATTTATTGACCAATTGTGCCTCATGCCAAATGATTCATGTGAGATGTTTACAATTCTGTATAAATTAGCCACAATTATCTTTTTCTTAAGTGTATGCAGATTAAGAAACAAAAGAAGGGTCGGGTACAGTGGCTCATGCCTTTAATCCCAGCACTTTGGGAGGCCAAGGAGGGCAGATAACCTGAGGTCGGGAGTTCAAGACCAGCCTGGCCAACATGGCAAAACCCCGTCTCTACTAAAAATACAAAAAATTAGCTGGGCATGGTGGCGGGCAGCTGTAATCCCAGTTACTTGGGAGGCTGAGGCAGGAGAATCACTTGAACGTGGGAGATGGAGGTTGCAGTGAGCTGAGATCACGCCATTGCACTCCAGCCTGAGCAACAAGAGTGAAACTCCATTAAAAAAAAAAAAAAAAAGAAAAGAAAAAAAAGAAGAAGAAGAAAGAAACAAAAGAAGAAGAATATGTCAGGGATACAGTGCTACAGTGCTACAGTGCCCGTGGTCCTAACCACTTCCTGGGCAGTGCCCACCTGTGTGGTTTTATGCTTACGAATACAGAAGTACAGACAGGCACATTCTTTTTCTAAATACTGACTCAACATGCTATCTATAGCTACAAAGAGACCATTTTAATAAAAGCAATTGCCCCTAGTCTTTGCAGGAAAAAGAAAGTAGGACTGAGTCCTTTACAAGTTCTGTAATTTGCTCATCAAATGTTTATGGAATGTTTACCTTGTGCCAGTCCCCAATCTAGGAGCTTAGAATAAACTAATGGACACGAGCCAAGAAAAATTTGCTGCTCTCAATGAGCTTACATTCTAACTTTTAATAGTAACATTCTGATTTTTAAAAATAAAGCTTGCCACTTTTGGACAAAGACTGTTACTAACCAACAGCATTTTAATAATGACAATATAACTTACTTTCAAAGAACACTGGCACACATATTTTGGTATCTGATTCTCACAACAGGAGAATAGTACTTTGTGCCTAAAATGCCCTTCCTGACCAAACTCCTACTCAAACGTAAAAGCTCAGCTAAAATGTCTCCTCTGGGAAGGCCTCCCTAATTCATCATGCAATCAGTTTTACGTTACACAAGATGCTTCTCAGATATAGAGAAAAAGTTGTCTCAAATTTTCCCATACTGTATCAATTCCTATATTTAATCATCTCATTCCCCAGCTCTGCTTGCCCTGCTAGAGAGTTGTGGGACTTAATTTGACCAATGAAATGTAGGTGAAGGCCATGGGTCACGTTAGGCTGGGCTCTTTAGAGTCTGTGATTCTTCTCCATTATTCTCTTCTCCTCCCAGGGTGAACTTAGAAGCCTTTTATTGCAGTGGAGTGTCACAAGAAAACCTGGGTCCTCAAACTCATTTTTGGAGAAAGCCCCCCACCAACTAGCATCAGACATCGATTAAGACATAAACTGTTGTGTGAAGCCATGAGATTTATCTGTTGAGGCAGCTAGCATTAATTGCTGTGATTAATACAATAACAGGAAAAAATGAATTTGTTTTGTTTTTGCCTTTCATATAGGAGGCAAGGAATTACATTAAAGATGCTCCAGGCTGCTTGCTACCTCTGCAAGGGCTTGGGATGGAACTGAGAAACAATCACTACCTCAGCTCAGCTGCCTCTTTCCCTAACACTTACTCATGTCTTGTCTTTGACCGTAAACAAGAAAACCCATTAATTACCTTAAACAATGAGCTGAACTTAAACTAGCTATTTGTTGCCTTTTTTTCAAGATGAAAGATATTTAAGTCCTGCCACCGAATATTGACAGAACAGGAACTCCTAAGTGTGAATCTCTCTTTTGATCATACGCAGAGCACTTACACACACACACACATGAGCACGGTTCATTTTTAAACATTGCTTTACTTATGAATAGAATGGTTGAATGAAAGGGGAAATGGTAATTCTAGACCTCAATTAATTTCAGTAGTGAATATTGAATAAAATTTTAAGTTCACTGTCTTAAAGTAAATAGGAATTAGACTATCAGAGGTTAATAAAGATTGATTATAATAGCTAAAAAGGGCCTGTTTGCTTACATAGTAATGTCTTCCCTTTTGTTTTAGCATGAAGGAACTGGGGATGTAGGAAAAATATGAGTACAAATCCTAAACTGTCAATGAAATCTTTTTAAAATGAAATTATTTCTGCTTCCTTTTAATATTTCAAATTATATAGTATGTTGGTAGAAAGATAACAAATGAAAATTATTTTTGTATTCCACAAGGAAAAAAACACCCCCTGTGGCCCAAAGCAGTAGTGAAAGTAAACGTAGAGATAAGAAAAATGATGGTGTCAATTAGTAGAGAGAACAGGAATATGATCACTTCCATACAGAGTAGATTCAGATGCCAGGTATTCTAGGTTCAGGATGTATGTCCATAGAATCAAAACCTGAAATCTAAATGGACTCTGCCAAATGTTATGACATACTACCTAACTTCCAAATTCCTGGGGGAAAATTGAATCTAACAACCAAAAATGGGAATATAAACACTACTGCTACTTTCTTTTCTATAAATTGGTGGTGGTGGTTTTTTGTTGATGTTGTTGGTTTTTGTTTTTGCCTTGGCTCATGGGAGGCTGAGAGACAGATTCCATACTTTCTTCTAGCATTCATCAAAATTGATTGAATATACTGTTTTCTCCTTTCTTTTACTTCTCAGTATTTATCTTATTATACATGTCTTTGTTTTTATTGTATCTGTATTTTTGTTGCAAGCTGCCTCAAGTGCTTTGTGGAAGTAGCAGTGTTATAAATCAATTTTTAAAAAAAGTGAAGCATCAAGTGCAGATATTGCATTTCTAAGACTATCTAGTCCATATGGAGCCACAGAATGCTAGCAGGAAGGGAGCCTTAGAATTCTTCTAATCCAACACCCTTGTTAATCAGATAAGAAAGCAGATACAGAGAAGTTGAGTAACAGACCTAGGAAATAAATAATCAGGGGCCATTTTTCTTGTATCCTCTCATCCTTCCAACTATGAGATATATCTCTGCTTCAAATACAATGTCCAAATTACCACATACTATACTGGCTTGATTTATTTATTTTATACAAGTTTCTGAAGTTTTCTACATAAAGAGCAAGCATCAGTTAATGTGCTGTAGAGACCCACCCTCATCCTGCCAACTGACAGCAGTCCTTTCCACAAACTGCTGTTCAGGCAGCTGCCAAGAGAAAGAGATTATTCCCATGGACTCTTGCCAAGATCCTGGCTGGGGACTGTGCTCAGGGCTAACTGTTGCTTTGAGTAGTTACATTAGTCAGGAACTGGAGCTGTCAGGATCTCTACCAACTAGGATCTTCTTGAGCAGCAGCAAAACAGAAAAAAAAGTTAGATAAAGCCCAGTTGCCAATATTCTTGATATATAAATCAACCCGAATTTGAAGGAAGATTTTTTTTTAAACTTATCCATGGCTATGATGTATGGTAAATAATGGCATCGTTGAGTTGTTCATTCTAAATCACTTCTCCACCAGTGAGTAATTACTAAGGATGATCCTGTCCACATAGGTCATGTTGTGGCTAATATATAGGACCCTCTTCATAGGGCTCTGCACTGATAAGACGTGGCAGGCAGGCATGATGGAATGCAGACAGAGGACCGACCATGCTGTGCGGGCAGACAGAGATGGGCTCCAAAGAAACTCCCTTACTTGAAAATCAATATATTTGTAATATCCTTCTCTATAGCAAGAAAGTACAAAAAATATTTGGTGAGGTATGTACTGATATTATTGTCTCTAACTTGTAGTTCTAAATATCCAGTTTTCGAAATAGTGAGAGAGTTTAGTATTTGACATAGAAGTCATCATTGGAAGATTGAAGTTGATTAGTGTCATCATGAGGTTCTTTTCAAGCTAGAGATTTAGAATGAAGGAGTGTGTGACATCAGAGAGCTGGGAATCCATAGGCCACTGGCCAGCCCTGAGCACAATGGAATACTAAAAGTGGGAAAATAAAATAGTAAGTTAATAATGCATACCAAGTCACATGCTTAAGGAGAGGTCTAATGCAAGAGAATGTGTTCTACCCCCAGTACTTCCTATGTTTTCTCATGCAGGTGGCATATCAGATTCTAATTCTGTATAATCCTTTCCCTTCGCTAGGACTTCCTGTCCATTCTGCAGTACTAGTGGTAGTCAGTGGATAAGGAGGTACGAGGCAGCAGTACTGTGCTATTAAGCCATTCTTTACTCAGGGGACAGAGTAACATTAATGGATTTCCAGGTGTGGGAATCTTCTAGCATTATTGCTTCTTGAAATCTCTTTGATGTCTTCAGAGTTCTCTACTCTGTATACTGTCAAGAACAAAATCTATACATGCAGGATGTTATTTACGAGGTAACATGGCTGCCAGTCAGACATCAAGGAGGAATTTTACTTTGGTAATTCCCTACTCTAAATAATTATCTTATATTTAGATCACCATAAATAAATGGAATTAACTCAAAAAAGGAAACTAACCTTAGTAGGAGACAAATTCATAGCCAGGCAGCACCATAAATCTCATGACCAATGAGAAATTGGCAAGTAACTCCTCCTCAGTGTTGCCCATAAACGCATCTGTTAGTAAAGTTATGTATGAGTACAGTTATTTGCCCACATTAAGACCTGAGTAATTATGTCATTGTTAGTCAAAGTTCTAAGTTACTTAACATGGGTTGCAATTTCAAGCGTTTGAAAATGGTATAACCATTAAACGTGCAGGGCAAAATAAGCATACTATTTACTTCTAAATAGTTAAATGATTTTTGTTGTTATCTATGAAGCATACCTAGGTGAAGTCAGCATCAGTATTTGTCTCCAGGCTCACTTCCAAGCCAATGGAAACAATAGAAGCAGTGTCTCACTGACTGTGGAGAGCCAACACAGTTCAGAGACAATAGTTTCTAAGCTTTCCTCCCATTGTTTCACTCACATAAAGCAATCTGTACTTCTTGTCCCATATTACATTTGGTCTTTAATATTGGCAATTTGAGGACATACTACTAAAGGAAAATCTGCTGTAAAACATTATTAGGCTTCCAAATCCTAAAGTAATTACTTAATGTGAAATATAAGGGCACAGAGACAAGAAGTTGCCTATTCAATATCAATTGATTTTTATTTATTTATTTTTTTACCTTACTAATAGATCCAATTTTATTCAGGTCATTATAGGGAAAGAGAGAGGGAGAAGGAAAAAATGAAGGAAGGAAAGAAAAAAGAGAGAGAGAGAAAGAATGGACTACATTTCCCAGATTGCCTTGCAACTAGGTTCAATTAAGAAAGAGTAGTTATCATTGGGTGGAGACTTCCAGAAAAGCCCTTCAAAGGGGACTAGCTTATGGAAATGTACTACTTTCATTGTTCTTTAGCTTTCTCTCGCTTCGAACATGCACAGCATGGCTGACGATTTGCAACCATCTTGAGAACATGAGATTGAAGGTCACATCTTATGATACTACGGCAGGAAGCTAGAAGGATCCAGGGTTCCTGAGAACATCATGGGGCTGCCATACCAGCAGTTGCCTGCCAGTCTTCAGATTTCTTTTAAATTTTAAGCCACTGTTTTTCGGGTCTCTGCTACTCACACAGACATAATAGGGAAGTTGAAAAAGTGTTGATTGAGGCCCGGTGTCTAATCCTTGCCTTTCCATAAACTGTATGGCCTTTAAAACCTCTCTTTACATCTCATGGCCTCAGGTCTCTTCTCTATAAAATAAGTGAGTTGGACTAGATGATCCTAAGGAAACAGGAATGAGACCAGGATAGGTAAATGGAGGCAGGAAAGAGCTGCCCTTACCTGCTTCTAGTTCTATGTAAGAAAGGGACCTGTGGGGCTGAGGGGGTGGGCAGTAGGTAATAAATTAACCTCACCCCTGGGATGGAACATTAGCCTATGTTTGACAGCTCTGGGCAAGAGTTGAGCTCAAGGCGATTGAAGTAATACTGCATTTGACTGGAAAAAGGCCTCCCTTCTGTGTTCTCCATACTCCCTAGTCCTTCCGGAATACTACTAGAATGTAGTAGAAAAGACAAAGGGAGAATATATCTTTAGCATAGTCCATTTTTTTTTTCAGAGTCCAATAGTTGCTTGCCATTTACCAGGGGTTGGAGGAACTATAGAAACACGAATAATCACAATCCTCATGATCCAGAGACGCAGGAAAAGGAAGAGAAGACTCCCATAATTTTGTCTTACTCACCCACTTAAAGAATTTACATTAATACATATAAGCCATAAGTCACTTATTTCATTCTGAAAGATGTCGCCTAATTGTCAAGTATAGTGCACATTGCAAATAAGCACCACACAACCAATTAGTTATTCTGTTATTCACAAGAAGCAAAAAAGTATATCTATGATAAACTCTATACAAATTTTCCAGGTTCCTGGAAATAATCCAAACAATGCTGCTCCATCTACAATGTCCTTTACCAAGTTGAAACTAAATCATCTGGGATGGAAAATCTTTGATAGGCTTTTCATACCAATCTTGTGAAAAAAGATGTATGTCTAAGTTTATGGCGACAAACAGTGTTATTATCTCTCCTCCTCTAATATTTAACCAACCTAAACACTCAGGGGAAAAATGTTATCTGAAATCCAACCACTTTATATACATTCACTTGGTCTTCTTTGGACAAGTCAACCAGCTTTTTCTCATAAGTATCTCAAATACTTGTTTGGAAAGCTTTTCTCAAGTGGGTATGCAAACAGGAGGAGAACTGTTCTTTAGCAGTCCCTTCTTATAAGACTCCAATGATGCTATCTTCTTGTACTTTAGTTAATGAAAAGATAAATATGATCTGTGCTGTGCCCAGCTGTGTTGTTCTTGTACTGAGGAATTCACAAAAGGAAAATTTTACATCATACTTTTATCAGTGAACAAGCTTGCTAAAGCAAATAGATTTCAGTCTCCTGAGTTTGCTTCAATAAAAGATTAAACGCTAATAGTGCAACTTACCACACTCAACAGATTTATGAATAATCAAAGTCTGGAGAAAGGCCAGGCCATTTAAGAACATTACCTACCAAACAGATGCCAGTAGTATGTAGACATCTTCCCTATAGCTAAGCAACTGTATTTCTTATTGCACACTTCAATATTGACTGCATAATTGGCCTTTACAGAACATTTATTAAAATGCACCATTTATCACAGACCCAGTGTTTGTTTAAGAGTTTCAGGTGGGGAGAGGGAAATTGAGGAGTGGGCGGAAGACACACAGCTTCTAATTACTAAGTGGATTTAATTGGTAAACAGCAGCAAGTCCGGCCTATCCTGGTAAGACGAAGGGTCTGAATTTTCAAGGAGCAAGGAGTTCTTTGAGAAATAAAGAGAATCAGCGCCTTATGAGAACTAGTTTTTGAACACCACTTTGCATCTGTGAATGGCATTCCTCTCGGTGCACACAAAGCCCATTTCCATGTGTTTACTTTCGTGTTCTCACGCTATTCCTAGGTGGTCAGCCTGCCATTATGTGGCTGCTGTCTTTTTCTAGATTGATACACTGAGGCATGGAGACTTTTTTGAATGCTCTATCTATCCAAAGGAGCATATCAAGTTAATGATTAAGTGAAGGCTGAAGTCAGCGTGCTAAGTTTTTAACTCTTTGAAAAGGATTGCTTATTTCTCCATCCTATATCTGTATACAGCTTTAAAAAGAAAAAAAAAAAATCAGTTGATTGATTCCTTGTAATAGAAATCACCTATTAAAGAAATCTCCCTGCTAACCAATTCCGAATACATGTGGACAAAATGCTTTAATTAGAAGGCACTGAGTTTAGTTGCAGTGAACTCAAAACACACTCAGAGTATGACTCGAGAATGAAAAATATCACTTTATTTTGTAGGTTTGCCATGGCAGAAAATGCAACTGGATTCCAGTTAATCTCTTGCCAAATTAAAACATGCTTCTTAATTTGTTGGCCTTCTGCTCAATAAAAATCCTGGTCATACTCTCCGTAATAGGAATTCCTCACTAAACCTCACTTAATGCTAGAAAAATGAGAGTATCATTTATCTCTGGCACCCAAGTATGTCTTGAACAGGTGCTTGAATCATTTAAGATTTCTCTAACACCTAAAGCTAATTATTTTAGTTCTTTGGTGCTATTTTTAATTACATAAACACCTTTGGTTTCTTCAATTTTATTCGAACTTTAAAAGAGAGTAGGTTTGTGTTATGGCAATAATTATCCATTAAGCGGAAAATAGAAATATTTTTGTTTAAATTTTACCTTTCTAACAGCTGCATACGTGTATAGAGGTGTGTGTGTGTGTGTGCATTTCACACTCACTTGGCCCAAAGCATAGGTGTTTTGTGCATTTACCTTACAGAGTCATTAAAAAAGAATCATTTCACTGTGCATATTCAAACTCACTCGACAAAAAAGGACTATGTATAGTAGTTATAAACTCACTGATCCCGGTAAGAAAGGGACAGTGTTCTGGCCTATATGCCTGGTATCAGAATCTGGTTAATAAGTGATACATTTTTAAATGATGGGTTGGCATCTAGCTAAGTGGCTAAGTTAAATTTATAAAAACTGCAACAGAGGACATGAATAGACATTCAAAAAAGTGAAAAATAAATCCTAAATACGTGAAAAAATTGCTCACTTTCACGGATTATTGAAGTAGGAATTTAAGCTTCCAGATTATACCTATATCGGTATCTATCTATTTGTGTACATACTTATATGCAATTTATAATATTTGTATATCTAATTATAATTCCACAACTTATATATTAAACACATTTATGTTAAATATTAAACTCAGTGCAGGTGAAGTACACTTATATCCTAAAGCTTTGAAAACTGTTATAACCCTTTCAGAAAGCAAGAACAGAAATTGTATAATACGTATACAAATATTAAAGTGTTTACAATCTTGATAATTCTACTGCTAGAAATTTTCTTTAAATACCTATCAACAATAGGTAAAAGCTACATTCAGGAGGGTTTTTGTTGTTGTCATGGTGGTGTTACATTTAATAGTATAAATTTAAACCATGCAAGTAACTAACACTAGAGGAAAAAATAAGTAAATTTATTGCACCTGGATGGACTAATACTTAATTACAACAATAATCATAAAGACTATGCAATAACTGGCCCAAATTCATGGTAAAATATTAATCAAGAAAAAGTTGAAGCTATAAAAAATTGATTAGGTAGAGCCAAACAAAACTTTAGTAAAAATTATTTTTAGTTTTTAAATTTTTTGTAATACTGCTTTTACGTTTTGAAAATGTTGACAAGAGTTTGAGTCCTTCTTGTCCACATTTAAGTGTGAGATACAATTTTCCCTGGCCTAACCACTTCACTTCATGTAGACAGTAACAAAGACAAGTCCAATTTCTCCAAAAGAGTCAACCCCATAGTATAGCTCTCTTCCAAAGAACCACTAAGGTTACAGGTAGTTTCCTGAGTATGCATCAAACTCATGCAATCCAGGTCTGGAAATTACACCTGCCCTTCTTGGGAGCCACTCCCTCTACATCAAAGGACTATCTTTGGCACAGTACAGCAGGGGTTGCAGCCCCCAGCCCTGAGCACAGCCACATCTTCACATCATGAAGCCAGATTGCCCTGATAAAAGGACACAGTCTCATCACCAGGCATGTTTTTGTTAAAGCACAAATACCCAATGTGTCAACAATCAAATAATTGCTAAATTACCAAGCCAAGCAATTGCTTATGGAAAAAGCCAGGAAAGGAAAAGGCATCCTTAACACTCTGATATTAAAACAACAACAATAACCAAAAAAGACTTTCCAAGTTTATAATGTGTTAAAGTCTGTGTTTTCTGCATGTTCTCACTCATAGGTGGGAGTTGAACTCAAGAACACATAGACACAGGGTGGGTAACATCACACACCGGGGCCTGTGGTAGGGTCGGGGGCTGGGGGAGGGATAGCAGTAGGAGAAATACCTAATGTAAATGATGAGTTGATGGGTGCAGCATACCAACATGGCACATGTATATCTATGTAACGAACCTGCATGTTGTGTACATGAACTCTAGAACTTAAAAATAATTTTAAAAAAGAATTTTCAAAAAAAAAAAGTCTATGTTTTAAAACAGGATATTTATTACTCTCTTAAAATGTCTCAGGGTAACATTTTTAGTTCTGCAACAACGCAACTAACATTCTGAGACCAGCCATCATGCAACTGCAACTGCCCATAAAAAAATTAACACCATCAAGGCCATTTTTCTGTGCTTAAGCTCATACCAATGAAAACTACCCTATAGGCATAAACTTGATATTTCTGTTCACCACACATTAACCCAGCATTCCTCAGAGTGTGACACCCAGGTGACTTCTGTGATGCAAATTTCTAAAAATCTGGCTGGAAACCTGCATGATTGAATACCCTACTCATGGCAGGGTTCAACCATTGATCTTCGCTTATTTTACCCAGCTTGCACTTAGTCTTGGAAGATTAACCCTTTGGCAGGGTGAATTCACATTGTTAAACGCAAAGGAGTCCCTCCTGAGACTCATGAAAGTGCGTTAGTTCCCAGAGGAGGACCCAGGGACTACTGGAGATCTAACATGATTCATGGGAGTCAAAGAGAAGAAGTGGCTAACATGGGAGTTGGGGAGAGACATACATAGGCTCTGGAAGGAATTGAATCACAGATTCCTGGAGCTACAGAAAACTTAGCAGTCACCTTAGCCCTCTCAATGCACCACACAACCAGTTAGACAGACAAACTCAAAGTAGCTTTCTTTACGTTGTCCCCAGAATATTTTGAGGTAAAAGAAATAGGGGCAGAAGGAACCTGGTCATACAAAAAAAAATTATATATTATTAAAGAGACATAATAGCAAATGAGGACAAAATATTGTATATAAAGATAATCCTCAAAATATTTTCTGACCAGGTCCTGGTATACATTTTAAATTAAATCTGAATACTGATGAGACCATCTTGGAAGCTGGGGTGGATGACGACTTCCCAATAAGAATATTAAGAAAGGGAGAAAGCAAATCATTTACACACCTGGCCGGCCCCTGTGACCTTCAAAAGCCAGTGGCTGCACATTCAGTTGCACATACACTTTTGAAAAACTTCTCTTTGTCTGGCAATGTCATTCCCCTCACGCCATCCCTCATACTTTTCAAATAGAAAGAAAAGGGTCATAGGGTGGGCATTGGCTGGGTGCAGGAGGTCTCGACCTCACCACATCTGGTGAGGGCAGAGGAGGGGAGGCAGAGAGGACTGGGGGAAAGAGCTGGAGCAAGGGTGAGAGGACAGCAAGCTGGCCAAGGAGAAACACCCCATCCCCTTAACTCTTGCTTGAAGCAACTACCTCCCCCAAACATAGAAACATGAAAAAGAGGTAGCCAGCTACAGAATAGGAAAATTGAGGTACTTTCCAATGATTCAAGAGGAGGAGGAATGCATGCATGAGTTGGTTGTATTTCAGCTGCCCACATGCTGTTTTATGTGAGCGCTTAGAAATTCACAAGAACACATTTTCTATAGCATCCCTTTGCCACAAATAAGGCATCAGAACATTTGTTAAGAAGCAAGGGTATACAAAATATACTATATGATTTTGTATATCCGCCACCACCTGCATACTCAAAATCACAGAGATAGATTAAAAAGGGTATATTTCAAAATGTTAAAGCCATATACGCTGTGTAGGAGCACTTTACCAAATTACCTTTGTTGCAGTCGCTGAAGTTCTCATCACAAAGAGTAAAAACCATCATGCTTCCACATAGAAATAAGCAAATTGCATCAGTGAAACATAACCAGGAAGAGAAAAGGAATTCAACCTCCCCCATCAACACTAAAACTAGTCAATAATTATCTAAGTGGTATCAGTTATGTTTTCTGCGCATCCTGGTTGGCCTCTAAGTAAAGAGAAGGAACCGGAGAGAAGGGCTTGGGAACGCTACGGTTTCTCTATAGCAGTTTTATCTTAGGCGGTGTGTGTGAAGATTGGGGTGTATGCAGTGAGTAATCTGCATGTTTACTGCGTCAACATTCTACCCATTTCTGGGTAGAATCATTGCTCATCCTAATCACATTCAAAGGCCCCATAGGGCAGCAGGAAGTTCCTACTTACTGGCAATTTAGCTCTTGGAAACCCTTGAAGAGGGTGGCTTTGTCCCTGTGTGCCATCATGGCTGTGTGGAGGCCACTAAACCAGCTCATAGCTAAAACTCAACAGGCAGGAATAACTGTCACACCTCTCCAGAGCTTCTTCTTTTTTTTTTTTGTTTTTTTTTTTGTTTTTTGAGATGGAGTCTCACTCTGTTGCCCAGGCTGGAGTGCAGTGGTGTGATCTCAGCTCACCGCAACCTCCACCTCCTGGGTTCAAGTGATTCTCCTGCCTCAGCCTCCCAAGTAGCTGGGATTATAGGCACGTGCCACCAAGCCTAATTTTTGCATTTTTAGTAGAGACAAGGTTTCACCATGTTGGCCGGGCTGGTCTGAAACTCCTGACCTCATGTGATCCACCCGCCTCGACCTCACAAAGTGCTGGGATTACAGGCATGAGTCACTGTGCCCAGCCTCCAAAGCTTCTTAAAAATGAGTGAGGAGTACTGCCAATTTAAAAATCTGCCTGATTTTCAATAGAGGAAAGATACACTTTCAATAAACATTCACTTGTTTTAAGTGATAATGTAAACTTGGTAATGAGAATAAGAAATCTAATAAGGCCATCCTGTAATGTATATTATGAACTAAGCATATTTTCCTATTTCCTAGCACTACACTGTTTTCTGGATGTCAGTTACCAAAAACACCTAGTAGCTGAATGTAGCACAGCGGTTGAGCAGGAAGAAATCAAAGGCTGATGCAAAACAAACCCTAGAGAACGGGGTTTGAATTCAAATTTTGGAGGCAAATTAAATAATGCTAAATAGAACTAAAGGGGGTAGTTTTTCTTATGAAAAGTCTACAATATAAATGTTGAAGTTTCTCTAGTTCTATATGAATGTGACAAAATGATCTATAACTGCACTGTCAAATATGGTAGCGACTAGTCACATATGACAATTTAAAGTGAAATGATTTTTTTAAATACAGTTAAAAATTAAGTTCCTCATTAATGCTAGTACTCAATAGCTACGTAGGACTAGCGGCCACCACATTGGACAGTGCAGATTACAGAACATTTTCAGCACTGCTGAAAGTTCTATTGAGCATCTCTTATTCCAGAGTTTAATAGACTTTGAAGTGATCATAGATATAAAATATAAACTAAAATAAAAGTCATTGCTCCATAAAAGTGCACAATAGGGAGTGGCATATTTAAACCATAAAGAACCTTTATTCTTTCTTTGGCTCAAACCTCGTTTAGAAGAGAAAAAACTCTTTCGGAAAACAGGCAGGGCAATAACTAGGCTAAGTAGCAAAGTTTCTGGGAGAGTTTTCATTGAAGTTCTTTTACCTGAAAAGGTACAGATGTGTGTGTGTGTGTGTGTGTGTGTGTGTGTCCCCTCTAAGTTATTCAAAGCATGTACTTATATGGAGAAATGCTTATTCTAGGACCTGCTAAAATAGTATGGATGGCCCAGAGTAGTGACATTAAGGCAAGGACTTTTAAAAAGCCAGGAAATCAAAACTAACTGGCAACATTTGATCTGACCTCAAAACAGATTGCTGCAGAAGGGAACATTCTTACACAGAAAGGAGCAAACTATACATTTTCTATCCTCATAGGGTTAGATATTTATACACATTTTTATCGCTGAAATTCATTTAGGATTGAAATGGTTATCTAGGTGTTGTCATTGGGTCTGGTTTTGGAAAGTCTCCTGCCTAGGGTGTTTAAAGTATGCTATATCTTGTGAGCAAGAAGGCTTGATAATGTTCCAAGGTCATCTATGCTGGAACATTGTTACCCTGATAAATATCTTAGTTTTCTAATGATACGCAAATGGCAATTGAAAATACACTATTTAATTTACTCTCTTCTTTTCTCTTTTTTACTGCTACAATTTGATCATGTATGTGCCTCCATGCTCACAGGTTCAGGGTGGTCACATGGTATAATTGTAACAGCTGTATGAAACAAAGCTCCAGAAACTATACCATGTGAGTTACAGATTAAAAGGGTTGGCAATGCTGGTCACAATACCAATACTCAAAAGTACTCCTGATTCTAACAAGTAAAGTGGTAATAAATTAAGAGGGCTGGTATTTACATAAGTAAATATGAAATTTTAAAGCTGTATGTGAATTCTCATGCTGAATTGAATTCTCACTAATACAACATATATTCTTTTTTTTAGACGCAGATGATAGCCTTGTTAAAACTAGGGAACACTCACTGGCGTATTTACTTCTTGTGGATTCTAAGGTACCTTTACTGATGACTGAAATCCAGGTATGTTAGAATAAAAGTCACTTGAATATATTTAGCACCTTATAAAGCATGGTAACATATAACATTTGCATTTGTCTGCCATAGCCACATATCAAGTATTTATGGTAGGTGGTACTTTAAAAGTGGGGGATAAAAAGATCAGGTTGGTTAAGTTATGTGCCTAAGGACTTCAAGCCTTATATTTATTTTTTTTAAAATAATCTTAACACACAAGTAATATGAGACTATGTTTTTGTTAAAAAACGTCCTATGGCCGGGCGCGGTGGCTCACTCCCATAATCCCAGCACTTTGGGAGGCCAAGGCAGAAGGATCACCTGAGGTCAGGAATTTGAGATCAGCCTGGCCAGAATGGTGAAACCCCATCTCTATTAAAAATACAAAAAATTAGCCAGGCATGGTGGCACGTGCCTGTAATCCCACCTACTCAGGAGGCTGAGGCAGGATAATTGCTTGAACCCGGGAGGCGGAGGTTGCAATAAGCTGAGATCGTGCCACTGCACTCCAACCTGGGCAACAGACCAGACTCTGTCTCAAAAAAAAAAAAAAAGTTATACAACATGACATATGAGGCTAAAGCCCCTAGAACCACAACTCAATCTATGTCCGCTCCCTCTCCTCAAAGGCAACCACTGTTATCAGGTGATGTATACCAGATTTTTTTATGCCTTTGCAACCGTTCACCCTTATACAAGAAAGAAGGTATGCATAAGAAGATCTGGTGCAACATTGTTTATAGAAACAAAAAAAGTAATCACCTTAAATATCCAAAAATTAGAGACTAACCAAACTAAATGTAATTTAAAACAATGGAGTAAGTCTATATTAAATAATTTGAAGTTTCCAAAGTGCATAGAAAGTGCATGGCACAGAGTGAGCACTATATAAACTATTTACTATTATTAGAAGGACCAATATATTTAATGAAAAACACAAACTGCAAAAAGACATACAACATGAGCTAATTTATGTTACACACACACACACACAAGAGTCGTGTCATAATTTTCTAGGAGTACCAGGATTTCACTCCATGAGGCTACTTCCCCTCTTTTAGATTATGAGGATACTTTCAAACTACATCAGGCAGCATTATAGAGTAAGAGAGAAAATGGGTAAGTATATTATATCTGCCTCAGCGGTGCTTCTCTGGTCTTCACCCTCAGAATTAAGGGTGAAGGGTATTCAAGAATAGTTCATTTTCTTCTTGATTCCATAAGCAAGGAGGAGCTCAAACATACTCCTTCCCTGAAAACAAAAAAAGAGAGAAGACACTTTCTTACTCAAGAAAGAAAAACTTAAGAGAGAAAAAACAAAGTTGAATGAACATAAACTGCCTCGCCAAGTTCTAATTCTTCTGTTTCCATGCAGAAGTTTTTTGTCAGATAAATCTTAATGAAGTGTAAAAGGAAATAATTGTGCCCTATGAAGCAGAGGACCCTGAAAAGGGAACCAAAGATGAATTTTAGTCCAGCTCCATCACTCTCCCAGTTGAGCACAGAGCCAGTCCTCTAACCTCCCTATACCAGGGACTTTGGACACAGTCTTTTATTATTTCTGCATTGCCTAATGGGGGTCCTTTCTTCACGATCATGCATGTCCTTTACAAATGAAGCTTCCTTTGAAGACAGGCAAGAGATCAGATTAAGCCTTCTAATATTTATTACTTCTGTTTCCTCTTGGTTCACTGTTCTCACAATGGCTAATTCTCCAAGGGGTCCCAGATGTGAACTCTGCTCTAACTATTAAATATGACTGTAACAAGGGAACTCACACCACAAAACATTCTTCTTGACTTCCAACCAGGGTTTCTCCCAAAGAGATGCCCCTGTACCATCTGCTCCAGAAAAGTGCAAATCCATTCCATTAATCATGGAAGTCTCAGAGTTTTCTTTCCTAACCCTAAGAAATCTTAATTATTTTCCTGGTTCAAAGTTTCTAAAGTGGACCAACTTGGTAAAGAAACAAAACAGTTGCTATATTTACATACACAGTATCAAGCACAATTCCTGAAACAAAGTGAACTCTCCAGAAACATTCACTGAATGAATGACAGTAGGCCTTAACTAATAACAATGCATAGGGATATCATTTGTTCATTTTCTTAATGTTCATCAGGCTGTGTACCAACATACACACAAATGCTCTCTTATTTCTCACTCTCTCTTAAAAGGACCACATTAACCTTAAGCCTCCTGACATTCCTGGGCTATCATTGGAATTTCATGCACAACCCAAACCAGGTCTTGATCTTGCCAAAAATCTCTGGTGATTTATTCAGTCTTCATATTGGACAAGTCCAGTTCTACAAGTCATTTAGATCCAGTCCTAAATGCCTTTAACTGGGATCAATTTTATTTTTAGTACTTCAATATAAACTTTAAACCACAGTGTGACAAATGAATGCAGTAAAACCTTAGTGGCTTCCAAATTTATTTTGAGAATTGTAACATAGAAGCCAACATAGAAAATTAAAGCTTTCAGATAATCTCAGAAACAGTACCTGCTAAGGGTGGTTTCCAAAGGTTAGCTGGAAAGTTTTATCAGATTCATCTATATAACTACAAGATTCTTCACCGTAATTCTCTCATAATTTGTCTGATAACCAATGTACTGGAATGGCAGACAACAACATAAGGAAAAGGTGGAGCTGAATAGTCAATGGAACTGCTTTAGCACAGTCTTGGCCAGCACAGTCCAAAGGGAGCAATGAAGGTTCCTGATGCATGACGAACTCAAGCTCCTTCTGATCGGTCCCTTGCCTTATTCACTGTTTGAGCATTTATTTAACCTTGAAGACACAAGTCAAATATTGGGAGCTGTCCAGTTTTTTCCAGAGGTGTGGAGACACTAAAAACATTCAGTACTTTGAAAGCACCAACATTCCGAATATGAACTGTGTCGCACTGTGCTCTGGCCTAGGCAGGCTCAGGAGTACTTGCTGAGTCACTTCTGAATGAAAGGGATAAAAACTATGCCCCTATCATTTGATAAAATTTTAGGTCAGATTAAGAAGTCATTCGTTCAGATTTGGCTTAGTTCACTCAAATGTGTTTCTAGCTTGGTCTCTACTTTCAATTTCTAAGAATTCTCTCCAAATTAGGCAGGAGCTTTGCTCTTCCTTACATCAACCACCACCATAATAAACCAGGATCTTCACAACTTAGAACTGGTTTAGGGCTCCTGACCACAAATCTCAATCTTTCTTGAGGTTTGAATCATGCCTTTGTATGATATTTAGAATCCAATGTCTTGTTCACTGGCTGGAACACTGGAATTAGCTGGGTCAGTTTCTTCCTCACCACACTCCCCTCCTTCCCCTCACTACACAAAAAAGACCAGAGTAAGTAGCTTGTTATGTAGTTGTTCAGTGGGAAACATGTTTTACAAATGAAGGGAGAAAAAGAGGAGGGAAAGCGAGTAGGTAGGTAGTAGTAGAACAGAAAGGGAAATTTGGGGAGCAGAAAATAGAGAAAAAGAAGAAAAGGGAAACTTCTAGATTCCTGATACTAGAAAAGCTAGAGAATTCCATTCCTGAAAATTAAAGATATTTTACATGTTTGTGTATGTATGTGACTTTGTGTTTATACACATACCGTTTTGTTTCATGTAGCATAATCAAATCTATTGCTAATTGTTTAGTTAATATTTACTTATTCAAACGTGTTTTTAACATCTTGCCCAATATTCAGTCTACACTTTACTTAGCAATTAGCTTGACTGGCAACTTGCTCTTTCGTTTTTCTTAACAAAAACCCAATACTGATGTTCTGACAGAACAGTCTTACTGCCCCCTTTGGTTATTGTCATTTCTCTTGCTTCCCCAAAGGCAACAGCTCTGCCATGCCATTTTGCTTGCAAGAGCAAGACTGATATTTCATTGTTGTTACAAAAGGGTCAAGATTTTTAAAAGCACTACCCTTTGAAGTTCTTCCATGGAGATCTCAGAAATGAACAACAGTCCCACAGAAATTATAGAACAGACGCAGACGGGAGAAATACAAATGGGCCAGCTAACATTATCAGTCGTGTCACCCAGATTGTTACTGGTCTGAATGAAATAAATTGGCAAGAAGGGAAAGAAACATCTGTGGAACATGCCACAGGATGAGGCACAACCTAGAGTTAGGACCTCCCTTTGCTTTTACTCTAAGCATGTCATTGGTCAAGATCAACTAAATAAACTGCTCTGCAATTTCTGCAATTTCCATGCATTCTATTTTATTTTATTTTATTTTATTTTATTTTATTTTATTTTATTTTATTTTATTTGAGACGGAGTCTCGCTCTGTCGCCTGGGCTGGAGTGCAGTGGCCGGATCTCAGCTCACTGCAAGCTCCGCCTCCCGGGTTTACACCATTCTCCTGCCTCAGCCTCCCAAGCAGCTGGGATTACAGGCGCCCGCCACCTCGCCTGGCTAGTTTTTGTATTTTTTAATAGAGACGGGGTTTCAGCGTGTTAGCCAGGATGGTCTCGATCTCCTGACCTCGTGATCCACCGGTCTCGGCCTCCCAAAGTGCTGGGATTACAGGCTTGAGCCACCGCGCCCGGCCGCATTCTTTAACCATGATATGATTACCTTTAGCAATCTTTTTGTGAAATCCAGGCAAATATCCACGCCTAATTATTTTATTTTCAAGTATTGTAACTATTTACCAACCTCACATACTAATCCAACAGTTATTGTAGTTATATCAAGCATCTAGCATATTCATTCAACAAATACTTATGTAAGGAACATTTCCAGGTGTCTCACTAGACTGTAAAAACTTTTGTCACTGGATCTAGTAAAGAAATAGAACAGATTTAGAAATGAAATTCCATGGAAGCAAAAGAGCAAGCACACTATATTTGGAAAATGTGAGATGTTTGGGGTAGATGAAATATAGTGTCTAAAGCTAAATAGGGAGGGGTTGTGGCCACAGTGTAGGCTGTAGCTGCAGGTATGGATGGAGGGGACAGGTCAAACTGTGAAGTCCCTAATATGCTGTGCTCAAAAATTGCATTTCATCATATTGGAAATTGAACACCATTGTGGGCCTTTAAAGGTGGGAACAGCATAATGACATTGTATTTTAGACAGAAAGAACTGATGCCAGTGGGAGAGGCTGATGGCAAATAAGAGATGCCAACAATCTGGGGCTGTTGTGATGGCCCAGCAGAGAGACACTGGTGACTTGAATGGAAGTAGCAGAAGTGAAATCGAGAAGAGAACATATTTGAGAGAAGTTTAGAAAGGAGAATGACTGATTAACTCTTCAAGGTATTATGGTTGCTCTCCTCCTGCAGGAACCAGTCATAACCAATTTCAAAGTCTTTGGCTCGAAATGTCTTAAACACATTGCACAAAGCTAGTCCGCAGGGTTGTCTTTAATCTCATCAAATATGATGCAGAATGTTGCCACTCAAAGTGTGATCTTTGCAGAAAAGCATTATCACCTACTGGAAACCTGTGAGAAATGCAGAATCTCCATCCTCACCCCAGAAATGCTGAATCGGATTCTGCGTTTAATCAAGGACCTCAGGTAAATAACATTCCATTGCCATCTGAGGAGTACTAATGTAGAGGAAGTACCTCTGGGTGTAGAAATAGCGGGACCCTGGTTATGTCACTTACTTATTGAAATTTTCATTTCTTCTCCACAAAATTGGGAAACATATACTGATTGGCTCTAAGAGTGAGACTGTGATAAACAGTGTGAAAATGCTTTGTGAACTCTAAGGTATGATCCCAGATATATTTAAATTCATTTTTATCATTGTGCTTGTCTTGTCATGCATCAAAATAGTATGTTTGCTTTATTTGTAAAAGACTTCATTGAGGGCTGGGCATTGTGGCTCATGCCTGTAATCCCAGCACTTTGGGAGGCTGAGGCAGGTGAATAGCTTGAGTTCAAGAGTTCAAAACCAGCCTGAGCAACATGGCAAAACCTCATCTCTATTAAAACAAATACAAAAATTAGCTGGGTGTGGTGGCATGCACCTGTAGTCCCAATTACTTGGGAGGCTGAGATTAGAATGTCACCTGAACCCAGGAGGTTGATGCTACAGTGAGCTGAGATTGAATCACTGCATTTCAGCCTAGGTGACAATGAGACCCTGTCTCAAAAAAAAAAAAAAAAAAAAAAAAAAAAACTTAATTGAACTGTAAATATGGAATTGGTAAAAGGAACACATTTGCAGAGAATATATCAAAACTTTAGTCACCTGGGTTTTGTTGTTGTTGTTGTTGTTTTGCACATTATTTCCTTGGGACTATATTGCCAACCTCCAAGCTTTCTATGAATTCACAAAACCTACATCCTCCTCTCAACTGAGACAAAGAAGAGGAGAAAGAATAACAATGTTAAGCACTGAATGTTCAATAAACCTAAGGAACTTACCTTTACCACATTTTTTTCTTGGCCAAATATCTATTATCCTTAGAAGTAAACCCAAATTCCAGCACTTAATTAGGTTCATGGGGGAGGATGTAGAATTGTTTAAAATAGAGTATAAGCCTATTTGTCTATATTGTCCCATCCAGAAAGGAAATGAGATCAACCAGATAACCTTCTTTGGATTCCTTCATGTGTTGACTCCATGATACCTTATTTTCAAAGTCAAGCAAGTAAGCAGTACGCACAAGAGTAGCCCATGAAGTGCAATTTTAGGGATATCAAGTTGCTAAACCCTGTAGAAGATATCCCCCCAGATATGCTGCATAGACCTACCATTAGACCAAAATCTAGGGAGAAGATAACATGTCTGTGTCAGGGTCTTTTATAAAGTATATTCTGTCTAGTACCTTGTCACATGTTATGAATAATGAATTTATTAAATAGACCACTTTTATTTAGTAGCTGTAAAGGAAAGAGAAAGCATTTGTTACCCATTTATTCATTCTTTGCTGAATATTTATTAGGTGCCCAAATGTGACTGACACTGTCATTCACAGTAAAAGGCCAAACAAGATGGCCAGGCCCTTTGCCCTCATTAAGAATGTAATCTAGAGCTGTAGTCCTCAAGCATTTATCATAACATACCCTATCAATAAAATTTGTTGAGTATACACCTCCAATACGTTGACATATTTATTTGTAAATTAATCAATTATGCTACTGTACTAATATATAATATGATATAATAATATGTATATTGATAAATCCAAATAAAAATATGAGTGTATAACGGTAGAAACAGGTCCTAATTTTTTTTTCTGTGCCTCAATGGAACTACTGGCATATGGGCACCCACTTGAGAGATTCCTTTTTTACAGTAATTTCTATGAGAAACTTTTTTTTTCCATGGGGACAATGTTATTCAAAGTATATGTTGACTTCAGTCACATCTAGAATTTGAACAAAAGAAGTTATATGAGTTGCTCAGGATCAGAGATTCAACCTGTTTTCTCTATCTGTCTCTAGTAAATTAAGCTGCACTTAGAATATAATAGATGTTCAGTAAATGATTACAGAATTTAGGGAGAAAGGGATGAGGGTTTATGGAAGAGAATGAGTATACTTACTACAAAAAAAGACAAAGACGTCAGGCATGGTGGCTCATGCCTATAATCCCAGCGTTTTGGGAGGCCAAGGCAGAAGGATCACTTGAGCCCAGGGCTTCAAGACCAGCCTGGGCAATACAGTGAAACCTCATCTCTGCAAAAAATCTAAAAATTAACTGGATGTGGCAGCATCACTACACTCCAGCCTGGGTGACAGAACAAGACCCCGTCTCAAAAAAAAAGAAAAAAAAAGAAGAGATAATTATTTGTGTAATAAGAAAAAAATAGCTTGCTTGCCAGGAAAAACAATAAGTTGCCTCAATTATATAAACAATAACAAGATAGAATAAGATTCATATGATAAAGAAAGTACCTCCAGCTCACTTTCATTTGTGAGGATGAAATTTCTAGTTATAGATCTCATCTCCAGAATTTCTGGGTACAATTGTACTGGGATCTCTCTCATTTTTAATGGATGATACATCAATTTTACTCTAAGTCGTGAAATTATTTTTGAAATGCATTTACATGTAGGTTCCTTAAAATTATTTACTTTGCCCACAATTCATTGAAAAAGGAAATGGTGATAGAGTTACATAGTTACCTGGCCTCTTAGCTGGCCCCTATCACCATGGCCTTTGTTCAAAATCACCTGTATTTTTTTTCTGGCAAATGACTTCTACTGATAGTTGGTAATACTAATATTTGTGTCATGTTATCAAAAACATTTCCCAAGACTCATGGTTGCAGCGTTATCAATAATAGATTTATCTGTTACATCAAAGTTTTGGTGTAATAAACTTATCACCATTTCCACTAGTTTTCCCCACACTCACTGTCAGCCCGGACAAAAGGTGCTTTGTAAAGACTGTCCCATTCAAAACAGTTCCTTCAGGTGCACAGGCCAATTGCTGGTGCCAGGCTTTGTGCCCAGTCTTCTCTGCGGAGTTCAGAGCTCTCCCATCAAGACTCTGCCCAAGTAGAGCCTTCCACACTCCAAGAACCATGCGATAAGGGAAAATGAAGTCTAGGTTACGACATAGGGAACTGTGTTTACGATACCGCCTGCTCCCAGATACTGCCATCTGGCATGTAATTACCTTTCAGAAACCCCGGGGTCACATTCTCGCAGCCTCCTTCATGGTCTTGGGAATCCTGAGCGATGAGATTAGGATCCCTGATCACTCTGGGCGGGGATGTACTCTAGCCTGAGAAGTCTATTTTTGCCTCAGCTTAATCCTGAGGGTCTCCAAAGTTCCCTTGGTGGAGGAGAAGGACTTTTCCCCGGAACATTCTTCCCCTTCAACAAATAATTAGGCCTCTCTCACAATCTTAAATTTCAAATAGGCCCTGAATCCCCAAGCAATGCTTGTAGTAAAAATGCTGACGTCCTTTCTTTTTAAGTATATGAGCACACATATGCACACGCACATTTGTGTGTGTATATACAAATGTACAGATAAATATCCATATATATGCTAAGAATGTGCTGCTCACAAAAGTTGTATCTGACAGGTATCATAATTCTCTTGTAAAAAAATAAGGGCACAGAGGTTCACAACGCTTAGAGCACTCATCAAAAGTCCCATCACTAGGAGTCAAATGTGAACGACACAGTGAAATAATAACTACAAAATTCTTCATTTATTATCATATCATTTCTCATGTTCATGTCGCCATAATTGTCACTGAGTTTTACATGTATATAAGACACCAGTACTTCCATGGACATTGCAGTCCTCCTCACCATCTCGGGCAGCGACCCCACCTTTCAGGAAGTGGGAGAGGGGAGGTTGCCCTTCACAACAGGGCCCATGGTGTGGCCCCCATGGTGTGAAAGGAGGTTAGTCCCCAGCGGTGACGCTTTCATCACCAGGAGAAATCTGACCTCTCTTTCAGATGTGTGTAAAGTTATAAAAGCCTCAAAAAAAAATTTTTTTTTAACTTCTTCTTACCAAGTATTGGACTTTGAATTCCTTTCTACCTAACTCCCCAGGGACCTCAGGAGGCTTCTGGGCCATTATGAAAAGTGTTTGTAGAGCCGTGTCTGTGCCACGGTGGACAGGCAGCACAGACACAGGCTGGACAATAACAGCTGAGCTGCAGACGTTCTGCAGCCCTGCTTCCGTGGCGTTTTGACAGTGCCTTTTCAACACATGAACATTATTTCTCAGAGCCGTAATCCCATGGTCCTTATTAAATTCTCCATGTCCCACAGACCCCAACAGAGCTTTCTGTCCCACCTGAAGAATACTCTGAACTCCCAGGATAAACAACATTTGATAAGAAGCTGACTTAAAACTACATAGGGTTTCACATTCAAACAAATGGTCAGCTGAATTTGCATGCAATAACAAGTTGAATCTCCGAACTTCCTTCATATCTGGTTTCTTGTAGAATTTCAGCTACAAGTGTGTGACTGCAGTAGACAGAGCCAGCTTGGGGAAAAGGTGAAAGACGCCAAGGAAACCTCCAGTCAAACAATATTGTGAAAAATATTCTGATTAGTTAAGATAAGATGTACTCTCATTTTCCTGAGAGTTTTATCTTTATTAGATAGGCTGCACAATCTATAACAAAGTCTTAGCTGAGTGTTTTGGAGCTGGTTGTTATTTTCAAATAGCATGTGCTATGGTGTTTCCTTGGGGGAATGCATTCCAATTTCTTAATGGGGTGTAATCAGTAACACGTTTGCTTCAGGCCTTATAATGATGATGCTGTTAACTACATTCAACAAAAATCCTTTTAAACAGCTGTTTTCAACCAACTTTCGCTGTGAATGTACTTTTGTGTGTTTAATGTACTTGGCAAGCATTTGAAAAAGCCCTTGCCTACTGTTTTATTTGTTTCCATTTATGAAAACATGCGTTCGCTGTGAAAATCAGATGCATTTGTAAAGTTATCAAGGAACCCAGAAGAAAATCTACCCTCTCCGTGCCATCATCAGCAATTTCTGAATCATCCACAGTGAAATTCACTTCGAAGAAACTTCTGTGGATTTGTTTAACCATAAAATGATCAGTAGCTCTTCTTCAGGCAAGAACAGAACGAACGTATTTCTTGAACTAAGTCATCTCAGGTTAAATGAGAGAGGGATCCAGGAGGGTTGCCTGGATGAGGTTCAGAAGCAAAGATTTCCTACCAGGCAGCTTCCCCCTCTGCTACCTGAGTGATTCATACCCAAAGTTGTTGACCAAGCCCTGTCGTCTCTATCACTTATTAGTCTTCCACTCTGAAATGCAAAAATTATCCTCAATTCAGAGCCTTAGTAAGAATAGAACACCTTCCTTTCTTGTAACATTATCCAGCTGGGAAACAGGCAGCGTGTACTAATGGTTGGTGTAAGTCTGGTCTTTGTTTTCTGTCTTCCACGGTTGACAACGCTCCCTGCAAGGAATCAGGCCAAAATAAAACTGCCAACCACCATAGTGCATAAAATTGTAAAAAGAGGAAAAAAATTCCTTGCCATTTTTATGTCCACCACTCCCCAGATTAGAAAGGATTGTTGCTATATGATCAATGTATTAGAGGTTGTGTTGTTATAGGTATTTGTAGAAGTGAGGGTGTACAATTAAAAAACAAGCAAGCAAACAGTAACAAACCCACATTACAGACATTTGCCTGCCACCTGGTGAGTCCTCAAAAGGGAGGTAGCCCTGCAATTCCAACGCCCCGAGAAGGACACAGAAGCTGTTCTTTTCCAATTTGCCTCCCTTATTCTGATCTTCTCATTTCCTCAGTGCTGAACTTACTCCTTCATCTGAAATCACTGGGAAGGCAACTACTTAAACAATAAGAAAAACTGGTGTATTGTTTAATTTGTCTCCTCCATGAGTCCTAAACAATAAATCTCACAACTTTCCTTGTACCCAGTGTGAGGACTGAATGCCAAACCCCAGCTCGGCAGCAGGAGTCCTATTTCCTGGGCTCTCAGAAGATAGAAAATATCACATTTCTATTTCATTCGACCCTTTCACTCTCTCTGTCATGCTTCGCTGCCTTTACAAGTCACCATTTCACTGTTGCCACAAAGATTACAAGAACCCTAACAGGTAAGGCCTCCAGGAAACACGGATGGAAGGGGCCTGAAAGGAAGGCAGAGGACTGCCGGGCTTATCTGCTCCCTATCTCACCATTGCTTACCACAAGGCCTGCCCACTGACAGCCAAGCTGTCCCGAGGCAACAACTCAGTAATAAGATACACAACAAATAATGGTTTTTTTGTTTTGCTGGAAAAATATATACTCAGGTAATTAAATTGTTAACATGATGGATGACCTTATTTTATATTTGAATTCAAAGTGACTTTCTGTATCATTCAACTAAAATGGCTTGATGTTACAAAAAAGAACAAAAAACAAAACATAATTCCAGAGAAATGGGAGTATAGATTTTTGGTGATTTACTTTAGAAACAAACATGGGTTGGCCGGGCGCGGTGGCTCAAGCCTGTAATCCCAGCACTTTGGGAGGCCGAGGCGGGCGGATCACGAGGTCAGCAGATCGAGACCATCCTGGCTGACACGGTGAAACCCCGTCTCTACTAAAAAATACAAAAAACTAGCCGGGCGAGGTGGCGGGCGCCTGTAGTCCCAGCTACTGGGGAGGCTGAGGCAGGAGAATTGCGTGAACCCGGGAGGCGGAGCCTGCAGTGAGCTGAGATCCGGCCACTGCACTCCAGCCTGGGCGGCAGAGCGAGACTCCGTCTCAAAAAAAAAAAAAAAAAAAAAAAAAAAAAAAAAAAAAAAAAGAAACAAACATGGGTAGTTGTTACTGTGCTGGATTGTAATGTAACCTGAAATGCACGAAGCTGGTGTTCAAATCTTATATTCATTGTTTCTCATTCCTAATTGTTTGTACAATTAGGAATTGTATTTTAAGAATACAATTGTTATATCCTTAAAAGTGAGGCCATAAAAAACTGTCAATAAATATGCTTTGGTTTATGCAGGAAGAGCAAGAACATATTAGAGATACCTACTGTTCAGAAGGTTCCAGAAGCAGGGCCCTTGTATCGGAGTTTTAAAATGTTAATGGACATGCATTCCGCCCATGTTGAATCCCATACGACAATATGTTTTGTGCCCAGGGCATGATTCTGACTAAATCAATAAACCACTCTAAGTCTGATAAAAGTTTTACAAAATATCCAAGACATTTAGAGTAATTGTTAACATCTGCTCATTATTCAACAATGTAAGCAGGTTTAGAAGCCAGATAAATATATTTATTCATCAGCAGCCAGCATGTCACTGCTACCTCAGTGGTGACATAAAACAGTAAGACATTAGAACTTGCCTTAGTCTTGGGTTCAGAGAATACAAATGAACCATTATGGAAAAAACAGAAAATTCTGCTTTCTCCATGTTTTACACTTGGGGGGTAGGGGAAGAAAGAGGAAAGAGGCAAGATTTAGTCAAAAAAAAAAAAAAAAAACTTGATAATTTACTTTGAACTAAAAACCTGGGGAATAGGCAAGAAAAATAAATATAAGAAGTACAAATCTTAGAGAAGGAATCTGATACAAATCATTGCTACAACATGAAGAGCATCTTTCTTCTTTCTTCTCCAAAACACAACTTAATTTTGATTTCTTCTTTCATTTCACAATATAAGAAAGTTATTTCTACACTGGAAGGTTAAAAATGGGCTTTTTGAATATAACATTGAAAAGGTTCTATCAGAATGAAATTAGTTATTTGAGAATATTTAGCACTTGGCAGTTGATTTGTCCTGAACCAAAACGAGCAGCAGAGCCATCATTTAATAGTAAAAAGAAAATATTAATCAAATCACATTCACACTTACTGGGATGGGGGAGGCATCTGAAGTAGTATTCTATGGGGTTTTGTTGTTGTCTCATGTAATCTGCTGTGTGTGTGTCTGTATGTGTGTGTTCCAAGTGCCCTTCCAGTAGTCTCAATGACCTCCAGTGATGCTAATAGATCTCAAGTTAGGTGTTCCGTCAGTATTTGAAGCAGAGTTGATAATTAACTTTCAACTACCTGTGTTATCCTCAATCACAATTGTGTAAAATAGATTGCATAAAGTTGCCTCAAGGTTAACTCTTTGGAGAAGGAATAAATCTGACAATATGCCATCAACTTCAACACAGTCCACTAACACCAGACGTTAGAAACTTTATGAACTTTTTAATGAAAGACAAAAAGATTCCAGAGAAGAGAGTTATAAAAATAAGTCACTGGTGGACATCATTGCATTTATCTGAAGTACAGTTCTGTAAACTCACTAGCATGTACTTGCACAGTGAATATCAGATGGTAGACATTTAATAAAAGTTATTTGAATTGAACAATACTATATATCTATATGTGGTAAACATTCTAAGAAATTAGTTGAAAACAACAGTTTTTTTTTGTTTCTATGAGGACCAGAAGATTAGCAAGGTAGAGATGAGAAAATTAACAAAGAGATGCTATCTAGCTAATTAAAGCTGTAAATGAAACAAGAACCTCCTCGTGGATTGTTCTGCTCACTAACCTGTAATTATACTGTCAATTGCATTAACTTCATTGCCCACTAATAGAGTAAGTTTCAAGGGAGGCAGCCAATGTTGGGATGGTTATTTATTTTTATGTCCTAATTAATCAGTACTGACACCAAACCACATCCTTCCTTCTTGCTCATTATTTAAATGACCCATTTATATGGATGAACCTCTTTGCTTTGTGCATTTCATTATCACATTAACATGCTTTCAAAACAAAAAGGGTTGTTTCTGCTTCAGCAAGTACTTTGAACAAACAGCTACTTGAGCTACCCCTGACAGGCTGTGCAACCCTCATCTCTTATTCGGCATTTGTATTAGGCCAATTCGGAGAGTTTGACTAAAATCAAATGATTACCACTTGGCTAAAAAAAATTAATTCCTGATGAGTTTTGTAGTGCTCGGGCAGGGGTATAAAGAGGAGGACTTAGAAAATAGAAGCAGGAATTTTAACTTCTCATCTGAGGTTGGGAAACAACTTGTATTCAGCTAGTTATTTCTTTGTGTCTCATATATGGAAACCTGAAAATAGGCTTTGCCACTAAGTGAAGTTAAAACCTGTTGAAGTCATCAGATTGGAGCATAATTTAAAAGTAACTTGGTGAGCCCACCTCTGGGACATGACTCTCTTCTTGAGAAGGCACCAGGAGGAGTGTTAACTATTTTGGATTGCTGTAGCATTGTCCTTTAATGAAAGGTTCTATGCTTAGACTACACCTTGAGAAGCCGACAACAGTGACCTTAAGTATATCAGCCCCAATACTACCCTAAAAAATAGTGTTGGAGAGAACAGATGCTTTAATATGTTCAAATAAAAGAAATCTTTTCCCCAAAAAAAAATCCCTTAGAAAAGACAAAGCATGCTATATTCAAAGGTTAACAAAGTATCTTTACACTATGGGGCACACTCGAGATATTTTTGGGAAAAACACAGTAACTGGGGAAAAAAAAAACTACAATCAAGGTTGATTTGTATGTTTAAAGACATCTCATAATGAAATCATTTTTAAAAGAGTCAACATTATTTAACCCAGATTTATTAGTTATTCCTTTGAGTATGATCTCATAATTGCAAATGTTTCATGAATTGCTCTATAATTTTAAAATAACCTTTAAACATATATAGAAAAAAAATGACTTTGTAGAGACCATGAATGTGCACCCACAGAATACATGAAAAAAAAAAATAGCTCCAGACCGACATGACTGTGTACTTGGACCTAAGATGACCCTCCTAGTGACAGCCACATACACAGATTTTTAAAATGGCATGTCTCAGATACTGTGGATGCAAGTAAAGAGCTGTGCCCTTAAACACCATTGGATGACTTAACGAACCAACTCTGATGATGCTGATGGTGTACATTTTAATTTTGAATAAAATCGTACCATAAAAGTAAATAAAGCTGTATTTCTAGGTTCATAAATACTAAAAATGTTTTGATAATGGCAAAAAATCACTTTTCGACTTGGGTTGGGTAAAATTAGTTTTCGGTCTATGTTACATGGAGTTCTCTTAAATGGGATCATGGACTGTACTTGGATATGGTGGTGGTTTTCACGTTTCATTCTCATGAAAAAATTGCAATTTTTGGATAGCAGAACAAACAAAATCATGACTTACACTCCATACTTTCATTTACTTTTGGTGGTTTTCTAACGTTTTCAACAGTTACCAGCCACCTGCCTACTACCACTACCACCTTTGTGGCCTGGGAATCCATCTATGCTGAACTCCGCTTATTAAAAGGAAATCCTTCTGTATACTTTACCTAAATCCTGCATCCTTCAGTCGAAGCTCATTTCATATTATTCAAACTTCGGTGAACAGTAGTCCCACATCATCCTCCTTATTGGAAAAATCCATTATTTGAAAATAGTCAATAAATCACCCTTTATCCTTCATTTCCCCCACTTGAATAAGCCCAGCTCCCTAGGGCTTTCTCCAAAGCATACAGCCTCCAACTCACTATCAACGAATAACTGAGTTCCTGGGAAAATTAGTCATATGTTATGACTAATTGTAACATGACATATAAGAGTATAATAATTATTAATTTTAAACAGTAAATATAAGTGCCCTAAAAGTTGGCTTATGCTTTCCTCTAAATTTCTCAGGAAATTCTCAAATTTCTCCTTTACCTCAGCCTACTTCAGAAACGCTCAATCCTCTCTGTCAGTATGGGAGATCAGTTTATATTTAGAAGTGGACAAATGTCTGGTATGGAACACATCAAAAGTAGGAAAATCTGTTCCCTCATAAACTAAGTCAAAATTTCTAAAACTAAAAGACAAGTTAATTAACCCATTAGATATAGTCATTGTTATAGCATCTATTATTGAAAGTGGGCTCTATTTCAAGCCTCAGATGTATAGAACCTTCTGAAATGCTTTTCTAAGCAGTGCATACATGCTGATCCAATAAAAGTTTATTTTGCTTTGTTTAATATGGAGATGGATACTCTGCATGTTTCACATCAGTATTTGATTCTGTGTCTAAATTCGAGTGTCATCTCGAGTACTAGGTATTCTCATCTGTAGAATCTGATCATGTTAATAATACCACAGGGAGCTGCCTACTTCAGACAAAAACCCAAGAGCTGATATTTGTTTCAACAGATTCACATTTTAAAATTTATTGTCTACCATTTGTGTATGAGGCATGAAACATGACCCTTATACTGGACCACAAATGATTATGCAGTTAGTTTGGTGTTTTGTATTTTAAAGAGATTGAGGCTAATGCTGGTAATCCCAGCACTTTGGGAGGCCGAGGCAGGTGGATCAGTTGAGGTCAGGAGTTTGAGACCAGCCTGGCCAACATGGTGAAACCCCGTCTCTACTAAAAATACAAAAATTAGCTGGGCATGGTGGTCTGCATCTGTAATCCCAGCTACTCGGGAGGCTGAGGCCAGAGAATCACTTGAACCTGGGAGGCGGGGTTGCAGTGAGCTGAGATCACACCACCACGCTCCAGCCTGGGTGACAGAGTGAGATTCCATCTCAAAATAAAATAAAATTGAGATAAACATAAACATAAATAAGAAGATTGAACTGATAGAGGATGAAGCATCATCTATTCACTGTGCAAGGATGAAAGGCCCCTGCAGAATCCCTCCCTGAAACTCAGGATTGATTGTTTCTGCTTTCTGAAGAAGATGTCAGAATTCCACTGTGAGCTCTGTGCAGGCTAATTTAGGAGATGCAAGATATCTCAGTTATCTCCCAGTGATCTCCCAGATCCACAAGGTCAGATTCAAATGAGTATTAAGAAGGGCCCTGAAAAGACTCACAGGACCACTTTGAGAACCATAAGGGTGAAGTGCATGAGAGCTGGGTATGGCAAGAGGAGGGTGATTTGTGGTGGAACCATCTCTACCCAGTGACCATTCTTGTCATCAGGGTTTCCTAAATCAGCCTAATAGGAGACTGAAGATCTGAATTTGGGTATCGCAGAATGTTTGCAGGCTCCCAGGGAATGGAAAAAGATCTGGATCGAATTATATTCAATTCAGAGGCATGTGGGGCATTCTAATGATTTCCATTGCCCCTGTGGTCATCTTGGGTGGTGGAGCTCATTAAGGCTCAATCACAAAAATTAGGGCTCAGAGGACGTCAGACTTAAAAAAAAGGACCCAATGTGGACCACCTAAGCTCGGTGAGATGAAGTGACTTGTCCAAGACCTCAGCTCCAGGCCATCTTATAACTAATAATAGATACCGCTATGACTAGCAAAGGGGTGGCTGGCATTTGTCTTTTAAATACCTATCCCAGGAGGAGTCAGCTAGAACAAATCAACAGAGCATGCTGAGAGTCTTAGAGAAAGTTATCTGGCATGAGCAGTGCTTGCTAGTCCCAGCCACCATCATGACTCTCCTGGAATTCCAGAGCAGGTTCCTAACTCACCTTGATGATTTCACGCTCACCCCACTGTCTGTTCACCACACAGCCGTCAGGGCCTTCTCCTGGCTTCCCATCACATTCAGTCCAAACTCCTCACCATGACCTTTGAGGCCCTTCCTCTCTGACCTCACTGCTCCTCTCTCATTCATTCACACTAGCCTCATGTGTTTGGCTTTCTGGTTCTTTGAAACATCAAGTTGGTTTCTTCTTCGGTCGCCTTGGCCTTGCTGTTCTCTTAGTCTGAAATGCTTTTTCTGAAGCTAGTCCCATGGCTCACTGTTATTCCTTTTAGGTTTCTTTTCCAGTGTCCCTGCTCAGAGGGGCTGCACCTGATCCCTGCTCTAAGTACCAAACCTTCTGCATGCTATCATTCCCCCTTTACTCTTTATCCCCTTCCTCATCTTCACTTTTCTTGATAGCAGTTATCATTACCAACCATTATATAGTTATTTGTTTCTGTATTTATTCATTTTCTTTACCCCTACTAAAAAGGTCCATGAGGGTATGGAGTTTGTCTAGATTTCAGAATAGTGCCTGGATCATAGTAGGTATTCAGCTTATATTTATTGAATCAATGAATTTATACTTTATGGATTACCAGCCAATGTGATCTACAGTGTTTATCCCCAGTAACAGGTGAGAGTCACTGAAATAACCTGATCACGGTCCTCAGGTGGAGACCTCAGCCTGAGGGGTTCAGGGCTATTTCCAATCATTCTTGTATTTTCTATCATTTTGCCTAATTCTAACATTTCTTCTTTCTAACTTTGCTCTATCATGTCAACTAGAAACTCATTACTGCATGTAGGTTATATACAGACACTTCTTAGAACAATTATGTGATTTAAGACACCCTAGTGGTTTTATTGGTTTCTCATTAACTATTTATTGGGTTTTTTGGTTAGTTGATTAGTGAGTTTTTTTAGTTGTTGTATTTCCATTTAACCCTCCAGGATCTTGGTTTTCTGTAATGTTGGATAGTTATATCACTATACGTGCCTTATCTACATGTCTGTTCAAAACTTGCATTAGGTTCTGTATTTTAAGATATTTTGAGAGAAAATAATCATTTTAGAAAATAGTTTCTGGGAGAGTTGGCAATCTCTACAGGCGTTTTCAGGGGAAAGGTAGCCAAACAAAGAGAAAAACATTGCTTTTAACTAACGTATTGATCATTTGGGAAGGCACTGGTGTAAGGTCACAAACAAAGTAAAAATGTTAACCAAGACATGGCTCAAGAGGGGCAGAAGCAGTAGTAGCCTGGTCGCTGCTCAAATGTCCCCGTTGTATGGAGCTGGGTAAACAGGCAGCTATGCAGTCTGTTCTGTCCTCTCTCATCACATGGGAGAGAAGCCACTAGAAAAACAAACAAACAACCAAATACAGCTCAAGGCTTGTCAGTCTTTAAGTTGATGACCTTATACTCTGGGATCCCAGCCCCAGCTCTAAGGAGCTTATTGGACAACGATGAATTTAAAAATCTGAAGAAGTTCAGTCAATCATTGACTCTCAGGACAACCATACCCTCCTGGCCCAGTCCTTCTTCCAAAGTCTCCAATATGTCTTGACTGTGCCCAAACAGAGCTTGGTCTGCTTGGAAAGAGTTCTCAGCAGTTTGGGCTTATATTCATGCTCTTGCCCATGCCTGCTTCACTCACCACATCACATTTTATCTGGATCCATAAGCACCCTCTTTTTCCTCCATTTGCTCTGATAAATGCTTTCTCGGTCTTTCTTCCTGTCTAGAAGATTATCTTTTCTATTGCTTAGTTTTCTTTATTTAAAAAAAAAGTTTTCTATCTTAATGTTAGGTAAAATATGTGCATTATAATTGAGATGGGGATTTTCAAACTGTCTTCCTGAGGTTCCTCAGATATCATCAGAGGAAAGGTATGAGCACAGACATTTGGTTTTGAATCTCCTGTCCCACTTTCACCATAGCATCTAGGTTGACTTTTATCTATTTTATATGTTGGGTTTCTGAGTAAGATATTGTTTAAAGAAAGATTTCCTATTGCCTTTATTTAAAAGGGTTAAAAAAATTAAATTACAATAACACGTGACTCAAAGGATTTGCCACCACCTGGTGGCAGCATACCCAAATTTCAATGTACCTAAGTTTTTAAAAGGGTTGAGTTGAATCTGCTATTCTAAAATTATAAAGTGTTATCAAAAATGTCTCAGAGGATGATGTATAATTATGAAAAAGCATTGAAAAGTATAATATCACTTTCAAAATACAACATAGTATTTCAAAGTTTGAGATTTTTATAAATGAATTCAAATACTTTATTGTAAGGCATAGTACTCATAGAAAACATTTCCATTATGCCTTTAAAACAACATTGCAGGAAGGTAAAATAAACTAGTAGGATTCTCTCAAATTCTTGTTATGTTTGAACATCAACGTTATCTATCCTCAAATACCTAGGGAAAATTTCATTTCTTCTTCTTCTCCTTAAAGTCAACATAAATACTCGGTTTCTGGGTAAATTGTACCAGGGACATTCCCCGTGCTGCTCTCTACCTCCACCAAAACAAAACAAAGCAAACACACCTTTTCACCAACCTTTAGAAATGACTGCACGAAGAGAATAAACAACAAGTATTGTAATCACAAGTATATTCATGGACAAGCAGAGGAAGAAAGTGAGGTTTTTTGTTTTGTTTTGTTTTGTTTTCCTTTTTCAGGCCTTTCAGCTCTCATACAACAGTAATATATTGGTTGAACCAACTAACCTTGCTCCGGCCTGATTTGACCATACTCTGTTCAGATAAAACATCTTTAGCACTCAAGAATAGGTTCCAGTAACTTAAACGCCTGAAGAGTGAAAAGGGAAATGAAACCTGAGCCTTGCCACTCTCAGTCACTTTTTTGACCAGACCCACATAGATGCCTCCCCAGCAGTCTGTAGTGCCCCTTGCTCCCCCCTCCAGCTATGGGACTCCTAAGTTATTGCCCTGTTACTCACAACAATGATCTTAGATTAAGTTTTCAGGCAGGACATGAGAAAATCAGCAGGACAGACAAGTGGCGTCCTGTAACCCTCCCAGATCTGTGGGAACAGAGTGAGCGGGAATGAGAAGAGCAAGAATGCCAAAGAAATATTCTTGGCGGCAGGCTGGTGGATGCCAAAGAAGGAAGGGTTACTTCTCATGGTCCCTCCACAGTTGCAATAAACTTGCTCTGTAAGAAGCCATGATTATGTTGTATTGTGGATTTGCCAGCAAGATTACATCCACACAATTCTTTGTAGACCATCAGTAAACACAGGGCATTCTGAGCAAATAGGAATTAGCTACGTGGGCAGAGTTTTCAACTGAAATCCAAGCCTAGTTCCCCTAAAGATTGTTTACCAGCTTTTCCTAGAGACAACTACAAGCAGCAAAACATGACTTGATTCACAAAGAAGTAATGGAATTATAGTAATAAAGGAGTGAGGAAAATAAATAACAAGAATAGACTCAGCACTTTGGAAACTTAAAGGTGTTTTGCCTGACATGAACCTGAGAACCGACCTACAATGCTTCTCATACTTGTAAACATGGTGCAAAGTTTATTTTAATCATACAGAATATGCCATCATTAATTCTTTCAGCATGCAAAGAGCATATCATAGCAAATATTAGACACCCCAGAGGTGTAAATTATAGCTTAGAAAAACAAAACTCATTGGTGGCTATTACTTTGCAATTGTTAGATGTCACCATTGTCATTTCATGTTGTGGATCTGTGTCACAGCAACATCTGTACAAAACCAAACACCACCAGCTGTGCTCTTTCAACGATTTGGAGCAATAACTAAACTTTCTTTAGTAATACACCTGCACTGTAGATATACAAAGCCAGTCCCATAAAATTTTACATGCTTATTTAAATTCTTTGGAAAGTTTCAATGAAGGATCCAAACAAACCAAAAATGCTAAAGTATGTCAAAATTGCCATGTGAGAAAACCAGTACACTGATACAGATTAATTAGCCTTGCTCCCTTGGTTATAATCTAACAGGCTACATCATACTTGCTGCCTTAGCTCCGGGGCTATTATTGCCTGTCTGAGATCACTTCTGATACTCCTGAGGTAAAGGAACACCAAACAGTAGTCATTTATCTGACAAAAGACCTTGTGCTTTTCTTATTCTATCAATCATTAAACAAGTAATGTCTTTTTATGTTATTGCTTTGACATTCATTAACACTCACGTCAGAGGAAATATTTGCAATTAAAAACTCTATTGACCATGTAAGGTTGTTTTGCCTGAGTTTGTTACAACTGATTTTTTCTTTTTTAACAGAAGCAACAGCACTGAGGCAGGTCAGGAACTTACCACACAGTTCAGCTTGAGATATCTCTTCTGACTCAAATGCTGCTGGTAATTATTTTAAAATTATTATTATTTTTTTAAAATCAGCTTTTGCTATCTCAATGTAAACGTTAATGATAATCTTGACTGATCAGCTTTGCTTAAGAGGAAAGAATACCTCAGAAAGACAAAAGTCAGAGAGCCATAGGACTGTGTTGTTACTAAATTCTTCCTCATGGCAAATGTGCAAACTTTCAGGAGAGTTTCAAGTAATAATCTAAAAAGTTTGCTCAAATTTCAAATGTTTGAAATAAATTTTACATAAGGTCCTTATGATTTGATATCATAAATGGAAACAGAGTAGGAGAAGTGCCTAACATGACAAAGGGATAATTTTGAATACGCCATAGAGTAACTTGTTCACTTCCAAACCACTCCTTTAGTGGGAACATCACCATAAAAACTGATTATACATCATCCACAGCAATATTATCATCCAGCATCGGGAGAAATAAACCTGAACAAACACATTTCTTTTTAATAAAGAGCAATTTAGAGGGTGGGAGAAGAACCAATTTCCTTCTTGGAAAAATCTCTGTGTTATAAAAACGTCTTTTATTTACGAAGTGGATTAGCTTTATGGTATCTGTATTTATATGCCTTCTACTTTACAAAGAATGAAACAGGATGGAAATAGATCTCAAAATACTTCTTAATATACACCATATTAAATGTTATCAATATGAAGACACATACGGTTCTCTATATACAAAGATATATATGTATTAAATGTTATATATTAAATATGTATATTAAATGTTATCAGTATGAAGACACAGAGAAACGTGTCTTCATAGTGATAATATTTAATGTATTATATATAATATAAAGCATTTTTGACATGTATTAATATTTCCATCTATTTGTATATATACACATATCTCCTTATACTATAATTTTAGTATTTAATTAAATTATGTTACTATTTAATTCAAATCAAAGATTGAATTTGGCCCTAGGGTACTGTAATGATTTGAAGGTACTTAGAATAGAATGTGTCACATGGATTCCATCTCCATGCTAAGAATCAAATTCAATCACATGAAGACTTGGGACATGAAATAATCTGAATTTATTTATTCATTCAACAAACACTTAGTAAAGACACTACTTTAGAGACGTTGCAGCTGCACTGAGAAGGAAACACTACACTCCCCTGTACACACGGGGAAGTGATTTTACCTGCAGGGTGACCGAATGTGTGGTTTCAGGAAGTGAACTATAATGGGGTTTTAATGTCCTTTGGGTCCTGCCTCAGCATTGTTCATTTTCAGTAAATGAAAGCAATATAAGCTTTGCAAAGGGATTTCAAACTATAATAGGGGAAACTTAGAGACGAATCCAGATACCACCATGGATATAAGATTCTGGGAACTACTTATCTTGGAAAGATCTTTAATCTGAAATCACTGCAAGTTTCATGAATATTTAAAGAGCAAAGACTCAAAGAAGACAGTTAAAGGGAAAATTGCTGTTGGCTGATTTTTAATAAATAGATCCTTCCTAGGACTCCTAGTTCTCACTAGGAATTGCCTCAGAGACACTTTCCACCTATAGTCATTACTCAAGGATTAGGGCCCAAGACACCACACTCAGGAGGCCCGTTTATTGCAGACAGATGGCTCAAAAAGCAGCTCTCCCAGCGTGAAGACTATAAACCCGCCACCCAAACCGAGGCAAAGAGGAAGGGCCGGGTTCCCCACCCAGTGCACACCCACGCCAGAGCTCCTCAAGATTTTCCTTCCCTCCCAGGCTGTGGTTGATCTTCCTTCCTCACCTGATTCCACCAGGATCAAAATGTTCTTGGAAGAAAATTAAGTAAAGATTAGGCCTGGAGTATAAGATTAGGTAACTGGATTTGGGTTTGAGTCACCACTGTGTCATTTACTAACAGCTTGTCCTTCAGCAAATCACTCAAGATCTTTCAAAGTAAAGTTCATCTGGTCTGACTGGACCAGACAAACCTCATCTCAAAGTCCCTTGAACCCGGAATCTGATCTACAGAGCTCTTTTCTACTGAACTTCATGAATCACAGCCCCATTCCATATACATCATTCCATATATACCAGCACACTGCTCAGCCACTATGGGAATTTTAACAACCACGTTTTCATTCAGACTGTGTATTCATTAGAATAGCTACACATTTTTTCTGGTTAATGTACCTCAAGTTCTGATGCTATTTGATCTCCTGCTCTTTGCCCCACAAAGAAATTAAATGTAAAAATAAACAAATTGCATAATTATTTTTACAAATAGGCTGGAGAGCACCTTCACTATGAGTGTGGATATGTATTGATGTCACGAAGCTCTTGATTCTTGATTCCTTCCATATCATTTCACTTTCCTTTCCCCTCCACTCCCTCACATGTCTGAGACAGCCACAAGTCCCTCTTAGAAACCTTGAAAAACTTAAGGACTCATTGTTTGTGCTGTGCTTCAGAGGTGAGTCTAACTGAATGCACTCTGATAATGTTTTTCAACAATTTCATGGATTGTTTCAGATTTATGTCAGCCTAAGATTATTATCTCTTGGCCCTCAGCCTATTGCCATGAAGTCATAACCTTTGTTTAAGAGCAGCCCAGCCCACTGTCATAATTACAGATTTGACTCTGTTAATAAAAAGAATGCAAGCCCCTAAAGATTGAATTTCTGCTCTCACAGTAAGAAAATGAATATTTTATAGTAAATAATCAAAATTTACATAATAAGAAGAAACCTTAGAATCTTAGATGATAGCCTCTCTTATAATCATTCAAATAGAAAACATTTATAAAATGAATGATCTTGCAGCATTTGTCAAATACCTATGGTTATGCTATCTCACAACATTTTAGTTAACCCAGTTGACTAAAACGGTTCTAATTGTTCAAATGTTCTATACCCTCTTAAAGTTTTAGACTCAGTCTTAATTTCATACTTGCTGATGTAATAATGAGTAAGTCTAACCATGCTGGCACATGACAGCCCTTTAGATATTTGAAGCTAGTGCTCATGTACCTTCTAAGTGTTCTCTTCTAAAATATCCTTAGGTCCTTTGATTTGTTGAGATGATCTCACCTCTTGCTATCTTTGTGCCCTTTCTTTGGAAGCTTTCTAGTTCAAGAATCTCTCTCAAAATGTAGTGTCCCCAAACAAAGACAATAACCCAAACGGTTTCCAACCAGAGGAGAGTACAACAGAGCTAACCATTACCCCATTAAATCAGGTCACTGTACTTCTATACTGGAGCCTGGGGTTCTATTAGCTTTTATAGCCACTCCAACACCTTGTTGGGTTATATTATGATTTGTCAAGACTTCGCTCAGTAAGTGGCTCTAAACTAAGACATGAACTTTTAGTTCTGTTTCTTGTGCTGTCACTAGTTAATGAATTAACTTGAAGCAATCTTTCTTAGCTCTGTTTCTGTGTTCAGTATTTAAACCTTAGCCACAGCTCTCTTTTAACATGTTAGTTGGCTAATGTGGAATTAATTAAATAACGGTGTGATTCTGTTAGATAATAACATATCTCATCATCATTCTACACAATGTTTTGATTATTCTCTGAAACTGAAACAGCTGCACAAGGTGAGTGTCTGACTAGATTATGTCTAACCTGAACAGACTTTTTTCCTCCAATCAAAACATTTTTCTCTCCCTCTTAAAGTTGACAAAGTGATTATAGAAATACAGAGATCTGAAAACAAGAAAAATGTATGATTCATATCATGTGAAGCAAGATGCCACCCAATCCACTCTAGGGAAAGTTGGGAGAAAATATGCCTTTTATTTTTTCTACCATAATGCAGAAAATAAGCACTAGCAGTGTTGATAGCCTATGGCTTTTCACTTAGAATCAACAATAGTGGCATGTCCTATGATTTTACTTTTTCAACACCATCCCCAAACAAAGCAATGAAATGTAAGATGATGTGAATGAGACCCTGAAATTTAAGGAGGCAGAATAATGGTTTGCAGGTGTGAACATTATTCATATTTTAAACTAAATTAAAATTTTCCCCATTACTCTAGGAAAATCAAATAACGTAAACCAAGAGGTAAGATGCTTCTGATATGTAAAAGATACACTAATTTTGATGACAGTTTTCAGTCGTGTTAATCAAGTAAATTATATTTATAGGATTTGTATTACTGAGAATAATACCAAGGTAAAACTTATAAACTAGTCCTTCATTTACAGCCTATTCTGTAAAATTTATAAACCCCAAATACAGGATCCTTTTATGTCCATTTCCTTCAAGTATAAATCAATCCGATGGGGGCAACACAAAGGAGGGGGGCTTAGCACTGACATCATTGCAGCTTGTTTAAATATCCAGATGATGTTTAGAAGACTGCACTTATTCTAGGACATGTCAGAGGGGGGGATTTTAGTGAATATATGCCTCTCTAAATGTCAATTATTGCTGTAAAATGTTCTCTCTAGGATATGGAATATGAAGAGAGTTCCACTACCTTGCCTTTTTAAACACAATTGGGGCTCAGCAGGACTAGACACTACAGTAATAACTGAACTTGAACATATATAACCTGTATCTGTGGCTTCAAGACAAGTAGAGAAAGGGAAGATACATGTCCATGTATCAAGTCTTGTTAGAAATGTAGCACAGTGTTAGACAACACAAGAGAATCAGTGATTCAAAGTAGAACTCAGACACAGTGCCAATGCTCCAGGGCAGGCAGAGGGACCAGGAATGCCATCCGGCGGCACACCACCTCGTGCTGTGAAAATGGCAGAGTTTGCTTCCCGTGGCCCAGTCCGTGTGTCTCAGTGTTTTGATGTTGTTGTCGGTTTTTCTAAACTAAAATAAAAAGAAATCTGGTGAATTCAAACAATTATTACATTATAATTATCACCTGGTCAATACTGATTGAAAGAATGAATAGAAACAATATTTTTTGAACCAATGAAAAACTAAAACAAATATAAAGTAAAAAAGTGTAATATTTGCCAGGCATGGTGGATCACGCCTGTAATCCCAGCACTTTGGGTGACTGAGGCAGGTGGATCACTGAGGTCATGAGTTCGAGACCAGCCTGGCCAACATGGGGGAACCCCATCTCTCCTAAAAATACAAAAAATAGCTGGATGTGGTGGTGCACACCTGTAATCCCAGCTACTCAGGAGGCTGAGGCAGGAGAATCACTTGAACCCGGGAGGCGGAGGTTGCAGTGAGCCGAGATTGCGCCACTGCACTCCAGCCTGGGCGATAGAGGGAGACTGTCTCAAAAAAGCGTAATATTTTAGAAACAAGCTAGATTTTACTAAACCAGCTAAAAGTTTTTTAAAAAAGAAAAATTTGAACAGAGCCAAAACCTAAACACACTGAGGAATCCTCTTTCAGATTATATTCACATCTTTAATATTTATTTGAAGAGAGATGGCGTATACTCAACTACTCTTGTATTATTCCTTTCTAACACAATGATCACCTAAAAAGGTCACATGAAAAACACCACCAATAAATTTATGTCATCAATCAAGAGAATTCTTTGGATTTTCACTAAAAGACAGAAACCATTTTATGTATTCTCTACAAATTCCAAGCCAATTGTCTATAACATCATCAAAAGTCTAACTTCCCCCTTCCCACAAAACAAGAAAGTTCCTTGCTATTCTTTCCTCTCCATGTAATGACACACATTGATGGCATTTTCAGAAAATTTCACTCATGGAATGCATGGCTAACCCAACTTGAAACAGATATATATATATATATATATAGATAGATAGATAGATAGATAGATAGATAGATAGATATATAGATATATATATATTTCACACTATTATTTATTCTTTTATTCAATATATGTTTACTAAATGCCAACTCTGTGCCTGATCTAAAGATTCATAAAACAGTGGAGGTGGGGCCGGGCGCGGTGGCTCAAGCCTGTTTGGGAGGCCGAGACGGGCGGATCACGAGGTCAGGAGATCGAGACCATCCTGGTTAATATGGTGAAACCCCGTCTCTACTAAAAAGTACAAAAAACTAGCCGGGGGAGGTGGCGGGCGCCTGTAGTCCCAGCTACTCGGGAGGCTGAGGTAGGAGAATGGCGTAAACCCGGGAGGCGGAGCTTGCAGTGAGCTGAGATCCGGCCACTGCACTCCAGCGTGGGCGACAGAGCGAGACTCCGTCTCAAAAAAAAAAAAAAAAAAAAAAACAGTGGAGGTGGAAGACACACTAGAAGTCATTCATAACAGGTGTTGCAATCTCTGGGACCTTAAGGGGTAGCATAAAGATGTGAACACTCAAGTGTAAGATAACAGGGAGTGGTGAAACCCGTGTGAAACAAACCACACAGTCCACTTAAGGCATTCAAACTCAATTTCTTTTTTTCTCTTCTGAAAACTGTATCAGCCAGAAGCAGCCCAAAAGCTGTGAGTATCCCATCCTTACTTTGTCTAACCCTTTATTTTTTCAAATACTCAAAGAGCCAAATCCTGTTTCCGATACCATAAATCCAGTGAATTGGAAGCTTTATGCACCTCTCTGCCATTTTCCCTCACTGTCTCAAATCACTAAATGACTTTGTTTATTGGTTTGGTTTTCAGTTTTTCTTCTTTCCTTTGGCTATATTGGCCTAATGCCAAATAAACAGTTCCTTCTCAGGAAGAAAAGGATGAGCTTCTAAACAATGAGATCAGACACTGCTGGTTATCCAGAGAGCGTCATGAGAACTCCTGTGAATAGCTGCAAGAAATGTGGTTGCTTTAAAAAAATATGAATTTTAAGTCCAAGTGACTACAAAGCAATGAAGCTGCTTTTGTGTTTGCTCAAGGGAAGCAATTTCATCACCCCTCATGCATGAGAGATGGGTTCTGGAGGAATTCTCCAATCTTCTCACTTCCAGTGAATCAGTTGAATCAAATAATCAGTCTAGTTTTGGGCTCAGAAAATACTTTTAATAGTCAATCCAGCTGTGCATCTAATGACAGCCTTGATATTTTAAAATAACTGTCTATGTTTAGCTATTTCCATGCATTTCTATACATCATCTGTTCCGTTGGTGATTTAATATAAAAAATTAATTTTAGTGTTGACTTACTTTGTATTTTGTTCCCATGAGAATAATTCAGCCAAATCAATACACCTAAAAGTTTTTTATGTATCCTCAGTTCCTGTTCTTTCAACCTTATTGACCTCTGGTTGGAGCCAATTGACAAGTAATAAAATGTATGAAAATATAAATTTAATTTGATCTAATATGAATTAATGGTGATGAAACATACCATTCTTGTACACTAGGCCACATTTATAAGCTGCTGGACAACACAGAAGTTGAAGTACTTTCCTTATATTTTAAAAATAAGTATTACTGAGCTACACTGAAGATAAAGTGGAAGTCTAGCTAAAGTAACTTACATTGAATAGAATATTTCCTATCACCCCAATCAATAACCTGAAAATTCTGATAACTTTGAAAGCATTGTTACCATATTATTAAGTACAAAATAATTAAGAAAACCTTTTATTAGTTTGCTGATTATAAACAACTTTGGTGTACTTTTTTTCTGTTCCTATATATTTTTAACTTCCTCTGTTTTGTCTCTTAAAATGTCATCTTAGACTTAGTTTTTATAAGTAGGTATCTCTCTTTCCACTCAAATTATCTCCTGAAGCTTGTGCTGAGTCCCTCCTACGTGCAAGGCACTGTGCTAAGGTTCCTGGCTAAAAGTTGATACTCAAAAAACTTTTGTAACGATAAGATCTTTGAAAGGGTAGCTTAAGATTTCTTTATTCTTTCACCAGTAAATTTACACTACTGTGAAAGGAAAGACATTTCTAATCAGAATAAATGAGGTTAGATACAATAGGTACTGATAGGACTCAATAAATATTAATAGAATTAGTGAGGGCTCTTTTGAAAATTAAACCCCCTGAAAACCGCATTTTTATAGGTTTATTTATTGTGGCAGTTACAGTACACTCTGAGAAGGAGCTACTTAATTCATAATATAATCATCTTCAGTGAAGTTAATTAATTCCAGATTTTATTATGTTACTTGAGCTCACTCAGTGCTTTAATCTCATGATATAAGGAGGTGGAAAAGGCAGGTGTAACAAGTCATCACAGAAACCAAGGGGAATGATAACGTGCATCTCAGTTACAAGACAAGGACTAATAAATGATGGCCTAATTGTGGGGGCTGGAAAAAAATCCCAACACAAGGAAGCCCAAAGCACTTTAGAAATCAGACCAGATATCTAAGTTCCAAAGTAGCAGGAAAAAAAGACAGAAAGAACAAATGTGGAGGGCGGTAGGCAGAGAGTGCCTTGCCAGTAACCAGGGCTTCCAAGATAATGATAAACTTATGCAAGAAATAAACCTGTCTTACAATGGACACGTTGACTGTCAGCACCAAGGCCCAGCCCACTGGAAATCAGAGTTGCTGAAATATATGATTAGTGTTCTGTTTCATGCTCACTTTCATGCCACACCTTTCAGTGGAGGTCATCTTTCAAGTCATTAAATAATCTAAGAGTGATATGTACACAGAAGAGTTTGTTCCTTATCTTTTGTATGTCACACCTGGTGCTTTCCATGGACTCTTTGTTCTAGTTTTAACAAAGTTGTGTAAAGGTTTTTTTTTTTTTCCTCTTCCCAATGACTTACTTCAACTCAGTTTTTAACCCTGTAACAATGGCAGTTATTGGGAATGTTTCTCCACCTAGACACACATTAGTTGTTAACAAAGATAATACAGAAAAACATATTTTGATTTCAATATTCTCTAGTTTGGTTAAAGATTTTCCTTTTATAAGTATATCTAGTTACATTGTTACTGCTCTGTTCCTTTCAAATAAATATTTTAATTCAATATCACTTTGTAATATAATTCTGATTTAAATATCTTTTATGACACTCAGGCACAGGTGTTTAAAGTAAAGCATTATCAAGGTAATAAAAAAGTTCATGATTATCTTCCTTTGGGTAATTATAGCTGAATATTATACAATAAGTTCAATAGATTTTTGTTAATTAATATATACTAAGAAAATATGAATTCAACTGATATTCTCAACATTGCTCATCTCAAGCCTGTGTGATAGATAAGACAGATTCATCCCATTCAGCAGATGAAAAATGAAAACTTCCAAGAAATTCGATGACATATAAAATAGAAAGAAGTGGCAGAATCCATGGCTGGGCTCAGTGACTCACTCCTGTAATCCCAGCACTTTGGGAGGCCAAGGTGTATGGATCACCTGAGGTCGGGAGTCTGAGACCAGCCTGGTCAATGTGGTGAAACCCTGTCTCTATGAAAAATACAAAAATTAGCTGGATGTGGTGTTGGGCACCTGTAATCCCAGCTACTCAGGAGGCTGAGGCAGGAGAACCACTTGAACCCGGGAGGCAAAGGTTGCAGTGAGCAGAGATCGTGCCATCGCACTCCAGCCTGGGTGACAAGAGGGAAAATCCAGAAAAAATATTTTCATTCTTCTTGAAACACGTGCAGACTCTGAGACACCTCACTGTCCTGGTTTTCCTCCTGCTGCTCTTGCTGTATATGTCTGTCTTCCTAAAGGGTTTCTTCTTTCTCCGCCTCAAAGTGTGGGCAAGGCCTAGCACTCAGTCTTTTGCCTTCTTCTCCTCCTTACCCTGCAGGGGGTCCCTTCCACTATCACAGCTTTAAATATCATGTGGAAGTTGATGACTCCCAAACTCTTATCTCCAACCCAGACCACTTCCTTAGGTGTAGTCTCACATATCCAACTGTCCACTTGATAGCACCTATTTGGAATTTAACAGCCATGCCAAGTTTACCATTTATACAACAAAATTTCAGATTTATCCATTCCAAACTGATTTATCTCCTGATATTTCATATCATTGGGCATGGTTCCATTGATCAAACAATTACCCTAGTTTCCCTCACATTCCTTTACTCCTAACGTCCATAATTCTTAGACTTTCTTTCTCCCTCCAAATAAATCTTAAATAATCCCCTTTGCAATCTATTACCATCACTCTAGTTATAACTGCATCATCACCCCCCTAGAATTGCCCCATTCAATCGCTTCTCCACACAAATGCCAAAGTAATCATTTAAAAACAGAATCATTGTATAGGCTCATGCCTGTAATCCCAGTACTGAGGTGGGAGGATCACTTGAGCCCAGGAATTTGAGACCAGCCTGAACAACAAGGTGAGACCCTGTCTCTACCAAAAATTAGCAGGGTGTGGTGGCATGTGCCTGTGGTCCTGGCTACTTGGGAGGCTGAGATGAGAGGATTGCTTGACCCCAGAAGGTCAACACTGCAGCAAGCTGTGATCATGCCACTGCACTCTTGTCTGAGCAACAGGGCAAGGCCTCATCTCAAAAGAATAAATAAATAAAAATAAATGCAGCATCATGTTAAGATACATCCTTACTTATAAGTGTAAATGGTTTCCTGTTAACTTTTTAAAATTTAAAGCTATCAGTAGGTAAACATTCAAATGTTTCTAAATAAACAAATAGTATAAAAAGATAAACAGTGGAAAGCCTCCCTACCATCCTTGTTTTCCATCTACCTAGTTCCCTCCCACTCCTATAGGGAACCATTGCTCCTAGGTTCTGATGCTCCATAGCAATTTGAATAAGATACAAATATCTTATCCTGGCCACTGAGGCTAACTGGGCCAGATCCTGCTACTTCTCCACTCTCATTTGCTTTCACTATTCTCCCTACTCGTGGTGTTCTACTCCTCTCGCTTTCTTTGATCTCATGAATTAACCAAATTCTTTCCTGATTCAAGTATTTACCCACACTATTTAATTTATTTAGGCTACTCTTCCCCTTTCCTCTATATTCTCCTAGTCCCCTCCCTCACTGCCATTGCACAGCAAGGTAGATTCTCCTCCACTACTTGTGAAGCAAACTGATTACAAGTTGTAATTATATGTAAATGTTTTGACTTGTTCCCTAATTGTCTATTTTACTAGATGATAAACTCCAGGAGAGCAAGTGCTGGGTCTATGTATTTTACTATTATGCTGCTAGTACACCAAGTTACTTAGAAAAGGTGCTCAATAAATATTCAATAAAGTGAATCAATTAACACTATCTATGTAAACATTGGGAATGTAATTAAGCATTTCCTGAATGTTTATATTTACAGATACAGTGAAATGTATTATATAAGTTAGAAGTTATGAGGAACTCCCTCTCTCCAAAAAAGTGAGAAGGTAAGGTTCTTAAATAATTCTATGAGTTAAAGAATGGCATGGTTTTGTACACAAGGGCTGCTCTAGACATAATTCTATCTACTGTTCAAAAATAAAGGGCAAATAAGAATTACATATTTTGACTTGATATCTTACAACAATACATTTATAAATTTAAAGCCACTGCATATAACTTCATACATTGTAACAAAATTTCTTTGTCAATCACCACTTAAGAATTTTGTTCATTCTCTTGCACATGATATTATTTTTTGTCCAAATAAAGGCATTTAAGTCAATAAAATGTTAGGAAAAAACACTTCTAAGGGTGAGGAAACTGTTTATTTCTTCTTTCCTTTTAAAAAAAAGGGAGTGTCTGATGCTTTGCCCTGAGTGAGCTTGTTATGATCAGCTGAATTCTCTCCCCATAAAAGACATGTCTTCCTTCTCATCCTGAGTGTGACTGTACATCGATGGACACTTCCAGACATTTCCCTTTCAGATAGCAAAAGGAAGTATTAATCAAACAAAAGATGGGAAATTATGACATTCCACCACTAAGGTTTAACTCAAGTGGCCAACTTTTAGCTGATCACAGGGTACAGGTGACTATCCATCACATAACCCATCATAACACACATTAAAACGTCTGGGTTAATCAGGACAGAAGCCAAAAATAATATATTTTGCTGACGTTCAATGAAGACTACCAAAGGAATTCCCCTGAAACCGGACTCCATAAACATGCAAGATCGAAAAAAAAAAAAGGATATGAAAGGAATTCTGAGTAACACTATTTTAAACAAGCAGCAGTACATTCTTTTGACAAAAAAAAAAAAACCCTAAATGGTTTCTATGACATATGCAAGCTTAAATTTAAAAAATGGTAAAACAATCTCAGAAGTCAATGTAAGTATGCAAATGTATATTTGCATATTTTTATCTTATAAAAATTATCAGAGATTGAATAAACTCATTCAAGATATATGAATAATATTCACAACCAGGCATAAACTACTAATATCATCATAGGCCCACTGTTTTTTTCAGTCCTGTCTTCCAAAAATTAACTTCAACTGGAAATCAGTGACAATTACATATAGAGGGAAACAGAAAGCTGTGGGACGTAACCTAAAAAGGAAACATATCTTCTCTTTATTATTAGGATTTTTACAGCTTTTCATTACAAATACTGGAATAGGCTTTATTTCCATATCTGCCTCAACTCTTCTCTTAAGCTCATATAACCACCCGTATCACAGGTTGGGGTAATTCCTGTTGAAGTATCACAGTGTAAGAGATAAAGCACTAACCGGAGAGTCAGGAACTTGAGTCTTGCTTCCCATTGTGCTACCACATGACTAACACTGAGGCAAATTCATGTCGCCACCTTGAACCTCAGTTTCCTCACCTGTAAAGCAAGAGTGTGGACTGGATGATGTCTGCAGACCCTGTCAGGATGTGTAATGCTGTGGAGTGCCTTAGAAGCAGCTATTGTGATCAACATGGGCAAAACCGAACATTCCAGCATAGTACACATCAGGGCCAGGGGAAGAGGTGATTCAAATGCAGGACAAATGTGGCCTCAGACCCTTTTCCCTTTTTCTATTCATTGACAAACTGTTAATACCTAGTGCTCCTTAACTCTGTAACTTCTAAAAATAACCAAAGCACACAATTTCCTTGAGCCATTTTGCAATTAATTTTCCAATAACATTGTTTCTTTATAAGATTAAAGACTTTTTTTCTCAATTAGAAAAAAATCCGTAATTCTTTTTCACATTTCACATATTCATACACATTCAACATTCAGTCCATAAACACAGGCTGAGCACCTACTATATGTGATTCATGTGTTAGGCCTGAGGTATAAAGTAAAAACATACTGTCTCTGCCTTCTTCAGATCATTTGTATTCAGTTGATTTTATGAAATCGCTGATATTCAGTCCTTTATGACTCACAACGTGGCTATTTCATGTGTCTCAACCTAATAGTTTCATAATAAATTGTGTCATCAAACAGGTTAATCCTTCAAATTACCATAGGCATTTTGGAAAGTCCCATTCATTCTGGAAAGTCATTATGATGCTGTTTAGTGATTTCCTAGAGAATTGCCTAGCAAGGTTTGGATCGTTTGTTTCGATTTTGGGGTGTGTATCTATTGTTGTCACTCTTGTTCAGAAACCTACACTAACAATTATTTGGTGCTTCTGTATTTGTTTCAATGCCTTTTCCATAATCAGTTAATAATTGACTGATCTACAGTCTCCTCGGCATTAATTAGTTATGATGTGCACACACACATACAGATACACACATGCGATGACCTGTTCCCCTTTTAAATCTTAAGTACTTCTCTTTTTCTTCCTAACAGACATAGCTGTGTCCTTTCTCACAGCTTGTTTTCCTAAAAGGATTTTAGACTGCTTGAGAGTAGGTGCAGAGCCTATGCTTCTTTACATGACCTCTATCCCAGGGTCCTGCATGCAGTAGACACAACAAAATTACCAACTAAATGATAAATTAAATTACAAAGGGAGACATCTGATTGAGAAGATACAGTAATATCCAAACACGAAAGCCGTGGGAAAACAGGTATTACATTTTTGCTAACCATGGCTGTGGCAGTTATATCATGCTCTGATGCTGTTCTTCACAATGACTCTTAAAAAAGGTCACAGTATTGAGTTCTTGGGCATGACTAGCACATCAGAGGGCTTTGAGCACTGGATAATAAGTATATTCAATTATGTCAGTTGGTACAAGTAAATTTCCAGCTTCGCCTTAGGAAAGGAAAATATTTATCAGGAAAATGAATAATAAGGTTTGCACTGTGATACAATAAGAGAAAAAAAAAAAACTTGGTGAGTTTATACAAAGACCATGGATAGTTCAAAATAGCTAACTACAATAATACTTTCTTTAAATGGGACTTTCCCTCAAAATAAACAAATAGCTGAAAATACCCCAATTTTGAATAACTGTCTTAAAATTTGAATGATATACCTATCTAAGTAAAATCAAAAACACTTCCCCAAATGATTAGCTTGTAGTGCACATATCAATTGCTTTATAGTGCAAGAAATGTCAAATGGCACTAGAAACAATACCATGCTTTCCTGTACAGTGCAAGCATATTTCTTCTTTAGACACAGTTTACATAATACAGGAAATGGCTTCATCTGGTTCCTGGTCTTTTTGATCAAGTCAAAAGCTTTAAAGAAAAAAAGTGTTTCTTTTACATTTTACTTTTTTTTTTTTTTTTTTTTGCACTTCTGTTTTTCGAAAGTTACGTTTCTCTAAGTTTTTGAAAATGGGAACTGGACAAGGATGGACAGCAATGTCCTCTAAGAAATACTTTGCTAAAAGACAAGCTCGTGACCTTCTTCATGAATTCTGCAGGTGGCCAAAAATGAGGAGGAAAAGGCCTGTGATTCAAAAAAAGTTGATACCTTGGTTTAAGATGAAATGTTCAAATTTTTAAAAATAACATTCAGAGGCCTAGATGTAGGGACTATTTGGAGTGTTTGAGAAGCGAGATGGCCACTGTGGTGATTACACAGGAGTAGGTGGTAAGAGATGAGGTCAGAGAGGAGCTGGGCCCAGACCACGTGGTGCCTTGTGAGCACTGTAGGAATTTTGCATTTGACTCCGAGTTGGGACGCCACTAGAGAGTCTGGAACTAACTTATGTTTTTAATCGGTCACCTTGGTTGCAATGTGGAGAACAGATTAGGGTACAACAAAGGGTGAAGCAAGGAGACCAATCAAGTGTACATTGCCTTCATTTAGCAAGAAATGATGGTGATGTTGACCAGGGTAGTGCAATTGACAAGAAGCAGATGACGAACTAACTATATTTTTAATAAATAAATTGATGTGATTTGATGATTAATTTGATGTAGATGTGACAGAATGAGAAGAGGCAAGAATGACTCTAATTTTTTTTTTTTTTTTTTTTTTTTTTTTTGAGACGGAGCCTCACTCTGTCGCCCAGGCTGGAGTGCAGTGGCGCAATCTCGGCTCACTGCAAGCTCCGCCTCCCGTGTTCACGCCATTCTCCTGCCTCAGCCTCCTGAGTAACTGGGACTACAGGAGCCCGCCACCACGTCCGGCTATTTTTTTTATTTTTATTTTTTTTTTAATTTTTAGTACAGACTGGGTTTCACTGTGATAGCTAGGATTAGCCAGGATGGTTTCGATCTCCTCACCTCGTGATCCGTCCGCCTCGGCCTCCCAAAGTGCTGGGATTACAGGCGTGAGCTGCCGCGCCCTGCCAACTCCTTTTTTTTTTTTTTTTTTTTTTTTTAATCTCAGCACCTAATAGAATAAGGAGGACAATAGGAGGAGCAGGTCTAGGGAGAGAGGAAAAATCAAAAGTTCAGTTCTTGACACGTTAATACTGAGATGTCTGTTAGTCATCCAAGTGGGGATGTCAGCTGGTAGTTGGATCTCCAAAGGTGGAATTAAAGGGAGAGTTCTCCAACGGAGATATAGATTTAGGAGTCATCCAAGTAGGGCTGGCATTTGAAACTGACATTGGAAAGATCACTGCCCTGGAAAATGAGTGTGAAGAGAGATGCAAAGAGATCTAAGTACTGAGCCTCTGTGTGCTCCAATACTTAAAGGGTGAAAAGAGGACAACTAACCACAAAAGCGAGTTGAGACAACCAGTGAAATAAGAGAGAATCAGAAGTGAATGGTTTGCAAGAACTCAAGCAACTAGAGTTTTTCAAAAAAGAAAGAAAGAAATGAATAACTGCGTCAAATTGTTAAAGTAAATAGTGTAAAATGAGGCCTGAGGATTGGCCATTGAATTTGGCAACATGACAGTAACCGATGGCCCTAAAAAGATAATCTCTTTGATGATGTGAGATGAGGATGGGAGAAAAAGAGAAAGTGTAGATTGCAGTGTTTTGCTCTAAAGAGGAGCAGAAAAATAACGCAATAACTGGAGTGGTAAGTGGAGTCTAGTGAGATTCGTTTTTGAAGATGGAAGATAGCACAGTGTGTTCGTACACTAATGGAAATACCTAGCAGGAGAGAAAATCAGATGATGCTACAGAGACAGGGCAGAATAGCTGAAGGATATCTGTGGGAGGTGAGAGAGAATGAGATCCCATGTACGTGGAAAGAAATTCACCTTACACTAGAGCAAGGACACCAAGGGCAGAGTGACAGAAGGAAAGGCAGAATAAGAGGGGACAGATACAGGAGGCTTGGTTGATTTGGTGATGTGGCATGTAGATATTCTCATCCTAGTCTAGCTTCTCAGTGAAATAACAGATACGGTTATTATCAGCTGACAGTGAAGAGGAGAAAAGGTATAGAGGTAAGGTAAATAGAAGGTACAAAATGGTTCTTTAAGAGAGGAAGAGTAGGTGGAGAATCAGATCAAACTAGAGCTTGGGAATGGCCAACTGAGAAGTAAGAGAGGTAAGGATGTATGCAAAGAGTAGTTGTAAGTGATGGACTATAGTTAACTAGTTAAGACAACTGAACCAGGACAACTGATAGGACCAGTCACTGATCAAGAAACAGACTTCCATTTTATCAAGTCACAGAACTTTTGGAGTCTATATGCTACTACATCCTAACCTAACAACAAAATCAGAATGTATGGTTCCTTATGGACCCAGTCCCATCTTATTTCTGACTTCTCATACCATATGATCTGCTGTATACAATTAGCTACGCTTTTCTAGAACATCCAGAGCCTCCTCCTTCCTTGTCTTCTTGACAAGGTCATCTCCATTCATCCATTTATCTTCTTTGGCCATTAATTCCACAATTATTTCACTGACCACTTCCTATGACGGACCAAGAATGAATTGATCATATTGCACAGTAATTGTCTTCCTCCAAAATTGCTGCACAATGCCTGGAACACACTTAGTACTTCTTTATAGATGAACAAATAAATGAACTCAAACATCAGTCATCCACAATCGTTTATCTCTAAAGATGGAATGAGTTAAGAGGAAAGGGGATTTATAGCACATGCATAGTTCACAGTCTCTGCTTAGTCCATGCTCTGCTCCAATGTAACACCATCAATGTCACCAGCTAACTAAAATTACTGTTTAATTAGTTAAAATAACTTTCCGATTTTTTTACACTGATTCTCATTGTCTTAGTAATTCTCACAACTACTTTTTGATAGAAAAGTATGAGAAGAAGAAATAAGAAGAGAATGCAGAGAGGACAATACAAGATGCCCAAGAAGGAAATTGGGAAAAAGAAGAAAAGGGAAAAGAAAGAAGAGAATAAAACAGAGACAGAAGGGGAACTAGGGAAGAGTAAATGGGGAGAAAAAAAGCAAGCATTAGCAGCAGAAACTGATAGAGAGGAAAAGGCAAAAAGAAGATTATAGGGAAAGGATATTAATTTTAAGGCAACAATATTCTTACTTAAAAAGTGCTGAGGGAAGTTTAGAAATTCCTATGAGGAAGCTGGAGGATTCTGGAATATTTGTAGTTCACCCTTATTCTCCTAAATATTTATGAATATGTATGAAGATCAACAACAGGCACATTTATTAAGTAACTACTATGTGGAAAACACTGTGCAGGGCCCTATGTAGTTCCTATGCCTTCAACTCCTCTTAACAGCTACTATTATCCTCACTCTACAGATGGGGAAATTGAGGTCCTGAGTAACTTTCCAGGACCTCAGAGTGAGTGAGATTGTTGATCCTCAGACCCAGAGCCACCCACGCTGCTTTTGCAATCCAGATATGCATGCAGAATAGGGTGGGTTCTGAGCCAGCTGACAGGGCTTTCCCACATCTCCCATCCTCCCAGGCCAAGTCCAGAGAGCAACTGAGAAGGGCGGCAGGGGAGCCACCAAAATCAGCCCTGTAGTCCTTGACCCCAGGGACCTAAACGTGAAACAGATGGGACCCAGACACTCATCCAAGTCTCACACTGTCCTGTTTGGCTCTTTTCACACTTCATTCGGATATATCTGTTTATTCATTGTAAAATGCAGTTGTACTCATGAGTTGAAAATCAAAGTACACAGATAGAGACCTTTCCTAGAGACGTTTAGCCTCCTTCTTTAGCAGCAAGGAGGATGGGAAAGAGACAAATTCAACCATCTTACTGGTGGCTGAAAGAAAAGTTATCAAAAAGTTAAAAGCTTTGTGTCTTTGCATGTTACATCTTTGGACAGCATTTTCTGGGAGTGTACATAACAGGAATAATAAATTTATGGCCATATACTACCACAGTTCCCTCCAGCCTCAACAGTAATCAGTACCATGGGATCTCAACACATTGTCACTGAACCCAAATAGAGCCAAATTAAAATCAATTTGCAATTCCTGTATTCCTTTGTAATAACAAAGGAATCAAATATCATCTAGCGATGGCATATATCTCTTCCATGTATGTTACCAGTTAACCAAAATTGTACAACAACATTGGTGTAATGTCACCAATGTAATGACTAGATGCTATATAAAGGCATAGCCCCATAACATAAAAAAATTGCCTAACACAGGTAAAGTCAACTATGAACCTAAATATTTAAGACTAAAGCTATTTGTCCTTTGGTCAATAATTATTTTACCAACATATTCAACAAGAGCATGTTTCCTCAATTAAAATTAGAGTTTTAGAAACTAATTAAAAAACAATAGATTTAAATTGATGAATACTAATGCTTCTGTAATTCACAATAATGTTTAAGGTCAGGCCAGAAAATAGAAAACCATTTGACAGGGCCTGGGCTAAAAGCCATGGATGGCATCCACTGTTTAGTGTTGTATAATTTACAAACTTCTGTTCTTTCGACAACTCAAATAATGAAGTTGCCAAATAAACACACAGCTCAGAAACAACACAAAAGGATTAAAACACCCTCTCACATCTTGCAAAAAGGTGGTGGCCTTAAATAAAAGAACAGTATCTACAAACTGCTTGCCAAAAATACACAGATACTAAACAGTTTCATTACAAAAATATTTTAAATTTCTCACGATGCATTTGAAAGTGAGGCAGTCATATCAACAAAGTTTGATGATTTTATATTTTGTCTATGGCTATGTAAAATGAGATAAGGGGCACAAATGTCACATAGACAGATCTCATATGCACTCACATATGACACACATTTGTCACTTAAAAATATATATACTTTTTTAAAGACCGGGTCTCATTCTGTCATGCAGACTGGAGTGCAGTAGCATGATCACGGCTCACGGCAGCCTTGACCTCCCCAGGCTCAAATGATGCTCCCACCTCAGCTTCCCAAGTAGTTGGGAATTACAGGCATGTGCCACCACATCTGGCTAATTTTCGTATTTTTTGTGGAGACAGAGTTTTGCCATGTTGCCCAGGCTGGTCTTGAACTCCTAAGCTCAAGTGATCTGCATGCCTTGGCCTCCCACATTGCAGGGATTATAGGCATGAGCCACTGCACCCGGCCAAAAGACATATACTTTTAATCAAGTTTCATTCCTACGTTGTCATTAGTTAAAAAAAAAAAAAAAAATCCTGCCCATTATTCCTCATTTACATCTGTCTATCTTAGAATTCTCATTATATTGGCAATCACAATACTTGGTAAATTAGATCAAAAAGGGCATGATCCCAGAGATACAGAAATGGGCTTAACTACTTCCCAGTGTGAGGGACCTTACAAAGAGTTTATTCCACAGTTTTCTTCACTTATTACAGTCCTCAGAGAGGGATAAGGGTTTGAGTGGTATCAGCAATATTACTGGCTTAGGGTTGTTACAGGAGTTGTATTTGTTTTATAGAAACTCCCTGCCAATTCTTGCCTTAAAGTTAAACAAATCACTGAAATGATAACACTCAAAACGAATTGAATGATACTAAAAAGTTTCAAAACTCTGAGTTTTCAGACACGTTAAATAACTTTAAAAATGTGGCTGGAAGTTTTTTTTCTTTAATATGACAATCATTATATGATACTCAAGTTAAGGTTAATATCCTTGAAAAAAAAATCCTTTTGTCAACTGGTGGTCTGTGGCTTGAGACTTCACTGAAAGGTTTCACTTGAAAAGGCTATGAAAACATCAGCCACTGATCCAGAAGTTCTCAACAGCTCAGAGATGCAAGGTCATTCATAATTGTCTCCATCCTTCTTTTCTCTCTCCAGAGTATAATTACTTCAAGAAACGAAATCCTGGTTTATTTTACTGAAATCCAGAAACTCACCGCTTACATAGTAACAGCTACTTCCCTTATCTCTGGTTTAAATATCCACAACTGTCACCACTCCTAGGAGAGTGACTAATGCTTAGTGGGTCTAATTTTTAGAACCTACACAATTTAAAAATATCAGCTACCATTGACTTTCTTCACAGAATTAGAAAAAACTACTTTATTGTCATGTGGAAGAAAAAAGAGCCCATATAGCTAAGACAATACTAAGCAAAAAGAACAAAGCTGGAGGCATCACGCTACCTGACTTCAAACTATACTACAAGGCTACAGTAACCAAAACAGCATGGTACTGGTACCAAAACAGATATATAGAACAATGGAACAGAACAGAGGCCTCAGAAATAATGCCATACATCTACAACCATCTGATCTTTGATAAACCTGACAAAAACAAGCAATGTGGAAAGGATTCCCTATTTAATAAATGGTGTTGGGAAAACTGGCAAGCCATATGTAGAAAACTGAAACTGGACCCCTTCCTTACACCTTATACAAAAATTAAGCAAGATGGATTAAAAACTTAAACATGAGACCTAAAACCATAAAAACCCTAGAAGAAAACCTAGGCAATACCATTCAGGACATAGGGATGGGCAAAGACTTCATGACTAAAACACCAAAAGCAATGGCAACAAAAGCAGAAATAGGCACATGGGATCTAATTAAACTAAAGAGCTACTGCACAGCAAAAGAAACTATCATCAGAGTGAACAGGCAACCTACAGAATGGGAGAAAATTTTTGCAAACTAGCCATCTGACTAAGGGCTATATCCAGAATCTACAAGGAACTAAAACAAATTTACAAGTAAAAAACAAACAACTCCATGAAACAGTGGACAAAGGATATGAACAGACACTTCTCAAAAGATATTTATGTGGCCAACAAACATATGAAAAAAAGCTCATCATTACTGGTCATTAGAGGAATGTAAATCAAAACCACAATGATACCATCTCATGCCAGGTAGAATGGCAATTATATAGTCAGGAAACAACAGATGCTGGAGAGGATGTTGATAAATAAGAATGCTTTTACACTGTTGATGGGAGTGTAAATTAGTTCAACCATTGTGGAAGACAGTGTGGTGATTTTTCAAGGATCTAGAACCAGCAATACCATTTGACCCAGCAATCCCATTACTAGGTATATACCCAAAGGATTATAAATCATTCTACTATAAAGACACATGCACGGCTGGGCACGATGGCTCATACCTGTAATCCCAGCACTTTGGGAGGCCTACGTAGGTGGATCACCTGAGGTCAGGAGTTCAAGACCAGTCTGGCCAACATGGTGAAACTCCATCTCTGTTAAAAATACAAAAAGTAGCTGGGCATGGTGGTGGGCATCTGTAATCCCAGCTACTCAGGGGGTGAGGCAACAGAATCCCTTGAACCTGGGAGGCAGAGGTTGCAGGCGCCGAGATCATGCCACTGCACTCCAGCCTGGATGAGAGAGTAAGATTCTGTCTCAAAAAAAAAAAAAAAAGACACATGCACACATATGTTTATTGCAGCACTATTCACAATAACAAAGACTTGGAATCAACTCAAAAGCCCATCAATGATAGACTGGATAAAGAAAATGTGGCACATATATACCATGAATACTATGCAACCATAAAAAAGGATGAATTCATGTCCTTTGCAAGGACATGGATGAAGCTAGAAACCATTATTCTCAGCAAACTAACACAGGAACAGAAAATCAAACACTGCATGTTCTCACTCGTAAGTGGGAGTTGAACAATGAGAACACATGGACACGTGGAGGGGAACATCACACACCGGGGCCTGTTGTGGGGTGGGGGGCTAAGAGAGGGATAACATTAGAAGAAATACCTAATATAGATGACAGGTTGATGGATGCAGCAAACCACCACGGCATGTGTGTATCTATGTAACAAAACTGCACATTCTGTACATGTATACCAGAACTTGAAGTATAATAATTAAAAAAAAAAATCAGCACAGCACTCTTTAGTGTCTATAATGAATTGGTCATACGGAAACAGGTGTTAACAATTTGTTGGGAAGAAGAGAGAATAGTGTAGTGGAAAAATAACAGAGTTTATCTTGGAAAGTAGAATCTTAGCTCCATCATTATTAGCTGTGAGAAAGTGGGGAAGTTATTCATTCAATCTCTCTTCTGCACTATGTGTAAAGTGGGGAAATGATACTTACTTCAGAGGGTTGTTGTATGAACTAAATGAGATAAGGTATGACTATGGACACATGGGTGATAGAACCTCAACAAGTTAACTGTCTTAGTTAACAAGATGAGAGTCAAGAAATATTTCAAATGTATAGCATCTTATTAGAGGTGGAGAAGGAGCTTGTAAATCACCTAACCAGACCCCTTCACATGTTCAAAGGATTTAACAAGTAAGAGGTCATACGGTGACTTTGCCCAGAGCAGCTTCAGAAGAATAGTAGAGATAAGACAATTGTCTAGAGAAATAATAGTAGATAAAGAAATGGAGAAATAGATGTAGACAATCCTTTTAAGACGTGTGACAATGAAGGGAAGAAGAGAAAAATAAGAGATTAGATGTAGATTTTAGAATGTATGTGCCTGTTAGGTATTTTTTGGAAGGGGGGAATTTGAGCTTTTGGATGGTTAAAGGTTAAAGTCAGATGTAATTAGGAGAAACATACATCATCCAAACCAGACATTTTTGAGGGTAAAAGGGGATGTGACTTATGTTGACACAATAGGAATAAGCTGGGACAGGCCAACCAGAAAGTCTGGTGATCCTAAGGATAGAAAGTGATGTTGAATATATACAGAGAGAAAGAAAAATTGATGGCGTAAGTTCCCTGAGGAGGGAGGAGAAAGAGGGATCTGAGTAGAGGTATAGTTGGCCAGGGGAAGATGGTAATTAAGACTAACACTTTCCCAGTTTCTAGACACAGATCTAAAGCCAATTACCCCCCTATTTTCAGAGAGCTTACAATTTAGTGCACTGATTATCATGGTATAAGAGGTAAAAAGGAAGGGAATGGGATTGTCCACCAGTGGAAGAACCCATGATATTTTCAAGAAAATTTCCTAGAATTTCAATAGGGGACAAGTATATTTTGAAAAGCATAGCCAATATTGTAGTTCAGTGAAATGAAACTGTATTTTCTTTCTCTTTTATTGGCCACATCTTTATTTTGACATTTTGAGCAACACTGTAGAGAACTGTTTTATTGTGTTTTTTGTTTTTGCTTTGTTATTACAAGAAGACATAAGCTAAGAAATTCTGAGCCCGTGACAGGAAAAAGCTGCCCTTTTGTGAGCATATATTACTTTCTAGGTTCTGTGCTAGAATATATTTTATAAATGAACTGCCAGTAACTGGATGAGAAAGCTGAGGCTCAGAGGGGCTAATAACTTGCCAGAAAATAACCTAGGGTCTTCATGAGGGGATTTGGCAATGGTTCTGTGCTTCAAAGCTGGTGTGCTTCCTGTTGCTAAGTACAGCCATGCCAGGATAGGAAGGCCACCACTCCAATGTAATTCCATGAACTTTCATATCTAAGACACTGGAAAGATGTACAGTCTATGCTCAAGAAGTAAAACTTATTGGACAAAAAAATATATAAACTGCTATATTAAAAGTATGTTGTGAAATGCTAAGTGGGTAGAAAACGTGCTGTTAGAATACAAAAGAGTGGGTCGGGTAAGGTGGCTCATGCCTGTAATCCCAGCACTTTGGGAGGCGGAAGGAGGTGGATCATGAGGTCCAGAGATCAAGACCATCCTGACTAACACAGTGAAACCCAGTCTTCACTATAAATACCAAAATTAACTGGGCATGGTGGCATGCACCTTTAGTCCTAGCTACTTGGGAGGCTGAGGCAGGAGAATCACTTGAACCCGGAAGGTGGAGGTTGCAGTGAGCTGAGATTGCGCCACTGCACTCCAGTCTGGGTGACAGAGCGAGACTCCGTCTCCAAAAAAAAAAAAAAAAAAAAAAATACAAAAGAGTTTAAATCTGGTTTAACTGGTTCAATCTGATCAGAAAATGTGTCTCAGAAGAGAAGGCAGCTAAGCACAGCCTGGAAAAGTGGGGCAGTGACTCTTTAGGGAGATGGAATGTGGACCTATGTGGTTTTGTGGAGGGAGGGTGGGACAAGGGTGGTCAAGGAGGACTTGCTTAACACTTAAGGGAGGAGGTCAAACATGAACAACAGTACAGATACGAGGTACGATGAGTTTTACCAAAACATGAGACATGGCACTAGAGAAGACAGTGGAAGAGATATTTTTGGAAAGGAAAGAGGAAAGACAGTACTCATGATTGCTGTCCTAATTAAATATCAAACTAATGAAACTGGATTTCTTTCTGAAGAACACAAGGAGCCATTGAAGTGATTTTTTTCCAGTTTCTGAGGTTGTCCTTCGAGAGCTGGGATTATTGAAGGACACACAGTTTTTCCATGTATCTCCAGCTTTGCTTACATAATTTTAAAAAACAATATTGGTTTCTTCACATGTGGCACCCCCTGTCAACACCATCATTTATTTCTGAACTATAAGAAGATACTCGAATTTCTGGTGCTGTGATATGACACTTGGATTTAGCATGAGAATTAACTGAATCTTGTGTGTGCTTCCTCTTAGGTGGTACTGAGAATATTTCTAACCCCACGATGTTATCTAGACCCAAATATTTTTCTTTTCTTCTTTATTTTTGACTGAGATGTGATGGAACTTGCCAATAGAGGTATAAAGATAACACCTATTTGGCCAGATTGGGAACTAGGTGCAAGGGCTAACACCCAATTTTATTTTATTCATTCACAAAGAGGCTCTAGGGCTTTGTCTTTTGTATACCGCTTTAGTTTCCATATTCACGTGACCTCCATGGCAGCTCACTAATCTCTCAATAGGCTCTAGGTGTAAAGAACTCCTTCATTAAAAATCACATGAAAACATTTTTCCCAAGCCTGACCAAGACTTAACAGGGTGGAACCAACTGAACAATTTAATAAAGTTTACTCTTGGAGGAGTGAAGGACTATACAGTAAATTCTTCCTGGAGTGTTCACCACTGTAAAAAGAAAAAACAAAAATCTCAAAGACAGCAAATGCCAATGAATACCTACTAAAGGTAACTGATACCAATTCATCCATTGAGAAGCTCATACAAGGCCGGGCACGGTGGTTCATGCCTGTAATCCCAGAACTTTGGGAGGCTGAGGCAGGCATATCACCTGAGGTCAGGAGTTCGAGATCAGCCACTCCAACACTGCAAAACCCTGTCTCTACTAAAAATATAAAAATTAGCCAGGCATGGTGGCGCACACCTGTAATCCCAGCTACTCGGGAGGCTGAGGCAAGAGAATCGCTTGATCCTGGTGGGGCAGAGTTTGCAGTGAGCTGAGATTGCACCACTGCACTCCAGCCTGGGCGACAGAGCGAGACTGGTTCAAAAAACAAAAATAAGAAGGAGAAGGAGAAGCAGCTCATACAATGATGAAACACATTTTAGGAAAAAAAGAAATGGTTTTCCAGGGAAAACATGCAATATCCTGGGACCAATCTGTTAGACCTCAGACATGCAGAGTCGTCATAAACACTCACACATATGCTTCACAACTGTTACTGAAACCAAGAGGGTTATCCTCCCTAGGATCTACCTTGACCCCAGAAGGAACCAGCTTGAGGAGGTCAGAAACCAGTGCTGAGTAAAGGGCCATCACTTCTTCACCCCTCCTTCCCCCAGTATTGGGTGTGTGTTTCCCTTCTAGAGGCTTAATTTGGGAGTTCCATGTGGTAGTAAAATATGAAGTCATTAGAAATTCATCAGTGAATGATGGATTTCCTTTGGTTGCACAGCCACTGGGTCTGTCTTCCTGTTCCATGGAAGCACGTAGGCATTTGGAAGGCCTATGAATTAGAGGAGAGAGAGGCAGACAGACAGGCAGGCCAGGGAATGCTTATCTAAAAGCAACAGTATGTCAAGATCTCAATATTGAACCAGAAACTAATTTATGGCAAGCCTGATGTTTTTCAGTAAAAGAACATGTAACAGTTTACCAAATGTGACCACAGTCTTTCTGCCCAGGAGGCCACCAAAGGGCCTGAATGTTGCCTCTACAGTCCTTCCCTCAAACAATGCATCCTTGTTCCACAGCCTCCCAGCTGTGACAGGCATGATAAAAATGGAGATTGTTTTTATACTCTATGTGCTGTTTCTACACTGACAGCAGCATGGTTATTCGCCAAATAATCAGAGTATGTTGGCATTTTTATAAATAAAGTGCTTGGGTTTGACAGTAATCTGTGCAAGGAAGACTTGGAGGATGGACAAAAATGTCTTCTTTCCCATGCAGAGGAAAAAGGCCTCCTTGGCTATTTTTCAGCACACTAACATTTCTTCTGACCAAAAGGCAGCCAGGAGCACAGCTATGACATCAGACGAGCCGAAGCCCCGCTCTCTCCAAAAGGACACAGGGAAGTATTTCTTTCCTCCATGGCTTGCAGGAATGTGTTCCTGGGGCTTCCTGAGTTATACAAGGAGGATTTTATTTCACCGGAGTAGGGGCATGGGGGTGGAGAGGAAGGAGTGTGGAACTAACATTCAGCGAACTCCCATAGTGCTCTGTGCTCACACAGGTTGCTTTGTTTCATCCTCACAATAAGCCTGGGAGATGGTATTATTGTCCCCAGTTTACCGATGAGGAAACCAAGCACACTCTGGTGTAGTGACCAAGGTTGTGTCCACAGAAATCAACGCCTAGAAGTTGTCAGAAGTATAGGGATAGTCAGAGTATGAGAATGGGAGATACACACTTCTCCTTTAAGAAAATCATCTTCGTGGCTGGAGGATTTCAAACACACATTCTCTGCGGCATACTTTCACATTTGTCTTGTCAAAAACATTTTTTACAGGTTTTGAAATATTTTTATAGACAAAATCTTTCAAAAGTTCATTTAGGAAACTCTCTGGGTAGAGGGGAGATTTAATTATTATTTGACAAAGGAACAAACTGACCATCTGAGAATTTCGGCAATGTGCCAAAGTCCCAGCTAAAGACTAAAAGAAAGGGACTCGGTGCAGATCCTCGGATTCTCCCTCCCCTGGTTCACTGTCTTCCGTGTCACCTGGTTCTGTCTCATTACTGAGCATAACAGAAACTTCGAACCAACTTTCCTCCTACCAGTGCAGGAAGAGACTGAGGACAGTGGGCTGGGGCTCATGCCGTTAACGCAGTTTGCCAGGAAGAACTTGTTCTGACAGCTAGAAGATTCAACTCTGGGTACTTTTTACTGGGGGCATTTCCACAGCCTCTTCTCTACCACCCCCCTCCCTTCTCTGCCAACTCCCTCATCTCAGCAAAATCAAGTCACACCTGGTACAGATTGAAGTTGCCTTGCAAACTGTGGGTCCTACAGTAACAGCTCTTCACACTACTCACAGCTCATATTTTCCAGGCAGCAGAGTACTAAATCTAGGGTGATCAAAACCAGATTATGGAGTCTAACCTAGCATGGGTTTGAGAACCCCCTTATGAATAGTGAACAGTTTTCACTGAGTTTTGGTCCCAGAGGTGCACAGAAGCACCCCGAGGTGGACAGTGCGGAGCACACCATTCACATAACAGGAGCACAGCTACAGGTCCGCTTGTTTTTGCTGTTAGACAGTCACTGGAATATCTTTCTAGCAACCACGGGAAACTGGATGAGGTGGGCTTTGGCCGGTGGGTTACTATTCTGGTAGCCAAATTCCCAATGAATGTTTGCAAGCGTTTCTATCTGTGAGATGATTCAGAAATACTGAAAAAAGGCCAAAACACAACAACTGAAAAATATCTACCTCTCACCACCACTTTTTAAGGTGCATTAAATAGTTCAAGTTGTCCCCTTCATAAAGGGTAAATTTAGTACTGTTGAATAGTTTAGGATAAATGTGACTGAAGGGTACGTGAAGCCCCAAGACATTCTACTTTAAAGCATCCTAACACCAACAAACTTTGATTCTTAACTTAGACACTGTTGAAGAAGATGGAAAATTGAGTTCAATCCTAACTTGGTGTTTGATCCTTTAAGAACACTGAACGCACTGTATCAACTAACATATACAATCTTCTGACATCTGAGTGGCCTTTATTTCCTTTCTAGAAGTTGGCCGACAAAGTCTGCTGCTCCTTTCAGCTCCCCTTTAATAAAGGAAGTAAAATAACTTTGAATGTTATTTATGATTGGGTCTGGGGGTGATAGTTGCCAGATGTGAGATACCTCATGTAAACTATTAAAAGATAAAGATCCATGAAGTTGCATCGATTCCTACAGAGCAGAAATAGAAACCAAAGGGTCAAAACAAACATTTCAGCTTCCATAATGTGTAGCACTAAATTCAACAACCCTGTGTGCCTGCCACTGGGCTAGGCACTAGATATAGCAATATGACAAAGATGAGCCATAAAAGGCTTAGAAGCCAGCCTAGGGCAGAGGTAATATGGCACAATAAGGGCCACACCAACGGTGTGTGTCAACAGTGCTGTGGAACCCAGAGAAAGAGGAGGGATTATCCTGCTTTAGAAAAAAAGCTCAAGGAAGCCTCTCGGTGGAGGCAACATTTGAACTAGGCTTTGGAGGCAACTAGGATCTTTTAAGGATCCAGGGGACAGAGAGAGAGGAGAGCCTTCTAGGCAGAAAACAACACAGGCAAAACATTAGAAGAGAAAGGATAGATGCACTCTGAATATTCTATTCAAAGAAACAAAACATTTTGCCACCTGAACCCTTACAGTGTATTATTTAGAAAAAGTATATTAATTTCAGATGTAAAAACATTTTCCTTGTGTACAAGTAAATAGTGTAATTGAAATGACAGATTAGACATGTAGAATTTATTATCTGAAAGAAAATCTAATCAATAGGTATTTCATTTCGAAAAGTTAATGAAATATTATGGAGAGAGTGGCCTTTTAAGCTTTGATTTTTGGATTCAGAGAAAGAACTTAATTTTCAGTGACAAGGTCAGTACTAGTTGAATGGTCTCCTTTTGCTTCCCACAGAAATGACCGTTCTTTCATTCTTGAATTATTTATTAAAATCAGGCTTCAATAATCGGAGTCTGTTTAAACATTTTTTTGTAGATCAGCAAGCTAAAAATCATGTTGCCTTTGTTATTTTTACCACTTGTAAAGGGGCATTAAAGGACTTGTGTGAAATTAAATATTAATTTCATGAATATGTTTGGGTGTGTAACAGAATTCTCTCTTTTCAGTTCATGTTAATTAATATTCAATGCAACAAATACACATGTGTTTAATGCTATTATCATCAAGGAAGGGCAGAGGGTTCAAGTCATTGTAAAGGACAATGTGGGTATATTTTATCTCCTTCTAATTAGCAAAATTAGATGAGCTTCTGGAAGATTATTTGAAAGCAAAGGTTTGCCAAGCCTACTTTCAATAAACAGTTTTATGCTCCCAATAGCCTAGGACTCAACTCTTAGATGACAAAAATAAATCTTTTGGTACATCCATCATGGCTAAAGTAAGCCAATTCCAAGGTCAACTATAGGGTCAGATACAAAAGGCCTGCCAAATAGCCATATATGCAAAATCATAGACATCAGTTCATCTGAAATAAATGCTCTGCCTTGCAAAAGAAAAATTATTTAGTTGTTTGCATTTATGGTAATGTGCTAGTATAGCTTGATTTGGGAACATAATGAAAATTATGTATCTTTTTGCCAAATGGATGATATTTTCTCATAGAAGTAAAAAAACAAAACTGGGCGTGGTGGCTCAAGCCTGTAATCCCAACACTTTGGGAGGCCAAGGCGGGTGGATCACGAGGTCAGGAGTTCGAGACCAGCCTGGCCAACATAATGAAACCCTGTCTGTACTAAAAATACAAAAATTAGCCAGGCATGGTGGCACATGCCTGTAGTCTCAGTTACTCGGGAGGCTGAGGCAGGAGAATTGCTTGAACCTGGAGGCAGAGGTTGCAGTGAGCCAAGACCACACCATTACACTCCAGCCTGGGTGACAGAGTGAGACTGTGTCTCAAACAAAAACAAAACAAAACAAAAAGCATAAAAACATTGACCTCTCTTTTTGCCAAGATCTAGGTCAGAGAGTAAACTGCGTATATCTTTGGCAATGTATATAATACGATGGACATTACATACACACTCTATCATTACTAAGGCAGTTCCTCTTTCAAAAGGATGTCTTTGTTAAATAAATGTGTCTTCATAACTGCCTTTGAGAAGGAGACATATGCTGATCCTATAACACTCCACACCTTCTTTGAAGCCCTTAAATACTTCACTTCAAAAGCATGTCCTATTTTAATTATATCATCCTGGTACATGAGAGATAAGGTGATTTCTCTACTTCCTGAATCAAAAGCAACAGCAGGATTAGACAGAAGCAGCACACTGACTATCATTTTAGCTGTCTCAAGATTACAACATTTGAGCATTTTGTTTCCATGCTACACCCTCCTTTCAGTGTCTATGAGGAAGTTTCTGCACTTTGTTTGACCCGAATGAACTTTGTCACACTGCCTTCTCACCACCCCTGATGAAGCAAGCCACTAAATCTTACCAACTATCTCTTTGTTGTCTCTTGTATGTTCCCAGCCCCTCCTTCCAATCTTCCCAAGCCAGTTAAGTTGCACTTTTCACCTTCTCCGTTGACATAAAATGAAGTAACTGCATTTATTTGGATATTGACTGCACATTTTGTCAACATCTCAGATTTTATAAGTCAACTAGATCGTGTTTCAAGGCAAAGTCCTAAAATTTCATAGCTCATCTCCATTTGCTTGCACAGTGCAAAGTAACGAAATGAAAAACCCAGAACTCTAGAGAAAGTTTGTTTAGTCTTGTCATCATATAACTGAACTAAATTATTCCGCACCATGTAAGTGTTTTAAAACATTCTATTATGGAAAAGGAAGCTATTAGTTTGTTAAAACATACTTAAATTTGATAGGTATTTAACCAATGTCTATAAAAGTATGGTGTGTAGGAACAAAAATTATTAGAGCACTGAATGCAATATGAATTAAATGTTGTAGAAAGAGCTGATGCAGTTTTTTCTACTAGTGTCTAGTAGCTTTCTTTCAGTAATGTCCACCTTCTAAATGAAAATGTTAGGACTATGGGGCCTCACTCCCAACTTCAGTTGTATTGGAAAACAAGGTCAACCTCCTGTTCGCTTACAAGATAGAGAACTGCTGTATGTGATGCCTGGAGACATGATTGCCAGAGCTTCTAAAATATTTCATGGAATTATTATCTAACCACGTTAATATAAAACATGAGACTTGAGGCTTTTACATCTGAGTCTCTGACTTTAGAACAAGATCTTTTACTGTTCAAAATACTGTATGGAACCTACTGGTAGATATTGTTAGCTCCTTAACTAGTATCCTGAGTTTTACACGGAACGCCTTCTGGTGATGCTACCCATTCCGAAGTAAAAAAAAAAGAAAAATGTTATTTACATCAATATAGAAACATACTGATGAATATGCACATAGGTTATCTTTAAAAACATACACACTTCTCTGTTTTTAGGCTTGGGAAACATTAGCTTTTTAAAAAATTGGACATTCATCTTATTATACTTGACTTGTGAAAAAAATTAATTACAATGCTGCATTCTAATGATTCAAAAAATAATTGAAGTCAGTCTATCAGGTGGCCCAGAAATTATGCCATATGCTATATTCAATTGCTGAGTCAGATCAAGATTAGAATTTTCCTATAATACTTCTATTTCGGAAGCTGCTTTTGTCCATTAACCAAAGGGGAAGTGTCAAAATACCTGGAATATTGTTACCTTCAAAACTATGTGGAGAGTATAGGCAAGCGAGTGCCTGTTTGTCTGTGTGCAAAAGTGAACCATTTGAGCATTCTTTTCTAGGGCACTAAGACGCTATCTTAATTCTGGAGAGCAGTTGGAATCCCACTGAATGAAGCCATCTAAGCTTGCTCTGTCCAGTTTATATTTGGCCTACTGAGCCACTTCTTGTTCATAGTAAAGTTGGTTTTTAAAACCTACTCTGTCCCAATATTTCCTTACATAAATGGGTGACAAAGAGGAGTTCCATTGCAATATTTTTAAGAGAAAATTATTTTAGATTAGAATTCTGCAAAAATTCTGGATACAGGGGAAACTGTTAAAGCACTACTACCCACTCATCCCATGAGCATTTTAAATTGTGTACAATATGCCAATGGGCATTTAAAGCTGAGTAAGAAAATGTGTCTACCTATAAGAACCAAGTGAGGAGGTAGAGAAGTAAGCAGATTACCATACAGCATGGCAAGGGCCATGATAGAAGTATCCACAAAGTGTTTTGTATGCCAGCAAAAGAAATATCTAAATCTATATCAAGAGTAAAGAAGACTTTCTTAAAAAGGGGATGGGTAGGTGGATTTTTTTTTTTTAGGTGGGGTTTCGCTCTGTTGCACAGGCTGGAGTGCAGTGGTGCAAACGCAGCTCACTGTAGCCTCAACCTCCCAAGCTTAAGCTATCCTCCCACCTCAGCCTCCCGAGTAGCTGAGACTGAAGGTATCTGCCACCATAACCAGCTAATTTTTAAAATTTTTTGTAGAGATAGGGTCTCACTATGTTGCCTTGGCTGGTCTGAAACTCCTAGGCTCAAGTGATTCTCCAACCTTGGCCTCCCTAAGTGCTGGGATTTCAGGCATAAATCACCACACCCAGTCTATAGGTGGAATTGTTAAGGGTGATTAGGAATTAACTGGACAAAGAAGAGGGAAAGGTTTTGCACGTAGAGGAAAGAATCTGCTTGGAGCTCAGATAACTATTATTTGAAAACATAATGACACCTAGTTCAAACTTGCGACTGAGTTCCACAGTAGAATTCACAGGAAAAAAAAAATCATTAAATATAATATTTCCATCAGTCTGTGTCTAAAAGACTAAAAAAGAGCTAATAACAATAAACTGATGATAGATTATAGCCTCATCTCTTCCAGCATCCGATTCTGTGGAAATCTACACGGACATCTGAAATGGTTAAGCAAAATAAGTTTTCCTGTGTTTTTTTTTTTTATAAAGGCCTAGAGCAATCCATATTTTTCTTCTTGATTTTGACCTTTTTCCAAAACAATAAAATAAATGTAATCTGCAGAAAAGAAACTTCATATTACCAAAATAAGTGACATTTTCATTTAAGTAATATCTTCCATTATAAAAAAGACATTTTACTGAACTTGGATAATAAAGCTTTCATTTTATCCTCTTAGGCACAGACCCTAAATTTATATAAATACATATTTCTCTATATATAGAAATATATGTAAGTTATAGAGCTATAGATGACAATTGTAGTGTTCATTTACCTATATATTTACAGCTAAAGTATAGGTAAATTTTGATAATGATGTTGATTATTATGCCACCACAAATGTTACTACTTCTGCCTCTAACAATACTATCAATGATAATAACTACTACCCCACCCTGTTTATTATGTTCTAGACACTGTACAGACATCCTAACTATACATTACATTTAATCCTTATACCACTAACACCAAGATACAGATATTAATCTCATTTGGCAAATGAGAAAACTGAGGCTTACAAATTATCATTGGCCATAAAGTTAATAAAGAGAAAAGGCAATCTAAAAATATTGTTACTTTAAGCTCCCAACTTTACCACTTACTGATTGTCTGGGTTTTGACTCTCTGAACCTAGTTTTTTCTCACCTAAAAACTGGGAACCATACTTGCCTAATACAGTGGTTTTGAATATGAACTCTAATGTTATATATAAAGATACTTGTAATATACCACAGCCACAAAAGTATTAATTATCATCCCCATGAAAAGGCAATAAAGAGGAATTATATAATAAAAACTTGAAAAGAATATATCTACAGAAATAACTTATAGCAGAATGATAATAGAAGTCAGGAATAGCTTACTGGGAGTGTTTCTTATAGTTTCGTAAGTGTCATAACACACTGGAAGACTACAGAAATCTTAAACACATCATTTATTGTAAGTCCCACTTAAGATCGATCTCAAAATACATAGGATGAACCACATAAATTGACCCTACTATAAAAATTCAAAGGGCTTTCCAGATACATCTCTCTTTCTATTTTAATCTTTTAAAAGCATGTTTAGATTATATTCATTTGATTTTAGTGGAGCTTTTCTCTAAAATAAATTGCCTATACATGCACACACTAGCACATGTGGAATTCCTTTTCTGTAATCCTCAAAGAGGCTTTTGATTCTTCTTCTGATTCTCCAAAAAAGAGTCAGTGAGCAAGTGAGATGTGTACTGGGATTTGGATGGCTCCAGAGCCACTGCATACATTTCCATAGGAACCAGATGGCTGTGGAAAATGTTTCTTTTTTATTTTATTTTTTTAAAAGGATTATTGAGGTGTTTCTACAGACTCTTATCCTAAAATAGATAAAAAGTGCAAATCAAAGGCAAACTAAAGGGAAGCGGCATCCAAAATACTGCAGAAGTTCATCACAGTTTAACCACACATCCCTCAGGAGGAAACTCCTAAGAAAGTTACATTACTAGGACATAGGTAGGATCTTGTCCTAGAGAGTCTGGGACTTTCATTATTCAGGGAAAAGGAGGGAAGAAGGAAAGGGGAAATCTTGGCCAAGAAAGTTGAAAGTCCTTGCCCTTCGAAGGCTTATTTTTTTTCTCCCTGCAAAACTAACCACAAGTTTATAAGATGGGATGTTTAAGGGACTTCACTTTTTAATCTTGTAATATTAATTCCCTGAAGCTTTGAACTGACAGGCAGGCCAATGTAAATGAGCCAGAACGAGAGTCAGAGCCAGAATATTTGTTGTACCATGACAAAAAAAATGTGTTATTAGTGCTCAGTGATTAATGAGCATGCAAGAGGAAGGGATATAACATGTATAAAATTGTCCTGGTATGTACATGGTTTACACAATATAAGGGAAAAATACAATCAACTTTACTACATACTCATATATACACAGATACCCATATCGTACAGATGCATCAGTACGATATGGGACATTTCATGTGAATTTGCATTCATATTTAGTATATTTCAAAAAATGATAAAAATTTAAATAGACATTTTACATTTGTGAAATGTCACATACACACGGTAAACAATGCTTATTCATTACTGCATTTATTGGTTGCCTATGCTTTAATTATATTTTGTCTTAAATAATTCAGATTCAGTACTTAGTGGTAAGTTAATTTCACTGGCAAAACAAATTAACCAAATTTATGGTAACCCATGCACGCAGTGACAGTGGGTAAATTTAGGAAGGAATGCCATCATAATTCAAACAACTAGGGAAGAAAAAACAGCACAGCATTAAAGGAGAAATAATTTTTAACAAAAGAAAGTTTTCTAGAAAAATATGATGTTCTAACAAAAACATAGCATTTCACTTTATGAAATTTAAATTAACAATATCCTTTTCCTTTATGTCTGACCACCAAAAGTGTTCAGAAGAATATAAAGGTCTGCCTACAAATTATACATGTTTATAATAAAGCACATCTAGCGTCAACTATTCATCAGGATTGGCTGAAGCCAAAAAAAGAGAGAAAGTTTTGAGAAAGTTAGACATGATGGGGAGGGGTGTGGAGGGACAAGAGATACAGAGGGGTGACCTGTCAACCCCATCAACTGCACCATGTCGAAGCTGCAAATAGCTGTGATTGGCCAAGCCAGCAAGAAGGAGAAAATAGCCACTGTATTTTAGGAATGAAATAAAATATAGGATAAATAAAAGGATGGAGACATAGTAATTACCCACAATAAACATTAGGGAGATAGGGGAATTTATGTTTGATCAGTTGCTTGGTTGACATCCTTCCCCAATTTGATCTCTTCTTAATTTCAAGGCTGGATCCCAAAACTAAACACCAACACCACTACCCTAAGCAATGAAAAGCATTTCAAAGTATTTGTTGAATAAAAGTTTCAGATGTGCTATTTTCACATTATTTGTATTACAAGTAAATACAAATTTTAATTTTTAACTTGTTTGATATTATGATAATATAATGTTTTAGCAATCGTTTTTGCAGGTAAAGAAAACCCAAAATCAATATTAAACAAACAAATATAAAAACAAATCATTTTAATTTGTGCTGCTTAGGAAAAAGGAGTTCTACATAACAACTGTGGTTTCCACTTCTTTTCTTTTCACTACTTTTTTGTCTTTTCTTCCCACCCTCCCTGCCTCCCCGCCTTCCTTCCTTCTTTCCTTCCTTCCCTTTCTTTGTCTTTAAAGCATAAGAGCAAACCCAGACGGTAGCAATTCCGTTGACTCTTTTTGAGGCATCTCTCTGGACCTTCTTTCTGAGTGTTTTTCTTTCTTTTAATAATACTTTCTTAAAAAAAAAAAAAAAACACTTTCTAGAATGGAATGTGCAAATTTTGCTGGCTCTCTTCTGCTTTCTCATAGGATTAAATCTGTAAAGAAATAGTGTATTGGTCTTATTAACCTTAATTTATCCAGTCAATTTGCATAACCATTTTTAGCTACTCATTTGTATTTTCCTCCTTTAAACACCAATATCATTGCTCTGGAATCAATTCTGCTGCTCAAAAGGAAATTGTACAGGAAGAGGCAATGCAATTAATAATTTTGTCTTTGTTGATGTACTAATTGGGTTCAAATTAACAGATATGCAAAATAAGGTAAAGCACCGGACATTATTAGCTCATTCCATCTATAAACATGGTTCTCAAAGTTAGAATCACCTGGAAAGCTTTATAAAGTTCTGATAAATGGATCCTGTTCTCATAGATTTTAATTTCATTGTTCAGGATGGGCCTTGGGGATCAGAAGTTTTAAAACTCCTCAGGTGATTCCAACCTGCAAGAACCACAGAAGACAGAGAACGCTGGTTGATGAAAGTGAAAAGGTTATTCATCGCAAAAGAGAAATAGTTGAGGTCAGAGAGGTCGCTTATCCTGTACAATAAGCACACTGGGAAGACAATCAAATATTTCCAATTCATCTATGATTTTCAAAAATTGTTTGTTGAATTAATCAGGAAAAAGAAGAAAACGGCAAATAAATAATTGCCATTTTACAGTGGCAAATAAATAATCACATGTATCCCTTTGGAGCCAGTGACCCGCCAAAGGTGGAGTCTAAGGAGAAAATGAGCCATGTAATGGAAAAGATGCAATTCTTCAGATAAGGCAGGTGAAACCATCATGGGGTCTATGTTTGGAATTTAATTACATAGTTACCAAGTTTGTTTAGACTTCCCTTGCCTATCTGCACTCCCTCAATAGAGGTAACAGCGTTCAAAAGAGGAAAAATAGTGTTATAATTCTAAAAGAGCTCCAGTTCTGCTGGTCTGTGGCAAATAAGAAAGAAATGGCCCCCACTGGTTTATACAAAACCCAGTCATTTTTTTCAGGGGTCTGTCATTCCTATGCTCAGGTGGCTTCATTGTATTTTTCACTATGAACGTTGAGCTCTGCTTACCGCTGGACTGAACAAGGAAGCAGAAGTTGGCTACGAGACAAAACTACTCACACACATCAGACAAGCCATATGAAAATAAAAAGGCAAAAACAGCCTTTAAATAAATTGCGCCAGTAAGAAGTTTGGAACTATTTGCTGAGAGCTTATCATTTGCGATGATGAAGACTGATTTAATTTTGAACTAGGAAAGAAGGCATTTTCTGTATTCTCTGTGCTACTTTTCTTTCAGCTCGTGATAATCTTCCTCAGTCCTTTTCCTGAAACAGAATACAATTCTGTCCCTGCATGGCTCTCCTTCAGCATGTCAAAAATGGAGGTGAGCTCAGCGTGCACTTGAAGGTCGGGGAAGAACTTTTACGAAATGGGCAAAGTTTGTTCCAGGGAAAGCAGAGAAGACATTTGAATATTCTATAAGTGCAATCCTCAATATAAGTATGTAAATGTATAACTGAGATTCACCCAGTAAAAGATGACTTCAGAACCTCACAGTTGATAGGACTTAAAATAGTTGAAACACCTCAATTTTTGTTACGATGTGTTAGAATATGTTTTCATTATTTATGTTTCTTTTGTTTGTTTTAACTCAAAATCATGTAAAATGATTTGGAAGAAGAGTTTAACAGTCAGTTTTATGAGTAATTCATGATTATATTTGATTCATTATGACGATTGCCTTTAATATATGTGTCTAATGAATTTATAAAAATAAAAGAAATCCATTTTACTAAACTATGATTTCGTATTACCTTAATACATTTAGAAACAGAAAAATTAGTTTTCGTGTTCTTATACATCATTTATTACTTAATAATTTTAGAGAAATAAGGCAATGGCAGAATTTATACACACTGTTTTAGAGAATTTGTGATTTTTTAGCATTTGGTTTTGTTAGATTTCAAAATGGCTTTCTGGATTCATCTTTGGTGTTACTGTTTCTAATATCATTTTATATAAAATAGTAATTGTGGCCCACCTATACTCTTTACCTTTTTTGCAGAAATGTTAAAATTCCAGTGAAATCATACACTATTCTATATAAGTAACAGGAAACCATCTTTTCAAAAAATATGACACAAAGTCTTGTAATAACATTTCCTGAGTACAATCTGGGGAGCTTTCGGGGGGCCAAATGAAGTCATAGAAGCAGAGCCTCCTGTAAAAAGTGAGAAATATTAATAAATACAATATTTCTCTCTCATCAAATAAAAGCTCACCACAAAGGACTACCTCATGGCCTACAGAAAAAAAAAAATTTAATATTTCAAAGCATTGCAATGAAAACATTAAAAGTTACACTATTTTTTTTTTTTTTTTTACTGAGGATAATGCTAGATCTGAAGAAACTCAATATAATTCACTTATCAGTACTTGAAATAAAATACATGTTTAATATGCATCAATTCCAGGCCATTTGTCTCATGCTTTTAAAAGGATTCTCCATTAAAACACTGTATTTCTTCCTTAAAAGTTTTGTGATAGGTTTCCAGCCATTTCCGTTTATTGCTACACAGAAGGGAATGACTGGGCAGGTAAATTACTTAAATAGATGGCTGCTAAATGAGAATGAACTTTGACTCATTTAAATTAACTCCAATATTTATTATTAAAAGCTTGACAATGCTCTTGGAAATAATTAAGCATGACCACTAGAATAAATGAATTCAATGAAAAGGACTGAAGAGTAACAGCATTTTATTTCAGAGATACTACCTTTATGTGAAAATCAAGGATCCATAAAAGGCTTGATGTACAGTACCACGGTGTAATATTTGATAGAAACATCTCAGTGACTTTAGATAATTTTTCCCAGAGAAACTCAATGCAAGATACTCTGCAAGTGACTAGAAAAACTATTTTTTACAAAAAGTAGTTAAGTTTTATATGTGAATTTTAGTGAAATAGGAAGTGATTCTGTCTTATATATGATTGTGTCCATGAACAAGATTTATTACCTATGGAAAATAACTACTTATGTAAAATCACTGCTTAATTTAGAAATTATTTTAGTTAGCCAATAAGTTAAATTATAGACCTAAGGGTCAGGTAGGGAGAGAGAAAGAACACCACCATTGTTAACATTCAATCTCTGTATACAATATATACATTTTTTTAAGCAAGAAGTAAAATTAGTTAGATTTCCTTGCTACTGTAGGACATTTCTACACTCATACATCTGAAAGACTCTCTGTGATTTACGCTAGAATGAGACCTCTCAGACCTGTGGTTCAAAAGCATAAGCTTGGAAGAAATTTCAATTTATTGATTCCTGACACGCATCCTTTTGTCAGTTTCAAGAACACATTTGCTGTTATTAAGACCAACCTCCATCTTTTTAGCTCAAAATGTCACTGTAATAAGAAAAAAAAATAATTGATGGCCCTGATACAAACCCCTAGGGAGTCATTGTTGCCTGGGAATGAGTTTCCAGTTGCTGTTTACCTGTGTATGCCTCGCCTTAAAACCAAGAATGTACACAAGCTTCATGGACAATGTCCCTGTCTTCTAGACGCCCTCCAGACTCTGAAGCCCCAGTCAGATACTGTGTACTCAGAAGATACCCAAGAAGTGTTCCTGGAACTGAATCCTTATGAAAGCGCATTGTTAAAACAGGACACTGTCCCCTGCTTGACCTCCAGCCTTCTACACAAATAGATGTGAAAAGATGTGTCTGTGTGTCAAAGTGTATTTTTCACATGGTGACTAATGTTTAATATCATCTATACTCAGCCATTACAGGAAAATAAAGATGATATCAGCAACCAACCCTGAATGATAGCCTATCTGTCCTTTGTGACTAATTTTCAATACTGTTTACCAAAGGAAAATAGGTTTTCAAATGCCTATTCCCTTTATCAAAAATACAAAAGAATTCATAAGTACTGCATATTCACAAAACACATGTTTAAAACATAGCATTTACTTGGTTGTGATATAATCAGAGGGTGTTTGTGCTTAGCTACACTGAGCTACTTGAATATCTACAGCCTTATAGACTCCCGCAGGATCGGGGGCTCTTAAACAAGCTGTTTCAACTGCCAGGAACCTGGCCCTCCTCAGTTCCTACCTCCCCTCCCTTGAACTTCTACTCACTCTGCAGGCACCAGCTGAGATTTCACTTCTCCAATAAGTTTCCCCGGATGCCTATAAACTGAGCTAGGTCTCATAGCACCTCCGCCTTACAGAGTGTAATAATTATCACCCTGTATCGTAACTGCCTGTTTGCTTGTAGGTCTCCCTGCCCTAGACTGTCAACTCTGGAGAGCTGGGCTGTGTCTTGGTCCCCACTGTGCCCCAAATGTCTGGAATGGTAGGTACCTCACAGAAACCCACCAAATTGAAGTGGTGTGAACTGGGGCTATCAGAAAACTGGAGTAATTTAGGCCAAAGAAACCTTTCCACAGATAACACTTTTTTCTGAATTGTAGGTATTTAGGAAGTGTATTTATGTTAGGGGCGTGTGTGTGTGTGTGTGTGTGTGTGTGTGTGTGTGTGTGTGTGTTGGGAAGCATAGAAGTTGCAAGAAAAGGAGAGTAAAGGGAGAGAGGGTGAGAAATGGATCTCATTCCTCTATGCAAGGCTGCACTTCTTCACGCAGAATTTCATTCTGCTGTTATACTACACTCTATCTTGTAGAATTTCTGCCTCCTTTTTAGACCATAAACCCCTAGAAGGTAGAAATTATTTTATTTTTTGTCTTTGCTGTTTATCAATACTCATAGTGTCTTAGCAGACTGGGAGGAAAAGAGTGACAGGAAAAGTGGGTTTGGGGAAAAAAAGCTATGTTTTTACATTCTCAGAGTAAAAATTTGGAACCACGTAAAAAACAGGGCAAGAATTTTGTTTTTATGGCACTATGAGAATTTAGGCTATTTTTTCAATGATTCCCAGAAAACATTATATAGAGTAGATCCATAATCAATATTGAATAAATTAAGCTAATTAGGTAAGACAAATGAGATAATGTAGGTCGTTAGCATCATACAATGCCTAAAACACAGCAGGCATTCAACAAATGTTAATTCCCCTCTCCTGTTTTGTTATCTGTCCTATAACTTACCACCTTGCCAGCATTACATATGGGCTTCAAGTGTCATATGAATGTTAAATTAGGGCTCCACACTAGGGGTTTTCAAAAATGTGGTCATTTGGGAACTTTTTAGAAGTGCAAATTCTTGGGCTCACCCCAGACCTACTGAATCAGAAACTTGGGGATGAGGCACAGACATCTGTTTAAACAACCTCTCCAGGTGGCTCTCTACAGCTAAAGTTTGAGAACCACTGCTCTACACCAGTGAGAAAAACACCCATTTTAAATACAGGCAAATGATTTGGATGGAAAACTGAAATGTACGGAAATAACCACCTTACCTAGTGTCTTGCTGCTAAAAGTGTGATCCCTGGACCAGCATCCCTGGACTGTCATTGCATCACCTGGGTGCTTACCAAAACTGTTGGATTTCAGGCCCTGCCCAGACCTACTCCCTCAGGAATTGCATTTTAACAAGATTCCCAGCTGACATGTGTATATATTAAGGCATGAGAAGCACTGGTCTAGTGAATATTTTCAGTAGTAGAAAATGATCTATAGGATGGGGGGAAACAAATAAGTAAAAATGACATCTAAAAACAACTAAACTAAACTAAAATCACCAAATCTGCTCTCATATAGATGGGTTATGTAGAAAGTAATGGATGTTTGTCTTTATCACATGTGATTTCTCTAATTAAGTTTTATATTATCTAAAGTAAGTTAAATATATGGTGTGGGGGGAAGTGAGAGGGCACCACAACATTTTAACTCTGCTTTCTAACAAGAGAATAGGATGTAAGAGGAAGAACAAGTGGGCCACGTTTGAAAGCCCAAGACATATGAAATGAATCTGTTATGTATTTGTAGCTGGAACACATAAACACTGCCAGTGAATTTTTAAATTCTTCATCTTTTGTTCCACATTCTTACATACATGCACATTTTTCACATATTTAACAAGTAATACTTTTATCACCACGATTTTTGCTATTGATTGCTTCTTTAATAACAAAATGCATCACAAACAAAAATGAATGAAGCTGTCTGAGGAGAAAATTCCATAGTAGCTTTACTGTCAATGCCCATCATAAATAACCATGACATCATAGGAGCCTTATCTACGGGTTGCCGCTACTGATCGATGGCATCACTCTAGTAGTGTAAATAGCTTCTAATGTCCCATCTTCCACCTTCAAATAGGTTCTGATTATTTATGATAGCTGTTAGGTTACAAGTCTGAGCTGTGGTTTGGATTTATTTTCTACTTATGGCTGCTGTGGATTTCAAGTTAGATAGGATTATTTTTTAGTTAAGATGATAAACTGAGATAGAACTGTCATCGAGCCTGGTACACATCATCTCATCTGGTTGGTGTCACCATTTGACTATGAATTCATAATGTCAGAATGCTTTTGATATTATGATCATCACCGTAACAATATTAAAAGATGGCAGTTAATCACTGGATTTTACAACGTGAAAAAGAAAAAAAAATGCACCAGATATAGCTTTCTACACAATTAAAATGTTTTAAAAATATATTTAGCCATTTGTTACTAAATTGTATAGAGGTGTATCATCTGCATTGTGTGTATTTATGATAATGAAAGTGTGTCAGCTCCAACGTGACAGCTCAAGATGATTTAGTGGGTAAAAAGGGAATCCATCAACTTCTTGCAAGGTATTCTTCATAATCATAAAAGAGTCTGACAGGTAAGTTGGACAAGAATACATTTTTGCAGAGAGAAACAGATGTGAGCTGTGTCTACATGAAACAGGCAGGTGAAACATTCAAAAAATCTGTCAATTATCCAGATATTTTGTCAATATAATGACAAATATTTGAATCATTCTGAACATTAGATAGACATGGTAAGTTGTCAAAAATGTTTATGAACTAGACCAGGGTGATAGACTATATTTTACACTTGTTCAGGAATTTTAGGCATTATGTAAACAAAGGATTTTTCTAATACAATCTAAAAGTCCCACTTTTAAGATTTTACCAATTTGTTATTTAAATGTTCTCTACTAAGTCATTCTTTTTCTTTGAGAAAATTATGCTAAAAAATGTAAGATCTATGTTGCAACAACATGGATGGAACTGGAGGTCATTATGTTAACTGAAATAAGCCAGGCACAGAAAGACAAACATCACATGTTCTCACTTATTTGTGGGATCTAAAAATCAAAACAATTGAACTCGTGGACTTAGAGAGTAGAGGCTGGCAAGGGTAGCTGGGGGGCTGGCGGGGAAGGTGGAGAGGGTTAATAGGTACAAAAAAAAAAAATAGAAGGACCTGGGTGCGGTGGCTCACGCCTGTAATCCCAACACTTTGGGAGGCCGAGGCAAGCGGATCAGGAGGTCAAGAGATCGAGACCATCCTGGCCAACAAGGTGAAACCCCATCTCTACTAAAAATACAAAAATTAGCTGGGGTTGGTGGTGCATGCCTGTAGTCCCAGCTACTCAGGAGGCTGAGACAGGACAATCGCTTGAACCTGGGAGGCGGAGGTTACAGTGAGCCAATGTTGCACCACTGTACTCCAGCCTGGGTGACAGAGCGAGACGCTCTCTAAAAAAAAAAAAAAAAAGAAAGAAAAGAAAAGAAGGAATGAATAAGACCTACTATTTGATAGCACAACAAGGTGTCTATAATCAACAATAACTCAAGAACTCAATTATAGATTTTAAAATAAAAGAGTGTAATTGGATTGTTTGTAACTTAAAGGATAAATGCTTCAGGGATGGACACCCCATTATCCATGATGTGCTTATTTCACATTGTTTGACTGTATCAAAACATCTCATGTACCCCATAAATATATACACCCACTATGTACCCACACCAAAATAAAATAACTTTTTAAATAAGTTCTCAAAACACAAGAAAGTTTTCACCACTCAAAATAGTATGTTCTCAATAGGTATAAGTATGTTCTGTCTATACTTTCCAAGATAATTTTTAAAATAAATTTAATAGTTATGAGACTATTTAAAAATCTCAGATTTTAATACTTACGCTGTCATATATTACAATTCATCAATTAACCAAGCTTATAATGAAATATGTATAATTTAAACTTCTGTTATAGTACAAATTTTATTTCCTAAATTTGGAATAATTTTGTATGAATTATATTTATATATAAAATATCTGTTGTATTTGGGATTTTTGAATTGTTTTTATCTATACATGAAATAACTGGAAATCAGCTTACCCCTTACAGTATTTTACAAGCATATTCATAATAATAGTATATCTAAACTTAATCACTGCAAAGAAAAGTCAATGTCTATTTGAAAATGCCCTAACTCTACCAAATTATAAAATTATCACTACAGCAATCTATCTTTTCATATTACTTACAAAATTGTTACCTGATCAATTGCACATTGCTGTTATAAAGTCACTTTGAGGACTACTCTATATATCAAACATTTAAAAAATAAAAAGACATGCCACTTTTAATGGTGATAAAGCAACTGCTTGACGGTATATAAAATGAAAACAGAAGTTTTCCTCTAATAATTGTTGCTCTTAGATGAATATCATAATTATCCAACTCTCAGATATTTCACTTTCTAATGGTAGTTATTTGAATATTTCTTCCCAATATGCTTTGCACTGCTAAAAGTCTCAAGTAAACGGAAAATCTCAGTAGAGAGAAAGTGGGAATGTGGCCACTAGGAGCTGACAATAGCTGTTTTGTCACATCTAGGCCCTGGTACTTACTCAGGAAGTGGGGATTCGTCCAGCCAGCTGATGCCAGGGGAGGATGATTTATTGCCTGGTGTCCTCCGTGGCAATTGGACCCTTTCCCACTGTCACTCACAACTTGCAAAGATTGTGTCCTAAAGAAGAGGTTCCCCTCCGTTCTAAAGAGATTACAATGCTTGTCATAAAGTGTCTTTTAACAGAGAGAAACGGGTATGAAAATGGGCAAAGAAAGGAAACAATCAGAAGAGGAGAGAAGATGGATGTTCTGTAACCTTTTCTCAGAGACCCATTTCTTCTACTTTTTTCCTGTCTTTAGCAGGTTTTTGTTTTGGCTGATGACAATGCGTAATAGCCTGATAAATTGATTTTGTGAGTCCTTTTTCTCATCTCTTGAGAAGACACTAACTCGTTGGGACTTCAGAGGGTTCGCAGAGGCAGGAGACAACAATTAGTTTGTTGAAGATGTCAGAAAGTAGCTTCAGAGTTTTGCCAGGAGAAATCCTTACTGACAGATCAGTGCTGACAATGTTGGCAGCTGCTTAAAAAGTGCAGTGAGTAGCTCCAGCATCTTAGGGTCCAAGGAAGAAGGCCACTGCTGCACGTTAACTCTGTACTCTGGCTCTGTCTTCAGAGCTAGGAATTCCTCCTGACTTGCCAGAATCAAAAAGGAATGTTGTGTTTTTTAAAAAAAGAAAAAAAAGTCTAAGAGCTGGAGTCTTTTTACAAAACATTTTGTTAAATAGCTTCTTTAATAGCTAAACAAATAGAAAATTGTCAGTGTTGCTGTTAATTTAAATTTAAATCACTGCCTAAATAAATCTCTATAACTGTTTTCAAAACCTTTTATGTACTGCACAATTTCAAATTTACTTCTCCATATGTAAAAATATACACTGCTTGGCATTCAACTCTACAGAACATATTAATTTCAATAAATCTTTTTGAGGGACCAACCTGACATGTTAAGGAGATAAAATGCTCATGGTTGGAACATACTTAAATTAGTCAAACATTTTGCAGTACCATTCTTGAAATTATTAAACATTGTTGATATTCAAAATGTCAACAAACTTTTGCTTTAAACTTACAAAAGGGGACTCAAGGTATTGCTTTTCTAACACAAAATAACCTGTTTTTCTAACTTGAGAACATAAAATTGGTGAGTTCTTAAAATTGTTAGAAATAATATAAAATCTCAATGTATTTTGATAAATATTATAAATATTAGTATTTTCCTTTGGGTCAAAAAATAAAAGAATTGATCTTTGTAATGAATAAAAGGAAAATATTACATCTTGGTAGCTTTGTAGCCATTTACTTCTTAAAGGAACATAAGTTGGAATACTATCCTGCGTGTGTATGGATGTGTGTCTATATCATGTAAATGACATATATGTATTTTTTGTGTAAAATTATCACTTTAGGCATAGTGTCCTGGAAGTTGTAATATAGTGAGGTGTTATTTATAGACAATCTCTCAGAATGTTTCCCAGATACAGCTAAATGTAAACCTTCTCTATATTTTGAAAATAACTACATCGACTACAGTGTGTTTCTCACATTTCTAACAAGAGTATAAAGTGCTCATGCGGGACAAATAACAGGAGATGTAAATGGGGTAATCTTAAATATTCTACAGAGAGGAGTCCCAGTGAAAGCCCTGAGTGTCAAGAAGCCTGAATTCTAGGCTTTGTTTGCCACCAACTAGCAAATGACCTTGAGTCTCTCTGGGCCCCACTTGCCTCATCAGTAAAATGAAGGGTTAAACAGGATGATCTCTCAAAGGAATCTTTTATAGTTATGCAATCATTATCATCTGAAACTACTGACTAAGCATGAGCCACTCAGCATAATCTATGAGTTTAGTCAGAATGAGGTTTCTAAAACAAAAACCACTGCATAGTGAATGGCCAAGGCCACTGTCTGAAATTTGAGGAGCAATTATGCAGATTTGGGGGCAACCAGATCTTTGATTTCTGGTCTATAGGCTTCCTGTCAACCTTTGGCCCCTTCACCTGCATTAAAGGACAGCCGGAGGAAGAGTAAGAGGTAAAAGATATCACATAGTTTGCTACTGATCTGCTACATGATAAAAATTAGTGAAAATGAAGGGAGAATTTGAAACTAAACTGGGACTGAGAAGTTCTTCTAGAGTTTATCCCTGCTACTACTGCTGCACATTATCACAGTATTAATATGACTGTTAGGGAATAAATGCATTTAACAGTTAATGTGAACTCCACAGAAATAAATTACATGGCCAAATTGTTCACTAAATGCATTAATCCAGCTGTAAGGGACCTGCATCATAGCAATAATTGCACTGTCATTTCAAAGCTTTTAAAAGCTAATCAATCCAAATTATATCAACTTGACTTACACCTTCCCAGCAGCAGTTCACCAGTATTGCATAACAAATATACGATAAAGGACAGCTTCTGGCATATTTGTAAAGCAGTTTAAAGCTTATGCATTTTTGGCTAACCTAAGACTTTCAGGGATAGGAAGAAAAAAAAAAATCATGGCTCAACAGGTTTGACCCAAGTTTTTCCCATTTTACTGTCTAAGCCAAACGATGCAGTTAACTCACTTTACATGCGTTCATAATATTTGCCACAAATATCGCTGCAATAGATAAAACCAGCACTTCAATCACAATAGTCAATAGAGTTCTACTGGGTAGCAAAAACTCCTCAGCACAACAGGAGACTTTTAAAATTCAAGCACTCTAAAACTTAGCAGCACCCCTGAGAGCCACAAATTGAGAGAGATTAATTCTGTGTTCCTGCACCCCTCATTACCAGGAGAGCTGAAGTAGGTCAAATGCAAGCTAATCTCCTAAATTCCACTTTTGTACATGCAAGTTAGTCCAGCCATTACTGTGTCCGGGCTAATGTCTTTAAGCTATGTGCACACAAAATTAATAGACAGTTTGCCCAGCCAATATAAAATATAAATAAAAGTAAATGCCTTGAAGTGATTTTACATAACGACATGGCACAATAAAGGAACCAAGGAAATATCTGCATACACCTCTGTGCTATCTAGAGTCAACACTGGTGAAAACAATGGAAGTCAATTATCGAAAAGTTCTGAATTTTTCTGATAAACAATAATACACAGATGAAGAAATTTCATTTAATCCACCCATCTATTTTGAAACATCTAGTAGAAAAAAACTGCAAATATGATCTGCCTCCACCTCCCCCCACTTTTAAAAGAACAAGGCAAATTGCTCATGCAGAGGGTGATGAAGTTTTAAGCGAAGCAAGACTGCCATCACTCTGTGAAGGTACAATGTTTTCCATTCTTTAGGGGAGGAAAAAAAACAAGGCATACATGTCAGCACGAAGCTAGTAAAATCAGGACTCTGCTTGTCCAGAAGGCTCATAACAACCTAATTGCCTTACCTCTCTCAGACTGCAGCCGGGTCAAACTATTTATTCTGTTTTCATTATGAACTGCATATTTTCAAAGTGGTAAATCTTGTGATTTCTTTGTAAAATGAACCATCATCATGCATTCTGCAGGGTTCTTTTTAGCTTTGAAAATGTTTTTTCACATTCTAACTTATTTCATATGATCCTAACAATAACTCAAGGTTGGGAGGATTCAAATGATAGGACATATCACTCTTAATGTACTACAGTAAGAAATATTAAATTATTAAATTAATAAGCACAATAGCTGAATTCTAGTCCTGCCTCTGTTGCTAACTAGATATGTGACCATGGGTAAGTCATTTTATGTCAACAAGCCACAGGGGGGAAAAATGCACTTCAATGACAATTTAAAGAATAAAAAAAAATTTACGCACGATCCTTAACTACATGAAAATAAATGCTCAACCTCACTCTTATTGTAAAAAAAAAAAAATTAAAAATACTCTGAGACACTACTTTTTACCTGTGATTAGCAAAGGTTAAATAACTTAGTTGTACACCAAGCTGGTGTGTAAGAGTGGGGAAATAGGCACTTCTATATGCTGCTCTCGGGAGGGTTGGTTAGCACACCCATGGAAAATTGGCAAAACCTGAAATAGTTATAAATGCATATGCCCTTTTGCTACATGTAAAGTTATTGATTTGGTATTCTTTGCAATAGCAAAAAAGAAATAAAAATAAAAGCAACCCAAATGTTTAATAATAGGGAAATCTTTAAACAAATTATGGTATATCCATTCAATGGAATTCTATACAATAATTGATAAAGAATGAGGAGGTTCTCTACATGTAGATATGGAATGATCAGCCAGACAAATGGTTAACTGGAAAAAAGCAAACTGCAGAATGGTATACCTAGTCTATACTAATGTAAAAGAGAGAAACAACATATATACATTTGCTTCTACATGCATATCATATATTTAGAAAGATGATACACAAGAAAAACATTGGTTGTACTTCTGGGGGGGTTAGTGGATGGAGACAGGTATGTTTAGTTAATTCAATAGATATCTAAAAGAATTAAATAGATACATAGAGAAAGATATCCAAAATATTACTACAAAAATAAATCAAATAAGTGAATATATAAGTATATATTTGGAAGAAAAAGATTTTTGTCTGCATACACACAATGTCTGTGTGTATGCACATGCATTTTCCTGTAAACTTTTTGGAATGATATGCAAGATATTGTTGAAACTATAGAGAGACATGGAGTGTCTACTAGGGGAAAAAAGACTTCTCCACTGCTTGAATTTTACTATATGCATGTGCTTCTTTCATAATCATACTAACCACAATAAGAAGACAAAAAATGGGGAGGAGGTAGAATTAACTGAAAGATATCTATAAGAGAAGTTATCTACCCTTAAATGAATTGAAATGACCCATAACAAAAGCACTCAATTACTCTCACCTTCCCTTTTTCTAATTCAAATGTAGATGAGTTCACTTTGAAAAAGAAAATTTCTATTAGAAATTCTGTGTGGATGACAAGCCTCTGGGAACATAAGAGCAAGAGCTCAGGGAATGGATTTGTCTGGTTCGCCACATAAACGCCCAATAAATACGTGTTGACTGACTGACAAGCCCAATTGCTAAGCATGCTACAGAATATGTGCAAAATAGCCTACTTGAGCAGTCTGCCATCCCATGAAGACATTCGATTCCAACAGGCTAGAACTTAATTGGAAAAATATGGGCAGAACAGGATGACAAGACCATTCTAACAAAGTCCTCTGAAAATGGGCGATTATTTCTCTGCTTATCTACAGGGCATCTTCCCAGCAAGACACTGAGCCTTAAAAAAAAATTATTTCTAGCAACTGAAATAACTCTATTCCATATGCATTTGTCAATGTTCCCTGAGAAAGCAGTGGTGGTTTGTGAGAGTGGAGAAAGATGGGAATATTGCAGATTCTGTCTGTGTGTGCACACATGTCCATAAGGACCAGATGAGGTGAATGCCCTTAGAAAAATTGGTATGTTTTTATTCGCTGAAGTAAAAAGAGGCTGTTTCTGGGTGTGGAGTGTGAAAAACAATCTTACTACTTTATAGTCACACCTCATAACATAATCCTGTAACACCTACTGACCCAAGATCTCTAAGAAAGGGATAGTGTTAATTCTATTGCACTTATGGGAAATTTGGGGAATATGTAGCCAAGATCCGCCAGCCCTGACGTCCTGACTCACAGCCTTAACTATGATATTTCCCTCCTGATTTGAGGATGAGTAGAATATACTCACACCTTTTCATGGGATCCTACCTCGTTCTTCTTCAGGAACTACAAAGCAATCCTTTCAAGATGAGTGGTATTAACACTGTAATTGCTATTATTATTTATTTCATAAGTAAACATTTTATATGTAGACTTCCTTGCCAGACAGCTAATGTAAAAATGAGTATTTCAACTCTGAGTCAAAGATTAATAACTTCTACATATTTATTGCCATATACCTTGTATTTGCAATCATTTCAAAAAAACAGACTGTCTTTAAAACATCTTAGTCAAACAATTTTGAAGAACAGAACAAATGCCTTAGAATGACTGCATCTTCAGCAGCATGATGCATTACTATTTAGGTCTACCCACCCCCCACCCCCTGCCCTCATGTCATATTCGGATACTTTTATTTTTCAAATATTGAGTTGTTTTACTGCCTGCACAGTTAAGGCTATGATTGGTTGTTAACCACTTCTCTAAATACTTCAGGAGACTGAGAACCAGAGTGGAACTGCATTTTTTTACATCAATATAAAGTCATGTTCACCCGCATTCCCCTCCCTCTCATCCTCTCCTTTCCCCTGTCCCCCAGTGTTTTTCTCCCTCACTTCTTAGACGCATTTGGTAACAATCAGGCTTTTATTTTAAGGAGCCCTAAGATAAGGTATCTGTGAGCTCCACACTTGGAGTAATTGATCACATTTGTTTCCTGTTCGTAGTATAGACCCCTCCTTCTTGCTCTTTTTTTTTTTTTTTTTTAAACTTGGCATGTTTCTCATTACTCTCTGCCTTGTTAGCCTAGTAGAAATTTTCTACTGTGGAGAGTGAAAACAGGACGATACTATTACAAACCTCGTCTAGTCGGTGACAGCAGCCCCTCTCTTTCTCCAGGAACATTGGGCCACTTCACGCTCTAGTGGGGGGCCCTCCTATGGATACAGGTATGCATGCCTGTAACTGAGGGAGGTTCTGTGGCATTTGCTTGGTGTTCACATGTTTAATTTTCACACAACTGTGCTGATTCATACCGAGACTGTTCTCCAGGATGACAACATTGTTATCATATGACTCAAATTGCCCCACCTCATTTCATTTGGGAATGTTAGCTCAGGTTCAATAACCGTCAGCTGCCAATTCTGTAAAAGAAGACCTGTATCTTTCCCGTCTATGCTTTCTAGATAAATTGTAATCAGCGGCATTTTACTAGCCCTGTCAGGTGGGGCTTAATTGCAGATATTGTCTAAGGAAAGAAAAATGCAGAAGTACGAACAATCTTTTCTTCTTTGAGTCTCTGTGGGCCAACGAATATGAGACGGGGACTCAGTCATTTTCCTATCAAGGCTTCAATCATAACAATCCAAGTTACAAACTCCAGCAACTCAATGTAAAATGAAATGCAAACCCTGCCATTGTTTTCCTGTTTGGGGCTGAGAGAGACACCAAAATAAATTGTTTATAATGGCTACAATTCAATTAATATATCTACTTATAATATCAATATTTATTTATAAAAATGTGATAGAGTCTAATTAAGTGATATGCAGTTTATGCAAGAATCTTAACAAGTAATCCTTTACCTAAGTGGTATTCCTTCAACATTCAAAGTTTTAAGACTATCTGAACAATTCCCTATTTTGTTTGTTTGGTTGTTAGTTGGTTTTGTGCTTGTTATTCTCTTACACTTCACATGTTAACACCTTTACATAAGCAGCCAACATAAGCAGCATATTTTAACAGAACTAAAAATAAATTAAAATTCAGGAAGAGACTTGGAATCTGGTCTAAGCTCTACCCCCAAAGTAGTCGGGTGACCTTGGGCAAGTAACTGACCCTTCCTGACCTTCAGTGTCCTCATTTATAAAATGAGTAGGCTGGGCCAGATGGCTCCACAGTGGCTTTCAGTGCTTCCTTCTCTGTCATAACTAACATTGAGCTGAATCACACTGCAAAAGGTTGAGTCTTCGAGATTTTCCAAGGCTATGTGGAATACAATAGCCAGTAGCCACATGCAGCTACTAAGTGCTTGAAATGTGGCTCGTCCGAATTATGAGGTGTTATAAGTGTGAAATACATACCAGATTTCAAAGTACAAAATAGGTACAATATTTCAGTCATTTAGTTTTTGCATTTAGAAATTATAATATTTTGGATTCTCTGGTTAGATATATTATTTAAATTATACCTATTTCTTTTTACTTTTTATAAATGCAGCTGTTAGAAAACTTTAAATTACTTATGTGACTCATGTTATATCTCTATCGGATGGTAAAGTAATAAAAGGTCTATGGCTGTGTATTTACCACAGATATAGAATTAAAGTGGAAAAACGCTGAAATATTTTATTTACTGGGGGTCTTTAATAATAAAACAAAAATCTCTTGTTTTCTGGATAAAAATATCCAGGTCAAAGCCATCTCTGAAGCACCCACGCTACTCAATAAAGAACACTAAATGTTGAAAAGTGTATTTCATAAAATTATAGTACTAGTAATCCACATATAACCTAAAGAGCTTAAAAATTGCCCCAAATCTCATAATTTTTTCATCTAATTAATCTGATTTACATTCCTGAACACCCAAATTATTCACTCATTATATTCTTTACAATGTTTGTATTTTTAAAATTTAGAAAAACACATTAATGAAAACATTTTTGATATAAATTATCTTTTATTTCTTAATATAGATGTAACCACTTTATCCTGATAATCCCTTTGCCAAAGAACTTCTGAAGGACTATGGCTAAAGATCCAATCTTAACATATTTTTGTCAATGAATACCTGGATAATTTAATTATTAAGGAAAAATCAAAGTTTTGTCTACATAAAAAAGTATTGCACATCTATATGATAGATATTTTAGTCAATAACTGCAATTTTGTATCTAAGATGATAAATCTACACAGTAATGCATTTATGTGTCTTTCTAGTAGGTATTAATACAAGAAACCTATTCATTATACTAACAGTGAAATCTAACCCTCAAAAGAAGCATTATCTATTCCACATTAAGGTAAACCCAGTTAATACCTGAAATGAATGTTTTAAAGTACATAGAAAAATGATTCAGCAAAAATTGTAATTACGAAGCTGATAACGGTCATTTTTCTTTTGTTAATAATATTCAAATGTATTCCTTATTAAAATATATAATCTTATTTTTACCATCCTCTTTCTCAAGTGTTTGAATCTTTGACCATCCCCAGAACCCGACACCTTGTCAGCCTATTGCAGGTAAAAGCTTTTGAAGATCTACCACTACTCTTGTCCTAATAAGGTCACTGACCTTTCAAGCTCAACTCCCACCACCCCCATCTTCATTTCCTCTCCTATCATTAGTCTGAAATGGCATCAACTACCTCTCAATTTTCCTTATCCCTTCAATGCCCCACCTCTTTAGTCCAAATTCACCTAATTAGGAACTTAATTTCCTTTTTTCTCTGATTGAGGAATTGATAATAGATGGACCCTATTCATCTTTGATTCACGGAAAACTGCAACAATGACCTCTTATTTAGGAAGGATAAGCATTTATTCTAGAAATTGTTTTGTGGAGGCCAACTACAGAACTAAGTAAAGGTGATGTTTTTATTTTTATTTTTTAGCTAAAACAGGGAAAGGAGAATCATTCAAATCTGATACGTTTTGTTTCTTTTACCTTTCATTTTACATAGCCATAGTTACTAATATTAGAAACAAGTAGATTTTCCTGTAAGGCAGAAAATAATTGAGTTCTACTAGAAGATCACTGAGTTAGATTTAAAGAAATTACTAATGGAAGTTAATAATTTCTTAAAACTGGTCATTTTTAACAATTTTATAAAAACAATCTGTCACACCAGAAGACTTATGTGGGCTAGATATCTACAAGTGGGAGTCACATAGTAAAGGGACTATCTTAGTAATTAGCTAACTTTACTATGAAATTGTCTTCTTGACTCTGATGTGGTAGTTTAACCGTGGAGTTGTCTAACTTAAAAACTCAAAGCACATAAATATTCCTTGCAATATTTTTTTTTCTGAAACTTGTTGGGGGGAAAAAGTATGGCCTTAAGAGTTAGTGGTAGCAGAAAAACCACACCAACAATTTTATACCACCACTAAAATTTTTAATGTCTAATTTCATATCCTATTCATTCAGGGAATGAAATAATCATAAACATCATAGTAAAGCTTGGAAGTGGCAATCATAATAAACAGTAAAGACAACCAACGTAGCCGGGCGCGGTGGCTCAAGCCTGTAATCCCAGCACTTTGGGAGGCCGAGGCGGGCGGATCACAAGGTCAGGAGATCGAGACCACAGTGAAACCCCGTCTCTACTAAAAATACAAAAAATTAGCCGGGCGCGGTGGCGGGCGCCTGTAGTCCCAGCTACTCAGGAGGCTGAGGCAGGAGAATGGCGGGAACCCGGGAGGCGGAGCTTGCAGTGAGCCGAGATCGCGCCACTGCACTCCAGCCTGGGCAACAGCGTGAGACTCCGTCTCAAAAAAAAAAAAAAAAAAAAAAAAAAAAAAAAAAAAAAAAAAAAAAAAAAAAAAGACAACCAACGTAATTTTGTCCAACAGACTTTTGATCACATACCCAGTGCCTTCTGCAATAGGACTCAAGACCAAATCATTTCACCAACATTTTTCTTGCAACAAAGCTATTCAATGCAGAAAAGAATTAGGGAAACAGATGACCTAAGAAGAGATGGCAATTTATTTATTAAAAATGCCCCTCTCAGGTACACAATCTTATCTCTCTCTGCTGTCTTTGGTGGCCCATCTGAGCTGAATGAGGGTTAGAGCTTTGCTGTCTGGACCAAAACTATGCTAATGTGACTTAGAGCCTCGCCCCAAAAGGGAAGTCACATTGTTGATTTATCCCACGAGGCTACAATTTATTTTCCTAAAAATAAAAATTACCAAAACAAGTTGCTAAAACACTGCTTTTTTCCTTCTCGTTGAATAATTCATGCTACATAAGCCTAAGCATGGCCAAAGGACTTGGCTGTTTATAAGAGAAAGCTAATGCTAAAATTGCCTCCAACTCAGTTACCTGGAAAGAAAGAAAATCATAGGATAATGAGTCGGGAAGTAAGAAGAAAGCACTTTAAAACACAAAATTAAGTGAATCAACTACTTCATCAATTTTGGAAAATAACATTGAAACTACTTTTGCTTAGAAATAAAATCACTTATACCAAAAAAAATTAATTATTAATAACAATTAAAATGGAGAATTCACTCTAATTAAGACCGAGGAATTTAAGTTCTATCTTGGAGCCCCACATAAAAACATTTCCAAATGGAGGACAATAAAAAAAGATCAGTTTTATACAAGTTGCCATATTTTTGCCTATATCTCCTGATGCTACTCCAAGTCAACCCTCAATAAGTAATGTAAATAGCTAAGTAAAATTCAGAATCTTTTCCAAAAGGCAGTAGAGTTATAAGATCAACCAAACCAGCTCTGGCATGTAGCTGAAACATTAGAGAGGGAAATAATTTTAAAATTAAAATTAAATAATATATTCTAACCATGAAGATAACCTTATTTTTTTGTAGGTATCTTTTAAGAACTTGCATTTCCACAAGCCAGTTACTGTCCTTATACAAAGCTTCATATATAACAATACAAACTCTGTAAACTGACATGTTGTGAAGCTAGTTGAATTTATCATAACATGACTACAAATTTCTTCTCAAATCATTTAAATAATATGACATTTCCCCCCAATTCTTTTGTTAATAAGCAGAATACACTTTTTTTCTAATATATAGGCAAGTCTCAAGTTTCTTAAATCAAAGAATATTTGCTCAGTCCCTCCATAGCTAACCAGTTGATTCGCATAGCTGAAATCTTTTATTGCTTCTTTTCTTTCTACTTCATAAACCTGCTTATAGTTATTACATAACAACGTGAGTTATAAAGTCCTGAAGATTTTCCATTGAGAGTGGAATTAATCTCAATGTAAAGCAAAGTAAAAAATCAAAATATTGTTAGAAAACAATAAAAACAAAATATTACAGCATTTTTAATCCTAACACCAAAAATCTCAAACCCAGTAAACAAGTTCATATTCACAGCATATTTTTGACGCTCACACTAACAATAATCCCAGAAAGATCTGCCATTCCCCTAGGCTACCCAAGAACATGTTAAATCTCAAAAACCTAATGCCTACCAGTTTTTCTCTTTATCCCAAACAACTAATCATTATATCCCTTCCAAAGTTGCCAGAAATTCCTCAGTCCCCATAAAGCTTAATTTACCAGTTCATAATATTTCCATATTTATGTATTAAGCTACTTTCATAGGACACAAAATAATATATTTTTCAAAATTGGCAGTTTCTATTTATCTTTTTAAGTTTAGTTTGGTCATATTACCCATAGGTTAAATCCTAGCCTAACCTTTAACTTGTATCTTGGAAATACCAAAAAGCTTGTACCTTTAGAAAATGTGTGCAAAGTTTAAAAGAATTCATGTTTTATTGCTAATCACAGAACGCTGAGGACAGGTAAAATGCAAGGAATGTTGCTAGAACCTCAGGATGCCGAACCAAGTAAATGGATGTCATGAAAATACAGCTGTATATGTTTGCATGGGCATATGTTTGTTCAGTTTTTCCCCCCCTTCCTGAGCTGGGGCTTCAGCTTTAGGTCATTCTGCAAACAAGCCCCAGGAGACACACAATTACACTCCCCTGGAGACTGACCCCTTAGAGTGCCCACCTGTAGCCAAACACAGATAGCATCCCGGCGCAATGAATTAGCACTCTAAGCTGATTAGAGCAGCTCTGCACAACTCTATTTTATTGACACAATGAAGAGAGGACAGAAAAGGGCCTGAAATGAGAAAATCATTTCCATGCTGACTGAATTAAAAGAACAAAAGAGCTCCTTGCAGTTGCAGCATTCAATTTGTCGGGAAAAAAGGAAGCCACTTAATGGCTCACAATAGATCTGAGCAGACAGATGAAATTTAAAACTTCAGCATGAGTGCGATTAGCAGTGAAACATATTCTAAATCATTTCCTCCATATGCATAATTTCGTTTGATTGTTTAGTTCTGTGTTTTACAAAAACACTGGGCTAGATGCTATCTTCAAAATGTCTTGACTTTTCATTTTTCAAAATCACAGAACAGTTTCTCATTGTATGTTAATGTCCTTGGTGACAATATAAATTGAACAAAACAAGTGTGGCTCATGTTTTCCTTTCACCTTTGGTTTTCAAAAGTGAATGTGTAAACAGAGGTTAATTTGTGGAAACTAGGACTGCAAAGTAATCTTCTACCAAACAACTTGTAATTCAAAATTAAATAGATTATAGACAACAGAAGCACTTTGACATGGTGTAAAAAACAACCAATTATTGCACCCAGAGGCTAAAAATAAACTGCCATGTTAAAGTCAAATGTCATCACTGATGTCTTCTTTGGTTTAAAAGATAGCATGATTATCACTAAAAGCAACACCGTTAAGACGGCAGTTTCCAAATGTATGTTCTTTTTAAATGTTTGCTCAATTAACTATTGTTTTACTTGTTCTGACTTATAAATTCCTGAGTTAAATTGAATTTGAAATTGATGTGAAAAAATGATCACTTAATAAGCAAACCTAACTTTTAGATACAAATACCATATAGCAGTGAAGATTCTCTAGAATTTCATCTTTTTTTGTTTGTTTTCCAATTTTATAAGAAAAATCTAAATGTCTAAACCACATATGGAAAACAGAATTGATTTTCACAAACGGATTGAATGTTTGTTTTTGATGGAGATTTTTCTCCGGCCAATGTTAATTTTCAGTGCCTAAAAATAAAGAGTAAAAGCAAAGGTCTTAGTTTTTAATTACTCTAAATTCACAGTTTCATTTTCCGTGCCTAAGCTTCTTTTAAGAAAGCTTTTTTGTTTAAAGTGGCCCTTCAGACTTTTAACCTCTCATCTTGACTCCTAATTTAAATGAAGAAAATTCACTCCTTCTGTTCTTGAAACATTCTCTGCCAAGTGTTGAGGTGCAGTGTAAATTGAGCAAAAATTGTAGGACAAATCAAAAGAAAAACAATTACTGTGAGATACTTTGAGATTCAAGACTTGGGGTACATTACTACTTAATTTTCTAAGTGTAATTTCCCCAGAGAAAAAACCCAAGGTATTCTAAGGATAATAAAAGCACAAGTGATCTCCCCAACAGCTTCCATTTTCTTGACTAAATAAGGTAAGAGTTTTTTATATAAAAAGAAACTATAAAGCTTGTGGATGTTTTAACAAAATCAACGTAGTGTAACTTTGCTGACAGCTTGTCACATTTCACTGACTGTCTGTCTGGGGTACCGTGATAACATCTGCATTCACTCAGTATGAGAGCTGAACATAAGACAAAAAAGTGGGCCCTGCCACGGACGGCTCCATCAGTCTGTCAGTTCTGACATGTCATCTGAATTTTTTGAATCACTAAACACTTTTGAGACTCTGGTACTTATTATCTTTTCTTAGTTTCTATACTCGCTCAGCAATGCTGGAAAATGTAAAATCTGCAAGCAAGGTAGTGGACGTCCCAGGCTTTTTGTTGTCTAATCCATAGGCCCTCATTCATGCTCACTGTTAATCTCTTAAGACATTATAAAACTGTTAGACAAAGAAATGTGAATACCTCTGCTTCTTTTGAGAATGGGAGGAAACCAAGGAAAATCGGGATCATGCTAAGCTATTCTTTTCACTATGAAAATGGTAACTTAAACCTGTTGCATCAAATTATCTATAATTCCCCACGCTAAGGCAAATGTTTTTGAAGAATGAACAAGAGTAGTGTCACATAAAGAGAAAAATGATCACAGAATTTTCAAAATCTGCCAAATTTGATGTCAACAGAGCATTGAGATCCTTGTTGCCACATTTCTGTTTCTATTTTTTATGCCATGGTACATGACATATGGTTAAGAGGCTTTCATAAAAGCTCATAAAAAAGCTTACCAATACCCACTAGTAATCATTAAATAGTTTAGATAATTTTGCTCTTTATTAGGAATCCTGGGAACACTGAGAGCTACATAACAACAGCCTTAAAATGTGGCTAACGTTCATTAAAATGCTACACATCACAGATTTTATAAGCAATTTTATCCTCAAAACTAGAAAACTTGACAGCATTTTTCCTAAAAAGGTCAAATATAAATAGATCCTCAGAGCTAGAGAGAATACTTACATGAACCACATAAAAGAGCCAAAGCTGCGTTTCTACCTCTTATTTGCAGTCAGTCATTCAGGACATTAAGTTAAAACTACATGCACTTGTTTTCCAAGAAACCAAGACATAGGGAAGACAGAAAATAATACTAAATTTAAGAGGCAATTTTTTTCTGGACCTCAGATACCTAGTTCCCTTCTTCATAAGCACATGCTTAACACCTGCAAATAATTTCAGGTATAGACAAATGCCCTGCACGGGACTAACTACAGGTGTGCTTCCCACCTGCATCCTCAAAAATGACTAACTGTGCCTCAGATGGTCAAATCCTATGAATATTTGCTCTGAAGGAAGGTGACACATATATTAGATAGATAATTAATTTAGCCAAAACCATTAGGTAAAGGGAACTATACTGACATTGCCTAAGGAAAAGAAAAGATAAACAAATGAGAACTAGAGAAAATAAAGACAGAAAGAGGGAAGACAGGAAGTGAAAAGGAAGAGGTGAGGAAAAGAAGTCTATCATTTTTCACTGCTATATTTTCTAGGCATTTTGTAAAAACACACAGGAAACACACCACACACACTTTGAAGTTAATGCATTAGCTAATAATGAACAAAAATAAGAATGAATTTTGGAACCGCGTGTTATTTTCTGCACTTCATTAGCACCTTATGTAAATCCAAATTGGAAAACAATTTTGCATGCAAACAAAACCTCCCTAATTATAACATGGGGTAAACGCACTGGCACTGGCAAATCCACTACTGCAAACAAAAGACTTTGTGACTATTTCCCACTTTTCTTCTTTTGGCATATTGTCATCTTGTAACTCTCTCAAGAGCTTTGATGTAATGTCATTTGCTTGATGTTTAGTCTGTGCCTAAAATGTCAGCTGTTTATTATTTTTACATTTCAGTGCTAACACAATGGCACTTCAGAATAAAGGGCAGGGTTTCTGACACATCTCAATGACCAAAGGACTTATATTAAATAGAGGTTTCCATTCTTCCTGAAAATACTAGGGCACTGATTTTTTTAAAACTTAGATAGACCAGTTTTCATTACTACATAATTTTCTTGTGACATTTTTGTAATCTACCTGTGAGTGGTCCTGTTTCAAATACTGTATTGAGAGCCAGCTTATTACATCAAGAACTGTACGCCTTCTTTAGAGCCACAGAAAATCACCTTTTCCTTTTACAGAACAGAAGACCAAGATGGTAGAAGGGTTTTGAGCCCTAGGACAAGCAGACAAAAAGGTAACTGTCCCAGAGGCAGTCTGTCTCCTTTCTAAACTACTAAGCTTAAGGGCCTCCTAGGGAGGAAGAATTTAGGGCCTACACGAAAATTAACAGGTACTATTTAATGCATGAGAGAGTAAATATAGATAAAGTTTTCCAGGAGAATTGAATAAACTTATACCACTTATAACAAAGTTAAAAATAACTTTGTTAAAAATAAAGTTAAAAATAACTTTTTTTAAGTGGCTTTCAAAAGGATAACAGACAAATCCACAGCAACAGAATCTTGGTGAGGAACAGCTGATGGTAAAAATACTATCTCATTTATGCTAAATGTTTAACCCTTACCAATGTGGGTAATGAATTCTAACATCCTACTGTGGCAATTAGTACTTCTTTTTCATCTCTTTTTCTCAACTGGAACTAACTAATCCTCCAGCCTCATACCAGTACTAAATCTATTCTACCAGAATTTGGTTTAAAAACAGTCATGTTCACCTATGTCTATAGCAAATCTCACTTCATAATTTTGCCTTTCTTTATAAAAGTTTTAATATTTTAAGTGTCACCTTACTTGATTATAGTACCTTTCATCCTATTTCATGGAAACTGAAGGTGAAATAATTTATTTTTCTTTTCTCAACACAACTTAGAGGTGCTCTGAGGTGCTTAGTTGGACTATACATAGAAACCAAAACTCTTCAATTATATTTTACAATTGTATCTTAGATTCTCAGTGAGATTCATAACAGATCTGTGGAGCAGAAACTAAAGTCAATTGGAGATCTATGTTTCTATCAATCAGTTATGGTAGGTAAGTAAGGAATCAAACTTCAAATGAACACTTCTGAGTGAAGTCCACCAAGTGACATTATACACCACCTCACTATAGTGCCTTTGGTAATGTGCCTGAAAAATCAGTGTTCGGGGTCCATATTGGAGCTCTATAATTTGAATCATAACAACTCATGATTTCATCAAGTGCTTTCTGTATTTTTAACCTGGCTTATCTATACTCAAACTCAACTATTCTTCAACCTTTATATTGCTGACAATATTCCATACAATGAATGTCTTCAAAGGAGAATCTCCATGCTTTGGAAGATACAAGGACAGTGAAAATTCTCTTGTTAAAATTATATTCACATCTGGTGTTCTCAAGATTGATGCCTTTTCCAAGTTTAAAAAAAGGCTCTAACTTCTTATTAAACATTCCAATTAAATGTATTACTAAATCTACACTGTTCTCAATGGAAACCCCTGCATGAAGAGAGACCTTAGGATATAGCAGAGTTTGTGTGAGTAAAAAGTCATAGCACATGGTAGTTTTGTGACAATTTAGTTCATACTGCAGATGCTAGCAGACGTTAACATTCAGTCTTAATGGTTAGGAGAATTGAAAGGAGAAAACTACACCCCAGGGAAGCCAGAGCCTCCTATAACTGGTCTGGCCCTTCAAGTTCTTCCTTGAGGAAGCGTCTACTCACACTCAGGCAAACTCAACTTTGGGCTACTGTTACTTTCAGACATAAATCCTTAGAAGGGATATAATTCAAGTATATCTCTTCTAATATCCTGTGAGTTGCACAGCTTGCCCTCCATTTCCAGTAGCATATATTTTAGAATTTCTCTGTAAGAAAAAAGCTCCCACAATTTTTGACATTTCTTATCATTCAAAGGCAATGATGAACAGCGTAGTTTTAGATGTGAAAAGCTGTAATCGATCTTCTGTAGAGCCTGAATCTATGAATCCCCAAATTTCTGCCCAGAAAGTCCCAGGACTCACTGGACAACCAGGTACCATAATTAAAGAAAAATTTAAGAATAAACAAATGACTGTACAAAAAGATTAGATGTATTACCACTTATCTGAAATACTTCCATACACTTTATCACAATATATTTAGTTATGATATTATTCTCAGTGACTCACAGCCATTCTCACTTACCAGACCATTGATGGAGAAGAGCCCAGGGAAAAAAAGCAAATTCACAAGATGGCCAGGGTTGTTATTTCATATGGAATAAGGTCAATATCTTGTTAATGGGCAAAGTATGCCTTCTTCATTTAAGATTAAACACTGATGCCTTGGGAAGATACTTACTGTCATGAGGCATATTTGTTATTAGGTTATTCTGAAAGATACCATGTTAGTCCATACTGAAGAGAATGAACTAGAATAAAAGCATGTGGATCTATCTTCTCCTAGTTCTCTAAACCAGGTCACACTTCTTCATGCTAGAGAAAACCAGCTGGATTACACTCTGGCTGAAGCCTGAGGAGGCAGAGTTTAAAAGACACAGGAGTGTTGGGGGCCAAATTAAGGGGTAGTAAAAAAGTAAAAGAAGAAGTAACCCTTAAAAGGGAGCTCCTGGAAGAGAGTTTTTTTCATGGAGTTAGGGATGAAGGAGAACACTTTATGAAGGTTTCAATGTACAGCTCTTACCTCTCTCAATCCCGCTACCACACTACAAGAACATAAATTAATTAGACACAAAGCCAAACCCCCTAGTCCTCCTCCTGTACACTGTGTAGGGACACTTACTAAGTCTTCAGTAAAAGAACCATTTAAACATTAATCAATGTTTCAAATATGTTAGGTCTAGTGAAGGCCACTTCCCAGTGGTATTCGGAAATGGGACAATATTTAATTCTAGGTGTGGTGGCTCTGCTAACCCCAAGAGCACCAACCCAAAAGAACGAATTCCACAATCCTTCCTTCACAAGGATAAAAAAAGCACCCTCACCTTTGGAAGGATGATGGTGATGATGATTATTAAAATCAGTTTGCTTTGAGGTGATCACCACAGCTTACCAAGCCCTGCTCTAAGTTCTTCACAATACTCTACAATGAAGTATTCATATTTAGTATTCACAAAAAACTCTATGAGGTAGATCCTATTGTTAATACCATTTAAAAGATGAGGAAATTGAGGCAAGAAGAGGTTAAGCACTGGCTTACGGTCACAAAGCTAGTCAGTGGTAGAGAATTTGAACACAGTCCATGAATCTCTAGAACCCCTACTCTTGGTCCCTGTGTTATACTGCCTCTTTTGCTGTTGTTGACAAAAGTCCACTATAGCCATGTTACATTTGAGAGGACCAAATGCAATACTGAGGCTGAATTAAAGTCATACCCTGGGAAAGAATGAAGTTCATACCTGTATCTTTTCAAAAATGGCTAGGAATAGAATTCTCTCTCTAAACAATTTACTCTCTTCTCGAAACAAAGCTTTGGTCTTAAGCCATCTTCTCTGCTAACATATAAAATGCAGAGAGATGCACCTATCAAAGGTGCTTTGATTTCAGATTTACAAAACACAACTAGACACTAGTTTCACACAGGAGAACAAAATGAGTATCTATTTTATATACAATTTAAAGTTAACTTGTATTCTTTGCAGGGTACAAAGACCAAAACATGCCCCAATATATTAGGTTGGTGTAAAAGTCATTGCAGTTTTGCCATTAAAAGTAATGATTTTGGAGATTTTGTTTATTGTTGTTGTTGGGCTTTTCTCAACAACAGTAAATTAAAACCTCCAAAGCCATGACAATATAGAGCATGCCCTTAAGGATGAAAAGAACTGAATAGCAGGTGTAAGAGAGAATTCGAAGACTCAGAGAATTCCAGCTACAAGAGACCTTAGTGAGACTCCAGAGGGCAAAGTCAAATGACTTTTACAAGGTCCCAAGTATGACTTGTGCAAGAATTCAAGGTTCCTGGCACCCAGCCCAGTGTTCATTCCAGTGTATCACACAACCTCCCTGAAACACAAACCACTAGACATATGGCAAAGAAGCAAGTGAGGGAGCTATGCCACATGAATGACCAGATTGTTGAGGAAAGAGGGGTGGGGGCTAGGAGTAAAGGCCTGAAGGATAATATGGTTTTACAGAAATCTATTTGCAAGTAGATACTGCGGTTACCAATGTGGCTGCTCAAGAGAAAGAACAACTGACTGACAGCAGGAACAAAGGCATGGACAGTCTCACAAAGAGAGACACAAGAGTCACAGTGCTTCGTGTATATCACGAATACACTTCATCAAGTTGAGACCAAGAATAACAGTGAGGAAAAGCCCACCATACACAAGGGCCCCTTTATTCTTGGGGCTTTCCTATTTCACACACACTTTACCTGATGAAACATTAGACCTTCTGCTTCCATTTCTGTGGGATCCTTTTGATTTTTCCACATTTAACTAGCACATTTCATGACTATTTAGTGTTCCTATTTTTTTGCAAATTAATGTGCTGTGTACACTGATGACATATTCGGAAGTTAATGAAATCAGATGAAAATCGCTTAGATTAAAATTTCCCCATTTCTTCACTACCCTGTGTGCCACCTACTGTTCAGCCACGAAATACCGCAGCTCATGCATCAACAAAACTTCCTATTAATATTCTCTGAGGTGGAAAGACTCTATTAGCCATTTTTTTCCCTCCTGTCCTTTGCTTCCAACTGTGTTTAGCTTTGAAACCCTCTGACAAATGGCCATTATTCTCTGGGCTACTAAAAAATTTCTAAACTTTAGAGGAAATGCAGTTGGTCCAAAGCCCAAGGGAATAGGCTTGTTGAATTAAATGATAAATATATGCATTTAAGGTCATTAGAGACTTTATCTCCTGCGAAGGCTATATTTGTCAGATTGATATAATTTCTCTCAACTGAGTACTTAACTCCATCGGCCAACATTATTACAATTATTCCTTTCCCTTTAAGTGGGAGACTTCTGGCTAACAACACGTGTGCTCTTTCTGGTGCTGCTTCTTGAGCGATCAAGGCACACCTTTGTTTCATTTAGTATGCAATTTTCACCTCTGACCCAAGAAATGAGTCCTGGGCTTCCTGAACTTTATTGCCTGTTAATAGACTGCTGGCTCTCTTTTCAGCAGTAATAGAAATGGTGGAGAGGCATTTCATTTAAGAGGCTGGTAGACTGCAGCCTGAAAGACAATGTCAGAATTAAAAGTCAGCCTGACCGAAAAACCATATAAAGACCACAGTGACATGAAAGAGGAAGTTTTCCATATTCCACCACCAGATTGAACACTCAGTATATAAATAAGAACAGCATCCCAGATCTCATTATTTTCCCGCCGCACAATGGCAGACACTCTGAATGGTGCTAAGTGATTGATCTAGTAATTCATCTTCAACTTACACCTATCTACATATTTTGTTTCTCCTCATTAAACTGGAGACATCAGTGACAAACTTATGAAGTGGTAGTCTTTGGCTTCATAAAATACACACAGATGCTCATCAGAGGCTCTTTCCTGCCTGCTTCTTAGTGACACATGTTTATAATTTTGTCTGTATTGCGTTTGCTGTGGTTTACTCTTAAGTACATCTGTTCAATTAAAATGGGAACGTGTGACATGGCCTGTACTCAGCAACTTTTGAGCTTGTTAATGAAATGTTCTAAGGTTCCTGCCTTAGCTCTTTATTTGCAAAAGGGTTTCATTCCACAGAGTTCCCGTGATTGAAAAGTACAAATAAAAATACCCTTTAAAACACATACAAAGAAGTTGACTGTTTTGTTAATAGTTAAAAAAGGACATTATTACTGCATAAGGACATTATTTTACATGAAAAGACATTATTAAAAATGATTTATTGCCTCATGTTTGGAAACTTATAGGAAAAGTCTGATAATATATTAAACTTGTTTATTACAGCTTCATATAATTTTGAATAATACTACTTTTTCCTTTGACAAGTGCAATAAACTCTACTGGTATAGACATAGGTTGATTATCACGAGTCAGCTGTGTGCTTAAAGAAACATGCCCAAACAATCAGCTTTTGACGGCTGCATCTCCAGTTATTTACACTCGCCATCATGGTAATAACTCACCATTTCTATATTAATAAGGCAGTGAAATTTATTATGATGGTATTGAAAAGTTATTAAGTACTGCATCCCAAGTGACAAAGTACCACAGCACTGTCACTATCCAAAAGCAGTTGCCCATTCATCACCTGCCTTTCCAGATGGTCCTGCATCTTTATCGCTCCCAGGTTGGTGACATCACCTGTTCACCCACTCAAAATTGATGATGAAAGCAAACAGATCTATCTTACTTACATTTACCAAATCAATTTAATTTTTACAGGCCATGGCTTAGTGACATATTGACTGTTTTCCTTAATGGCATCTACCGTATTTAATGCAAGGATGTCATCTTTGATTCCTGGCTCGCATAATGTGTCATTTCATAATAAATTTTTTCTAACATATTTACTTAATGGAAAGAATTATGATTGCTTGTCAGTTCTCTTATTAAACATAATGATAATTCTTTTTCTTCTTGAGTATCATCCATTGTGCAACAAATCTATTTTTATCTCTCCTCGTCTCTTGCAGGAGATAATGACTCGGATATAAAGTAAGCTCTAGGCAAGTGCTAGACACACCACTGACCCTTCTCAATCCTGGGGCTCAATGTAAGGGATTTATCTTATTTATTTGTTACTACAGAAGAACTGTAGTCTTAAGGAATGCTCTAATTAACGTATCAGCGATAGCTAAAGACGGATATGAAATAACATTGCAAAAGGGTAACAAATGTAAAACAGATTTTTAACATTTCGCATGATGTTTAATCTTTACTTCCCTGGAGTAGTATAGTCGCTTCTCTTCAACTAGTGACTGTATATCAAATGCATGTTAAAATACATATCTGCATTGTAAAAGTTAAGATGCAGGTACAGAGACTAGTCTACTGACTATCTAATACTCACATGTGACATTTCCTTTACCCAGGTATGATTTATAGATCCCATCTGCTGCCCTTTGGAACAATTGCTCCTCTGACATGTGTCACCATGGCATTGTGGTACATTTGTATTACCTAAGGGAATTAGCAATTAGATTTACTTTTGGAGATGAAGGCAAAATGGCATCAAGCTTCTGTATTTCTATGTAATATCCATACTATATGGGTGTGTTCTGGGGCAATATCCCTGACTCATTCCTCACCAGTGCTTATATTCAGAGAGGTATGGGAGTCCAGAGGGAAAATCACTATGTGGCCTCCCTGCCCCCAAGCCTCCACCTATGCAAGCAAGTAAAAGCAACATCAAATGAACTCCAAGTGACACTCTGAAGAGAAAAATTGGGAAAGGGTCTGCGACAAAGAATGACTGAGTAATCTAAGGTGTGTGTTTCTATATCTTTAGATATTTTCTGTGACAAAGAAAGACTGAGTAATCTAAGGTTTGTGTTTCTATTTCTTTAGATATTTATCTATCAAGTATCTATTTTTTTAGATATCATGAGCCAGCCAAGGGAAGCCTTCGTAAGGTAAGGGAGAGAGAGGACTAGAAAAGGTTAACTGGCTTCAGCCGTACACTGCTGACTTAGACTGACAGCAATTGCGTTCCTTCTCTTTCTATCTGGTTCTCTCAAACAGTGTTACTGTAGCTAATCTCTCCCCACCCTTCACTAAGGCTAGATGAGGTCTGGAATGACCTTCTGGTTTACCATGCCCTACACTGAACTGGTTGGGTCCCAGGATTGATGACTTCCTGGGGAGATTCCAGGAAGATGGAAGAACTCCACACAAGATCACTCTCCATCTGTGCTCCTACTGTTTAGTCTCAATCACGTGAGCAGAAATTTATATGTCAACAACAGCACTCTAGGATGGCTTATATCCCTTTGGAAACCAGGTCCAGGATTTCCTACATCCCTGTAATTGCAATAATACCACCTCAAACTAGGGAAAAAACAACTTGAGTTCAAAGCCAGGTAACCTGCTCCTACCTGTATCATACGTTCACATAAGGAGACTCATATTCATCTGAAAAATTGGTTCATGCTCATCTGTGATGAGTTTATACAATTCATTGGTTAGTCAGAGTCTTTCCCTTGGGTGAGGCTTCCAGGAAAACAGGGATTCAGGCCAGTAGTGTTGCGAGACTAACAAGAAATACCTCTTTTTTAGGGCAGCTGGCCTCTGTGCCAGGGTGGAGATTCTATGCTGGCATCACACACCTGCTGAATTCCTACCACAAGAATCTAAACAACGAAAAAAGAAAAAGCAAATCATGCACACCTGTGGCTGCCAACCAGTGAGGTTTCATTGCCATGCCATGCACACCTGGGAAGCCTGTGAGGTCAGCTGCAGTGTCAGAGGAAAACAACACTGTCAGCCAGTTGGTAGGAGGCACAAAGCATCCACCTCCCATGGGTCTGTGACATGAACTGACTGGCCAATAGTCATAGAAAGTATATGCACACACATCTTCTATGAAACGAAAATCCTAAGTGTAGGCATGGCAAGAATAAAAGAGGTTTCAGAGCAGAGGTTGAAACTGTAATCATTATCTGCTGCCCACTGTGCCCCCAGGAGGAAGGAGTCCTCCTGAATCAACTCTTAGGTCTTCTTTTGTTAGCCAAATCCAGATGCTGGCTAACCCAGAGAATAGAAAAAGACTATATTGAATAAATGTCTCTATATGACTGAAAAACTAGAAAGGCAGAGTGCTGAATTATGAGGATAGTGAGAATTTTGAGAGAAGAGAGTCTGAAAGCAGCACCTGCTGGATGTGCGAGATACTGAAAGACTAAGAAAGTGAATTGCAGAGATATACAAGGAGAGTGAATTTAAGTTTTGCAGAATATTAGACATGGAATTCTCCTGTGATGTTTCTGGAAGATAGGTGATTTGTTTTTTAATGTTTTTGTGGGGATGGGCAGAAGCTGATCGGCCTTAAACAAAATTTTTTGTAGTTACTGCCAAGGTGTGACTATAAGGCACCCGGATTTATATGCTTACCTAAAGAAAGCATCAGGTATCAAGTACAGTACTGGTAGATTCCAAAATGGTGAATATTAAAAGCAAGAAGGCTTGTGTATTTGCCTGTGTGTCATAGGGGATGGTATACAAGATTGTGCAGTGTGGGTTCTGGACACATTGTTTCTGTATCAGGTGACATTCTATGGCTGACTTCCTAGGATTAGATTGAGAAGTACAAACAAATTATTTTCTGTATCTTCAGCAGCACTCTACTGGTGGAATAAAATCTGGTCTGAAAGCTGCTGGAATAAATGTTCACCAGTGTGATGGGGCTGGATCTGCAAGTAGTCTATTGGCAGTGGGTGGCATGAACAACAATAATACAATTAATTTTCAATTGTTCCTGAAGCTGTTTGTCTGGTTCCTGGGCATGCATTTCCCTCTGAGAAGATATCTCTGAGATCTCCTTAGGTCATGTGGATCCAGCTCACACTATGCCGTGGAGCACCTCAGTGAGATAAGCTATTTCTGTGTAATGTTTGCTTTACCATCCATCAGTGCAAGCAAGTATCTTTTTTAAACAAAGGTACTGTCAAATTTCTTGTGCTTTATGAGCATCTTTTATGGAATATCAACTTTAAAGACGGAGCTTTTGGTATCTATTTGCACACGTCTTTTTATATTATTCTTTGTCCTAATGATAGTCGACCAATTCTTGCCCTTTGTGATTTTTTTAGCTTGATAATTCTACTAATTAACATGCAGAAAATAATCTTAAAAAGCACACAATATTTTACCAATCTTCAGTTTCGGTTACATCATGAAAGACCAAAAGAGGTTCTAGGGCAAAAGTGAGCATAGTATTTATTTACTGAATTTGCCTATAGCTGAAATAATTCATTTTAAAAATCACTACCTTGGACAGAATTATGTATAAAGAGAAGCATTTTATCAAAATGATTGTATGATTCTATCAATGTAAATAAACTTTGAGATGTTAAGATACTATGTTAATAAAAATTTTTATTTATCATTCAAATGGAATAGTGTACAGTTACAGTTCCCCTCCTACTCCCCATTTTTTCATACTACCTATTCATCATTATTGGAACAAATGCTTTTCATGTTGCTACCTTCATTTGATGAACGAACTAGGGAGCAAAGAAGCGAACCAACTCCTATCCTTCTGAGATGGATTTGAATTGGTTACTTCCTATTACTTCTCACTGCTTCTTAATTTATCTTCAAGGAAAATGCATAGAGAATAGAATATTCTGATGCAGTGGTCTCAATTAAGTATTCTGGAATATTAAGCATTATAAAGAATCTCTGTCCCTGGAAGTGCCAAATCCTAGACAACTGTCAAAACTATTAAAAGAGGCTCTTTCCTGAATATTTTTTTGTGAGTTTTACTATTGACTTAGTGGCTAAAGAGGGAAGCAATAATCATGCAAGTATGGGGGTTAATAATAAGAAAGAAACTCATGAGGGTTTATTTTGTGATAAACAATTTATATGAGGTTTCCTAACCAGAAGAAGAATCACCTAACATTCCTTGGAAAAACGATTAATTCACATTCAAATTCTGGTTGATCACCAAGGCAGACAAGGCAAAACAGAAGATACCCCATACTTGAGGAATTTTTCTTAAATTTGGACATCAGACTTTCTCACATCACCAACTACTCTTTGCAAGTATTAGAGGTTGCCCAAACAGCAATAAGAGGAATAGACATGCTGGACTTCATTGATACCTTTCGTAGAAGAAAGAATAAGGCAAGCAAGCCTCATGGTATTGACAGAGCATATGTGAATGTAGGAAAGGGGACAGCTGACCTTTCCATAAGAAAGAAGGTCCCTCTTGAGCCCAGGTCAAAACCAGAGATAGTCCATGGTGCTTCTGGAGGGTAAATGTCTATAAACTTGATTGCAGGGTTTTTTTTGTTTTTTGTTTTTTTTTTTTTTTTTTTTTTGAGACAGGGTCTTGCTTTGTTGCCCAGGCTGGAATGCATTAGGATGAATACAGCTCACTGCATCCTTGACCTCCTGGGTTCAAACAATCTTTCTACCTCAGTCTCCCAAGTAGCTGGGACTACACGTGTGTGTCACCATGCCAGGCTAATTTTTAATTTTTTTTTTTAAGATGGGGTCTCACTATGTTGCCCAGGCTGGTCTCAAACTCCTGGGCTCAATTGATTCTCTCACCTCAGCCACCCAAAGTGCTGGAATTACAGGCATAAGCCACCTCACCCAGCCCTTTTTTTATTTCATTATATTCTAAGAGAATCTGTAATGTTTCCGTGGGTATTAAGGACATTCAAACTCAGGGTCCCATTAACTAGTCCTCACTTCTCTTGGCATTTTCTCTGTTTTTAATTCCTCACAAGATAAAATTGAATATCCAAACTATATTTACTATTTTAAAAACAATATTGCAAAGACTTAAATACTTTGTAATGTGGGCTTTTATAGTAATACACATTTATGATTATACTACATTTCTCTTTCTTAACTATACATCAAAGACAACCTTTTTGATAGCTGGTAGTCTTCCTCTTCATTTTAGAACCATTTAGACTTCACTTCTTAGCTATCTAGTGTTAAGAGTATGCAACTTGTCAAGTGTGCTTGCTTTCTCATAAATAAATTAAACTTTTTCCCTAAAATAAATGCAAACCAGTCAAAATTCATTTTGTGCCCAAGCTGACCTAAAGGGACCTAGGGGAGAAATATTGTTATTCAAAGACATCTAGTGCAACTGGCATAAAAACATACACATAGACCGATGGAACAGAATAGAAAGCCGAGAAACAAAGCCACACATATACAGCCAACAGATCTTCAAGAAAGGTGCCAACAACACATAATGGGGAAAGGATAGTCTCTTCAATAAATGATGCTGAGAAAACTGAATATCTAACTCCAAAAAATAAAATTTGATCCTTACTTATCACACACCATACAAAAAACTCAACTCAAAATGGACTAAAGACTTAAACCTACAACATGAAATCATAAAACTTATAGAGGAAAATACAGGAGAAAAACTCCATGACTTAGTCTTCGCAATAATACTTTTTAATATGACCCCAAAAGCATAGGCAATTAAAGCAAAAATAAACATGTGGGACTACATCCAACTAAAAAGTTTCTGCAAAGTAAAGGAAACAATCAACAAAAGCAAAGAAAACCTATGGAATGTGAGAAAATATTTGCAAACCATCTGTCTGGCAAGGGGCCAATATACAAAAATGTATAAGGAACTCATACAACTCAATAGCAAAAAACATTAATAATAAAATAACTCAATTTAAATATGAGCAAAGGACCTGAATAAATGTTTTTTCAAAGAAGACATATAATAGCCAACAAGTATATCAAATAATACTGAATATCACTAATCATCATGGAAATGCAAATCAAAAAACCACAATGAGATATAACCTCTCAACTGTTAGAATGACTGTTATTGGCAAGGATGTGGAGAAAAGGGGCTCTTCATATACAGTTGGTAGGAATTTAAACTGGAATAGGCATTAGGGAACACACTATAGAGAGTCCTCAAAAAATTAAAAATACAACTCCCTTGTGATCCAGCAATCACACTTCTGTGTCTATTTCCAAAGTAAATAAAATAACCATCTCGAAGAGACATCTGCACTCACATAGTCATTGATTGCAACATTATCAACAGTAGCCAAAATATAGAAAAAACCTAAGTGCGATGGATGAATGATTTTAAAATGTGGTACATACACAATGAAATACTATTCAGCTTTTGAAAAGAAAACTCTGCCACTTGGGACAATGTGAACAAACCTGGAGGATATTATGCTAAGTGAAATAAGTCAAACACAAAAAGACAAATACTGCATGATTGTACTTATATGTGGAATCTAAAGTAAAAAATGATAGAAACAGAGAGTAGAATGGTTGTTCTCAAGAACTAGGAGGTAGAGGAAATGGGGAAATGTTGGTTAAAAGGTACAAACTGGCACTTGTAAGATGAATAAATTCTGGAGACCTAATATACAGCATTATGTCTATAGTTAATAATAATGTATTGTATACCTGAAAATTGCATAAGGGAGTAGATCTTAAGTATTTTCACTACACACACACACAGACACACAGACACACACACACACCACACACAAAGGTAACTACATGAGGTGATGGGTATCTTAATTAGCTTGACTGTAGTAGTCATTTTACAATGTATATGCATATCAAAACATCATGTTGTACACCTTGAATGTATACAATTATTATTTGCCAATTATACCTCAATAAAGCCAAAAAATAAAAAATAAAACAAACACAAGAAATCCGTTGCATATCTCTAAAATCTCAAATTATTTCATTCTTCTTCATTATCAAGCATACATTATTTGTCAGCCTCCTGACGCTGACCACAGTTGTTAGGTATCTTAAAAGTGCAATGTTGTTGTTGTTGCCATTTTAATGAATATTCATGTCTTAGTTAACATAGATTGCATGTTTCAATATGTAAGGTGTCACTGAAGAATCTAAAACAAACTTAAAAGTGTGAGAACTATATATTTTTAAAATGACTCAAGGAAGCACATCTTCATTGTAATATCGCATTTTAGGATTACATTGTTGGAACATAATGTATTGCCCAAGCATTGCTTCAAAATTAGTTAATGAATTTCTGACTCCAGTATAATCTGTTTCCACTATTCCTTTCCACCTATTTAACAGAACATAAGAGATATGCACTCTTTACTCACATCATTATGTTCTATGCGTAAATGTATGTATCTTTGAAAGAAGAAAAGCTAAGTTCACAGCCAGTATTTTAACTGATTAAACTAATTTGGAGCAATGCTGGGTGAGATTAACACAACCCTGGGTCTGGCATATGATAGGTGCATCATCAACGGACTTATACTTGCAGCGTTTTGTAATGTCCAATGATAATAAAGATAGGCAAAGAAAATGTGCTGCAAGGCAATATTTTAAAGAAGCAAAACTTTTTACTTTTTTCAATGGCCTATCTCAGAGTATTACAAACTAAGCCACCTAAATTGTTCTTTGGCGTAAAAAAAGAAGTTTGTGATCTCTCCTGAATCCTCCTTTTCATTGTTAATTAGGAAATGGTGAGTGCTTCCATTTCAAACAAACCCAGAGTCAAATAATTAGACCATCCAGGGATAACTGAACTTCTAGGAAACAAGAAATTGGAAAAAGAGCAATAACTTATAAAAATCAATCAATAAAATATAATAATTGGCCTTTGCCCTATCTAATAACCCTATGCTAGGTCTGCATTTTAGCCAAACTGCTGCAGCTGTCGTCTTGTTAACATTTATTGGGTTCTTCTACCAGTTCAGTGCTAAGTTCCTAACACACAATGTTACATTTTACCCTTATAACAGCTCTAATTGGTTAGATACAATTATTATTCCTACGTGACATGTAAATAAACTGAGGGGCAGATAATTAATTAAAATTTTCCTAATCACTCAAGCCCACAGGACACCTGAGGAGGACTTGAGTCCAGGAAGTCTCACTCCAGGAGAAGCCTGTTTCTCACTGCTCCGCATGCAGTTACGATGTTATTACATTGTGGCCACTGTTAGAAGGAAACATGACAAAAACCTCATCTTAAACTGACAGAACTCTAAAAAATTATTTTCCACTCAGTAATTCTAAATCAATCAGTAACTCTAAAGTTCATAACCTGAGAAAAAGCTTTCTATCACTAATTATTTTCAAGTCCTTTAGACAAGCACATTCCAAGTCTTTAAAGATCTTTTTGTTGGAGAGAAGTCACATGCATTGTGAGGTGGCAGTTGCTGCCAAACGCTAATATTATTTTTAAAGTTTCTCTTGGTTGGATAAATACTGGTTTGAGAGAAAATCATACAAATGATGTTTCTGGTATCTATAGCTTATTTTTACCAGACCATATATTTTGGTCTATAAATTATGTTTTCAAAAGCATCTTATTTCTCTAACATATGAACAAAGGATTTTCCAAAGTACCTTACTTGGGAAATATATTCAATTTTTTTAATTATTTAAATAAAGTTCAGAAAAACGGCCCCTATTTATAATGTTATCTTTGATCTTTCTCTTTTAAAAATTTTCTTTGAAGAGACTTCCACATTTCTCAACTCAATTCTGATTATATAACAGCTAATGACATGGGGCAGTTTTTCCTTAAGTTTTTATTTTTAATTTTTGTAGGTACATAGTAGGCATATATATTCATGAGCTATTTTGATAGAGGCATGCTATGCATAATAATCACATCATGGAAATGGGGTATCATGAGGCAGTTATTATTGACTCATTGACCAAATAAAAAGCAGAGACCAATCAATCGGAGTAGTTTCCCTAGAATCACACAGTTAGTGACACTAGCAAGACTAGATTACACATGTCTAAATTCCAGATTCTAGATTTTTCCATGGACTACCTCAGCTCTCATTCCTTGCCTCCACTTTCAGAGTCACATAATCCTATATTGATCCATCCACTCTTTCATTTATCCATTTATTCACTCATTTATCTACTGAACAATTATTTGTTGAATGTCTGTGTTATAGACTGAATGCGTGTGTCCTCCTAAAATTCATATGTTGAAGCCCTAACCCCCATTAGGACTATATTTGGAAATAGGGCCATTAAGATGTAATTGGCCGGGCGTGGTGGCTCACACCTGTAATCCCAGAACTTTGGGAGGCCGAGGCGGGTGGATCATGAGGTCAGGAGATCGAGACCATCCTGGCTAACACAGTGAAACTCCATCTCTACTAAAAATGCAAAAAATTAGCCGGGCGTGGCAACAGGCACTTGTAGTCCCAGCTACTCCGGAGGCTGAGGCAGGAGAATGGCGTGAACCTGGGAGGCGGAGCTTGCAGTGAGCCACGATCAGGCTACTGCACTCCAGCCTGGGCGACAGAGCGAGACGCCATTTCAAAAAAAAGAAAAAAAAAGATGTAATTAAGGTTAAATAAGGTCACAAGAGTGGGTCTCCAATCCAATAGGATTAGTGTCCTTATATTAATAAGGAGAGATAGCAGAGAGCTTGTTTTCTCTCTCTCTCTCCACTGCCCCAACCCTCTTTCTGCTTATGCACACCAAAGGAAGGCTATATGAGGGTGCAATGAGAAGACAGCTGTCTGCAAGCATAGAGGAGAGCCCTCACCAGAAACCAAAGCAGGTGGAATTTTGATCTTGAACTTCTAGCCTCCAGAATTGTGTGAATATAAATTTCTATTGTTTAAGCCACCCAGTTTATGGTATTTTGTTATGGTAGCCCAAGCTGACTAATACAGCCTGCTTATTTCATTCAATGGTACTATTTTCAGAACAGTGCCAGAGGGATTAAAAATATATATATGGAACACAATCAAGACATTGCACTAGGAGAATATACCTGTGCAAGCTCTTAAGAACTCTTGCTTTGTTAGGGAAGCTAGGTAAATAATCTGGATACTACATAATGTTTTAGTGTTTTTAGCCCAAGAAGTTCACCCCAGAAGCCTGCTTTCTACTGCTCTGCTTGCAGTTCCCATGTTGTCTCATAATGGCCATCTTTAGAAGAAAACATAAGAAAACCCTCATCTTTAGTAAGTGGATCCACCTTTCTTGGTGGGACAAAATTTAGGTAGTAATTAATTGTGATTAGAAAGAAAGTGGGGCTGGGCATGGTGGCTCACACTTTTAATCCCAGCACTTTGGGGAGGCCAAGGTAGGAGGATCACTTGAGGAAGGAGTTTGAGACCATCCTGGGCAACATAGTGAGGCCCCATCTCTACAAACGATGTTTTTTTTTTTAAGTAGTGAGTCATGGTGGTACACATCGGTAGTCCTAGCTACTTGGGAGTCTGAGGCTGAAAAATGGCTTTAGCCCAGCAATGAGCTTTGATCACACCACCAAACTACTCCAGCCTGTGTGATGTAGACAAAGGAAGACCCTGTCTCTAAAGAAAAGAAGAGGATGAAAGAAAGATCATAGATGATATCATGGAAGAAGCAAACTTGAGGAATGCATACAAACTTGCTAAGGATGGGGAGGAAAACAGTTTCCCAGGTAGAAAGAACAGTGGGTATACAGCTAAAGCAGGGTTTAGAGGGAAATTTGTAACACTAAATGCCCACAGGAGAAAGTGGGAAAGATCTAAAATCGACACCTTAACATCACAATTAAAAGAACTAGAGAAGCAAGAGCAAAGTAATTCAAAAGCTAGCAGAAGACAAGAAATAATCTAAGATCAGAGCAGAACTGAAGGAGATAGAAACATGAAAAATCCTTCGGGAAAAAACCAATGAATCCAGGAGCTGTTTTTTTTTTTTTTTTTTAATTGACAAAATAGATAGACCACTAGCCAGAATAATAAAGAAGAAAAGAGAGGAGAATCAAGTAGACACAATAAAAAATGATAAAGGGCATATCACACTAATCCCACAGAAATACAAACTACCATCAGAGATACTATAAACACCTCCACTCGAATAAACTAGAAAATCTACAAGAAATGAATAAATTCCTGGACACATACACCCTCCAAAGACTAAACCAGGAAGAAGTCAAATCCCTGAATCCACCAATAACAAGTTCTGAAATTGAGGCAGTAATTAATAGTCTATCAACCAAAAAAGGCCTAGGACCAGACAGATTCACAGCTGAATTCTACCAGAGATACAAAGAGGAGCTGGTACCAATACTTATGAAATTATTCCAAACAATGGAAAAAGATGGACTCCTCCCTAACTCTTTTTATAAGGCCAGCATCATCCTCATACCAAAACCTGGCAGAGACACAACTAAAAAAGAAAATTTCAGGCCATTATCCTTGATGAACGTCAATGCGAAAATCCTCAATGAAATACTGGCAAACCGAATCCAGCAGCATATCAAAAAGTTTATCCACTATGATCAAGTCGGCTTCATCCCTGGGATGCAAGGCTGGATCAACATATGCAAATCAATAAACGTAATCCATCACATAAGCAGAACCAATGACAAAAACCACAGGATTATCTCAATAGATGCAGAAAAGGCCTTCGATAAAATTCAACAGCCCTTCATGATAAAAACTCTCAATAAACTAAGTATTGATGGAACGTATCTCAAAATAATAAGAGCTATTTATGACAAACCCACAGCCAATATCATACTGAATGGACAAAGGCCGGAAGCATTCCCTTGAAAACTGGCACAAGACAAGGATGCCCTCTCTCACCACTCCTATTCAACATAGTATTGGAGTTCTGGCCAGGGCAATCAGGCAAGAGAAAGAAAGAGTATACAAATAGGAAGAGAGGAAGTTGAATGGTCTCTGTTTGCAGATAACATGATTATATATTTAGAAAATTCCATCGTCTCAGCCCAAAAACTCCTCAAGGTGAAAAGCAACTTCATCAAAGTCTCAGGATACAACATCAATGTGCAAAAATTACAAACATTCCTATACAACAATAATAGAAAAACAGAGAGCCAAATCGTGAGTGAACTCCCGTTCACAATTGCTACAAAAAGAATAAAATATCTAGAAATACTACTTGCAAGGGATGTGAAGGACCTCTTCAAGGAGAACTACAAACCACTGCTTAAGAAAATAAGAGAGGACACAAGCAAATGGAAAAATATGCCATGCTTATGAATAGGAAGAATCAATATCATGAAATTGGCCATACTGCTCAAAGTAATTTATAGAGAGAGAAAGAGAGAAAGACAGAGAAAAAGAGAGAAGGAAGGAAGGAAGGAAAGAAGGAAGGAAGGAAAGAAGGCAGGCAGGAAGGAAGGAAGGCAGGCAGGCAGGAAGGAAGGAAGGAAGGAAGGAAGGAAGGAAGGAAGGAAGGAGAGAAAGAGAGAGAAAGAGAAAGAGAGAAAGAAAAAGAAAGAGAAAGAGAGAAAGAAAAAGAAAGAGAGAAAGAAAAAGAAAGAGAAAGAAAGAAAGAAGGAAGGAGAGAAAGAAAGAGAGAGAAAGAGAAAGAGAGAAAGAAAAAGAAAGAGAAAGAGAGAAAGAAAAAGAAAGAGAAAGAAAGAAAGAAAGAAAGAAAGAAAGAAAGAAAGAAAGAAAGAAAGAAAGAAAGAAAAGAAGGAAGGAAGGAAGGAAGGAAGGAAGGAAGGAAGGAAGGAAGGAAGGAAGGAAGGAAGGAAGGAAGGAAGGAAAGAAAGAAAGAAAGAGTATAAAGTTCGGGGACTTAATACAATACAGAAACCATAAATTAGACATGGTTGATGTAGGAGAGAAATGTGTCAAAATGACACATTTTTTTGGACTGAACAACTAGACAGATGGCAATGGAATTTATTAAAACAGGAAATGTATAAGAAGGGGAGCTATGCAGAAAGAAAAGAGCAAGGGTCCTACTAGAGACAGCAATGATTTGTTCAGTTATGATAGGCTGAGTTTCCATTGGGGGAACATTTAATGCAGAATCTGATGCACAGTAGTCCCTCAACAATTGTTTGCTGAACATGGATTTTCTCTGTTTGTATTAATTTGTGAGGATGCCTAAGAGGTTTCTTTTCTCCTTCATCATTTTTTTTCAAAAATAAAGGCATATGAAAAGGAGAGGTCACACCAGTTAATCACAATTATCTCTAACTAAATAGGAGGAAAACCAGCTAGAGTTGAGAAAAAGATGACATGCAGACAATTAAAAGTCATCCTGCAGGGGTTGGGTGAGATGCCTTTGAGAAAGTGCCCTTGCTAATCATGATTGGGTTTTGTATTAACTAGGTAAGATTAAAAGAAAAAAAAAAAAAAACCTAAGAAGAATCAAGAATCAAGAACTCAACTGCTCCTCTGTGGAAAACAAGTTTGCCAAAATTACGAACAGTCATTTCTTTGGTTTTTTTCATAATACCTAAAGAGCAGACAAGCCACATTCTCAAAAGGAAGAGTAATTGTTAAAATGATGGGAAAAATTACTGAATTAGCCATCAACTGAATTCTTGAAGGAGAAAGAGGAGAAAGGGAATATGTGATCTTTGGCCAAAAAGTCAGGAACTATTTTATAAAGGTGTCTTGAATTCCAAGCAATAAAAAAACTCAGTTTTGACATAATGAAAAGAATGATTTTACATTTCTCAAGATAAATATTTGCCAGTGTATATGTTGAAGACATTTCACTCCAAGGAGAAAAAATAATTATTTTTGAATTTCCTCCAAATGCAGAATTTTCCCCAGGTTCATCCACCAATCCATAGGCATTATGTTTAAAAAGGCACAGTCCTGCATTTACCAAACCTGTAATTGAAAAATGATTTCATTATTAAGCTGTGGTTTATTCCAAGCCTTCTGGATAATCTTGATGAGTATTGCACTTGTTGCTTAACTCTGGAGATTTTGTAATAAAAGTTTAATGAGTTACTTATTATAAGAATGTTTATAGCCATTATTTTAAGGTGAACAATAATGACGTAAAGTTTGTACGCATTTGGTTTAAAACGTATTCAACTCACATATCAGTTAATGCTACAGTGATTTTTAAAAACTCTCTTATCAGTACACGTGTCTAAAGGCAATGCAGCTAAACCTCAGCTTTACTGGGGCTATGGTTAAGAACGAAACTAAGGAAGGATTTCTCACTTGAATCATGTGAAAGCCAGATCCTGGCATTTCAGAATTTGAACAAGAATTGCTTTTATTATGGCATTTTGAACAGATTTCACAAGAGGATACATATAAAGCAAGAGGACAAAAAGTTGAAATTAAGTCCTGAAGGCACTGAATATTCATTTCTATTTAAAAGCTAACCAGATATTCTATTAATGATCATAAATATTAAGGAAACATACCAAAATAAACCTAGTTTATCTGATTTCTGTCTACTGAAATGCTATGAAACCAAAGGTCAATCACATCTCTAAAAAATATCTTACCCCTGCAGAAACTGTCTACAAGTTTTTCAGATAGAGACAAGATTTTCCAGAAATTATGATGTTATGAGTCAAGCACAAAAGTTTTCCAACTACAGAAATAAATGGAAAGTATATATATCTACTGAATCTGTATAAAACTTACACTCAGAAGAATAACATAGTTACCTTTATTGAAATAAATTTAATTTAGATTCTTAAATCAGACTATAACTTCTAATTCTTAGATGTTGCCAAATGGATTTTATGGAAAATATGGCTGAAACAAGGGACTAATTTTCATAACCATTTTGTGTGCTGTTTTGATGCACGAATTACTCATTAAATCATTTGAATATAAAGAACCATAACATAATTCAGTGATGAGTACAGTGCTGACATTCTGAAAGCATGTATAATTAAAGCAGGGTTATCAAAAGAGAGGCAAAATGTATTAGAAGAACATACCACAAAATGAAAATAAAACCAGATTAACTTATAGCCACAAAATAGAGAAAACAAATGTTTTCCTCCAATCCTCCAACTCCCCACCCCAAAAAAGATAAAATGCAATAAACATGCCATATGATTACGCTTGTTTGCTAATGCCACATGCTACATATGATCATAGCCAATGTTTCCAAACATTAACTATAAAATCGTATCTTCTTCCTTTAGTATTTTTTCAAATCAATACTATTCTTTGACAATATATTAGGTTGGGTTGCCTCCTATCATGCTATACCTTTAATCAATACATTGTTTCTATTAAGAAGTGAGATTGTAAAGGAAGCTTATTTATTTATTTATTTATTTATTTATTTATTTATTTATTTATTGAGACGGAGTCTTGCTCTGTCTCCCAGGCTGGAGTGCGGGGCGCGATCTCGGCTCATTGCAAGCTCCGCCTCCCAGGTTCACACCATTCTCCTGCCTCAGGCTCCCAAGTAGCTGGGACTACAGGCGCCCGCCACCACGTCCGGCTAATTTTTTTGTATTTTTTTAGTAGAGACGGGGTTTCACTGTGTTCGTTAGGATGGTCTCAATCTCCTGACCTCGTGATCCACCCGCCTCGGCTTCTAAAAGCGCTGGGATTACAGGCGTGAGCCACCGCGCCTGGCCAGAAAGTTTATTCTTAAAAACCTACTGAAAACATATTGTAACAAATATAATTTGCTTATTTTGTGGCTACTTAAACAATCTCTTCTTTACACAGCTGCAATATATAAATGTGTTAACTCAAAATACAGTCTTACCTCCCATCCATAACTGGGGTCTTTCAGGTTTGACCTCTGCTCTCCCACATAAGGCCCAAACTTTTCACCTACTTCGATCTTCCTTTTGGTCCATATTCCTAGTCCTGCTCCAGGCATATTTGACTCTCGAAGTTCAAACTCAGCAGGAATGGGAATATCATCAGGGATGTAGATGGGGGCTTTGTAAGGAGAACCCTCCTTTGGAGTGAATGCTTCACTGGATGTGGCAGGAGAGCATGGCTCTTGAATATTGAGGGAGGGAGTACTGGCTACTCCATCTGCATCTGGCATTTCTTCCAAGGGTATTTCAGGGTAGGTGCCATATACACACTCATTATCTGTGAATAGATAAAAACTTCATGAATTCCTTCTAATATTGAAGAGACAAAATTCCACAGGGGTAGACACCTTACTATGTTGTTCTTTGAAGGCTAAATAGGAAAGACCATTGTTGCGACGTGCCTTCATTAAAATCTTTATTATTCACAGGCCAGGGAGAGGCTAGAGATTATGGCCTCTGTGGTTTATCTGTGGTGAATCCATAAATCAAATGAGCTAATCCTCAATTGTCAATACTTGCATGGGCTAGTTCAATTCATTATCCATCTGGGAAACAATCAGCAACTTCATTAATGGTCTAACTAAAGTACAGACAAGAAGTAAACATGTGTGTAACTACAACCCTCAAACAATCCCAAATTGGGAGCTGACAGGATTCTAAGATATATTAGAAAGTTTTGTCATGCAATGTTATTTGGAATAAATGTAGGAGAGTCATCAAAGATTCCAAAGGCTGCCATGTGCAACAAGGTTTAAATGTGTGTGGCAGGATTATTTATTGGAATATTAATTTGTGTTTTTTCTTTCTCTGTATTTCCTTTCCAATTTTGAACATGTCACCAATCCCTTGGTACTTCCTTGCCTCAGTAACTTATGCAGAGCAGAAAGTTAAAGTTACTTGAAGCCGGTGATGCCTCTGGATATTTGTAAAAGCTAAAATCATTAAAGAAATTAGGTAAATTTTCCAGCAGGGAAAGAGAGAGGAAGGGTCCCTTGAGATGCACCAAAAAGACAGAATTTCCTCCAGACTGAGAAATGAGGGAGATCAGAAATGCTTTATATGGGGTACTGCTCATCTTCACAGAGCAGCATCTGAGGAGGTGGCAAGCCCTTCAAGCAGACAGCAGGGTTAGGTAGCTAGGAGTTAGGGTACAGGGCACTGAGCACCGAGGCCCTGAGGACTCCCAAAGCAGCACAGCATCATACTTGAAGTAAACGAGTGGACCATGTGAGACCTTAAGACCTCTATGAAACTTGTATGGGGATGGTTATGAAACCAGTCAATGGGGATTTCATTTGTCTCAAAGCAAATGAACACATGTTTCTTGTCTGCTAGGATTACAAATCAAAAGTCATACCTGATTTATTTGATTCATAGAACTTCAAGGAAAGAACTAAGAAAAATGGGTGAAAATTACAAAGAAACAGACTTCAGTTGAGCTAGTCAAAAGTTAATACTTTGAAAAATTAGCTGGATGTGGTGGTATGCACCTGTAGTCCCAGCTACTTGGGAGGCTGAGGTGGGAGGATTGCTTGAGCTAGAGAAGGCTGCAGTGAGCTATGATTGTTTCACTGCACACCAGCCTGGCAAGACAGTGAAAGCCCCTCTCAAAAAAAAGAAAAAAAGGTAAAATGGGTTGCCTCCAGCTGCATGATCAGGGTTCTACTATAGCCTGCATAACCATGAGTTAAGGATAATGTGGAGACATTTCAGCATCAAGTTGGTGATTATACTAGGTGACCTTTAAGACACTACCAATCCTGCAGTTCTATAAATTAAAGTCTTCTAAGAGAGTTTATCGGGCTAGAAGATAGAAGACCTTCATTATTCAGATTCATTATTGTAACAAACTATAACACTCATTAGCAATTGCCCATCAAGTAATGACTCCTGTCTCTTAAAGTTTTGTGAAGGGTAAAGTGATAGTACATGCAAAAGTATTGTTTAATGAGGTGCTTGGTTCTTGGTTCAAACACTAAGATAATGCCATTTAAATCAAGCATACAACTGAATTCCAGAACCCAATCTTATACCTATGGGACATAGGTTCTCAACATACAAGCTCATTATCATTCAAGTTCAGCATGTCCAAAATCTTGTACCTTATCATCTGCCCTCAAATTGATTCTCTTGTTCACTTTCCTCTTTCTACTATGAATACTATCTTTTCCTTAATTATCCATGTTTGAGGCTTTAAAATAACATAGCCATTTTCTCTCCTTTATCTTCCAAACTGTTCAGTCACTAAATGCTGTATGTTCTTGCAAGATTCTAACCTTCATCCAATTTTTTCAAATCCACATTTTCACACCTAAATATTTTCACAGTCCTTTAAATGGGTCTCAACCTCCAGCTTCTTTCCACTATCCATCAACACTGAGCCTATTTAACACTGCTGAGTTTACCTTCCTGGCAGACCTATTTTCCTGTTTGACAGCCTTCAATAATCTCCAGTGTCTGCAGGTAAAGTATAAACCTCTTAGGCTTGGACTAAAATCTCTGTCATTTTGAAACCATTCTTCCTTTCCATCTGATTCTCAGTGGTCCTCAAAGGGAACCCCCAAGCTAGAGTAAGCTTATTACTCTCTTCTGAGCTCAGTGAGTATTTCTTCTTCCTGCCTGCCACTCCTCTCTCTGCTCCACTGCCCAACAAACTTCTGGCCATCCTCCTGGGTCAAGTTCTAGCTGGTCCTATCACCATCTCATTTAACACTAGTATTCCCTTCCTTGAATTATTACATAATTTCATCCCTCAGTTTGGCAATCAAGTACCATGCATTGCTGCTTAGGGTTTAATGTGTATGACTGTTTAGTTCCCAACTAGGAAATAGGTCCGTGATGGGAGATGTTAGGACTCTCACCTTTTCGGAATTGTCCAAGTGATCCGCATATAGGTGTTTAATGAATACTTGTTAAAAGTATAATTAATCTAACATATCATTTTATTAAACTATGAATCCAAGTCAATACTTTTTTACCAAGTATAGGAAACTTTTGATCCTACAAAGGACCTTTAAACCTATAGAAATAGAACGTGATGAATCACCAACTTTTCTCCAAACCCAACATCAAAGGAAACAATTTTAATAATTCTGCAAAGAAATATTATCAGAGAAGTATACTTTAAGGTCCAAACATACTCGAAAAGTCCATCTAATTTTATCCTTCAGGGAGGTTTTGCACTTCAACCTCATATTTGAAAGCTCACTAATGGTCTTAGCACATGTAAAAACCTAGAAAAACATCTCTTCAGAACTGTAACACTTACTACTGCAAATGCCAAGTTATTCTGAAAGAGATTTCTCCCCCATTGTTAGAATTGTGTTTTTCTTGAGAAATATAAGTTGTAAAACATTGTGTACTCTGTAAATGTGTCCATGTAAGCAGGAGGAAACCAAAAGGCACCAAAATAAATAGAACAGTATTCCGCCAGTAATTATCTATTAAAGGTCAGTAAAATTTCCCCTACTTCCTCAAAGAGTCAAATCAGTCATACTTTCAGTTTCATGAAAGTGATCTTTAAAAAATGATAGAGGCCAGGTGTGGTGGCTTACGCCTGTAATCCTAGCACTTTGGGAGACCTAGCACTTTTGGGAGGCAGGCGGATTGCCTGAGTTCAAGAGTTCGAAACCAGTCTGGGCAACACGACGAAATCCCATCTCTACCAAAAGTACAAAAAATTAGCCGGGCATGGTGGTGCATGCCTGTAGTCCCAGCACTCTGGAGGCTGAGGCACAAGAATTGCTTGAGCCCAGGAGGCAGAGGATGCAATGAGCTGAGATCACACTATTACACTCCAGCCTGGGCAACACAGTGAGACCCTGTGTCAAAAAAAAAAAAAAAAAAAAGCATAGAGACGACAAGCCCATCTGTGCCCTCCCAATGGCATAGCTTATACAGTGACCTCTGAATTATCCACAAACTCTCCCAATGCATAATCTAAGTGAGTGCATTTAGATTTCTGTTCCTGTGGAGACAAAATATTCATGTGTGCCCAGGCAGCTGCACAGAAGAATTTGAACTTAAAGCCTGAATGCAATTCTGCTTACAATGACAAAAATGTACAATTAAACCTAAAGAACAACTTATATAGGTCAAGCAAATCCACAAGAACTCATGGACCTATTCATCCATATGCAAGCACTAAATAGCCATGCAAGCGCAGGCAATTTGTTTTCAAGCCACTTTTAATCTAGTATCATCCAAATTAAATATTAAAAAGGCTGTGATGACAAAAGTGAAAATATTAAGCTGCTGAGTTTTATGTATTAAAACAAGCAAAAATATTTCAATGTAATCTAGCATTATGAAATTTTCAACAGCAAATGCAGTTTATCATACCACATTGAATATTTGTATAAACCAAAATAAACTAATGCCTCCATATATGTTACTCAAGAGCTAACCAAAAAGCTGCTAAAACATTTCATCTAAATGATAAATTACTTCAATTATCATATTCCCATTAAATCTCTGTTATTGGGAAAAAATTGGTAGATCCTTTCCCTCAGCTATAACTATAGTTAATTAAAGCATTTCTCAGATATCACACTGACAGATTGGGCACACTTACAATAGGTAAGTATCAGGTAAGAAGTGCCATATATATCAGTGGTCCCATAAAGATAAATAACCCTTGTAACTTCTTGGAGCTGAGCTGTCTGCTACTGTAATTTGCTTCATGCATCCTTTAGGCATGCCATTAACTGAGTGAGGAAAGAAAGACAAGCATATTGTTGGATTTGAGACAAATGATTTGGGAAATTGCTCTTGGAAATCAACCTTTTCTATTCAAATTTTAAGTGTTCTAATTTCCTCAGAGACCAAGGGAAAGGCCACATTTTGATTATATTATATTTATTTATATGTGTCTTTGATTAACTACCATAAGTTTCCACTTGAAAAGTATTCCATTTTGAAAACATATCAGAATCTTCAAAGAGAAGAAGTTGCAGAAATAATACCAATACTAGTAACTTTCATAGATGTATCTACATTTTCTCATTTTAATGCTCAAAACAATCCAGTGAGAAAATGATGATAAGAATAATCTTCCATTTTGCAGATGTAGGACCTGATATTCAATAGATCCAAAGTCAGCTGAGACTAGCTGGGTGTCCAAACCCAGTCCTCCCTTTAACTCTTAGGCAACTTGTTTTTTGATCCTTAAAGATATGTTTTAAAGTTTGTTTGTTTTATCAAAATTGTAGCCACAATATATGAATAGTTTGGTTTTTGACTTTTTCACTTCATTATAGTTTATTATAATCACTTGCTTTTGTATATTTCACTATTTTCTAAAACTACATTTAATTGCTGTATAATATTCCATTATGTGAATCCACAATAGCTGAACTATTTCCATGGATTTTATTTATGTTGCTTCTAATTTTCTGATATCATAAATATGAAAATGAGCCTTCCTTAACATAAATTTTTATTTTCATCCATTTCAATTTCCTTAGGTTAGATTCCTATAAGAAAACTTAGTGGGTATTGACAGATCGCTTTTCAGAAAGTGTATCGCAATTTACACTCCTACAAATTATACTGTCAATTATTATTATGTCTTGTTTTTAATGCAGAAAATTATCTATTACTGCTTAATTCACATCTCAGTTGATTACAGAAACTAAATATTCTTATTTGTCATTCAAATTTCTTTATTTGCAAATTGTTCATTGTTTTTTCCCACTTTTAATTAGGCTTTTATGTCTGTCTTATTAATGATAAATAAATTAGCCCTTGGATATCGTATTTTAAATTTTCCCAGTAGACAATTTGCCATTTGGTATTTCAATTTTTTTTAACTTTTATGGAACTAAGTCTATATTTCTTCTGTGATTTTTACATTTTTCTTAGAAAGTCCTTAGCTACAGAAGGGAAAAAAAGATTCTCTTGAATTTTCTTTGAGTTTCATAGTTGCTTTTCTACCAACCTTGGATTACCAATGAGTGATTTACTGCTGAGTGAAAAGCAGAAAAAAAAATTATTTCATTTATTTGAGCGCCTGTGAAAGGCAGCCTAGAAAAAAAAAAAAAATGCCATTTTCACTCGTAATTCTTTGGTTCTTATTTGCAAGCCTGGCCTAAATGCCTTCTCTTTTTGTGGGTTTTATATAACTCACCATTTGTTTCTTTTGGCCTTTCTGTCTAGTTTAACTGCAAAATCTGGGCAGATGCCATTCAAAATCCTGAGTTTCACCATTAATGCCCATCATAATACTTATCACTCAGCATTATCATTCGTGATAGTAACATGAATAATTTTTCTCTCTACTCTTCACATTAGTTCATTGATAGAAAATATTTAGCAACTAAAAAGTTTAATATTTATTAAGAGCATATATACATAGTTTGACTATAAAGTAAGACTGATTTCTATAGTTATGAAGTAAGAAGTTAATTATTTATACTCAACTGTACACATATATGCATATAATACACACATCCATGTGTATTTGCAATGTGTGTGTAGGGGGGTGTGTGTGTAATAGCTCTCTAATCTTAAAAATAGGCTGAGACAGAAACATGATTTGAGATCTCGGGCAGACTGGTTGAGATCATAACTACATGAAACAACTGCCAAGAGGAGCTCAACTAGGGAATTGAACAGATTAGGTAACTCAGAAATTTAGACATTTCCCCCCATTATATTCCTCATTGCAGTTTTGTAATAAAAACATGAGCAAACTTCAAAGGAAGCTCTGTAGTAAAGGTTAATTGCTACTAAAGAAGAGGGTGGGCCCAAGCACCAGTACTTTGTGCCCAACTTGCAAGCAGACAGGAAGGATTACACGTGGCTGAGAGCAGAGGATGTGTGCCCTGCTCTAGGAGGAGAGCAGGCTCGGCCAAACCTCAAAGCCCCACTAGGGACCTCCTGGTAGGACGTGAGCACATAAGCACAAGTCCATGAGCTGATGCCTGCTAACAGTGTGGCAGGGAAGGGAGGGGGAAGACATCAATTTCCTTACAAAATTAAAACCGGACATGCTCTTCTTCCCTTGTTAGGACAATTCCAGAGCAGTTACAGAGGCATGTTTGTGAGAAAGCAGAGGGCTTCGGGAGCCAGCTCTTCTGCACCAGCAACACAGTGAACAAACACGTGCTGGGCTTGGGGAAAAGGGTGGAGCTCAAGTAATGCCAGATGCACAAACAGAACAAAGAAGGAGGCTATGAACTGGCCAGCAAAATCTTCTATGAGAATGGCCCCAAGATAATGAAATTTAAGATCCCAACGAAATGAAGAAAGGAAACTAGTAAAAGTAGGGAAAATGAATTTCCAGAAAACTGACTTAAACAAGCTGTAGAGGACTGTAGCAAGGGTGCAGAATTACAGGCTTAGAAACAGAGACATTGAATAGAATGGGAACTGCTGATGGATATAGTCTTTAGCATGTCCCGCTCCAGAGGGCAGTGAGAAGAAAAGAGACTTAAATGGAGTGTCTGGACACTGGGCTGAATCTGTAGAACCCGTGTCTCTAGACACCATTATGTCTGGAAATAATCTATCAACATGGCTTGGCACTGGAAATTTTTTAATGACCCTCTAAGCTTCCTTGCACTTTCAGTATTTGCTACTTCCTTGTATCATGCTATTCCATGTCTTCCTTATGGAACTTTTCCCCCAGTGTTTCCTGAAAATATTTCACTTAAGAGCTGTCAGAAAGACTCAGAATGGAAGTATTGGGAGGCAAGATAGCAAGGGAGATGGCAAAGAGTGTGATATGGATGGAAAATAAGTGACAAAATCAATGAGCAAACTTTTATTTTTCTCCTGATACTGTGGCATACTGTTGCATGTCCTGTGGCTTTTAAATCTGGTTAAGAGATTTTCTACTCCTCTAGGAATTTCACAGACATTTCACTAAATAAGTATGATTTGGGAATTAAACTAGTAGCTCCTAAGCAATTAAAAACTGGGCTTCGCCTCTTCCAAAACTTTCTCTTCAGAGATGGAACTAAGCTTTTGTCAAATGGTAATGGAAATAAATTGCTAGAAAATTCATACTTGAGGTACCAGTAAAGCCATTTGGTATCTGGTTACTGAATCTAAAACAGCGAACGCAGACATTAAAGTTCTGTGAGTACTATTCCAAAGGAAAACATGAGCTGGTTAATGTTTGGCTTATTCTGTTGTTAAGGAGCCACCGTCACCAATATCCACTGGAATGACCAGGTAAGAACAGACTTATCACATATCAGATAGATAGTGTTTCTTTTACATTCTAACTATGTGCCTTGACTTTCTTTTGACAGTACAAATTTTTAAGAGACTTTTGGCAACCTCTGACGGACCCGATGTGCTTGTTTTTCATAAGCTTTCTATGTCCCCAAAGTGATTTTCCTTCAGATTCATTTAGAGGAAAGTAGAACTGTCCTGAATTCATGCTGCAGCAGACTGGGTGGTTACTCCTCAGGCAATCTGAAATGACCAGAGTACAGCCTTTCAGTATTCCAGCCATATCTACAGTAATTATTTGCCAGCGTATCTAAAAGAAGGCAGGCATTTCCTGTTGCACACAAATGGGACATTCTTATCTAAATTACTGTTTAAACAGGTATTTAAGAAAAGACTATCACAGTCAGGAATTTACTGATGACGGAACACATTAGTTTAGGGCTGGACACATTAGTTGAGGACTAACCATTGTCAAGAAAGGAAGTATATCAGCATCAGGAAGGTATAGAGAATATTTTACAACTCCCATATGGGTCAAGATGGAGGATTGTAAACTATGCCATTTGCATTTGGAGAAAGCAGGAGGGTCACAAGTTCTGGCATGGAGTTGTGCTTGCGTCAATATGTTGCTGAACCCTAGAGTAACCTTGAGAGGCAGAGCCTGAGAGTTGTAGCTGCTTGGGGTCTCTGTTTCCCTATCCATAAAATAAGCACGTTGGACAAGTTCATCCCAGGTCCATTCCACTCAAGCGATCCCAGTTCTACATAGTAAAAACCAGAAGGTGGTCAAAATTTGGTGTACCAAAAGCTTATAAAATGTATTTTCTGGAAAGACACTCTGAGAATTGGTTTGGTCTCTCCCAACATGTAACCTAGGAGAGACTGTGCTCTGGCTGCCTAACCTTGCTCTAACCAGTGAAACTGGAACTTATTCCCAGTAGAGGCTTATAAAACTGGGCTGTTATTCTCACATTAAGTAGACTGCCCTCTGGTGAGGACTGTGGTTTATGTGTGGGCAGAACGTGTGGTTTACTACCTCTAATTTGTTTATGTTGTTGATGGTGGTTTCAAAAGAAAGCTGCATCCCTTCACATGCTAAAGAGTGACCGGATTTACTTCCTTTAAAAAAAAGTGTTTAAAGGTGGGCAGAGACATGAGGGAGCATTAATGTGCCATTGCTAATGGAGGAGCAACTGGGATCCCTGTGACCACAGCTCTGCTTCATTCAGCTCTGCATGTGAAATGAGAGCCCCAACTTGTTTATTATAATTACCTAAGTGTGGCTTGGTGGCTTTTGGCAGAGATCCTTCTTGCCTCCAAAGGAGAGACCAAAACTCAGGAGCTACACGCTAAAGGAAGGAGGGTGGTGTGCATTCTGTAGCAAGGAGGCTATAATTCTAATATATTCTGGGTGAAAATATTAAAAACAACCCCCAAAAGATGAAGATCAAAAAGGAAATGAGATTGAGATCTACCTTCTACCACATGGCAAACAAAGATAGGCATGTAGAAGAACTGGATAAACAGTGTAAATGTAAGTTCAAATTCATTCTCACAGCTGACTTGATGCAGACCCTTCCCTATTACTACAAAACAGAAGAACTTTCTTACAGCCAGGAGTCTTACATAAAGAAAAGAAAATAATTATGCATGTCTGGCAGAAGAGGGAGTTGTAGCAATGGCTTGCCAGTAAAAAGGAATATGAACGAGCAATAGAACACTAACTCAACCACACTCTTGGTTTGATAAGAAGCAGAGAGTGCCCAAAAGAATGAAATTTTGTTAGCGTCTCAAAATGTTTTATTTGAAAATGAGCAATGGTCCTTGTTCGTGCAAGGTTTGGTAACTAAAAGACAACAGTAATTTCTCATCTTAAAGTGATTCTGTGAAGAAAATTCCTTGATTTACTTAATTTTAGCTTGAACTCTACCCCACTGCAATCACAGTATCTTCAGTGTTAAACAACTTTAGATGTTGCTAAGGAGTGCAATTTTCTGCTCCCATTCTAAGCTCTAAAGGCCCCCATATTGAGTTTCCCAATACCACATCATATTAAATGTAAAATCATTCAAAACCACAGAGATGAAGAGAATGTCATTGAAAAACATAAAGAAAGGTTTTTTGCTTTTTCTAAGTATGAGAAAACATATATTTTGATTAAAAATGTTTGCAGAAAAATATGAACAGATGTGCTATGTGTATGTGTATACATACACCAAATAGCACTTATAATTTGAGAGGGGGTAATTTCAACATTGCTAAGTGGTAACACAAGCTAGGTATTTAAGGGAATGATATAATATGACAACTTCATAGACTACCAAACTATGTATGGTCTCTGGAAATTGTCACTATCAACATGTACAATAACTAGTAGCATTAGGTGGTCTGTACAGTATCCTTCATGTCTAATTGAGTCACACAGTCTAAGACACTTGATGGGCACCAGGCACTGCCTTCTAATGCGAACTGACTTTAAAAAAAAAATGCATTCAGGACCTCTTCTGTATAAATTACTATCGTTTGCAGCAAGAGAGGATTATAAATGTTTGCTGGCAAAAACTAAATTTATTTACAAACTGGGTCTAATTTATTTATGGCTGCAGTACAATCGGCTTTTGTCGAAATATTTATATTATCTGTACTTCTGCCTCACTAAACTCTACCACAATCATAAACACTGTTGAAAAATTATTTGCAGTTAGCAGGATTTAAGCTACCCATTATATCACCAGCTAGTGCCAGTAAACTTTTGCACTGGTTGATAAAGTTTCCTCTGTGGAATAAATATACATTCGACTTTCAAAATCTTTGGTGGGCTCCATACTATGAAAAGTGAAGGATTAAACAGATGTCCCAGACTTCACTAGTTTTGTGTGAATGCTTCAATTGCACATTCCAATTGAAATTTTGTGGATAGACTAGAAAAGTGCACAGATTTAAATCTTTTTCTAGCATTAAAAGAGGAATGTGATGATTGAAGTGTTGAGGTGATAATCTTTGCCAAAGATGCTACTGCTCAGACTTGAATTCATTTACCTATTCCAAAACATTTATTCAATAAATACCACATTGTGCCTGGAGCTGTGCAAGTTGCTAAGGATAGAAATAGAGTTGAATAAGATAAACTGTCTGCCCTCAAGTAGTTTAAAGTTCAGTAGTGAAGACATAGATGGTTAACGTATGTGACAATGAAATAAAATAAGGCCTAAGATGAGGTTAGGAAAAGTGCTGAGTGTTAAAAGAGTTGAGTATAAGTAATTCTGCAGCTGGGCATGCCAGTCTCGTAGAACCTCTATCCTTAGGTTCATTAGAACTATATATGTACTAAATCTTTAAAGAAACCTCTTATTTTGATTGGTGGAAATGCAGTACCATTCACATTTATTTCTGAGTATCACTAAGCTCTTCATAGTAATGTGAGCATCAGAATATTTTGGGGGGGTTATTTACCCTCACTGATGCTTCTAAATAACTCATAAAATGATGAAACATTGTGACAGGTTCTAAAATGACATGCCCCCATTTCCATTACAAAGTAATCCAAGAGAAAACAGCATATAGTAGTGGGTAGTTCGCATGTCAACTAAATATGTATTTCTGCTTGATCTGCTTCACTGAAAAGAGCCCAGAAGTTCTATTGTGAATCAGGTAGGACTGCTGTGATACCAGTGAAATTCCCACCAGTCTACAAATGATCCAAACCACAATATTTATCTTCCAGCTAGAATTGAAAGTTATTCCAAACTGACCAGAGACAGTCCTGGTGGATCTCAGAACAGTGATGTACTCAAAAGAGGACTGGCCAGACCACCCTGGAACCTCCAGTGGCATGGCACCAATCTGGAGTAGGAGTTCTTAGAGAAGTGTCAGTACTATTGTCTTCTGGTGTCTTACACTACCCACCAGATAATGAATTTTTCTCAAATAATATCTACCTATGTCTACAACAGTCAAAGTAACTTAACAAAAAGCCAAAGTAGCAAAATTCATTTTGAGAGCTGTATTTATTTGGTGTGGGAAAAAAGATCTCAAAAAAAGGAGCTTTTCACTCATCAAGGTGCTTTTTAAAAAAGAATACCCAAAACTAACATATTTGGAGCTTCATATTTAGTAATACACTCATAAAATAATTTGCTGTCCACTTATATGAACATGATATAAAATAACTCTTACTTAGATCCAGGTGCTATTCTCTAGAAAAAATAATATCTCAGGGTTTTTTTGTGCTTTTACTGATCATTTTAGGAATTTATTCTGATAAACCTTCTTTAAATGTTTGTTCTAACAGACTATAGCTATGCTAATTAAGTTAAATAAAATATTCTGGCATCATATTGCTTAAACTTCAGGATAATCAATTGAAATATCTATTTTAATAGCATTGTAGAATCTCAGAGCTAAAGAAAGCAAGAAAAATTTCAATTTATTCATCTAAACACCTAAAATTCTTGCTAACTTAAATATATCGTGGATAAAACCATGTAAATCTATATGAACCATGACTGGTCATGAGAAAAAACTAGAAATGTTATAGTTCTATCGAAAGCATGTAACGTTAAGAAAATGCACTGAAGACAGGAAAGATACCTGAAGTCTAAGAATACAGAATGATTTAACAGGCTTTTGCTATTGTTGCTTTGTTGTTTTGTTGCTGTTGTTGTATTAATATGTCTACTTCATTCAACTTTTGAATACTCATCACCCCTATTAAATCTTAACAACTATGATCCAACATATGCCACAAAACATTAATCATTTAGCCAACAAGTCTTCTACATGTAAATCACCATGAGGGGGTCACAAAAAAGAATAAAGTGAAATTGCTGATTTCAAAGGACTTACAATCTTGTTGGGAAGATAAGGCAAATGCCCAGGAGGATTAAACTTATGTAATATAAGGCTGCATTAAATAGAGTCAAGTGAATGGCACAGAAAATGACCTCAATGATCAACTCAAAAAGTGATATTCCGTTTTTTTTTTTTTTTTAAGAGAAAACTGAAGTGAATGCTGGCTAGAAATTCTACTTGTGATGAAGGCAGATAATCAAGAGGATTGTGAAACAAAGGGGTATAGACTGTGGCCAAGCCTTGGAGAGGTAATGACTTTTAATTGGATTGAGTTTATCATATTTGCAGAGGTACGGCAGACACAGAAGAAAGGATTAGAGTGATTTCCACTTTCTATTATTTGACATAATGAGAAAACAGAGGGTGGTCCACATCTCTGGTACATATTATGAGCCATAGGAGATGCTTAACATGTCAGGTTTTGGTAGCATTGAACTCTTCTAAATAAACATATTTATTTGGACATAGTTGAGTCAAAACAAGTCACCTGGAAAAAAGGTTACAGGTCATTAATTTGCATAGTACAAAGGATTTATGAATTTTTAAATTAACCCTCCTGGATCTCGACACCATTTCAAAGAGTAGGGCATATCTGCCGTTTTCTTCAAAGTTTAGTTAGCTTAAAGGGTCAAATGAAAATGCTTGGCTGACGAAAAACCAGCTGAGCCAATTTGCTTTTTTCTGATGGAAAAGAAGTATATTACAAATTTTTCCAAGAAACAGCATTATATACATCAGGTCAAATATACACACAAAACAAATGAGCAAATAACTGCAACAACGTTGCATGAATATTTGGTGAGTCACAAAAAGATCATGCACTCTCCAAATTCAAGACAGCCCAAGTATGAAAGATGATTAAAGCATCCCTCCACCAAAACTCCACTAGATTATAAGGGGATGAGGGCAGGGAGGATGGGTGCCTGATTCACTGCCGAATCCCCATGATCCAGCAATGTTTCTAGCTCATTACAATAATTCAGTATGATTTTGTTGACTTGAAAACATCAGCCAAAGCAAGCCAATTTTACTGGAATTGGCTGGTACCTTTTTCTCTTTCTCTAAATTGGGAAGTTCAAACATAAATGTTCAAAAGGCATCACACAAATTGTGTCCTTAGTCTGCTTAAAGGTACGGTAAAAATGCCCCACTGAAGAAAACGAAAATGACTACTAAATTTACACACACTCGTACGTGCACACAAACACACACTCCAAATGCTCAAGATACTGATAGATTAACGACCGAACACAATCAGTTCAGAGTTTATATCATGTCCTCTTCACACTGCAACCTCTTCAAACAAACTTGCTTTTTTAAAAAAAAAAAAAAAAAAAGGCCGGGCGCGGTGGCTCAAGCCTGTAATCCCAGCACTTTGGGAGGCCGAGACGGGCGGATCACGAGGTCAGGAGATCGAGACCATCCTGGCTGACACGGTGAAACCCCGTCTCTACTAAAAAATACAAAAAACTAGCCGGGCGAGGTGGCGGGCGCCTGTAGTCCCAGCTACTCGGGAGGCTGAGGCAGGAGAATGGCGTGAACCCGGGAGGCGGAGCTTGCAGTGAGCTGAGATCCGGCCACTGCACTCCAGCCTGGGCGGCAGAGCGAGACTCCGTCTCAAAAAAAAAAAAAAAAAAAAACAAAGGAATAAAAAACAAACAAAAAGTATCTGCATGGATAATACATATTTATGTCCTTTTCTCAAGACTTTTACTAAGTTCTTCAGGAAGAAGAATAGTAAACCAGTACCAAACATTACCAACTAAATTTGTTTCTACCAACATTTGCAGCAGCACCTGCCATGAATTAACCATACCTTGTAGATTGTAAAACATAAGCTTCATGAGGATAGGGACCCTGTGTGTTTTCTTCACTGGTGCCTTTGCAGCACCAAGTGTATTGTCTGGTACACAGTAAATGTTCAATGAACAAATAAATACAAAAATGAGAGAATACAGAAATGAGCCTTAAGGAGTTCAGAAACTATAGAAGCTATCCCCAAACCAGGCTGTGCCTCTGAATTCCATATGAAGCTTATTTTAAAAAATACCAATGATATGGCGTTTCTAGAATTAGTGATAAAGAAGTCTTACTGACCTGATAGAATTATTTTTCATAATATCTGCAGATTCCTGTTCTATAGTATCAGTTTACAGTATCACAAGAAATTCAAATAATCTATAAACCATAGATCCAAGCCAATTCCTTTTTAAACCAGAAGAACACAATGGGTTCAAGTCCACCAAACAAGTTATATAACCCCAGAAAATTCCCTTAATGTATTTGAGCCTCGGTTTCTTTATCCATATTTGATGCTGTCATATATGGTAGCCAGGAGTCATATATGACAATGGAGCACATGACTTGTGGCTATTTCCAATTGAGATGTGCTGTAAGTTTTAAAAATACAAATCAGATTTCAAGCACTTGATACCACAAGTAAAATATCTTATTGATAATTTTTGTCTATTGATTACATGCTGAAATAATATAATTTTGGACACATTATGCTAAATAAAACATATTCGTAAAATTTATTTTACCTGTTTTGTTTTACCTGCTTTAATGTGGCTACTAGAAATTTTAAAATTACTATGTGGCTCACATTTGTATTTCCAGAAGATGACACTGGTTCTCAAAATATGACACCAAATTGTATTAAGAATCAGAAGAGGCCAGGCACGGTGGCTCACGCCTGTAATCCCAGCACTTTGGGAGGCCCAGGTGGGTGGATCACTTGAGGCCTGGAGTTCGAGACCAGCATGACAAACATAGTGAAACCTGTCACTACAAAAAAAATAAAATAAAATACAAAAACTAGCTGGGTGTAGTGGTGCATGCCTGTAATCTCAGCTACTCAGGAGGCTGAGGCAGGAGACTTGCATGAACCCAGGAGACAGATGTTGCAGTGAGCTGAGATCATGCCACTGCACTCCAGCCTGGTGACAGAGTGAGACTTCATCTCAAAAAAAAAAAGAATCAGAGTAAGTGATGCTGTTGAGCATCTTTTGTAAGCTTTAGAGAAATATACAAATGCCAAAAGTTATTAAGTTAAGTGACAGATCTAAAATGTCATTGTCTTTCAGGTCTACCTGCACTCAGATAGCAAAAGACTATGAAATGGTTCATGAACAATTCATTCTCCATCACTCCCCTATTAATAAATCTCTCAATAAACACTTGTTGAAACCAAATGTAAAACAAGATCAACATAGTCAATGGCATGGTACAAAAAGATGAGCTAATTCCACAACACTCCCCTGGCATAGTTTCTGTAATGATGTAGGAAACAGCCTGGGCTAAACAACGTTGGAAGAAGGTTTACATTTGAAAGAGGCATTATTGGTCAATGAACAATGAGCAATATTTGGTGATAGAGGATGAAAACCTATTCCATTATTTCAGCCCAAAGTGCAGGATATGAGGGAAGTCATAAGATTAACCTCTTTCCCTATGTCTTGGATAACGCAGTTCAATTCCTCCCACAAATATCCCATTCCATCACTTCAAAAACAATGTGTGCCTTGAAACACGTGGCAAAGAAAAGAATATGAAGAACTTTCTTGATGTTCTTCCATTGCGATGGTGCAGTTGGTGAACCTCCAAAAACACCTCCTAAGTCTTAGCTGACGAATGAACATGAGACAGATATTCCCAGAGTGTGTATACATGACATGACCTTGGTAACATTCTCAAGAGTTGTAAATCCATTCAGGTTCAGAGATGGGCAAACCCCACCCACCATTCTCCCAAAGTTCTATTATATGAAAGTGAGGAGTAGAAAGGATTCCTTTGGGGGTAAAAAGGTTGAATTGTCATGGGCAGCTCATTCTGACCTTTTACCAGGTCATGCCTCTAGATATTTTATGAATATTAATTGATGTATTACTGCAATGTAAGGCAGTTGCTAACCTAACATTCCAGCCTTTGTTCCAAGGCTTGTATGATTTTCTTCCAGGCCGTTGATTTTGGAGTGGCTGTGTAATCCTACTGAACTGCCAGCAAAGAGTGATCAATCAAGACTTTGAAAGCTTCTGGTTCATCCCAATACCTGGGATGAGCTTTGATAAATAATATTCTTGGGACTGTGTGAAATTTACATTGTAGAAGTAGTGAAATACATGTGGAAACATGGCTGGCTATTGTCTTTGTTATTTATTTATATTTAAACAAAATCTTTTGTTTGCAACAAATCCTCACTTGGTCCAAGATTATTATGCTGTAAACTCAAGTCATTACATTTCTATATGCATGAACATTAGTGCTCTCTTTATGGATTTAAAGATTGTCACTCATTTATACACATTTGGATGCACATACGTAATAATATAAATAGAAAAATATTCTTCTACATCCCATTTTAAAAATCTGGATAAAGGGATTGAAGAACATATCATACACTTGTTCGTGGATGAGTACTAAATTTATTTTCCAATAAAACTTCATCTTGGGTCATCAAGATTGACATTTACTTTAGAAAAATATAAGAGGGTTAGAGTTCTTCAACCTTCTTCACAAAAATCAGCCACATCTTTCTGAGGACCTCACAAAGTTCTTTTGTGACTGGTCACAGTCAATGTGCCCATCCATTTTGTATATCCTGTGGAATGCGACTTCTCTCTGTTGTTTTCATTGTCAGTCTTCTGATCTTCTTCTCCATTTCTCTGCTGCCTGGTAAGGGCCTCCTACTGTTCTGAGAGCTGTAGAGGGAGCAGCGAGCAAGACCAACAATACTCCTGCTCCTGTGAACCTTACTGCCTGATGGGTAAAGGGGGAAACTAAACCAACACACACATAGAGAACATCAGAAAGTCTTAGGTGCTCAGCAGAAAAAGCAGGGTGAAGTGTAAGAGCAGGTGGTGACTTCAGGTATGGAAGGCCTTGCTAAAGAGGCAGCATTGAGGATTTACACATTGAAACCCTTTCAGACTCCATTTAGGTGTCATCTCATCTGTTAAGAGTTCCCACTATCCATGTTCATCATCTCCTCAAGCTCCAGAGTGAGTTCCTTGCTTTATGGATCACAAAGTACATAAAATGTACCTCAAAACATAACCTTTCGTCATTTTCCTGTTGCTATTAGAGTGAGTCTTATTTACGTCCATCTCCTCGTTTTGATTTCCAGTGACTTTAGGGCAAGGGCTGTGTTTCATTTACCTTTATATCTTCCCTTAGGTTCTGTAAATACACTAGATGCTCAAATTCAAATTGAGCCAACTTTTATGCACATGTACCCTAGAACTGAAAGTATAATAAAAAAAAGTTAATTATGAGGAGTTTCGTTTTTGAAAGCTGTACTTTGTACCTCACTTAGCTCTGAATCTGACAGATTTCAAAGGAAGCTCTCATTTACAAAAGTCATTGCCACCACGGGAAGAGGTATTTTCTAGAATTGTAGACTACTGACCATTCAGAACGCTTGCCCAGGTAAGTGACATGTGTCGAATTTTCTTCTAGAAGAAGTTAAAGTTGGAAAACAATGATCTCTTCCAACACATTTCAGATAATTACCCCTTGGTCGAGAAACAGAATTCTCAAGCTTGCTCCTTGCAAATGTGCCCCAGAAGTGAGAATTTTCTAGTTGAAAAGAATCAGAAAGAGAAGTTTTTGATAAATAAACCAGAGTACTGAGCTAAACCTTGTACAACACAAGCTAGATTTCAAAGCAGGCAGTGAGAATGAGCCTAGAGTTTCAAAATTCTGCCAGAAAGTTTTGTTTTATGTTTTTGTGGAGTTTTTTAAAGAAACATTTTGCTTTTTTGTTTTGGACTTGAAGACTGTGCTCAATACAGTTTTTTGTTCTTTAAGTGACACCTGTTAAAAGAGAAAAGTAAATTGTTCAAATAGAAGAATTAATAAGACAAATAAATGCCCTTTTCTGAAGAATCCAAATGTTCTTACTTAGGATCTGATTATGAAATTCCAATTATAAATAAACTCCCAACCCATTACCCAAAAAAGGAATGTCTCCAAGTTTAGACTGAGGTAGGATAAATACTCCACATTCTATTCCAAATACCAAGAACAAGGTAGGTATTTTCCCTGCTGCTTCCCTACCCTGAAATTTGACATTCATTTTAATGATGCTTACTTTATTACTTGTCAGAAAAGTGAAATGGCCTGTCAATTTTATGGAGTTTCTCCTACCTTTTAAATGATTATATTACATTTTGAAATAAGTGTATAGCTCCCACCTCCTTTTTTTAACCTAAATGGTTCACGTGTGGGTTTGGTACTTGGCTACGAGTGGAATGAAGTCATAATTTCAGGAGTCCGAAAGAATAGATCAAAATCATGCCAACACTTTCATGGATGGATATATGCTGCTAAATGGATGTTTACCTAGAAAAGTCATCATCTGGCATGCAACACAGTGAATGTTTCTAAGCGGCTAACTCATGTATACTAAACAAATTTGGCTTGGCTGCTGTGAGAGCTGCCCTTTGGAAATTCTCAACATACATTTGTTTGATTGAGCCGTCATTCCCAGTTGATCTGCTGATGATCTGTGTCACTTTGTTTAAATGTCCTGGTGTGGTTTTCTATATATATACAGTGAAAAGCCAGTATGTTTCTGTGATGGATTAAATAGAGGTGAAATTCGAGAGTGACTCCTGTTTTTGATTCCTGTGTTCTCAGACAGGTGGGTCTGGAATGATCAAGAATGTCACATTCAAACACAGGGGAAAATATGGAGCCCTTTTGATTTAAAACACATTACCGTAAAGATATATTTGCTACTGTGTTCTCCTCGGACCAGAAGCTATTTAGGATTTCCCACCTAAACAAACACCATATGGGTTAATTCTCAGCATCCTTTTCAGATGTCCAAAAACAGGGGACACAAAACTCACTGCTTGGAAATGCAGTCTAAGAGAAGCAAACAAGGCTCATTGCTGATGTATGGATTCGGAAATCAAATGCAAGGTCAGGCTAGAACTGAAGCTCCAGATCTCAAATATCTCAGTAATGGTTCAGAGGGAAACCCAACACCACAGTGCCATACCATGTCTGAGACACTAATCAAGCGACTGCCTGTTTGCTCTGTGGTTAAAGCATTTCCTGCAGCTAATCTTCCTAGATAGGCTCTCAGCTTTAATAACCTATGGAGTCTGCTGTTAAGTGCCGGGATCTGGGCACCATCAGCGTTGATGTCTCCACTCTGCCAAACCCCAGACAGCACGTGATGCACACGTATTCCCTCCCCTTAGCTTCCATGGATGCAGTAGACAAGGGCCTGCCTTAAGCTAGGTTCCCCAACTCAAAAAACATACAGCCCTGATCGACCTGCTATCATACCCAAAATTCTCCCCCACCCCCTGCCCCTGCCACCCACTTAGCATTATTTCTTCAGGCTAAGGTAAAATCATCTTCAAGAGTTCTGACCATTAATCATTTATTCCTTTCCATTTATATTTAAAGACCTACCATGGACCAAGACACTGAATGTGGACTCTAGAAACCAGAATACCTGGCCTCATTCCTGGCCTCACAGAGCAACATTTCAGTAGAGAAGGAAGACATGCAAACAAAACACAGTACCCATGATCAACAAACTACATCCAAGGTTCAGTGGAGAGAGGGAATTCATTCTGTCTCAGGGTAGAAATGGCTAGGGAAGGCTGTCAAGAAATGGCCGTATCTAAGAAGGGAAGAATAAGCTGAAGAAGAAAGATGGCTTTGAAGGCCTTCCCCAGAGAAAAGACAAGGAAAAAAAGACCATACTAGAAAGAAGAGAGGACATATCTAAAGGCACGAAAGTATGAAATAGCTTAGCATGTGTATGAGACTAAGCATTCCTCAGTATTGTCTGACTTATAGTGCGAAAGAGAGTAGGTGCACATGCAGAGAAAGAGGCAGTGAGGATCCAAACAATCAAAGGACTCAAGCTATACCCTAGAGCTTGGTCTTTCTCCTATTGTCAACATGGAAAATGGAAAGACCAGAACTGGATATTAGCATGGTCACTCTGATTCAAAAAAGAGGAGATATTTAAAAGTGGCAGAAGGCAAATGGACTAGTCAGAGGCTGTTTCAGTAGTCCATGACAGAAATCACGAGAGCTTAAAAAAGGGACTGTGATGCTGGAGGATGACGAATAAGAGGGAGAGATTTAGGAAGTAAAGAGAGTCCAGTAAGGGAGTGAAACAGGTATAAAATAAATTTCAATGAGCCCATACACTATGTCATGAGTTAATTTATCAGTGATCAGTAAAGTTGGCCACTCCCAGAAACTGGGACACACATGGGGGCTGAGGACACAGACAGAGAGAAGATTGGAATGCTGAACAATAAAGTAATTAGAATACTGAACAATGAATCAGGAGCCCTGAGCCACTGGGAGGCAATCATAGAGCCCTGGGCATCTAGACAGTAAGGAGGCTGCAGAACCAACAGGCTTTTCCCTTGCTTGAAGGCAACCTGGAGATCAGAAGATCAGCATGGGGATAGTAGGAAAAAAATGTCATTCTTACATGTACAAATAGAAAAAATAATACAAAAATTAGCTGGGCATGATGGCACATGCTTATAATCCCAGCTACCCAGCAGGCTGAGGCAGGAGAATCGCTTGAACCCTGGAGGTGGAGGTTGCAGTGAGCCGAGATTGCACCATTGCACTCCAGCCTGGGCAACAGAATGAGATTCTGTCTCGGAAAAAAAAAAAAAAAAAAAAAAAACAGGTAAGGCATTAGACGACACCTTCACTAGGTCGTGCAGACCCTTAAGGAATGTTGATTCCCTAACAAACCTCATGCCTTGATATTAGTAGCTGTGCCTTTATCCTGATCACCCTTATGGTCCTACGCACTTTACATTGTTCAATATACTTTGACAATCCTAACTCAGGTACTGCCTTCACAAAGTGCTTGCCAGGTACACACCCCTTTCCTTGCTCAGTGTTGCCTGAACTGGGATTCCTCAGGAACGGCTCCAAAACCACTCCTGACCTCAGTGGTTTTGATAAGTATTTATTAAGCAAAATTCAACTTACATGTTACTTATTCCTACTGTTGAGACCTTTGAGAGAGGAAAAAAAGAAAGTAGCTTAATGTCAAGAAAAGTAATTTGTTAAGATAATTTTTAAAACTCATTCAGTGAATATGCAGGAAATCCTGCAAAATCAACATTCTCTATACAGTGTCCTTCCCTGCTTATCCTCCCATCCCGAACTCCAAATCCCCAGAGCACAGCACTGGGTGGCTCCCCAGCCCACAGGTCCCTCAGCCTATGTGCCTTCCTCTCCAAAGGAGATCTGATCCTTTCCCAAATTGATCTGTTTGCTATTATTTACTTGTGTATTTTCTTGGTGCAAAAAAATATAGAAAAGGGAAAACAGAGAGAGGGTAGAAGTTGGGTTTTATTTATTACGGTTTAACATTATTTATGATTATTGTAATTTAGGTCCAACATCCCAAGAGTCTCATTGTAATGGGTGCAATAGATACCAATAAAATAGTGTCACAGAGCATGTACATATATTCTTCTACTTCCTTTTTTTACAAGTCGTATTTTCTCTATGCACACAAAGCAAATCCTGTCAAATTGCAATATACTTCTAGGCATTCTGTTTTGGATTTTCATTTTAAGAAATATAAAAGGAAAAATGAACTGCAAGACATTTATTTATTTTATGGACTAATTTGCGCCATCCAAAAGAGAATGACGATAAATCCCTTTTAGGGAGGTCTTGTGTTTACCATTTGATAGCCATTGAAAGTAAATAAAATAATATAGAATAAAATAAAAACAAGATGGCAGGGGCTCTATATTAATAAGTCCAAGTGATTAAAACGCAGATCAAACAATAAGATTCTTTTTTATTTTGGCTTTTGAAATTTAGTAATTCTATTAACCCTCTGAAACATAAAAAGACAAAATTTAAGTATATTTTCTTAACTGATGAACATAATAAAATTTAGATTTATAAGTTTGGTTATTATGTGTACATACGTTTAGTTTTAACTCAGTCCCCGGTTTCCTGAGAAAACCCAAAATGGAAGATAGATAAAAATTTACATATTTGGCTGCCAAATATTTTTGCTTGGGAACTGAGAGACCAAATCAGTCATTGTTGAGCAACCCAGTCTCACAGAGGACTCTCTGGCAGTCTGGCTCTGAGATCATATTGCAATAAATGCTTTTCTATAGAACTAGACCCTATTCTAATTCAAGAGCTTTAAAACTTTAAAATAACTAAGAACCAAATTTCTTCCTAGATTAAAAAACATTGTTTGAAAAAAGTTGCTAAGGATATAAGAAATATATAAACTGGAATTTTTATTGGTTGCCTCCCTGCAAAATATGCACACACACACACCACCACACAAGTCTTGCCTAATTTGAATTGACAAAGGCCAATCTTTCCCACAATGGAAATGCACAGACGGAGAAGGCCAAACAACAAAACAATCCAGAGAGTTAAAAAAAGAAAAAAATTGTTAAGGCCTACCAACAAACAAAAAACAAGCTCAAAATAAATTGGAAATAAACTCCAAACAAACCCAGCCAAACATAAAGCAAAGGAAATCCAAAGCAAACAATCAAAACATCTTTAAAAGTATAGTACAGTGATCCCACACTGTTGCCTATGGGGATTGCTGGAGGGGAAACCCCCCAAGCTCAAGCTGATCCGATGGGCCAGTTCCTCTGAAGCCTCCTCCACCCCTCCCATTGCCAGGCTTCCTGGAGTCCTGCCCTGCAGACCAGAGAGCTCCACGCAGAGAAGTCTCTGGCCACCCCGCCGGCCTGGTATTTGGCTCCCCAGTCACCCAGCGCACAAGTATGATGGATGATGATGGATCGCAGCACCACCAAAACCGTGTGAATTTCCCAAGGCCTCTGATTATTCTAATCGAGTCCCCAGAAGAAGCACAGAGCTTCACAAAAGCCTCCAAGGAAACCTCCCATTCCCCTTGTCTGCCTGACACAGACTCCACTAAAAAAAGCAATCAGGCCCTGATATGGCCTCCTCTCTTTGACACACAGATCCGGGCCTCCATATTCATTGTTCCAGATATGATTTAGCCTTGGATGAATTTTTAATAAACACCTACAGTTATAGCACAGTGAAATGGCCACTCTGGCTTCTCCCAGGGGAAGATAACAGTTTATGAACACTTGCCAGTCACAGCTTTGCTAATGTTCTCTCACTCTGCTAGACAATATGGTCAAAAGGGTTTTTTCTCTATCATCTAGTCTCTGTCTCTTTCTCTGTGTCTCTCCTCAACACTACCTGCTTTCTCTTTCCCTTCCTCCCTCCTTCTCTTCTTCACTCTCTCTCATTACATCTTTCTTAAACACAGAGTCTCTGAGAGATACAACTGCATAAGATAAAGGCGCAATTATAGAATTTGTTCAAAACAGATAAAAGAGTATCACAGCTAGACTCAGACATGCTTAATGGAATTTTATATGCTGTAATAATACAGGCTAAAAAGAGAGTGTAGTGCTATTTCATTTGAGTTCAGTGTCCTCGACTTATTGAGACTTTTTTTGCCATGTAAATTTGCAGCTTATGCGATGGGGAGAAACTCAAGGCCTTGTGACTGCTGTTGGCTTGTTGGAATGTTCCAGATCAATACAGACAGAGTTAATAGTACCATACAAGTGTATAAAACTCCACAAACTAGCCATATTTAGAAATACAGCTAGTGTACTTGCAGCAAACACTATGTTCATTTAGTACTTTCTAATACTTACTATCATCTAATTTCTAATACTTAGGTACTTAACAGTCCCTCTTCCCCTAAATGTACAACCTCTTGAATTCTTAAAATCTCTCAGTGTCTATTCACACATAAACACATGAGAAAAAGGGTGGTTGTACTTCTCAGGAGTGGCCCCCAAATCTCTACATCAGAGTAGCATATGGAAATGAATTTAATTCAACAAGGGTAAGGAGAGGGGGTTGAAGCTGGGTTTACAGAGCACTTTGCATAAGAATGAGAAAATGCCAACAGACTTTATCAAATAATTGGAAGAGGAGTGTGGAGAATGTTGAAGATTATGAGTTAGCTTGGGAAGACTTCCCTAACCATAATTAGGTAACACCGCCTATACTTCTACACTGTAATTTTGTTTAGCCATTAATGATATCTCGTACATACACTTTGATTTTTTCCCCAATTAGCCATGTAGCTTTAAAGGCTATAACATTTTGAAATAGTTCATCCTGACAAACAACTCAGGATATTCAACCATAATCTTTGTTTCCTAAACCAGAAGGGTAGATAAATAAGAACAATAGATTAGGCTTCTGGAAAACCAGATCCTGTTCCTGGCACTGTCACTGATTAACTGGGAAATTCTGAACAAGTCTTTTCATCTCTCTGGGAATCTATTTCCTCACCTGTAAAATTATCGAATGCAGAGAGCCCCCAGGGTCCTTTCCAGCTCATATTCTATGAGTCCATCAATCTCTGTGTGATTGTGGAAGTAAATTCCTTGAAAGAACCACAAGTATAGTTGCTTTGTACCATAATCAGCAAAGTTCTATCTGTGTATAAACTCAAGAAAAGCCATTGAAGGCTGATGAGGATATCATTTTTAGTTTGTGTTATGAAGCTGGCTTGGATAGGAATGAGAACATGGAAAGCAATCAAGTTTTGACTTTTACTGAATACTTACTATGTGCCAGACTGACACTATCTTATGCATTTTACATCATTATCTTATTTAATGTCTCCCTGAAACCTACTGCATAAATAGGTAATAGTCCCATTTGACAGATTTTAAAAACTAAGGCTCAGAGAGTTGATGTGTCTCATCTCATTAAAACCAGTCTGCTTGAGCCCAAGCATAATATCATAATATTCTTATATTATTCTATTTCAAGGTTATTCAGTTATTCCTTTTTTCTTTTTTTTTTTTTAAATGGAGACTGGCTCTGTCACCTAGGCTGGAGTGCAGTGACGCAATCTTGGCTCACTGCAGCCTCCGCCTCTCCCAGATGCAAGCAATTCTCTGCCTCAGTCTCCCAAGCAGCTGGGATTACAGGCACCTGTCACCACGCCCAGCTAATTTTTTTAAAAGTATTTTTAGTAGAGACAGGGTTTCACCATCTTGGCCAAGCTGGTCTTGAACTCCTGACCGTGTGATCCACCCGCCTCGGCCTCCCAAAGTGCTGGAATTACAGGCGTAAGCCACTGTGCCTGTCCTATTTCAAGGTTATTTTAATAGTTCCATCACTCCCATCATTTACAGTACCCAAACTATCAAATGACAAAAAAACTCATTAAAATTTGACAATAACTACTATGTTTCTTTCTTTTCCAAAAGAAAGCTATTCACTTCTTGGCTTCACTTTGCTCCTCTCTATAAGGTTGGTCCAACCAACTCCAGCTACTTCTCTAACTTAAGATTTACACACATGTTATATCAACATTGAAGGCTAACTTGTTAAAGCTTCATGAAAATTTAGAGAAAAGTCAGTCATCATTGATTATCTTACCAGTTCACAAAAACAGTTTTTGTAATTTACTGTTACTGTAATAGAACATTTGTTATTAATTCAATCAGCTTCTAAATGGAACCTGTAAGGAAAGTAAAAATCAAAATAAAACTACAACAAAATGTACCCTTGACATGTTGGCAGTCTTCTCAAGAAGGACATGCTACTTATATCTTAAACACCTCAAACTAATTGTAAAATACTTCCTCATACATAATCCAAAATAATACTTTTGAGGATATTTCTACGTAAGATTTTAATCCAAAATTAGGAGAGGAAAGAAATACCTGTCTATCTATCCATATGGAAACATTTACCTATCTATATTCCACAGATGCACTGACAAAGAATTTAGACATTAGGACAGTATTTATATTGTTATATGTAATCAAATCACCATTCATCAGACTATTCTCCATGGAATTCCATTTCTTGATGGTTATCCAGAATACTGTGACATTGACATGTAAAATCCAAGTTTGGATCCATCTACTTATTGGCCTCAGAAATTGACTGTGTTTGGGAAAATTCCAAGATTTAGAGATCAGGACCAACAGAGTTGTTAACAAAGAGCAGGATATAGTGTTATTTCCATTGCTGCAATCATAGTCTGTGAAATGCCAATATTCTGCATATCTTCAAAGAACAGAATCTATCTCCAAAAACCATACAAAATAGCCCACTACAAAGGAAAATCCTTCAAGATCTTTGCATTGAACGAGGACCAGAAATAAGAGGAAAACCTCTGAGAACAGTATAAAAATGACAGATATAAGAGGAGGCCAAGCATGCCATGAAATGAGAGACTTTGCTGACAGATGAGCACCTTTGAACTCTAACCCAATAAAAGAATTAGCACTCCCAATGTATAATCAGTACAGCAAGCAAAATATGTCAACACATGATAGGCAGGATAATCAATCGACATGCGAGGTAGGAAACAGCCAGACTAAATAGCAACCCAGTCCCACTGAGCCAGACAGGCCTTCCTGCTCCTTCAATTTCTCATACCACAGGGACTAGGAATTAATATGCAGTAAAGGAAAACTCCTAGCAAGTAAAACAACAGAGCAAGAATGAAGGGTTTTCACTAAGAAGTGATCAGGATTCCCAAAACACAGTCTTGATGTCTTGATTTTTTTAGATGTGTTCTTTAAAGAACTTTCTCCTGTCAGATACTAAAAACTTTGAAATTATCAACCACAGTACTATTATTTATTCTCCTTTCCCATGAAGATTACAGAAATAATAAAAAAGAGTAGGCGCTATGGACATAAACAGAGCTAGCTTTTAATCCTGGTTGACTGTATGCTAACCACTGACCTCAAGCAAGTCATGTAAGCAGGCTGGGCCTCAGTTTTGTATTTGTCTGTTAAAAATAGAAGAATAACATTTTTTAAAAGGAGATTTGTGACAATTAAAAAAAAAAACAGAATAGGTAAAGTGTCTTATTCAACACAGATTTGATGTTGGCAATCCCAGTCTCCTCACAGCTAGCATGGTGTTTCCATCCCTGTGAGTGCTTAAGAAATGTGGTGATGCCCACATATATTAAATAATAAACTCACAGACCACAACAGAGTAATGCAGTTTCAGACATGCTTAAGAAGGGGGGAAATTTGCCTAGGTTAGAATGCCCTATTTACCATAGCTCTGCAATAGTGAGAGAGTCACCTAACCTCTCTGGGTCACAGTCAACTCATTTATAAAGTTGAGCAAATAATATCTCACCAACCTAAGGCCTGCACTGAGAAGAGTGACTCTCACAGTTCCTTTCAGCTTTAGATCACTTATTGCAAATTATCTGTTGCTAGATTATCTTATCTCATGTTCTAACTTGATAAAATCGAATAGAAATTGCTTCAATTCCTAAATCTACATCCCTTCAGGAATTTGAAAATGATCCTTTTGTCTTATTTTGTTTGTGTTTTCCATTTTCCCAAAGGACAGTCACTAGTGTTCTCTGCTTAAAATCACTTAGCAACTCTGCAGAATTTTCATGATGTGGTTTGAATGGTTTTTGATAGCAATTTGTTTTAAGATATTATCCTCAACCTATCTAGCCCTAAACCACAGGTGAGTATATTTTGTAACATTTTACACTCATGCCATGTATATTTCAAGATTCTGCCTGCTTTAAACTGAGTAGTTTTGTGTGATGCACTACTTTATTTTTCACTTATTTAAAATACGTTCGTTTTTCAAATAGATGCTTTGCAAGAATGACTTTCCAGCTATACATTTTGAAGCCCTCATAACTGTACTCCCATGACTTTAGCAGCACTTCAAAGGACAATTTTCTTCACTGACCATTTCAAATACTATTTGAATTAGCTAACAATTTTTCTTTGGATTCATGAGACAGAAGAGCATGCATCCATTGCAGCTAAGCTGATCATTATAATTTTAACACTACTGAGAGGATAGTAACCTAAAGTCAGAGAAGAGGCAATATTGTGAAGTTTTCTAAACAACTGCTTAACCTTGTTTCTCTTTTCTGACAAGTGTGGATATAGACAAACTCAGATATTCTAGTTTTTATTGTTCACCGATACTATGGCTACAAAAATGAAATCTGAGGCTTAATTTGCCTTATAATTCAGAAACTGAGGAGCTTTCACACAGCAACAATAAGTCATTTTTCACGTTTATTTTCCATGCACAGAAAGACACACCACTCTGCCATCAACATGTCAGGCAAAATCCAAAATGGCTTAGCACAAAAATTACCCAAAGAATGGCCATCACCAAAAGAGTTGTGACAAAGCAACTCTGCTAAAATTGTACCTTAACTTGAATTGTATTTGCATTCATTTGTTTCCTAATACTTTTGGAGAACTTTGTGGAGAAAAGACTGGGCTTTTTGTTCGGTAGTTTTTAAAATATCAAACATTTTGTCCATCAGCTATCCCTTCTTGAATGTGACAGTGTGATAGAATAAAGACTGACTTTTCTTTTGGAATCTCGTTGACGTGGCCTTTGGCAGCTTACGAGACCTGTCCTCACTTATTGTGTCCTTTGCACCCTGATGCCTTCTTATAAGGAAGGGCAATAAGAGAAGCCTATGACAATATCTCAACTTTTCCCCCTGGAGACTGAGATTCCATGGTTTTTTGTAAAATACAGCATGAGTAATACTTGTTATCAGAGAAGAGAAGAAAAGTGCTAGACAAATAGGAAACATCATTTGACATTTCTCCTCCACATTTACAAAGTTAAGTGAGTTGTGGAATTGTGCCTAGGAGGGAATAAATATCTCATCACAAACTAGACTCAACCAGTCGTGCTCATTGACGCCTATCAAAACACAGCCACCCTTTTCCTTTAATTCTGCTTGGATTATTTAGACTTCTGTAAATGTTTTCAATGAACTCAAAGACTAATTATTTCAATACAAAATAATTGATTCAAGCAAAACATTGCCATTATTTTATTATCTGCAGAGTTGTCCAATGATTAGCAAAAATTAAAAGGACTTACCCATAGTCCACAAAAACATGAAATGATTAGTCTTCTATTTAGATAGAATCAGGGATAGAAATGAATTGTAAGCATAGGTCCTGCCCATTTTCCATAACTGAATTTAGTAATCTTGCCTATCTCCATATGAACATATGCATATACTATGTTTGTGTGTGTTTGTGTGTGTGTGTACATAAATATATATATGTGTGTGTGTGTGTGTGTGTATATATATATATCTCACCATTCCATATGCTAACAGATGTGAAAAGGTCCTTTACTTTCTTAAGATGAAACTATTAAACTACATATAAATATCTGAAGACTTTAGAAACTGAGCCTTTCAATTTTCATTTTCCAAATGACACTATTGCCAGAAAAAAAAAATGTTTGGCAAAACTCTTTGCTTTCTAAGCATTAAGAAAAAGATGGTCATAAAACCAAAAGGAAAGATATTGCTCTCTAAAGAATCCAAATCCCAAACTAACCACAAGCAGGAATGTTTATAAAAATTACTTTCTTGAAACTCTCTTTGTTAGATATTTCATGCAATAGAAAGATCCTTCTATAAGGAACATCAGTATATCATGGACTCAGCTTGCAGGTTAAAACTCAAGGATAGGCACTGCACTGTGAATTTCCCTCCTGACTGTATGAAGAAGCTGTAGAGGAGATGTATGCTTGGTTTCCTGACATCCGCACTCCGAGAGGCTCTACTGATCCAAGTTACATATTGTGACTCCAGATGGCATTTCTAATATAAAAACAATGACTTCTGCAAAAGCACCAAAGAACCCAAAGTTGCAAAGCCAGATATGCCATCCACACCTTACATAAATATTTGTGTTAAAGAATTTCTGACTGGGCACAGTTGCTCATACCTGTAATCCCAGCACTGGGAGGTGAACGTGGAAAGATCACTTGAGACCAGGAGTTCCAAACCAGCCTGACCAACATGGTGAGACCTTGTCTTTACTAAAAATACAAAAAGCAGCCAGGCATGGCAGTGCACGCCTGTGATCCCAGCGACTCAGGAGGTTGAGGCAGGAGAATCACTTGAATCCAGGAGGCGGAGGTTGCAGTGAGCCAAGATTGCACCACTGCACTCTAGCCTGGGCAACAGAGTGAGACTCTGTCTCAAAATAATAAATTAAAAAAAATTAAAAAGATAAAAATAAATTAATTAAAAGTTTTAAAAGAATGTATTTGGATTATTTTATTACAATGATCTTACTCTTGAAAATCCATGCTGTTTTCCGTAAAAAGAAGGATGATGTTCCCTGTGTTTCTCATCTGGCTTCTGTGACACTCCTTTGGCAATTCTTGGGTATGCCATCAAAATCGCACCAGACAAATGCTCCTGAAAGCTAGGATCTATTGATTTTCACAGAAGGATTTTCCCCCTACAGCTGACAAGAAAAATAAACATCTTCCAAAGAAAATTAAGGTAAATGCCAAAATATCTCATCTCTTCCCAGTATAAATCCTTTAAAAATATTAATTATAATAATATTTGACTTCAGAAGAAAGGCAAAAAGGAAAAGTTTGAGTCAGGTGTGAAGAACATTAGGAACATTATGATCTAAATAATGTAATATAACTGAAATATATAAGAATGTCACTAATCTTCATTTGACTATAAACCAACCACTGACTTTTCAAATGATTGGAACAATCTCTCAGTTTGGGTTAGAGCTTTTCTCTTCAAAAGTTTAAACCGTTCAGTTCAGTGACTGTTGAATTTCAGTTCCTGAAATACTATATACCATTGAGTACTTACTTTTGTGTTTTATTCATGGTCAAGAAACAACAGTGACTTTAACAACCTCTGCACTTTATTCAAATTGTTTTAGAAAATAAATAAAAGCAGATTTCCTTTTAAAAACATAGTTAGGAGGATTCCCAGGCAAGATGGCCGAATAGAAACAGCTCTGATTTGCAGCTCCCAGGGAGACCAATGCAGAAGGAAGGTGATTTCTGCATTTCCAACTGAGGTACCCAGTTCATCTCACTGGAACTGGTTAGACAGTGGGTGCAGCCCATGGAGGGTGAGCTGAAACAGGGTGAGGCGTTGCCTCACCTACGAAGCACAAGGGGTTGGGGAACTCCATCCCTTAGCCAAGGGAAGCCATGAGGGACCATGCAAGATACTATGCCTTTCCCACAGTCTTCGCAACCCACAGACCAGGAGATGCCAACAGGTGCCTACACCACAAGCACCCTCAGTTTCAACCACAAACCTGGGAGGCCATTTGGGCAGACACTAGCTGCAGGAGTTTGTTTTATGTTATTGTTGTTTTTTTGTACCCAAGTGGCATCTGGAACACTAGCAAGACAGAACCATACACTACCCTGCAGAGGGGGCTGAAGCCAGGGAGCCAGGTGGTCTTGCTCAGCAGATCCCACCTCCACAGAGCATAGCAAGCTAAGATCCACTGGCTTGAAATTCTTGCTGCCAACACAGGAGTCTAAAGATGACCTGGGATGCTCCAACTTGGTGGGGGGAGGAACGTCTGCCATTACTGAGACTTGAGTATGCAGTTTTCCCTCACAGTGTAAACAAAGCCACCAGGAAGTTTGGACTGGGTGGAGTCCATTTCAGTGCAGCAAAGCCACTGGAGTTAAACTGCCTCTCTAGATTCCTCCTCTCTGGGCAAGCCATCTCTGAAAGAAAGGCAGCAGCCCCAGTCAGGGACTTATAGGTAAAACTCCCATCTTCCTGGAACAGAGAACCTGGGAAAAGGGGTGACTGTGAGTGCAGCTTCAGCAGACTCAAACGTTCCTGCCTGCCTGCACTGAAGAGAGCAGCGGATCTCCCAGGACAGCACTCAAGATCTGCTAAGAGGCAGACTGCCTCCTCAAGTGGGTCCCTGACCCCCGTACCTCCTGATGGGGAGACATCTCCCATCAGGGGTCGACAGACAACTCATACAAGACAGTTCTGGCTGGTACATGGCAGGTGTCCCTCTGGGATGTAGCTTCCAGAGGAAGGAGCAGGCAGCAATCTTTGCTATTTTGCGGCCTCTGCTGGTGATACCCAGGCAAACAGGGTCTGAAGTGAACCCCTAGCAAACTCCAGCAGACCGGCAGAAGAGGAGCCTGACTGTTAGAAGAAAACTAACAAACAGAAAGTAATAGCATCAACATCAACAAAAAGGAAAACCATGCAAAAACTCCACCCAAAGATGGAGCAAAAATCAAAGGTAGATAAATCCATGAAGATGGGGAAAAACCAGCACAAAAAGGCTGATAATTCCAAAAACCAGAACATCTATCCTCCTCCAAATGATGGCAACTCCTCACCAGCAAGGGAACAAAACTGGATGGAGAAGGAATTTGATAAATTGACAGAAGTAGGCTTCAGAAGGTGGGTAATGACAAACTTCTCCGAGCTAAAGGAGCGCATTCTAACCCAATGCAAGGAAGCTAAAAACCTTGAGAAAAGGTTGGAGGAGTTGCTAACTAGTATAACCAGTTTAGAAAGAACATAAATGATCTGATAGAGCTGAAAAACACAGCACGAGAACTTTGTGAAGCATACATAGTATCAATAGCCCAATCAATCAAGTGGAAGAAAGGGTATCAGAGACTGAAGATCAACTTAATGAAATAAAGCATAAAGACAAGATTAGAGAAAAAAGAATAAAAAGGAATGAACAAAGCCTTCAAGAAATATGGGACTATGTGAAAAGACCAAACCTACGTTTGATGGGTGTACCTGAAAGTGACAGGAGAATGGAACCAAGTTGGAAAACACACTTCAGGATATTATCCAGGAGAACTTCCCCAACCTAGCAAGACAGGCCAACATTCAAATTCAGGAAAGACAGAGAACACCACAAAGATACTCCTCCAGAAGAACAATCCCAAGACACATAATCATCAGATTTATCAAGGTTAAAATGAAGGAAAAATGGTTAAGGCAGCCAGAGAGAAAGGTCAGGTTATCCACAAAGGGAAGCGCATCAGACTAACAGTAGTTCTCTCTGCAGAAAGCATACAAGCCAGAAAAGAGTGGAGGCCAATATTCAACATTCTTAAAGAAAAGAAATTTCAACCCAGAATTTCATATCCAGCCAAACTAAGCTTCATAAGTGAAGTAGAAATAAAATCCTTCACAGACAAGCAAATATTGAGGGATTTTGTCACCACCAGGCCTGACATACAAGAGTTCCTGAAGGAAGCACTAAATATAGAAAGAAAAAACTGGTACCAGCCACTGGAAAAACAAACCAAAATGTAAACAGCATCGATACCATGAAGAAACTGCATCAACTAATGGACAAAATAACCAGCTAGCATCATGATAGGATCAAATTCACACATAACAATATTAACTATAAATGTTAACGGGCTAAATGCCCCAATTAAAAGGCACAGACTGGCAAATTGGATCAAGAGTCAGGATCCATCAGTGTGCTGTATTCAGGAGACCCATCTCACATGCAAAGACACACATTGGTTCAAAATAAAGGGGCGGAGGAATATTTACCAAGCAAACGGAAAGAAAAAAAAAAAAAGCAGGGGTTGCAATCCTAGTCTCTGATAAACCAAACTTTAAACCAACAAAGATTAAAAAAGACAAAGAAGGGCATTGCATAATGGTAAAGGAATCAATGCAACAAGAAGAGCTAACTATCCTAAATATATATGTACCCAATACAGGAACAACCAGATTCATAAAGTGAGTTCCTAGAGACCTATAAAGAGACTTAGACTCCCACACAATAATAGGGGGGGAATTTAATATCCCACCAACAATATTAGACAGATCAATGAAACAGAAAATTAACAAGGATATTCAGGACTTGAAATCAGCTCTGGATCAAGTGGACCTAATAGACATCTACAGAACTCTCCACTCAAAATCAAAGGAATAGACATTCTTCCCAGCAACACATAGCACTTATTCTAAAATCGACCACATAATTGGAAGTAAAACATACCTCAGCAAATGCAAAAGAACAGAAATCATAAATAACATACAGTCTCTCCAACCACAGTGCAATCAAATTAGAAGTCAGGATTAAGAAAGTCACTCAAAACCACAAAACTATATGGAAACTGAACAACCTGCTCCTGAATGACTATTGGGTAAATAACAAAATTAAGGCAGAAATAAATAAGTTCTCTGAAACCAATGAAAACAAAGACACAACATACTAGAATGTGATACAGCTAAAGCAGTATTTAAAGGGAAATTTATAGCACTAAATGCCCACAGAGAAAGATCTAAAATTGACACCCTAACATCACAATTAAAAGAACTAGAGAAGCAAGAGCAAACAAATTCAAAAGCTAACAGAAGACAAGAAATAACTAGGATCAGGGCAGAACTGAAGTAAATAGAGACAAGAAAAACCCTTGGAAAAAAAAAATCAATGAATCCAGGAGCTGCTTTTTAAAAAAAAAAAAAAAAAAAAAAATGAAAAAAATCAATAGACCTCTAGCTAGACTAATAAAGAAGAAAGGAGAGAAGAATCAAATAGGCACAACAAAAAATGATAAAGAGGATATCACCACTGATCCCACAGAAATACAAACTACAATCAGAGAACACTATAAACACCTCTATGTAAATAAACTAGAAAATCTAGAAGAAATTGATAAATTCCTGGATACATACACCCTCTAAAGACTAAACCAGGAATAAGCCAAATCCCTGAATGTACCAATAACAAGTTCTGAAATTGAGGCACTAATTAATAGCCTACCAACCAAAAACAGTCCAGGACTGGACGGATTCACAGCCACATTCAACCAGAGGTACAAAGAGGAGCTGGTACTATTCCTTCTAAAACCTATTCCAAACAATAAAAAAAAAAGAGGGACTCTTCCCTAACTCATTTTATGAGGCCAGCATCATCCTGATACAAAAACCTGGTAGAGACGCAACAAAAAAAGAAAATTTCAGGCCAATATCCTGGATGAACGTCAATGCAAAAATCCTCAATAAAATACTAAACCGAATCTAGCAGCACATCAAAAAGCTTATCCACTACGATCAAGTCGGCTTTATACCTGGGATGCAAGGCTAGATCAACATAAGCAAATCAATAAACATAATCCATCACATAAACATAACCAATGACAAAAACCCCAGGATTTTCTCAATAGATGGAGAAAAGGCCTTTCGATAAAATTCAACACCCCTTCATGATAAAAACACTCAATAAACTAGGTATTGATGGAATGTATGTCAAAATAATAAGAGCTATTTATGACAAACCCACAGCCAATGTCATACTGAATGGGCAAAACCTGGAAGCATTCCTTTTGAAAACTGGTGCAAGACAAGGATATCCTGTATCTCCACTCCTATTCAACATAGTATTGGAAGTTCTGGCCAGGGCAACCAGTCAAGAGAAAGAAACAAAGGATACTCAAAGAGGAAGAGAGGAAGTCAAATGGTCTCTGTCTGCAGATGACATGGTTGTATATTTAGAAAACCACACTGTCTCAGTCCAAAATCTCCTTAAGCTGATAAGCAACTTCAGCAAAGTCTCAGGATACAAAATCAATGTTCAAAAAATCACAAGCATTCCTATACACCAATAATAGACAAACAGAGAACTCTCATGAGAGAACTCTCATTCATAATTGCTGCAAAGAGAATTAAAATATCTAGAAATACAACTCCCAAGGGATATGAAGGACCTCTTCAAGGAGAACTACAAACCACTGCTCAAGGAAATAAGAGAGGACACAAACAAATGGAAAAATATTCCATGCTCATGGATAGGAAGAATCAATATCATAAAAACAGTCATACTGCTCAAAGTAATTTATAGATTCAATGCCATCCCATCAAGCTACCATTGACTTTCTTCACAGAATTAGAAAAAACTACTTTAAATTTCATATGGAACCAAATAAGAGCCCATATAGCCAAGACCATCCTAAGCAAAAAGCACAAAGCTGGAGGCATCATGCTACCTCACTTCAAACTATATTACAAGGCTACAGTAACCAAAACAGCATGGTATTGGTGGCAAAACAGATATATAGACCAATGGAACAGAACAGAGGCCTCAGAAATAACACCACACATCTACAACCATCTGATCTTTGACAAACCTGACAAAAACAAGCAATGGGGAAAGGATTCTCTATTTAACAAATGGTGTTCGGAAAACTGGCAAGCCATATGCAGAAAACTAAAACTGGACCTCTTACTTACACCTTATACAAAAATCAACTCAAGATGGATTAAAGATTTAAATGTAAGACCTAAAACCATAAAAACCATAGAAGAAAACCTAGGCAATACCATTGAGGACATAGGCATGGGCAAAGACTTCATGACTAAAACACCAAAAACAATGGCAACAAAAGTCAAAATTGACAAATGGAATTTAATTAAATTAAAGAGCTTCTGCACAACAAAAGAAACTATCATCAGAGTGAACAGGCAACCTACAGAATGGGAGAAAATTTTTGCAATCTGTCCATCTGACAAAGGGCTAATATCCAGAATCTACAAGGAACTTAAATAAATTTACAAGAAAAAACAAACAACCCCATCAAAAAGTGGGCAAAGGACATGAACAGACACTTCTCAAAAGAAGACATTTGTGCAGACAACAAACATATGAAAAAAAGCTCATCATCACTGGTCATTGGAGAAATGCAAATCAAAACCATAATGAGATACCATCTCACGCCAGATAGAATGGTGATCATTAGAAAGTCAGGAAACAACAGATGCTGGAGAGGATGTGGAGAAATAGGAATGCTTTTACACTCCTGGTGGGAGTATAAATTAGTTCAACCATTGTGGAAGAAGGTGTGGCAATTCCTCAAGGATCTGGAACTAGAAATACCATTTGACCCAGCAATGCCATTACTGGGTATATACCAAAAGGTTATAAATCAGTCTACTATAAACACACATGCACACGTGTGTTTATTGCAGCACTCTTCACAATAGCAAACACTTGGAACCAACCCGAATGTCCATCAATGATAGACTGGATTAAGAAAATGTATCACTCATACACAATGGAATACTACACAGCCATAAAAATAAGAATGAGTTCATGTCCTTTGCAGGAACACGGATGAAGCTGGAAACTATCAGCAAACTAACACAGGAACAGAAAATCAAACACCACATATTCTCACTCATAAGTGGGAGCTGAACAAAGAGAACACATGGACACAGGGAGGGGAATATCACACACCGGGGTCTGTCAGGGGGCGGGGGGCAAGGGGAGGGATAGCATTAGGAGAAATACCTAATGTAGATGACAGGTTGATGGATGCAGCAAACCACCATGGCGCATGTATACCTATGTAACAAACCTGCACATTCTGCACATGTATGCCAGCACTTAAAGTATAATAATAAGTAAAAATAAAATAAATAAAAATTAAAAACTTATAGTTAGAATGAAGTAATTGAACCAATAGCAGCCACAGGAAAATTGGTGACAACATTGGGAAAAAGTCAGTTGTGAGCTCAGCAGTAGGCAACAAGCCAAATGTGCTGAGTTCCAATGAGCAAGCCAGAGAGCCCATGAGTTCTAGACGGCTACCAGGGACTCCTGTTTGTCAAGCAAGGTAGAGAAGCTGCTGGAGGTCATTGACATCAGGTGAAAGGAGACAATGGCAGAACAATTTGGAAAATCCTAAGGCAATTTATCTGTGAGAAAAAGATTAAAAGCTTTCTTAAACAGCCATTTAGGTAACTGTCAAAACATTTAATTTATCTGTGTGTACTTCCCATTTCTGGAATTTACTTTTAACTCTGCTACTTGTAAACAGAAAGTAGAAGCTGACCACTTATAGGTTGTTTTCTGAGTAAAGAATTGCAATTTGTTAGGGGGAAAAAAAACACAAGAGAAAGGATGGTACATATTCTTCCACTTATTAAATTCTGATATAGAAACATCCTAGCAATCACACTTCTTTTCTCCTTAAGCCACTGAGATTTGGCTTGGCCCCATCTCTTTTAGTCACAACATTTCCTTAAGGAAATAAAATGAAGAGCTGGAAGTGATCCACAGTATCATCAAATTTAGTCCTCCTCTCATAAGCAAAAGAAACTACCATCAGAGTGAACAGGCAACTTACAGAATGGGAGAAAATTTTGGCAATCTATCCATCTGACAAAGGGCTAATATCCAGAATCTACAAGGAACTTAAACAAATTTACAAGAAGAAAATGAACAATCCCATCAAAACGTGGGCAAAGGATATGAACAGACACTTCTCAAAAGAAGACATTTGTGTAGACAACAAACATATGAAAAAAAGCTCATCATCACTGGTCATTGGAGAAATGCAAATCAAAACCGTAATGAGATACCATCTCACGCCAGTTAGAATGGTGATCATTAGAAAGTCAGGAAACAACAGATGCTGGAGAGGATGTGGAGAAATTGGAATGCTTTTACACTGTTGGTGGAAGCATAAATTAGTTCAAACATTGTGGAAGACAGTATGGTCTTCCACTTCCCAAGTTCAATCATCTCTCCACCAATCAACTACTGTTGGGCAAGATCAGCAGTTGTCCAGGCACAGCCAGAGTGATGTCCTAGAAAGAGCTCTGGCCTGCAAAGCATGGAAGCATGGAACCTGAGTCATGGCTCCAATCCCTGCAGCAAACCCACCATGACCGCATCTTTAAATTCCCATGGTAAGTTAGGCTGGGTGTTCTCTAAGATTCCTTTCAGTACTAAGAACCCATGGATCTGAAATTCAAATTATGGGGAAATGTTGAAAATGAAGAAACAGAAGAAATGTAGCAGTGGTTTCTTTTCATCTGAACCATGAGGCAAATAGCAAACATATTTCCTCATGGGCAGCTGGCCCCTAGAAATAGGGAATGGCAGTTTCCTCCAAGGACGCAATTATAGGTAGTGAAAAGGGAGAAGAGAGCCCCACTCCTCTGGTTCAACTATGAATCATTTTCAAGGAATAGGCTTGCCTCATGACTCAATTTTTAGTTTCAATTTCTCTCAAAAATGAAGAACTGAATTTTCAACCTCACTAACTAAGCCCATAATTCCCAAGAATATGATGTTTTAACATAGGATGGTCACTAAAGTGTTACTGAAGATACTTTAAGTGAACAAGAACATGCACTTTGAAATAAAATAGGTATGTATAAATGAACCTTGAAGATAACTAAAATAAAGTGTATTTCTTCAATGTTCCATTGAACACAATTTTATGGAGGGTGTGTTTTCATCTCCTGTAAAGGATCCTAACATTCCATAGAATATTATATTTTAGTAGGCACATTTGGCAATGATGACAGTGTACTGTATTTTTCTTGTAACTACATCTCTGATGAAGTCACTGCAGTCATGACAAACTCCAGTCCCACTGGAATGAGGTTCAGAGAACGGACTAAGAGGTAGGACATGGTCTAAGGGAAAGAGTTCTATTATCTGTCAAAATCGGGTAGAAAGGGAAGGTTTCTAGTTCTTTGAAGGCTAAACAATTAGGTTCTGATGGCTTTTAAATGTTGAGTGTTTATTATTAATATGAAAGATCATTTTAAAATGTATTATCTTCTTGTCTTCTCACTTTTGTGAACACAACTGTACCATGCTAGAATTTAGCAGCTTCAGGACACTGTTAAGGAATGTGGAGTTGTTTGCCATACGACAAGTATTTCTAGATTGCTGTGCTGTTCTAAATGACGTTTTTCCTTTCTCCCCATGAGATCCATTGCCGATCACCTTTGCCAGTTGGTCAGTGGACCACTGGCAGTAGGTCTAATTCTTGCCTGCTTTCTAGTGCATCTTTTACATGGTATCATGTTTGCTCTTCTACTTCCTAATACTGTCTTCCTTCTTGCTTTCCTTTGATCTCTTTCTTCCTGCCTCCTTACTTCACTGCCCTGTTCTCATAGCCTAGGCTAACCAACAGGAATACTCATTTTCTGTGGTTGGCAAACCAATCACTTATAGCATGTTTGTTTTTAAAAACAAACAAACAAAAACTTCATTTCTTACTTCTTCATATTTACATTTCTTTTCTGCATTATGATTGGAAGATATCACTGCTCAGGCTCAGAAATTCTCAGGTATTTCTAAGTTAGCAACTTCCCCAGAAGGTAAGAGGTGAGAGCCTGAAGAATAAATAGGTGGACATTATTAAACATCTCTTGTCTCTAACATAGATTAGCTATAATAATCCAAGAGAAAATCTGGGTTTCTGAAGAATAATTAGCATAGAATAAAGAATTAGGGACTTAACTTTTTGTAAAGAACCAGGACAATCTTAAGAGAAAGACTATTTATGCCTCACTATATAATCATCTATATTTCACAAACAAATAATAATTGTCAGTTTTATTTTTGCTCTTTTTATTGGTTTCTTTTTTTTAAAAAAAGATAGATGCTCTCCTAGTTACCAGTATAAGGCTCATTTGTACCAATAAATACTCTCAATTACATGTTTGAAAGTCAGAGTTCTAACTGAGGCTTTATTCACATCCCTTTGTTATTTCATTTGTTGCCTGAGTTGCTGTCTGTGTAATGTTAAAACTTACTGGGAATTAGTGTAATAATGAAGAGAAAACTGATGTGTTCTGATAAAAGGAAATGAATGCCATGATCATTCACATTCCTTAATGGTGCTTAATCTAATCAAAGTCCAAGCCAAAAAGCAAATATGTAAAAATATTAATAATGCAGCTGAGTTTACACCGGAAACAAAATATGTTATTCACATAATACAGCAAATTACAGAGAAAGAGTAAATTTTCTTTCCACATATACAAAAGTTCATATTTGGTTGTTTCTTTTATTTCTTTCTTTTTTGTTTGCCTAGAACCCAAAAGCTTTTGTCTAACAGTTCCAATCACATTCATTTGAATGGAAAGGAATTTATGTCATTTAATGGAGTTAAGAAAGACAATTATTCACATTTTAAAGAAATAGAACACTAAAATTTCCAAAAACTCATGAGCCTTAAAAATTAAATTTGGCCTTTTAGCAGAGATTCACCTATCCAGATCCGCTGAACCACACGCATAACCCAGTGAAAATTTTATGGACTTCATAGTCAAAAAATACTCACTTTAAATCCAACCTCTGTGGCTTACAAGTATGCAACTTTGGACAAGTTACTTTGCTTTTCTGAAGGTCTCTATTTTTTATATGTAAAATAAAATACTACCAATTTTGTGGAGCTTGAAAATAAGGGACATGGCACAGTGCAAAGAAGGTACACAGTAAATTGTAACAATTGTCCTTATTTTTAAAAAGAGTGCTCTGGTAAGCAGAAAAAATAACTAAATTGGGGTCATGTGTCTACTAGTGGTTCCCAAACTGTAATGTACATAGAAATTACCTGAGTTCTTCTTAAAATGCAAGCTCTGATTCAGTAGATCTAGGTGAACCCTGAGATTGTGCATTTCTAATAACCCCCTAGGAGATTCTAATGCTGCTGGTCTACGGATCATACTTTGAGTAGCAAGACTCACTATGAAGCTAGACTCTAAGAATCATTGCAATGTCACTGATTCACAAAAGGCAGAAGTTTCTCAACGGAAGATTTTACACATGGAGGTATCAACAGGAAAAAGAAAACAGAAAAATTGGCACTTTCCATAAGCCAATTAACCTCTCTTCATTTCAAGGAAGGCAGGGCTTGCCTAAAGTTCCTTTCCATTAAAAAGTTGTATGTTTCCATAGAGCTTGTAACCATACTCTTCTCAATTTCAAATTTTCTGATCACCTGAAAGGGGAACCTGATTATTTGTAAGGGGAAACTGTATAGAATTCCTTGCAGACATTTAACCACAGTGAACAGCAAATCTCTCCTTATTTTGGAAGAAGATAAACTATACAAAAGATAATCAAAACTAATCAGATTTATCACTGGATGAGAATTCTTGGTAGATATCTTTGACATTAGTGAGAATTTTTGATCATATTCCTAACATGATGCTTTATTAACAGGAAACATGCAGGGATCACCAAATATTAACTCCATCCCATTTCTGATGAGGAGGCTGAGGTGTGGAGGAGACTCACTTTATCCACACTCACTAGAAGCTTCCAAGCAAAGACAAAGATTCCGTTCTCCTAAGCCCCACGTAAGCTGCCTCCGGAGTTTTGAATACTTCTTTTCTGATATGAAATCCTCATTATGTTTATTAATTAAGCCATCATTAATTGTCAAAGAGGTAATATGTAATCTAGAACCAAAACCAAGCTGGTATATAAGTAGAAGACAGATGTGTCCTGACATAGTCAGATTATATTTACTCAGTTTCCAATGGTCCCAGAGATTTAGTCTAAGATGCAACAAGCCAAAAAATGTAGCCTTCTTCCTCTGCCAGAATTTATAGTCAAATGCTTAAAGCTTCCATTAAGCCCATGACATTTCATCATCTTCTCAACAGACCTGTAGTTATTCCAATTGAAATAAAGAAAAACTCAGTGTTCTGGGAGACCACCTCCTGTAGGCCTGGCTCAAGAGCTCAATTTCTTAGCCTGACCTTGAAAACTAAGACAAGCATCATCGAACTGCTGAGGTTTCGTCAAATTCCTACCATGCAAAGACCATGATGCTCTGGTTTAAAAGCTGAAAATAGCATCCTTTCAGTGGCACGGCTAAACCCTGCAACTGATTTTATGGTAGTAAAACTTCAGGGAAGCTTTCAAAGTTTTTCTGATCTGATTGGCAGTGCATTTCTCTAAGTCTACCACAACTTCCAGAACAAGCTGGCGGTCCATCTCCAGTTAGTCTAAAAATGTCACAGCTCATGACCTCTATGATCAGAGACCTCGAAGACACAATTGTACAAACCTCCATCTTGACCATGGTGTGAAAGAAGACGGTTGTTCTTCTGAAGGGTACACAATGTGAAACATGACTGGCAAGTTTTCTCCATAAACAGAGCAAATCTCTTCCCTCACAGAGCTGCCTTTATTTGAGCAAGACATTTGCAAAGCTTAGAGTCTCCTTGAATCTATTAGAAATCCTTCCCTGAGTGAGGAAACAGACATTGTAAATGAACCATGACTCAGAAACCCCCTTGTACCAGAAAATATCCTACAGATTCCAGAGGCATTTTATGTTCTATTTTCCTGACATACTAGTTCTAACTATCTGATTCATTTATTTTTTTGTTTAATGCTTTAACCAGTTTCTGTAGATTATTATAGTCAAACAAGTGATTTCTTTCAGGGTTAGTTTTTTTTTCTCCTTCTGACTTTGGAAGGGTTTCAGATTCAGTTGAAGGAAAGACTCTGTTATATGCTACAGAAACACTCAACACCATATATTCAGCTTAACTACAATAAGAAAAGCCAGACCCAGATGTCCCAAGCTAAATCGAGGGAAAAGAGGAAAATTAAAATTTAGTGTTCATTTGCAGAAACTCCCCCACTTGCATGTGCCTCAGATAACCAGTTGGAATCAATGAAAATTTATAAGCTTACAGAATAAAAATCTAATTCTCCTGTCTCAGAGGACCTTGGAGCACTTTCAGTTTTTTATGTACTACACAGATGACTTCAATGGCACCAGATCACTTATCAATTAAGAGAGAAGAAATGTGCATGTCCATACTCTTTGCACAAGAAAACAGAGCCAAGATTAACAATCTCAAGTTGTCCATACACATGGTCTATATTTAACATGTAGGCATTCTCTCAAATTCTATCCAGATATGGCCATAGTTGTTAATACAAACCAAAAATGTTAAAAAGATCTGACCTTTAATTCAGAAATTCCATTTATAGAAATAACATTATGCAAGAAAATGTATCTAATAAAGAAACAACCCTATGTACTATTTGTTGATTATGAATCAGGCCCTGTACTAAAACTTTATATCTGGTGTCTTAGAGTCACCCTATGAGGTATGTCTGACCACTATATTACTCTACAGCTGAGGAAACAAAGGTTTAGAAAAGGCATTTTGATTGGTCAAACAGTAAGCGATAGAGCATATTTAAAAGCTCACATTCTTAGCCACCTTAGTTTACAGTTTCTGAGTGTTAGAGCATTACTTATAATAATGAAAAATCTTAGCAATCAAATGTCCAACAATAGAAGCTTTGAGAAAATAAACACAATGCAATTCAGTGCAGCCATATGTTGAAGAAGAATAGTATTCTATAGCATGAGAAAATGTTTGCAACACAGTGAGTGAAAAAGTAAAGCAGGTTTTCAAAGCAGATAGCATAGAGCCTTTTGGTAACAGGATCTATAAGAAGGAAAAAAAAACGATGAAAAGATAACACATGGATAATGTGGAAGGTGGTTATCTCTGAGGGTGGTGAACACGTGTATTATATTTTTCTTTGCTATGTTTTGTATTTTAACAATATTCTACAATTAACTGCAGAAATACTTTTCCATCTGAAAAATTAATGAATAAAATGGCAGCCATTATCTAGTAAAAATCCCCCCAACAGTTCTCCCAACATGAAAATATGATTTTGGCTGAGTTTGCTCCATCTGTTGTAACACAGATTTCTTTATTCAGAAAGCCCATGTGAAAACTTCAGCTAAAAAATTTTAATAATATTTTAAGAAAGAAGTCATTAGCATTTTCCCAATGATTCTGTCAGGTAAGTGCGTGCTCCTTTGGGAAACCCTAGTGACACAGTTCGGTGGGAAAGTCATTTAATATCTTGAGGCAAAACCCAAGCTGAAAGTTATAGTACAACTTCAAGATGGTGGACACTCAGGCAGGGAAAAGGAGCCTCTGATGCTCAGGCATGTCACTGGGAGATTGGTAAATGGCATTGCTGTGCTCATAGGAGACACCTGGAGCATCCAAACATGGTGGTGAATTAATGTTCGCTCTCCATCCTTCTCAGTTCACTCAACCTGAAAAGTGTTTTTCACCTTTTGAAATTCATCTGATTTAAAGTCAATGAATAGTTTTCTGCACTAATAGCATGAAACATATGAGAACCAGTTTATAGCAGTCACAAATTTAGTAATTGCTGAAGTAAAAGGGCCAGAAGAGTAATTGCAGTTAATATGAGATTAATTGAGCTGCACGTGGAGCAGAGAAGATCGTCCAATAGAGTCTTCAGAATCCTTCTTCCAAATACAAAATCATAAAATGTTGGTATCATGTAGCCATCCAGTTAGTAACATAAGCTAACAGAGAATGTAGGGGGAAGAGACTGCATTTAATGAATGCCTACTATGTGCCAGATACTGTATGTATACAAGTTAAAACTTTGTGATAACCCTATTAGGCAGAAATTAATCAACCCCCAATTTACAAATGAGGATATTGAGAACCAGAGAAATCTACACTCAGAGCCTATATTCTTTCCACTAGATTACATTTTTTCAATAACAAGCATGGATATACAACAGAGAGCTTCTCAAGGTATGAATTCTTTTTTCAAGCCTCTTCGAACTTTTAAATTATCAGTATTCCCTTTCCCTCACATGTCACAGAAACACTAATATGTAAACTTTTAAGCATTTCTAATTCATTTTTAGTAAAAATTATGATGTTTAAATGCATATATTATCATTTAAAGTCACAGAGTTATGCTAGTCTCTGTATTCTTTATCAAGTGCTGTTATTTTTAGCTCTTAATGTAGTATAATAGCTTTGTATTTTGTTAAGGTAAAGGATTTGCACTTCATTTAGGTGAGTCTAGGTAGCTAATTATGTCAAAGAATGAGGTTTTGAGTATACTATAGACCAATATTTTCACACAGATTAATTCTTGGTCTAAAAGAAAAGGAAACCTCTTCAGCTATTCAAAAGAAATTCACTGCCCTTACTGACTATAAATAATAATAGGGCTTTATCTTGTCCATTTGGTTATTAAAAAGACGATGAACTTGTGTTGGCCAAAGGACTGTGGTGAATTTGATGTGGTGAAGGTAATGGAAATCTCCACTCAGATTTGAGTTATGTCCAGGTCTAAGTTTTTGCAGCAATCTCTTGTACAGAAGATGGAATCACCAGGGAGAGAATATTTATTAAAACAAAAAGCATCCCATCACAGAGAGGAGTTGAGAGATTATTGCTATCTTTTCTACCATTGTAACTCCTTTTCAGGGCAAAATATGTATGTATGAACGGTAGCTAAGTGGTAATAGAGACAGAAATACATTAGTAAAGTGGTGAGTTCAACTGTGTCTTCCCAAATTCATATGTTGAAATACTAACCTCTAATACCTCAGAATGTGGCCAGAAGGAGGTAGTCTTTAAAGTGGTAATTAAGTTAAAATGAAGCCACTAAGGTAGGCCCTAGTCCAATATGACTGGTGTCCTTATAAGAAGAGGAGATTAGAACACAGTCAGTTCATAGGCACAGAGAAAAGGCCATGTCCTGGTGGCAGGCGCCTGTAGTCCCAGCTACTTGGGAGGCTGAGGCAGAAGAATCTCTTGAACATGGGAGGCGGAGGTTGCAGTGAACCAACATCACACCACTTCACTCCAGCCTGGGCAACAGAGCAAGAAGAAACCAATCTTGATCTTGGACTTCTAGACTTCAGAACTTTGACAAAATAAATGTCTGTTGTTTAAGCCAGTGGTCCCCAACCTTTTGTAAACCAGGGACCTGTTTCATGGAAGACAATTTTTCATGGACTGTGCGGGGTTCGTTTTGGGATGAAACTTCCACCTCAGATCATCAGGCATTAGATTCTCATAAAGAGCCTAGATCCTTCACATGCACAGTTCACAATAGGGTTCACTTGCCTATGAGAATCGAATGCTGTCAGTCATCTGACAGAGGCAGAGCTCAGGCAGCAGTGCTCACCTGCTGGCTGCTCACCTCCTGCTGTGCGGCCCACCTCCTGCTGTGCGGCCCAATTCCTAACAGGCCTAAGAATAACAGACCATGGACCAGTACTGCAGGATTGTGGACCCCTGCTTTAAGCCACTCAGTCTGTGGTATCTTGTTATGACAGTTCTAGCAAACTAATATATAAATCTTAAAATTTGTTGGAAAAGAATATGCTGATGAGGTCATACTCACTCTATTGTACCTTTTTTCTACTTGCAAAATATCTTTTATCTCAAATTATTTCTTGTAAACAAAACTCTTAAGGCTTTTATCTACTTTTTCAGACCAACAAACTAAAAGAATAAGAGCTTTTGTGGTAAAAGGGATTGGAATCAAAGGTCAATGCCTTCAGTCTGAGTTTTTACCCTGACGTCACCTGGAAGTCTCTGTGCTAGGCACTGGGAAGGGAGGAAAATAAAAGAAAGGTGCAAAGGAAATGAAAAGAGACTCTGTCTTCAAGAAGCTCATAGTCTAGAGAAGGAGTCAGACATTTGGATACTAGAAAACAAAGCCAAAAATATATGCATGTGGTATAACCAAAGAGCCACAGGAACAATAGGCAGAATATAATTAATTTTAGCTAAGGATATACAAAAGGTATCACGAGTATCAGATAAAATGAGAGACTGGAGTCAACTCTAAACTTCCTTGTCAATATAAAACGCTATGGTAACAGTCAGAATGAAAACTCAGAATACTTGATCAGATATGCTGTATATAAGCTTTTCCTGTCATTCCAGCTATAGGATCCCCAACTGCTGGACAATTCAATCAAGCTTCCTATTAAACCACTGTGTATAGGTGTTATGTGTGTGGGTATGTATTTATCTGTCTTAGGGTTGGTGTGGGGGAGATTCACTTTTTTAATTAAATAATTTTGCAGTATAAATAATAGACCACATTGACTCAGATTCAGTCTAAGCAGTGAATGTAACCTCAAACGCAAGCTGCAAAATGGAAGGAACGTATCTATCTTACTCTCCATCACAAGCTTAGAGGCTAGTACACTATCTGACCCATAGCACATATTCAACAAATATTTGTTGCGTGAATGTTGCATGGATGGATAAACATGTTTTCTACCAGATGAGATGTAAAGTTTATAAGGAGAAAATATCTTGAAAATTCAGCTCCAGTAGCTAGATATAGTAACACGTTTAATGGCTTTAACATGAAAAGATTTTAGTTCCAGGCCCTTCCACACTTAATAGTTGCATACCTTATACTGTGTCACTAATCCCTCTTAGTCTCCATGTCATTATTGGCCAAATGGAGTCAATGATATCACCACTTCTCTACATCAGTGTATTGTTGTGAAGATCAAGTAAGATATTATGCATAAAAAATCCTCAACAACAAAGCAAGAGGAATGGCATAAATGCACAATCAGGTAGTCCCTGTGTTGCAGAGTCCCACTGTCTTTCTTACAGCTGAAAGTTCAAAGATATAGCTTGATTTGTACTTTGGAGAAGGGCACTTAACTCTAAAAGGAGAAAATAAACTTTGAAAAATGATTAAGAATGGCATGAGTTTAGAGAAGTTAGAAGTAGATCGTTCATTGATGCCTTCCCTGGTAAGATTCTACTTTGAACAGTAAGTCCATTCCATTCATAGAACTAGCTAAAGGTAATGTGTTTTTCAATAAATCCTCATTTCCAATATTCCGGATGGCCTCTGGCAGAAAATGTTATATAGCTATAAAATGCAATCTTTCATCAGGGCCATTTTAAGACTTTTGCCTGTCCTAGCTAGTTAATTTTAGAAGCTGCATCCTATGTTATATCAAAAATTAAAATGTAACCACACACTATATTTAATATAATTAACACACAACTCTAGATGATTGGAATTATAGTTGGCTGAATGACATAGTACTACATTAATAAACATTTATTAATTGTGATTTTATCATGTTCATTCATATTTTAAGCCAGTAATTTTTTTCAAGTAATTTTTTAGGCCCTTGGAAAACTAATAGCTCTCAGGATCCAGGCCTACAGTGGTAACAGATAAAACAATTCCTGTCTTTCATAATTGTCTAATTAGTTACTTTGTATAATTGCACCGGATTTTGAATAAGAAGAAAAAGGCCTCACTCACTATTTCCTAGCAATCTATGTCCACAAGTCTATTTTCCCCACCTGCTATGTTTGCCTAAGACTGGTCATTTGTTACCTGCTAGTTCCAATTGATTTCCTTTGCCTTTGCCTCCTTTAGCCATGAGTGCAAAGAACAGACCGTACGATTTATACCAGCCATCTAGTACCAATCATTAGATAACAAGACCCTTTACTGAAAACATTTAGAGTAAAACAATACTTTAGGTTTACCTTTGCTTTCATTTCCTTCTTTATTACACTAGGTTCAAAGTGAGGCCAAAAATGGTATCACAAGGCCTATTTAGACATCCAAGCAAAGAATGCCAAGTCATTCTAAATAAATCCCCCAGCTCCAGTAGAATTTTACACATTTTCAAGTGCAAGTTTCTAATATCATTTTTGGGCTTGTTTTTCCCCTTGTCTGTTTCAGTCACTGTCTTTATATATAAGGGGAAATGAGTCACATTAAAATATGCTCCAGCAAATGTCCTATAAAGACATATCTAAGCCATCCTGTTTGCTAATAAAAAGATAAGATTTGTCCTCTGAAAGAAGCAAGGTTGAACTATGCCAAAGAGCTTACAGCAGAGCTAGACAAACCCAAAGTCATTAGCTGGTGGGGAAATCTGAACTTGTGGCCTTTCTTCAAGTGGGAGGAGTAGGAAGGGAGTAGCAGGGACCTGTCAGCCTTGGAAACTCAAGCTTGTGGTGAGAGACTGGGAACTTCCTGTGGTTACTAAGAGGCTGCGATACCTTGCATAGATGTCCTGATAATTGTTTTCTAAAGTTGGCACTGCCCACTGGCTTACCGTTGCTAGTAGAACATTATCAAAACCAGGGTCTTCCAGAATTATAGGTCTCTAAGACCCACAAAGAAGAAATAAAGATCTCTCGACCTGTTGCCAAATGGCACCACAAGAAAAAAAAAAAAAAAAAAACCCTTATTTCAAACTTTGAGCTCAAGTTAACTTCCCTACTTTTAATTCCCTGATGGATTTCCTAATTTACTCACCTATTAGACTCAAAGTTGCACAAACCAATTTCAATATTTTCCATGGTAAATACAGTTAGGTAGACTGGTCTGCCACAAATCCTAAAGCCAAATACACATGGTTGTGAGACTTTTAGATTCTCCTGTTTGGGGTTCTCAATTCAGTAGCATGAATTAGTACTTACATATAGAAATGGCTAAGAGCATCCAGCATACCAGGTAAATGAGGTGTAAGGCAACAGGAGACGGCACAGACCAAGGGGGTAGGAGAGAACATGCTTCATCTAAAGGAGGAAGCTGCTATCAGGTATGGCTGAGTGTTGCCATGGAGAAAACTGGTTTGATATGGCCACATAATCTGATACTTCAAGAGAAGTCAGAAATTTGGATTTTGGGGTGAGGTTTTTCACCTTTTTTTTTTCACATTGTGTTAGCCAAACTACATATGTCTACAAACTGACTGTAGGCCAGAGAGACAACAGTTTGAGACCTAGTATGAATCTTGTTTACTTCTCTCCCTTTGGCATGAAGAAGAGTGATAGTCCCACTGTCATTTTTGTGATAGTACTACTGTCTTTTTTTTTTTTTTTTTTTTTTTTTTTTAGACGGAGTCTTGCTCTGTTGCCCAGGCTGGAGTGCAGTGGCACTGCCTCGGCTCACTGCAACCTCTGCCTCCCAGGTTCAGGTGATTCTCCTGCCTCAGCCTCCTGAGTAGCTGGGATTACAGGGGTGCACCACCACACTCGGCTACTTTTTTATATTTTTGGTAGAGACAGGGTTTCAGCCTCTCAAAGTGCTGGGATTACAGGCTTGAGCCACTGTGCCAGGCTGTCATTTTTTTCTTCTCATTATTTAGCCTTATCTGATCTCAAAGACTTATGAAACAGTAAAGCGGATGTCAGTCTCCCTCTCTCACACACAAACAGACGTACACCTTCTTCACTAAAAATTACAGAAAACATTTAAAATATGAAAGTTCATCATGTGGATAAATTATTTCAACCTCGTAGAACACAAAAAGCCCTGTTAGGCTATACATCTATTTCATTCAGTTTCTTAACTATTGAATTTGAAAATGTGTGCACAGTGAGGTGACCCTTATATCAAAGACTACAAACAGTGCTTAAAGATATGCAGCACCTTTCTAAAGAAACACACATTCTTATAAGCACAGTTAAAAGGGAAAAGGTTAAAGGCTACTGTAGATTGCTCTATTCTGTGCCAAGATTCTGCTCCAGCTGCAACTAAATAGTGGTTCTCAGGCTTAATTAAATAAAGACCCGTGTAAATTCTAACTGTTTACTATGTGATTAGAACTTCTTTGGGCAAAAAGCTCATATTTGATTTCCTTGCTGTCTGCACTTGCCCAAACCCTTTACCCACCAGGTATGTACTGAAGCTGTGTAAACTCAACATTTTTCTTTTGGAATCAAGGGTAAGATATAAAAATTTATAGAAACAATGAGACCCAATTGTGGAAAATTCATGTTATGTAAATGGAAAAAAGTATTCTATATATTAGAACCAATGTTGGCATGATGAAATTTCTTTGACTAGGCCGGGCATTGTGGCTCACACCTGTAATCCCAGCACTTTGGGAGTCCGAGGTGGGTGGATCACCTGAGGTCAGCAGTTCGAAATCAGTCTGGCCATCATGATGAAATCCCATCTCTACTAAAAATACAAAAATGTGCTGGGTGTGGTGGGGCACACCTGTAATCCCAGCTACTCAGGAGGCTGAGGCAGGAGAATCACTTGAACTCAGGAGGCGGAGGTTGCAGTGAGCAGAGATCACGCCATTGCGCTTCAGCCTGGGCAACAAGAGTGAAGCTTGAAAGAAAGAATAGGAAAAGTCAGAAAGACAAGCAAGAAAGAAGGAAGGAAGGAAGGAAGGAAGGAAGGAAGGAAGGAAGGAAGGAAGGAAGGAAGGAAGGAAGGGAGGGAGGGAGGGAGGGAGGGAGGGAGGGAAAGAAAAAGAAAGAACAGAAGAAAGAAAAGAGGAAGAAAGGAAGAAAGAGAGAAAGAAAATAAAAGAAAGAAAGAAAGAGAGAGAGAAAGGAAGGAAGGAAGGAAGGAAGGAAGGAAGGAAGGAAGGAAGAAAATTTTTTTGAATAACGTTGAGAGCAGTAGTTTTTTTTGTTTTTTTTTGTTTTTGTTTTTTTTGAGACAGAGTTTCGCTTTTGTTGCCCAGGCTGTAGTGCAATGGCGTGATCTCGGCTCACCTCAACCTCCGCCTCCCAGGTTCAAGCGATTCTCCTGCCTCAGCCTCCCGAGTAGCTGGGATTACAGGCATGCGCCACCACCCTGGCTAATTTTGTATTTTTAGTAGAGATGGGGTTTCTCCATGTTGGCCAGGCTGGTCTTGAACTCCCGACCTCAGGTGATCCACCTGCCTCGGCCTCCCAAAGTGCTGGGATTACAGGCGTGAGCCACCACGCCCAGCGAAGAGAGCAGTAGTTTTTAAACTTTGTAGAAAAAATCATCTAGGGCGCTTATTAAAAATGCAAATACACAGGGTTTGTCCCCAGAGATTTATTGTGACTGTAGCGTGAGACCTTTCAAATGTTTGAACGCAGGAGATTCAAAGACCACATTTGGAGAAGCACCTATCTAGAGAAAAATCCTACTTCCAAGTTCAACATAGGAGAGCTGTTATCTGAATTCATCTGGGAAAAAAAAAATGGGTTTATTCCTAATAATGGGGGGGTGGCAGAAATTGTCTCTTTAATTTTACCCATTCTCCAAGTGTCAAAATGTAATTGATAATTAAGGTTATGTTTCCTTTAGTATTTTTCAAATTTAGTTTATTTAGATAATGAATATCACATGTCCTTCCATAATTTTAAAATTCAGTTAATTTAAAAATTGTGTAAATAGATTCTGAAATACTAAACAAATATACAGTCAAATTTTTTATGTTTTCGTTTGAACATTCTGGGGAAAATAAGCATACTTTAGAAGCAAACACATACAAATGCAAAACTCAGTTAGGTTTTTTGTTTTAATTTGTCCTTGGCATTGATGAAGAACAAATTAGCTACTCTCCTTGGGTGCCTACCAGAAATAATAGTAACAAGTTGAGCTTTTTCCTCCTCAGTAATATGTTCCTTTGTAGATAAGCACTGTGGAGAGGTAAAATGATGTCGTTTAAAAGTTTACTGTTTTTTCTTTTTTTGGTTTTTTTGTTTGTTTGTTTTTTGTTTTGTTCTAAGATGTAAATGATAGGGGAAGGCCTGGGAGCTATTTCAGAAATATTTATTCCATTCAGACAATGAATTTTGGTCATTAGAAGAAAGAATCATGGGCTATCAAAATGAAACAAAAAGAGCAGATTTAGTTCTATAGCAAGTGTCTGCACATAAAGAGCAGGCACACCTCACAACATTGTACATTTATTGTCGTACAAAATGAACTGGGGTTGAGGCAGATGCAGTAAGGAAAAAGCTTTAATGATGTGGGGTAATTTTTTAAGAGAGATGCTTTTATTTTTAAAGAATTCAATAAATATAATGATAGAGTTAACAAATGTTTTTGTTGTTTTTTCTCTCAAAACTATTCGAACCACTTATTAATCTCCAGTCTGTTTCATCAATCTTTTATGATGTGTTACAAGGAGTTTTTCAAATTTAAACTTCATTACATCATTTTATAGTTATAAACCCTGACCACTATAATTCTTGGTCCTAACTAGGCTATGAAAAGAGGAATGTATTCATTAGGCTAGTACAGAACGGGAAGCCTGTAGTTTAACCAAGGTTAAAACAAATAAGATGCCAAAGTTCACAATTTTAAATACACTTAAGAACCTGAGAAAGATAATTTTAAAACGACATAGTGCATTTCTATAGTTTTTCATTATTTCATCTCTTATGGAAATATGCAGCAATGATAGTCTTTTTCTGTATCTAGAAAGGATGCGTAAGTGACTTTAACAGTAAGAAGTTATTTGTGTTTGGATTTCCTTCGCCACAGCTTCCTTAACTAGCTCCTGGGTAGAATTCATTAATTTTTATTAACAGGGAAAACATTTGTTCCCGTGACAATATTTGCATTGCCTGAATGATTTTCACCTCTGCCACAAGGTGTACTATCGGCTCATACATCACCCGATTACTTGGAGAGCAGAAAGACCCTCAGTCATTAGTGAGTGAATTAAAGATGATCTTAAGAGCTATTAATCACAGTGACAAAAGCCTTAATGTTTCTGTGACCCTAGTGGAGCCTGGGGACTCAAAGGGAAGCAGAGGGAGAGAAAATGGAAACATATGTTTTCTCCAAAATAACCTACCTTAGGAGAACTGTCAAAAAGAGAGTCACATCAAACTAAGAAATTCTGCCAGCAACTGGCCTCTGGATTATGTGTCTATTTATCTTCTTGTGAACTCATATTTCCTTTTAAAATATATATTTTCTTGCTGTAGACAATTAGAGGGCCAAAACTAGTGTCTTCTGTAGCTTTGATTTCTTAATTCAGTTTATTTAGAAGGACTTGTGCTTCTGCTAAACTGCATTTCTTGAAAAAAATTCAACATAAATTGCATTCAGTCTAATAACCACATAAATCAGCATAAAAACAAGCAGACAATAGCAGTAAAGTGCCATTATAAACATTAATTCAAGCAGATACAATATTCCAATAATGGACCAAAATGGTAACATTATTAAGCACTACAGTGGGTTACAACACTTGATCATTCTTCAATGTATCTGGCTGTATTTGTCTGGATGTTAACAAGATTATAATGGCATCAGCTCCACTGTTAATAACATAGGCACTTGCTGGAATTTCAATTATCTTTCACAATATGTTGACATAAAAAACAGACTACAACTGGCTATTTCTGAATATGGTAAGAAGATCCATATCCCCTTATTTGTATGCATGTCTTTGTTTACATAGCTGAGGAAGAAATATCACATTGTGCTTATGTTTTGCAATTGGTTCTGCGTCTATGATGCAAAAAAGGGAAATTCTAGCTAAATGGCTTTTCCTTTTCTTTTGAGACAGAGTTTCGCTCTTGTTGCCCGGTTAGAGTGCAATGGCGCGAACTCGGCTCACCACAACCTCCGCCTCCTGGGTTCAAGCGATTCCGCTGCCTCAGCCTCCCGAGTAGCTGGGATTACAGGTATGCACCACCACACCCGGCTAATTTTGTATTTTTAGTAGAGACAGGGTTTCTCCATGTTGGTCAGGCTGGTCTCAAATTCCCGACCTCAGGTGATCTGCCTGCTTTAGCCTCCCAAATTGCTGGGATTACAGGTGTGAGGCACCTAAATGGCTTTTCTACATGTCAGTTTCTTCAATACAATTTGGATTAGCAAAATTAATGGTGAAATTATAGTTTTCTCTTTTGACATTGATACTATGTTGACAAAAAAAAACACAAAACCACTTTTCAGTGCCTAATACTGTAACTAACACATAATTAGGGCTCAATAACTACATGTTAGACTGACTGAATTGGATAAATATTCAATATTATTTATATTGAAAAACAAATGACTCTGGATTAGGAATATCAATAATTTTTGGAAATTTTTTTTTCTCAATAAAATTTTATGTTTTGACTAAAGAGTCCAAATCAATACAACTGAAAATACTTGAGTTTGGACGACATAACAAGATTATTTCATTCATTGGAAAAAAATAGCCAGGCACGGTGGCTCACGCTTGTAATCCCAGCACTTTAGGAGGCCGAGGTGGGCAGATCACAAGGTCAAGAGATCAAGACCATCTTGTCTAACACCGTGAAACCTCGTCTCTACTAAAAAATACAAAAAAAAAAAAAATTAGCCGGGTGTGGTGGCAGGTGCCTGTAGTCCCAGCTGCTGGGGAGGCTGAGGCAGGAGAATGGCATGAACCTGAGAGGCAGAAGCTGCAGTGAGCTGCGCCACTGCACTCCAGCCTGGGCCACAGAGTGAGACTCCATCTGAAAGAAAGAAAGAGAGAGAGAGAGAGAGAGAGAGAGAGAGAGAGAGAGAGAGAGAAAGCAAGGAAGGAAGGAAGGAAGGAAGGAAGGAAGGAAGGAAGGAAGGAAGGAAGGAAGGAAGGAAGGAAGGAAGGAGGGAAGGAGGGAGGGAGGGAAGGAAGGGAGGGAGGGAGGGAGGGAGGGAGGGAAAAAAAAGAAAAAAAATATTTTAAGGATAATTTTCTTTCCGGAATCACAGAGAATATAAGGGAAAAAAATATAAAGAAGTTATTTTGCTATAGCAAAAAATAATTTCAGAGTACTTTAAAAGCCTCATGGGTAAAATAAAATATTTTATGAACCAATTAGAGTTTTGTATTTCACTTTATGATTCACACAGCTCCGTTTAACTAGATTTCATTATTTTCCCCATCTCCCAGATAAGGAAACCAAGGCTTACAATATTAAACTAACATTCTCTACTGTCATAAATCTAATTAGGGGGTGGACAATACCAGATCTTCTGGCTTCAAATCCAGTTAACTTGCCATTGAACTAAGCTGTGTCCCAAATACTTTGAAATGCAAGGAAAATATATTGGTTAACTAGAATCAATCTATTAAATTGGGTCGCTGATAAAGCCTAGTTTCTCTAGAGAAAGTTTTATTGTTAAAGGTAGGAGACATCCAAATATTAACTTTTTTGCAATTATTAGTCATAAGAAGAGAAAAGTTTAGGGAACTCAAACCAGATCCACTGATAGAATATCCAAGATTAGTTAACAAAATATTCATGAAAGCACCTTCTTTGATAATCACAAAGATTCAAATTACAACTCTCTCCATTTAAGAGAGTCAAACTTTTTGGAATGTAATTCTTGGAGACAAAAACCTTCTTTATATATTTCCCTCTTGTCCACCTGTAACACCCAGCAAATAAGGGTAAAACTATTCTTGAGTTAAAGAAAAGTGAAAAGTATAGATTTATAGAGAAACCTGTTTTCATATGGCATTTTTCCTTCTCTCCAGGAGCTAATGGGGGATCCATTATAGTCTCAAAGTAGAGTTCAACACAGATTAGAACTTTTTCCTTAAACCAATTAGAAAATTATTTTTGAATGGCTGGACCAGACTTCCTAAACTTTTAGCAGAGCCTAATTGCAATGTCATATATAGAGTGACAAGAAATGCATAAATATCTCATTCTCCTAAAATGTATCAAGGGATGTTTTATTATTCAATGGCTCCAGGAAAGTATATGACACAACCATGAGCCAAACACTAGTTTTAGCACTCTGCATATATTAACTCATTTAATCCTCATAGTAGCCCATGAGGTAGATATTACTCTCATCCCCATTTTACATGTAAGGAAATTGAAGCAGTAATATTAGGAAAAAGAATAAATCATTTTTAAAAAGCCATAATTCAAACCCTGATTGTCTAGCTCTAGAGCCCACAGACTTTATCCCTAAACTATACACCTTCTCACTCTGTGCTTCACCCAGTAATAGCTGCCCAATTACAGGATAACAATAAGAATATTTTGGGGTTTTTTTAAATATTCAATCCTAAATCATAAGTATTCAAGTTTCTCAGTCAAAATTTGACATTCAAACATTCTTAATTGCACCAGCAGACCCTGAGACAATGGTTCAAGAGTCCATAGTTTATTTCAGAGGTGGTCCCAGGAAGGATGGGTTAAAGGAGTTGACAGTGAGACAGAGAAGGGCCAGAAGTCAACAAAGGGTATGCTATCAACCAAGTTAGCACTGGGGAACTCTAGATCAGCACAGCTGAGGTGAGGGATCTGGGGTTTTATCCACTGATTCCCATCAGTCATTTGTTGAGAGCTTATCCCAGGGGATGTAATTCCTCACACTTCTGACCTGCCCCATGCTCAGGCTGGGCAGCCTCAGTCAAAGCATTTGGAAGTCATGCGAGGATGCACAGAAATGGTAAAGGGATATGGATGGGGTACTAACTGGCCATAGAGCTGGCCACAGCCAACATGTGAAGAAATGTTTCAGGTACTATCGGGTTTTCTTGTTCCAATATGCAGTGTTCGATCCAAACATTTAAAACCATGTGTGCTTGGCAAATAAAATAATTTTTTATTAATCTTCTGTCCGTAGTATTTATTAATTCATTATTTTCAACCAAAATTTACTGTAATTGTGAATCTAGGTTGGGTGCTGGGGCAGAGATTAAAACATAAATTAAAAACAATCTCAAGCAAGACCTACAAATTACTAGCCATAAAAGCAAAGACTGATAAAACAGACTACATTAAAATAAGACCTTCTGTTCATTTAGAGATAGCATAAGGAAAGAAAAGACAAGCTACAAACTAGGAAAGATATTTAAATATATATATAATTAGCTAAGGATTAGTATCCAGAATATAAAAGAAACTTCTAAAATAAATAAGACTAAAACAAAAACCCAATGTTAAAATAGGCCATAAACATAAACAGGATTTCACTAAATAGGAAACCCAAAAGATCTACAAACATGTGAAATCAAATACAAATTAAGGCTACAATGAGATAGTATTTTACATCTCCTAGATTGGCAAATAGGATAATACCAAGCAGTATAAATATGTGAAGAATGCAGAAACTCTTGCACATTGCTGGTGTGTGTATGTAAATTGGCACAATTACTTCCAAACAATATTGTACTATCTTGCACTATATCCCTGACATACCAATTCCAGTCTTGTATGTACATACTAGAAGACATGTATGAGGCTGTTCTTGTCCACATTCCTTATATGAAAAACTGCAAACCCAAAAGACATAGCCACAAGAAAATGAATAAATAAACAGTGGTATAGGCACAGAATGAAATATTATACAACTGTGAAAATGAATAACATGGGTGAATCTTGGAAACAAAATATTGCATGTAGAAAAGCAAGACCCAGGAAAAAATTTCTAACTCAAAAACAAGCAAAGCCAAACAATATATTGTTTGGTAATACATACATAAGCAATAAAACCATTTTTTAAAGTAGAAGAATGATAAAAGTAAAGTTCAGAGGAAGGCTCACTTCTAGAGTAAGGTAGAAGAATGAAATAGGGAAAATGCACATAGAGAGAGAAAATAATTTGGTTGTGTTCTACTTCCTGAGTTATGTAGTGAGTTCACAGGTGTTCATTTTATTTTTACATTCCATTACTTCTACATATATCACATATGTTGTTTTATATGTATATACATATTCTTTTCAATATATCAAGAATTATATGATAAAATAACAATAATTAAGAAAATTTTGCTTGGCTGTACACAGCTCACAATCTTGTTGGGAAGCCTTCTTGTTGAAATGCTAAATGCTTTAATAGACAGAGAATAAAAACAGAGGGGTTGTGGAGCCCACGCTGGGGCCAAGGAAGGTTTCATGGAGGAAGGCTTGAAAGATAAGTAAAATTTGCCAAGTGGAGGTCCAAGAAAAGCATTCCAGGCAAGGGAAACCCAATGACCAAGGGATTGAAGGAAGATGGAAGCCTGTTGGCATGTAAGGTGCTGGAAGGGTTGGGGATGGGGTGGGAGGAGGGAGTGGGGTTGGGGTGGGGGAAGATGACACTCTAAATAGTTTGCAATTGAGTGAATTGACAAGGGTTGGATTATTTTATGTCAAGTTACAATTGTCACACTTGTAATGAGACCTGTTATCATTGCTCATCTTTTTAGGGATAAACCATATGCCCTCCAAAGCTTCTGAAGGAAACAACTCTTTCCCCTTCATATTGGTGATGTTAGGAGGGGGAGATGAGAAATTAAACACAACTAGACTCTTCTCTCCACCAGTTTAGACAGCTCACCCCAGACCCAAGGGTCAAGTAATTACCTCTGGATAAGAAAAGAGATTCATGCTTGGTGGTCTACTAAGGATTAAATACCAGGATCATTGAGAAAATTTCATCTCGTTAAAGGCATAGAGGTCAGCTGATCCTCCTATCTGCAGAGCTGACCATACCTTAGGTGCACAAGTGATTTCCCAAATAGTTTAAATAATCTCAAGGAGCAGAAACTGCACTGACATAAGGAATATAGACAACAGTGAGTCTAATAATCCTGGGCATTGCTCTGGGCAGCCTGCGTAGATACACATGCAGCCATTTCCCAAACTGGCTGATGTGACAGCTCAGCCTGAGCTGAGTGGACAGACAGAGTCCACGGCTCTCCAGGAGAAATTCAAGCCATTGGTGCCTTGGACAGAACCTTCATCTCTAAAGCAGTGCAACCAAGATATTCATGTTTCTGTGTTGTATGACAAAGATTTTGTAACAAATGAAAAATTTTACAATAATAATAACCTCTGTCACCAAGCAATATTTTGAGTGTATATAGCAACTTAAATATTTGAATCATACCCATTTATTTATTTATTTATTATTATTATTATTTTATTATTATTATTATACTTTAAGTTCTAGGGTACATGTGCATAACGTGCAGGTTTGTTACATATGTATACTTGTGCCATGTTGCTGTGCTGCACCCATCAATTCGTCAGCACCCATCAAGTCGTCATTTACATCAGGTATAACTCCCAATGCAATCCCTCCCCGCTCCCCCCTCCCCATGATAGGCCCCAGTGTGTGATGTTCCCCTTCCCGAGTCCAAGTGATCTCATTGTTCAGTTCCCACCTATGAGTGAGAACATGTGGTGTTTTTAAAACTCTGAACCAGTACAAGCCTGTTAGCACATTCACTGACATATACTAGTAAGCATATGTCCATTTCACCAAACCCAATAACTCTATCTTTATCAAAAAATAGAAAGACCTATAGGAGACAGAAGAGTGTTCATTTTACATTTCCTTAGCAAATTAGAGATGTATAACATCTCAAATCTCAGATAACACCATGGTATTATGTGCATGTAGAAAGACTTTAGTTGTTACAATGAACTTGTCTGCAATTATGTCAAATATGCATAAATTTTTTGGCAGATGGGAATATCAGAAATAAAAGATGCTTTTTTAGCTGTGTTACACTTCTTCTTCTCTTCTTTTTGTTTTTTTAAAAACAAAACAAAAAAACAAAAAACAGAGTCTTGCTCTGTCACCCAGGCTGGAGTGCAATGGTGCAATCTCGGTGCACTGCAACCTCCACCTCCCGGGTTCAGGTGATTCTCCTGCCTCAGCCTCCTGAGTAGCTGAGATTACAGGTGCCCACCACCATGTCTGGCTAATGTTTGGTTTTGTTTTGTTTTGAGATGGAGTCTCTCCCTGTTGCCCAGGCCAGAGTGCAGTGGCACAATCTCAGCTCACTGCAACCTCCACCTCCCAGGTTCAAGCGATTCTCCTACCTCAGCCTCCCGAGTAGCTGGATTATAGGTACGTGCCACCACACCCAGCTAATTTTTGTATTTTTAGTAGAGACAGGGTTTCACCATTTTGGCCAAGCTGGTCTCAGACTCCTGACCTCAGCTGATCAACCCACTTCAGCCTCCAAAAGTGCTGGGATTACAGGCGCGAGCCACCATATCCAGTCAATTTTTGTATTTTTAGTAATCAGAGTTTCATTACGTTGGCCAGGCTGTAGTGCAGTGACACGATCTTGGTTCACTGCAACCTCCACCTCCTGGGTTCACGCCATTCTCCTGCCTGAGCCTCCTGAGTACCTGGGACTACAGGCGTGCATTTTTAGTAGAGACGGGGTTTCACCATGTTGGCCAGGCTGGTCTCGAACTCCTGACCTCAGATGATCTGCCTACCTCAGCCTCCCGAAGTGCTGGGATTAAGGTGTAAGCCACCTTGCCCAGGCTTGTGTTACACTTCTTATGAGTAACTTCTATATGCCATTAAAGTATGAATCAGAGCATTTTAATATTCTGCTTTTATTTTCTAGTAAGCACAGAAAACATAAGAGGTTGCTAGTAACAACATAAAAATGTCCGTAGTGACTAGGCAGGTAAGCATCCCAATTAGGTGGGTATACTAATGTAATCTCTTCTATGCTGGGAAAGGAAGCTTCAGATGTTTCATGTCAAAGAATCATATATTTAGGAGATTGTAGAGATGGTGACCACTAACTTTTAGTGGAAGAATAAAGACATCAAAAGAGCCAAACAGGCAAAACAAATAAGTGAGAAGGGTTTTCTATTGCAGATGAAGGCACAGAAACAGTTTTTGTGGTCTCTTTTCCACTACTGGACTCAAGGTGCCCCACAACTTTGGAAACACCACCATCGATGAGGTTTTCACATTTTTTTCTTTTTACAGTTTTTGACCCTGAATGCAGAATTGGTCAAATGGAGTAGTATCTTTACAGCCCTAATACATTGCTTTGTATTACAGTCATTTGACTGGAGGTCTGTATTCTTTTCAACATTTTCACGGAACCTAGTTCAGTGTCTAGCACCCGACAGGTGCTCAGTATCTGCTGAATTTCAGTGAATAAACCCCTTGAAAGAGGATTTATTCCACCACAGTGTCAAAAAAAAAAAAAAAATCCCAGTTCTGGGATTTCTCTCCTTCCAATCTGCTTTGAAATTCTTTGGTATCCCATGGAAAAGAATATATTGCAAATGGAAATTCCAGTGGAGTCTCTTCCCTGTGAGCAAGCTCCTTGACTCTCTTCCAAATGCCACCATCAAAGATTCCATTCATGCCCCTCACATTAAGTCCCTCCTTTACCTTCACTCAGTCATAAAATATTTACGGTGTAACTATTGTGGTGTTTAAGGCACTGCACTACTCTCTGTGGGAGGAAGGGAAGGGGGAAGAAATGTAGCCCCAATCTCCCCCAAGACCTATTGTGATCTATGAAATAGGTTTGCATTAAATACCCATGTTTACATTGTAATATCTTTGAGCATCTTAGGAACCAATCACAGTGTTAAGAAGCAGGGAAACAAAACAAAAAACAGAATGCCTTCTGTATCCGCCCTCAGGTAACTAAGGCTTTAACCTGTCTTCTGTTCTCATCATTCCATGAAAAGCCCTTCTCTGACTTTGCCAACAGCCTCCATCTTACCCAATCCCATGGCATTTCTTTTATTCTTCATTCTCCTATTTGAACAGGCTCATCTCTCCACACTCTTCCGTTGTTTCTCACTGACAGTGCTGGATCTGCTGATTTCACTGCTCATCTGAAAACCCAGCAGAGCTCAGTTTAGGCTTTTATTTTAGCAGTCCCTCCCTGAGGATCACAGGGAAAAGTCCAGCTACTCTGAACAACTGTTTCAGTTCTCTCCGAGGACAGAAGAGGACTCTCAGATAGTTAGCTCTGGCTCCTCCGCTCTCTTGAGGTCTGTGAGGCCTTTTCACATTAAATCCCACTAAATAGAGAATTTCTTATAATCCCCACATTTTCACCCCCAAACTCACTCTTTCATAAGTTTCTCATAACCGCATCACGTGGCTCTTTCTTCGTACTGATAGCCGATAACTTTGGAAACGTGTTTAAGTTATCCTTTGCCCTGTCTCTCATACCATCTGCTTTCAAATCTTTTTCATACTTCCTGAAGTATCATTTTGATCTTGTCACCCTTACTCTCAAATCTTATGAGGACTCTCAGTTCTCATATCAAGGAAGATACCTGAAAGCCTTTACCAGATGTGTCACAACACAGTCCATCCTTCTCGTCACAGATTTTTAAGACACGCCCCTTCAGACTTTAATGAGCAACACAGATATGGTTTGGCTATGTACCCACCCAAATCTCCACTTGAAAGGTATCTCCCAGAATTCCCACACGTTGTGGGAGGAACCCAGGCGGTGGTAATTGAATGATGGGGGCTGGTCCTTCCTGTGCTATTCTCGTGATAGTGAGTAAGTGTCACGAGATCTGATGGGTTTATCAGGGGTTTCTGTTTTTGCCTCTTTCTCATTTTCTCTTGCTGCCACCATGATTCAGAGGTCTCCCCAGTCATGTGGAACTGTAAGTTCAATTAAACCTTTTTTTCTTCCCAGTCTCCGGTATGTCTTTATCAGCAGCATGAAAGCAAGTAAATTGGTACCAGTAGAGTGGGGTGTTGCTGAAAAGATACCCGATAACATAGAAGTGACTTTGGAACTGGGTAACACGCAGACGTTGGAACAGTTTGGAGGGCTCAGAAGAAGATGGGAAAATGTGGGAAAGCTTGGAACCTCCTAGAGACTTGTTGAATGGCTTTGATAAAAATGCTGATAGTGAACAATAAGGTCCAGACTGAGGTGGTCTCAGATGGAGATGAGGAACTTGTTGGAAACTGGAGCAAAGGTGACTCTTACTATGTTTTAGCAAAGAGACTGGAGGCATTTTGCCCCTGTCCTAGAGATTTGTGGAACTTTGAACTTGAGAGAGATGATTTAGGGTATCTGGCAGAAGAAATTTGTAAGCAGAAAAGCATTCAAGAGGTGACTTGGGCACTGTTAAAAGCATTCCATTTTAAAAGGGAAACGGAGCATAAAGTCAGAAAAGTTGCAGCCTGATGATGCAGTAGAAAAGAAAAACCCATTTTTTGAGGAGAAACTCAAGCCAACAGAAGAAATTTGCATAAGTAGCAAGACCATGGGGAAAATGTAACCAGGCCATGTCAGAGACCTTCTTGGCAGCCCCTCCCATCACAGGCATGGAGGCCCAGGAGGAAAAAGTGGTTTTGTGGGTAGGCCCGGGATCCTCATGCTGTGTGCAGCCTAGGAATTTGGTGCCCTGTGTCCAAGCCACTCCAGCCATGGCTGAAAGGGACAAACGTAGAGCTCAGGCTGTGGCTTCAGAGGGTGGAAGCCCCAAGTCTTGGCAGCTTCCACATGGCGTTGAGCCTGTGAGTGCACAGAAGTCACTAATTGAGGTTTGCGAATCTCCACCTAGATTTTAGAAGATGTATGGAAATGCCTGGATGCCCAGGCAAAAGTTTGCTGCAAGGGCAGGGCCCTCATGGAGAACCTCTGCTAGGGCAGTGCGGTAAGGAAGTGTGGGGTCAGAGCCCCCACACAGAGTCCCTACTGGGACACTGTCTAGTAGAGCTGTGAGAAGAGGACCACCATCCTCCAGACTCCAGAATGGTAGATCCACCGACAGCTTGTCCTGTGCACCTGGAAAAGCTGCAGACAATCAGTGCCAGCCTATAAAAGCAGTCAAGAGAGAGGCCCTACCCTGCAAAGCCACGGGGGCAGAGGTGCCCAAGACCATGGGAACCCCTCTTGCATCAGTGTAACCTGGATGTGAGACCAGGAGTCAAAGGAGATCACTTTGGAGCTTTAATTTTGAATACCCCACTGGATTTTGGACTTGCATGGGCCCTGTAACCCCTTTGTTTTGGCCAATTTCTCCCATTTGGAATGGCTGTATTCACCCAATACCTGTACCCCTATTGTATCTAGGAAGCAACTAGGCTGTTTTTTGTTTTACAGACTCATAGGTGAAAGGGACTTGCCTTGTTTCAGATGAGACTTTGGACTGTGGACTTTTGAGTTAATGCTGAAATTAGTTAAGACATTGGGGGACCGTTGAGAAGACATGATTGGTTTTGAAATGTGAAGACATGAGATTTGGAGGGGACACAGGTGGAATGATATGGTTTGGCTGTGTCCCCACCCAAATCTCAACTTGAATTGTATCTCTTAGAATTCCCACGTGTTGTGGGAGAGACCGGGGGGAGGTAATTGAATCACGGGGGTGGTCTTTCCCTTGCTATTCTCGTGATGGTGAATACGTCTCACGAGATCTGATGGGTTTATCAGAGGTTTCTGCTTTTGCTTCTTCCTCATTTTCTCTTGCCACTGCCATGTAAGAAGTGCCTTTCACCTCTGCCATGATTCTGAGGCCTCCCCAGCCATGTAGGAGGCCAATTAAACTGTTTTTTCTTCCTAGTCTTGGGTATGTCTTTATCAGCAGCATAAAACCAAACTAATACAGACACTCTCTACTCTACACAAATAAGCCTAATCTTCCACAGAGCCACCTTGCCCTGAGTTTACATCACAGAACTTGCTAAGCTACCCTCCCATTCCTGATAATTAAGTGGGTAGTAGTTCTGTGTGTTGTGCGTTATCTTTATCTACCATTATTATCTTAAATCCCACACCAGCACCCACTATGAGGTCAATATTACTGTTTTTTCAGATAAGAAAATTAAGACTGAGAGAGCTTCTCATGATCATATACCTGGTTTCAGAACCAGGATTTGAACCCAAGTCTAGCTGATTCAAAAGCCCATACTCTTAATGACTATGCAGTACTACTGCCCTCATCCCTATCAGGATGGCTGGTTCAGGGGTGCACCAAGCTTTAGGCGCTCCCTGCACATGCCATTGTGATTCACTAAGTGGAAAATTAATTAACTGTTACTGAATTTTCAGTTATTTTTTTCAGTATAATTTTGTCAACCAGTAAATACTTAAAGGTCTACGAATTATTTTATGTTATGAAAAGGGATCCTCATTGTAAAATATTGAAATCCAACTCCTTCATTTTACCTGCAATCTAGAAGATTCTACATTAGTTAAAGGCTTCCTCATCCTTGAGATGTAAAGGAAATTGCTCTGAACCACTCAGTTTCTTGATCCCTTGTGAAGATGTCTACAATTCCCAAGGGCAGAAGAATTAAGTCTTATTGGTGCCCTCTGTCACCCATTCCCTAGAGTTCTCCTGCTCCACCTCTTTCTTCTATGTTACCTTCCTATAAAATTCACCTTCTCATTCAGTAGCCAGAAGGCAGCCAGGCGAAGCAGGCGTTTTGTAGATTTTAGTTGACTGGGGGAGGGAACTGATGAATAATGCAGAGTGTGGGGTTCCGTAGGTTAAGATCCCCCACGGAGAACTTTTCTGACTCTGAGTTTGAGATGTCCAAAGAAAGGCAGAATCATACCTTTCTCACTAATTCTTACGTTTACAAAGTACCTTTATAAAAGTGTCTACTGTGTTCCAGGTACCATATTCATTTCTAGAAGTAAAAATGTCGACTCTGTAACTGTCTTCAAGGAGTCCACAGTGGGAAGCAGAGCACACAAACAGATGTTTACAGCACAACATGAGGAGTGGTTTATTATACACAAAGTATTCAGGAAACAGAGGAAGAAACCGTCTCAACCTGGAAAGATGGGAAAGGCTACACATCAGAGTTCAAATTTGAAATACATCTCAAATGAGGATTTGGCCATGCCAAGACAGTTGAGTGGAAGGAAGTACATTCTAGGCAAAGAAAAAGCACAACTGTGACCTACAAATTGAAAGACTGGTGAGTAGCTCTGCATAGCTGGAATATAGGCATAAAAGAGGAGGCAAGATATGAAGCCGAAATGATATGTTGGAAGTATATTATTTAAACCCTTGTTTGTGGTGCTAAATGGCTGGGCAACTAGGAGTCATGGTGTGATCAGATCTGTAGTCTGGAATTTAACTAGAAACTGCTATGGATGAGAGCTAGGAGAGGGGAGAAATTAGAAGCTATTATGGTGATGATGGTGACCAATGGTGAGGTGATCCTTAGGTCATCACTGGAACCTGACCTACAGTAGACATTCAAAAACTGTTTTCATGTAATTGAATTTGTCTCATGAGCTCCTTGATCTAATATACCAAGCAACTAGCCTTGCTACCATATCTTGTAAAATGCGACTCATGTTACACACTTTGAGAATTCTTAGGTGCCTGACCAGGATTTTAAGAAGACATAGAACTAACTTAGTATTTATGTATAGGTCACCCATCATATGCTAAGCATCTTCTATACATTATCTCATTTGTGCCACACAACAATCCCTCAAGACAGTGTTTTCACCATTTTACACAGTAGTAAAATGATGTTCAGAGTAACTAATAAACAAATTTATCCAACTAGGAAAAGCCAGATTTTTAATTTGGTGTGCATCTAACTTCAAAGGCACCTGTAAAGTTGGGATATTATGGCAGGAGAGGTACTGGTAAAGACACATTCTCTTTAATCAAATATTTTAGAATAGCATCCACAGGAGTGTGCACGTGAGACCCCTGGCCTGGAAAGAGGAGTTTGCCTCCTAGTTTCCTTTTTCACTACATATGGCAGCAAATCGCAATGAGTCAGACATTGTCATAACACATTGCATAATTCCAGTGAAGTATTCACATCTCAACTACTCTTCGTTATTTCCAATTCCATAATAAATGAAAGGGATCAACTGTTCGGTGGTTTGAGGAGGGTGGAAAATCATTTAATTCTTAAGTACCATTAAATATTTAATACTATTATAAGGAAGTAATGTCACTTTCCATAATACATTTGGCTTCAAGTACACTGGAATCCAGACTTTGACACCTCCATACAATGATAAATTTTTGACCCTAAAATTTTATTTGAAATCACGTCTCCAAAATCTCCTTTAGCCAATCTAACAGGAGTAGTATCTGTCAACAGAGAGAACATCATATATAGACCTTAAAGTTTTAAAAGCAAAGCCAAATGAAGCTCAATCATGAAAGGTCTTTTCTTTCTTTAAGGTGAGAGATGGAGCACAAATGAAGCATACCATGGTAAATAGGAACTGTGCTCACTTGCAGTCATGCACTATAGCCATTAAGCCTTAAGGTCTTAAGGTACTAAGCAATGCATATGATAAATTTCTCAAAAACATCCCAGCCATAACATAGTTCTTGCTGATTGCTCATTTACCCATAATGCATGCTGTCATAGCAAAGCCTGACAAATGACAGAGAAAGCTCAGGTTATTTTTTACACTGACTGCCAAGCCCCTCACCTCAGATTATTCATTTATTAGGGCAATCACTGAGGTCTGGGTACTTAATATTGTTTTCACCAAATATGAAAATGATCTACTTGCCTATTCTTTAGTTCCTCCTAGGGCAAGCCATTTATCATCAGCTCAGGATAAATGACTGCTTCATTATAGCTATAATTTATGAGGTGTTAGAAGTAAAGAGCCACGCCTAGAGACTTAAAGCTTTAATATGGATTAAAATAAGATAATCAATCAAGCTAATACAAATTTTCCCTCAGCATTATTTCTTGTTTTGAAATAGCTTAATAATTTGGTGGGGTGGTGGTAAGCTATGTTGAATATCTCATTATCCAACAACATGCATGTATGTCTGAGATAATATGTAAAGAAATATAGGATGTTATGCCATCAGAAAAAAAGAAATACAATGAAACCATCAGCTGTGATTGGCTGAAATCCTCACTTTCCTTAATGGTGTCAAACTGGAGACCAAAGAAGAGCAAAGCAGGTGTAAACTTGGGTAGCAAATTCCCTCTAATTCGTTTTCTCTGTAAGAATATTGTAGAAAGATTTCTGCTGTTTTATTTTTCCTTATTCTTTCCACAACAAAGAAACACTGGGGAGAAAAGTTATGTCCCAATAACATTTCAACAATTTTGCTTTCTTTTATGTCTGAAGGTTTCATAACTCATAATTTGGACAAGAGCAGCTTCTTACTCTGTCTAAGGAATAAAGAATATTTCCCTCTAAAATGGCATTATGGACTTTAAATAAATTTTTTCTGGTTTGCATCTCAATTTTATAGTTATTAGGCTATGCCAGAACAAATATTATTTCTGAATTATGTGTCATGCTCAAGACACTAACACAAACCTATTTGGCCCCTTGAGTAAAAAGCTTTGAAGACAGTATGGGAAGTTCACGATTTAATACTTTAAACACACAGCACCAGGAAGAAAATCGCCACAAGAATTAACAAATAAGCAGTCTAAAACCAAAGACTCTAAGGTGCTAATTTAAAAAGCTTCCAAAAGTTCTTGTTATTTTTTTTTTAAGGCCATGTTCCTTGCAGGTGAGACAAATAGGCCCCTGCTGCCTCCAGGCAAATCTTGAAGGAAACTTCCAGCAAGGCCTAGTGACTGGAAACTACTCAGCCTTGAAATTAACATCCCTAGGAAAAACCTTTTCCTCTCCCTCTAGACAACAGCAGCTTACATCTTCAGGACAAAACAAAACAAAAAAAAAAATGACAAAAAAAGAGGCCAGAGAAGACAGTTGGAGTAGTCACGCTGTTGGAGTAGTCACGCTGTGTTCTCTTGAAGGGAGCCTTCATTTTTTACCTCAGAGAGAGCATGAAAACACACAGATCCTGACAACGGATTTAGTCAACGTGGCCAATCTCCCTACTTCCTTATACATACCACTGAGTTTACCTTAAAAAAGTAAAAGCAGAGACTTTCACAAAAGCTCTGCGTCAGGAGCTATTATTACAAATGAGGCCAAGACTCTGCATAAGAAGAAAAGGATCTTTCACAAGTTCATAATGGGAACCGAATGCAAAAGCCATATAATTATAATCTAGAGTATGGCAACCTATGATATAAAATATTTCCACTTAGCGTAACTGTTTTCCATTCACTATTTCCAGCAATAAAAGCCTCTGGAATATCACTCAGACTGGTTCAAGTTAAATTCCAATCTAGATCTTTGTTAGCTAAAGGACATTTTTTTAATTCAGTCATCTTTCTCCATCCTACATGTAATTCAACAACAGCCCTTCAACAGGGAAAAAGCAATTTAAGCTCTGAAGTTGTTCTATGCGTGTGTGTGTGAGGTTTTCATGCCCTATGTATTTGGACTGAAAATACTTCTCTCTCTCTCTCTCTCTCTCTCTCTCTTTCTCATTTAGACCTTAGTTGAGATGGTGAAAACAAAAAAGCAAAATGTGATATTCACAAGTGCACAGCATCTTATTTCCAATTTAAAAATTATTCTTTAAAAAAATAGTCTTATACATAAAAGGAACTCTACTTGCAAAAATGAATAGGAATATGTACTACGAAAATATTAACCATCTTAGCTGTGAAGAGGTTGCAGTGGTTATAGAGAGAAGGGAAAGTAACTGGCTTGGCTGCTGGGTCTTTGGTTTGCTTGTTACATGTTTACCCGTTTGTTTAATGCTGCATGTATCTCCAGGTACTCCACCATCCATGCCATCAACTGTGGAAAAATTTCCCATTCTTTCTTATGCCCATTTCCAACAAGTTCCAGATAGCAAGGGAAAATATTCTAGGTCTCAATGAGCAATGTTATAAATTACATTTTGTATGCTACACTTTAGAGAGGTGTCTTTAGTGTATTATACCATAGATTATTCTTGTGATTTTTATTTCTATGTAAAATACAGTTTATGCAAAATTTCTATCGTTTAGTGAGACATTCATAATTACATACGAATAAGAGTTACAGAAGACATTAAAAATATTTTCATAATAGACGTGGAAAAAAGCTATCCTGTGAGCATGTTTAAAATAGACATGGTTTGCCTTAAACTGAGGCATAAAGCCCCACCACTAACTGATAATTTAAAGCACAAAGATGGGGAACTATTTTTTTCCCCTTACTTCTGCTTGTCTGTTTATCTGATGAAATGTTCAAATAATTCCTCTTCTCAAAGTACTAGTCTCTAGTAATGCTTTTTTTATATATGTGATCCCTCAAGGTAGTCCTTCCCCAATAGCCATCAATTAAAAAAAAAACAAAAAAACAAAAACAAAAACAAAACAAAAAACTTTGAATGGATCAAATCTTCCAATGGACATCAGTCAATATTATCAGATGCTTTGGTAAGCCAGGTCATCACAACTCATGGCCACAAGCCCAACTACGGCTTGGTAGACTGGGAGAGCAAAGCTGATTTCTTTGAAAGGCCAAGTGATAGAGGTCAAGCTTGAGTCTGCTTAGGAAACACAGGCCTTTTCCTTATTTGTAGGACAAAAATGATTGTTAAAAATTTTTTAATTAAATAAGTTAGTATTTTAAAAATTAAATAAGTTAACATATGGGAAATCCATTGGTAAACTGAAATGCACTACATAAATCTATCATGGATCAATGTTGATATTATTATTTCTGTTTAATTATATTACACATCTTCCTTCATGAGCCAATCAGAATTTAGAAGATATTTACATTGTATTGGAATTTGTTGATTCAGTTCTAGGAATACAAACTCAGCATCTACCATGTAAAGGAACACAGTGCTAGACACAAACGGGACGTGTATCATGGATGTCAAGTCCCTGCTTTCTAGTAGCTCACAGATTCAAACAACTAAAATGCAGTTCTGTGCTGGCTTCAGAGGGGCCAGGTTTCTCACAAGACCTAGAATTGACTAATAGCTGACCACACATACCTGCCATGTATTTCTTGAATGAATGAGTGGATGAATGAATACCTAATTTGGCTAACCCTGGGTATCATCCTTATTTTCATCATCTACTAAAAATTAGATTTGAATATTTCTGTTTTTCTGTGAGGTTTGAAAATAACAAAAATATATATTTTTTTAATAAGCTAGGCATGAGAAAAAGCAATGGCAGCTACATATTTTTCCATAGCTTTCATTCCCTAATCACTTCTCGCATAGTTATACACAAACCCTTAACTGTTGGCTTTTTAGGGGAAATTTCTCAAATGCAAGCAAATATATTTCACCAAATAAAATCCTGACATGAATGGAATGAGAAATAGTAACTTAGATGTAAACTGCTAAGTTACCAATTAGCTTCCTAAAACAATTGAAAGTCACAGAGAGCCCTCAATATACAGAGGTGGTTAATTAATTAACATTAGATGTGATTAATAATGAGTCTCATTTAATAGCAAATATCTGCCTGCAATGGCTGCATGACAGAACAAAAAGCCTTCAGAGAGCAAGCAACTATATTTATCCTGATTGTGTTTGGGATTTTAACATGTTTTGTGCAGGCTGACAAATGGCCTATTAATTATCTAATGTTGTCTGACAACAACAGCTTGATAAAGATGTATGTTTTTGAATCGCTGGATGGAAACTGCTGGAGAAGAGCCCCAGAGGGGCCTTGCTGTCCTAAAACTGGGCTCCTAGCCACAATGACAGGCAAGACAAAGCCCTATCTCCCACCACAGCCTTCGCAGATAAAATATGGCTTGGCATTAGGGACATTTTTTTTCTTTCAGAAAACTGCTTCTGCAATATCTGATTAGGAAAAGGAGGAGTAGGTCTTTACTAAATTGGGGTTAAGGCATAATCAATATCATATATGGAGTGTCTGGCCTATTCTGCATAAACACAGGCACTTCATATTATTAAGGAGTCTATAATGCCGAGGAAGCATATGGCAGGACACTGCAGCTCTCTCTATTCTTTTTATTTAGAAGTTTATCTTCCAACCTGTTTGACAGCTGCTCCTAAGTGGTTTCACAGTGCCAAACTATTTTTATGATTGTTTGATGTTTTATTCTCCCATTTCAGTTAATGAGATAGGATCCCACAATGGCCATAATTCAGGGCTGTCAGAACTAAAAAGCATGCTTGTGGCAAGAGAACCTGATGGTAAATAAGGCTAAAAGCAATGGATAATAAAAAAAAACTCTGTTATCAGAGTCGCCTTTGCAATCAAAACTTGTTGGGGTCAGAGCCTTCCTTTCTTTGTGTGGCTTCTGGATATTCCCAGTCCTGTGCAAGGTCCCCGTCCACCATCCTCCATCACCCATTTTGACTCTACAAACAAGTCCTCATTTCTTTTGAAAGGCTCGTGAGGAATAATATTAACTAAGAAATGTTAGAAAGTCTTAAAGATATCGAGTGCTATATTCTAATTAGAGGGCTTGTGCATCATTTACAGTGCCAAGCGAGTAATTTGTCATACACTGTTAGAGAGAAATTGTTCAACAAATAACCTTTACAAGAGTCTTGAGAACAGCTTCATAATTGAAATCCCTAATGGTTTTGCTGGGAACTTTTATTAAGGTTTGGAGGATTTTTTTCTTTTCCTCTCCCTTAAGAGTTTATAGAAACTTAGGGTGGTAATGTATTAACTTTCTTTCAGGAAAAAAAAAAAAAAAAAAAAGTCCTTTCTTAGTTACATTTACAAATGCCATAAGTATTAACGAAGCCATTTCTGCTAATAATCAAAAGTACAATGTTGTCCAGAAGAAAATGTGAGGCTTGTTTTGTGTCTTTTATTTTGTTTTTATTATTCCTAATGGAGAAAGCTTTAAGACAGACGAAGATACCTACATTTAGAATTATTTTTATCTTACACTAAAGTTCATGATCTTTATTTTGGTGTAACACTATCCTTGAAAATGTCATTTAAAAACATTCAGAGTCACTACTAGATTGAGTCTGTCACATAAATTATTATTCAAAAGTTTAAAACCTGAAAAGTGACCACTTTCTCAAACAATATTTCTTTCTTCCTATTACACATTTAAAATAATGGTCCCTTCATAGGCAGAAAATCGCATGGCAAAAACTCAAATAATAATAAGTCCCATAACTAATTATAAAGCCTGACATGCCTCATACAAAAACACTCCCTGATGACTACCAAAGATTGGCTGCTTTATAAATATTTAATGCTTGCCAGTAACCCCAGTTTTTATCTCACATCTAAGACTAAACCATTTGTCTCCTCTTCCAATCAGCCATGTCTATGTGGTGTCATCATGTCTGAGCAAGTTTGACTTACTACATGTTTTCCAGGATATAAAATTCAGGACATGACACATCTTCATGTGAATGAAACAATTACACAATCTAAGAGAGATGGGAAAAAAAGAATTTAAATAGGCTAAGTGTCGTTATAAGGTTAGCTCCAGAGAACTCAAGTCAGAAAAACTGAACATCAGAAAATGATGGATAGGTATGGACCTATCATGAACTACTGAAGATACAGTTCTCATAATACTCTTCTGTGACCCTCAATTCTTTTCTGCAACCAAATAAAGTTATATGAAGAAAGTGTACACCCTAATTTAGGGATATTTATATCCATGTAAAATAAAGTATGTCTCCGCATTTATACTGCGCCACCTCTGGGGAAAAGTGTAGCAGTCTCTAGTCAGGGCTGGTGAAGGCACTTGAGTCAAGAGAAAAACTTTGACAGTTGAACAAGTGGTTCCTGTTAAAGGGATCATAGAAGTTAGAAGGTAAAGATTATTACTCTCTGGTTGATTAGTTATCACCTCCCTTGGATTATCCTATAAACCCCATTACCTCTATGAGAATGACTGTCATAATTCCAGAACATTTTACAGGTGAGTACAGCCACCTCCAAAACTGGAAACATGTTTCACAACTTCCAGAACAGAAAACATGTGAACAAACCTAACTACAAGCCATGCATAGAGCAAATACCTTTGAGAGAGCTCATATAACCTGCCAGTGCTCAATGCATAGCCCCTTCCACCAGTCTTACATATGAAACTCAGGAATGTCCAGAGCTCTGAGACACCAGCCACTTCCAAACCACCATTGGAATTGGTTTGGTTTGTCCGTCACGAATGTTGATCTTATTGGCTTGACGTGGCTGCTAGTTGTGAATGTAGTTCTTATGTGTTTGCTGGTAGAAAGCTTTTGAGCCTAGTCCAAGCCAGAGGCTGCAAACATAGGCAGCCTTTGGCCTGCAAAAGTCTATTATTTCATTATCAGTGTTTCTTTTCCTTTTAAAAAAAAATTAGTTTACTTGTCAACACTTAAAAGTGAGAGGATGTTTACATTAATTTTAAAAATCAGATTTCTAGCTTCTTGGAAATTTATAAGGTCTGGCAACATGGGATCCACATCCTGGGAAGAAAAAAAAAATGCTAGAGCCCTAAAAACATTATATCCATTCTTGGATTCCCTGCGACCCATCACTACCTGAGTCTTTTCCTTCATTCACATCTGGGTCCTGCTCTTGCTTTTAAATAACACCCAAATTCTAGTCCACACCTGCTCCCTACATTGTACAATACAGAGACAGGGGGATTTCAGTGAAAGTGATCAATGTCACAAAATTCATTTGCAGCAGAAGTGGGTTTAGATTCCAGACCCCCTAGTTGACAAATCAAGGCAATTAATCATTATATATTCACCAAGTCAGTAACAGTATATTTTCAAGGGGCTTGGAACCTAGTGGGAAATAAGGGATGCATTTGCAAATGACTATAAAAGGGTAAATGGCTGAAAAGTTACTCTTGCCATGAGAAAAGAAAATGTAAAGTGCCATGGACTGTCAGCATCCATGTCAACTGGGAGCTGGTTGCAAATGCAGAATTCCAAACCCACCGCGGACCTGCTGAATCAGAGTCTACATTTTAACAAGCCCACTCCATGATTCAAATTCCCTGTCCTAGGGGAGGGACTTTGCACCATTCCAGAGGTGCTTTCCATCATCCCCCCCGTAAGGGTGGGGCCACACAGCTGTATGGTTATCTGCAACCCCTGTACCCACCATAATACTACACACTGAAAGTTGAACCAATATTAATAATAAACTACTAAATTAGGATTCTTCCCTCCACCCATAGGAGGAAGAACACACACATGTTCTCGCTGAGTGTGCTTTTCTAATGTGAAAACCAAGGACTGAAACCAGAAGAACCACTGGAAGCAGGCAGGAGGCCCTGACGTGAAGCAAGTCAGTGGCAGGATGTGTAAGAGGAAAGTACATCCAGGGGGCTGGGCTGGCTGCTATCTCAGCAGCCAGACCCAGGGTCAGTTGTTATTAATTGCCATCCAATCCCTCCAATCTCATCATTCTCCAGCTCTGTTCACAGCTCTACCGCTGTTCTCCACAGCTAAACCCAGCTCCCCTGCTGGGGCCCTGCCACGTGTTTGACAGTCCCTTCCAGGCACCCCTTCCCCGACCAGGAGGGCCAGAATCTCCACTAATTAATATAGCCCATGGATGGGGCATCACTTAGGAGAGGCTACTCATTGTTGAGATACCCGAGAGGATTTTTTTTCTTTTAATTTAGGAACTCTCAGGGCTTAATTTTGAGCTACAGTTGTTTGGTTGGGCTCTCTGTTCAGAAACTCGGCCAAAGGATGAAGCACTAGCTCTAGGAGTGCAGATAAAATGATTTAAGTAAATTAGTATACTACTTAAAGGGAGAGGAGACATCCTTTAGAATAGAAAGGGGAAGAGAGGACAATCACCTGAAAATCATTCACTCTTCTTATCTGATCATATCAGGCCAACCGGCATGTGTGCTAAGAAACGGAACATAACATAAAAGAATAATAGAAAAAAAAACGAACCACAGTCTTCTTTCAGGCTCCATAACTGTATTTTGAGGATAAAAATGAGACTATCATCTTAGATGGAATCTCTGATGTTCATGTTTGAATAATAGATGTTCCCAATTATTACTAAAAATGTCACCTCTGAAATATGAGGGCCACATACCTGTAATGCCATCAGTCTTCCAGGCCCTCACTGAGGATTTGAGGGGTTTTTTTGTTGTTTTGTTTTGTTTTCCTTTATCTTTTCTTCCCCTTGGAATAGGAGCAAATGTCTCTGTATTGTTCAAAAGCATACACCAAAATGTGATGTAACCTAAGCTAGGTTTTCAGGTGTTCCTTTTTCTAAGCACGAGGAAAGAAAATAGATGACACCACAGGTTTAATACTAATTGATTTATTACCTGCCTAAGCAAATCCCAAGCTGCGCAATGGCAGGCTTGGACTTAAAGCAAATGATTTACAAGATAATGTTTGACTCTGGGAAAGGGTAATCAGATCCAGATACAATGGATGATAGGATAATTGAGAAGAAATAAAAGAGGATAAATTGCCATGTGCTAATGAGTTTACAGGCCTTAATGGGAAGGACATCAGTTTTAACACTCAGGTTATGAGCTAGGAGCAAGTCTTTTTCTTTTCCACCCCCGCCTTCAACTGCTAAAGATGTAGTGCTGAAACAAACCAAGATTAATGGTATCCCACTCATTTACTTAACCATTCTTTACACCTCAGAAAGCTTCCTGCATTAAGCATATAAGCTGTGGTGTCCTGTATTAAACACAGGGAACTGTGGTGCTTATTTTTTAAAACCAACTTTACCCCAAGCAGTTCCTGTCAGCAGATGCCACTTATCCAACGGTGCCCAGATATAAATGTTTTTGGCTCGGCCACTTGAGCAACAACTCTTCTGTTCCCGGGTCCCTGGGGGCCTTGGAGCCTGATGAGTTGATGCTGTTATCTGCAAGCCTTTTGGCCTAACGGAGAATATTCCGAACCATTTATGCAACCTGGGTGCACTCACATTTGGAAATGGTTGCCTGAGCAGCAATCATGTCTTGCCTCATGATTCATTTTTATATCTCACTCACACGCCATCCCACATCACCAGCGAGGACTGGTGACACTTTATTGGTATTTTTGATTACTGCTATAGCCATCTAAATTTTTCACAGGATGGGGGCCTCTGGTCCAAATGTAGCCGCACACTGGACTAAGGGTACAGGCTACAAAGAAATAAAGGGGCAGTGGTGAGCAGGGCGATTGGGAAGTAATGTAGAGCAGAGGCACTTCCTAGGAAACAGAGAACCTATTCCCTTGTAATGTTTCTACCAAGTGAAGTTTAATATGATGAATCATGGTGCAGCTCCAGCATGTTCACGCCTTGCAAAAAAGCAGCTCAAGTGCAGCATTTAAACATGTCTGAATGATGACTCGATTCTCTTACACAAAAGCCAAAGGAGTACATACCCAAATTGGCTATTTCTACCTGTATTGGGAAGGTCATTTTAGAGCGTTTCCCATTTTCACATGTGCTTGGGAAATCCAAGTGCTCATTTCATGCTTACTGATGTAATCCTGATCAAATAATACTCTTATTCACAAAAGCTGATCTGATGTTATAGTTGGATCCTAAACCGTAAACCTCAAACATAATTATTTTCTCAACCTGGTGTTTTGTGCAGTGAGGTTCTAGGGATTGATTTGAAATTTACAACCTTACTATTTTTGAATCAAGCAGTTACTATGTAACTATAAGCAATATTATTTACCCACTCCATACATGAGATTTTTAGGAACATCTGGGTTGTTTCAAGTTTCTGACAATAGTAAAACTTCACTGGTTCGTGTTAATTTGGAGAAATCAGTAAAACAATATTAAGTTTGTCACACTTTCTTAACACTTTACTAAGTGTTTTTACCTGAAAAGTTGACCAGATAATATAGGAAGCTTGCTTTTAGTTTTCAGTTATTACTGAAAATATCTGCAGTAATGTAGGACAATTTGCTTAGCCTAAGCTATAGCTAAGATTCATTTTAATTTAGATGATAACTGTTTATATAGAAATAGATGCTTCCAACAAAATCCTCAGGCTTGTTTTCCCCCTTCCCCCTCAGCCTAACCCCTGCCCCAAATCCTACATTTTCTTACCTTTCAACTTGATTTACTAACACTTTACATAGCAAACCTGTTTCAGGTGTACTAAGGGTCACCTGCAGTTCAAGCCAGCCCCATTTTGGTTGGACTCTTACAGTTTCTGAATTAGGCCTGTGATGCTCTACCCTATACTACTTGTGCAAAAGCATCTGGTGCTAGGCAGTGGAGAAGCAACCAAGACTGGCATTAGTATACACCCCGAAAGACTAAAGTTAATCATCTTAACTCTTTAGGCTGCTGTAATCCTTTTCCAAAATGTTTAAGAATAGGTTTTCTCTGTGGTAAAGAAGTAAGATCCCAATTTCTCAGGCAGATAAACTGAGTCTTGAGAGCTGTTTTGTGGCTTCTGAAGGTCACAAAAGGAGCAGAAAAGCTGGGAACCAGTCCTGGGATCTCAGACTCTCACGTCCCCATTGGGAACACTAGACAATACTGACACCCTCCATGAACTGAATCCAAAAATTGTAAAAGATAAGTTGTTTCCTTATATTGTTCAAAGAGGAAAAAAAAGAATAGCTTTCCCACAGAGAGCAAACAAATACTGAATGGGCCCTCTCTTCATCCTATAGAACTCTATGTGAGAATTTTTTTTTTTCTTATGTGAATTCTTAAAAAGTCAGTTTGGATTGCTGCCTAACTTACAGAACATTTCAGAACAGACCTATTTTTTGTCTAAACAATAGAAGTATCGGGTCATAGATTTTGGAGTTGGAAAAGACCTTAGAGATCATAGAGTTCAACACCCTCATTTTACAAACTGAGAATCAGAAAGATTAGATGGCATGGACATGTTTACAAGTCATTTATAACAGAGGCAATTAAATACATTTCAAGGAGACTAAATCTATTTGTATGAATGTTCTAATTATTCTAGGAAAAAAGTACAAGAATATGTTATCTGAAACACATTTATTATTTTACATGGCAAGACTTGGCTTCTGCCCGTCAGAATAAATCTCACTGAGAGTGGATTCGGTCTCCTTGCAAGAAATTGGACAAATACCAACTAGGTCCCCATTAGCCCAGTCCATTACAAGTTCCATAGACTCAGGTTTTGTCAAAAGAGCAAAGAGGAAATGGCAGTGTGATAGCAAAGCAGGGTGCCACACAACGATTAAATAAGAAAAGGGCCAAAAACATCCACAGAGGGGAACCAATTAATTTATGGGAAAGTCCAAGATATATGGGAGATCATGTTCCATATTCAGGTATCAGTTGGCCAGGGCCTTTTTGGAAAATAATCCTTATGTTTTATTTGGTGCCCTCCTTGCCTTCCTGTTCCTTCTCTGCCAGTAAACCTGCAGTCTTAAACACCAGCTCCTAGAGAAAACCAATGTTTTGTTTGTTTGTTTGTTTGTTTTTGTCTAAAACAGACAAGCAGTTGTAGCAAGGACCTTCTCCCAAGAACAGGGCATATTGATATTGGACACACAGTTCAGTTCTGCTAGGGTTGAATCTTCCACTTGCCCCACCCCAACTCTTTTATTTTCCTACTTCATCTGTTATCTAAATTAGTTGAAAGATTAGCTGTAAAATGATCAACTTCTAAATGATTGAAGCTGTGATCTTATCTGACTCATCATCTGGTACAGAAACCATGGTGCAGATGGATGTTCAAAGAGAAAGACATTTTTACATAAAAAAGATGTCAACAAACACCAGGCTTAGTGTTATTGCCCAGAGGAAGCTGACATCCATGGCTAAGTTTTGAAAAACTCTAGAATTTTAGGACTGCAAAGAAATCTGTGCCTCCGCTTACACAGAATCTTTATTTTTCAAATATGAAAAATTTAAGTTTTCAGAGATTTGGCCAAGGTCAGTTAGCCAATAAATAACAATGAAAGACCCAGGCCTCTTGGTTCCCACTGCACCACATTTCCCAGCAATTCTGAACCAGCTCACACAGGTCTAAAAAAACAACAATAGAACAACACAAACCATTGCTCTCCATTTTTGAAAAAATAAATTTTTGGAAGTGATAAGTTATATAAGCATATAAGCTAATCGCAGCTGCCTGTGTGTGCAAAAGTAGCTGTAGCAAAACACCTAGCTGATAAGGTAGTTCTTTAACCTTTATTGAAAGCAAGATTTAAGGCATCTTATGGGAAATCAAAGGCTGCAGCCAATTCCAGGATCTTACAGACCAATGGGAGCAATAGGAACCCTGGTGAGATGGTTTCATGTCATGCCTTTTGAGTCTACATTTAGTCATCAAAAAATAATAGGCTGATATTTTTGTAGAAGAGCTACCTTCTTCCTTCATCTTTGTTATACAACTTTGTTAACCCTTTCCAAATTCACCATCAGAGCATGTACCTGGGCTCTCAATCGCCAAACCCTGGTGGCATTCTAAAGTGTAAATTTTAGACACCTCTGAGTAGATTTTCCATGAACCTAGAGACCCAGTGAGAGACAAATTCTACCAACAACTCAATCCTCTAGCCAGTGAAGGCAGCCAGCAGACAGCAGGGAAAGCCTATACGTTCAATCAAAGGTAACAGCTCGGCATGCCAGAGTTCAAGCATTATATAGATGTAATATTATTCTTACACCAAAAGACTAAGCTGTTGATGAGAAAATTGCACACATACTGAATGATGGGCTTAATGTCAGACAGCCAGATGGTTTTACTTAGGGCTCTTTCCCATCTTTGCCAGCAGGCAGGAGAGAAAAAAGAAGACAACAATGTTCTAGATTAGGAGCTCCTTGAGAGCAGGGAGCGAGAGGGTTTTGCTTTTGCAACATTAATCTTTATACCACATTCCTGGCAAAAATTAGATGTCCCATATGTGTTTCTTGAATTCATATGGTAGCACTCAAATCAGTTAATTTTCTATTTAGTTTAATGTAAAAAAATGAAGACTTGAAATTTTTATGCTGTGTTAATTTATCTATATCACACTGGAAAACATCCTTACGAAAAACTGGAAACAGTCTTGGATAGGGGTTTGGGGTTTTTTTCTTTCAAACACAAGTAATATTGTTGCCGTTAATGAATACTGTAAAGGTAGTCTTTATTTGTAAATGTATATGCCAAAGGCAAGTATAGTGTATATTCTAGGATTTACAGAATAATTATTTTGAAAATTTCTTAAAAACAAAATTTTCTTGTGCCTAAATTATTTATGAAACTTCGTAAAAAATGCAAATTTTAAATTACAATCTCATGTGAAAAACATAAAGACTAATTTTTATTTACCAGATAAGAAGCTGAAATATAAACTGGTTTTCAAAGCCCAATTCAATAGGACAAAATGTTTTCCTGTTGGCAAGCATAAAAACTCATTTTCATCATTTAAGCTAATGAATCTCTTGGACAAACGCTCAGTTCAAGATATTTCATGGAGAGTGTGGGCACACATTTATATGTCTGTGAGCATACAAAACAGCACACACATGTAATTTTACAATGCAAGTATAAGGAAATGAACTCCCTTTCCCAGGCACCGGGCATTAAAAAAGAAACCATCCCACTGGGAAATGGAAGGATTAAGCAGAGATTCCTGTATGGCATCATTCATCTTGCACAGATATTAGCTTGATGCTCATGTGAAAACATAAAAACTCCATCTGTTCCCTAGGCATACTTAGTTTGTTGTTCAGATGGTTTGGTTTAAAGACTAATTTGTAATGGTTAAGTTAGTTATTTCAACTGAAAAAAAGTGTGCAAAATGGAGCTTGGCATCTGGTTTTGCTAAAAGTGTTAAGTAATATTTAAGCAGCTGAGTGTCATCTCTACTTAAAGGATAAAATGAACAAGGGAGGTGGATTCTGCCTCCAGATAGATGAGCTTCAATCAGTATGAGTGGAAACAGAATAAAAATAAGAAAATTATTATATTTTAAACTCTAAGGTCATCCTCAAATATTTTTGAACTTTTCATTTAGATGATTTAGCCATATGAGAAATTCTGTGTAACTTGTTCTACTTTGAATGAAACCTTAAATATTTACACATATCAAGTTATACGTTTAAATGTTTTCTCCAATTGCCATTGGATTTGGGAATAGGTGGGAGGGTGCAATAAGATGGCCTTTGTTTCCTCATAAATGGTAATTTGCGTCTTCACTGTCATGATGTCAGATACCAAGTACAGATGCCTATCATATTTTTATCAAATATAATTTTGTTAGGAGAACTAAAAGCATGACTGCAAAAAAAATTTTTTTTAATTCGCCTGTTTTTCTGCAAGGGATATAAGCCCTTGACTAATGAAGGTTCCTCCTTAATCTGTGAAGTTTCGGCAAAGCTTGCTGAGAGACACCCACAGAGTGGAAACCAGGCAGAAGAGAAGACTCACATGGCCACCTCACTGGCCAAAGAACCCTTGAGAGCAACAGCACAATGGATGTCAGAGACAGGACATCCAAGGTAATGATGTCATTCCTATTATCACGTGAGACAACATTTGTGTGAGGATTCTTGCATATGGCCATATTAAAGATTTACATTTGGAGTTTTGCTAACATTTCCAAAGCAATGGAGACACTGAACATTTTTGTTTTGAAAGCATTTCAAAACAGTTGTCTGTTAAATTTTGGAATGTAAAAATGTAGTTATACTTGGCATGTGCATTTAAATGTAAAGCACACCTCTGTGATCATTTTCATAATAGCAAGATTCTTTGTTGGATTGGAGACAAAAGAAAATCTCAAAACACTATCCAAAAACCTTCCTTCTTGTCCATCAGGATGTCTCGCAGTGTAAATCTCACAGACTCTAGTTTTCGAAAAGCACCATGGACCCTCATTCATTGCTTATTACTTTTATTCGCTCTCATTCTACCTGCTTTTTCTAATTCTCACTGGATTAGAATAAGCAAATTAGGAGGGCATTAGCATTACGTGGGGGAAAGTGGGGAAAATTCTCCAGGAAACTGAGGGATTACTGTATATTATTGATTTAAATCTATTGAGCTTTATGGCCACATGTATCCCCTTAAATGGTATTTTTCTTCTTTATCAATTTATAATATATTATAACTTCCCTCTGTACACAGCTATCCCAATTCAGGTGAAAAGAAGAGCAACTTCACCATTGTTCATGGTCATAATCATCAAGTCTTTGTCTATGTTGAGAATACAAAATTCAAGTTTTCTTTCTTCTACCAAGAAATTAAATTAAATAGTAAATTTTAAAAGTGTTTACTGATTTTCTCTGCCTTACTGTCACTGTGTCAGGCCCCAAATATCAAGCCAAATATATTTAATATTTAAAACATTGAAAATGTTTACTCGATTCACCTCTTTTTTATGTGGAAGAATTTTTTCTTTTAAAAATCTTATAATGAATACTTATATTAGAATCAGAATAAAGACAAAATTCTTATTACTAACCAATTTCTCCATTTAAGCTCTTTTCACCTATATATTTGTACTTTATTGAAGTTCCCTCTGATGTTTTAAGTTCTTCATTCTTAAGACAGCCTTGTTTAAAGGTTAAAAGCATGAATTCTGGGACTGAACTGCCTGGGTTTTAATCTCAGCTTTGTCACTAATTAGCCGTGTGTTCTTGGACAAGTTACTTAACCTCTCTGTGCTTTCTCCACATTTGTAAAACTGGGATAATAATGTCTGTTTCCTAGTATTGTTATTTAATAAGCTATTATGTATAAAGTGCTCAGAATACTGGCTGGCACATAGTAAGTGCTCTATAAGTATTCATTATATAAATAAAATAAAACAAAAACCTGAAAGACAGCCATTGATTGATTCCATTTGGACAAAGCCAGATAAATGGCCAACACTTTGCTTGTCTTACATTATCATCAAAATGTGATCTCTCTCATTTTACACTGATTTTTTTCTGTATGTGTTGACATCCATTTTAACATAATGACATCATTTCATTTCACTTTGGCCTCAGCTGTTAACAGTGCTATTGAACACTTGGTATAGATTAATTTATCTTTCACATTTTAATATGACTTTCTCACTGTAAGAAAATCCTCATGATATACTAACCAATTTTATTTCTAGAAAATTCAATCTTGGAGATAAGTGATTACTTCTAAGAACACCCATAAAAATTACAAGCTCAATTACAACTCATCTGGTGTTTAAAACGTTTTCTTCTTTTGCTCTATTACAGATCTTCTGGGCTTTAGCTCATAATATTCTGAATATAAACTCTGTATTTTACCTGATCCTTTTCTAATAAGAGTTCTTCAAACACTATGCTACATAGGAACCACAATGCAGTCATGGTGTAAAAACCACATGTCTTTACAAACTCACATCTTTAAAATTTGTGTGTCTACTTTGCTTTGATTCTAAAGTTGTATTTTGTTGCCATCTGAACATTTGAGATATAATATTTGGAAAATCAAGGTATAAAACCGGAGTGAGTACAATCCCTGGCCATCCGTTACTATTGCTGGGCTAGGAATCCATCAGTCCAACAGGCAGCCTCCCGAAACCCAAACACTGGATATGCATATACCCAATGGACTTCAGCTGAATAAAGTGAATACTGATATTGGTATTTAGAAACGGGTCCTTCTCAAAGAAGCCTTGGTACACACCTTTGACCCTTAACTGGGGTGCTCCAACATTGCCTGTGATGATGACTTCCAGTGAAGGCTCTGTGCTGTGCTTGGCTGCATTTCTATCTGAGTGCCAACAGCAAGATAAATGAAAGACTGGTTCACTGGAGTACTGGTGGTTTGGGGGCTATTGATTTTTGGTCCATTCTCTTTAAAAGTGAGATCTAAAAAGTTGACAGAGGGTCATTAATTTCATCATATACTTGTCGTCTCATCCATAACCAATCCAGAGTCTGAGTGTGCTTGTCACTCTGTGTTTGCACTTTATTTGTTTGGGGTTTTCTTGGTGATTCCACTCTTTTTTTTCCCCCTTTCACTTCAGCCTCTTTAAATAAAGAAAGAAAAGAAACATGCCAGTTTGTGGCTGTTTCCTGAAAATGATTTGGGGATGGGGAAAATTAAAGATACAGATACATAGAGAGAGATTCTGATAATGGGAAACAGTCAGAAAATAGCCTCTTCCAGCTGCCTTCTAACCTTGGTTTAAAAAAAGAAAAACTCCATATAAAATTCGTCAATCCTAATTATTCCATTAGCCCACAATTAAATAAACACTTACATAGGTGAACTAGTGGACTTGTTTTAATGAAATATTAAAATACAAGTTGCCAACATTCTTTTTAAAAAAACTTCTGCTTTCTCAACAAAGGTACAAAATACAGAAATAATTGATAGTAATGGCTGTTAATTGAGTTTCTTTGGCTGTAAATTCAGAACAGGTCTACCAATCCTGCAAGAAACACCAAACTGAATTTTAAGATATCATGAAAACATCTTACTGGTGAGATTTTATTGTCATGATGGCAGGTTTATTTTTTGTTTGTTTTTTAACAGGGTAAGGAGAGTTTGGCAGCATCCATAATTATTATTGAAATAGCCATCAAATAAAATCTTTAAGCCTGGTTGAATATTCGATGAGCTGTGTAAATCTGGAGTGTGGAAAACAATAGCACAGGGCAAGAGTAGAATTCCAGAGAAATAAGCAGAGATTTTTAGACAGTTCTTCAGCAGTCCACCTAGACAGTTATGTCCTCCTACCTAACTGGGGATGCAGTTGATTCTATGGTATCTATTTTGAAACCTAGTTGCAAGACTGCAAGTGAGGAAAGCAAAGGAAAATATGATTAAGTTCATGGGCCAAGGCAAGGAAATCCAGTATTAATAATATCACAACCTGCCAGTAAATCTCTATTTTATAGGTGAAGAAATACATTTCTACTTTAAAGTGTGTTTTTATATACCCTTGAGTGCCCAACTAGTTAAACTACCAAGGGAGCTCTACATGATTTAGAAGTTAATCCTTCAAATGGCTAACAATTGAATGCCTCAGCTGTTTTGTAGTTTCCTACCGCTGGCTAATTTCATTTTTGTTTCATATGTTCAGTGGTAAGCTTTCATTGTTCGCTGACACTGAGGTTGTAAGTCTAGTTAATTTCGTTAAAATGAGGCTGAGAATGTTCCTGGTTTTTCACTGGCTACAACAAGACCTAGGAAAACTTGGAGTGAACACCCCACAAAGGAACTCAATAGGAAAGAAAATTGAGATGACCCAGCTCGGGGTCAGCTTTCATCACCATGGAGTAGGGATGTAAATAAACATCTTTAAATGTGTTAAAAGGCTTCTGAGATCCGAAAACGTGTGGTGCTTTGCATTATCTCAGGCTCTGTGGTTACTTTTCTGGCCAACTCACTTCTCTTTTTATGTCAAGTCATTTTCCCCCAAAGCCATTGCTTGAAGTTGCAGTAAAGGACAAACCCAACAGTCTTCATGTGCTTCTTACTACTAAACTCCCTAAATTTTTTTTTCATCTACTACCACCTGCTCTATTTCCTCCCACTCTCCCAGGGTTCCCTACACTTTTCCTTTTAGCTGCTCAAAGGCACAAAGCTCCTTCCCATGCCCTGATTCCTCATTTCCCTTCCCCAGATAACTCCTGCCCATTCCTTTATTTCAACATACCCATCCCTTAGACAAGTTATTTTTTTCTAACTCTTCATACTAGATCTGCTCCACTGGTCTCATGTTCTCTCTTTTATGTGTACAAACACGTACTTAATTCTTCACAGCACTAATCAGGGTTGTAATTAAACAATTAATTGTGTAATTAATTTTTAGGGTCTGTCTTTCCCATTAGAATGTAAGCTCTGTGTAGATAGCATATCTGTGTATTTATCTCTGTGTAAATAAGCATATCTGTCTTATTTACTTTGTTGTGCCTCAGAGCCTAGCTCATAGTATCCACTCAACATTTTGTTGAATGAATGAATCCATTCCAGGATCAGTGTTCTCACCTGCAAAATGTAATGAAAAGGAATCCTTGTTTCTCAATGTCATTGTTAGGATCAAATGATATAACAAATATTTGAAAAATACTTTATAGGAAATCAAATGCTGTAAGAATTATTATTAATGCATTATCATTAATGCATAATGGTAGCAATTGTTATTGTAACCATTTCTGACACATGGAAGCAATTGCTTGAAAGGAATTTGTCAAATGACAACTACTCTGATCTTACTTGATCTTACTTCATGCAAAAGCAGCCAACCACTCGCCTGGGAACAGACTCCCTTCATCTACCCCGTGCCTCCTAGGCAGACTGCCACCAAGGAATCTGAATGCAGACCTTCATAATTCCATTTTAATCATGGTCTTGGTTGAACTCAAAAAACATTTTTTGGCACTTGATGAGTGTTAGAATATCCTAGCAGCCGTTCTAGGGCAAAGTAAGGCACTGCCTAGAAAAATTAACATTCTAATAGTAAAGATGGACACAGGGACAGGTCATTACAATTCTAACCAAATTCCATGAGGGGAGGAGCCAGGTTATAAGAGAAGTGCACTGAACTCAATCTGCAGCCTCAGTCGTGACTTTCCAGGAGGAGATGGTGACTAAGCTGATTCTTGAAGAATGAACAAAGTTTCCCAGGTAAAGATGGTGAGAGTGTTCCCAGCAGAACAAGCAGTATGAGAAAGATACAAATGCGTGGAACAGTAAGAAGTACAGGTCACCAATCAGGTGTCCTGTCAGTAGGAAGCCAGCAGGGAGTCTTTATCTACAATGTCTTAGTATTCCAGCAGTTGCATAGGAACCTAAATCTGAGATGTGGTTTTATCAACCAAAAGTAGAATTGCCAAAAGCCCGGCAAAATAATCTATGAGTGACTTAAAATCAAAACCACTACCTATCACCCCTATTTTAGCATCAGCTAAGTGTGGCTGCTTTTAGAAAAGCAGCTTAGCTCCACAATAGTCTTTCTGAAAAACTAATCATGTGAAAGTATGAAAAATAGGCCGGGCGCGGTGGCTCAAGCCTGTAATCCCAGCACTTTGGGAGGCCGAGACGGGCGGATCACGAGGTCAGGAGATCGAGACCATCCTGGCTAACACAATGAAACCCCGTCTCCACTAAAAATACAAAAAAATTAGCCGGGCGTGGTGGTGGCGCCTGTAGTCCCAGCTACTCGGGAGGCTGAGGCAGGAGAATGGCGGGAACCCGGGAGGCGGAGCTTGCAGTGAGCCGAGATCGCGCCACTGCACTCCAGCCTGGGCGACAGAGCGAGACTCCGCCTCAAAAAAAAAAAAAAAAAAAAAAGTATGAAAAATGTACATTTCAAAGTGTACATGTTTTTTCTCCTACCCAGAAGTCCTCCTTTCAACTTTCCAGCAATGCCCCCTTGCATTCATAAACTCTGTATCCACAGAGATACACGCATTTTTCCGGAAAAGTCATTAATTTTGGAATTTAAGAAATATGAAATAGACAAAGTGGGTAATTTTTCACACTTAGAAGAATATACCCGTTATGTTTTGACTCTTTCTTGCACAGCTGAGAAGAGATTAATATAACTCACTTTCTCTATTAATTGGCTTCCCCGGCACCATAAAAGATGGTACCCAATCAAGTCACTTAAAGAAAAAAATACCCATAGCACTCATTTACCCCCAATCAGGGAACATGGTCATCACACATTAACTTTCCAGCAGCTAGCCTTCCTAAGAAACTGATGTGATATTAAAGTTCCAGAGGAGTCAACTCTTAAATAAAACTGTTAAATTATCCTCTTCTCCAAAAGGCACCCCAAAGTACTTTATATTAAAAAAGTAGCCAAACACATGTGCCAATAATTCAAAAGTGTATATAATTACAAACCATTTTATTTTGCAGAAGCTTGGAGTTAGAACAATTCTAGCTTATTGAGAAGCTCTTCAAATTAGAAAGTAAGAGAGCAAATCACAAAAGATACATTCCAACTTCCTCTATTCATAGCCATAAGAAAAAGCCAGGGGAAAAAAGTAATAAAAGGTCTGAAGTCCTATGAGACTACACTTAAACTCTGAAGTCTAGGAAAGTCTTACTTTAACATTAGCAAGAATTCCAAAGATTTGTATTTAATGTAATGGAAGAGAGAAAAAAGGGGCTTCTTGATGACAGCAAAACCACACTCAGATCGTTGGAGGTCTTGGCAACCAGATACAAACATTTCTTTAGGAGCCCTGTCCTTTCTGTTGAAGTTCACTGCTGGAAGAATAACACAACTTTACAGTCACAGTTCTGCCATGAAAGGAGGAATCGTGGGGTACAGGTGTATGATGGGGAGGGGATAGGCAAGAGGAAAGAAAGTGCTATGTATTAGACTGTTCTATTCCTGGCCACAGAGAGAGAAATTCTGAGGCACATCACAGTATTTGATGTGTAAGCCTAGGAAGTCAAAACAGGAAGAAATACCTTTAGAATCCTAATGGTCCTATTGCCAGAGAATAAGTTATGAGGAATCTGGTGTATCTATCATCTAGGAACCAAAGAAAACTAAAAATCACATATGCTTGTTCAGCAGAGGAATTACTACAGGTTAAAAAAAAAAAAAAGTCCATTTTAAAGATTTAGAGATAGATTCAAATAGCTAGAGGTGGGTTTGAGCTATTTTTTTTTAATTACAATAAGGCACACTTTTAAATACCTAATGTCCTTTTGTTTGGGGAGGGTTTGTTTGTTTGTTTGTTTGTTTGTTTTGAGACAGGGTCTGGCTCTGTCATCCAGGCTGGAGTGCAGTGGCGTGACCTTGGCTCACTGCAACCTCCTCCAACCCCTCACCATACAACCCTCCCAATACTCCCATTCCCACCCCAGGCTCAAACGACCCTCCTACCTCAGCCTCCCGGGTAGCTGGGACTATAGGCACATGCCACCATGACCGGCTGATTTTTTGTAGTTTTGTAAAGATAGGATTTAGCCATGTTGCCCATGCTAGTCTCGAACTCCTGGGCTCAAGCAATACACTGGCCTCGACTTCCCAAAGTGCTGGGATTACAGGCATGAGCCACCATGCCCAGCCTCAACGTCTCTTTTTTATTTTTCAATCTCTTTACCTCTATTTTTGTTTCTGCTTTTCTCTCTAAGTTTACCTCAGAAAAAAAAAAAAAAAAAAAACCCAGGTTTAAATTCTAGACACCTATCCTGTGTAACTCCCACCTAGCAAGCATTGAATACATATATTTAAATGGAAGCAGAATTATCATTTAAATCAGATAATGGAGAACACTGATGAAAACTAAGCGAAACTTCTCAGAAAAGTCATGCGCTCTTTGGGCTTTATATCCAGGAATCCAACAAGGAGGAAAGTACTGTCCCAGCTGAGCAATAATTATTCTTCCTTAGATTTTTCAGTTCCCATGATACTGCACTACATTGCCTAAGTCCTATATGCTAACCACTCTCCTTTGCTATGTGCCTATAATTTCTTGTTTATTCTTTCCTCCTGGCTCCTCATCACAATGCCTGGAATCACATTTGTATAATTTTGGAGGCAAATAAAGCACTTCCATGTCGTTTCCCTCTTCTGTTTTTCTCCATGTAAGTTCTCATTTTCCATTTATACAATTCACTCTATTTAATAGTTTTCCTTACTATTCCATTTATGCCCTCTTAATTTGATGACGTGAGCTAATTTATGCCCCCTTCATTTTAGCAACCATGTTTTGTTGTCCACATGTCCTGAACTTTCAGTTTAAGATCTTTAGCTGTGTAGACTTGGGCTAGATTTCATGTTGTCTGGAATTCTAAAATAGAACAAAATTTTGCCATGACTACATGTGCAAGGATCCTAAGAGTGTTTCTCTCAAAGAAAGTATAAGTGCTTGAGGTGACGGATACCTCATTTACCCTATTGTGCTAATTATGCGTTGTATGCTTGTATCAAAATATCTCATATACACAATAAATATATACACCATGTACCAACAAAAATTAAAAATTTTAAAAAATAAAGTTTCTTTCTCCATTCAAGAGGTTAGTTCACCCAATGGTGCCTATAATATTGTGTAAAACAATAATAATAATAATATATTCAGGAGGCTGAGATAGGAGGTTCACTTGAGCCCAGGAGTTTGAATCCAGCCTGGGCAACATAGTGAGGCCCCATCTCTAAAAAAGGAAAAAGAATAAAGGAGAGGGGAAAAGGAAAGGAAAGGAAAGGAAAGGAAAGGAAAGGAAAGGAAAGGAAAGGAAAGGAAAGGAAAGGAAAGGAAAGGAAAGGAAAGGAAAGGAAAGGAAAGGAAAGGAAAGGAAAGGAAAAAAGAGAAGGAGGGAGGGAAGAAAGGAAGGAAGGAAGGGAAAGAAAGTAATATAAGCCTTAGTATTCATTTTTTCAAATTGTTCAATTTATATAAAATCCTAATCATGTCTTTAACCAACAAAAAGTTCAAAGACAAGGTCTTAAAGACCGATTACTATTGTGGTAAGACAAATATGTCACATGTTCTAAAAATCAATCAAAATATTTACTTTGTCCCTACCTGGTAGCTATCAATATATATAGACACCACCCAGATACCATGCCAACTGTCAGAGATTTTTAAATCAGAGAAGAAACCCAGAGAAAGAGTCACTAGCATCAAACAGTCTCCTGGTTTCCAAAAGGAGGTCCACCACAGTGGTTCCAACCTGTGAGATAATCAAAAATAATCTTGGAAGTTTTGTCAGAAATACAGAATCCTGATTTCTGCATTAGACCTGTAAGGTAAATAAGGCTGTCTGGAAGTGGATTCAGGAATTTGTATTTTTGAAACTTCCTTGGTGATCAGAATGATCACCCTATCTACAAACTGCTGATTTATCTGGCCTTCATACTAATCCACAGAATAACCAAAAACACAAGAGCAAATTATGAGGTTCCCAGCCACTGAAAAAAGAGAAAAGAGAGACCATTATCCCTAAATACTGTAAAACTTGAAATTCAGCAACATGATTTTGAGAACATTGAGCAGTCACTACTTTTGTGCTGTCCTACAGGTTAGGCGAGGGAAAAAATGTGTTTAAACATCAGATACGGCAGGGCATGGTGGCTCATGCCTTTAATTCCAGCACTTTGGGAGACTGAGGCAGGTGGATCGTGAGGTCAGGAGATCGAGACCATCCTGGCCAACATAGTGAAACCCTGTCTCTATTAAAAATACAAAAATTAGCTGGGTGTGGTGGCGTGCACCTGTAGTCCCAGCTACTCAGGAGGCTGAGGTAGGAGAATCGCTTGAACCTGGGAGGCAGAGGTTGCAGTGAGCCGAGATTGCACCACTGCACTCCAGCCTGGTGACAGAGCCAGACTCCCTCCCAAAAATAAAACACAAAAACAAAAACAAAATACCAGATACTATTAGTTTTGGGTAAAAGAGAGGGAAGCCAATTACACATATAGCAAAAGAGAAGGAAGAATAAATACTCTCTCTATATATATAGTATTCATTATATCTATAGAGAGATAGATATAGATAGATACGTAACTGAATCTATAGGCAGGTTCTCAGAGAGAAAGAATACTCTCGCATCTCTCTTCCCTTTTCCTATGAGCACAACTCAACGTGACAGATTGGGTCAGCAGTTGAGGTGGAAATGGGCCAGGTCTGAGGATGCTGATGAGCATGTCAAACAATTTAGTCAGTCACCACGTGCCCCCTCATTCACAAGATGAATTTCTTTTGTAGTGGCACATTGAAGGGAGAGGTTTAAATGGACCTTGTGGAAAGATCTACATCAAGAATAATTTGCAAACAATCTCACTAGGAAGACAACTGTCTAAAGTCAGTCGAGAGAGCAAACAACGACAAACTTCACTACTATCTTTGGTATTTTGTA